>NC_092500.1:158410802-160810802 GCF_047511675.1 Marmota flaviventris
GGACAACTCTATGATTGTAATTTTTCTAATTTTGCTCTTGTTAGGCATGACATAGACATCATGTTTTTTATTTATTTATATTTTTTAGTGTCACCAGATGACTCTAACATGGTTCAAGAGTAACTGTCATAATTACCCTAGTCCAATCTATCAAGCTTCACCAAATGATGGCCTGAGATGCAGTGATATCTCTACTTGTCTCAGTTGCAAAAATAAAGTGAGAAAATCAGCTCTCTTGGTTTTTCTTTTATACTCTGATCACAAATAGTCTTAAAATAAAGGACACATTCATCACCCAGCATAATTTGGACATACATATTGGTTACTTGATGCATCACTTGAACTTTTTTTCTTGAAACAATGAGTGATCAATATTGACCACAGGTATTAACTGTTCATCCTTAAGAAAATAGCTGGGAAATCTACATCTGTAGACAATTAGTACTTCCACTTTGACACAACCAGATGGCCTCTGGATAGTCTCCATCTTTCACTTTATGATCCAAACATTATACCTTTACTTCCTCAACAATATTAAATATTCACCTCTCCTAAAGATACATAATGTTATAATAATTTATAAATACCCTACTTTTCTACTATCCTACTTATTTATTTTTCAGTACTCTCAAAGCTGGTTTGCTTTTCTCCAAAACAGTTTAACCTTTTTCTATATATTCCACTCATTTCATTATCTTTAGGAATATCTTGGCCTAAAATCATTTCTATTTTTAACTTATCCTCTCTCTCCTCTCCTGGTTGAATGCATTATTATTTTTAAAAATCTTTATCTATTTCATCTTTGTCAACTAAATGTTATATCTCCCTCAGTAATTCTTCTGCCAAACTCCTTGGACTGTACTCACATGTACCTTTAGCCATCATTTGTCAATAGCCTACAAACTGGTTGTCATGCTAATCATGGTTCTAAATTTTGGTCAGGTCCTTCTTGCCAAATTCAAGGATATGATTTCAGGGCTCAAAATTATCTAGAAAGACAGAACAAAAGCTTTATTCATATATTAGTTTTAATACTTATGGACCATCTACTCCCTAGAAGTCTTTTTGATAAATAAGATTAATTATACATTAAGAGAACAAGCTAATTGTCATCAAGCAGTTATTGTCAATCAGGTACTTTGACATGATTGCCCCATTTCATCCTTATGACAGTCAATTCAGTGAAAAACCAGCAACTTAAAGAAGAGAAGTTAACCAACCTCCCTAAAGTCACAGACTGAGTGGCTGAGGTCAAATTCAAACAGATGTCCCTGTCAAATTCAAGTTTTTATTATATACATATATAATTATAGAATGTTGTCTTTTAGGAGCTCATGTTTTAATACTAATAAATAGTAATAATATGTAATATTTAACTGCTTATAGATGAGAAAGCAACAAGTGTCCTATACTGGTACTAGCCATGTGTGAATGGATAAACAATAATAGACCTAATAAACATTTAGCATCTAAACTTGATTTCAAATTTTTGGTGTATAAGTTAATAATTGAGAGTATATATTAATGGACTATATCAATTAATTGAATGATCTAAAATTGTCTTCCAAACATAATTGAATCTCAAGGTATTCTAGGTGACAGTATCCCATTAATATGTCTCTTTTGATAGGTACTGCCCTTATGAAGACAGGAATCTTAAATTGTTTGAAATTGAACAATTTTTAGCAAGAAACATCCTTTTCTATTACAATAAGTATTTCTTAAGAAAAAAGATAAAGAACAAACTAATCCATTCAGCATGACTGAGAAGATCAGGCCTGGCATTTTCTGTTATTTTCTCAGCACTTAGGAATAAAATATTATCATAGTAGACAATGCAATTTTGTTGTAGAGGAGAAAGAATGAATTGAGAACTACTGCAAGAACTGAATAATCTGTAATTATAATTGCTTTCAAATATTCTTTTGACCAAAAGCAGTTATTGCTCTCACATAGTCACACGACCTAGAGTTCTTTTTGATTTAATTTTCTATATGCATTTTAATGCTCAGTGAACTTAATTAAATAAACTTGTCCCAAATTTCCTTTTTATAAGATAGATGTTCAGAAGAATTATTCAAATTAAATTAATACATTCTTCAAAGTGAAACAAAATATTCACTCAGACTATTATGCAGCACATCTTAATTATTTTGGATGTCCTTTGTTTCTTACAATGATGTCCCAATTTATTATTTTTTTAGCTTTTCCAAACAAACATATTTACCTTGTTCATTTCTTTTGCAAATTATTTTAGTATGCATGAACAACTTTACAAAATTAATTTATTCAGTCTTGTTTTCCAGAAAGATACTATATTCAAAGGAAAACATAATTTACTAAATTAATTTGAAATCTGAAATTTAAAAACATACACACATCCCAAGGGGCTATTTGTTTGTATATGACATATGTGAATATATCATAAGACTACACACTGTATGCATAGAAATATTGGGAAGATCTCAGTTACAGCAAAAATATCCAGTCAGATAATCTTGTACACACATGATCATCCACTCTTTGGTACACATGGTCATGATGACAATATAGGTGATTGGTAATATATTACTAGTCTAACATGATTGTTTAAAACTAGTTAGTTATGTTATTTCATAACACTTAAACTACTATGCCTCTTTTGTAAACAATAAGACTCATTCTGTCTCTGAAGAACATGATAATGATAGGAGATGGGGGTTTCCATTTCAACCACTATTGATAATTTTTGTCAAATAACTCTTTGTGGTGGGGTCATGTCCTGCCCACTTTAGGATGCTTACATGCGTCTCTGATTTCTACTCACCAGAGAGTATTAACAATCCTCTGTTCCAATAACCCCCAGTTATAACAGTCAAAAATGTCTCTAGATATTGTGAAATGCTCTCTGGAGGGCGAACCCAGTGGTTAAGAGCCCTGCTGACAGTGACAACATAGGAAACTGATGGCACACCTCCAACATGCCAGTTCAACTGCCTTTCTCAGAATCAGCAATGACCTGCTAGTTGCAGAAGTTTTAGACTTCAAATTTTTCTCTATCTGCAGTATTATCAGTTGTTCTTTCTGTCTACCTATGTGTACCATCTTCATTTGGCTTCTGAGAAACCACACTCATGACTTTGTTCAGATCTCACTGAGATCTTCATCCCACCTTCCTTTCCTAGTTCCTTCTTGTCTTGGCCTTAGAATTAGAGTGACACACAGCCTTAGTCATGACAACTCTTATTTCTTCACACATTTTCTTGGTGATCTTATCCAGTTTGCATGACCTTAAAAGACATTTATCATCTTACCACAGTTGCATCTTGATTTCTTATTATGAGAGCCTCATATAGCTAACAGATTACTCATACCTTCACTTGATTATGCTGTAGGCATCTCATAATTAATATGTTAAAAGCAGAAACATGGGTTTTCCCACCTATCAATCTATTTATTCCTATCTTCCCCATGTTAGTAAATGGCAATCCCCAGTTTTGAATTGCCCAGATTAAACAAATAAACAAAACTTGAAATCAGCCTTGACACCTGTATCAATCTACTTACTGTTAGTATAATGAAATACTGAAGCTAGGTGACTATGAAGAAACGAGGTTTCTTTGGCTTATAGTTCTGAAGGCTCAAGGACCAGTACCTGGAGGTGCCTTCCTGCTGGCAGAGTGCCTAGGAAACAGAGGGTATCATGTGTCAATGACAAGGATCACATGCGTCTCTTCTGCTCTCTCTCTCTCTCTCTCTCTCTCTCTCTCTCTCTCTCTCTCTCTTTCTCTCTCTCTCATTTTTATTTGTTTGTTTTGTTTTGCTTTTTAATAAAGACACCCATATTCAATCACATAGGTTCCACTTTGGTATTTCTTTGTATCTTAAGCTGCCATCTACTATACAGCAGTCAAATGTTAGCAATGATAAAATATGAAAAATGGTAGCTGGTAATTATAAGACACATAATAGTGTCCATCCCCAGTAAGAGAAGTGAAAACTACCTTTGAATCAGTAAACTGGTGTTAGCTGTCTCCTCTCACATTGCCTGCATTATGTTATCAAAGTTGCACGGAATCTGAGGATAATGAGCACTTGCTGTGTGCCAGATACATGTTCAGGGCTTAAAATGTCTATCACTTAATTCATAATAAACAATAAAATAACACTATGATATTTATTTTTTATAAGTTAGAAATTCAGAAGGTGAAATCCAAATTTGTATCTGAGTCTGTAATCCACACTGTTTTTACTTGGCAAGATACATGTCCATGTCTGAAGGGTAAACATGTATTTGGCAGCTCTCTCAGTTTGCCTGTGACTTTGTAGGCAAACAGAATTGTGTCATTTGTCACTATTGAATTGTTTTTTTTTTTTTTTTTAGTTTGGGTCATTAATTATTCATTTATAAAAAGTAGCTTATTTACAGTTTTAAAAATTCAAATGATGTTGATGGTATATAATCAAATCATACAATTCTCCATTTCTCTTTTCTTTCCTTTGGTGAAACCAGGCTCTGATTTTTAACTATTATTCTGATTTTCATAAATCTGTATATTTCAAATAAGTGAGAAAACTCACCATTTATTAGTTTATGATATTGTATACTGCCATCTTTTATCATAAGTGAGGATTTGTTTGTGCACAACATTGTTGCTTTGCTCCATTTTCTAATATATTTGGACATTTTTATTAAGGAAAATACTTTTATTAGTAAACCTGGGCCACTGTTGCTCCTATCTGAGCATTATTTTGTGCTGTGATAATTTTTCTGTCCTTATCCCTAAAATTAATAATTAGGCAGTTGGTTTTCATTTGTCAGGTTCTGCACGTCTGTTGCTAATTTTTCCCATACCTTCCAAAACTTTAATATAATTCTCAACCAGGCCACTTACATATGGGTATGATAGGTTTATTCATTTCAGTTGTTTATATTCTACAAATTTTCCTTCCAAAATAATGATAACCTTTCTCCCTGTGTTACAGTTGCATGACAGTCATTTTAGGCCTTTTTATTAGTATGTTAGAATTCCTTTGCTTCTTCCCATTGAAGGATGTTATATTTCATATCTTGTTCCTTTTTGATTCACATACTTGTTATGGAAAAGAATAGCTTCTGGTAGTTTCATAAGGTTAACAGCATGGTACTGTTTTGTGAGCTGATGGAGTTAGACATCAATCTACTATGCCTTATATATGACTGTGGGCCTAGGATGTCAATTTTTAACCATTTGGGGGCTAACCCCAACTTCTCTCCTAACTGCGTCTCTAGCTTTCTTTATAGTGAGCCTGCATATGTTGCTTCAGGACATCTTCCCATTGCTTTCTGTAGAAGAGTGTGTTAAAAGCAAAAGTTCTGATACTTTTCATGTTTGAAAAGACCTTTTTTTTCACATACTTGATTGACTTGGGGAAAATATTCTAGAGTTTGGGAAAAAAAATTCAGTTTGAAAATAATTTTCGTTCAGATAAATGTAGGCATTCATTCACTAACATCTTTCTTCTCTTGTTTCTAATAAAAAGCCAAAGTCATTTCATTTGGTTCTTTGCAAATAAGCTGAATATTTTTTTTTTCTTCCGGAGAACATCTTCTCTTTGTTTACATAATTCTTAATCTTGTGTGTTGATATATTTTCCTCAGATCCAGATAGACTTTTTTTTTTTTAAATTTTCAAACTAACATCCTTTAATTATGATTTAATTGATGATTTTCTATCTTTTTGTTATCTCAGCTGAAATTTTCTTAAATTATTATTCAGATATTAGATTTCTGGATTACTCATCTAATTTTTTTAACCATTTGTTTTCTATTTTCCAAATCTTTTTCTTCTTTACTCCACTCTCTGAGAGATTTAATAAAATCTGTGGTAGGCAATCAAAGACATAGTGGACCTATTGCAGCGGATTTCACTTTGCAAAACTCAATGACAATATCAATAGCAGGTTTGGAGATTCCCATTGTTGACATTATGCCAACACTGGACTGGACATCAGATTTGGGAGAGGGACCCAGATGAAAGGGTTATAGTTCTTTTAAATTTGGTAATTAGAAAAGCACTAGTTCCTCTACAATAATGATGAAATATCAGGTTATAATAACTATTGCATCCTGTTAAGTCAATGATTTGGTGAAATATCAGTGCTAGCATAACTCCTATCAAAATTAGAAAGCTGAGGTCCAATCCTTTGGGTTTTGTCATATAGGCTGCAGGATTTTTCACTTTGTCATTTTATTGTAGAAAAATATAAAATATTCTTCCCTCTGTTGGGTAATCACAGTTGAGGTCCAAATTTGTTAGTTCAACAGGATATATAAAATTAAGTAATTGGCCACTACCTGTTTCCATAAAGCTTTCCAGGAGGCCAACTCCTCTAAGTTCAATGTAAAAGGATTAATTTTTAAATGACTCTGTCTATTCCCAACCTTAAGATAGTCTCTGAGGACACCTTACTTTGTTAGCATCTACAATGGCTATGTGGATAATAGGTGAAAACAAACTGAGAATATAGGAAGGGTGAGAGTGTAGAATGCAGATTGTGCTTGCCTGTAATGACCAGAGAATGTTTTTAAGATGGGTCCAGAAGGAATAACTATTACATAGTTGGTTCTACATTAATCATTCAGTCCTTGATAAATCTCTGAGTTTGGAGAAGGACTAACCTCCCTTTCTTAGAGGCCATATTTCAGGGGATCAGCTTTGGGCAAATTGGCTCTTACCTCTCAAATACTTTCCTGATATATTTTTTTTTTTCTGATATACTTTCCTCTTTGTACATCTTTGGTCATATTTTGTTTTATAAACATATTTTGAGTAATTTGTTCATAATTATAATCTCTTTATTCCTATTGAAGATATCAGTGATGGTCATTTTTTTAATTAATTTACTTTTTATTTGTTCTAATTAGTTATACATGATGGTAGAATGCATTTTGACACATCATATATAAATGGAATATAACTTCTCATTTTCTTGTACACGACAGAATCACAGTGGTCATGTAGTCATGTACATACATAGGATAATAATGTTCTATTCATTCTACTATTCTTCCTACCCCCATACTCCCTCCTCTCCTTTCACTCCCCTATGCCTAATCCAAAGTACCCTGATTTTTCCCTAGCACCCCCCACCCTATTGTGTATTAGCATCCACCCATCATAGAAAATATCTGGCCTTTGGTTTTTGGGGATTGCTTATTTTGCTTAGCATGATATTCTCCAGCTCCATTTACCTGTAAATGCCATAATATCATTCTTCTTTAAGGCTGAGTAATATTCGGTTGCATATATATGTATGTATGTGTGTGTGTGTGTGTATATATATATATATATATATATATATATATATATATATATATCACATTTTCTTTTTCCATTCATCTGTTGAAGGGCATCTACATAGGTTCCATAGTTTGGCTGTTGTGAATCGAGCTGCTATAAACATTGATGTGATTATATCACCATTGAATGATGATTTAAGTCCTTTGGATATATTTTTAAAAACTTTCTTCTACTTGGATAAGCTTCTTATTCCTGAAGTCCCCTACCCTTCTTCCATGGATGAATAAAAAGTACAAAAATAAAGTAGAATCTCTCAAACTGGGAACCTAAATCAGTTTGGTTCTTAATTTTATTATAGTGCATTTCATACATAACCTGTATCCCTCTATCTCTCAGCTACTAAGATTTTGTCATTATGTTTCCTACTCAATGTTTCCATATTTGGGACTTAAAAACTGGTAAAACAATAATCTATTTACTATTATGCTTCTGGAGTTTTGGGAGAAAACTACATATATTTTATAAAATTATATATATATATATTTACATATATTTATTGCATATGTATATACAGATATATGCCTCATTTGTACTATGCATGCATTATTTCCTCTCTACTTCAGAAAATCTGTTAAAGGTGAATGTTATCAATGGCATGGCTTGCAAAAGAGGAGACTGAATCCGAAGGTGATAAGGTAACTTGTCCTATTTTCCAGATGTTGTACATGGTGGAGCTCAAATTCCCCCCAAATACCTGTTTCTATACCCTCTTATCTTTATCCCATGTCATTCAACATCACCAAGTTATCAGAATAAAAGTAGAAAGTTGAATCATCTCTTGGGACAGTATGAGCCCTTAAAATTTGTATTCTGTAACTGCTGTGATAGAAGATAGAAGTTGCTGTGATTTAGATGCTGAGTAATAATGGAGATAATACAATTTATGACTTACTGAAGATAAAGGGTTAAAGATTATTACAAATAAATAAACTATATAATGAATGCTGACTTAACATTTGTTAATTTTCCATTATAGTCTAGTGTAGAGAATTGTACCTATGTTATAGTAATAAATGAAATTCACCAATTTTCTATAAGTTATCTATTATAACTGCAAATTATTGGGAAAAAGATTTTATATATATATATATATATATATATATATATATATATATATATATATATATTATATGATTGATGATGTCATTTGTTAAGTATTATTTTATGTATAGCCAAGCCATAAGCATCATAAGACTTATTAGGTATAAACTATATTTATTAAGCTAATGGTGCATAGTATATTGCAGTTAAGGTAAACTTGCAATATTTACAACTGTCAGTGACGATATGTTCTGCAGATTTATTGTCTTAATTAGAGTTAATGGAGCAAACACTCATTCAGTGTCATTTGGGGTGTGTCATGCTGCAGGTAACTGAAACCTGAACTCAAGTATAAAAGTAAATGGGTCCAAAATCAAAGGTAAAATGTCTTTATCCAGCTGACTCAGCTATTTAGTTATGTGACAGAGTGCCCAGATTCTTTCTACATCTACAGTTTGCCATTCTCTGTGTGACAAGTTTTCAGTCTTGAATACATCATGATCACAAACAAGATATGACAATGCCTAGGGGGAAAAAGGGGGCTACCTACATTTTGTATGTCTTGGAAAACTGAAAAAACTTTTCTCTGAAGATTGTGTTCACAGAAACGTCTAGTACAGATATTTGTTGCATGGCAACAGTTGAATTGCATGGCCTTTTTTAAAATAAAAAAAATTAGCTATATTAACTTAATTGCCATGAAATTATCTGAGATATGAATGATATATGCTATAGTGAAAATATAATTTGAGTTGCCTTTTTAACATTTAATGGAAATAATTTTGAAAGATGAAATTTGATGGAATTATGGAATGTTTCACAAATAAAATCTTGTGAACATATGAGCCATTTCTGATTGTGTTAAAAAATCTTTAATTTCATTATTGTTTTTTATGAAATTTCTTATTGTCACAGTTTCCAATTTCACATCCAAAGAGAAATAAAAGTGATTTTATATGTTAGAAATATATCAAGAAACTGATTATTAACTATGGTTCAATGTATCTGCTCTATTAGATCAAACTACTCTATTTCGTGCAAATGTAATATTTAGTGACAATAATTAAAAATCTATAGATTTTCTAGAATTTCTTTCCACATATTGACAGATTTTCTAGAATTACTTTGTTTTCTAAAAGAATTGTTTCTCACAGAAATTTGAGTCATTTTACAGACATGAAAATGTATCATTTTTTTTTCTTTTTTCAGTATAGTATGTCAGCTGAGTGAATAGCATTCAGTGATAGACAAATAAAGTATTTTATAAGTGCCTTCCAAATAATTACTTGGTGTAATAAAGTCTTCAAATTTACACACATGAATTTTTATCTATTTTTATGGCTTTATATCAATCATTAAATAAAGGAAGCTATTATAAGGACTTAAAAATGAAGCACATTTTTATTGTTTAAGGTCTTTGCTAGAATCCCTTCATATTACAGAAAAAAGTAACCTGATTTTTTAGTCAACTTTTCATTTCTATGACTAAACACTCCAACCAGAACAATTGTAGAGGAGGAATATTTTATTTGGGGGCTCACAGTTTTGAAGGTCTAGGACTAGAGACAGCTGGCTCCATTCCTCAGGGCTTGACTTGAGGCTGAACATCATGGCAGAAGAGTGTGGTGGAGGGGAAATGGATCTCATGATGATCAGGAAGCAGAGAGAGACCACTTGCCAGATCTGAAATATATACCCCAAGGTGGGTTCCCAATGATCTACCTCCTCCCTCCACACCTCACCTGCCTTCAGTTACCCTTGATGGGATTAATTTAGTGGTGAATTAATGGATTGGGTTAAGCTCTCATAAACCAATTATTTCTCCTCTAAATCTTCTTGCATTGTCTCACACAATGAGCTTTTTGGGGATACCTCACATCCAAATGATAACACTAGTCTAAGGTCTTTTTCAAATTGATATATTAAAGTAAAAATTCTACCATCTTTTTTTTCTCCACCAGATTTTTTTTTTCACACCAGATCATTTAATATTCTCATTGCTAAAAATTAACTTAAATAATTTTATTTCAAGTCATAATAACTGAATATTCTACATCTGCATTAATTTATTCTACTTCTGCTTTTTATGCCTGTCTCTTTGAATGACTCTCATTAATGTTTGGAAGGAAAGATATTTAAAATAAAAAAAATATGTCCTGATATGTTTTCTCTTATCAAGTTTTACATTTGTTCTTTTCTTTTCTGAAATATAAATATTACCAAAGATACCTTTCCAAAGCAAATTGACTTTTTTCTTCAAAGAAAATTTTATTATCTGCTGGGATGCAGCCAGGAGCAAACACTCACTTCTCCTTTCATCCTCACATCCTTGGGTTCTTGTGATATGATCCTGTATTTATTTGTACTTAATGGATGCACAAGGTTTTTTCCTCTCTAGATTCTTACAGTTGTTGGGAAAATGAGCAAAGTCACCCTGGCTATGTTAGTATGGACAATCTTTCCTCCATTCAATCAAATGATATTATTAAATATCAACAATGGAAGAAAAGATGAATGCAATCCTGTATCTCACTGCTGCTATTAGCTTACTTCCAGAAATTTCAAAGTATCATTTACTTGACAAATGTTTATTCAGAAGTAAATAATTAAAGTCTTGTTTTAGTTTCTAGTGAATGAGAACAACCTATTTTATATGTGCATGCATGCTTGCACACACAGATACACACATTTTGGAGAGAACAATAAATATTCTGAAGTGTCTACATTGAGAAACAACCATGAAGTATTACCTATTTATGAGGCTTTTGAATTTTCATGTATTTCCAGAACATCCCATGATACACCTCATGCAGAAACTCAGCAGTCAGAATGTTCCTAAGTGACTGAGACAAGGAAACTCTTTTCTGTGGGATTGCTGAGTGATGAGAAAGATTACAACTACTTTTGGTTGAAAATGATTAAAGTTATCTTTTATTAATGAAAATCCCAAGTTACTGTAATCTATCACATTTTCATGAAAAAGTAGTAAACACAGGAATTATATTTTTCTTTAATATGAAAAAATTTTAAATTGAGCATTTTCATATCTTTAAAGTTTCCAAATCTTTAACATATTTTGAATGTTAATGGATATTAAGACAAAGATATTTTAAAAAAGACTTTTCCTCTCTCTATATATATTTTCAGGTCTTGAAGATGAAATGATAGAATGACCTTTTCATCAAGATATCATTATATTATGTTGAGGAAACTTCAAATAAATCTCTAAGATTAAATAATCACTAAGATTAAATAATTGTTTGTAAATGCACACACACACATACATAATGACTACTTAAAAGTATTTCTTAATCTTTTACTTACAAGTAGAAAGTCAAGCTTGGTGTCAGAATCAATCATTTTTACTTCACGGATGTTTAAATGCTAGAGCAGGAATAAGGTATTAAATAATGCTGACTAAAGCACTGGAGAAAAGTCAGTAAAATAAAGTCAAGAAATAATACAAGTTAGTAAGGTTAAGTTACTTCCATAGTTAGATTTTTTTCATATAATTTTTAAGAAAATATAGTATCATGGAGCCAAGATGGCAATATAGTGACAACTGAAAGAATATATGGAATATAATAGAAATTCTAAGTAATAGTAAATCTGATTTATGAACACCTTTTGGCAGTTTTGATAGACTTTGAAACAGATTTCTTAGTTTTATAAAGGGAATTCATGTTTGTGATACATAGAAGAAATGAGGATAATTTCTTAATGTGACAATCATTTATTAATACTTAAATATTAATAACTTCCCAGATTAATTTTCATGCTATTAAAATGGCACAGGATTGGAAAATAATAGCAAACAAATTAAATTGAGAGGCGACATTATTAATATCAGTACTCTTTGCTCTTCTCCTTCCTACACGCACCAACATCTTAGTTTCTTCTTTTAAGAAAATTGAAACACAAGGTGTACTTCATTGAAGTATAAGGGCAAGCACAATAAATATAGCATACATCAACATCATGATTTCAGTTTTAACTTACAACTTTTATATTGAAGGACAATGAATTTCTTTGAGATTTATTAGCTACTTAATACCTTTGAGTGATTTTTAAACCAATGCATTAATTTGTTTCCTATTTGCACATGGACATTTTTAGACAAAGCTTTATTAAGAGAGGAAGGACTAATGAAAGCAGCCCCCATAAAATGTTATGTGCGTCCATTACCTATCTTTTTGCTGTGTCAACCACAAACAGTATGTAGAAGGGAATGGAAAACAAAACAAGCTTTGGATTGATGAGTATGTTAACACCAAACCAAATTCATGCAAAATAAATACCATAACTAAAAACTCGAATAGATTTTATTTTTCCTCAACTCAGGCATTCCTAATTTAAGACCACAGTTAAATCGGGCGTTGTTCTTAAAGCCATATATACAACTGTTTATTTGCTTTAAAAAATGGTGGATAGTAACTTAAAACAATATAAATGTATTGTTCCAGATCTGAAAGCAGAAGGCTGCAGTCAGTCTCATGGGGGTAGAATCAAGAGCTCTGTTTCCCCTGGATGACCAGGGTATGTGTCCATTCCTTCCCTTGTCCTGTTTCTAGAGGCTGTATGACAGTCTTTGGGTCCACTTTGACTTGTGCTATGATAAACACATCTTTCACTCTGATTCTCCTGACTTCTTCCTCAAAAAAGATGCTTTTGATTACATTGCTACAAGGGATAATCAAGGATAATCATTCTGTCTCAAGAACTTTAAGCACTTCTGCAAAATCTTATTTATTTTAAATGAAATATGTTCTAGGGATTAGGTTGTAGATACATTTGAGGGGCTATTATTTTGCCTATTGCATACAATAACAAAAAAAATCATGTAATCCTGATGTCTAGTTTATGTATTGAGGGTCATCATTCCATGGATATATCCATGTCACATCCCTGGATCCTGGGAATGTTACCTTATTTGGAGGAAAGTATCTTTGCAGATTCATTAGAGCACTCTCGAAGAAGAAGTCAACCTATATTGTTCAGGTGGGACCTAATTCAAAAAGTACATCTATTTAAAGGAAACACACAGGAGAAGGAAGGAGCGGGAGGACAAAATTAAAGACAGAAGCAGAGATTGAGGTAACATAATCACAGGCCAAGGATTGCCAAAGTTTGCTGGACGCTACCACAATTAGGAAAGAGAGATGCAATAGACACCCCTACAAATCTCTGCTGACACTTCGATTTCCAACTTCTCTAGAAGCATCCACAACTTTGAAAGAATTTTAAATGATTTGTTACATCAGACAAGGAAAATAATATAGTGTAAATGTAAAAGTTTTCCAGAAGCAAACTTTGAATGTTAAGGATTTTTCAAAAGATTAAAAAAAAAAAACCTGATAGTCATCTTTCATAGACTGCAAATTTATATTCTTAAAGTCTTCTACATCTTGACATATACTTAAAATATAAATTTCATATTTAGGAATATGACTTGTCATTTGTGATAACTAATCTCTCATTCATGATAATAATTGAAAGAAATACTCCATCTCTGGTATGAAATGTTGCTTCAGGAGTTGAGTTTGTATAACACTAAAGAAAAGGTTTATTTTAGTGATGTTATTGATGGATTTAGCAATACTTTTGTGTTCATATTGATTTGAATTTAAATGATTTGTAAGAAAAGTAATGAATTGAATTTGACATCACTTCTCTAGGTACTAAACATAAAACTTAAATAAAATCACATGGGATGTTCCTTTGAAGGGATTTTGATAATAGACTACATGAATTCTTTATTGGTGCCATTATTTATGTTTCTCATTGTTTACAATCTTGAAGAGTTGCTAGACAGAAAAGAAAGATTTAAATGTAAATACTCAAGTTTCAAGTTTCATTAAAATTTGCCAAAAGACAAGTACATATTTAGAGTTGTCTTAAATATCATAGGAATACAAAAATGAAACAGATTTGTTTTGTTTGTTTTTGATATTGATAGTAACTATGCTTTGTGGGTGGTTTGTTGGTTTGATTTTCACTTCTTTTTTATGTACGTTTTTCTTTTGATCCACGATTTGGACAATATTTCAATTACTTTCATCTAGTATATTATAAATCTCTCTGAGAACCATATATTTATGTTTCTAGAAGAATGCTCTACAGTTATCACAGAGTGAAAATATTGGAAATGTAATTTGCATCACTCCCAGTTTTAAGTATAGTTCAGCAAACGTTTTTATCTTTCATTTGGTTGTTTTCTTAATTTTATTTTAATACTTTGATTTTCAATTTTGATGAAGACATAGCAGAATTTTAGTCACAAACAATGAAAATAGGGTAACCCTGGCTCTATTCTTCACCAGGACATCTTGTGCATGTCTCATTGTGTTTGTATTTGTGCATATGTGAGTGTAAAAAATTATTTGGCAAAGTGTGAAAATTACTCTGAACTTTAGATGTATTCAACTAATAAAAGTAACTAATATAAGTATCAGCTTCATTTGGTTGATTTTTTTTTCAGCATAAATTCTAGAGCCCTGAACCATGTCTGAGTTCAATATACATGCTTAAGAAACCAGATATAATTGCTATGTATAACTTTTTATTAAGAACATTTCCTTCTGGAGTTAAAAATCTTTTATGTAAAGATCAAATCTGATTATATTGAAGCATATTGAAGTATCAGTTTTTCTAGTGACAGGTTTATAATACTCTATAATTCAATTTTTTGCTTATAATTTTTAAATTTTGCTTGACTTAAAGACAAAACTGTCTTTATGTAGCTTTCTAGTCAAGAAATTGCCATTTATACCTCATAGATGTATGAACATTTTACTTGGACTAGGTGTTTTTATCTATTGAATTTTGCTTTTGGACAATAATTCTGAGTTTACATAGAAAAAAAGAGTGGTTGTTTACAAATTGTTGATTGAAGTTTTTTTTAGATCAACTACAAAAAAAAATCTAACCTTCTTCATTTGAAAATTTGAAATTTTACAAAAATCTCATTGATTGAAATATTAGTAATGAGGGTGAATCATCAAAAAACGTTAAGCATTATATGTAGCAGTGATTTGATCTCTTTATTTTCTCTGTATTTAGTTTGCCTCTTTTTGTAATTAATATATTGCTCAGTATTTATATAAAACACACTTTATTCTAGGAAACAAAAAAATCTTCCCAATTTTGGTTATTTAATTTAAATATATGAGTAAAACAATTAAAATATTTAAAATAAGTAATTAATTTTTTTTTTTAGAAAACATATTTGGATATATGCTTTATCCTTAGATAACTAACTCTAAAGGTCATGGAAACATCCACATTACAAGATAGGTTCCAAATTTTCCCTCAATGGCAATGAAATAAAACACCTTATCATTTGAGAATAAGAGATCTCAGCAAATATATTACAGCCTAAA
The DNA here is from genome assembly GCF_047511675.1 of Marmota flaviventris. Classification (NCBI taxonomy): domain Eukaryota; kingdom Metazoa; phylum Chordata; class Mammalia; order Rodentia; family Sciuridae; genus Marmota; species Marmota flaviventris. The sequence goes on from NC_092500.1 coordinate 158,426,545, forward strand.
TAATATATCCTACCCTTGTATGCAATTTCAAAACTAACAATTTTCCATTTCCCATTATAGAAAATGTGTATTATTATTATTTTTTTTGCCTAGGTGCTTGTGTAGTGAAATAGTGTACTAAATTTATGTATTCTCAAGTCCATAAGTTTAAGTGTGTTCCTTGAGCACAAGTTTTATGATTTTGTGCAGCAGTCTCTACTTTAACTACCGTATTTTTCAAAGGATCACTCTACTTAGAACAACAAGTAGAGGAGGAATTATTGCACTTGGGGAAAAAAAATCAACTCTGAATTCCTGGAATTACTGATGGAATAGAACAAAGTTGCATAAGGATCAGAGGGTGCTCAAGTGCTAAGTGGAATGAGGTGAGAACGGCAAGACAGAACACGGGAAGGAGGAGCTCCGGGAACCATGCAGAGCTGTGCTGCTCACTGGGGACAGCATGCCTTGAGAGAAGGCTGCAGAGGAGTGTGTTCTCAGCAGTATCACCTAGGGCTGCTTTTAGTGAGTCCAGGCTGGCACAACCCCACGAACCCAGGTATCTTGATCTCCACTGCCGTGTTCCTCAACTTGTGCCTACATCAGAATCTTGTGGTAGAGCAGTTAAAACACAGTTATTGTGTATGTCTGGGTGGGAACTGAGAATATGTATTTCTATCATAATCCTGGGTAATGCTGATCATGCTTTGACAAGTCTTAAAGAAACTATACTGAAAAACACTGCCATGTACCATTCTTACTTTTATGCTTCTCTATAATCTGTTTGTGCTTAGAAGACTGGTGACCATGGAAGATAGCCACTAAATAATGGATGTGAAGTGGGGACACACTCTCAGGGTCATTCCTTAAGAATTCATTAAACTTCTCAGTTTGGTAGGGGTAAAAAAATACCCTCCTACCCACAAAAATCCAGAAAAAAACTCAGTCTTTGTCCTACAGTACTCCATTCAGGATGGTTCAGGAAGAAGACTCACACAGGGGATGCAGTGGATGCTCCTGATAGTGTGAAAGAAGAGACAAATTAAATATGCAAATTTGAATTTGCACTCCTTTATGGGTGGTTAGGTGAAAAATAAGTGTTATATGGAAATGGGCTGTAAGTACAGCAGTTAATAGCCAGAAAGATAAACACTGGGAAGAAGAGGAGGATAGCTCTTTTTTTCACATGGTAGTGAGCAGTAAGTAGTGGTGTCCTCATAATTCATGAGAAGAACAGTAAGAAGAGAGGTAATTGATCCACAATAGTTAATCAGAGAGGTCCTGTAGACCAGGGGTTAAAAATCTGGATCAGACAATAAGGCAACTAACTTGGAGTTGAGTGCTGCAGTCTTAATAAAAGGAAGATCATTTGGGGCTCAGGAATGAATGACTGAAAACATAGTTTTCCAATTGTTATGGTTTTGGTGTGAGATGCCTCCAAAAGCTCACGTGTGAGACAATGCAAGAAGTTTTAGAGGAGAAATGACTGGGCTATGAAAGCCTTAACCCAATCAGTGAATTAATCCCTTGATTGGGTTAACTGAGTGCGAACTGAAGGCAGGTAAGGTGTAGCTGGAGGACGTGAGTCATTGGGGGCCCATTTTGGGGGTGTATATTTTGTACCTGGCCAGTGGAGTCTCTCTCTGCTTCCTGATTATCATGTGACACACTTCCCTCTGCTACAGTCTTCCACCATGATGTTCTGTCTCGCCTTGATCCCTGAGGAATGGAGCCAGCCTTATATGGACTGAGACTTTTGAAATTTTGAGCCCCTAGGTAAACTTTTCCTCCCCTAAAATAGTTCTTTTCATGTCTTTTAGTCACAGCAGTAAGTAAGTAAATAAGTAAATAAATAAATAAAACCAAGAAAACAAAAACCTGACTAAAACACCAGGTATGTGAATGTACAGGGAAAATTCCTTTTAGGAAGTTGTAGGGGTCCAGTGTGTGGATAACTTAAATAGTTTTTGCACATCAAATACTGTTTCAAAGATCATTCTTGGGATTGTTATTGTGGGAATGTGGTAATTTGCTTTGATTTTTCATTTGCTCTTTGCCAAAATGAGACACTGATGTTTGAAGAATATTAGAATTTTTATTTTCTTTTCAACATTTATATTTATCATCACTCTCTTCTTATACACTTCCATAAAGTGAAGGATTAGTCACCAGCTAAGAAATTTCCCAAATTTCATATTACACTGCAGTTCCATGAAATTCTCTGATATTTTCCATCCCTACAGGAGTAGTGACTTTTCATACCAATAATTGGAAGGATAAAGTTAATTGATGTCCCTTTATACTGTCTCACAGGGCAATCTAACAGTACAACAAATGTACACTTGAAAATTATTAATGTAGAAATTGGAATAACTCATGCTTAGATTTGCAAATTTCTTGATGTATTCTTTTGCAGTTATTTTTTTACTATGTGAGCGATTTGATTTTACATTTTATTTATGACATTAATTCATAATATATTTTAAAGGCTAGTATGAATTAATATGTTTATAATTCCTGGATTAATATCTCAGAGGCATGTCTTCTTAGTGTGCCCCATTTGTAAGCAATTTCAAAGCAACTGTATATTGATGAAAATGTTTGGGACAGCATCCATTAGCTGCTATGCCTTTGTTCTCTAAAAATAAATGAACGAGGGGCTGGGAGATAAACATGAATCCTACGGATAACATTTACCCAAAACTAGAAATAAGTAGTCTAAAATCTTGTTATGTAATCACAGAAATACAAGAAATTCTGCCAGATAAAATTTTGCCCTTTACTATCTCTTTCAATTTTTTCCCCTGTTTTCTCTTATTATTGCTTCCTATCATATGACTCAGCTTTTAGGTGAGAAAATTAATTTCATCCACATTCTCTCTTTTTATTTGAAATCAGAGAAGAAACTTCTAGGTGAGGCACTAATGGATTCCGACATCTTTTATCTAATGCTGTAAAACAGAACTCATGGGACGATACAATAGGGTTGGTGACAGGAGAAGAGAACTGGCTAAGTCAGAAATGTTTTTTGAGGAAGTTATTATTCTCCAAAATGTAACCTAAAGAGAGAAGCAGGATCATTTATAGGAAGAGAATGAGCTTCCTTAACTTGGATAAAATCCTGTGTGCTAAATGTCAATATTATAGAACCACTTGGTCCATTCAAATATTTAAGAATTGTATATTATTCAAATATCTATTAGATATATGTAAGGGTGTATTTTCTTCAATATTAACTTTAAAGAAAAAATGTGACTTTGATTATTGAACTTTTCAGTGCAATAATGTGATTTCTGCAGAATCACTATTCTAAAACCTATGAATGATAAACAATACTAGAAATCCAGCAGAGTTAGGCCTTCTAATATTTTGAAAAGAATTGGAGATTTAGTACGTAAATATTCATTAGAGAAATAATCTTCATTCAAACTAAAATCTTACCAATATTGAAAATAATTTAAATGACAATGTTGAAAATAAGAGTTGTTTGTTCTGCAGGCAATGAATTTTAAACTGCGATAAGTGAACATCCATTGATGTAAAAGATAACCACTTTTGATATTTAAAACCTTAGAAATGTACTCAAGTTAAAATGAAGTCCTAGCCCTTTAATGTCTTATTTTCTATTACATAATTTGGGAGCATCTTTTAGAATGTGTAGTTAATAGTAAATTCAGTACTGAATCCTAAAAGAAGGCAAATATCTTCTGCATTATTCTTTTTTATTTTATTTTATTTTTTGGTACCCTTGTTTGCTCAGGATTAAACCTGAGCCATATCCCAAACCATTTGGCATCTCTTAAATTGATGAGGCTGGCTTTGGACTTGGGATCCTCCTGACTCAGCCTAGAAGCCACTGGGATTCAGGTTTATATCACCACACCTGGCATTATTTCTGATTAAATATGCTAGAAAATTTACTAAATTACTAAGCATAATTCAAAGTACATAATTGAATGGTTGTGTTTTGGAAAAGGATTTAATTAACTGATGCTAGATATCTAGAATAATCCCTGTTTAAATTTCAGAAATTTAGATCACAGTGTATGTAAGTAAATTGTCCAAAGTCACATAGCTAATAAATGATAGGGAAAAAAAAAACTAAACTAAGGCAGCTTGTCCCAGAGTCTCTGTTGTTAACCACAGTGCTATTGCACCTCTTCAAAGTAGATAGAATTTTGAAACTTGCATTTAATGTACAAAAAATTCTCTGTGTGTTTATGACTCTTATTTATTGAAATAACCACAAAAACAAACAAAACAAAACCTAACATGCCTATAATCCATAACATAAGAAGATATTTCAGTAGATATCATGTAATCTTTTATAAATGAAACTATTTTCATCAGCCAAGATTTTTTTTTTCTTTTCTTTTTCCCTCTTCATTTTGAATGACAGCTTTGGAGTATTGTAGAGAAAAGAGAAGATTAGTTGACAGTAGTGATGATCATACAAGTTCACAGTCTGCATGCCTTCAGCGCTCAGCTAGAAAATGAAAATTGTTAAATATGGAAGACAACAGAGAAGAGCAGACACTCCAGTAAATTTGGAGATGTAACATTCCTGATCTAAACATTTTGAATCCGTTGTTTTTATGGTGGGCACCGAACAAACAAGTTTATGATTAATTTCTACCTATAGGCATTCACTTCTGGTTTGCTGCTTGTGTTATTGAATAATATAAATATTCCTCATTATAGTATAAATGACACCTAATATAAATTATTTTGGAAATGATTATTTGGTTAAATGATAAGATGTAATATCCTTCTTTGTGATTTTTTCTGAAACTTCAATAAACTTTCATTTACTGGTAAAAGTAATTTTTAGAGAATATTAGAAGGAAACTGTCAAAACCTGTTTTGTTCATGAGGCTAAGGAATACCCAATCCTAAAACATGTGCTCTAACATGTATTTCCCAGGAATTCCTTCATATACTATTCTCTTCTTCACAAAAGTTTTCTCCTGTTCCTGTCATCAATATCCTATCAGATCCTGTAGGTGAGTTTTCTGAGCCAGTGTTCTCCAGCCCAAACTGATAGAAATTATGTTCTTTCAATTCCAGAATTGCCATGACAAACCATTATTCTGGTTCTCTCCAGTTGAAATGAAATCATAGTTTTCTCCTCTTCTAGTTCAGAATGTAAAATTTAGGTGAGCTAGCTTTTGTGCAGTGCAGTTACTTATACACCTCTCATATTCCTGGTACCTGTGATGAAATTGTCTATTTAGCCCAGACTTCTAGGCATGTGGGTAATTCAGGACAGCTGGAGTTGGTTACTGAGCGTCCAATAAGATCTGGAATAATCAAAGTACAGGTAAAAAAAAAAAAGCCCAATCCAGATGGGGATAATAGAAAAGAAGGGATGAAAAAAATTGGAAAGTTGGTATGGATTATTTTAAATCCCTTCTCATAGATTTGCTGTTGGTATTGAGAATTTAGGAAGAAAGTAGCAGAATAGCCCAAAGAAAACGGCATTTATGCTTCCTGACTAATGAATTCTAAGTTGTCCTTGTTTTTTTCCCTAGTAGAAAAAGAACTCTGCATACTTGTAAAACAGGGCATAATGCCACTTTGATGAGCTTTTTCAAGAATAACTGGTACATGAAATATGAGCAATTTGTCTATTTAAGATTTAACTAGGATGGCAGCTGGTGTTCAGAAGGATTCATTGACATTAATTTTAAAGTTGAAAATGCTACATAAGCAATCATAAAATATAGACACAGTCAAAATAAATGAGACAGTCTCTTAAGATGTAAACTATTCACAGTGACTTTTCAACTCAAACTTCACAGCGTTTTAAAATGAGTAATATGGGTATTTCTAGGTATGATTAGGATGAATTTGTTTAATTAAGAGTGAACTTTAAAGATAGGCATTCTTTGAAATCTAATGGAGTAGTAACCAAAAGAAAAATATCAGATAATTACTTTGGATTTACAAGTGATTATGGAGATATTCTGATTAGAAAGCTTTTAAATAAGATGTGTGATTCTCATCATCTTATGCAAGCTGTAAAATCCTTTTTAGCCTCTGGGTCTAACCAGTTCATGTTTTAGATTAATTATAATCATATATGCAACAGTAAGAGACATTACTTTCAAAACATTATTGCTTAGCCAAATTCAGACAGGTGGGCAGAAAGGAGAGGATGCTATATATTGAGATCACTTTTCAGCCAGGAAATGAGACCTGAAATATTTACCTGACCATGAGAGTCTGTGCTTTTAATAATGGGTCACAGTATCCTGCATACCACATATTTTATGTAAAAGAATAGTAGAAACTGAAGTAGGTGCTAGTTCTTCCTACTGTTTCTCTGTCATGCCACCAAAGTAGAGACATAGTATATCTAATTTGCATTTGTGCTGGATCTAGATTTTGCTTCAGACTTTAGTATGAGTCAGTCTCCACTGGTTCTGAATGTTTCCAAGTTATTCCCTGGAATTTTTGCATTGGCACCTCTAGAAATATCTTTATGCTATACAACCTTGCCATAAGTTCTTAGGGGCATGAAGAATTGCATTTGTTTTCAGTGCCACCTGCAGATTTCTACCTTCTGGGAGAGTCTTTCCCACTCTGATTCACTTCTTAGACTACACTTCTTTGTTCCTGAAAGCCCTGGGCAGCTCCTGTCTACTTTCTTCCCTTGACCCTGATGTAGGCATCTGATGTCTCTTCTCCAGAGGCTCCATGAAAGTTTTTTGTACACAGGGGTTGGGACCCTCTCTCTTGGCTGCTCTGTCTGATTGGATGCAGGGTTTTGCTTTTTTTTTTTTTTTTTTTGGCACACCTGAAACTGGATACTCAGCCTTCCTCATATGGCCACAACATACTCAATAAATGTCCTGAGGAAAAACAATTGGCAGGTGGGTGAGTATGCACTTTTGACTGGGACTCTTCAGAACTCTGCTCCTTCATACCAGTACACAGGTGGCAGGTTAAATTGTGTTGCATGTTCTGCTGATATCTTCTTCCTTTCTCTTCTGTCCTATCTTTCTTGGCAACTTTTTCTCTTGCATTCACCATGGTCCCATGATTCAAGATGACCATGAGTCATTCTGTCCTAGGAAGCATTTGTCTCTATCTGGAATTTAGTACCTTTAGGTTTCCTTAAATCCTTAATGTTACCACGTTGGTCTTAAAAAATAGAAGTGCTTTTGTAGTTTATCAGACTCATTCTCATTTTTAAAATAAAGCTTTGGTCTTTGGTAATTTGCTGTATCTTAACTGTAAATGGTGTGGCTGTGTAGATTTACACTTAACAATTCTCCCAGATTTTAGCATCTTAAGTTAATATTGTAATGTCTTTCCTTCTCTTCATGCCTTTTGGAGTGTATGTGCATATGTGTGAACATGCACGTCTGTGTGTACATATACGTACCTCTTGGGTTTAAGTATAGAAGTGAGATTTCTGGGTTATACACTATGCATACGTCATGCATTTTAATTATATATATTTTGGATTCCATGAGATGCCATTTCTTTATATAGTGAGGACGTATTTAGATTACCCGCATACAGTTTTCTTCCATTACACTTTATTCTTTACTGAATTTTCATGCTTTTCTCTGTTTTCATATCCTCCTACCTGAAGAGCTACTTTTAGTAATTTTTCTTTTGTGAGCCTACTGTACAAGGATTCTCTCAGTTTTAGTTGGGTTGAAAATATTTATTTTTTAGTTTTCAATTTGAAATATGTGGATATAAAGCTTGTTTTGGGCAGTGATTTTCTTTGAGATATTACATTCTGTCCATTGACTTCTGGCTTTCATTTTTTGAACTGAGAATACTATTAACTGCTGGTTTTTGTTGTTGCTCTTTGAAGGCAAACATCTCTCACTTGCAAACCTCACACCAGCTATATTTTATTTTTACTATTTTCACTTTACATTGTATGTGCTTAGGTAGCTTTTATTTGTTTGAATTCCTAAGAGTGACCTCCATAATAATTTTTGAATCTCTAGCATAATATATGTCATCACCTTTAAAAACTCCTAGTCATTATTTTAAGTATTATAGAAGTCTTACTTTTTCCCTTCTTTTTTTTAATTTCAATTATACATAATTTAGACTATCATCAGGGCCCATCTACTATCTTATGCCCACAACTTTATTTTTATTTATTTATTTATTTACTTACTCACTTTTTTATTTATTGTGGTACTGGGGACTGAACCCAGGGATTTTCTACCACTGAGCTACATCCTCAAACCATTTATTTAATTAATTAATTAATTAATTTTTGGGGGGGACATGATTTTGCAAAGCTGCTGAGACTGGCCTCAAATTTATGATCTTCCTGCCTCAGTCTCCTGAGTCACTTAGACTAAAGTATGTATATTCTATTTTAATTCTATAAAAAATAATCACTAGTATTTTTTGTGAAACAAATTTTGGTCCTTATTTCTGATATTATTCTCTTGAACTATAGTCCCTCCGGGACTTCTTTGCCTAATTCACATGTCATTCTTTATATGCAAAACTTCAGATATTAAATATCTGTGGGGGATATATTGCTGAACATAACCAGACAACTCTGAGTTTGGCACCATAGCATCCCTTGACAACATGTTAATAGATAGGCATACTTGTATATCAAGGTAAAATATTCTTCAAAACAAGGAGTAGAGCAAATTGCACCCACAAGAGGTAGTCTGCCATCCTCTGGTCTTACCCAACCTATTGTGTTGTTCACAATTTCAATGATTGTCTTTTCCATGGCTATAGAATTTGACTGTTTTTATAAGCTCCAATTTCCTCATAAAATTTAGCTTATTTCTCAGTGTTTTCTGAACCTATATCAGTTAAAATTATTTTAATGCTAAGGTCTGATAACTTCAACTTCTTCTTGATCAACCCTTGATCAATCTGCCTCTGTTGTTTGCTTTTTATTTTGGGCATGTCTCTGTAGTGCCATTAACTTTTCGGGAAAGCTGCAGAGACTCAACCAGTCAGTGCCTTCCGCACATGGTTGCAGTTACATTGGGACACATCACCTTAGGACAACCAGACTTGCATTACATCAAGGCTGAGTTTTATTACTTAGAAGAACTATGCTACTTCTGCTTCAACATCACTCCTGGGGTTCTTTGTTTTCATGTCTTCCAGCTGAAAAATCTTTGGAATTTACTAGGGTTTCTTTATTGCCAAGGTTTGTTTGTCGTACTTTATTCCCCACTACTTTGTGAGTACTGGAAATTACATTGAAATCTTTCCCTTTTCCCAAGACTTTTCTGTAGTGCCATGGCATATGGATTTGTGAAGGCTGGAGGAGATGCATGCAGGGCTCCCTGTCTTCCTTTTCCCAAGGGATCTTAGGTGCGCTCTCTCTCTCTCTTGTCTTAGAATCCCTGGACTCCTGACTTTCCCTGACCCGTCCAAAGAAATGGGAAGTCGAGAAACTCTGCTTAGATTCTGTCTCTCTGTAGCCTTTCTGCTCAGCTTCTCAGCATCTTTTTCTCAAATGATAAATTGGTATTTACCTTTTAGTGAGGAGTGTCCAGAGGTGGCGAGATTTATTCCTTGACCTTTGCTTCTCCCAGGAGCTTGTTCTTTCAAGTACTTGCTCACTTGTTAGCTTCCCCACCCCCACCTTCCAACTGATGGTTCTGTTGTTGATGTTTTGATTTTTGCTCAATGGATTGTCTAGCTACTAGAGCAAGTCCACCATTCCTGGGTCATGAACATTCACCTAGGGCATTTTAATCGATTTAAAATGACACTTTCACCGGGTACAGTAGTGCACGCCTGTAATCCCAAAGATTGGGGAGGCTGAGGCAGGCAGATCACAAGTTTGAAGCCAGCCCCAGTAAATTATTGAGGTCCTAAGCAGCTGATTGAGACCTTGATTCAAAACTTACAAAGGGCTGAGGATGTAGCTCAGTGTAAAAGTGCTCCTAGGTTCCATCCATAATAGCAAAAGCAAACAAAAAACAAACAAACAAACAAACAAAAAAAAAACACTTTCTCCTTCGTTCTATCACTTTGTGCTGGTTATTTTTAGTTAGCTAGTTCAAATTTGGATTCTACGTACAATTTTCTGTGCCTCAGCAGTACCACAGAGTTGCATTAGTTTATCCATTAGTGATTGGTTCCTGCTGTGTTTGGAGAATAGGAAACTTCCATGGAGGATCCAAGCAGTGCAGCAGAGATACTGAGGGCACCACCTCTTCCCTTCTTGGAAGGACACTCTCTGCTTCTGGCCATAGCTCCAGCGGGTGATGTCCTTCTACAGGTGCAGCTTCCACTCCCTTCTAGTACCCTTCTGCTTGGTCCCTTTCTTGTACCTTAGGCATAGGGTAGGTAACAGGATTTACTGCTGCTGATTAAAACTTGTTTGTCCACCTGCCCCTGGTCATTTCCTTCCTCCCTTCAGCTTCCTGCATAAGCATTCCCGAGTTAAAGTTGTATCAGTCATTCCATTGCATGTGTCACCTGCTCAGATCCTGGCTGATACGTATCCTCATTCCTAATCTGGTGTTGAGAAAGTACGTCAACCCTGGGTGGTGAAAACGATTATGTTTTTGCCCTAACTATGGGCTTTTTACTTACTCAGTAATGTACTTGGCTAAGGAAAACCTAAAAGATAACAAATAGTAAAATTTTCATAAGAATACCCCAGATGCACATATATGCTAATATAAATTGTACAGCCATTGATGCAGGAATAAAAAGGAAAATGTTAGGTGACTATAGAAAAAAAATTATAGAGTTGTTAAATAAGAATCTAAGTGGCAGTAGACTACAAATGTAAGTCACTAATTAAAATGCAGTGGCCTGGACTAAAGTGAGGTGGACAAAGCTCAGCTGGCTTCAGTTTGTCAGTGTCATTGGCTTCAAGTATTTTTCATGCCTACAACAATTGGTCTAAGATTTGCAGTTCTTTCCTTGACATGCTGACCTCTTCACATTGATTCTTTCTACCTGCTGCTAAGATACAAAATCAATATAATCAAGCAGGCAAATCACTTGATACTGAAATAGCCTGATAATAGAGGAGAAAATCTAGTTATCGAGTGTCCTTGGATGTGCTTGTACATGTACAAAGACAAGCACACGCGCCTACTCTCAAGTACTTCTTGATTTACACTTACCCATCCAACGTATGACCTTTGTTCTAAAGAGAATCCTGTTGAACAGAATCCAGAGAGCAGATATGCTGTGCTAATTTTTGATGGCGTTTGTCCTTGACAACACCACACATCTCTTTCTGATTTTCTTCTAATGCTCGTTCACAGGGTTTCTTCTAATTTCCATTCCTCTCTTATTTCTGCATTTCACCTGACATAGAACTATTTGAAGCCAGGTATGTAATAGAACGATCTTAAAGGGGTGGTACAAAAAAATGGTGAAAACTTGACATTTTCTCTTTTCCTGTGTCTTACACCTCTTGTTGGAGGCCTGCCAGTCATTTGAAGAATTAATAAGACCCCCCTCAAGCCCTCTGTTTTTCCAGCTAGAGTTTTGAATCTTAGGAAAAGACCAAAGAGGTTGTTCCTTTATAGGGGGGTTGTGTGGTAATTTAGTAGGGGGACCCTGGCCTAACCCCTAAATCAAACCTAATCAGTAGACTTCAATTAATAAATTTGCTTTATCTTTTAAGCAAACAATTCACCTTTTTAAAAAACTGACAAAGGCCCTGTAACATTTCAGAAAAGCCTATTTTAGAATACCTTGCTCTATTTGTAAAATGTTCAAGGTTACTTGCTATTCTATATTCAAAGAAGGGCATGGTTTAGATATTTGGGGGATTCATCTGATAGAGACATTTTCTGGAATTTCTATTAATACGCAGGTATTTTTACCTGTTAGTAATTTTTAAATATTGATAGAAGATGTTGGCATATTTTCTTCCAAATATATGATCAAACTCAATTCTTAAAAATTTCTTCTAAAAATTGACACAATGTATTCTGTCATCCATTGCCATGAATCCAGATATCAACCCTAGCAACAGGATAGTTTTAAATATTTACAACACACTTTTGCCTCAGGCAGCAGTCTTCCTGTAATTCATCTATGATGATGATATTAATTATTCCCTAATTGTGATGAATTAATGTTGACTGGTGATAAGGTGAGATATTAATTTTTAGTTGGAAATTAGTTTAAAATTTTCTAAATTGTCATTTTAAAAATTAAGCAGTTCAGATATAGGAAAAGGTATTTTCATAGTTTATTTGGAAATTATTCTGTGAATAGGGCAGATGGGGCTAATTGTAATCATCATCTCAGCTAGTGCCTCAAATTTGGCCAAGATTGGCTCTCATGACTGTAATATGAAAATGCATTCTGAATAAAGACTACTTATTTCAATGAGCAAAAATAGAGAGAGAGAAAAAGATCTAGCAAATGTTAAATTGTTAAGATATTTTCAGGATTAAACTACAATTGTAAAATATGTTATTGACTCAGCAGTTTTTATTTTCTATATGAATGCATTTATTTGCATGTTTGCATTTCATGTATACTTCAGTTAAACATTTTTCATCATTGTTTAGTTTTTAATTTTTTCTCCATTTAAGAATTTTTCCAAGTATGTGTTGTATATAATCACATTTAAAACTATACCACTTTATTATAAGAAAGAGGAAAAAGAATCCACATTATTTTTACATGAAGTTGTATTTATATTTTTGACCTTATAAAGCTAGTAGCTTATTATCAAATAAAATATATTTCCATGTCATTTTGAAATATGGATATTCTTGATGATTATATTTTAAAAGATGAAAGAAAATGGAAATTAAATCTCTCAACCAATACAATAAATGATAGTGTAATATTGAGAGGACAAACAGACTCTGTTTTATTTAGGAAAACTTTTATCAGTAGTTAATAATCTTAAATTAGAAGGAAATTTTATGTTTATTTAAATATATTGTTAAAATTTTCCTGGAATTGCATGCTACATTATAGAATTTCCTTCTCTTCTTGCTCATCAGTGTATTTATTTAAAATATTTGTTGACCACTTCCTTCCATGTAATAGGAGTTCAGTAAATGTTTGCATTATGGATAAATGATTAAATAGCACACATTTAATGATATATATTTATATTTCTTTCTTTAGCAATTACTTCCCTATCATCTGTTTATTCTTTGGTTTATAAATCTTCCATGACTTGAGTGTCTTTATCAGCCCTTACATTGGGTTCTGTACTTATAAATTTTGAAAGTCTAGAATCATACAGCTGAGAGATAAGAGTCCTCTCCTTATGCATGTCTGTCTAACCCTCTTTCTCTTTTCTCTTTTGTGTGTGTGTCTGTGTGTGTGCTTGTATGCTTGGTACTGGGGATTTAACCTAGGAGTGCTATAACACTTAGTTACCTGAGTTATATGCCCTGCCCCTTTAATTTTATTATATTTTTTTTTAATTTGAGACAGGTAGGTTTTCACTAAATTTTTGGAGGCTGGTCTCTAACTTGATATCTTCCTGCCTCAGTCTCCCCAGTAGCTGGGCATACAGGCATGTACCACTGCACCTGCTTGTGTATTTCTTAAAGTAAGATTTTCAAATACATTTTTGTGCACACAGACTCCTTTCTCTTATAAAAGGAAGCATACATATGATGAAGAGAGTGAATAAAATGACTGTTATTTCTTTTTTTTGTTGTTGTTGTTGTTGTTGCAAAATAGAGAATAAATGGCCATGAACCCGGAAGAATAAGAGAAGAAGTACTAGAAGTACTTCTACTTAGAGGAAAAAAGTCTGGGAAAATCTGGGAATGTGGGGAGTGAATGGACTACAGACAGGAAAGGATGCTGGGTAGCATTAAGCTTCAGCCTCAGGTGAGAGACCATGAATTGAGACACAGCTTGCAAGAGAGTGTGCTTCTTTCCATCTGTGAGCAGCTTTATGGTTCGGATCCCCAGGAGGAAGATATTTGACTTAAAATAGGATTGTAGTTTAACCAAATGCTCTGGAGAAAGAAGTCATCAGGGAATTGTGACTATCTGCCTAAAAGAACTTAAACTAATTTGCCATGGAATGGAAACTAGTAAGGCAAGACAGGAAGCCTGGGGATGGAATGAGAGGGCACTTTGGAAATGCAGCCTGCATTGTGGCTGTGGTTTACTGATGAGCTGTGCTGTGATCATTGATTATTGTTCTCTTTGTTTTCGAAATGGGAGCTTTTATTGCTTATTGACACTACATGTTGAATATTTTCTCTTTATATTTCTTTTTTTAATATCTTTTTCAAAAAATCTTCTATTTTTTGAGCAATTTTTAGGTTTTAGTATATGTTTTGGTATACTCTAAATGTTTCTTTTTGTAAAACAAGAGAATCCAAGTATTAGAATATTTAAACATTAGCATTTATTCCCTTGGGGCTAGTCTTTGCACTCTGTTTCAAGGCAATTAAAAACAATGGCTGAAAGAAGAGATGCCTTCTATAATCAGGCTTTTTACAGGGGAACTTTATCTGATCTCCCATTAAAACTGTTTCTTTTCCTTTTTCTACTCATGCTTCTTTCAGCTTAGGTATGTAAAATAAATTGATTATTTCTACCCAGAAAAGATCCAACTTATGGGACTCTTGGTACACTCACCTTACAAACTGTAGGCTAAAAAAAAAAAAAAAAAAAAACGAAGAAAGAATGTCTCCTTGAAGATATTGGAGGCCCAGAGATAATTTGGTAATTTGCATAGTGGAGGAAAAAAGCTGTTGAAATAGGGATGGTGGTTGAGCAGGATGGTTTAATTGAGTTTCTAAAGTATAGCAAATATTGGCAATTTTAAAGTATAGGTATGATCATAGGAGTGGATGAGGTATATGGCAGACAGAACTGTTTGATAAGAGGAGGTCAAGGACATGAGAGCCAGGATCAAAAGTTATTGGAGTGGAATACGAATTGCCTAGGATGTTGATGAGAGTAACTAGATAAAAAGTGGTCCCTACCCAGACATGGTGGCACATGCCTGTAATCCCAGCAGCTCAGGAGCCTGAGGCAAGAGGATCATGAGTTCAGAGCCAGCCTCAGCAAAAAGCAAAGTGCTAAGCTACTCAGTGAGACCCTGTCACTAACTAAAATACAAAATAGGGCTGGGGATGTGGTTCAGTGGTTGAGTACCCCTGAGTTCAATCCCTGGTACCAAAAAAAAGGGGGGGTCATTAAGTTAGTGTCCAAAGAATAAGAGGAAAGGTAAAGGAGTCAAATAATGATCATAGTTAGGGAGAATGGTCCTATGCTCAACAACCAAAAAAGGGTGATTTCAGAAAATGTACAAAGCAGGGACACGCAATTCTACAAGAGACAGGGATAAAGCACCAGATCTTACAAATAATATCAGGTCCTTGGGACAGTGCTTCAAAAGGGAGAAAGATGCATACACAACACCCAGGCCTTGGTAAGTAGAATGTAATAAAGAAATCGGTCACCTTTTAAGAAAACCTTAGAGGAAACAGAATTCTCAGTTTCAATTAGGGAAAAATGTGGATTTAAATGTTGGAATTAGGGACCAAAAACATAGGAAAAGTGATTATGATGTTTAAATATCAATGTAGGAGGGATTCAGGAGAGGTGCATGGGGTGGAAACTTGAGAATGACGATGACACATTTAAAAGATGACACATTAGAGATTCGATTCTGGAAGCCATTAGATGGAAACTAGAAAGATTTCTTTAACATTGCAACATATTGTTTTTCAGCAATATGTATTTCAAATAAATTCCATTGGTTATTTCTTTGGGAATAATTGGGTTTGGAGAAAAAATCATTTCATTGATGGTACCTTGCTTAACTAACATCATCTGTTCATAAATTAACAAAAATTTAAACGATTAGCATGCAATAAAATAGAAACATTCAAGCTGTTTCAAAAATATTTTAATCTTTTTCATTAAAAGTAAATTCATTGCTGATAAGTTGATGTTTTATATCCTAATGATATCGGCATACTGTTGAGGAGGAGGAAAAGGGTTGTTGTTGGTGGTAGTGTGAAGTTGAATAGATATTGATTCTGTAATAAATCTGAGAAATACTTTGCTAAGGGCAAATGAGGTAGTATGTGAGAGAGTGGGAGAGAAACAGTGAGGTGGAGAGGGTCTCCTTCAGGATTATTTTTTTTCATCGCTGAACTAAGTAAGCTGAGAGGTAATCACATTCAGCAATAGAAAAGCAAAAGTTCGCTGTTACTGAATGGAAGAAGCAGCTGGTTAGAAGAGGTCAGTCAGAGAATGAGAGAACATCTAATAATAGCTGCCTACATTATACGGCATTGGAAATGAACAAGATAGCAGACTTTGGTCGCCTTATTTTTTGATGGAAAAATATAAGTTGGAGTTCGTTATCCACAACTTTTGAAAAGGATGGATTCATATTTCAGTAGCATAAGCTTAAATGTATGAATAATTTCTGAACATGTCATAAGATATACAGCACATAAAACTATTATAAGTTTATTAGTCTATGTATTGTGAGAGCTCAGACTGAATTACACAGAATTGTCACGTAGAAATAGGTGAAACGTTACCGTAATTATGATAAGATCTTTATTTTCAAAAATGCTAACAAATATAGTATCTTGCCGCAGTCTGGCTGGGCACAATCAGGAGCCACTTGTCAAAAGAAACTAACTTTATTTTGGAACCACACACGCCAAACAAAACAGCCTCTCAGGAAAAATCCTCAGAGCCTCAACTGCCACCACCGGCTTTCCACAAGCCTCTCTCTCCCCCACAAGCTTCTCTTCTCCTCCCACAATCCTCCTGCTCTTGAGGCCGATTGGCTGGGTCACGTGGGTGGAGCCAAAAAAGTCCCCCAATGAGCAGCTCCGTGGTCTGAAAGGGCAGGGAAACAGCCCAATGAGCATCACCGCAGAGGAGCCAATCAGCTAGATGTTGCTGGGGCCGCTGTGAGCCAATCATCAGCCGGCAGCTGGAAGTTTGCTGGGGCCCCTTCGGCTGTGGCTGTCAACATCTCCCCCTCTCTGTTTAAGCAACAAGCATGTGGCTTAGGGACCGTGCCTGCCTTAGGTTGTCCAATAGTACATATGGTCCTTAGGTTGGTACCATTGCAATTGGATCTTACCCATCACTGACTACCGGTCCAGTATACAGCCACACCTGTGGAGAGGTCTTTGTACCAGCGGGGGGTGGGGGTGAGGTTCTTTGCCTCACCTCTGTTGGCCCCCAAATTTTAGCTGGACGACCATGACAAGCAGAAGGGAGGAAGATACACCAGGCCAATTGACGGCTCCTTTTGGAAAAATTGTACCACCAATGACATCATCAGCAAAAATACCCCAACACTACCACAAGTCGCTGCACCAATAGATAGTTCACAATGCATACAGGTGAGCTCACAATGTGTCCAGGCAAGTTCTGCAAGCAGTTCAGGGATGGCTATTGTAGAAGCTGTAGATTGGTTTTATCTTTGACTTCACCAGCACTGGGATGAAGATAGGAATTCTGGCAATAATGGCTAAAGAAAAAATTATGTAACATTACAGAAGGCACTAAAAGAAAACAATTTTCTTAACAATTTACATTATCTTTAAGAGAATTATTAAATATAATGAAAAGGAAAGGTGAAAGTAAACAAACAGATCTGTATCGGGCTTTACCTAGCTGCCACCTATGTGATCTTGCAGGATGTTGGGGTGAGGTCTCTGTATAGCCAAGTCTGGAGGTGAAATGTTTTATTAATTGATCAACCACAATTATTTGGCAAATGAGGAGGCTCAGTAGCCCTGGTTACTAAGCTTCCTGATTCTGATTCTCTTCCCTATGAACATCATTACTAATCATTACTATTATTCCATTTTTTGAGCACTTAACCAGGGACCAGGCACTATTCTACACACTTTGTAGCCCGTAGTATGAACTGAACTGTGTCCCATATAGGGCACAGTTATAAGTTTTATAACTATATAATATAGTTATAATTGTAATAAATTATCTTTAAGGAGATAATTAAAATTGAATGAGGTCATAAGCATAGGACCCTAATCCAATAGGACTAGTATCCTTTTTTTAATTTTTAGTTGTAGATGGACACAATGTCTTAATTATTATTAATATTTTTATGTGGTGCTGAGGATCAAACCCAGGGCCTCGCACGTGCTAGGCGAGTGATCTACCACTGAGCCACAACCCTAGCCCAGGTCTAGCATCCTTATTAAAAAAGGAAGTGACTAGGTATTGCGATGCACACCTGTAATCCCAGCTACACGGGAAGCTGAGGCAGAAGCATCACAAGTTACAGGTCAGCCTTGGCAACTTAGTGAGAGCCTATCTCAAAATAAAAGAAAAAGGAGTGGGAGTGTGGTTTATGAAACACTTGCCTCACATGTGTGAGGCTCTGGGTTCAATTCCTAGTACTAGGTGTGGGGGGGAAGACTTAGGAATGTTGTAGACCCAGGTACTCTGTTAGAGTCTGTAAACAATTCAAGATGGCGCCTGGCATTTTGCCAGGGGGAGTGGTTTGTAAAATAATGCCAGCGAGCCATTAAGTGTGGAGATTCCTTATTAGTTGACTGCTGCATCTAGTTTATGTTAATTAAGATAAGCTGTGTGGAATGTATATATACCCCTCCTGTCCTACAATAAATGGCTCCCACTCCTGCTGTATCAACGTTCACAAGTTGTTCGTCACCCCCCGGTTATTTTGCCCAGCCAGCCGGGCTGCAGCAGTATCTAATATTTTCTCTGCAAGGAAATAGGTTAATAACTCAAAAGGGGAAAATTTAAAGAGGAGGATGAAAAAATGATAGTGACAGACATTAATTTGAAGTCCACTCAATGCCAACCCAGTGTTCATTATAAAGAAAAAGAAAAGGAAAAAGAAAAATGTAACAGTTTCTTTTAATAATCACTGTTCACACTGGTGGGTTCAATAACTAGAAGATGTTCAAAGGAAGAGAAGCTTTAAATTCACTATGTAAACATGTGGGGTTTATCTCCTCCTTTGTGTCACTAATCCCTCAGCCTTTGCAGAGCTTGGTCTGTCAAATATGCTTGTCTTACTTCTTTCCTTCCTTCTTCATTGCATACTTCCTTACTCTCCCCCCCCTCTTTTTCTTTCATTTTGTACCAGAGATTGAACTCAGGGGTGCTTAACAACCACAGAACAATATTCCTAGCCCTTTTAAATTTTTTTTTATTTTAAGATGGACAGGGTCTCCCTAAATTGCTAAGGCTACCTTTGAACTTGCAATGCTCCTGCCTCAGCCTCCCCAGTTGCTGGGATTTCAGGCATGTGCCACCATGGCTTGCTTTTCATTAACTCCATTTTATGTGGGGTTGAGGGTCCATATATCTAATTCACTAAGGCATGTATCACATAGGCATATAGTTTCCAACAATAAAAAATTCTGTGTATGCATCTTCTCTGCTGTCGTCTAAATCATATATGTCTTTGGATGCTCATATTTTTTGTGACATACACTTACTTTATAGCTATTTTATTAAGGAAAACAGAACATACATATACTGTATTTAATCCACTAGACCCAAGTCTGTTTTTCAGAGACATAATTAAAAAATCAACTAAAATTATAAAATTATTCACTAAAATTAAAGAAAAATGTCAAAGTTTTTTAAAAACATTAATTTAGTTTCACTGTTTTAAGATTGTTTGAAACTTTATGATGAAAAACCACATTCCATTTTATAAAACACAACCTATTGCATACTTAAAGTAGAAATCATATGAAGTGTATTTTCAGATCACTGTGGATTTAATAGAGAATCACTAACAGAAAGATAGCTGGAAAATCCTAAAATATTAGGAAACTAAACAAAGTATTTATTTATTTATTTATTTTGATTTAAAGAAAATGACAGCGGAATGCATTACAATTCTTATTATACATATATACCACAATTTTTCATATCTCTGTTTGTATATAAAGTATGTTGACACTCAATTCGTGTCTTCATACATGTACTTTGGATAATGATGTCTCACATTCCAGATATAGCTCAGTTGGTAGAGTGCTTTCCTTGAATGCAAAAGGCCCTAGTATCAATCCCTAGCACCACACACACACACACAATAGATAAATAAATACCAAAATATTTATAAATTATACATGGGTCAAAAAGTCTGCAGAATTATTCAAAAATTTCTTGAGGTAAATAAGCAAAACTACAATTCATCAAAAGTTTTGAGATTCACCCAAAAAAGTACTTGAAGGGAAGTTTATGTGATTAAATACCTATGTCATTGAAGAAGAGAATTCTAAAATTTATTATCTAAATATTGACTTTGATGCAAACTAACAAAATTTGTATAAGGTCTCTTTGTAGAATGATATAAATTCTAAAGAAAAAAAATATGTAAATAAGGGTAAAGACATTCTATTACAAATTCAGGAAAACATTGAAGAATGCATATGTGGGTTTGATGATAACATTTTAGATACAACAATGAAATTAAATTCTAGCCCTCTTTTAACACTTTTATTCAACAAGGTTAACTCTAGCCAGAGCAATTAGATAGACAAAGGAGATTAAAGGGATGCAAATAGGAAAAGAAGAACTTAAACAATACTATTTACAGATGACACAATTCTATATCTAGAAGTTCCAAACAGTTCCACTTGAAGACTTCTAGAACTAATAAATGAATTCAGCAAAGTAGTAGGATATAAAATAAACACCCATAAATCATATGTGTTCCTATACATCAGTGATGAATTTGCTGAAACAGAAATTAGGAAAATGACAAAAAAAAAAAAAAAAACCAAAAAAAAAACCTTGGGAATCAATCTAACAAAAGAGGTGAAAGACCTCTACAAGGAAAACTACAGAACACTGAGGGAAGAAACTGATGAAGATCTTAGAAGATGGAAAGATCTCCCATGTTATCAAATAGGCAGAATTAATATTGTCAAAATGGCCATGCTACCAAAACTGTTATATAGATTTAATGCAATTCCTATTAAAGTCCCAATGATATTCTTCATAAAACTAGAGAAAGCAATCATGAAATTAATTTGGAAAAAAAAGAGGCCCAGAATAGCCAAAGCAATCCTTAGCAAGAAGAATGAAATGAGAGGCATCACAATACCAGAACTTAAATTATACTACAGAGCAGTAGTTAACAAAAACGACATGATATTGGCACCAAAACAGACAAATAGACCAATGGTACAGAACAGAAGACACAGAGACAAACTTACATAAATACAGTTATGTTATACTCCACAAAGGTGCCAAAAACATTCATTGGAAAAAAGATAACCTCTTCAAAAATTGGTACTAGAAAAACTGTAAATATATATGTAACAAAATGAAATTAAACCCCTATCTCTCACCATGCATAAAATTCAACCCAAAATGTATTAAAGAGTTAGGCACTAGGACAGAGATCCTGCATGTAATAGAAGAAAATTTAGGCACAAATCTCCACTGTGTCCTCTTAGGACCTCCTGACTTCCTTAATGACTCCTAAAACTCAAGTAAAATCAAGAATCAATAAATGAGATGGATTCAAACTAAAAAAGATTTTTCTCAGTAAAGGAAACAATCAGTAACATGAAGAGGGAGCCTACAGAAAGGGAGAAAGTCTTTACTACATGTACCTCAGATAGAGCACTAATCTCCAGGATATATAAAGAACTCAAAAAACTTAATACCAGAAAACAAATAACTCAATCAATAAATTGGCTAAAGAACTGAACAGACACTTCACAGAAGAAGAAAAACAATCAACAAATATATGAAAAAATGTTCAACATTTCTAGCAATTAGGTAAACTCAAATCAAAACAACTCTAAGATTTCATCTCACTCCATTCAGAATGGCAGTTATCAAGAATACAAGCAACAATTGTTGGTGAGGATGTGGGGAAAAAGTTACGCTCATACATTGTTGGTGGGACTTCAGAATGGTACAACCATTATGGAAAGCAATTTAGAGATTCCTCAAAAACCTTGCAATGGAACCACCATTTGACCCAATTATCCAACTCCTCAGTATAAAGACAAAGGACTTAAAATCAGCATACTACAGTGACACAGCCACATCAATGTTTATAGCAGATCAATTCACAATAGCTAAGTTATAGAACCGACCTAGATGCTCTTCCACAGAAGAATGGATAAAGACACTGTAGTATATATACACAATGAAATATTACTCAGCCTTGGAGAGGAATGAAATTAAGGCATTTACATGTAAATTGATGAAAATAAAAAATATCATGCTATGTGAAATAAACTGATCTCAAAAAAATCAAAGGCCAAATGTTTTTTCTGACATGTGGATGTTGATTCACAATAGTAGGGAGGGGCTAGAGAAGAATAGAGGTACTTTGGATTAGGCAGAGGAGAGTGACTGGAGGGCAGGGGGTATGAAGTTAGGAAGGATAGTAGAGTCAATTGGACATTATTACCATATGTACATGTTATCACATGACCAGTGTGATTTTACACCATGTATAACTAGAAGAACAAGAATACTTCATATATGTATAACATGTCAAAATGCATTCTACTGTCATGTATAACTAATTAGAACAAATTTTTAAAAATAAAATCCATGAAAGGAAAAAAAATTGGTCTCTATTAATAAAGTTTAAAACTTATGTCCTATGAATGTCACCATTAATAGATTAAGAAAATAAAACACAAGTTGACAGAAAATATTTGCAAATGTATATCTATTAAGGGTTATATGATATTAAAAGGATCCTTAATATCCAAACAACAAGAATTTTTAAATAGATAAAATCTGAATAGATTCCTTACCAAAGATAGTATAGAGATTTCAGATAACAATGCAAAAAGAAACCCAGCCTCATTTTCATTCAACTATTGAAAATTAAATAGAGAGTACCATCTATATACATATTAGAATAATAACTGTAGGTTACTGACTGTTTACATTCACTGTTGAGAATCAGAAGTGTTACAGCCACAATTGACAGTTCAATACTAGGTTAAACAATGTCCTATCATAGGATCCATCAGTTGTGCTCCTGGGTATTTGCCCAACTGATTTGAAAACTTTTGTTCACCAAAAACCTCCACATGAGTATTTATAGAGACATTATTCATAATTGTCAAAGCTGGACACACCCAGAATATCTACCAATGGATGAATATGTAAACAGGGTACAATATACAATTGAATGTTAATCATAGATAAATGAAAGAAATGAGCATTCAAGTCAAGAAAAGGCCCAGATCATCTTTTTTTTTAAATAATTAATTAATTAATTTTTACATACATGACAATAGTGGAATGTATTACACTCATCTTAATGCATATCACTAAAACTCTAAGAGGTCAATAATAGGGGAGACTTATGTGGAGTGTATGGGAGCAATCTGTACTGTCTTCACAATTTTCTATGTGTCTAAAACTGTTCTAAAATTAAATATATATATATATATATATATATTTTTTTTTTTTTAAGAAGTTTTAACAACTCAAAGGCTATCTCAGTATATTTTAGGTTCATGAGTTAGAGCTCACTAAAGAAATTCCAAAATTGGTTGTAATGTGATTTCCTTAAAATTGCATTATAGAGAAGAATGTAAAAAATGGATATTAAGGTAGTACTTAGATTTCTGGAATTATCATGCTATTGAGTCTCCATATTTCCTACCCCTACATTTTCCAAAATTCTATTAATTTTGATGTGATTGTGATAGCTAAGGTTTTGACTATAAGCCCCCCAAATGGAAACATTTCTACTTTGAGAAGTTCTTTTCATGGAAGTTCCACAAATCCCATTTTCAAATATGTTAACTTCAGTTTCCTGATACTTCACATATAACAATATCAGAGACAATTTATACTCATGCCTCTAATTCCTTTATTTTGTAAAATACACAGAGACAATTTATACTCATGCCCCTAATTCCTTTATTTTGTAAAATACAGTAATCTGATAGATAAATACATTGGTAAATGTTATCATTTTATTTGAGTTTATGTGAAATGTTCCAATAATTTAGAATAATAGTATCCCAGCTTCAGGGCAGTAAAATAGTCATAGTATTTTTTTACTCTGTTAATTTTTTGTTTTATCACAAACAATAGTTCATCTTGATCTACTTTGTGTGGGAGATTTAAAATGAATGTTAGCTTGTACATCAGTCAGTAAACTTTTCTTTGCCTCGTTTTTAATACATGTTTACAAGGGGATGCCTTGATTTGTATAGAACTTTAAGAAATTTATTTATTTAGTGAATAAAAGTTTTCAAATCAGTTGGGCAAATACCCAACTTCTAAAATTATTGCCTTCAACAATTCTGGGGATATAGCTCAGTTGGTAGAGTGCTTGCCTTGCATGCACAAGGCCCTAGGTTCAGTCCCCAGCACCACACACACACACAAAATATTTTGATTATTCTTTTTTTTTTTTTTTTGCACTGATGTTCAAGTTATTGAGCAGAATCCAGAAGTTGACAATTTTATTGATATGATTGTTCAGTGTAAACTTCATAGTTTACTATGAGCAATGGATTTCCAACCTAGGTTTTGCACTCATGTGAACCATATTTGAAGAAACTGCATATTTACAACCTATTTTGTTACTAGAGGCCTCAGGGTTAAACTTCTCTTCAGCATGATTATGGACATTCCTTACTAATTTTCTGAATGGATTTCTGTTGGAATAGATTTGAGAAGTTATTGGAAAAAATGATAATTTAATAGATTGTCTGCCTATAATTATATTTGACACTTTATAGCATAGAGAATTTACAATTGCTTTTTTTCTCATGTAGTCCATAGATCAAACTATGACTTAAGAATATGATAGATAAATGTAACTCATTTAGCTCATGTTAATACTTTCTTTAAAGTATAATTTATTATGATAAAAGCAAGAGAAAAGAGGTTACCTTTGATGGAAACTGTGATATCTAGTCTAGTGGACTTCTCCTTTAATATCATAAACATGAACAGATTCTTTTTGATGTGCCTTCTGGTTGTCTTCTGATTTCCTTCTGTCACAACTAGTCCCTACTCATCCCTCATTCTCAAACATACTCTTGGTAAACATTCTCTTCTCAGCCTAGAGCTCTTCTTTATCTCTACTCAGAATTACTGCATTGATCTGATTTGAACAAATGTATTTGAAGCATGCAGCCATTTGGTTTTGATCTTCCTTTTAACATAGGTAACTCATTTTTTTTGTGAATTGGGAAGAGAGAGAATGTTAAGAATGAAAATTAGCAGAATATCTTAACAATGAATTTTAGCCAAATTTCTTGCTCTCCTGTTCTGTGCAGAGGTAAAGTTCATATCCTTCTTGTCCTTCATTTCTACAGATCCCCAGGATGATGTCAATAAATGGTAAGATGCCCAACAGTGAAGAATAATAGAGAACATTATTCATTGAAAAGTTTGAGTATTCTATAAACCTAACAACCAACTTCTAAAATTATTGCCTTCAACAATTCAATATCAGAACCTTTCTCTGATGAAAAACATGGTCCTTTTTTCCATTTTTGTATTTCCTGTAATGCTAAGTAAAAAAAGTCAGTATTTCTTTTTTATATGCATTCCATATTTTTCTTGCCAAATATTATGTAAGTTTTATAAAATGTTACATAATAAAAATTAGTATGATTTTTATTAATTTTAATGAGAATTTTGTTTGCACATTGAGGCAGGATAAATCCCTTCCGGAGGAATCTTGCCCATGGATGCATACCCATAATTTACATTAAAGGATCAAAATATATGTATACATGCTTCTAGGGAATAAATGCACTCCTAGGTTAAATTTCAAAGATTAACCAATTACGGAGTAGTTTTCATCATCAATGATTTTAATATTTTGAATATTTTATTACTATAAATATCATCTGTATTAAGACAGTAGTCTTATAACTTGCAGATGTTCCTCCCATCAATGGAATTGCTATTGCTCTTTGCTTTGACATATTGCACATAATCATTCATAATCATGTTTCAGATCTTACACAAAACCCTTTTTTAAATTTTGGTTTATTAGCCTAGTTTCTACTGTGATTAATCGATAAATATCAATAAGCCATTAAAATAAATTTAGTCTGATTTATTTTAAAGTAGCTTAAAGATCTTATAAATGAAAACATAATTTCAGATTTGGTAAGTGCTAACTGGAGAAGAAATCCAGTCACAATGGATGAGAAGACATGGATAATTTTAGTGAAGAGTGAGAGAAAACAGATTTCTAATAGAATTTCAGTGATGTCTAATGAAAGAGCATGAGGCTCTAGAATAGGAATTATGATGATTTCCCTATGGATAACAAGAAGTCCTGTATTGCTAATATGAATATAAAGGAGAATGGGCAGAGACATGCTTAGAAAGGAAGTCTGGGATCAGGTAATTAAAGGCCTTGCACATTAGATGTGGATAATTCATAGAAACCATTGGACTATTAAATGGGAACATGTGTTCTTAAGGAAGGCTGGTAGTTTGTATCTTCTGAACTAATGATAGTGACTTGAAAAATGCTATTAATTCAATATTTAGGATATAAATATAAAATTAAATAAAAAGGGGGATCCTGAATTGCTTCCAATCCTGCTCCCTTTTTTTTTAACAAGTGAGGTGACTAAAGCTCTTGATGTTGTCATACTTTCAGGTTCCAAATTCAGTACACTTTCCAATTACAAGAACCACAAACTAAATAAAAATTTCTAGTAGGAAAATGAGTTTTAGGACCTAAACTCATGTGATCCTACTCTTCCCTATAGATAATCAAGCCTTCTAAGAACATTTTTTAAAATTTTCATTTATACTATTTTTCTAATGTATCATACATATCTTCAAATTTTTCTACTATCTGTGCATCTGAGGCAATGAATTTTAATTGCTCATTTAAAACATATTTTGCGGAGGTTTGACGGGTTAGAATAGAATGAGTGGTTAGAATAGAATCAATCTTGAATTTTAGATTTATAATTATGCTTTACGTCAGAAACATACTTACACAATTTGTAATTGGGCTCTCTGTGGCCACTTTGTCTTAACTGATACCAACTGGCCTTCCAGAATCTAAAAATTTTGGCTAAACATTGAAAATATATTCTAAGTTGGTGATCTCATACCTTACAACATAGGTGAATTTCTGTTGTCCTTAGACAACTGTAGTTCTTTCAGTATTCCCATCCTCCCCTTACCTTGCTATCTTTTTTTTTTTCATGGTATTCATTGCATTATAATATGTACCTAATATCATACTGTAGTTTCTGAATTAAAATTTTTGCAACCTATCTCATCCCCAATGAAGTTCAAGTCCTACTGTATATCTTGTTACATGATGCATACCTATAAACTAGAAAAGGGTCTAGACCCAATAGTTGCTTAATACACATTGAATACAATTTTTTTAAAAAAATGGGCACATGCATGAAATTATTTCTTGACTTTCCAAATGGTAATGAAAATGGGGACAAGCTCTGGAAATCAATATCTTTTTATGTTAAAGCATCACTTATGCATCATATAGATTTTGTTCTCAATACTAGGCAGTTAATAATGAATTCTACATTGTGGACATACAAACAAAACACATTAGCTGATTTTGATATATTGAAGTTACTATATTTGAACCATGTAAAATTGCTCAGTCTTTTAAGAATGATAGATAAATAAACTTTTATGAAGCTGTTTATGTAAATTAGTTAAAATAAAGTGAGAAGAGTATTAAAATAACAAAAAGACCATTTTTAAGTACCACCAGGTTAGTAACGGAATTGCATATGTGACCAAATTCTGAACTGTGTTATTAATACTTGTCATTTCTTCCATAGTAGCCCAATTTCTTAAAGTGAATTACTTTAACATTGTATGTGTGCGTGTTTGCCTTTGGAATTTTTTGCAAGTTCAGTAATATTTTTAATGTACACTTCTTATAGTATATCTAGCAATCATCTATTTTATGAAAAAATACCTCTCAGTCTACCTATGTTTCTTGTGGGCATGTGCATGTTAATCTATGTTAATTATAAAAGTTCACAGCACATACTTAGTGTTCAATAAATGTTTACTATAACAGGATAAGATAAAATTTCTAATCATTCTCACTAACTTTTTGTAGAAATATTTCTCTATTTTATTCCCAAGTTCACTCTTACTCTTTTTAGTCTTATGTTTAGTATCCATCCTTCCTCTTTCAGGTTTACTATTTTAATTAAAGAGAAAAACATATTTTCATTTTTAATATCATTCAGCAAATATAGAGCACTGTTTGTACTTCACATAAGGGGTTAATTATGTACTTCACATAATAAGGGCTTAGTAAATGAGTAGAGAGAAATGAATAGATGGACTATTTTCATTGTATTATTTAGGATTTCATTATTATTTGCCCGCAACATTACACAAATTAGGGTTGTTATATTATTTTTACTACTCATGAGAATGTGAATTTTTTTCTGATGGCAACACTGCATATGACCCCCAAAATATTGTGTCCACTGCTCTTAAGCAGAATTATATCCTAGTGAGAGAGTAGTAATTTTCATATAAGTATTAAATTATTTATATATGTATGTTTTTACGTACTTTTTAAAAATTCTTTAGGCTTACAATATAAAGTGAAAACAGTAATTTCCAAATTTGTTACTGTGTGCATTTTATTTTAGGTTTCTCCTCCTAATTAATTCACATTAACTATGCATTAAGCATTATTAAACATCATAATTCCAAAAGTCAGAACATAATTTTATTTTATTTTTAGTAGTTTAATTCATTTTTATTTTTTATTATTTATTCATTTGTATATGATAGTAGAATTTGTTTTGATATATTATACATATGTGGAGTATAACTTATTATTCTGGTTGTACATAATGTAGAATTACATTGGTCATGTAATA
Source organism: Marmota flaviventris (assembly GCF_047511675.1). Lineage (NCBI taxonomy): Eukaryota > Metazoa > Chordata > Mammalia > Rodentia > Sciuridae > Marmota > Marmota flaviventris. Next base: position 158,455,314 of record NC_092500.1, read on the forward strand.
ATATATGCAAAATGTCTGATACATTCTACTGTCTTTCCTATTCCCATTCTCTCTCCTTTCCCATCGTTCCCATTTGTCTAATCCAAATTACTTCTGTTCTTCCCATCCCACCCCATTTATTGTGAGCTAGCATTCACATGTTAGAGAAAACATTCCACCTTTGGTATTGGGGGATTGGCTTATTTCACTTAGCATGTTAGTCTCCAATTTCATCCGTTTTTATGTGAATGAAGAGAATAGTAGTAATATATAAATATTAATATTCAGTCTCGAATGTGACTATATTTTTAAAATACTTGTGAGGTAGCCACAATCACCATTTTCAAAGAGTGAATATAAATATCCTTGTTACATTATTGATAATTTTAGTGGCATAATTCCATGCATGTCTCCAAAAGCTCTCATCCTACAACTATTTAATATTTGATTAGAAATAGTAATTTAATATTTGATTAGTGCTTGTAATGAGTTCATCTTCAATAGTATACTATTTTTACATTACTTAGATCTTTACATATTTCATAAGACACTTAATATCAATGGATCATACTATATTGCTTTTTATTGGACATCTAATCCCAGGAAGTTCAGAGAGTCTCCAGGGTCACTCCTAAGGGGAGAATTTGAAGCAGATTAGTGTGAAATACTTGAAACATTGTTTTTACTTGTCAAGCTCTTTTCTTATGTGGCAAAGTATGCAGTAATTTGTATGCATTTTATGTGATTATAACTAGCTGATTTTCTTTAATTGTTAAAGTTTTAAATACATTCCTTCCTGATGTGTGATATGCAGTTTCTTTTTTTTTCTTTTTTTTTTGTGAATAGACAGCAAAAAACATATTTTATTTCTTCAGATGTCATTACATGTCTTGATAAAACGGAAAATACATCATGACAATGTAATAATTATAAACATATACAGACTTAACAAGAGAGCCTCAAAATACATGAAAAACAATTGAGTTGAGCAGGGTGGCAACATGCCTGTAATCCCAGCAATTTGGGACGCTGAGGCAGGAGGATTGCTATTTCAAAGCTAAACTCAACAACTTAGAGAGGCCCTAAGCAACTCAGCAAGATCCTGTCTCTAAATAAAATACAAAAAAGGGGGGGCTGGGGATGTGGGTCAGTGGTTAAGCACCTGTGGGTTCAATCCCTGGTACAAAAAAAAAAAAAAATTGAGAGGATCAAGGATGAAATAGACAATTCTACAATTAGAGTTTCATTTCTACTTTGAAACTTTGCGTTATTTAGATCTATATTACTTGTTGAAACAATGTAATGCTAATTAATGGTGATGGTCTTTTGGACTTTTAAACACTCAATTGTACTTGAAACAGAAGATAAGAAAAGTAATTTTAAAGTATTTCTCTCTACTTCTAGTGCCACAGAAATTAAAAACATTATAGATAAAAAACATTTAGACTTTATCAAAGAGGGACTATCAATGCAAATAAACACATGAAAAGCTGACTAAAATCATTAATCATTGTGTTAATACAAATCAAAACCAAAATTAAATAACAGTATGCATTATAAGAACTGACAAAATAAAGAGTTAAAAAAGGATAATACCATGTGCTTATGAGAATTCAGAGCAACTATAATTCTTATACCTAAGAATTTATCCAAGAGAAATATTTCAACACAAAAGCATGCTGTAAATATGCATAGCACCTTTATTCATAATTAATTACCCAATGCATAAACTTATCCAAAGTCCTAAAGCTATTGAATTGATACACAAATTGCCATTCATGTATGCAACTGAATATTACTCAGCCGTAAAAGAGACTAATGGCACATATATCAATATAGATTAATCCTAACAGTATTAAAAATATTCTTTTTTTCAGTGCTGGGTACAGAACTCAGGGCCAGGCACATGCTAGGCAAGTGTTCTACTTCTGAGCTATATTCTGAGCCCTTAAAAGTATTATGCTAAGGAAAGAAGCCAGGATTGAAAAAGCTATATGCCCTCTGATTCTATTTATATAACACTTGTAAAAGATAAAAGTAGCTCCGTGATCAGTGAGACCTGGGGAAGAGGATCGACTACAAAGGGACATGCAGAGCTTTTGCAGGTGGTGCAATATTCTACACTTTGATTGAGGTAGCATTTCATGAGTTATATACATTTGAAAAAACTGATGCCTTTGCACACCTAAAAGATTGTGAATGACATATGCAAATTAGACCCCAATAAAATGGATTTTAATTGAAAACCTATATATGTCATTGTATATTTTTAAAATGTAATTTGTGGGTTTAAATATCACCAAGTACGCTCTAAGAGTGTATTTTGGGCTGAATAGTCAATGACCTCACTTTAGACTGTTCAAAAATATGTAAGCTTTCAAAGAACCTATCACAGAAGAAAGACTGTATAACTTTCATATTAGGACAGGGGCTAAAGGAATTAGAAAAAAAGTTTGTAATTAAATATTAGAAAATTAAATTTAAAAAATGAGATAGAGTCAATAGGCCTAAACACATCCTTAGGAAAAGCCATGCCTGGACAACCCAGATGAAATTGCAAGAGAATTGGGCCCAGAATATTATAATAAATTTATACATAGCATGTCCTTCAGGCATTTCTGTTGTAAGTGAAAGGTCACAAATGCCTCAAGGCATCCATGGTGTGTTAATTTTTCTTCCTGCATTTCTATGGCACTGTTGTATCTCATCCTAAGGGAAATGTTAGAAAGGAATCATCTTTCTTTTTGCTTCTAAGAAGTTCCTTCTGGAAAAATCTCTCTTTTTTTCTGCATAACATTAATTTCTTCAGTTTTAGTGTATTGGTGGCATATATTTTGTTTGGTACTATCTTTTCCTGTTTTCATGAAAAACAACAATGAAAAGAAATCTGTTTCACTTCACTGATTTTATTAAGTACATCTGTGATAACCAAAAGCAGAAGTCTTTTTATTTAGATTACAAGTAAGCAATTTTTTGAAGCAGTGTGTACCAGAATCCTATCCTGATAGTTTATCTTAGCTCCCTTGTATATGGAAAGTAAGTGAAATATGAGAAAATGAAGTTTATTCTATGTTGGTAATAGTGCTGACTTTATATATGATAACTTCAAATAAAGTCGATAACTTGGGTGATTTGCTGCAGGAGCAATCTAAGATAGCATGGGCTCACTGTTGAGCATTTTTAAATGATTCTGAATGATTCCCAGCATGGATCTTGTGTTGAAATGAAGTAAGATTTGCTGAAGCACCTAAGCAAAAAGGGAACCCATAACCTTGGAATAAGATTTGTAGATGACATATATTCTGTTGCCATTAGTGCTAACTAAAGGCAAATTTTCCCATCAGTAATCTATCTATCTATCTATCTATCTATCTATCTATCTATCTATCTATCTATCCCATCAGTAATCTATCTATATCTATCTATCTATCTATCTATCTATCTACATATCAGACATTAGAAGAATTACAATCCATATTTCAAGAGGGTAGTGATGACACTGTTTTTTAAATACTGTAGCTAGTGTTTAAAGAAGCAGAAACTGAAAATCTCTGCCTGCTTTTAAATTCTCACTTTGAAATGAATAAGCCTTGGGACCTTGAGCATGCTATTCATTTAATCTCTATGTTGTGAATTTCTCATCAATAAAATGAAAATTATCATAATACCTATACTTTCTAGATGCATTCTGATTATTAAAGTTAAAAATCTTGTAATTCAAACATTGCTTGGTACGGAGTAAGCATTATATAAATAATAAATAAAACAAGGTGCAATGAGATGATTTGGTTAAAGAAATATTACTTTTCTAGATACCTTATATTTAGATAGGACAAACTACTTTTGTCCTTTTTCAAATCATCATTGAGATCTGGTTTATATCAACTACAAATTTATATTTATTATTAATCATCAGTCGTAGTTATGCCTATAAACTGATGAGGTTGGTGAGAAAAATGCCACACTGGAGCAATTTCATACGTGCTATTGATAATTCAATAATCAAATATTTCTGAATCAACTTATTTTGCGTATGAGATAGTGCTAATGGATACTGCAAAAATAATGAAACCTACTTGCAGATTTTAAGGAAGTTTTATATTTAGTGGAGTAAACTGAGTGTTTGTACAATATGGTTGATGACTAATACAATGTGGAAAGTGGATAGTTCCATCAGAATAAGAGAGAAAAGAGTGACAGTGGTTAATAATATTTCCATTGTTTGGAAAAATACAAGACAATTGACTCATAAAATTAGCATTTTTATGTAAAATAAACAGTATTGTTATTCTCCTTGAATATATGTAAGCATATCAAATCTAATTTTAAGGCCACTTTCTGCAAGTCACAGAGCTCCTCAAGTCACAGAGCCATACTCAGACTGCTCTGATGCCAAAGCCTGTCAGCTTTACACATAAAAGGATAACAAATAAAAAACAACTTGAACTTCTGTTATTGACATTGCTTTTTTTTTAACTTCTGTTATGCCTGATTTATTTATCCTCGGTTATGAGAGAGTTTGTTTCATTCCATTTTCTGCAGATATGGAAGAATATTATAATCTGGGTAAAGCACAACCAACACAAGTTTATTTGGCTCCTGGTGTTAGAGGCTGGGATGTCTAAGATTCAAGGGGTAGATCTAGTGAGAGATTTCTTGCTGTGTCACAACATGGCAGAGAGGCAAGGAACACTGAAGAGACAGAGGGTGGGAGGAAATGGAGACAGAGTTCACTTTCATGCAGTTGGTCCTTCAATAACTAACCCACCCTCCCTTCCTACAGCAATCCATTGATAAAGGAGGAGCCCTTCTGAGTTAATAAACTCCTGTATGTTCCATCTCTTAAAATCACCATGCCAGTCAATTTCAGCATAAATTCAGGAGAGAAGTTTCAAACCAGAGCAGTAAATCTCTCTTCAGTATATGAATTTCATTATATGAAACTATGATAAAATTAATGATGAAGCACACTTTGCAATAACAAAACAAGTATTGAAATTAATCTCTTCTGATGAGTTATTATGGTAAAGTATATTTCCTACAGATTGTCAGAAATGTTAGAATAAATAAACTCAGTATCAATTTTACTGCTTTACTATAAAATAATTTCATTTTATAACATATAAATAGTATATTTGCTAAAGAAGAAGTAATAAAATGAGATAATCACTTAATATCTTAATGAAGAAATGTAAAAAAAAAAATAAAAAACAAAAAAACCTTTTCAATGAGAATTTACTTCCTTTTATCCAAGGATGTCAAATAACCTATTCTATCACCATTGTAATAGGGTTGTTTTTTTCCTCCAACAATGAACATTTATTATTAAGTACCTACAATGTGTAACATGTTATGTTTTACCTGTGTATCTATATCAAAAAGTAATGTAGCTTTTTTTTTTCTTTTTCCTGGTACAACTATGCCAGTTCTCTTTAAGATGATACACACTTAACATCTTGCCAAAGGGGTTGCCATTTGTATAAGGCTTAAAGTAAATGAATAATTTTTCCATAAGTAGAAATGGTGAAGGAAGACATTGCATAAACCCAGAGAAGCACAGCATGAAATCCAGTTTATTCTTAAGAGTATGCATATGAAAGGGCTGTCTTATTTTACATGTGACACAAACTCCATCATACCACTAGATTTCTCTTTGCCAAGCATAAGTTTCACCATATTTCTCTCTTCCAGTGAAATAAAAAATGCACCCCCCTGAATATGTCATAAAATCTACATTTTCAGGATTGTAACCAAGTTAATATGCTTATCTAAAAGCTTACAAAATTTTGACCATATTAAACCAATATAGCATAAAGATAACTTCTTAAAAGTCCTAGTTCTGGTGCATCTACTCATATGGTGACAGTTATCACCATTATTATCTTGATTACCATCAACATCATCACTATCATCATCAAAAACTAGTAATTTAAAAGCTCTACTCAATGGCAGGCATAGTTATTGGAATTTTATATAAAATATTGCATTTAAGAGCCACGCTAATCTGGAAAATTGACTATAAAACTTTTTGGCAAATGAGAAATTATCATACATAGCAATTAAATAGTTGACTTGAGTTAAATCACTATTAACTGAGGCATGAAATATTTTAAAAATCACCATACTCACGATCTTTTGGACATGGTCATGAAAAGAATATTGAAACTAGAGGTAGACATCCCGAGCTAAATTTAACTTTAGCTTCTTAACACTCATATGAGTTTTTTAGGTAATTTACAGCATCCTGTATAGTTTGATAAGCAATTTACAAATCAAAATATCTTTGTTTTTTTGGTTTTTCTCTCTCCTTCCCTTTGTCCTACAATAAGCATCTTAAATCCCTACCATCATTCCTTAGAGAACATTTTTGTTTTCTCTGGATTGTATAATCATACCAGGGAACAAGGAACTGGGGTTATTACTTTCTTTGATTTTGACATTTTGCTTGCCTGAACTAGATGACATTGGAGTTTTTATTGAGGTCACCGCTAACCATGTCAGATGGTTGGCTCATATAAACTCTCAGTCAAGTGAACTCATCACACCAGATCCCCATGGACAAAAGCAGGGATGAGGTGAAGAGTAAAAATGGATTCTTTAACTAATAAGGACTTTCACATTTGAATTAAATTTCCAGATGCTGTTTGTATCTACAAGACATTTGTTAGGCCATAGCCTCCTATATATGTTCATTTTCATTATTGATATATTTACATCTGATAGGGTCACATAATTTAACATTTTACTGTGTAAATTTTAAGAATCAAAATTTTAAAACTCCAAATTTACTATCAACTATAAATGTTTGATTTTTGTTTACTTCCATTTTAAACCTTACCCAAAGTCACTAAGACGTAAAGAGAAGTATCAGGAAGGTGGGATCCTTAGACATCTAAGCTCCATCACTCTCAGCATCTTATTTTCTATGAAAGAAAATCCAGGATAGTTTCAGGACCAAATGCAGACTAATCATCATTATAAGATTTTCAGCTACACTGTCCAGATAAGTAAGGGTGGTTGCAGAAGCAACTGTCAAGATAATGTTTCTGGACTGTGCAAGTTCTGTCCAGATTTCAGTTGACATCAGTGTGTTAGCCTTAGGCCTGTGCAGTGAGTACCATTGGTAGGCTGATTCTTAGGGGGAAATACATGAAACAAAGAACAATATTAAAGAGAAAGATATTACAGAGAAGCTGGAATAAAAACCAAAGGAAATGATAGGGGAAGAAAAACATGAATAATTTCTTATGGTAGATCCATTGTCTTTCCCATTTGGAGGCTGATAGAGGTCCTAATTTCCAGCATATTCAGATAATTATAACCTATCTTTTGAAAATCTTTTAATATATAACCAAAAATTTGAAGGTATTATATCAAGTATTCTTATCCACACGTCAAAAACATTATTATTAGCCATGAAATTTGATAGACTTTCTAAGTTCCAAATATTCCATCTGAGGATTTATTTTCCGCATTTTAAGTAACCTTGAAAACACATGGCTGTCTTTTATATCATCACCCAATTTACTAACATTTCATATTAGTGAAAAACTGACAGCTATCCTACTCAGGAAATGTGTCAGTATTTAGTGATCTTAGCAAAAAGAATATAACATAGCAATTTAGGTTTGATGTCCTGCAGCCAAAGAAACTAATTTCTCCATCAATATTATAATGCTTGCTATGCAGGAAATATAAACAAAACTAACAATTTACATAAGTCTTTATAACCATCTTTGTTATTATTATCCATATGAAATTAATATTAATACAAATTTTATTAATGACATATTACTGCAGCCTTGGTACTCTGCTGAATTGTAAAACTCAGTTTGATCAGAACTTTTCAAGTGACAATTTTACTAGCAAAAGTCCTAAACTAGGCTTACCCAGAATATAAGTATAAAGTTAACCTGAACTGAAGGGCTATGCTTTGTTGTCTAAACAAAGTGGCAAAATAGTACTTCTCAGAGTTTGGTAGTCTGTATGTGGAGACCAGGTTGTATACATGGGTCTATTGTAGATTAACATTCTGGGAAATGAAATGCTATTGTACTCCATCCAGGTGCCACTAGGGACACTGATGATGGAACAAATTTTGTTTCCTATTACAACAACGGAGGACACATACCATGAGGAACGGTGAGATGGATATAATGAAGAGCTGATACAGTTGGGTAATTTTAGGCTGACTAAGGAGGTGAAGGTTAGCTATGGGCTGGGTTTTGACAGAAAGTGGAGGCAATTCCATGTTTGGACATCTCCATAGATCTATGTATAGAACAGTCTAGAGCTACAACAAAGTGTAGTTAGTACAGAAGTAACAGTCATTCATTTAGCGAAAAAGTGGACTGGTGAGTGGTTTGTAGTTTTTACAGTGACACCGTCTGGAGTGAATATTCTGTGACATGATTAATATCCGACAGGAGAACATATGGCTTAGCTGTGAATCAGATGGTGTGACATTACATTTAGACTGAATGGTGGAGTCACCTCAGTTCAGTTGTCAGGATGCCCTTCTTTCCTATCTCCATCATTTCCTCTCTCCCTTTTAGTTGTTTTCTCTTTCTTTTTCTGGGAAGAACTTCTGGCTTGATACTCTTTGGGTTTTGGTGTGATGACTGTTAAAATCTGAATAGCAGAGGCTCTAGGTCCCTGTTTTTACACCCTCACCAAGAGGTGAGAACAAGATATTCTTAGTCCATATTCTGCAAGGTTCTGCCTAAATTCATTGTAGAAAACCAAAAACAAACAAACAAACAAAAACCCATAAAACAGTCATATAACCTCCTCTTATGGAAACCTCTGTCTACTAACACTAAAACCTGCCCTTACATCCAATGCCTTTGCTTTCTTAGTCCTTAGCACGAACTCCCTCCCACCAAGCCAAAGATGTATAAGGCTGTGCTCAGAAATCTTCCTTTAAAGGGTCAGACAGTAAATATATCAGGTTTTGTGGATCAAATAATTTCTAAAACAATTATGAAACTTTGCTGTCAAAGTCCACAAAGCAGCCACAGAAGTTTGAAAACAAATAAGCTGTATTCAAAGACAATTTTATTTACAAACAAGCAGAGGGCCAGTTTTGGCATATCAACTAGAGTGTTCAGAACTGTAAAAGCAAGAGCAGCTAACCTTCTGGTCATATTGCCTAGTTTTATCTGTGAAATGTGATGACACAGAACCAAACAAAATGTACAAGTTTTCTGTGACTATGCTCTTTTCATCCTACCACAAAAAATATCAAACCCCAATCAATGAGTTACCATGTGTAGATTTTTATGAGAACATCTGCAAGGACTTTATAACTGTCTCTTTAATGTAGATTCCCATTTAGGGGATTTCAAGTGTCAGTTCAACCCTAGGCTTCATAAAAAAAGCTAAGTTACAAACATGTTCTTCAAACAATCCACATCTAAATATTTAAAAGTAATTTACTATCTACTTGGTGTTTTCTATTAGACTTTTTTTTTGCTGTGGAAGGAGGGATTATGATTGAACTCAGTGGCACTTTACCACTAAGCCACAATCCCAGCCTTTTATATATTTTTTTTTTGTTTATTTTTTTTTTTATTTTGAGACAGGTTCACATTAAATTGCTTAGGGCCTTGCAAAATTGCTGAAGCTGGCCTTGAATTTGAGATCCTCCTGTCTTAGCTTACTTAGGCCTGTACCACTGCACCTGGTAGACTTTGTTTTTAGGATGGAAATTCATTCAGGTAATTAATGCCATAAGTATTAGTTAGCCATGGAATGTGAGAACGCATGTGGAGTTCAGGGGAATGTTTTATAATGTACTTCACATTAGGAAGTTAGAACTGGAAAGTGCTTCAGGATTTGGGACACCGCTGAGCCACTTGTTGTTTTTCTTCTATCTTTTAATAAGATTTAGTACTGTACTTTCTCTAACTCCACTGCTCTGTCCGTCCTGCAACATATTTTTTCCTTCACAATTTAATATTAACTATATATTTTCTTTATCTGCCTCTTTGACCCTGTCGATGCCTCTCTCTTTCTCAAGGATCTCAGTGCATTCCTACAGTCATATCTTTAGTACTGTACACATTTCCTTTTCAGAGTCTCTGGAGGAAGAAAAATTGACAGGCCTTGAACTAATTGTGAAAGAACCTTTCTATCTGCATTTGATTTTGTTTTTCTGCATTTCTTTTGTGTCTGTGTGTTGGGTGTCTAAATGACTCACCGATGTTGCCTTCTTTCCATGTTCACAGGATGTTAACATAATCTGCGTTAATATGTCAAACTATAGTTATATGGAAAGTGAGGAAGTTAATGAAAGGAAGAATGAATGAAGAGTTGGATTTCTGAAAATATGAAAAAGAGAGCACTGACTTTTTTTTTTTTTTTTTTTTGCAGTATTAGGGATTGAATCCAGGGGCACTCTGCCATTAAGCTATATCCCCAGCCCTTTTCCTTTCCTTCTTCTTTTATTTGTACCGATAATTTTTTTTATTTAATTTATTTTTAAAAATTTATTTATTTGCTCTAATCAGTTATACATGACAGCAGAAAGCTCTTCAATTCGTTGTCCACAGATGAAGCACCATTTTTTACTTCTCTAGTTGTACCCCAAATAGGGTCACACCATTCCTGCAATCATACATGTACTTAGGGCAAAGATGTCTGTCTCATTCCACCATTTTCCCTACACCTATGCCTTCTCCCCTTTGCCCCATCCAAAGTTCCTCCACTCATCCCATGCCCCCTCTGTCTTTTCTTTTGAGACAGTGTCTTGTTAAGTTGCCAAAGCTGCTCTCAAACTTGTGATCCTCCAGTCTGAGACTTCTGAGTTGTTTGGAGAAGACATAGTTTCCTTTAACATTGTTTGATAGTAAAAACAGAAGGCCACAAAGTTTTATTTGCTGAGAGTTTGTTAATGGCCAGAAACTTTGCATGGTGCATTTACATGTTCTGTATATTAATATCTGTGGATCCCTGTAAAGGTGATATAATCCACAGGGGTTTTGTTGAATAAATTGAAGTTAAGGGTACATGGCTTTTTTCAATAACCTTCCCCAGTTAATAGTAGAGTTAGAAGGTTGTCCCATGTCTATAGTGTTTCTAGATTTTCTGATAAGCCAGGGGGAACAGCAGCAACAGGGATTTATAAAAGGGATATTGCAGAAGCATTTCCCTGGAGTACAGGAGATCAACATCAAGACAAGATGAGAAGTTGGTGTAGAGTGAAGCAATCTCCAAGTCTGTTTATGATTTCTGATGCACGTGCTACCAGCTATCCTCCCTGTCAACAGATAATCCATGGTGCTCTTTGGCTTTCAGTGTCACACTGGTAAAGCTAGATCTTGTAGCTTTATTACCAAAACTTGAAGCAAAATTACATAGCAGGTAAGTTTATGTCTTCTCACCTACTCTTCCAAATCTCACTCTTAGTTAAGTGTCTTAAGCTGCCTTGTAGATGTCCTAAAACTCTACCTAGATATTACCCCTAGGGTCTTCTTTCTAACAATGACCTGTGTTCTTAAATTATCCCTTTACATTTGCCTTTGGGGCTGAGATGGGAGGAACATCTAATAGTGTTAGACCCATTACTGAGGGTCTAATACTATTCAACATTATTTTTATTGATTCTTAGGGAAAAAGTTGATACACTCAACTAACAAATATTAGAAAGACTGGAAACTCATTTGCATGTGGCATTCCCATGACACCTGAACTCCTTAGACTTTTCCACTTTCTCCACTGCTAGTGCAATACAACAAGGCTGATGGGAAGTTTCCAATTCCCTTTCTTTAGAATGTGGTATGTCTTAAAGAGGAAGCAGTTGACTATTAGTGGAAAATATATGTAAGGCCAAAAACCATGAAAAAAATAGGCAGGTCTGCAAAATATTTGTAGTGGAGAACATTCACAAGAAAGCATTGTAAGCCATTTTGCAAGAACACTGTGGTGAGAGATTGCCTGCTCCCCAGAGATCACAGATTCTCTTGTATTCTTCATCATAGGGATTAAAAAAAAAAAAAAAACCTGTACTTAATGCTTTCTCAACTGTCTAAATCCTTTTATCTTTATAGCACATATGGCCTCCCAACCTGAAGGTGGTAAACACAGTTCTGATCTAATTTAATACCCACATTAGAGTACATTTTAAATATCACATCACTAAGTCCATAAACAACTATGCTAATGTATGAGGTAGCTCAGTACTGCTCAAAACACATTACAGTTGCCAGCACCATAAAATCCCATTTACTTTTGCTTAAAGTGTTTCATATTGAATTTGCTTTCCCCTGGACTATAATTAACAACATTCTGAACTGCTTACAAGATTCAATTGACTGACAATATTAATCACACATTCAGAGAGAAATTGGCTATTACATTTGATTTTTTTCTTTCTTATGTGTTCTTTGCATCTAATCACTGATTAAAACTAAGGAAATGACCCTTTCACTATGCTCCATGGACATTTATATTCTTGGTATATTTAGTCTATAAAGATTTTAGTGACTTCTATTGGGTCTTGACTCTAAATGTCTATAGACATGGAATAAAACTGAGAAAAAGTATTTCTTGTCAAGAGGAACAGTTTATTCCAGATAATTAAATCCAGGAATGTTCAAAGAAAACACAGCAAGGAGCATAAATTAGGTTCTACCAAGGGATGTAGGTCGTTCCTCATGAATGGATACTGACAAAACAATTTTGTGGGAAGCTTTGAAAAGTCATTAATAGTTTTGAAAGTTTAGAAAACTAGCACATTTTGTAAAGGAAAAAGACAAGATTCAGTTCTATGTTTTCAAAAGTGCACTTCAGACATCCATAGATATTTCATTTTTATGTTTGACAGTATCTTTGAGCCTGCATCTAAAATTTATGTGTGTATGCTATAGTAACACTAGGGGAGATTTTCTTCTTTACTTGTTTACATTTGTCTAAATGCCATTTGGAGAAGTAAAGAATGAAATGTAAATATCATACTAGACAAAATTTATAAAACAAAGAGACCTCCTCTGTGATTAGAGAATCTATTCATTATTAATAAATATTTTATGGAAGTGTATTGTGTACATAGCCCTAGAGGTACAGGTAGACTCTGAGCTCCAGAAAGACAAAGATACTGTCTTATCACTGAGCTTAACAATTTTCTTAGAAATAAAACATATTAGACAACAAATATTTGCTAAGTAAATCAACAAGTAATAGTAATTTAGGTTGGAGTTTCTAAATTAATTTTCATAGCATATTGCTACATATGCTTGAAAGTCAACAAATAAAATTAAAACTTCTAAAAATGAAACATGTTATAATAGTTAAGAGAGCTAACTGCAAAAGCAGATTGTTTGGGTTTAAATTCAGTCTGATAGACCAGGATATCAGACCAGGTCAGTAGATTTTTTTCTTATCTGTAAATTGAAGTAAAGGATAATACATAAATTACAGGGTGATTGCAATATTTAAAGAGTGCCTGGATATGGTAAGCACTATATTAGGAGTTGTGATTGTTATTATTCCCTGATAACTTAACACCTAGACTCTGGGGGTAGGTATTAACAATTCATGAAAATAAGTTAATATGCTGATTTTTCTACTAACCATACAGCAGCCTTAAAACATACATTTACTTTGAATGTGGAAACAAAGAAAAAAATAAATCTTGCAGGAGCGAATACAATGAGTTTTCCTATCTGTCTCTGCCTAGCCACCTTCCCTGTGACGCTATCACCCATCCACTTCCATCTTCATTCTGTCCCAATTCTCTTGATTCCCTACGCTCATGCATGCGCACCCTCATGCACATGAGTGTGCACACACACACTTGAGATCAAGTGATTCAGCCTCTGTAGTTACTTGATTATGTCACATACTGAGCTCCCATTGTATTTTCTTTCATTTGCCTTTTAATTTGCTAGGATGTCTGCATGAAAGGTCATAACTTGCCAATTTTCAAGCTACAGCTCCTATGGCCTATACTATGACCTTGATCATACCAAGGTGAAGCAGTTTTAACACTTTTTATGTAATTTAACACTTCGTATGTAGCTATGTTATGTTGCTACCATTATCATCTCTCTATAGAGAACAGAGATTATGCCTATGTATTTTCATGTGCTAGTGGATAAATGCTATCATGATGCCTGGAATATAAATATATTAAATGAATGTTTGTAAAGTTAAAGACCATCCTTTCTTTCCTCTGCCCTCCTTTTCATCAGTCCTTCCTTTCTTTAATCCATCGATCTCTTCTCCATTTTTCTACTCTTCTTTTTCTAAATGAGCTCACCTATAATCATGAAGTGCAATAAATAATGAAACAATATATAATATATTAAATATTATATAAATATATATAATTATATATTTATATAATATATCAAATATTATATAAAATATAATATATAAAATAGTTACTAATATTAATATTTTATTCCATAATAGTCAAATCATATCCCACTTTGGGTTGTATGAATATGAAAATGAGGAGTACAGAGCACCAATCAAACCAAACAGTATATACTAAACATTGGCAGTGATCCCCATTTATATATATATATATATATATATATATATATATATATATATATATATATATATATATGAATGAAAGGGAAAAACACATTATAATTTCTATAAAGTAGGGTGTATTCTTGTTTTATAAGCTTAAAACACATGTAGTATAGATGTTGGCTTTTTGTACACAAGATTATTTTAAAGAAAATAATTATCTTAAAAATGTTCTGGTAACTTTAGCTACTAGATGCAATTAGATGAGAATATCTCATTTCCTTATGAGTTCCATTTGTGCACACTTAATTTAGGCTATAGCTTTTTGACTATAGCCTATGTGTGTCTGTGTGTGTATGTGTGTATGTGTGTGTGTGTTTCTACTGATGAGAAGACAGTGCAAAGTAAGCAATGCACCTGAAAAATTGTGAAAAGTGGACAAATATTAATATTAATATGAATATGCATGTATAGGAGAATTGTTTTCCTTCCCAAACTTATCTTTTCTAGTAAAAAATTAAATATTAGAAGAGTATCACTTTTTAAGACACACATATTATTTAGTGTCTTAATAAATATAAAATAAAATGAATGCTTTCTGGTAACATTCATCCACATACATTCTTATTTTTAATCTTACTCTCAATTGATATATTTTTAATGCAATTTAAAATATTAATTCATTTATAGAGGTGTTTTACACAAAAATATCAGACTGTCAGATTTTTGTTTCTCTTATGTGAAGAATTAACTATGATATATTTATCATTGTTTGCATGTTTCTAAAAGAATATAAATTCAAAAATTTTAATTATCAATTATTATTATTAAGATAAATTAATTTAAAAATATTTCTAATTTTTGTTGCTCGTATCTGTTGTTGGTTCTGACTTCCTAATTATTTATTTTTTCTATTATATGAAATAATACAAAAAAAACTCAGCAAAGCAGATCCTAGCTCATTAGTATGCCTATGAAAATAAACTTTTATGCTCTATTAAAATTTTATTTATTCTGGACATTGTTTATTGTGGAGGAGCCTGTTAGTAGGCATGCAAGGCACAGTTTTTATATTGGCTTCTATTGTGTGCACTTCAAGTGTCATTTAGAATTTCTCTTCTGTGTAGTTTATTATAAATAGAGTTATACAAGTGAATAATACTATATATTACCTGTGTAAAATTTTGCTGTGATTTATTTTTAACAATTTTAATAGACTTTGTTATTCAATCAGTTCAAAGTTCACAGTAATATTGAGCAGAAGGTGCAGAGATTCCTCATAAACTCTCTGCTCCTCGTACCTCAACATTCCCTCCTAGAGTGGTACATTTGCCATGACTAATAAACCTAGTTTGAGAATCCTTTATCTTCAAAGTCCATTGTTTATATTAAGGTTCACTCCAGATATTGTATATTTTAAGTGTTTGGACAAAGATATAATGGAGTGCACCTCCCAGTATAGTGTGATACACAGTATTTTCCTGGCCTTAAAAAGTGTCTGTGTTCTGCCCATTCATCCGTTCCTCTCTCTTCAACTCCTGGCAACCACTAATATTTCACTCTCTCTATAGATAGTCTTTTCCCAAATGTCATATTATTGAATTCATACCTCATGTAGCATTTTAGATTGACTTTCATTACTTCATAATCTTAATATGCATTTAGGTTTATTTTATCTCTTTCTTTGGCTTAGAAACTTATTTCTTTTGGTGCTGTTTTCATTCCAATGTAAGCTTTACAATTTACAAACATATTTATGTCCCATGGCTACAGTGGTTAATAGCTTTTTAT
This sequence comes from Marmota flaviventris, assembly GCF_047511675.1. NCBI lineage: Eukaryota > Metazoa > Chordata > Mammalia > Rodentia > Sciuridae > Marmota > Marmota flaviventris. The sequence continues at coordinate 158,471,565 of NC_092500.1, forward strand.
GAATGTAGACTAAGAGAAGAAAGAGTGTACTAATACATGTCCTAAATCACAACCAATTTAGAACTAGAATATTAATAATTTTACCTTTCTTTTTAATCATACACAAAGGATAATTTAATAAAATATTTCCCAACTATCAAACTAGCTAAAATGTTTTCAGTCTTTTGGAGATGTGATATCGTTGTTTGGATTCATTGCAATTTATCAGAAGAATTCCAAATGGTTCAATGAAACTCCACTTCAGTTTGGAATCCTGTGTGGAATGGTATAGAAATTGAGAGTTAGCATTTGAAAGTCTTTCATAGGAACTTGACAAAAAATAAATTTATATTGATTAACCCTAGTAGTAATAAATTTGGGGGTTTATGTCATATATCTTTGCTTTTACTTTATTTATTTTAGGAATGATTTTATTATATTATACAAAAGGCTTATTATGGAGTTTATTGGAAAAATGAAACTGGTTTTTTATAAGAACTAGTTTTTGAAGCATTTACCCTTAGTAAAAACCTACACAGTGAAGATAACTGAATTTAAAAATTAAAGGAAATGAGGAAGATTTGGAATTCCTTTCCTTGAAATCTTTGACAATTAAAAACATGATGTATTTTGTGCCAAATGAGGAAGAATGTCTGCTTACTCTCTCTGATTGTAAACCTCTAAGATGTCCTCAAGTGATCTTCCCATGCTGTTACTCATGCCTTTTTGTTCAAGTTTGAGCTGGATTAGGTGGCTTCCTTCTAAAAAAAAAAACCTATGCACTAGTGATGGCAAGCCATTCTGGAATTAGCTTGGGGAAAGACCATACTTTATTTTGCCAATTCTTTCTCACTTTGAGCTGCCTGGGGAGAGGCCAGTGTGGCAAGGAAATGGAGCTGAATCAGTGAGGAACTGAAACCCTCAATCCAAGAGTCAGTGAGAACACAATCCTACCAAAATGTGAAAAATCAGATGATGATCCTCCCTTGGGCACCTTTTAGTGGGCACCTTAGTTTCAGTCTTGTAAGAGCCATAGAAGCAGCAGAATGCTCAAATGTTTGATGTTCAGGCAAATGTTTGTTTTTCCAAGATGCTAGATATTATTATGCAGCTATAGACAACTGGTATACACTTCTTAAAAGAAGGTAATAAATAGCTCGCTTCTACCAGTGCACAGAGAACCAAGTGGATTCCTGGGGACCACTTTTTACCTACTATCTTTCATATAATCCTTTAATAATGATTGAAACATTCATCTTTGACTTTATGATACACTGGACTATCTTAAAAATTAGTGAGTTGAATAATTTGGTAGTATTATTATTTCAATTTTTTTAATATATCTGAAACTGAAGCTTAAATATTGAAACAAACTTCAAGATATAACTAACCCTTTTTTGGGGGAGGGAGGTACCAGGGAATGAACTCAGGGGCACTGGACCACTGAGCCACATCCCCAGCCCTTTTTGTATTTTATTTATAAACAGGGTCTCAGTGAGTTGCTTAGCACCTCGCTGTTACGGAGGCTGGCTTTGAACTCGCAATCCTCCTGCCTTAACCTCTCAAGCTGCTGGGATTACAGGTGTGTGCCACTATGCCCAGTTTATACTTAAACTTTTGAGTTGAGCAGAGGTTCAAGTTGAAAGTTGTTTGTCTATACGGTGGAGAAGAGGAAGAAAATACAATAGTCCCAAAGCAAAGTTCTAGAATCAGAATAAATCATTCTTTAGTTTAAAGATTTTATATCGAAATGAACTATCTTTCATATTATCCTTTTTTTAATATATCCTTCTCTTAGTATACATTCATTAAAAGTTATCAATCACTGTAGCATTTACTTTATTGTCTGATTATTTCAGACAATAGCAACTGTGCATTAGAATCTTAATTTATACATACATGTAGAAGTCAAATAATAGCAGCAGTGAAATTGATAAAAATTTGTCTTACAAATAAAAATCAAACTCAATATGAACAAAACAACTTCAGTTTGTATCTAAAAATAGATATGCTCAAAAATGTATTCACAGGCATTAACCACAATAAAGTTCTGAAAGGGAAATAATAAGAGCTCTCCTGTAAATATCTTACTCACTACCCAACCGGTATAGAAGCTTAAAGAGTTTATTTTTGCTGCTAGAGGGAAAAAAGAAGCCTTAGAATACATTCTTGACTCAGTAATGAAATAACTAATGTATTTTATTTATTATGATCTCACATTCTAAAACAAAAAATAAATATTATTTTGCTTTCATTTATGATGACAATTTTTCTATATTTTATTTGCTATTTAGTTCATATTTTGAATAGCACTTCATATTCATTAAATATTGGGGCTAATTGTTTTACTCAGTTTTTGTGTCACTGTGACCAAAATATCCAACAAGAACAACTTAGAAGAGATAAAGTTTATTTGGTAAAGCTCATGGCTTTAGAGGTCTCAGTATGTATGTGGCCATATCCATTGCTTTGAGTACAATGTAAGGCAGCACAAAATGGGGTAAAGGTCCAGGGAAGAAAATCTATTCCCCTCATGGAAGCAAGCAAGGAAGCAGAGATAGGGAGGTAGAGGCTTTGGGAAAGATACACCTTTCTAGAACACACTCCTAGTTACCCAACTTCTCCAATCATGCCCCACCTGCCTATAGTTACCACTCAGTCGGTCCATTCAAACTAGGATGGACTAAATTAATTACAATTCTCATAATCTGATCATTTTACCTTTAAATATTCTTGCATCAATAGGAGTTTTGAAAGACAACACATACCCAAACCATAGCATTTCACTGCTGGCCCCCTCAAAGTTCAAGTCCATCTCACACTGCCAAGTTACAAACGTCCCATAGTCCTAACAGATCTATCATGCCCAAGTCCAAAGTCTCTTCTGAGACTCAAGGCAAACTTTTGACTATGAGCTCCTGTAAAAATCAAAAGAAAGTTATATATATATATTTAATATATACTTCCAGACAGAAAACATTCCCATTCAAAAATGGAGGAATAGGAACATATGAAGAAGGGATGCGGCCAATGCAAGACCACAGATTTGGTAACTCTCTATATAGCTTCTAGGATTAGTGGCTGTGAGATGTCATTTCCAAAGGGCTTGGGCATCCCTGATCCTTTGGCCTTCCCTGCCCCTTTGGTCTTGCTGGTTGTGGCACACATGAGCTTTATTGAACCTAGTTCTCTCCACAGCTAGCACTTTTTTTTCTCACAAAAAGTTAATGTACCTGGCATTTCTTAATTCCTGGGGTCTCCTTTCCAATTTTGACTTCACCCTCACAGATTCATGTATCATCAAGCTGTTGGGAGAAGCCCTTGGGGACTTTGGCACTACTATAATTTGCATGTTTTTCATGAACTCCTAACTCTGGCATCCTGCATTATGACACAACCAGAACCACATCAATGATACCAAATTTGTTACCAACTTGTGCTATACCTAAGCACCTTAGAATTATGGCTCCAGTGGCCTCTGATTGCCTATGTGGCTTAACGTGGTAGAAAAACTTCCTAGACTGACCTTGCATAGTATCTTCTCAAAGAAATTTTTTCTACTGTACCCTGGCACGTGAAGTAGTTATGGTCTTACGAATTTCTGAGAGCCTCTAGGCATCTTTGGTAGTGTCTCTGTGAAAAGTACTTAGCAACTCTTTAGGGGTTGTAATCTCTTTAACAAGTTTACTTTCCTTGGCCCTAGCTTTACATGCTCATTTCTGGATAAATTGCAAGTTTTTAAAAAATTTACCTCTGCTTTCTGCTCCAAATTCTCACAGTAAACTTGGTTAAAATCTGCCAGCAAAATCCATGCCACTATCTGGATGCTATGCTGCCTTGAAATTTCTTCTTCCAGATTAATTACTCCATTACTTTTAAGTTCTGCTTTACACAAAGAACATGTAGACAAGTTCTTTGCTGGAATATAATATGAGTGGTCTCTAGTCCAATTCTCATTTCCCTTTGAAATCTCATGAATGCAGACCATATTCTTACTAGCATTGTGGTTTTCTGAGCTCCCACTAGAATTGCCTATTAAGCTCCTCTTACAGCATTCTAAAGCTTTTATAGCTTGTATCTCTCAACTTTTCAAAATTCCTCCTATAAAACTGCTCCAAATTCTTCTGAACCCATGGTCCGCTGAGTCACAGTACCAACCCCATTTCTAAATACCAGTTTTTGTTTTAATCTGATTTTGGTTGCTGTGACCAAAATAGCAAACAAGAACAACTTGAAGGATGCAAAGTTTATTTGGAACTCATTGTTTCAGAAAACTCAGTCCATAGATGCCCAACTCCATTGCTCTGGGCCCAAGGCGAGACAGCTTATCATGTGTCAAAAGCCCATTGGAGGAAAGCTGCTCCCTTTATGACATCAAGGAAACATAGAGAAGGAGGGATGCAGGAAAGATGCATCCTTCCAGATCACACCCCTGGGGACCCACCTCCTCCAGCTGGGCCCTAACTATCTACAGTTACAACCAAGTCCATCTAGGATGGACTGATTTGCCTCTGAACATTCTGGCATTAACACAGGAGCTTTGAGGAGAAAACTCCTATCTAGCCATAGCAGTTGTCATGCATTAAATATTTGTATATTTATACATTTACTTTTACTTACATTTTATACAATTAGCATTCTTATATTGATCTATTTAATATTAAGAAGAGATTCAAAACTTAGCAGTTATATACATTAGTTATGTACATTTACTAATCAGAGAAGTATTCTGGGATTACAGATAATTTTCTAGAGTTAAGAGGCACTTTACTTCAACTTCATCTTTGATTCTCATTTTAAATTGAGGATCATGAAATTGCAGAATACACATTTGCAACACATACCTCATTTTTGTATAATGTGTAACAAAGATCTGTAGAATCAAATTCTTTCGTTCCATATGATTGATATATATATATCAAATTTCTTGTCCTGAAAATATGCTCAATTCATGTCTGTGTTACGTCCAATACTAGATGATATACTGATGGTAAAAAAAAGGGAAATTAAATACTTGGAAAATGTATAGGTCCTAAGATTTGAGTATTGAATCATATAGATTCAGAACATTAAACATCACCTCATAATATTGTTTTCCTCTGTGAAAATAGAGAAGGTTTATATTAAGTAATATTTGCTTGCCTGTAATAAGCCTTTTTAATGGGGGTAGAATGGTTTAGAACAAGGTCTTGTTAGTAAAAGAACAAAGTATTTCAAGTTTTGCAGGTTTCTGCTGTGGTAAGTGCCACAAGTAGATTAGCCAGTCTGTGAAAGAATGGGTGTGACTGTTCCAATAAAATGACAGGCCTGTCCCACTGGCTATAGTTTGTGACTTGTGTGATGTAACGGAATGGTTAAGCATATGGATTCTGGACTATGTTTCTGGGGTTTAAATCCCACCTCTACTTATAACAAGTTATGTATTTTTGCAAATTTTTTAATGTCTCTTTGTTTCACTTTTAATCTGTAGAATGGGCATGATATTAGAATCATTTCCCTCTTACAGATACTAGGAACAAAGTGCTTAGAACAGTTTCTGTATAGAATAGTGAGCAATAACTTCAAGTCACTGTTCTTCTGTTCCTTTATACATACAAGTGTCCTTATAGATATGATGAAGATTCCCAATATCCAAATGTCATTATTTTATCTATCAAGGCAAAGTTTCTTTTTTTTGTCTCTCTCTCATGTAAAAGGATCACAGGTTTTGCGTATCAGTATAAGAACCACCAGTCTATAGTCTCCATATATTCAGAGGGATTATTACCTCAGTTTACATAGATTTTCAGAGACAATTGAGGAATTGTCCCAATGGCACTATCCTTTCCACACAAATTTATTTTATTTATGTGTTTAGTCTGTGGTGAGTCAGGGAGCATAAAATATAATCTAAAAATAAAATGTTCACAAAAGTGTTATAAATGTGTTCTTTTGGATTCTAGGACACCACATGGAAAAAAAGTGAGCGCTACCTGGGAAGTAAATGTGACCCTTGGGGGCCTGAAACAGACAATTTGTCTCATAAAGATAATTCCTTTACACTCAGATAAAGCTTTACTTACTCAATCTTCTGATCAAGTCATGTGTTAAGTATTTCTACACAGAAGAGTTTCGTCTTTTGTGAAATTTATTGGATAAACTATTATGGTAGCCATTTTTTCCCACAATAGGGTGACATGTGTAAATGAGGCTGTCATAATGTATAACACCTATCAAGAACAAAACAGATTTCCACTGCTATTTTGTAGCTTAAAAACTAGTAGTGAGTGCCTCATGATATAGCTGAGCTGTTGAATTATAGCACAGTAGTTTTCATATGGAAAATCTAAAGTTCTGTACAAAAGTGTTTGGGCAATTATAATCACAAAATACAGAAATTCCAGGGAAGCTTCACCCACCCGCTCAGCACAGATGCACACAATCATCATATATTTATTTCTGCATACATATGAGATACATATGAGAAGATTAAAAAATATTTGTCAATAAGTAGAATAATAGATTGCTTATATTTTTCTTTGATTCTGGAAATTTGAATAAAAACTATACTGGTTGTAGAAAGTTTAAAAATCAAGGAGTTTTCTGTCCTTGGTATTTTCCCCAAATATCCATATTCTGCTTCTTGGGAAAAAAAACAGGATCTTTTACTGTGAAACCTCTGGCCTGGTCTTTCCCTGCCTGAAGAGGACTAAAGGCCAGAAACACTCTGCCTGGTTTACTATGTCCTATATGAGGAGAATTAGAAACCAGGACCCATTTTGTCTTTTCTGGGCTAGTGGAGAAAGGAATTGGGCAGTGGTAGTGATTGTTCAGAAGTAAGACTTAACCAAATAGAGTCCATTGGGTCAAGCTTGGGAAATTTGACAGGTAAGAGGATTGGATTCAGGGTACTCAATAGGAGCAGAGGACAAATGAAAAGTCCAATATAAACTGAGTCCGTGAATGAGGAGGACAATCCTAGAGAATTATGAGCATAGCACAGACTGATATTCATATTCAGACTCAAGTTGCTGGATGATTTCTCAGAATTTGATATGACTTTGAAAGACAAAGAAGGTGATACTTTATGTACACTTGACTTCACAAATTGGGGGTGAAGGTCACATTGAGAGTACCAAAAGCTGTTTCCCTATAACTTAGTCTATATGTAATAATCTTCCTCCAAACACCAAATATTTTATTAAAAATTCCATTTTCATATAATATCAGTTTAATAAAAATGTTCAATTCTAATGTAATTATTAGTGAAAATTACTAGAATGTTTATAATTAGCTAGAAACTATACTGATACCTGACATCCATTATCTAATTTAATGTTTATACACCTAAAGAATGTTATAGTTCATTTCAATTTTCAGTAAAGAAAACTTAACTGTGAGAGTTGAAATATCAGATTATATAGGGTTCAAACCTAGACTTCTCAACTCCCCAAACCTCCCTCTTGTCCCTGATATCTTATACAGTCTTTGTTTTTGTTTATAATTTTTATTATTCTGATGCATTAATTGAAATGGTTAAGCTATAATTTGAAAATTTTATGGAGATAATTCACCTGTAAATCTCCTTGATTATTCATTCTCTCATTTTTGTAAATTTTTACTTTTCTTCTTGCTAACTCATTTGCAATTGGAGTTAATTTTTCTATTAATGAGATCACTGATTTAAAAAAATCCTTGCTTTTGAAGGTATCCATTTTTGCAAAAAGGAAAAAAAAAAGTAGCGCATGTTTCCTGAAATATAATTCAAAAGTTTTGATATAAAGTATCACTCAATACTTCTGAATAAACAATACAGTATTAGTGGGATTCTATAAATTAGAAGAAATACTATGACAATGTTTATAAGAAACTACATTATTTTTCAGTGTAGTATGTAGCTGATGTCATTACATTATGGGAGAATTTATTGCGAATATGCTCATTCCAATAATAAAGTGTCAATATACATAGTTGGTAGTATAATAGCTGAATATATTTCTTTACTTTGTCTTTCAGACTAAATTTTTTAGGTTTCTAGAATCCTACATAAGGTATTTTAAGAATCTTTAAATATTATCAATCTTTTGTTACATAATTCTTTTGCAAAGCTACATTTGTTAAAATTTATCTACTCTGTGGGATGCCTCATATGAATCATAAAATGTTATTTCAATGGTATTTAAATGTTATAGATAGTGAAATGAATCTTTGTAATCAACCTGTTTATTTAGTTCCTAGATTTGTTTATGTATTAACATCTATACATTTAATATATGTAAATAAATGTGTATATTTGTGATATATACATACACATACACACATACATACCCACACATGAGGAAATTATATGCTCCACCTAGAACCACATTAACAGGTTTGTTTGCAATATGTATATGCTGTATCAAAAATAGCTACTATTGGATAATCATCAATTTGACACATTTTATTTTCAAAGTGTTATTTCAAAAATATTATCTTTTGTTTCATTTTGTGATTATGTAGTAATCATTCTACAGCTTAAACATACTTTATAGAACTTTCTTAATACAAACTGTAAGTGGTTATGAAAATCTAAGACAACATTGTGTCCAGTAGACTCCAATAGTGTCTCTGTTTACGTCTGATGGTTTCTTAGCAATTTCTAATCAAATATTTACTTCAGTAAAAGTTTATTCCCCCTACAGCTCTTCATAGCCACAGGAGCAGCTTGAATGACATAATAAAAAACAGTTAACATGATGCGTAATTGTTACATTTTTATTCGAATCTCTAGACGTTAATGGTGCTCTTGGGTATCAAGATTCTCCTGTTCCCAATTGATCATGTATCAAAATCCGTGTGGATGCCTAACAATCCTGACCTAGTTTCATGCCAATCTCCATAATTCCTTTAGACAATAAGACAGCTTATCTCAGTATGGAAGTATTAATGTGGACACAAATGAACCAAATAATTGATTATTGAGTAGAAACCTCTCATTTTGACCCTTTTCACTTAGTTATAACCAGTTACTATAATAGGAAACTAGTTCTTCTCATATGAGTATACTGTTTACTCCTTCTGGTCACTTTCTCAAATACTTTATTTTCTATTGATAAGAAAACAAAAATGTAATAAAATGTTTATTTATTGTATTCATAATAGCAAAATATTATAAATAATACAAAGGCCTCAGATATTAAATATAGAATAATATATATCTATTATTAAATATAGAATATTAAATTCTATAGTCTCCATAGTTCACTAGTGTAAGATTTTAAAAATGAATTACAAGAATCCAGCTGGGACTGTCACATCACTCAGCCTGGGATATAGCTATCTAAAACCAAATTTTTACAGTTGGGGGCATTTCTTTTAATTGTTTTCTAAATCTTATTTATGACACATGAGGTCACAAATAAATGATAGTAACTCCCACACCATGTTATATGTAACTATTGAATATTTTGAAAAAAAATAGTCATATCAATGCAAAATGGTAAAAAAAAATGGATATGAAATTGAATATATAACATGATCTCAATACTATAAAACATTTGTTAGTGGTAACAGTCCTCTGTTGTAGGATCTCTTGATTAATTGTTTTTTTCTGTATTTTTAAATAACTTTACACTAGTGTTCCTCAAATGAGTGATATTTTCCCCCTAGAAGACATTTGGGAATATCTGCTGAAATTCCTGTTTGTTACAACTTAGGGGGAGAATCCCTACTGGTATTTCATGAGTAGATGATTAGGATACGGATAAACAGCCTACAATAAATAGGACAGTCTCCTTGTCCCCATCAAAACAAGGAATTTCTGGTGTGAAATACCAGTAATGTCAAAGTTGAGAAAATGTGCAATACATTAAATATATATTTTATTTAAAACTAGAAAAAAGACATATCACTAAACATACAAAGAAAAACAGTTTAAATAGTATACATATCAAATGTGCTTAGGCCAAATATGTTTTGTGAAAAATTAACAATCATTATTTCCTCAAGCAAAAGAAATCAGCAAAAGTATAATATAATAGTAAATATATTAAATTCTATAGTCTCCATAGTTCACTAGTATAAGATTTTAAATATGAACAACAAGAATCTAGCTGTGACTGTCAAGTCACTTAGGCTGGATTGTAGTTGTTGAAAACCTAAATTTCTCCAGTTGGGGTCATTTCTTTCAGTTGTTTTCTAAATCTCTAACTGGTTATTTGGTATCTAAATTGAAGCCTGTGAACAACCAATTTTCACACAAAACTTTTTGAAACAAAAGAAATTATGCCTGAATGAACACTTATGTAAAAAATTCTTTTATTTCTCACTCTGGCAAAAATCCTAAGATTTAATGAAGTGAAACCATTTAAAAAAAAGTCTATGAAGTGAGAACACAAAGAATATGTCCAAAAAATAACCTAGTAGACTAACTACTTTGCTTTTGCATATAATGGTCAGGCTTCAATGTTGCCCTTGACAAAACTAAAAGAATCAGGCTCCTGTTTCTCATTTGATTATAGATTTTTGTATGACTGTGGTCCCATATTAAACAAATGTGATAGTGTTATTCTGAAGGAAGGTAATTAAATGTGATTGAGGTTAAATTTTACCATCACATTCTTTTAAAATGCACTTTCACATTAGAGGAATGTATGGATGTTTTTACAAAGTGGAAAACCTACAGGATTTTGTCGGCAGTTATGATAGTTGTGTTCAATGGTTCTGCCCAGAGACCCTAACAAAGATGAACTGTGCTCTTCAAAGCATCTACTAAGTGTGAACAACTCCTCTATGCCAGATATTATGCTGGTATTTTACATATTTTATGACTATTCCCCAGAGCACCCCACTCAAGTAGGAATTATTTTTTCCTCTTCAGTCACGAGGGCTTGAAGTCTATATCATCACTTTTCCTAAAGTGATGCTGCTCATAAGTGATTCAGCAAGACTTCAGGTGGAGTTGACCTATCTTCAGGTCTGTTACTCATGTGCTCCTGTCTAGCTTCTGTTTGGCTTCAGGAAAGACAAAGATGTCTAAGCCCTCTCCCTGCTGGAATGAATGTTAATTGTCATTCCAAACAGTAAGATGGAATTCAAAACAAAAAACGATATTCCATGAGTGTGTTATGGTCCTCAGATTAAGCTCTGGAACTCTTAGTGGAGTAATTTAATTTGTAAGCTTAGTTTTCCAAGAATTCTATCATGTTATAATTGTTTTTAGATAGAGATTTTTAAAAGAGATTAAACAATCAATGTTTATTTAATTATCCAATGGCATTATCTTCCCTTAATCTAATCTTGGATACTTTAGTGAAAAATATATTGTTTTAGATTGCCGTCATTTGCTCTACTCTTATTATAACCCATATCTTAACTTAAATACAAGACTACAAAGATGTTTTTATGCTATTTCTTCTGACTTACTTTTCTTTTTTTCTTTCATTTAAAGTAGGTGGGTGGAATACAGAAGGTAGTAGGGAACAGTTATTCACAGTAATAAAAAATGTTCGGAAACACACTTTAATTTTTTTTTAAAGTAGAGAATGGTGTTTATTTCAATGACTAAAATCTGTGCTTTCTTTCTATTATAAACTGGAGAACATTAAAAAATAGGACAGGAGAAAGAGTCAAAGAATTTGCTTGGCCTTTTTAGATTCACCGAGTTCTGTATTTTTTCAGCTAAAATGGCTTGAATGAGTCCAAGAGTATGAAGCTAGGAAGTTTTTTAACCTCACCAGGATATGATCCACCTTTTTATTCCAGATGAGTGAAAACAGTATATTAATTTAAACTATGAATTTTTAAATCTACAATGAAAAATAGTACGAATGAAGCACTGTTATTTTTCTTAAGGCTTTTAGAGTAATGAAGACAAGAAGTAAGATAGGTTTAGTCCATTTGGCTTTGGTGTTTTGCTCTTTTTAGTGTACATTGCCCTAGTTTTGTGTGGCACAGTTATTTTTACTAAGTGTACAGTAAATATATCGCTTCGGTTCTTTTCCATATTAAAGATTTAAACGTTAGCCAGGATTTAATTAGGTGTGCATTTTTTTTCAATTTCCCAATTGCATTTTGATGAACTCCTTAGATATTCAATTAACATGTGAATGATTTGCAGAAAGTATTTATACTCTGTGGGCTACTGCAAAAATCACTTGATATTTCCCTTGCTATATTAATGGTTCCATTTACTATTGTACTAGTGGGAAATGAAGTTGTATAATTGGAAACTGGTAAGATACTTTATAGTTTATTAGCTTACAATAATTATCTGCATGTTATATTACACATTGAATTGCAATTGAAATTAGTGCATTATAATATTTAGAAGTGACAACCAAAAAAAATAGTTTAAATGTTATAGTAGTCATTGACTTGCAATTAAAATGAGCACATTTAGTGAAAAACTTTTCTGTAATTTGTAAACAATGTGTTCCTTTTTGATAACTCTTCTTTTTCTCTTGTTCCTTTTTTTTATTTTTATTTTATTTCTTTTTATAATTTGCTGCTTGCCATTACAGGAAGTAGAGGTTTGTATACAGCTTCTGTTTTATATTTTATTTTTAGATTTTATATAAATACTTACATTTTAATTACTCATGTACACTCAATTCACATTATTTTCCTCCTTAGGATGATTATTTCCGCACTTGGAGTCCAGGAAAACCCTTCGATCAGGGTAAGAATTTAATTATTTAAGATAAAATCTTTATTCATAATCACTATAGTTTAAAAATGATATTTATTGGCTGGCTAGACTTTAAGATATTAAATAAGAAAACTTACATAAATGAAAAAAATATGCATCAATTATGTTTACTTCAGTATATTATAGTTAGAAATAAGCTAATCACATATCACGATTATGTCAGGATATCTTTTATTTTTACATGCATGAGTTAGATTACTGATTGGAGTTTTTGAACTTTACCACGTCCATTTTTACTACTTGACATAAGTCACTTCATCTTGTTTCCAAGTGCCTGCACGGTGCAATAAATTCATTTGTACAAAATTTCAAAAAAAGTGGCTTTTCTTTCTCTTTTCTGTTAATGCAAAATATCATCTAAAACAGAGAGCACTGGTAATTAGATACGACTGAGATCTTAGCAAGACCCCAAAGGAAGAGCTTTATATTAAATTAAGTAAGATCTGTCCATTCCTGTAAACAGAGCTTGCAGTTCTGGCTAACTCACCTTAATAAGGAAAAACAGGACAAATGGATGGTAATGGAAGTGCTTCTATATGTGCAATGAGAATGGAAACATCATATTCAATGAATTATAATTAAATAAGTAAATAAAGCGATTTGTTTACTAGACTCTTATGATACAAGATCTCAGACATTTTCCCTTTAAAGTTTAAACAACAAAAACAATTCTGCTTTACACTGGCTGTCATATTCTTGCAAAGCTAATACTCTATGAAATAGTACCACATAGGTATTAATCAGTTATATGTTACTATAATGACATGCCTGAGATGATTAGATTATAAAGGGACAAGGTTTATTTTGGCTCATGGTTCCAGTTCAACATTGAGTGGGCTCTTTCCCTGGGCATCTGGTGAGAGCAGTACATCAAGGCAGAAATACATATTGGAGTAAACTGCTAACATCAGGAGATAGGAAACAAAAAGAAGAGAAAGGAAACCAGGGTTTTACAATCTCCTTCCAGAGCACACCCTCATTGACCTAAGGACTTCCCAATAGTTCCACCTGCTAAAGGTTCTACACCTCCCAGTAGCTAGGGACTAAGCCTTTAATCCATGAAACTCTAGAGGATATTTAACATCCAAACCACTGCAAAATATAATTAGATATCTGTTAAGAATATGTAGGTAAGTGATTAAATGATTTATTCATAATGCATTATTAACAGGAGCTTAGTGTTTTTGCCATGCCTACAAATTTTTGACTTAATATTTGGGATGAATGTTCTAAATCCAGCAGATATGAATGAGAAGCAACCTGCATGGACCTAGATAGAGATTGTCATCAAATTGACATTATTTTGAAGTTGGAAACAGTTGTGCACATTCAATCCCCATTTTAAAATTAGTTTCTTATATAATTCATGCTATTTCATTATTATTATCTCATGTTATTATTTGAGGAATCTGCATTATAGAATGCTAAAAAATTAATTTTGACTTGGGTTTGCAATAAGTTAAGCCATTGTACTAAAAGACAGGCAATGCATTTATGTAGTTTCTTGGGAAATGAATTTTTATTATACAATCATAAACCTTGAAAACTGGTAGTAATCTATAAAATAGATGTTGACACTTAAATTTGCCATACTTGGTGCATCCAGTTATAAGAAAGATGATTTGATTTTTTCTTTCTTCATGTAACAATGTGTTGAATTATGACTTATCTTTCATGTACTAAAATATGATTTCTACAGAGGAGGCTACTAAAACCAGATATAACACTGATATACTTTAATTTTCAAAGAAGCTTTTAGTTACCAACTTGTCACATTGTTGTATTTATTAGACAGAGAAATGTACATGATATGATAATACCTAATGTTTATGAACAGTACCCAATATTTATAATTACTGTTTTTGATACATATTAGCATACTTAATCAGAATTAACCTACAAGGTAGATGAGAAACTTAAGGTATCAAGTAGGTTAAATACTTGCCCAGGTGATATGCCTACCAAGGGCAGAGTCAGGATTTGGATTTAGACAGTCTGATCTCTGAACCCTTGAACCCCATTCTCCAACTACTATGTTACTGACATGCATAAAACACTAAAACAAAATGATGACCTAATAATTGTTTATGTTATTAACATATAGGAATCATACATATTAACAGAGTTTGATGTGATATTTCCATACATATCCATACAGCACGAACTGATCAGATCCAACAATTCTTTTTTTTACCCTCTTCTCCACAGTTATGATTCTTTTCATCAATCGCATTTCCACTTTGCCTTGTTTTTTTTTTTTCTTTTTAGCCACTAATATAATAAAGGTGTTGGGAAACTATAATGGTTTCAAGTGTTTAAGTAATTTTGATGATGGTAATTCTGCTGCAAAATAAAACATACTGATGCCAAAAATAAATTGCTTTGGATTTCTCTGCGTTGAATTTTCTGTGCTATTACTTCTCTTCATTAGTGTGGTTAATCATGAGTTGACACAACAGAACCAACTGAAAAATAGTTTTAATGAGGACATGCATCTTCTTGAATAAGGCATACAAATTCTATCTTTACTATAACAAACTGAAGGGGAAATTTTTATACATGAGCTTGAAGTGGTAGCATGGTACATATTTTAAATAATTTAGTAAATGCTTTGGATATAGATGCTGTAGCTTTTACGGATAAATAGCTTTTATGGAGCTTCCCTCTCCCCCCTTTATGGTGTTCACTCTATTTTTTGTTGTTGTTGTTGCATGGGTTAATAAGGGGGTATGACAGAGAAATCAGTGAAAACTTATTTGCAGTTTCTAACAGTTGTTTAGAGAATCTATTTGGACCTAAGTACTGGCTCTTCTTTGTACCTACCTGGGTGTGAACTATAATTAATAGATTAATAATCAAGAAGCTGAATGCAAACAGATACAACTATTTCAGAACAAATCTGTTTCATATTATTGATGCATGCCTCCTGCTCTTGTAGATTTCTGGGATATGGAATTAGGGACAGGAAGTGTAGCTGTGCCTTAGGTGAGCATTTGGAGTTTAATTATGTGCTGAACTTCTAAACAAGGACCTCTCCAAGAAGGGCAAACTGACTTCTATTTGTCCATTGATATGCATTTAATTCAACAAAAGTTCATTATGAGGAAGAAGGTAAGAAGACCATTCCTAAATTCAAGGTGCTAAAAATCAAATCAGGAGAGAGACAGAAGCATGGGCAGTTTACTTTGTATTTAGATGAGCAATTTCTTCAAGGATCAAAGGAGGGTTGGGTAAGAAGAAAAGTCCTGCTGTGTGGAAGGGCAGTTGTATGCTTAGCCATAAACTTACTCATTGTTTTGACCTGTCAGGATCAGTTTTAGGAGCATTATCTTCCTTTTTTTTCCCCCAACATTTGCAAAATGTCCCCCATATAACAATCACAGCCTGCTGTGCTTGCGCCTCTGCAATCAATCTCTGGCTCAAAGCAAAAGCCACTGAGATTTCGTCTGGAGCTTTTGTTTCCTTCAGTGAACAAAGCTGTTCATAGTATAATGGCTGTAATTATTTCCGAAATCAAAAAGACTAGCGACTAAGGAAATGCACCCCCAATTTATCTTCCTCTTCTTAAAATGCAGTGCCATGCTCAAGATACAGGTTATATAGATTAGAAATTATAGGCAATGACTCTGACTCCTTTGCCTCAGAGTTTCCTTTTTTATTCGGTTCCCATGTTCTTAGATGGTATTTATTGTCAGGACCCTGAAACAATAGCAAGGTCTGATCCATGCTTCACAATAGAGGCATAGTGGTATCACAATGCTGCTTTGTTTAAGAGTGTTGGACCTTTGGGCATTTTTCTAGTGGAAAAAATGGTATTCTCAAAATTGAAATTCAATCAGAGTAATATGATGCAATGATGATTACACTATTTTCTGAAAGAAGTATTTTCAAACATTTAAAAAATGTGAATTCTGAATCATTTGATCTGAATCATTATTTAATCAAGCCAAATCAATTGATTTAGGATTTTTATATCATTTTGGACAAATCCCTTCTTGGAATTCAAATGATAAAAGATATATCAATTTATGTCCTATGTAGGTCATATTGCATGTTGGCAAACTTTGGGTCATAGAAGCCCTCTGAATTTCTAAGGTAGATGTACTGTTAAATTATATTCAACCTTGAAACCAACATTGTATACTCAATTATTCTGTCAGATTTGGTACATAAGAACTGCATAGGATTTCTAAATGAGATATTTATTTCCTCTTCTTATCCATTTCTGACTTCTTTATTGCATTGGTGACATTTAATTTGTTTTGCACTTGGTCTATAGAATATAGCAACCCAGAGTCTTAGATTGTTTTGGCCTATGCCAAATAGTGGTACCATCTCCATACAACCATAAAGATTGTATAGAGATCTGCTTTGTTTTGTTTTAGTTGCTGTTGTTGTTGTTTTTAGTGCCCAGATTTAAACCCAATGCATCCCACATGCTAAAGGAAAGTGCTATACTACTGAGCTCCATCCCTCTCCCGAGATGTGTATTTTTAATGTATCAGAATAAATCAAAATTAATAACACTTTATTTGGTTCATATCACAGTAGCCTACATAGGTGTGCAAAAGGAAAATTATATTTATTTGTTTTTGATGATTATGTAAGTTACTAAATTTTGAATCAAATTTATATAGCAAGGGTTTGCTCAAATTCACTTCAAAGCTATTAAATGATATATGGAATAATATTTTAAAAATCACTTATTTATGTATTAGGGTATTGTTGTTTACATAGTTGTGGGGTTCATTTTTTCATAATTATGAATGTATATAACATAATTAGCACCATTTCAATCCCCGGTACTATTCCTTCCCTCCTCTCCTGCCTCTCCTAACTGCATTCATCTACTCTAGTGGTTTTCCTTCTATTAATTTTTAATTTGTGCATCATAGTTTTACATAAAAGTGGATTTCATTGTGATGTATTCATACATGCACATGGTGTATTTGCTCAGTTTTATTCCTCAGTTTCTCCCCTTTCCCATCCCTCTTCTGTTCCCCTTGGTCCCCTTCCTATTCTCCATTACTCTCCTTTCTATTTTCATGACATCCTCTATTTTGCTTTACTACCTTATTTCTCTCTAGCTTCTGTATATGAGAGAAAACATCTTTACCTCAAACCTTGTTAATGAAGCAAAGTCAATAATAAGTATTTTTAAATAAGTATTCCACGTATGAAGTCAGAGTTTTAATAGAAACCCTTCACTGACCAAAGAAGTGGTCCATAGTCATAGATGTATATGAGACTTATTGCAGTTGTTTAAAAATTTGTTTCAGTGTGATGTATTAATATTTTTATATAATTTATCTGAGGCAAAGTCTGGGAACTTGGCACATGTTTGTATTTGTGTTTGATTTGTTTTGGATTTTTTTGCTTTTTAAAAATTTTAGTCAAACATACAAAAGACAAAATTTACCATTTTTACTATTTCTAAATGTATTGTTCAGATATATTCTTAATGTTGTGCAATCACCACCACCATCCTTCTCCAGAACTCTTTATACCTTTCCATTCATATGTATCATCAGTGTTAACTGGTAGAGACTTTTAGTTTATACACTACCTTTCCATTCTCCCCACCCCAAATTCCTTGGAAATCAGCATTCCATTCTCCTGTTTCTTTGAATTTGACTCTACTATGTATCTTACATAAGTGAAATTATTCAGTGTTTGTTCTCTCATGACCGAATTATTTTGTTTAACACTGTGTCTTCAAGACTCATAAGGATGAATAATATTCCATTGTAGGTGTATACTATGTTTTGTTTATCCATTCACCCACTCACTGATCAATGCTTGACTTGCTTCTACCTTTACACTATTTTGAACAATGATGTTAAGAATATCTGAATCCAAGTATTTGGAATCTTTGCTTTCAATTCTTTTGAGCATATACCCAAGAGTGGTACTGCTGGATCATATGGTAGTTCTGTTCATTTGAGTGACCACCATACTACTACTCTCCATAGTTGCTCTACCATGTTACACGTGCACCTAGTAATGTACAAGTGATTCGATATTTTATAAAAGTCTAATATTTTGATATACATTTTATTATAATTTTCTAAAGGAAGCAAGGTATAAGAAGGCCATAAATTTCTACAAAACATATTTTTTTAAAAAAGAAGGCAGTGTGCACTTAGAATCATAAGAAAAATCATCACCACAACTTTTTTTTTATTTAGTTATAATGATTATGGGAAGAAAATGTAAAGATGATAGGACTCACCAGTGAGGATAAATATTAAGATGCCAATAGAAAAAAAATGCAGTCTATCAAAGTTAAAATAGAAAATTTTAGAGTTTTGAAATTAAACTTAATATTATTATATGAGTTCAAAGATGTCATAAACCAACCAGTACAAAATTTCCAATACAAAAAGCTCTTTGTAAGTTTATATTATGCATATTTCCTGATGAATTAGATTGGGAAGTTCACACAATGATTTCAGAGGCATAGTTTGGCCTTTATTTTGGATAAAGACAAGAACTTCTGAAAAGTATATGAATTTACTATTAACTATAAATGGCATTTTGCCTGATTGAATTATTAGCATCTATCTTTACTCAAAAGAAAAATAATATATTTTCTGATTTTTAAAGCTTTAACTTATTATTCAGTGAGACTTTGCCCAATTCCATTAGTTTTACAATTACCATATTTTAAATTACTTCTTAGATGTTACAGGCAGTTAAATTTATGGCAAATATTTCACCTATGAAACTTAAATTTTATTTTCTTCATGATGATTTTTCTTATGATTCTAAGTGCACATTGCCTTCTTTTTAAAAAAAAAATTACTATGCTTATAACGAAGAACACTAGGTTCAGAATTCACTTACTCTTTGATTTGTGAGAGTTAATGTGCCTTCTTCATTGAGATCATGAGCTCCTCAAAACCCATGCACATTGCATATTGGTGGCCATATGTTTCCTACATCATATGTTACCAAAGGAAAATATTTTATACTTTTGTACTAGAGTCATATTTAGACATTTATCTTTCCCATCTTGTTTTTGAGTCCTTGCTTATGTCTCCCAGCTGCATCTTTGTCATTTGATGTCTAGTTTTAATGATCAGTATCTCTTAACACTACTATTTATTTCATGCTCATGGTGTGCAATTATCTGACAATAAACTAAATTTTAAAAATAAATATGTAAGATTGCAGAAACACAAGAACGATAAAAAGGAACCAAAGAAATATTTGAAATAATAACAGAATTTCCAAAGGAAGCTCAGAGAGTACTCATCAAGACAGATAACAGAAAAATAACACCTAGACATGTCATTAGTGAGCTTCAAAAATAAATAAATAAAACAAGCAAAAATATCAAAAGAAGAAGAATAAAACCTACATTACCTATAGAGGAGATAGCAGATAAGAATCATATCTGTCTTTTCAAAAAAACACAAAATCAAGAAGAGAGTGGAGTCAGATCATTAGTGTTAAAAGAAAAAAAAAAAACAAAAAAAAACAGCAAACCAGTTATCTGTGTCCTCTGAAATTATCCTTCAAATTTGAAAAAGAAATACAGACAGGCAAAACTAATGAACTGAATTGGCAGCAGACATTCCTTGCAAGAAATATTTAAAGATCAAATATTTAAAGATCAAATATTTAAAGATCAAATTCTTGGGGACTCAGAAGATGGCGATGTAGAGGAAGCCGCATTCCAAGCTGTGCCATGGCATGAGACCAAAGTAATGGGCGTACAGTTTCTCAGTGAGGTGGGTCAAAGAGGGACATTGCTAAAATTTAATATTGGACACTCAAAACAGATTAAAAACTCTGAAATTTGAGTACAGGAAACAAAAAATAAATAAAATATCTAAGCATACCCAGCAGCTATCAGTGCAGATTCATCATAGACAAAAGGAGGGGAACATAGTCATGGCACAAAGAAATCTGAGATGAAAAACACTCCCTAAACTTAACTGACCCAGAGACCCTACTACTTGCTGGTGCTTGAAAATCAAGGTCTGTACCTCAGCCTGCTGAGGAGAGCTGAGGTGAGAGCCATCTTGGGAGTGAGCCCTGCCATGACAACCACAGCCCCTGAGGTGCCCGGAACTCACACTACACACACACACACACACACACACACACTCACTCACAATGAAAATTAAAGAATACTGAAGGAAGAAATTGAAGGAGGCCTTAGAAGATGGAAAG
The DNA here is from genome assembly GCF_047511675.1 of Marmota flaviventris. NCBI lineage: Eukaryota > Metazoa > Chordata > Mammalia > Rodentia > Sciuridae > Marmota > Marmota flaviventris. Next base: position 158,492,395 of record NC_092500.1, read on the forward strand.
ACATCACATGTTCTTGGATAGGCAGAATTAATATAAAAATGACCACACCACCAAAAGCAACAATACATATCCAATGCAATCCTCATCAAAATGCCAATGACTTTTTTTACATAATTAGAAAAAAGAAACAATTTTCAATTCATTTGGAAGAATAAGTGAACCAGAATACCAAAGCAATACTAAGCTAGAAAAGTAAAGCAGGAGGCATCACATAATTTATCTGAAATTATGCCACAGAGCTATAGTTTAAAAGATAAAAAAAAAAGGATGGCATTGGCATCAACAGAGACATGGAGACCTATAGAAGAGAATAGAAGTCATAGAGAAAAATTCACATGCCTACAGCCATCAAATGTTTGACAAAGATGTCAAAATAGATATTGCAGAAAAGACAGCATTTTTAACAAATGGTTCTGGGAAAACTGGATAGCTATGTGTACAATGCTGAAATTAGAGCCGTATCTCTCACCCTGCACAAAACTCAGATGGAAATGGATCAAAGACTTAAGAATTATAACAGAAATTTTACGACTGCTGGTAGAAAACATAGGATCAACACAATGTTATATAGGTGCTGGCACAGACTTCCTTAACAAGACCGCCAAAGCTCAAGAAAGAAAATCAAGAATAAGTAAGTGGGTGCAAAAGATTCTGCATAGCAAAGGAAAGAAGAACATGAAGAGAGAACCCAAAGAATGAGAGAAAATGTTGCCACCTAATTCCCCTCTGACAGGAGATTAATATTCAGAATATAGAAAAAAATCAAAAAATTTAACAACAACAAAAATAACTCAATCAGAAATGAACAAAAGAACTAAACAATAAGTTTTCAAAAAAAAAAGAAACACAGATGGCTAATAAATATAGGAAAAAATGTTCAACATCTCTAGCAATTAGGGAAATGCAAGCCACAACTACGTAAGTTTTCATGTCACTACAGGCTAAATCGCAATTATCAAGAATATGAACAACAGTAAACACTGGTAAGGTTGTGGGGGAAAAGGTACAGTTGTACATTGTTGGTGGGATTGCAGACTATCACAAACACTGTGGAAAGCAGTATGGAGATTAAAAAAAAAAAAAAAAAAACAGGATGAAGCCACCATATGACCCAGCTAACCCACAACACTCCTTATTATTTTCCCCCAAGATCCAAAATTGGCATACTACAGCAACAATAAATCAATAGGTGAATGGATTAAGAAATTGTGATGTGTGTTTGTGTGTGTGTGTGTGTGTGTGTGTGTGCAGAGAGAGAGAGAGAGAGAGAGAGAGAGAGAGAAGAGTTAGTTCTACTCAGAAATATAAAGGAATGAAATTATAGCATTTGCCAGTAAATGGTTGGACATGGAGAATATCATGTTAAGTGAAATTAGCAAAACTCAGAAACTCAAAGGTTGAGTGTTTCCTTTCACATGTGGAAGCTAAAGTAAAATAAAGGAAAGGGGGGAGGGAAGAATAAGATTATATAAAGAACGAATCAAATAAAAATTAATAGATGAGTGAAAGGAAGTCTGGTAAAGTAGAGGAGGGAGAATTGGAAGAGGGGGGAAAGCACAGGAAGGATAAAGAGGAGTACAAAGCAGGGGTCATAAGTTGAAATTGATTTCATGCATGTCTGAGTTTGTCGGGAGGAACCTAACAGCTGTGCATAACTGTAAGGCTCTAATAATAATTCTTTAAAAAGAACTCCCACAAAGTAGCTTAACTCATAAAAAGGAACATTCAAAGTTCTCCGAAGAAAGATGATATGGGTCAGAACCTCAAATCCACAGGAATAGAGGAAGACTGCGGAAGAATGAATAAGTAAAGGTAAAATAAGAACTTTTATTTTTCTTTCTTTTAACTTATTTAATGATGAATAGTTTGTTCAGAATAAGATAACTGGTGTATTTGATTATAAATGCTTTTTAAAATATTTTTATTTATGCTTGTATCAATGTGAAATAAATAATAGCAAAGAGCTAGGAAGACAAAATTATAAATATTTTGTTGCAAAAGAATACAGTATAATTTGAAAGTGAACATGGATTAGTAGTAAATATATATGTACATGTACATATATATATATATACATATATAGTTAATATTATAAATTTTTAAAAATAACCAAATATGAGGAACAAATACAAAATTAACTTAAGAAGAATCATATTGTGTGTGTTTACATGGAGTTCTCTCATATAAATTATTCTATGTTAATGCATTATTTAATAAAATGATTTAACTAATAACTTCGTGCTCATGATAGATGGGGTATACATCTACTTCATTGTTACATCTCGAATAGGTTGCTTATCTCAAACTACTTTTGTATAATATTTTATTTTTAATGTATTAATGGTTCCTTGTAAGCTATATGTAGTTTGCAGATCTCTTTTAATTGACCTGAACAATGTTTTTTAAAAGTTTTGTTTGAAAAGCAGAGTGTACTTTTTACATAAAAATCAATATATAGTGCTTTTTCCTTCAAGTACAATAAGAGAATGTATGTGATCACCTGATAAGAAATGTGGTGGTTTAGCATTTCTGTACTGTGTAAGAGTCTTCATGACACCATCAGGGCTCCAGAATCTTTCCTCCCTATCCTTCCCTTAATTCACAAAGGATTTGCTGTGCTTCTTTATCTTAAGTAATGTCATACTAAGGAAGGTAAGGGAGCATTTTCTTCTCAATTTATTAGGAAAGAAAAACTTTAAGAAAATCTTTTCCCACTATGCCCTAGCTGACATGTGCTTGTATCCTGTTTGCTAATAATGGCTTGCCTGTCCAACATTGACTTCCAAACCAATTTCAACAGAGAGCTCAAGATCAACAAAATTAGCATAGGTCAATCATGATTTGTCCCTTTTAAATAGGCTGAGTTGCATTTCTCCAAAACCATTACTCACTGAACAAAATTGATGTGGTGAAAAAGTGGTGGTGGTTCTATTAAATCGAGAAAAGATAATGTGTGTCTCACTTGTGTTTCAACATCTCTTGAAAAATAGGGCAAACTGCTACTCCCAAGTCAATATCACTGAAGAACCACAATCAGAGCACATAAGTTCATAGCCCTCACTTGGCTTTTTTGTATGCTGTACTTGCCCAGTAGGCATGTCAATCTGTACTCCTTATAATAGCATTTTTACATAGGAATTCTACATATAACACTGTTGTATTTTTTCATGATATGATAATGCAACTCTTTTAAAGAAGTATTCATTAATTTCCTATAGGGAGAGTATAATATAGAATTATCCTAAATATAGTATAGTTGGTAAATTAGTGTTTTCCCATCTATCAAACTCAGGGACTATTTTCATACACAATATATGGGCTTCAGGCCCTTCCCACTATATGATTTGCTTCACATATGAATACTTGAACTTTGTGTTTCTCACAAACTCCACAAAATATGCATTTGACCCAGATATAGGTTAAGTTTCAAAAGTATTTATGTAATTCCTTGTTTATAGATTGTTTCTTTAATGAAGTATGCTATAAGAGCAAGCACACTTCATTAATTGTTTTCTGGGGTATTTATTACTACAGTTGACATATCAAAGGAAAAATAACATAATAAATAAATATTTTATTAAATATAATATCTAATTAAAGGACTGATAAAAGTCTAGTAGGTCAAATAATGGATTTTGAGTATGCCTTTGTTTAATTCAAATGCAAGCACATGAACTTGTTTAGTATACAATGCTTACTATTAGGGAAGTTATGATCAATTTGTTTAACCATTTATATATGGACAGTAATTTTACTGCTTCATCTCATACATATTTTTTTCATTAGACCTTTCACACACAAGAAAAAAAATCTCTTAAGAGTTTGTAGGGAGAGTGAAATTAGTATGCTAATGCTAATAGGTGGGAAAATGTGAGACTAACTGAGGTTTTGATATGTGCAGATGATACAAATATTGATAAATTGAATTTAGATTAGATTTTAGATCTTTGTTTAGATATTGGTCCTATGGTTTCCCAAGAAACATTGTAGCCTTCTTAAATTTGTCAACAATTTAATAATAATGGATTATTTTTAGAGATTAATTTTAGGAGTCCAAAACTTAATAACTGTCATATGTGAACATTTATAATACATCACGAATATTTAGCTATTATATTATTCAAATATCATACTAACTCCTGTTTCTATTTTGCTCCATTTTCTTTTTATTGTTTCCATTACAAATGAGAGGGGTTTATATTCAATGAGGGTTAAATAATTTAGATTAAGAGCCAGAGTACATATCTATATCTGGTTACAAATTCAGAGATCTCTCCATTCACACACCAATTCACCCAGTCTGAACCATGTGTGGTCAGTCATTGTAACTTCATGGTAGATTTCATGGGAAACTGGGGCTACCAGTAGGAAACAGTTGTATTTCGTGACACTCACTGTAACTTTGTTGAAATCATTGAATCAAACCTATTTGGGTTTGCAGAGAATGATTTCTAAAGTCCTTTCTAGTCCCCAAGTTTGTGTGTGTGTGTGTGTGTGTGTTCTACAAAAAAAAAAAATTAATGGTATTTTGAAATTTGCAACTTTGAATATAAATGTTGTCATGTGTTATGATATTTAATCCTGTCAATAGCTTTTATTCATATTTTTTAAAGAACAGAGATTCATCTTAGAAGAATGAATTTCACCTTCAGGATGAATTTATGAAAGGAATATTTTAGAATAATATGCTGGAGAAATTTTCATTAGCAGCATATTTTATTAAATATAATTTAGAACACATTACTATCATACATATAGCCAGCTAAATATCAATTAATAAACATTATGTCTGTAGTATTTTTCAAGTACTTGTAATTCTAACTTGAGGCTAACACTGTGTTCACATGATTGGAAGATGTTTACATGATTGAGCCATTCTATCAATAACTTCACATTTAATCACACAGACAATAGACTTGTGCAAAGTCGAATCACTATAATGATGACCATTTATAGCTGATATAGGTAGAGATCCACAACTTAATGTCATTTATTATCAAGCTTTGTGCCTCCCTTCTTTCTAAACTCCCCAATAATTCCCTACCATTTTTTTGTCACTATTCAAAAGAGGGATGCTCTTTTTTCAGTGCAATTAGTTGACAGGACATAAGTTTAGAGGTAATGAGAGCCACCTTGGTCAGCACCTGACACAGGGCAGTGACAAGAAGCAAGGAAGGCCTAATCTTAAGTCGATTCTGCATTCGGCCATATCTGAAGTGAGCTGGAAACATGATTTCCTTTAAATTTTATTTTCTCTTTAGCAAAGTTACTTTCAGTCAGTTTCTCTTATGTCCAACTGAAGTTTACTAACCATATAGAAACTTGTGTCTGGGACAGAGTTGGAAGAAATCTTTAAGCTTTTTGTAGTTGGTTGAGCTGAAGTAGGAAGCAGAGGGGATTCCTTACAAAAAGAAATTTGCATTCCATCCTTACCAGAGGAATACAGCAGCTACTCTGTGGCCTGTGGTATCTGAGGTCTCTTTACATATGTCTGTTGAATTTGATCTTTACTAGGACCTACTACATAATTATTCTTTATTCTGAAAATTCCATATATTGATAACAGACAGTCTTTCCAAAACTTCATTTCATATTTTTGTGACTAGTCTTGTCATGATACCCGCAGTTTTAAAACAACAACAAATATAAAAATGATCACCAGAAAAGTCCTTGACCTTTTTAAAAAACAAAAAATATACTTTATTCTATTAGATCTGGAGGGCAGATTCAAGAAAATATTGAATATAATGAAGTGATGGCCAAATAAATAGTGACTATGAACCAGATTTTCTTCAAAGGTCAAAACCACTTTCTCTTTTGTTGGTTTTTATAGGTGACACTTTTTAATCTTTTTATTTCTCTTCCATTTGGCCTCAGCAATGAAAGAGAACTTCAATGCCCCTGGGCTTTTCATGCTTGAAGAGTATGCCAAGGCTGCTGAAACTAAAGGCAGTGAGCTCATGTGGCAGTTACCTGGAAGATGCTTTGGAATATTTTGGGAAAAAAATGTCCTAAAATCAAGTGTGGACAGTTTACTATAAAAACTTTAATCTGGATACGTTATATGAACCACAAATATTCTTACATTTTTCTTGCCTTTGAGGATAGCGAAGTTGCATGGAAAGGAGAAAGCTAAGCAGCTACAGTCTCAAATTCCCAGCTCTCCAGAGTCTTTGTAGGAAATGCATAATTTATAAACCTAAGGCTTGAGACTGCATTACCACCTGATAATGGTCAAGCTGTTTTAGGCAGTAAGATTAAATAGGAACTGAGATGCAGAATCTCCTCCAGAGAGAGAAAAAAAGTATTCAATGAAATCTCTGAGTCTAAAATTGCAACATAGTGAAGCAATCTGGATCTCCTAAAATATTTTTTTTTTTTTTAGTTTTGACTTAACAAGGTATCTATCCCTCTGATGGATAGATGGTATCTATTTATTTTAGTTTATTAAAAAAGTTTTAAACTGTAAAAATATAGAAAGCAATATTGATTTTCCTGATAATATAGAACAATATAAATTGCATGTAACTTTATAACTTTGGTAAGCCAGAAGTGTATATTTTATTATAATTGGCAGAGCAGAATAAAACAACAAATACAATTGAAGAGTATATCCTTGTATAAATTCTAAACACCATATTTTGAAAGAATTAGCTACTTTACCAGAAGTATTTCATTTGAGAGACCTCTAAACAACAAGATCAACAAGAATTTTTTAAAGTAGGTCTTTTTTTGGGGTGTGTGTGTGTGTGTGTGTTTGTGTGTGTGTTTCCATTGTATTTGCTCCTGGCTTACAGTAGGACTGTCAGGGATTTTTATTTTTAGTGGAAACCGTGACTGGGCACAAGACTGTTTTAGGGATATAAATAAATAAGGTCAAGGAAGACAGTGGCCTACATAAAGGAGAAGAAGCCTTCCAATATTGCATGCATTTTTTATTTAATTTACAACAGAGAAGAGAAACAGACAAGGGCAACTGTGAAGCTGAGTCATTTTTAAATATACATGAAAATATATTTTGGCCAGTTTAAAGACATACTACACAGAACTCAAATAATGGAGACAATTTGAGTATCCATAATAGATTAGTAGGGAGATAATGATACAAATGCTATTTTTGGCAATGTATGTTAAGTGGTCTTTCCTAACTTTTTAAAATATGAAAGCAAAAAAAAAAAAGGATTATCTTATTGGTAGCTGCCTTAAGCAGAAGGTGAAATGTAATTTTTATCTTCAGGTTTTTTGTTGAAGCCCTGGTGATAAAGAAGTTTATTCTTTATGGGTTTGAACATGATTGGTTAGTAGAGATGGATTGGGATGTTGCAGAAAGCAGGAAAAAAAAAGTAGTATTTCCGGAACTAGTTGTTAAGCATACAAGTTAGCATATTTTAGACATTATATTGGCTTTTACATACAGGATGTCTAATACTTTGAGAAGAGAATAAACGTTTAATTAAATGAAGACAGGCATAAATCCAGAGGCAGGATACTGTAGAGGATTCTGGCAGGGAAAAAAAGGTGGAGAACTGATTACTGGAACTGTGGGAACTATAGCCTAGATTTTAGGGTTCAAGTGCAGAGGTGAAATTTCAAATATGGTTAATTGATCTGAGGATGTGCAACTGGAGCTCTATAATTTCCATGTGCATAAGGAAAGATAGGACCTGTAGAAAATTCTTCTAAGGTGGCAATGGAGGTTTCTATTTCATAGCCCAGGATCAATTTTCTCTATCCCATCTTACACTATTTCATCTGGTATCATGACACTGAAACCTGCCCCACTTTCAGACGCTGCCCTTCGTTGTAAATATGGGGTCATGCACAGGCATCATGATCACAGGAAAATAATATAAGGTGTACAGGAAAACAAACAAATATAAGAAATGGTATTTATTATTTTTACTTTCTTGTCCTTTGAGCTTTATCCCTAAGATTTTACTATTGTTAATATTTTCCTTCTATTTGGAGAGGATCTGAGTATTAAGTTGATAGTCACTACTTACCTACTCTAATTTTTCTTTCTTCTTAAAAATTCTACTGAAATGGGTCTTATAAAAGTTTTAAACTAATTTACTAAAACATTACATCTTATGAAAGAATAGATGCTCACTTGGGAATTCCCACCTTATTCAAAATGTGCTTAAGAACAATTTAATTTTTAATTTTAAAATACTTGCTTACTATATGGAGTCTCAAGAGTTAAAAATTCCATGTGGAGATAAATTACCTTTATATTCAAGTATCCTGTTTTTTTATTTCACACCAAAAACTTGACTATTATTGATATTTCGAAGTATCTATGTCTTTTCAAATACATTTAACATCACTTTATATGTAGATGTATTAAGCACCAATGATTTTTCTAGTTAGGGTATTGTTGATTTAAGCTAAATTGAAATTCTAAATAGATATAGACCTTGGAGGCCATGTTTTATCTTTATTAAAAAGTTTACTATTGACAGTGCACATGTAAGAGCTATAGTTTTAATCACAGAACATGACTTAAGACTTACTCAGCTGATAAAAATATTGAATCATCCTCCTGTTGCCAAGTGAGTACCATATTACAGCCCTGTTTTAATTACATGGTTAAGTTGCTTTCCAACCTTATCACCATCTTTCCATTAAGCAAAAGACATATCTCACACTGAGAAATAGCAGGGATGACCTTTTATCAGTTATGTGTCTTCCATGCCTAAGATAGTTTTTTCAGTGTTCAGCAGTTTCTGTTTTTGTTTCTTAATTTTTATTCATAAAGATTTGAATTCAAATTTGGATTCAAATTTCATCCTTAATTTCTAAGTTTTCAAAATTTATTTTCTGCACATGAGGAATTGTTAAAAATGCTATTTTTTACTCAGATAATATTTTTTCCCTGCTTATTCCTAGTTGGTTTGTGCTTAACAGCTATCTAGAATTTAGGAAAATTTATAGGGTTTTGAGAATCTGGAAATATTTTAATTTACTGATATTTAGAGTCTTTCTGACAGTTAATTCTTAGTATAAAACATATCAGTAAGAAGATAATAGTTGTTTTAATTGCTTATAACATGTGATTTCTAGAAAGAATTTTGAAGTCCAGTAGTACATGATAAATTTAACAATTTGTTATTCAATGAGACACATTTAATAGAATCAAACTTGATGAATTTGACATGTAATTATCAGAAAAAAATATTTATTATAATTTTATAGAGGACAAACTTCATCTGTTAAATTCAAATAAAGAACTAAGTTTAATGATAATGGCAACCTTAAATTTACCTTAAATTTGAAACAATATTTTTGAAAATAATCATGTGGTTGGCAGAGGCAGACAAGGAATATCACACTAATATCCAAATCTCTGTGTTTTTGGGACTACTGTACTGTTGGGCTGAGTCATTCTTAGAATCACCACGGGGTCAGGGATGGCCATGTGGAAACCTCTATGGAGTGTATTTCCTGACTCAGCATAGTGTTTTCAATTATTGAGAACTTGTTTCTGCTCACTCAATTTGGCTTTCATTTTCTTATTTTCCAATGAGGAATATGCTTCCCTTATACTACTGGTGCAAGGATTAAATAATGTGTAGGATTGGGAATTGCACTTTACCCATAACAAACTCTAAAAAACTATAGTAATGATAATCATTAATAGCATTATTCTGCCAATATAGCTTCTTGACTTAAAATATAAAAGAATAAATATGAATTATTTTTGTTTTCCCACATGTTACCTTGAGCATCTAAGGGTATAACTTTTAAATATGCCTAACGGCAAATCGCTTTAACAGTAGTCAAGAATTCTTAATTTTTAAAAGTTATTCATTAATAATTGGCACTCCTAAATTAGTAGTAGTGCTTATGATGCTGGTGATGTCATGATACCATGATATCATGACTGATGAATCTTTAGAGCGACTCTGAACTAAATTAAAAGACAGTAGGCAATAATGGGCAAACCTGCTGGGTTTCTCTGCTAAGCATGAACAATTAAAAAATAAAGCCATTAGTTGTAATTGAAGAATTCATGTTTGTATGTAGCAGTTTTAACAGGAAACTAAAGAGAATGAATCCAAATCACCTCCAAATAATAAAATAACGAGTCCTCACAGCCTCATTAACATCTTAAGAGATAATGACAATTGAACTTTTTATTGTGTTTTCCAAAAGCTAATTAGAAATGCAACTTATGAGTGTTTAGAATTGGAAACAAAACATGTATTTTTCAAAATTTTATTTGAGTTTGTTCCTTCTATGCGTTTTTTCTGACGATAATTAATAGAATAGTCATAAGTGCATATACCTTAGGATCCAATATGGTATTCTTCTATGAAGCTTGAATATTTTCTTTGTAAACATATATATGTTTAAATATGCTAAGCTCAAAGCAATCAGTACATGTTGAGCATACAATATCTGCTAAGTGAACCATAAGATACTTTGTATGGTTTCAGGAGTTACACAAATCTATCATGTAATTGTTGTGATGGAGAAGCCACCTTTGGGTAGTGTAGTCTGAAACTACTTAGCTTGTAGCCCCATGTATCTCTTCTTCATCAACTCCTCCAGAATTCATTCCTCACTTTCTTGTTGCCTTCTCCTATGGATAGGAAACCAAATACTCAGTTTGCTGTGCCCAGCAATATTACCACTTCCAATTTTTGCCTCTGGAGCTCTAATTGATAACATCTTTATATTTATGAACATTAATATAATTAGCTAAACAACTTTAAGTTAATGAATTAAATGATGTGTAAAAATTGGATGCTTTAATCTTTGTTTCACCCTCCACTGAAAAACTAAATCTGCTCTGCACTCTTGCCATCATTTAATGGTTTTCCTGGTTTGATTTCTCAGGCTTGTAAGTTTGAACTGTTTGTCAGCCTCTTCCTCTTCTGCATTCAGATCCACTATTAATTTGTTGAAGTAATTCAGCAGTTGCTGCCTCAAATAGTAAATTTCTATAAATTTTGAACTTTTAGTTCAAGCAAAATGAAGCATTCCCTGGCTAAATTAAGCAAACAGAAAATGACTAACAAATCTCTAGATACGTCACAAAATCTACCATCCTACCATCCTACCATCCCTATGTGTGGTTCGGATTTGTAATCCTGAGAACTGCTTGTGATTGGCAGAATTCAGAACAAATATTCACTTTATAATTAAGGTGTTTTTATTTCTATTATTGGAATAGAACCACATTAACATGAAGAGCAGCAGATACCCCACAGGAAAGGGAAGATTCTGCAAGAAGAAGGAGAGGGCAAGGTTTCTGGCAGATGAATGTCACATCTTTGATTTTCTTTCTTTCTTTCCCATTCCTGTGTAGAAATATTCTACTTCTGACTCTGTGCCCTGTCTCTGGTTTTTCTCCACTCAATCTGTAATCCATTGGAGGTACATAAACACTCACAGACTAAACTTTTACTCTGCGAACTAAATGCTCCTGCACTTTCACTTTGTCATGTGATTTTTCTAGTAAGTAAGCCATTTGTCACCTGTATTATTAATAATGTAAAATGATGTTAAATACTTTGATCACATCAACTCTGTTTTTTGTGACCATATTAGAGAACCAAATATTTTAGTTAAGTGTGAAGGGATATTTATGTTTTGGAAGAGAATTATCAAGTAGATTTATCCTTTTCCTCCTTCACCAAATGTGAAAATTCCTTTATTAAAATGGTTAATATTATCAGCAATTTATAATATATAGATCATAATAAATACATGTGTTCTATTCATCTTGTCTTTTTTATACTGCTACTAGAGATAGTACCTTTGATGGAGTAGGAATCAATAAATATGAGTACATCAATTTTAGACCAGATTTTTATTAATTGAATGCTATTGTTCTAAATGTAAGAATATATGTTAAGTGAAATAAGTCAGACTCAAAAAGAAAAGAGCAGCATGTTCTCTCCCATACATAGAAGTTATGAAAAAAGTAGACCTGAAATTAGAAGAGTGATTAGAGAGGTTGAAAAGGTGTATAAAGCAGACTGGACTTGATCTGTGTAAAATGTACACACATGTTCACTCATCAAAATGAGTCCCCTTCATGTGTACAATTAATAAATACTATCAAAAATCAAATAAAAAAGCAATTATTGAAAAATAAATTCAATATAAGCAATACAAACAAAATGTGGTACTCTGAACTTGGTACAAAATAAAGTATAAAGGGGCTACTGGTGTAGATCAGTTGTAGAGTAAACTCTAAACAATGTAGGCATACAGATCTGGAGAGACAGAAGAAATCTGAATAAAGCGAATGAACTCAATATTATGTGTAAATATAATGTACTAATAAAAACAGAAAATAAATTTAAAAAGAAAGAGATGAAATGAAATGCAAAGTATTAATTTAGAGTTATGGAGGAATGCTCAATACAACACATATGGAACAAGTGTCATAGAATATTCAGGCCTACAACTTGTTGAAGAATAACAAACATAAAAGTTATAGTTGTTCCCTAGAGAAAAGATGGCTACCTCCAAGGAAGACAGTTAGTTGTACCTGCAACAGATGTCTTATTGCTCACAGCAAATGCTGGTGTAAATTGGAGCCTTATCTTTAAAACTGAAGGAAAGTCGTTACAGTCCAAAATTCCATATTTGATTACCTTTTAATCTAAGATCAAGTGAAAATTATGACAATTATAGACATGCAAGGAAAGTCATTCTACTCTTGGCCTCCTTCTTAAAATAACTACTGAAGGACATGTTTCAAAAGAATAAAATAAAATCTAGGAACAGAGTAAACCACAAAAATAGGTGGTAAATTTATACAAAAGTGTTAAAATTGTTAGTACATTTAATTAATTATGATTCTAAAAAGACCAGAGGATAATTTTTAATGCCTAAATATTTTGAACTAAACTTTAGAAAATATTAATGAGTTTGATGTGGATGAGAGCTGGTCAGTGATTAAAGATTGGTGTTTGGGAACACAGAACAAGAAAACTTCAGTTTTGTTAGTAAAATGCAGAGTTAATTCAGCTTGTAAAATGTGAAAAACTACTACTTAAATGGCTCCGCCTGGGGTATCTTTCCTGGCAGGGACTGAGTGGTGTCAGTATTTTCCAGGTACATGACTATCTATCCAGACTAATGTGTACACTTCTCAGTCGTCTTAGTAGTAGCCAAGTATGGCCAGGTGAAGGAGCTCTGGTCCTATGGAGTGTTATTGGGGATGCTATATTTTCCTTTGGGAACTTATATATACCTGGAACTCAGCAGATCATGAAGGACCATAGTAGTATTCTCAGTGTCAAGGATAAACAAACAAATAAACAAACAAAAAACAGAGTCACTGCTTGAGTCTTCAATACCATGTAGCACCATACTTCCTTGCATGACTTAAATTTGTATTTAAGTCATTTGTTTTTTTATAAGGAAAGAATATTCTTGTTCAAGGCTCCATTTTTTTAATACATGGCACTTATTCTGAAGCAAAATAAAACGTTATTATTTCACTTAAAAAATTGAAAGGAAGAAATAAGAGAATATTATCAGTCTACCAAAAAAGTAGCAAAGAGAAAAAAATAGTATGATAAAAAATGAAAAACAAAAAATGAAAGACAAAGCTTTCAAACGTGGTGATAACAATAAATGTAAATACATGCAAAACAACTGTTACATGGAGGAAAACAAAACCCCAAACCCAGGTATATGTTTTAAAACAGAAGAACTAAAACAGCACAGCAGTTTTATAATAGAGGGATGGATCACATGTGCCCTATGAAAAGATGAACATAAGGCAAATTACCTAATGATAAAAGAATTATCACCCAAGAAACATCAAGTACCATGGAGTTTTGTGTGCTAAACAATATGGTCTTTACTACAAACATTTACAGAAGTTAATGAGATAATGGATGGAAACCCTAAGTGTGGAATGAAAATGCAGCACATTTCAATCAGAAACACTACAGAGCAAGACAATGTGTTGAGCTTTGAAGAGTGGTATGAAGAAACTTCAGGGAGTTACATTGTTATATAAGAGAGAAACCTGATCTGTCTGAGGGGGTTGGTGAAGACTTATCTGAAGAATGACATTTCAAAAATATGTCAAGAATAATTAAGACTGAATCAAGGTGAGGGGGTGGCCAAATTTCAGGCAGAGGGAACATTAAGAAAAAATTAAAGGTTTGAAGAATTTCATGATTTTATTAGAGACCAAAGGAGAAAATTATATGATAGGAAGTTGAAAAATTCTGCACAAACTGTATCATATAAGGTCTTCTCTGATCCTCTTTAGCTCAACTCAAAATGTCACATTTTGGAAAGAAAGATAGTTTCTGTTGAATGATGAAAAGCCAGAAAACTTGAAGGAAAGAAAAAAAAACCTTCAAGTGCAAAAACTTATTCTATAGTCAATATTATATATTTTCCAATAAAAGTAACAAATTTAAATGTAGCCTACAAAATAATCAATTGTATTCATAATGTATGCAAATCTAGAGTAAGAATGAATATTATAAACTATTTTTACATTTACATTTTATTTATAGAAATTTTTACAGTCTTTTGCTATTTTGTCTTCCATACTAGCAAAGAGCTGATGTCAGCATTTAATAATTTTCTAGTTACTATATGATGATAGTTGCATATAATGATAGATAGCTATTGCCAGAACTATGCAGAGTCCTAGTCCAAAAGTGCTTATTTGGTAAAGGGCATCATTTCCATCATGTTATCTGTATTAGGGAGACATCAAGTAGGCAGGAATATTGCAGAGCTTTTCCTCTATTATGTTACAATCTTTTTAAGAATTTCTTTATGATACTGAATGTGATTCTTGGCAAAGATGTCGACATCTCTATATATCACAGTATTTCTTGTGAGCTAGTCATCTACCAATTATGACAACTGAGAAGTTCTGGCACTAAGGTCCATTGAATTTCACAAATTCCTGTGACTAGATAACCCCAACAGTTCTTCCCTTCTCTATTGTATGTGGCTAGTTAACATGATACTGGGCTCCACTATTATTCAATATTAAACGATTATGTCTTATTTTAGACAATGTAAGAAAAGCTGAAGATCTAACTATAATTTAAAAACACATGCCAGGCAAAGATATTTCATACAATTTGTTTGCACTGGTTTAGGATAAGACAGTTGTTCTGAAGTTCTCAGTGGTATGTCAATCACTAAGACTCTGTGGCTTGCCTTTGGTTCTCACAGCTCTAATGTCAATAATTCAGTTACTATTCATATGCATAGTGATTTTAAATTAAATCTGTATTAAAATGTCATTACATTAAACTTCAAAAGGCAATATGCTTGTTTTATTATATTTGGGGTGACATATGTAGTGCACTTTTATCCTGAATCCTTGTTTCAGACTCTCCTGGCTTTATCCAGATTGCCACATCATGGCTCTTTTTATCGATGTGTAGTTTGGGTAAGTTTCCTAGGGAAGTCTGAAGCTTGAGGCCAGGATGAAAACTTTTGGGAATAGAATTATCAAAGGAAGGACTACTCAGTAGCTAAACAATTGTTCTTACCAGACAAAGATGAGATAGTAACCAGGAAGCAGTTGGAAAGAAGTTGGAAAAGAAGTTTAATTTGAACAGGAGGAAAAAAGGTGATCTTGTATCTCGTATCTATTCAAACCAATTCCAGTCCTAGAGAAGGATCCCCATTTGCTCCCACTGTACTGCTTCCTCACAATCACCAATCTGATTCTTTAGGAGTCCCTAGCCAGTCAGATAGGCAGATTTTAAGGATGAATTGCATCAGTCTAGGAAAGCAATAATTTACAATTCTACTCTTGACAGAGAAGAACAGTTCCAAGAATTCAAGAGACAAAAATGATAAAATAGGCTATCAGTAAATAAAAGATATTTTCAAAGTATTTCATAGCAGTCTATTTGATAGATTGTTGGGGCACAACCTAATGTATCTGTTCAAATTCCAGTTGGAGAATATTTTTGTTTATATCTATTCTTTATGTCTTGCCCAATGATTATTTTAGAATTTACTCCCAAAAATGTAATTATTGGGCTAAAAGGAACTTTCAAGACATCTTATAAACAATTTAATAAAACTTATCAGGATAACTTATAAAATATTTAATTTATAATAAATTTGTATATTGATTAATTTTGACTTTTCTTGATTAATTTGAACTGTCATTATCTGAAAGTTTAAAAATAAATTTAAAAGTAAATTGCTTCAACAATTAGAATTAATATTAGTATGATATTATATTTCTGAACTTTTTTTTCTTGATACAGTCTCTCACTATAGTGCACAAGTTAACCCCAATCTCCTGAGTTATCCTCCTGCCTCAGCATTGAAAGTTTCTAAGATTTATACACATACAACATCATGCCCAGGTTAACTCTTAATCCTTAATTTTGCTCTTTCTATGAAAAAATCTTTTATTCTATATTGAAACAGATGATGTAAATTTGTAATTAAAGAAGTTACACACAAAGGTGTAAACAGGTTAAGGGATCCAATAAGGATAGAGAAGCAAGTAGGGTCTGCCAGTGGAGAAACATTGCTATGCTTGGTCCCTGAAGGACACAGGGAACCCAGTGAGAATGGAAATCCTGAGAGCAATATGTCCACTAACACTGGCCATAGAGAGAGGCATACAGACAAGGAGTAGTGGGGAGAAAAAAGGGAAAAATGCATATTTTTATTTTATTCTTCTATTTACTACCCCTCTTTGTAGAGGACAAAGAAGCCAAGATAATACATTTCAAAGAGGCCAAACTCTATATAAGTGGTCTGGGTTTGTAATCAGGGAGTACCTAATCCACTTTGCTCCATTATTCCCTCAGCATATAATCTTTACTTTTCTCTTGCCTTTTCCCCAAAATGGGATATATATATCCCCAAAATGGGATCCCATTTATATATAAATATATTTATATATATAAATATATTTATATCCCCATCCCCCCATAGCTTCATTGTATCACTGAAGGAATGCCAATTTTGTTACAGTTTTTACTGTATGAAAATTGAATCATTACTTACTACTAGTACTTTTGATTAGGAGAGCAAAAATAAAAAGAAGAAAAATAAATTATTGAAGAACTGACATTGCAAAAGTAGCCACCAATATCAGGAAACATAAATTAGCTTACTACTTTGGCATCCACTCCCTTACTTGGACAACAACTTTTGGCTACTTAGATTTTCCTTTTCTTTTTAATAACATGATGAACCAAATTGTAATTTCCATAGATTTCAAATATTATGTCATCTCTATTTGTTGTCTGCAATATACAACTGAATAATACTGCTGGCCATCAGAGTACTAAAAGCACCCAGGGGATCACCTGTTCCAAACACAGAACTGTTAGTCACCAGTAAGGCTTTTTCTAAGTTTATGCAAGTTAGTCTTTGAAGAATGGTACCATGTTGGTACCTCAGCAATGACTTATGCTCCTGGTAGTTCTGGCAAACATTAGTAGCCAGCTAACCCTTATGAGATGGAAGATCATGAATCAACATGGACTGAATGGAAAAAAAAAAATAAATTAACAAAAATTTTCTCTGCATGATTTTATAAATGTTTTCATAGTCATTTTGTTCATGGACTTTTTGAACAATATTTGGGAGGGCTAAAGGAAAATCTTGGGGAATTAGAAAAAGAACTGACTGAGATCATGGGATTGAGAGCTCCTTCTGGGTGTCATTTATAGAGAACAGTCAATCACTCTGTGTCTATTTCTAGACCATTATAATTTAGCTGACTTCTTGTCTACATTCAGGCTTGTTCTTTCCATATAATTGACCAGCCAGCCAGCACATCAACCGAAGTCCTTGATTCAGTGTCTCTCTGCAACTCAAGTCATCTTTCCACATGAAGTGGATAATGGCATGTACTGCTCTACATGCTAAAAACGTTTACCCTTATTACTACCCTTGGATAAGACCATCACACAATTAGATTTACTTCTGACTTATCCATAAATGGGGGCTGTACTTTTGATTTTATCTTTGTTAACACGTGAAACCATAATCAAGGGTTGAAGGAAAAGTGGAAAAACAATACAACCCAGTATCTGAGATACCCTCACTCAGTTTAATAATATTCTCCAGAACCATCTGACACTACTTTTATAGATACAGATTTTATTTCATACTTGAATTGTTTTTACACTTTAGAAATAAACCCATTTTTAATAGACAAATTAGGCTGCCTATTTACTTTGTTTCCCCTGGTAAGATATGGAGACAAGTTGGGGAATGGTTTTTAAGTAGAGAGCAAAAGAAGAATTTCACCCATGTGAAAATTCAATGGTATTACACTGCAGTTCGTCTACTGGGTTTTGTATTATAATACTCAAACAGAAAAGCTGCAGGTATCTCAACCTGAATCTCTTGAACTAGACACAAGAATTTTATGTATTGCTCAGTATATGGAAAGGAACAGCACCTCCAAATATTATTATATTGATATTATATTGTGTTCAAAATTAATGAAATTCCTAGAAATTTTACCAAGGTAACCAATTTTGGGATCTTTGCTCTTTTTCTCCTATACTCTGACAATTAAATGAATTAGTATGCTAAAAAGATAGTATTATTGTATTCTGTGCCCTGAATTAAACACTTAGTAACCCCTGCCCAATAAAAAAATGGTTCATTTTCTTTTATTTTCATGACTGTAAGATTAGGAAGTGATCTAGACATGTCTGTGTGTCTGCAACCACCATAGGATTATTTGTGCCACTCCAGAGTGTCTTTGTTTGGCTTGCTTTTTGGTACCACCTGGTGGTAGCTGTTTGAGCTATCTCCTGCTCTGGATCACCCTGCATAGCTGACTACATTACTAAAACAGTAGCTGTAAGTCTAGGAACTTCCCACATTAGGTGTCAATTTTGCATTCTCTAGAGATGCTGAGCAGGGAGAGTAGGGGGAATGTGGGAACTGCCTTTGCTAACATTTCCCTAGTTAGCCTTCCTTATTTAGTTACCATGATTCCTCCATAAGAACTGTCAGCATCTAGTTTTGAGACTTTGAGGAAAAGTGAAAGCTGGTAACCCATTGCTATTTATATCTCTATTCAGAGGATGGATAACTAGACTCTCCCGGATTTTACTGTAGTAGATTTCCTTCATTTTTATTTTTCTCATCAAAGGCAACTGACCAGAAATTACAGTGATGGAATTTGGATGAATTTCTCCTTCATTAAATCATAGAAGATGATTTAAATAGAAATGTGATGAGTATATGTCAAAATTTTACATGTTTTTGCCATAGTAAATGTTTGGCCTAAAATGTAAAATGTTTGGCTTATTATTTCAAAAACTGCTATTTTTTTTAATCTGGCCAAGATTAAGTTTCAAGTTTCATTTTTTTCAAGGTCTAAAATTCTTACTATAACACTTAATGGTATGGGGTAATAATATTTTATTAATCTGGTTTTAATTTAACAAATGCTTCTACAATTACTATTTCAGGAATAGTCCTTATTTTAATGATGACGATTATAATCAAATATATTATGAGATATTTCAATTAAATTTACCTTTATTCCCCTGGCCCTATAAAACCAATGCCTCCCAACTTACTCTGTTTTCTTCACATGTAAGCAGAACAATTTTGGGTCATTCTGCTTTGATTGCTACTTTGCTGGTACTAGTGGTTATTAGAGGTAAAGCTTACTTTTTATTTATTTATTTTTTGCAATTGGCAATGAGATGATTATTTATGTAGAAAACAGTGATGTTTTCTCCATGTATCTGAAATTAACTTCACTTTCAATATCTTATAAACTTGGAGTCTGGAATAATAGATGCCTTAGTTCATTTGTGCTGCTATAAGAAAACACTACATAATGAACAATTTATAAAAAATTAAAAATTAGAACAAATTTATTCTTGCAAGCACTTTTCTTAGGACCCTAATCCATGTATGAGGTCAGAATTCTTCTAAATCATTTCCCAAAAGCCAAAGATCTTAATAACCCCATGTGAACATAAAGTTGCAGCCTCTGTTTTTGGAGGGGACACATTCAAACCACATACAAAGAAACAGAATTTATGTTGTTGCATCCTTTGGAGACTTGTAAGTTCTATTCCAGAAACTTCCCATAGAGGCCAGATAAAAATTTTATCTGCTTGAAAATTATAGCACAGTAATATTTATGAACTACTTGATGATATATGATGTGGACTTTCATTTTCCAAAATTCTGTATCTATTTTCAAAATATCTGGCTTTTGTGTGTATGTGTAGTCCTGGGGGTCAAACCCAGGGCCTCATGCATGCTAGGCAAGTGCTCTGCCACAGATCCATATGTCTAATACTGAATACCTCTTTGTGACTAGTCAGGTAATGTCACATATTTTAGGCTTCTTTTATGTAGGTAACCTCACTTCAGGATATCAATACCTGTGTTAGGTTAATTTAGGAAATAATAACTAAGGGTTCCAAAAATTATTATCCCAATTTTATTTAAGTTTTATTATATAGCATCCAAAAGTGTTTTGAAATATAGGGGGCTCCTGGTCCTATCACTTGTACAGGAGCCCCTGCAAATGAAGCAGTATTCTCTTCTGTATCTGATTTTCTAAAACCTTGACATATCACCATCTCAACTCAAGTGGAAATACATATATATATATATATATATATATATATATATATATATATATATATGATTGAAATGAGATTATGGAATAAGTCTGAAATTAGTATACATTGCTTTTATTTACATTCTACAAACTATAATTCACTTATACAGGTATGACAATTTGGTAAAAAAGAACAGAGAATGTATGGAAATGATATAGCCAGAAGAGAAATAAATGACACTGAAGAATAGCCAGCAGTCCCTAACATATTTAGTTTAATGTTGACTTAATGAATACATTTAATGTCTACATGAGCAAAAATTAAAGAATACTTGATTTGTTAAGTAGTACTTTTCTACTAAAATTTTAGGAGTAAAAAAAGTAAGTAATTTAAATAGAAATATATATTTAAATATATATATATATATATACATATATAAATATCTAAATAAATATATATTTTATATATTACATACATGTATATATATATAATGAGTAGTATACAAAATGTAAAATATTGCATGTATTAAATATATATAACAGAAATATATTTAATATATGTCTATAAGTTTGTCACCTCTATAAGTGGTATGTGTATAACTAGACATAATAAATTACAGAAATAAATATAATTAGTAGGGAAAACACAGAAACCATGAATTTGCATTATTTTATCACAATTCTGGAACTTTTCAACGAACTTCAGTTTTTTATTTTAATTTATATAACCTGAGTTAGTTTTATCTCTTCTTGTAGTTTAGGGGCACTTGTAGAGTTCATCAGAGCCAGAAACTACCAAATGTGCCAAAGACCAGAAACACGGCTGAAACCCAAGTGCAAAGCCACTTATTGGGAAGGTGCAAAGAGAATGTGAAACTGATTTTTCCAATCTCAGTTCTAAGTTTCAGAAGAGAAATTGAAGCGTTATCAGTGATAGAATTGACATTCCCTTGTAAACAGCAGGTAGTGTTATGGTGTATTCCTCCCTATTGCCTCTTGGTTAAGCTGTGTTCTTATTTCCAGTATCTTCACAGTGATGCTTAGAGAAACTTATGTTCCATTGATCCTGAGGGACTTGAGGACTGGTGTTGACTCAGGCCTAGATATTACAATGATGAAAGCCAATGGAAATTGCTGACCTTTTCTGCTGTCTGGAGAAAGAGCAGGGAAAGAGCAAATCATCCACTGAAGTTTGCTATAAAATGCAGTGCAGATGATTTCATTTACTGGTACTGCTAGCAGGAACCAACATAAAGATATTTCAGAAGGACCTGGGAACTCAAATGGGAGATAAATAATAGGCTTCTGTTCTGGGAGGCTGATGGACAGTTGAAAGTTGCTAAGGAGAAGAGAGAAATAACCACATTCATGGAAGTGCAAACAGACATTCTCTTCAGAAGACTCTCTAAGGAAACCAAAGCAGGAACCATGAGAGCAAGACCCAGTAACTGAACATCTGCCTTCAGATGCACAGATATCAGACAGCCTGCGTTCTTTTCATCTTTTCTTTTATTGTAGGCCAATGATGGTAAAAGTCAGAAATACTAGTTGGTGAGGAACTCTAAATGGGAGGCAATGAGAACTCCTTTTATCTTTCTCTAACATTCTGAAATTGAATTCTGCCATCACAGCTGAAGAAAATGGAAACATTCTAAAATGTATAACAATTAAACTGAGCTGGACATTTAATTACATAAAAAATGAATCAAAGTACAGTCTGAGGTTTTATTTGAAAATGACAAATAATAAGTACAAAAAAGAACAGATTTAATTCTGCAAAAATTTGGGGGGAATTAGATAAATAATCAATTTACTTCTAACTTTCACTCTATTAATCATGATTATTCAATCGATATGCAAGTTGTATATGTCAGCATAAAATGCTGAACTTGAATATGTGTATAAAGTAATCATTGTAGTTAATCTACATATTTGCTTATTTCCCAAGTTCCTAAACCAGAAAAATCCCTTAATGAATCCTTTTATAAGAAATACAATGAATGTATAATCTCATTTGATTTACTCTAAGTCAATAATTAGATCATAAATGAACAAAATAATTTAATTTAATACCATTTGGGCTTTAAGTCTCTAAACTACCTTTTCAATTACTTTTTCTTTTTCCAAGATGGTACCTATGTGAATATATGTTGGTAAGGGCATGGTAAAGGATGAACTGAGTGAGCCCTGATGCATATATACTGCTAGTTCTCTTTCACAATCTCTGTCCATCCCACTAGCCCTACTCTTTAACTTTGATGGCAAGATCTCTTCATCCTGCAGAGGAGGGCAATTTCTAGTGACTCTCCAGATGGTGGGCATGCTGCTCTGATCTCCTACCCCTCTGCTACCACCTTCACCTCCAGACAGGAAAATTGAAACAACTCTTTTTTTTCTTCTTTCCACATTTCATATCTTGCTCTTTTACATGCTAGCCTAAAAGAGTTCCATTCCATACCAAAGAATAATCCCATCATTTTTATCAGCCTCACTCTGGATAGCTCAAATAGGGAGAGCAGTGGTGTGAATAGAATTCATAAAACATTTTTTCCCAAAGCTGTAGCTCTCAATTAAATTGCCAGTTCCAAACAGAAAGTATTTCAGCTCTGTTTTCTTTCTTCTCAAAGTGACATAAGCCAGTTTTCCCTCCCCACAAAGGGGAAATTACACACTACAAAGTGAATGTTTTGTATTCTCCAAGATCAACAGGCAATGCAAATTAACAATTTTCAAGATATTTTATTCTCTCTGTTAGTTTAAGAACTCAATTTTATATAGCAATTGTGTATCCTCTTCACCCTCACTAAAGCATTTATTAGTATGAGATACTTTAGAATTTCATCTTTCACTTTTATTGTCTCTCTATGATATTTTTCTAATTATACATTTTTAAACATTTTCTAATAGTGTATTCAAAAGCAAATTTCTAATACACAATATCAAAATTTACAATAGTTAGCATCTTATCTTTTTTATTCTGCCCTATTAATCATTTTTCACTATCATGGAGCACAAATTGTAATTCTACAGGTTTTCAGGTAAGTCACTAAAATTGAATTATGCTCTGATTATTTAGTCAGACCACATTTTGTTCAATTGTATTGTCCATTTATGACTCCAAGAAAGCATCTGCTGATAATTTTGAATATTCAAAATATTTTAGTAAATACCAACAAAAATTCCCAGAGTCCTTAGATTTCTCATTTAGGCACTTTGTGATATTAGCTTCCAAGGTATAAAAAAAATTGTTAATTTGATAGATCAGTGTTAAAGATGTAGTGCTTTAGTAAACTGCAATTAGAAATATTCATTTCCATCAGACTAAAGTATAGCTAAGAGTGTCTAACACAATAAACTGACTGAAAGGACCATGAGCATCAGAAAAGAGAGGTCATTTGATTTAATTCTCTAGATCACTTAGTGTTTTAATCTAATCACATCTAAGTAGGTGACTTTAAATGAAAGCTTCATTTAACAACAGCCTGATCATTACTTTGCAAAAGATTGTTTTTTTGTAGGCAATGATATTAACTGGAAATGACAAACTGAAAGCTAAGAGATCCTTAAGACTCATTACCTGCAAGGGTAATTATGGTCATGGCTTTACTAAAAAAGTCTTTTAGGCTTCAATGGAAGTTAGGTTTAAGCAATATCAATCTCCACAAAAATAAATGAAAAGAAATTAAAGAATTAATTTGTAAAATAAGAGCTTTAATTTATGAAACACATTCTATATATACATATATGTAAAGTTATTTAGTTATAAATTTATTAACTCATTGCCTTAAACAATGTTAATATTGATTTTTTGACAGTCTCAGTTTTAAAAGCCTTTGCATATGTAAAATCTCTTTCCATATTTAAGATATTCAAATTCCATTAGTTAAACCCAAGTCTCTGTATCCATTGTTAGCAGTATTTTTAGTTTTGGGAGACTGAGGTAAAAAGCTTTATTCTCTCCTGTCATTACTTGTTTTTCTTTTTTTCCAATTAAACTGTGCAGTATTTTATCTTATAAAAAGTCATTTTCCATTGGAATTTTTAGTATCTAAATTTTTAATATCTAAATTGTTTATTTTAGAATCTAACTTTAAATGGTAGAATTTGGCATTTTACATTTTTGATTGCTTGTTCTGCTGCCCTAAAATGCTTCATTGATATGGCCCTTTAATAATCTCATATTGCCCAAAATTTAAAAAAAAATGATTCAGAAGATAAGAGGAATTTTCATTTTTCTTGAAATAAAATAAAATATAGCAATTGAGATAAGTTAGAATGTAATAATTTTAAATTTACAGTTTGATAAATTTTTGTGAATGCAGATAACATCACTTAAATTATGAAAAATAACATTTCCATCACCACCCACCTCCCACACTGCCAATGCTGTCCAGTTGCCCATTGTGTGTGTGTGTGTGTGTGTGTGTGTGTGTGTGTGTGTGAGAGAGAGAGAGAGAGAGAGAGAGAGAGAGAGAGAGTGAGTAATAATAGCCACCTTTGACATTTCCATCAAAGGAAACATGGTTGTTCTTAGAAACCTCATTTTTATCATCTGAGTATTAGCCTCATTCTTCTTTTAGGGTTTGTGTGAAAATTGTTGTTTTTAATTTTTTAAAAAAGCAGTGTTTTCAAAGAGGATCAGAGATCCTCCAGTAGGCAGTTAAAAGTTGCCTGGCATGTCACAATAGACTTTGTAGGGGTTCAATAGCTATTAATAAAAATATAAAGGTTATTTGACAAATATAATGGTTCCTATGTGCCATATTCTAGGCACTTAACACACATTCATACAAAATGACAACAATATCTTTTCAACTCAGTATGAAGTTTTAAACTTTTTATTTTTTATGTAATAACTACCTGGTCAGTTAACTCACAATGTTATGTAATTTCTTATAGAATTTGTAGCTCCATTTCATCAATTTACATATGCAAACATTGAAGTATAGGCATATATCAAAGAATTTCAAATAAAATCACCTAATTCAACAAAGCCAGAATTGCTGGCATAGAGTGCTTTTCGAAATAATTCTATTCAAGGCAGCTTTTTAGCAGTAATAAAATTATAGGCATATTTAGTTCTAATAATAGTAAGAAAACCCCAAATATGGATAGGATGGTAATTCAGCATCATTATCTTTTTATATTGAAAAATAGATTAGAAAGTGGAAACTAGTAAAAAAAGAGAAAAAAGCATATTCCATAATCAATTTTGCTGGAAGGAATCTATAAAAGAAACCCAGCACTTAGTACTTCCAGAAGTTTGGAAGACAATATGTCATACTGACAAAGAAAAAGAATAATATGAAGATAAAGATAATTTTATTTTAAAGTCTTCATTGATCCTTTAATAGAGTAAAACAATAGCACAGTGAAGTTCTTACTTGTAATAGCATTTGTAATTTTCATTAACTTTGATTTCTTAAGCAATTTTTTTATTTTGAAAAAAAGACTATATTTTTAATATTTACTTATCAGAAAGCAAGTTTATCCAACAACTGTGCCCGAATCTGCTAACAGGGTAGGCCTCCATGCTTAAGGTTTATTACTGGGACGCTGAGGTTAGAGTAGATGTGTTTTATATAACTAAAGTAATACTAAGGTTTGAAACTAAGAAAGTCACTCCAAAGACTTTCAGCTACATTTAATCACATTTAGCACCACAAAATTGGCTGTCAAATGTCTAATTAACTATCAAGCATTTGCTCTCTTTTCCATGCGGCTCACTCGCACAAACCTTTCATTATAACATCTGGAAGCTAAAAAAAATTCCCTGGAATACCACTTCTTCCTTTACCTTTACGATATTGAGTTATAGTGAAATGAGCTGTTTGTTGAACAACAAAAACATATGTAATGCTTCATTGTTGAGCCATGAAGAAGATATTTAAAATCATGTTGCAGTTACTGGTCAATTCATTTTATCGGGGAGCACACAATTAAGTTTAATGAGACACTTTAGCAGATGCATAGTGAGTATAGATTTTGATTTCACTATTTAGTGATGTTGCTTTTCAAAAACATTTTTTTCCAAGATTGCATACTAACCTTAAAATTGCAGTTTCTTTGCTCTTGAATGACTATGAATGTCCAACTTAATGTTTCCTTTCTTGATTTTGTTTTTTTGCAACTGCTAAGAGCTCTCCCACCCAAATATACTTTATGTTACCAACTGAAATTCAAAGAGGATACTTACATTTTGCTGTAATAGTGGCCAGAAAAAAAAATGTTGACCATGAAACATTATGACATGCAGTAAGTAAACTGAATTTTATGTATATATCTTTTTTGGGAGGTGGTATAAGTTACATATTTGCATCTATAATTCCTATATTTTTAACACTTGACTCTTAATATATTATATAACAACTCCTTTCTTCATTGAAATTCTTGGTTACATGCATTTTTATTAGTTTTAATCAGTTATACATGACAGCAAAAAGATTTTCTATTTATTGTACACAAATGGAGCACAACTTTTCATTTTTCTGGTTTTATAAGATGTAGAGTCTCACCACATGAGGAGTCATACATGTACCTAGGGTAATGATGTTCATCTTACTCCACCATCTTTCCTACCCTCATGCCCCCTCCCCACCCTCCCTCCACTTGGCCAAATACCTCCATTCTCCCCCCACACACCCCCATTATGGATCCACTCATCAGAGAGAAAATTCAGCCTTTGTTTTTTTGGGGATTGGCTTACTTCGCTTAGCATGATATTCTCCAAATACATCCATTTACCTCTTTTAATTCTGAGTAATATTCTATTGTGTATATATGTATATACCACAGTGTTTTTATTCATTCATCTATTGAAGGGCATCTAGGTTGGTTCCACAGTTTAGCTAGTGTGAATTGAGTTGCTACAAACATTGATGTGGCTACGTCACTATATTATGCTGATTTTAGGTCTTTTGGGTATAGAAGGAGGAGTGGGATAGCTGGGTCAAATGGTGGTTCCATTTCAAGCTTTCTAAGGAATCTCCATACTGCTTTTTAAAATATTTTTATTTCAATTTATAAAAAGCAGTCCTAAATAATTATTTTACATTAATTTGAAGAATAATTGCCTATGGTTTTTTTTTTTTTTTCAGTTTCTTAGCTATTCACTCCAACCTTGAAAAATGTCAAATGTGGAACAAAATAGTTATTTTTTTTTAAAGATGAGTTGAATATGCTTTTTATTTAAAATGTACATCAAAGAAAGATTACAATCAGGAAATGTTGGGAAAAGGGAAATACAACAATGAGAATATCATTATATGAAATATCATAAAGTTCTGTACAGTTGTTAAAAGCTTGCCTCACATTTGGTTCTGAGCATCTTTGTGGCTAAATTTGAGAGGGATTATAATTATTTATAAGACTTTTAGTGTCCAACAAGATTGAACTCACTGACAGCTATAGTTTTTCTCATGCATCTGCTTCCTAGAAAGCTGTTTATACTGATATGGCCATTTAATTTGTTCATATCCTATTAACCTCAAGACTCAATATTCTGTTAGAAAAGTGCAAATCCTTGAGAAAAATGACATAATATTTAAAGCTGTATTTTAACAATATTGAACCTGCAAGGTGCTTTTTGTTGGGGTCATTGTTAATATCTGCAAAGTTTCTTAAATTATTTCAGCCACCTTCTTATGGATAGAGTTTAAATTGAGTAAGTAACAAGGATTTGAAGTTTGGGGAAAGTAACATAACATAGGAATATTTAGCCATGGTGACAATAATGATTATAGAGTAGAAAGGAAAGATGACTTTTTTTTTTTTTTTTTTTTTTGGTAGTGCTGGGAATGGAACCCAGGGTTGTATGTATGACTATTGACCTGTAGTCTCAGCTCTTAGAAAGGCTCTGAATAGGCATGCTTGATGTTCCAACACCTGAATTAACTGAATAGACTTTCAGCTCTTCTTTTCTGTCATGGCTTTTATCTGATGCTAATATTGCTGTAATTACTTTTACCTAGTATCTATGTGGTAAACTTTTCCATCAATCCCTTTCTTTTTAACTCTTAATTTTTGCCATTTAAGAAGCAGCTCTTAACAACCCTCAGGTGGCTTTGTAAGCCCAGTCTAATACTATCTCTGCTTTTTCTCTTTCATCTATTATGTTTTGTAATGTAATTGAACTTTTATCATCCTGTTTTGTGCTTCCCCAGTCTGACCACAGTTTGGTCAGACTGCACAAAATTATTCTTCCATCTTTTGCCTGTTTCTTATGCATTTAAGGCAGATCAGTCCAGCCAGCTGGGATCCAGGCAGGGGGTCCCTGGGTTTGGCTGTGAATAACAGACTGGTAAGTTTGTGGCTATAATGCCACCTGCCCCCAGACACCTGGAGGAAGAAATCTGGAAAGGAATGTTCCTGCAGCTGCAAAACTTGATTTTGTTTCTGGACTCTCTTGACTTCTTCTTAGCAGTGTTGGTTGCCCTTTGCTGCTTTTGATAGAATGGAAAATAAATTTTTAGAAATCTATGGGTCCAAAGTTTGACTGTCCCCTAGTCTTACCAGTAATATAAATTGACCCTATTTTTATTTCTTTCTTGTCTTTTAGGGCTTTCTAGAAAATTGGAGAGTTCTCTGAAACCAATTTGGAGTTCTGTTTGCTTGCTGTTGTCTAGGGCTTTTTAGCCAATTCAGGATTTCTCTGAAATCAACTTGGAGGTCTTTCTTAAGTTAGGTTTGACAGGAAAATTTGACCTTGTTTTCCATAGAGATTGCCTAGTGCAGGTTTGTTTGGAAGGTGGAAGGTGGTGGAATCCAGCAGCTGACATCCAGGCAGGCTCCTGGGTTGGCTGCCTGTAACAGAAATTTCTCAGAAATCTAGGCTAAAGTAGGATCCTCCTATGGAGCTCCCATGTTCATATTACCCAGTGGAAACTATAGTGCCTTTGAACACTTGGAGACTGTTTGTTTGGAAGATTTCTCTCATAAAAGTATAAAAGTTCTAACTCTACCCTGGAGCTCCTAGAGGAAATCCCCCCATATTTATTTTATTGGTGTATTTTAGTTGTACATACATAATAGTGTAATTTGTTGTTATATATTCACACATGCACACGATATAGCAATATAATTTGACTAATATCATTCCCCAGTACTTCTCCTTTCCCTCCACTGCTCCCTCCACCTAGTCCCTTTCCTCTACTCTACTGATCTCTTTTTAATTTCCATGAGACTGTCCCCCTGTTCTCCCCAATCCCAAATAACCATCTTTACTTTTTTTTTTTCCTGTTGAGCTCCCCTATATCAGAGAAAGCAAGCTACCTTTGGCTCAGGGTTTGGCTTAGGAAAGCTTTGATATACAATATGGCCTATATATCTGAAAAGCACATGTTAATTTAATACGGTTGTTTTAAGTGTCATTAACTTGACAATGGGCTTAATAGGCAAATTCTCATGGCGGTAGCAATCTATTAATGGCAGTAGATTTATCTATTAAGGCATGGAACTCTATTTCAAAAGAACATATCCTATTACTGGATGGGAATTCCCAGTTTGATCAAACTGGATTCAATTTTCTTTTCCTTTTTCCATGATTTGCCTATTTTTTATGAAGTATTTTATAGAATCCAGCAGTTAGGCTCCAGGCAGGGTCCATGGCTTGGCTGCCTGCAAGAGAAAGTCTTTAGGAATTCAGATAAAGTAGGATTCTCAAATCAAGCTTCCATCTTTATGTCACCAATGGGACCTATAATACCTTGGGATTCCTACTAAAATGGCCATATTCATAGCTGGGGATGTAGATCAGTGTCAGAGCACTTGCCCAGTATGCTAGAAGCCCTAAATTCAATCCCCAGTAAAAAAAAAAAAAAAAAAAAAAAAAAAAAAAAAAAAGAGAGAGAGAGAGAGAGAGACTTTATATACTACCATGTTTTTCTTTCTTAAATTCTGTATTGTTGTTGGATATGTGTCAATATTATCATTTTATTTTATTTGCCATTTCAGTGATTTTGGAACAGATATAACAATGTGGAATAATTTTTCAGTAAATTTTCAAAGTATATTAATTACACAACAAAAATATGTTAACGAAAAAGAAACAAAGGACATTTTGAAAACACCTAAGCACATTTGGTTAGAGAGATACATTTAGCATTTTAATTGAAATAAATATTGTTTTCTTGAGTAGAAATTCCTTAAAAAGTTAAGATTATATAATATAATAATATTATCAAAACATGTTATATTTGTATATTTAAATACTCTAAAATATACTTTAGTGCTACAATGTCTATGATAAACAGCAATCTAATATTACATCTAATAATATATTTTAAAATGCTATTATCAGGAACTGTGGGTCTCCTGATTCCATGTAGTCTATGTTTGAAAATAAAATTGAAGTATGTATTTGTATTAATAGTGGGATCAGTAGTCTAGGGATTATATATACAACATTTCAGCGGAATAGTAATTTTTTCTGAAATTGTTTGTGATTGACTAGTTTAAAAATTAGGTATATTAGAAGTGTTAATTTTAAACTTTCAAATAGGTATATTAAATAACCATGTTTAGATAGAACACAGTCCCACTATTGTAATTCTAATGAGCTCTTGCCACTGCTTAGGCTCAAGAAATGAATGTATCTATATATGCATGTCTGGAAATGTTGCAGTGAAACCCACTAATTTGTACAATTAATATATTTTAATAACTATAATTAAAAAGAAGTATGTCTATAGTTTTAAATTTTGTCTTCACTGAAAGCCTCTCAGTCTTCACAGCTTTCCTAATTTGCATTAATCTTCTTCCCAACAACGCTAATGAAGTCTCTTTCATCCAGTCAAGAGCATGCTTAGGAGAAATCTGCTTATTTCATAGATCCTCTTAAAACAAAGTGAAATTGGGGGGCAGAGGCTGACATGGCCACATGCACTGCAATCACTAGATGTTGTCCAAAGCTAGTGTTACAATGCACGCTGGCCTGTTGTCTCTGTCCACTGTTGATAACAAGAGGCATCAATGAATTTTTGGAGGCTGCCTTCAACACAACCTGCTTCTCAGAAAGTTAAATTTTCCTTCTTTAACTTTGTAAAACCTAGTTATACTCATCTCACCAAAGAAGAAAAGGGCTTTCTAAAGAAGTAGAGATGAGCATTTTGAGTTTCCACAGGGCAGTATCCTTAATTGATAAGCCATGTACTAACCTCTTGGCCAGACAGTTGTTTTACACTTTTATGGAGATTATAGTAAGGAGCGGATCTGTTTAAGTAGCATTGTGTGTATTGTTGTGACACAAAAAAATAAGGTCAAAAGTCAGTATATTTATGTTTTCTTTGATCTCATTAATTCTAAGAAACACTGAGAACTGAAAATTATATGCTATTGAGCAAATACATAGACTATTTGGAAGAAGGCTTTGCTGGTTGAGAACATACTTAAGAATTCCAATGATAGCAATACCAAGGTCCATCAAGTACATCTGTATGCAAAGGAATGTAGTAGAAAGGATGGATAACAAAATCTACTCAAGAACTCCTTGAGCCTGTCTATGCTGTGGGGAAACTGGAGAGTATCAGAAAATTTGGGCTGTCACAGTGATAGTTTCAAGGGAAAAAAAAAAAAAAAAAAGACCTCCATAGGAAAGTGCCTGTCAGATGACACAGTTTTACAACTGAGCATAGATAGAACATGTTCTAAACCACTAAAAAATTATTAAAAAGAACATATTTTGTGGTTATGTCTTTTTGTGATTTGGTATCATTCAATGAGTTGAGAAGTGTTATGTTAAATTCTAATTTCCTTTTTTTTATATTTTTTTTATTTATATATGACAGCAGAATGCATTACAATTCATATTACATATATAGAACATATTTTTAAATATATCTCTGGTTGTATACAAAGTATATTCACACCAATTTGTGTCTTCATACATGTACTTTGGATAATGATGTCAATTACATTCCACCATCATTTCTAACCCCATGTCCCTTCTCTTCCCCTCCAACCCCTCTGCCCTATCTAGAGTTCATCTATTCCTCCCATGCTCCCCCTCCCTACCCCACTATGAATCAGCCTCCTTATATCAGAGAAAACATTCAGCAATTGGTTTTTTGGGATTGGCGACTTCACTTAGCATTATTTTCTTTAACTCCATCCATTTACCTGCAAATGCCATGATTTTATTATCTTTTATTGCTGAGTAATATTGCATTGTGTATATATGCCACATTTTTTTAATCCATTCATCTACTGAAGGACATCTAGATTGGTTCCACAGTT
Organism: Marmota flaviventris; assembly: GCF_047511675.1. Taxonomy (NCBI): domain Eukaryota; kingdom Metazoa; phylum Chordata; class Mammalia; order Rodentia; family Sciuridae; genus Marmota; species Marmota flaviventris. The sequence continues at coordinate 158,525,162 of NC_092500.1, forward strand.
TAGCTATTGTGAATTGTGCTGCTGTAAACATTATGTGGCTGTGTCCCTGTAATATGCTCTTTTTAAGTCCTTTGGGTATAGACCAAGGAGAGGGATAGCTGAGTCAAATAGTGGTTCCAAACATAAGACCAATATGCTTCATGGACATGGAAGCAAAAATGATGACGAAAAATGTAGCCAATCTATCCCAGCTATATATAAAACAAATATCATGACCAAAGAAGCTTATCCCAGGATTGCAAAATCGGTTTAATATTTAAAAATCTATAACATTAGTAAAATAAAAAAGGAAAAAAAATCATATGATCATTTCAACAGATATAGAGAAAACATCTCATAAAAATCTATATTAATCCATGATAAAAACTCTCAGCAAACAAGGCATAGAAGGGATTGGCTTAGTACTTATGCTGTTATTTCCTCACACTACAATAAAATTAGTGACCAATATTTAATTAAACTTTATTTTCAAAAGTCTAGGAGAAACACTTAACTTTTTTCAGCATATGATTTCACGTATTACTTTATGACTTTTTTTCTGAAGGTTTCTCTGATTTATTTCCCCAACAAATTTTTTCTTGGCCAAAATGAAGTCCAGAATAGCAGTTTCTTTATTGTTTACTCATTCTTTTAAGAGATGAATTGTAGGTAAAGGAAGGCCAACATTTTATCAAATGTTCTGCTTTCAGTTGACTAATACTTCTAACACATCTACATGGTTAAAATATTTCATTGCTATTACATCAGTTTAATTATCTGTATTAAGAAAAGTAAGACTATTTAAAAATAAAATATTTTTCACATGCTCAAAAAAAAAAGAGAACAGTTAAACAGTTTCCCAAAATTTGCATTTTGCTTGAAAATGATAGTGCTTTAATATTCAATGTGAAATGTCAGGTAAAATAGATGGCTTGGGAATTCTGTTCAATTATTCTCTAAGGTTGGGGATTATCAGAAGATAGGATTAAGTCCCAAGTAATTGTATATGAAACTGATCTGTTACAGAGGAAGAAATCTAAACAACCATAAAAATAGATACTTGGGCTAAAAGCTAGACTAAATTATTCAGGGAAAATCCAACCTCATTACTTTATATGCTTGTCTTACTAGAGAGTATATGTTAATACATTTCAGCAAATCTTAAAAATCTGCTGTGTATTATGGAGAGTATGAAGCTGACCACAGGGCATTTTAATAGCCATTCTCCATCTCACCTGAAGCCCAGGACAATGAATTCAACTGGAGCAAATCATTTATATTTTGTCCAATATCTTGCATTTGAATTCTATTTCTACTAATTACTGGCTATAAATCACAGGATAAAACATTGTATTTAAACTATGGTTCCCTAGGAGCTACAACTGAGATGATAATGCATGGTTCAGAGAATTGTTTCAAGGATATTTTGCATATAAATGACAAAAAACACTTGTACTGCCACAGAGCAAACAATGAATAAATTGCAGTTATTGCATGCCCCATATAACATCTCATGCAAATAAGTAGGATTGTTTTTTCTTTTGAACTGAAGATTGAACCCAGGGACTCACGCATGGTAAGCACACTCTGTCACTGAGCCACATCCTATCCCTAGGACCATAATTTATGGTTATTACTGAATTTTCATTGGAGCAGAAGGATTATCATCAGCATACCTATATTGTGCTGGCGGCCATAAGAGAAGAAAATGAAAATAGTACTTTAGAATTTTTAAATTTTCATATTATCAAATGGAAGGATGATTTGTATATTGTATTGCACCTGTTACCCACATATATTGTAAAAGAAAAAAGTTATAATACAGTAGCACACTGTCCTGTAAAAAAATCCAATAATCCTTTTGAAACAAAACACCAAGTCAAGTTCAAGACTACGAACAGATTTGCTTTAATTTATAGCACTGTTTTTCTACCAAATGAGTTTCCCCACAAGAAAAGCCTTCTCAATTGTCAGAACTTTGGGGGGTTTTGATTATATTTCAGTATTTTACAGAAACTAAATTTCTAAGTTCTAAAGATTTTCTGATCATCGGTTGTCCAGAGTAGAGGGTTTGTACAAAGTATATGGAGACACGCTCAGTATTGGATTTATTATGGTTTCTGCGTTCCTGTTCCCACAATTTTAAGGACATGGGAGAGAAGCTGATGATTCCACAAAAATCATTGCTCATCCTTCTGTTCCCAGCATGAGAAAATATTGGGCAGTGGTGCTAAAATTCTTTCTTCATATTTGAAAATGGGTTTGGGGAAGAGGGTAGGAGATTTAGCCATGAATCTATGTTGTTGGCCTTTATTTATAAGGTGTCACAAATCTAAATCTAATTAAATTACAAGACTGATTGTGATCTTACTTTGTAGTCTTTAAAGGTGTCCACAAAAGGATATTTTCGCCTGGTCTGCTTTGGAATGCTAGATCCAAACACACTGTTGAGCATTCTCTTCAGGGTGTCACTCCAAGCATTTCATTAAGTTACTGAAAACTAAATTAGCTATCATCCCTTTCTCCCAACACCAAACCTCTTATTTCTTGTTTGGTGTCACCACCAATCACCATTTCTTCTACTTCTGATAAATTTCCTCCTGATGCTTAATGAATAACTGGTTCTATTTAATCTGTACCCTTTATGCTTTTGAAATGTCTTCTCTCCTCTCCATCTTTACAACACAATCACAGATTTTCAACCTTTCTCTACTGAATGATATTTCTTGTGGTAATCACATATTCTTCTGAACACCTCCAAATTTGTGTGTGTGTATGTATTTTTTTAACCATTACAAACCTTATTTTGACACCACCCTACCTGTAATGATACAATGGCATGGCAGAAATGTATGGTGACACTCCAAAAGGTAAGAAGCTTCTATATGTTTCTTCAGTGATTTTAGAGTGTTCGCAGGCAACATGCACATTTTGTATGACATTGGTCCTGAACTTGCCATTCCATAAATAGGGGGTTCTTTTTATACTTTCTTGCTATTCAGCCTATCCCTTTACACTGGAGTTTTCTTTCATTTTGTTCATTTAATGGCTTCAAAATCTACCTAAGTTTTCATCCAATCTAGTTCTCTCTCATTCATCATAATTGATCTCATCTCTATAGAGATGATTTGTATATTGTATATTGTATTGCACTGCATGCACACACACACACACACACATGATTTCTAGTTAACATCTATTTGTATTAGATGTTGTAACTCTGTCTTTCAATAAAAGTATTGAGTATATTGAGGACAGGGTCCACTCCATCTACAAATCTGATGCCAAAATTGTATGTTAACATGTCACAATTCAATTTTAAAGCAGAATGTGATTTTGGAGAACATTTAGTACACATTCTTGATTTTATAAAGGATCCTTACTGGATTAGCTTTTACTCATTGTAATACATTTGTCCTTTAAACATTTAAATCAATATCCATGGAGTTTAGTTTCTATTTTGTTTGTCTATTATATAAGAAATCTTTCTCTGGAATTTCCTGAGCTAAATTGACCTGTTTATCTTTTATTCCATCAAGAATTATTTATGGGCTGGGATTGCGGCTCAGCGGTAGAGCATCCCTCTAGCAGCGGCGGGACCAGGATTCAATCCTCAGCACCACATAAAAATAAAGGCATTGTGTTGTATCCATTTACACCAAAAAATAAATATTTTTTAAAAAAGAATTATTTATCTCAAAATTTAAGAATGCTTTGGCCTAGATCATAGGATTTAATTTTCAAATATCTAAATTTCTGGTGGAAAAAATGATACTGAAATTCAGAAATTAGTTTGTGAAAATTGGAAGTTCTAATCTACCTGTTGTGTCTGTTAGTTTTTCATTGCTGTAACCAAAAAAAGAAGTACCCAACAAGAACAACATAGAGGATGAAAAGCTTATTTTGGCTCATAGTCTCAGAGGTTTAGTTGGTTGGCTGAGCCAACTCCTCTTCACCCATCCATTCAAATTAGGATAAACTGAATAGGTTGCAACTTTCACAGTCCAATCATTTCACCTCTGAACATTTCTGCATTAACACAAGAGCTTTGGGGGGATATCTCATAATTCAAATTATAGTATTCCACTCCTGGCCTCCAAAAGCTCATGCCCATTTTATCATGCAAATCCATTTAGTTCATCTCCAAGAGTTTCTATGTTCTTAAAAGTTCCAGCATTGAACAAAATCCCAAGTTCAATGTCTCCTCTGATACTCAAGACAAACTCTGACTGTGAGCACCTGTGAAGATCAAAACCAAGCTACATATAGCCAATATACAGTGGAACAAAGTAAATGCACCCATTCTAAAAGGGAGATAGGGGCATAGACAGAAGGGGCAGTTCCAAAGCAAGACCAAATCTCATCAGGGCAAAGAGGTCTCATAACTCAGCATCCAGCATCTAGAACACATGGTGGCACTATGTGTGCTTCAAAGGGCTTGGGCATTCTACCCCTCTGGCCTTGCTGGTTGCAGTATACCTAGGATCTTAAAATTACCTCACTTTCTCCATAGCCAGCAGTTTTTCATTGCAGAGAGTCCATATTACTTACATCTCTTAATTCCTGGGATCACCTTTCCTTCTTTACTATAATCTTTGCAGATTCATGCTTCACCCTCCAGGGAGTAGACCACAGGAATATTAAACTTACTACACTTCACTTGAATTCCCAGGTCTTCTTTATAAATGGCAATGGACATCTCCATGACTCCCAGACTCCATTATCCTGCATTCCTTCAAAACCAGCACCATGTGGATGACACCAATGTGTGTTGCTGACTTGAGCAGTAGCCAAGTCCTCTTGAATCATGGCTGCAACAACCTCTGAGTGCCTCAGCAGTTGAGTTTGTTAAAACAACTTTCTAGATTTTCCTCTGTGAGCAGAGTGCCCCCATGATCTCTTTTCAAAAGAATTTCTTTTGTGTATACTGGATCCTGTAGTGGAAGTGATCTGGCAATTTTCTGAGATGCCATCCAGATATCTTCCCTATTGTATCTGTGAAATGTACTTAGCCTCCCTTTAGGGGATATAGTTTCTGCAAAAGTGCACCTTTCTTGCCCTCAGTTCTGCATGTACTTTTCTGATCAAATTGCAAGTTTAAAAAAAACTTGAGCTCTGTGTTTTGTTCTCAGTTTTCAGTAAACCTGGCTAAAAGTTGCCAGCAAAATCTATGCCAGAGACAAGGCAGTGCTGTCTGGAAATACCCTCCACCAGATTAATTAGTCTGTGACATTAAAATTCAGTCTCAGGCCACATATTAGGACGTGGGCAAAAAGTAGTTCTTTTACAGAATGTAACATGAGTGGTCTCTAGTTCAATGCCCAATAGAGTCCTCGTTTCTCTCTGAAACTTCATGAGCACAGTCTTTACTATCTTCATTTCTATCAGCATTCTGTTCTTCTGAGTTTCCACCAGATTCATACATTAAGCTCTGTTTACAAAATTCTAAGACTTCTGTATCTTTAGGTTGTCCAAACTATTCCTGCAAACTCTCTACAAAGGCTTCTGAGTTCCCACCTACCTGTTGTGTTTGTTAGCTTTTCTTTGCATGGTCAGGTTAGCGCAGCAACAGTCCCACTGCCAGTACTAATTTTGGAATCAACTAATTGCCATTGTGACCAAAATCTTGACAAGAAGAACTTAGAGAAAGAAAAGTTTATTTTGTCTCACTCTTTTAAAATTCTTGATCAGCCAAGTCCTTTGCTCTGGGCCCAACATGAGGCAGCAGCACATCATGGCAGAAGGGCATGGTGGGGAGAAGTTTCTCAGGACATGATGACACAGAAGCAGAGAGAGGGAGAAATGGAAAGGGACCACAGTGACAATGAAGCCTTCCAGAACATGTCCCCAGTGAATGAAATCCTTGATCCATATTCCATCTGCCTACACTTACTATCCAGTCATTACCTGTAAACTAGATGGACTGATTAGGTTTTATCTTATGGAATCTAATCATTTTTGCATCTGAACATTTCTGCATTGACACAGGGATTTTTAGAGGACACCTCATACCCAAACTATACCTGCTAAGATTTATTTCAGTTCTGAATACTAACTTTGATGCTTATTTTTAAAGCTTAGTGATGCCACATTTCTCCTTTTCTTCTCCTAAGATCAATGGCATCAAGGAAAATTCTTTTGCTATCTTGGGAATTTAGTGACTTATCATAAATTATCATCCTGGCACTTGGGCTATAGTTCAGTGGTAGAGTTTATGCTTAGCACATGTGAAGTACTGGGTTCGGCTCTCAACTCAAAATAGAAAAATTGCCATGTATGTTTGCTTTTATGACCTGGGATCTGTTTGTGTCTTTATTTCGATCTTCTCTTACTAACATATCTACCTCAGTCACATTTGTTTTCTGCCCTCACCTACCCTTGCTCACTCAGGCACTTTCACCCTTAGCTGCTGGATCAGGCCAGACATGTCCTAACTTATTTCATCTAGCAGTAAGTGGATGATACTGGACCAAAAACCAATTATTCTGGCAAGAGTGAGTGAAATCCTATATTACAAATGCAATAAAGCTCAAAGGTTAAATTATAAAGTGATCCTTTGAAAATACAGACCATGTTTTCTGGAAACAAGAAAGTAAGAAACACCTTATTCGTTTAGTTCTCTAGGTTACTTAATGTCAATCAAATGATTACTAAAGCTCAGTGTATTGGCGTAATCCAAGCAACCCGGGAGGCTGAGGCAGGAGAATCACAAGTTCCAAAGCCAATCTCAGCAACTTGGGGAGGCCCCAGTCAATTTAGCAGAAGCCTGTTCTGAAAATAAATAAATAAATAAAAGGCTGGGGATGTGGTTCAGTGGTTAAGTGTTTCTGAGTCCAATCCTTGGTACAAAAAAATAAAATTAGGAGGCAGAAAAGAACATGATCATGTGAACTCAAATGCACTAGTTAAAATCTTTCTCAAGGACATTTTACTGGATGCTTGAGAGAAAGCTGGTCAGCAATGCAGGTAGAATAAGAGAATGATTTTAAAATTGAAAATGATGGAAAGAACAGGATAGTAATGGAGTCATGTGATGAAATTATGCCAGTCCTTTTGAAGGCACAGGACTGATTCTGATTCATGGGCTTTGAGCCAAAGAGAATGTGGTTGTGTTATTGTTGTAATTTCAAGAGTAAAATCTTAAGCATCTGTATTTACAGAGTGTGATGTTTTGTAGTTTTTAAGCTGCCAACAATGTGAGTTCTACAAAAAATACAGATGGTTAAATTCACATGCACAGAAAGGGGTCTTCTCCTTCTTATGAATTCTTTCTAATTTTTATTTTCTACCATTATATTTTACATCTCCTAAAAAATACTGCTATTATCTTATTTGATTTTTTATATAGAATTCTGTGCAAAACTTTCTCATTAAATTATTTTTCATGCTTTAAATTTGTGTTAATAATTCCATTCTTGCTGTGTAATTTTTGAGTTCCGATTTCTCTTCTTAAGCAGATATAATATAAGAAGTGGTGTGGAACTCTTAAATATTATCTAATCTAGATTATAAATAAATGAAAACTGGAAGAAAACTAGAATATTAACAAGCTATATTCAGAGTATAATTACATTAGATAAGTCGTGATCGATTGCTTGATTGATTGATCTTTTGCTCTATGGGAATAGAACCTAAGGGCACTAGACCACTGAGCTATACCCCAGATGTTTTGTTTTTTAATTTTGAGGTAGGATGTTGCTAAATTGCAAATGCTGACCTCAAATTTGTGATCATCCTGCCCCAGTTCCCTGAGTCACTGATTTTACAGACGTGTACCACCACATCTGGCTTCATGATAGTTTTGTATGTAATGTAGTGTTTTATTGAAAATAAAAATGCATGTTATTCAAAATAAAATATTCTATATATTAAACATATTCAAATTTCAGAGCAAAACTATAATGAGATATCATCTTACCCATGATATGATGGTTATTCTTAAATAAAAATAACAAATGTTAGTGAAGATGTGGAGAAAAAGGAACTTTCATACACTGTTGTTGAAAATGTAGATTAGCACAAAGGTTATGGAGAAGACTCTGGAGGTTACCAAAAGCAGATAAACTAAAATCAGAACTACCATATGATCTGGCTTTCCCACTTCTGAGTGTATGTATAAAGGAAATAAAATTAGCATATAAGAGAAACACCTACATGCTCATATATATTGTGGCACTATTTATAATAACTAATACATGGATCAAACAAAGTGCCCTTCAGCAAATGAATGGACAAAGAAAACATGGTAGATCGACATAATAGTATATTATTCACCTGTAAGGAATAATGAAATCCTGTTCTTTACAGCAAAATGGGTGGACTTGGACAACACTAGGTTAAATGAAATAAGCTAGGCACACATGAAAGACACATATTCCATGTTCTGTCTCACATGTACAAGTTTAAAAAAAAAGTGGCCTGAATATAGAATAGTGATAATTAGAGACTGGAAGGCAGGAGAGGAGGGTGGAAAAAGGAAGGTGTGATATGATTAGTGAACACTTTATTCATGTATTTAAATTTCACAGTGAACATCATAAACTCTTAAGACTGATGCATGTTCATCTAAAATACAAATTTACAAAAAATGAGCAGATAATATAGGTATATACAGTAGAGAGGAATATAATTATGATAATAAAATTCAATTTTAAGAAATTTTATTATCATAATTATATTCCTCTTGATAATTAGAAATCAAAACAGATTAAGAATTATAGCTAACATGGCTTCAAACATGTTTAATGCTAAATTGTTGTGTAGTTTTCTTTTATGTTGTCCAAACAAGGATTCATACAGTTTTCAAGTAAAGCAATTTGATCAGATAATTTTAAACTATTGATAATTTAAACTATGTCAGTATAATAAAAATATGATAGCAATTTTAATTTGCATAGTGAAAAATATATTTCACATTTTGTAAGGAATAAAATACTTTACCTCAATAGTTGAAGCTTCTTAGAAACTGAGAAAAAATGTAGTTGATCTAACCATTGCTCATTGAAAAAGCCTTTCTTTGTAATGGAAGAAATTAAAATATTTATGTTCTAAATAAATGCAATTAATGTCTTGAATATTCATTATAATATAATAAATATGTCTACTTGTTAATTTTAATGAATTGTATGTATAAATATGCTTTATTTTAAATCTCATGCTTATTTGAAATCTTGAGTAAGAATTTTATAGAAATTTATTTTATATATTTAAGGTATAAATATATATGTATTATACTTTATATATATTTAAGGTATAAATATATATATTCATATATATGTATAGTTTATTTCCGTATTTTATTGAATTAATCAATGAACAGAACATATACATTTATTTAAATTGTTATTGACTAAATATGCCTAAGACTTAACATATTAATAAATGTAATCTTAATTAGGTTGTACAACAGATGTCAGCTTGAATTTATCCTAGGTTTAAAAACTGAAAATGTTTGAGTCAAATCCACATTCCATGTCCAGTGGAGAGTCCACAGGCTTCCCGGATATTTTTGTGTATCCCAAGTGTACATTGTTCTGGTTACCCTGGCTCCAATTTTCTTCAGATGTTAGAATTTTTTGTTGACCATCTTTCAGCATTTCTTTCTCTGAATTTTGACATGTACCAAAACTGGATATCCAGTGTCCTTTACTTATCTGTACCTACTTTCCTTCTGGCCATCTTCCAACTTTTTCAATGATGATTATCTAAATCAGCACTATTCACAATAGCCAAGAGTTTGACATAATTCAAATGCCCATCTCCTAGTGAATAGATAATTAAATGTGGTGTATCCATGTAATGCAACATTATTCAGCTATATAAAGAAATGAAGTAATGTTTAATGCTACAATATCATTCAACCTCAGAAACATTATCTCATGGCAATGAAGTCAATCATAAAAGGCCATATAATTTATTATTCAACTTATATGAAGTGTCCAGAATAGGGAAACTACAGAGACAAAAACTAGATTAATGATTATCCAGTACTAATTACGGGAAAGTTGGGGTGATAAAGACAGGAGACGTTTAGGTTTTCTTGGTGATGGAAATATTTAAAAATTGTGATGTGAGCTTTAAAATAATGAATATGCTGATAATCATTGATTGTAAAATTTAAACATTGATTGTAAACTTTAAATTAATGAGGTGTATACTAGGTACAACACATGTCAATGAAGTTTTTAGACTGAAAAACCTATCACATAATCTTTTGCAACTACCAGGACAGAGTTTACTTAAATAAATAGAATGTCAGATATTATGCAAAAACAACCTAAACTTAAATGCAACATCTGAATTTTTATCATGATACATTCAGTCAGTCCAAAGTACAGTTAGAGACTTTCCTTGGATTCAACATCATCTTTGGATTTTATACTTTTTTCTATAACCACTAGATTCTATCTAGGGAAAGGAGAAGTTTAATGTAATTCTCCACTGACATAAAGTATTGCAGTAACATTCTGTAGTTTTATTCTTCTCCTTTATTGCTGTAATGATAGCAGAAAATAAAGAGAGTTATCTTAAATTTCCTATTCTAGTTATACATTTTCCGATCATAGTGGTATGTGCATTTTAGTTCCTGAATAGCCTAGATGAGCCTGAAGTGTAGCTGTTACCCACTATCTGAGTTATGTGGGTAGAAATAGAAGTATCTCTTAATAGAGGAAAAATGTGAAGAAAATTTACAGCTAAATGCTATAAAATTACTTGGTAAAATTATGTTTGATGAGATTGGATACCTCTATTTTATAGAAATTTATTTTAATATTTCCTGAACAGTGTCTCCATCTCTTTCTCTTTCTCTCTTTTTCAGCTTTAGATCCAGCTAAAGATCCCTGCTTAAAGATGAAATGTAGTCGCCATAAAGTATGCATTACTCAAGATTCTCAGACTGCAGTCTGCATTAGTCACCGGAGGCTTACACACAGGTAAAATTGTTAAATAAAATTCTTCTGATTGAATAGTACTTCTTGCCATGCACCCTATAAATATTGGTCAGTTCCTTCTAATATTTTACACGGAGTTTCATTGAAACATTTTAAGAAGTTGAGTTAATATAATTTTGGTGATTCCTTGGGTTAAACATTGTTATCAACCAATATTAGTAGGGATAATAGAATTTTATGCCTATATTATTAGGTAAATCATATCATGTACAGATTAGATTAAGTATTATGTGGGTATTTGTACTTTTTATATTTTAGGGAACAGTTACAGTTTTGGTATCCTCTAAATATTTTTATTTATTGCTATACCTGTTTCCCTCAGGTAAAAGTAAGAAGACAAATTAAGGGGGAAAATGTGAACTTACTGATGTTCATAAAAAGAGATAGTAGCCAGATATGGTGGTATCCTATCTCAGATTATAGTAAAAAGGGTTAGGGATGTAGATTATGGGTACAGAAACCCTGGGTTCGTTCTCTATTACAAAAAATAAAGAGAGAGAGAGAGAGAGAGAGAGAGAGAGAGAGAGAGAGAGAGAGAGAACATTCTTGTACACTTCCTTGAGAAGTACTCATACCAGAGAATTCTTGCATCTATTCCCTTATTTCCTGGAGGCTGACACAAACTTCCTAGAGGGGAAGGCAGGATTTTAAAGATCTTTTCCCACAATCTTCTTGCTTCTGTGAGATAGGCTCTGCTTTGAGAACAATTGATATTTTAGAAATAGACTATCTAGTTTGGTGCTTAGTCTCAAGGATTGGAACATCCCATAATTAAAACTGAAGTCACTGGGTAGCTGAACGGAACAACTGCATTCATTCATATCATTACTTTTAAAGGAATTCTCTTTGAGTGAACCCTTCTTGTGATATAGGACCTAGTCTATATGTTACATTTAAGTCAAATTATTGAGGACATTTTGACATTTGTGTGCATTCTCAGCGAATAATTGGACTTTTGGCTTTTATAAACTTGCCTGTAAATTTTATTATCAAACCATACCAGCAATTAGCCATGTGTGGCGGTGCATACATATAATCCCATCAATTCAGGAGACTGAGGCAGGAAGATCACAAGTTTGAAGTCAGGCTCAGAAATTTAGCAAAAGCCTTTGCAACTTAAGGAGACCCTGTCTCAAAATAAAAAAAAAAAAAAATACAAGGGAGATATAGTTCAGTGTTAAAGTACACCTGGGTTCACTCTCAAGTACAAAAATGAAACGACAACAAAATAACCAGCAAATGGAGAATAAGAACATGATAGAAAATAAAAACATATTTAATACAAAACAGCAAATATTTAAATTTTGCTTATATTCATTAGTTTTTTAATGCTCATTATTAATAACACACACACACACACACACACACACACACACACATCACTCTCATTTACCGAATGGATTAGGGGAAGTCTTTATTCCATAATATCAAATCTAGAGTAGAAAGTATCAAGTACCAAGGCATATGGATATTAAAAAGATAGCAAGTCTGTGCATGTGTGAGCTTGAGACAGAGAGTCATGCATACTTGTTGCATAACTGTAGAAACGAGAAAAAGAGTAAAGAAAAAATATAACAATAGTTTACAGATGAAAAGCATAAAATCCACCTGGAAATCACATTTATATAAAGTTAATGTACTATGGGAAGTTATAAAAGGGTAAAGAAAAGTTACCAGGAACATAACCCAAATTGATCCTGATTTCTAAGTCAGTTCTATGAAGAAATATCAAATGTGAGCCAGAGATTTATTTGTCATTTCCTTAAGATTCTAAAAGAGCTTTTTAATGTTTTAGAATTCCAAAAATTTAGTTTTTGAAGTGTGTGGGGAGAGTGTGAGGACTTTAACTTGAGAATTCGATAAGAAGATGGTGTTTAAATGAACTCCTGTGTGCAATCCTCATCTGAGTTACAGAGACTCATTCATTTATTTAATTTCAAAGAAAAAACTGTTTCATCACAAGTTCCAGAAATTCTGTTAAAGGTTTACACCTATACAGCTTTAATACCTTTGTAGCAGTTTCATCTGCCACTTCACCCCCCTGACCTCCTGACCCAAGTCATAGAGCAATCAAAGACCTAGCATTTAATATCATGCCTGTGGCAGAGACTCACTCTTTTTCAATCATTGAAAACTAAGAAAGGTTAATGTCACTGATTCAAGGTCACAAAGTTAGGTATTTCCAAAGCATCCATTCTTATCTGTATTGATTGAGACTGGACTCTGTTATTAATAAAACACACACACACACACACACACACACACACACATACTGTGTTTATTTACAACCATACTATCTCATTAGTTCTCTAACCTATTAAAGAAAACTTTATAGACAAAAAAATATAAAAACAACAAAACTTCCTCATCATGGTAAAGAATATTGAAAACCAATAGCTGCAATACTTCTTAGCATATTCCATTGAAACTTCCTGAACAGAAAACCTTTAGCAGCTATGTCTTTGGCATAGTGGTGCAGTAGGACAGTGGGGGAGACTACTAGAATTTAAATGGGCAGATTTCAAAGTGATTTATATAAATAGTATTTATTCCTGTACTATTATTGATAGAGACTATTTAAAAATTTGTACTCATAGCCAGGTATGGTAGCTCATGCCTGTGTTTCTGGCTACTTGGGAGTCAAGATCAGAAGATCACTTGACCACACAGAGTTGGAGACTAGCCTAGGCAACATAGTTAGACCCTGAATGAAAAGAAGAAAAGAAAAAAAAAGTAACCAGTATTCACTATATTCAATAAATAAATAACTCCAATAAATTTCCAAATAATTGATGTTAACATCAATGTTTGATATGCATTATTTGTTTTGAGGATGTCAATACGCTGGGAATGTTTATAATACAACATTTAGAGAAAGAGCTTTTCAAGCAGTTTGATCAATAAACACAGCTAATATAAATAATTAGAGCTAACTTTGAGGCATGCATGTGGGTGTGTCATATTGAAATTAGAGAAGTAGAGCTTGATGAATAAATTTGGTCATTTATATTGTTTTGATTAGAAATTGCTACTTTATGACATTTATTTTTCCTCCCTTGATCTCATAAGTGAAAGGTACTGAGCTCACTGTCATGTCTGTGGGGGTGAGGAATGAGGCTTTTCAAGAGACTGTCCTAAGCTCCTCCCCTCAACACTAGGCATCACACCCATTTCCCATTACCTTAGAGCTTTGAACCTCTCATCTTAAAATGTTCATCTCATCTGTCATCATTGCCTAACTTCAATCTCCTTCAGTTGACTGGAAGTTTCAGGAAGCTAGAGTCTGTGTCTTATTCACTACTGTAGACTCCAGTCTTGATCTAGTAACTAGTGCATCTTTCCTTGGAGGAGGGTAGGTCCTGCCTGATCAACATTTAGGCTGAAAGGGTAGATTAGTAGCTTGATTAATGGAATGGAACGGTCTAGATTATCTGGTCTATTGCTTCTGTGTGCCTTGTGCACGTTTATTGAAAGTAGATTAGGAAGGACATAAGAGACAATCAACAAATAGTTTTAAATAAATTTATTGGAAGAGTGAACAAATGCATGGCTTACAGGAGGGAAAACAAAATAGGATATAAAAATGGTGGGAACATAACAATTGATTTTAAGAAATGGGAAAGTCCTTGGCTTGGATTTGTAACTAATGGAAATAATCAGTATATTTTTCCTTCCTGAGTGCTGTAAATAATAGTAATGTCAGCCAGACACGGTGGTGCATGCCTGTAATCCCAGCTGCTTGGGAGGCTGAGGCAGGCGGATCAGGACTTCAGAACCAATCTCACAATTTAGTGAGGCCTTAAGCAACTCAGCAAGACTCTGTCTTTAATAATAAAATATTAAAAAGGGGTTAAGAAACTCTGGGTTCAATCCCTAGTATCCCTGCCAAAAAAATTAAAAAATAATAATAATAGTAGTATCTTCCCAAATCAGAGAAACAAATATCTCATTATGTGTTGTACTCTAGCTTTGACCAATACTGCCAACATGGAGGATGGTGTGGAGTAAGCATGTAAGTCATGGTCAAAGCAATGATTTGGACATTATCTTTTAATGGAATTTTCAGTGAGCTGCCTTTTTCTGCTGATTTTCTGTTAGCATTACCATTACTAGTTAAAACCAAATAGATTTATGAATAGTGAGAAAGAACTCACACTTGTCCAGCTTGTACCATGTTTCTGCACAATGGAGACCTAACTGATTATAAAATACATTATGGCCTTCCCAGGTTTTGAATATGAGCTACTCTTTATGTTGTTACCTTGGAAATACTTCTGCAGAAGCTGGTTATAGAGGGGTTTTTTTGTTGTTGTTGTTGTTGTTCTTCTGTTGTGTATGTGAGCAAGAAACCCAGTGATTTATGCTCCCTTGCTGCCTACACAACTGCAGATAAGAAAATTAACACTATTTGTAAATCAGTGTTTCTGGCACCAATCAATGTTGCAGATATTAAAAGAAAAAGGTTTGGCACAATAAGAGTAAAGTTGAAGAAGTTGTTATAGGACAAATCTAGTCATGTTAATTTCTGCTTCACTTGCACCAAAGGATAAAAAAAAAATTAATACGTAAATGCTTTGGTTTCCCTATGAAAGCATTACATAGAAAATGATGAAAATAATTTCAAATGCTACTTGTATCAAAAATAGATATCCGAAGAAGGCAAGTCCTAAAATTCTTCTATTTTAATTTCACAGTTTTGGGATTTATAGCTTATAATGGCAAAGTTTAAAAGAAGATCTGAATTTCTTTATATGGTTATTAATTGCATGACTACAGTATTTGCCTTTCCATTGTTCTAATGTGGAAATGTTTAATATTGGAAGATTCAATCTCAGGACTCAAATTATAGGAGAGTCCCAAAATGTTTGTTGGACTGGGCTTAACATGGCTACTTTAAAATATGTCTTCTTATATTTAATTTTGCCTGTATGGAATAGGAATGTATTCCTAATTCCCTAGTGGACCAGAAGTCTGATTCACCTAATGGAGAATGAAAACTGTATGTATTTCACATTTAATATGTGTAAAGCTCTTTACCAAGTGCTTTTAATTGATGTGTCTTTTACATAAACTCTAATGTTTTATATTAAATATCATTTTGCCCATTTTATAGAAACAGGAACTAAAGCTCTGGAGATTTTGGATATTTTTTCTGATATTAGTTAGATGATAGATAGGACAGATTTAAGATTCGGAATCATATCTATCACCTTCATTCGCACATTTTACTTTAATAATTATAAATGAATTTTAAGTATTCATATGAACAGATGTCTATGTAACTTTATAAATACTTAGCTATTTATAAATTTCTTTTGTTTAAGATAGAGAATTGGTCACACTTTTTAAAATGAATTATACTTTAGAATGGTTATGGAATTTTGGATAGTGAGTTAGTATGGAATGATTTGATTCCTCTTCATGATATACAGATTTTAGCCAACCTTTAATCTCTAGAACTTGTGTCTATATGCATACACACAGATACATATGTATACATAATTAATTCAATCTCATAGGTACCATAGAGGATGAGATAGGTTGTGATTATTACCCCCTTTCTACCAATGATAGATGATAAACATGAAGAACTTTATCATTTGTTCAAGTGATAAACTTGGACATTGAACCTGGCCATTGTTTTTTCTAGAATTTTGTATTCTTATTTAACATTAGCAAAGTACTTTAGAATTATTAATTCATTTAATCTCACAGAATACCTATTGCCTAATGTGTAGTTTCTCAACATATTGTTAACCCACATTCTATTTTTACTGAACATATAATTTTCAGCTTCCCCCAAGGGGCTATAATCCCAAGCTAATAGGAAATTGTTTGTAGGAAGAAAATTGAATTTATTAGAGTATATCTTTTCATCAGCTCCAATGATTTGGTCAAGCTTTACTCTAGACATGCATTACCAAAAAAAAACTGTTTCTCAAATATAAAAATAAGTTAAAGTACTTACTCTATATGTGAAGTATATAGTACATCTTATCATTATTATAATGTATTTCCTTAGGAACCTGTTGACTAAACTCTAAGTTCTTCCACATCATCCTTTCTAGCCTGGCCCAGGCAGCACTTTGGCCTCCTCTGCAGCTGTGCTCCACTGGCACATGGAAGCCTTATCATAGCAGAAAACCTATTCTGTAGAGCAATGTTGTAGAACACAAGTAGCCAGAGCCAGGCTGCCAGCTTGTCTAGTCTCCGTCTCGCTATCTGTGTGATCCTGAATGGGTTACTTTAAAGTCTAT
Organism: Marmota flaviventris; assembly: GCF_047511675.1. Lineage (NCBI taxonomy): Eukaryota > Metazoa > Chordata > Mammalia > Rodentia > Sciuridae > Marmota > Marmota flaviventris. The sequence continues at coordinate 158,542,350 of NC_092500.1, forward strand.
GGGCTTCAATTCCTTCCTCTGTAAAGGAAGTATGATAAAAAGAGTACCTTCCAATATGCTGCCTTAGGATTAATGAGTTTAATATGAAAAATAAGTAAAACAGTATGTAATCTACAGTAGGGGCTATGTTAGAGTTCGCTATTGCTCTTTTTCCCTAAACGTGTTGTATGTTGTAGGTTTTATGATCATACACTCGATTAGGATTTGTGCTGTTTTTAATCTACTATTGTGTTTTGCCCCTTTATTATTTGTTTTGGGGAAAAAATTCCATTTCTAAGAATGATTTTAGTTTAATGGTTAGTAGTCTATAATTTGAAGCTAGACTAACTGACTTTAAAGTCTTGTTGTATCTCTTGGTAGCAGAATGACTTTTAACAAATTAAACTCTCCAGGACTAGTTTTCTTGTTTATAAGATAAAAATGATAATTATACTATCTCCCTCCGTTTTTGTTAGAATTAAAGCCATAATTTGTGTAAAACACTTTTCACCACGTAAGCACCTGAATGAAGAACATTAATTATTGTGAAATCTTTTTTCAACTTTCCCTCACACATCTCCCAGCTCAAGGTAGAAGTAAAGAATACAATATCTTTGTGCCCATTGAACATTAGAAACATTTTATCTACTAATATTATTGTTATTTGCATATTTAATAGCTAGAATTGTATTATTGAGTTGTAGTTGACACTGTATTTGAGAACATTGGTTGACTCCTCTCATGATTATAAAAGATGGAATTTAAGACTAAACTTGAAGTTAAAGAAGGGATATGATTTTGCTGGTTGAGAATTGACAGTGGGGGACAATATGTCATGTCTATTTTGAAGGAAAGTGTGAGAGACAGCTACTTAAAGATAAATGTCAAAGACATGGGCATGACTTTGGCCTCCTGAAAAATATTAAGGTTCTTAATTTAAGAAAGTTTGCTGCCCTTAATGATTTTCTAGGTTATATAGCTCTTTCATTGCCCATATCTGTGTCCCCAGAGAAAAAGAGCTTTGGATCAAAAACTCCAAAACACAGGAGAGGGTTCCCATGTGCTAATATCTCTTGGAGTGTGCACTTTTATTATTGGTTATTGGCAAATCCTCTCATATCCTATCAGAGAGCTTTCATTTCCCAGTGGACCTAGAATCTGGTTGGCTCTTTCTGCTTAGCAGAGAGTCACCTTGTGTTCAGAGGAAGGAAGCTCCAGGTCTGGATGGACATCTTTCATTGTTTTGTTTGCCATCTATACTGACTTTGAATTCTGTATGAAAGATTTTGATTAATGCTCCTCTGACTCTCAGAGATAAAGAATCGGAGGTTGGCTGGTGTGGCAATTTTCCTGGGCAAGGTTTATGACCAGTGAGTGACCAAGTGATGTGGTCAGGGTGCTGCTGTGTCCATTTTTGAGAGCTCCTCATTTTATGGGTTTGAAGTGTGGGGATTACTTCTGGTGAGGTTGATAATCTCCTATTTCTGTTTTTTTTTTTTTTTTTTTTTCTAATACGATCTGGGATGTCTGCATGTCCAAGGCTTTCTAATTTGGTTTGATAAGTTAGCAGAATAAGTTCAATTTGTGCCATACAGTTGTGTTGGTCAGATGTGATTGTTCACTTGTACAAACAAGGTGTAGAAATTCTCCACTGATATTTTACTTAAAATGGAGTAACTCCTGCTTTATAATATGGATTAACTCAGGGTTAGGTGCAGCCAGAAAACCACGGTTCTATAAATAATAGAGTAACACAGCCTGCTCCTCACAGTCAGAAACAAGAAAATTGAGCTATAATGTCACAGAGAACAGAGGAAACACAGTTAATATCATACTATGAACAATGAATGTAAAATTTCATTTGCATGTAAGCCACTTTCTCTGCCACACTATTTCTGCTTCATGAATGTCTCTTACACAGGAAAAAGAGTATGAATTAGAACAAAATACAAAAAAGAAAAATTCAAAAATTGCTTGACGAATACAGTCTCCTGGAGACTTTTGAAGAGAGGAAAAATTGGATGTCTAATGAGGAAGGGTGCATTTAAAAAAGTATTTTACATGGACTTTAATATCTCTAAGCCAAGACTCTTTAAAGAGATAAAGATTACAATACTCATAGTCCAATTGCATCACTTATGTTTATGAATTATAAAAAGATGAGTAATTACACAGGTTAAATAGACAGTTTTTTACATTGAAAGAAATATCCTCTTCTTTTGTCTGTAAGAAATTTAAAATGCACTTCCTTTTCTGAATGATAGTCATTGTATTTCTTCTAAATAGAACCTGTGTCTATTTGGTTTTAATTTATTATTTTGAAGAAACTGAGAAAAAACTATGATTGTTAGTAGATAATATAAAAGGATAAGGAAATACTATTTAAAAGTGTCATACTGATATCAATTTTTAAATTTTTCTTTATTTTTAAAATGTGAACTCATGAAGACAACATGTGGATATGAACCCCATATGATAGAAAAAGGAATAAATATGGTATTCAGTCTTAGGCCACTCATTTCCCCTCCTCTTTCAGAAATTCTACACACACACACACACACACACACACACACACGTGCTTTCTCTCTTTCTCACATTCACATAAGCATAATGAAATAACAACAGGAATATTTTATGTATGCTTTTGTTCTTTGTTTTAGTAGTAGTATATTTTGCATATTTGCATTTTATTTCACTCCCTTAGATGACAAAAAAATCAATTATTGCACCATAATTTATTTAACTAATACCTTTCTGATGGGCATTAATTTTAGTTCAAGTCTTTGTTATAGTGCAACATACATACTCTTCAGCATGTATCTGTATAAACAAGCTTTTGTAAATAAATGTGTATATATATGTGTGTATCTTTAATAATGAAAGGCCATATAGATAGTACTAGTGGTTTGATACTAGCCATTATGTTAAGTAGTAATATGGTGAATCATGGCAAAAAAATATATTGGGCTGGTACAGGATTTTGACATTCCAATAACTTTTTGTAGAGATGTAGTGTTTTTTCTATAGACAGAGGATATGATAAGCAACAGATAAGAATATTTGATCTGGGTGTGGTGTCACACCCCTGTAATCCCAGTGGCTTGGGAGGCGGAGGCAGGAGGATCATGAGAAAGCCACGCTCAGCTACTTAGTGAGGCCCTAAGCAACTTAGTAAGACCCTACCTCAAAATGAAATATTAAAAATAAAAGGCTGGGATATGGCTCAGTGGTTAAGTGCCCCTGGGTTTAATCTCTGATACCAAAGAAAGCAGCACAAAAAAGAATATTTGATAACAGGCCCAAATAGTGAAAAGAACTGCTAGATCTTCAAACTGCAATGAAATGTGAAAAATTTACTCATGTTCATGACTTTTTTTTTTTTGGTGGGGGATCTGCAAGGCAGTTGGTTTTTGATGGATTAGTCCTATGATTAACCTAATCAGTTTAAAATATTACTGTTTTTTGATAATCTCTTCATCAAATGAGTATTTCTTATTTTTTTCTCTCCAGGTAAAAAATATCATATTTCTTAGCATCTTAGGTTAATATTGTCATTCTTAAAACTGTGATTTCCAACAATCATTTGTAATGGCCATTGTTATAAATTTGGCTAATGAATACATTTCATTTTAATCTTGACATTTTAAATATTAAACTAAGCTTTTTGGTACTGATTTTTTTTTTTTAAGAATCCAATATTGGGGGGAAATTAGAGCTGAACTTCCTGCTAGACATGTGTTGGCAGAGAGACAAAAATATTTCTGGGTAATGGACATTAAAGATTGGAGCATATTGGAGCATATTAATTTTTAAACTTTGTAGAAAGCCTTTGTGATTACAGCTGCCTAATGTAGATAAATAATTAGGAAACACAGAGTCATGTGCTCTTTTAGTCTGAATAACGGTTCTTCTCTTTCTCTCTTATTTCCTTTGGATTTTTTAAAAACACTTTAAAAACGTTTTTATGTTGAGTCTATTTATTTCCAAAATATGAAGTTCAATATGTTTCCTGTTTATTTCTGTATCCACCCGCGATTTTGAATGTATAACTTTCACTTGTTGATATTCATCCATGTGTAAATACAGCTTGCCCTAGACCAAAGGAACCTGTCTCCCTTTCCCAAGGGTGGACTGCTGGGAAGTGCCTGTCAGGAGAGCTTGTACAGATTCCAGAAGTTCCCCCTATTCCCCCTTACATCTTTGTGAGGTCTCCTGGAAAGTTCTTACATGTCAAACAGAATAGAGGTAACGTTTGTCACTTCACAGTCCCGAGGTTAACAAATGCGTGTGGCTGCTTCCTCTCATTTTCTACTCAGAGTCTAATAAATGAAAGCAAATCATTCTGAGGCCCTAAGGGGTGGTATAACTAGAACTAAAAGAAACTTGGTTATGAGAATCACCATGTAAAAGGTCATCCAAGGAATCGCATCAGTGGCCTATTACATGAAGGAAAAAATTTTATTTCTGTTATAATAAGACACTGAAATTTTAAGATATGCAATAGCAGCATGCATTATTTCAATTAATGAAGTCTATTTGAAATTTACTATTAAAAATTTTCAGATGGGGCTGGGGATGTGGCTCAAGCCGTAGTGCGCTCACCTGGCATGTGTGCGGCCCGGGTTTGATCCTCAGCACCACATACAAACAAAGATGTTGTGTCCTCCGATAACTAAAAAATAAATATTAAAATACTCTCTCTCTCTCAAAAAAAAAAATCAGAATTACATTAACCTTGGAAAAACCATGGAGGTATGTGATGTAATCTCAGTAGTTAACTCATCAAGTTTTACATTGGTTCAAAGTGGTTGACAGAACTTGTCTATTGGGCACATAATCTGGGTACGACATAACATTTTAGGATGCCATACGCACCAACAATTAAATACATTTATTCCACAAAGTTGGTATTTTATTTACCATCACAGATAAAATAGTAGCACATAAGATTCAAGAACCATTATTTGGAGTTTCCAGATGATTATTAAAACTTACTTCAAATTATAGAGGCTCACAGAGTTAGATGATTGTGCGTTATAAAGGTTTATGTTAAAAACCGTATATAAACTGTATTAATTTAAGCTTTCAGTTCATGAGATAGTTCCAAACAGATAATTATTTACCATGGTTGTACATTGTACATTAGTGACAAATGCAAATAATACAGTTCAGGGATAGAGTTCATGCTCTATCATTTGTTCAGTTATTTTTTTTTTCTTGTTTCTGTATTAGGTTAATTGACACATATCTAGGATTTAGTGTGACTAAACACTAGAAAGTTCTTTAGAGATAATTTAACTCAGTCATGCATTTCTAAATATAAGGCAATGATTGTTATGATTTGACAATGAGGAGGAGGTTAAATTAGGTTGAGAACCATTGGAATAGAGATACCTAAATACTTATTGCTCATACTTTACTAAGAAACTTGTAGGCACTTTACACGCATTAATTCTTTGGTAGATATTATCATTGTTCTCGTTTAACAGATCAAGAAATACATTGAAACTCAGTTAAAATATATTCTATTTTTCTTTGGTCTCCTTGTAATTTATATTGGGTAATTCTATTGATATCTGCAATTCAAAAGACAACACAAGTATTACATGAACTTGAAGTAAACTGGAAATTGAAAGTAGGTCCATTGGCTTTTAAAATCTCCCACTATTTGCCTCCTGAGCTACTTGCCTGATCATGGACTTGTCTGGAATCACTCAGCTCTCTATTTCTTAATGTATTTAAGACTAAACTCCAGGTCTTCTCTACCCCAGCTGCTGTTAATGAGACCTATATGGCTGTAAGGATGGATGTCAATGCAGATGAATGGTTTCTTACTCTTTGATGGTGCATTCAGACTTGTTGGAGATTGTTTTGACATCCTGAGTCAGCATTTATCTGTATTCCTATAAACCACTGCTGTAAAAATCTCTATTCTTGTTAAGCTTCATAAATCACCACATTCCTTTTTGTTCTCTTTGGATGAACTCGCCTGTTTGTTCAAAAAGAAAATAGAAAGCATCAAGTTGAATCCCCTCTGACATTTTGCTTACTAATTACTGATGTCTCTACATCAGTTACAGAGACATTGATACTCATGAAACGAGTCAATGTCTTCAATTATTATTATTGCTATTGTTATTTTTAATATTGTCATTATCATCATCAACCTTCATTATTCTCTCCTATATCTCTCTAAACCCTCAATTTTTATTCTAGACACTATACCTATCATTTCTTCCCTTGCTCCAATAAGTACTGGCTTGCATAGAAGATGCAAACTTTTTATTTCTGCTAGCTCATTGCTTAGTGTCTACAAACAAATTCAAATTTATGAAATATCTTATTTTTTCCTTTGGTCTTTTTCTAATTCCTATTGGATAATTCCATTGCCAGTACAAGCAAATCTCTTTAAAGATTTTTTTGCCTCTTATTTGCTTTACTACACATTGTAAAAATCATCTTCACATTATGTAGTATTTCTGTAAATAGAGATTTTGACTTACCCGATTTGCGCTTCCTATCCTTCAAGTTTTAGGCAGCTAAAGTAGGAAAAACACTTTTCCACAGGGTATTTTGGAATTTCAGTGTTGCTAAGTTCACTGTGTACTCTTTTGTTTTTATCTTACTTGAGATTTCTACTATATTATTTTATTCATAATCCACTCATTATTAAACACACATAGAGAAAACTTATAAACCAATATCTCTGATAAGCATGCAGATTACAGCATTATAAAATTCAAGAAAGCTTCTAGTCTTGTTATTTTCACAGTTTGAAGTGGAAGATAGACAATAAATAAATTAATAACCTATGGTATAATATAATATAGTAATACAGTTGAGGTGAGTGTAAGGCTGATAAATTGGAGATAGAGTAGCAGAGTGGCTAAGGAAGACTTCTCATAATAGATGATATTTGAGGTATTATCCAAATGAAAAGAAGTGAGTCATTTTCAAATATGACAGAAGAGTGATTCAAAGACAGGGAACAGAAGGAAACTGCAGAAGTTAACTTGACATGCATCTATTAAATAGCAGAAGGATGGTATATAGAAAGGAGTTAAGATACCAGGTCTGAAGAGAGATTGATTAGATCTGATAAGGCAAGAAGTCATGGAAGGCGTTTGGGTTTGATACCATGGACAATGGTTAACTATGAGAGAACCCTAACCATTAGAAGAATAAACAGTTTCCTTTCCAAAATATCACTGCAGATGGTGAGGAACAAGAATGAAAGTCTAGGTTCAGGCACTTATGGAGGCAGGTCTAGTGCCTCTCTGGGAAGATTCTGAGAGGTGGTACTATACAGAATGTGTGTGGAAAGAGAAAATTAATGGAGAAAATCAATAAGCTGGATAAATTATTTAGAAGTGTGTGTATAAGATATTTGTAAATCTATGATAAATAATTACAAATAGCACTCTATGTGTTGTCATAGCTATGTAAACTCAACAGAATATTATCACACCATCCCAAATACATTTTGTTGCTTTTCTTCTTGGGGATTGGGATCTCTTTCATTGCTGCCTGAGTTGTTCTCAAGTTCTTTATGTATAAGTTGTAAAGTTATAAATGCAATACTGCTTGGAAGCATTAGAAATTAACCATGGGAAGGTGCAGGTTTCTAAGCCAGTCACCATGGATAGGCTGGGGGGTGGGGGGGGAAGTGTGACTGGGCTTCTGGAACAGAGTTCCTCTGTATCCAGGACGCTTGGTGTTGAGTTTGGGTGTCCCAAAATAGTCATGTGGAATATAATTCCTGCAACTAAGAAAAGAGATACTATCAGAAGAATCTGCATGCCAGGGTGGAGTGGGTAACTGTCCAACATCTTCACTCTGAGCAAGAGATGTTATGGGAAACATGATCAAAAAGAAATGCTTAAACAAAGGAAGCAAGGTGAAAATTTGACTTTGAGATATGTCAAATTTTAACTTTGTAGCATTTCAACTTGGCTTTGAACGAGTGAGGGTCAATAGAAAAATCAGTTTTGTAAACCTGGAGAATTTAGAATTTTCAATTTGCAAATTCTTTATATAATTCAAAATTCTACATATTTCAGCAAAAAAGAGAAAAGATAAGTTAAGCATTTAGAGTTTAGATAAAGAAAATCTAATGGCAATCTAACCCTTATCTGTTCCTTTTGTATGAATGTACTAAATTTAATTGGAAAGTTTGATATTCTTATGTTTGTAAGATTACATTTTTCCATCATTTTCTCATTTAGCTTCACATAATAAAATAACCCTCATTCAAGATCTGGGCTTTCTACATTTTAATGTGAAAACAAAGTCATCTACTATTATGCCTGAGTATGTAATTGTAGTACAAATGCTGTACCTGTGGTGCATTATGCTATTTTTAGACCATATTGAAATTTTATTATATTGGAGAATAGTTTCCAAGGATTGTGATCATTATAAGTGTATTTCCATGTATTAAATTCTAATCCTGAACACAGCGTTGAGTTCCTGAATGCTTTCTACAAACAGAAAAATGAGTGAAATTGAACATATTTTCTGAGAGTTTTTCTTTGAAAGAGGAAGAGAAACACAACTAGAAAGTACTATTCTATTACAATAAAATGCTTTGATAAAAATATAAGTTGACCCTGTAGCCTCCATGTCTACAAAATAACATACCTAGAACATTTGACCTGCTGCTGCCTCTCACCTGCCCAGGTTTTATTAAATCATAGCAAACTTATGCTTTTCAGAAGCAACTTCAAAGGATTTTCTTACTTGATGTTTGTTTCAATGTTGAATTATTGTGAGAAATTTCTTACATTCTTGGTTTCAAACAAGTTAAAACTACTTTGTGAGAAAAATAGGTTGGAACTTAAGTCAATTTTGTTCGCAGCTAGTGATTCGAAGATCTAATAAATATAAAGAATAATAAATTGTCAATAATAAAGAATAGAATGTCCTAGATGCTTCCTGTGGAAGCAAATATAAGTGTATGTATATATATATATATATATATATATATATATATATATATATGTGTGTGTGTGTGTGTGTGTGTGTGTATGTATGTGTGTGTGTATGTATGTGTGTGTGTGTGTAATAAAATATATTCCAACATATATTTTTGTATCTATATATGTATATATATCCATATATTGGTGCTAGGAATCAAACCCATGTTTTCATGCATTCTAGGCAAGTGCTTGAACTCTGATACATTTCTAGGCCAAAAGCATATCACTTTTTAAAAATGTAGACAATGCTCAGGCTGTATTCTGATTGGCTCCTACATAGCAATCACCTGTTTTCTGAATTCACTTCAGTGATTAAGACCACATCTAAACTTGATTATTAAACACAAAATTAAAAAACTATTTTATGAGCAAAATTATTATAAAGGAAATCATTAATTTTTAATGAAACTTTTAAAGAGGATACTATTATATTCATTTCATGGTGGGGTGGCATTATATACATTCTATCTTCTGCAGTTAATCATATAGAAAAGACAACACTGCTGCTAATAGGCAAAAAATGAAGAAGTTACACATTGTGTACTGTCTTAGAAGAGAGGGTCCTGTGTATCATCTAGGCAACCAGTGTATTTTGGGACCCTATAATATTGTCTCTGTTTCTCCAGGTTCTACTATTGAGCTAAGCCTATGTCTATAACATCCATCTTTTTTATCCTTAAAACAAGCAAACAAAAAAATTAAAGGAGGAGGATATCTATCTACAAAAACAAAGTAACTTTATAACAAGCTTTTATAAAATGCTATGCATTTACAAATTCAATAGTGATGTCTTACCAATTCCGATACTGATTAAATTGTTTAGCTGTAGGAGAGATGGAAATTTATGCTGGGATCTAATTACACAGTTTATCAAATTTAACGTTTTCTCATTCACAATTCTTTCCTAGAGTGGAAGAATTGATATCAGACAGTGGTGAAAGTAGTTAATTTTATAAAAATTTGCACATATTCATTAGTTAGCATGTAGTGGAAACATTGCTTTGAGAAAATCTTTACCTGCATCTGTTAAAACGTACCATGTGTTTTGGGTTGTTTTCAATATTAAAATCCCAGTGACCAACCTCCTCAGATTGTAATAAGTCCTGAAAAACCAAACTATTTCTTTAGTAAATTACCAAGAGAAGAATTAATAAATTTTAAATGTTTTATTTGAATTATTATTTTAAACATAATTTCTGAAGGATGATTATTATAATTATATTACCTAAAGGTGATACCATTTTTTTTTTAGTTTTTCTAAAATTTTCCTTAGAGAAACCACCACTGCATTATAAATATCCTTGTCTTTTCTTACTCTTGCTCTATTATATTCAACTAAATGGAGAAAAGGAATCTCAACTTGGTGCATATTTATTAAGCACCTGCTATATGTGCAACATATTGTTGGTCACTGTGGGAAATCAAAATTAGTAATGAAATGTGCCATCATCTTGATTTTCAAACAGAATTAATTCAGTAGAGATATATGAATATAATTCTACAATGAAAAAATGTACAATTGAATAAATTTTAAACATTTGTGAAAAAATAAATTATATTTTAGTTTCATAAACCTCTGTGCTATGTTACATATCAGAACAAAATAAGATAAAAAGTAAAAACTGGCAGGAATAGAAATAGTGGTCATTAAAATGATCTTTTTTTATACTATAGCACCACTAAATTTTATTGTTTTGATTATAGATATATTCTAATAGAAAAAACATTAAAATTTTATGATTGCATTATTAATATGCTAATTCATTTTATGTGTTTGTATAACCTTCCTTATAAGAGCTCCATTTATTCTCATTGGACAGTTACGTTAGAAAGAGCTTCAAAAATAGGGTTAATCCATTCACAAATGTTGGCATTTAACTTTTTCTAAGATTTACGACTATCCTAATTCTTGACAATGCATTATTTGAGTGCAAATATGGGCTCTCTATGTACATTCTTAATAAAATATCTAAACATTAATTTGGCTTTGGTTTTATATATTACATTTCTATTAGGTTTAATCTTTCCCATTGAGTGACCCAAACATACCCCCCCCCCCCCAGAGGGCATATGGGAATGTAAAAGTTCACATTGTATTTTCTGCAATTAGTAAAATTCAGAATTGATTTAAAATCATTTATATGGACAACCCTGAAATATTATTTTTCTTGTTGGTTCCACTGTTGTTCAATCCTTATATTATTGTGTGGAACTGCAAACATGTGTTTTGATTTTTCTACTTAAATGTCACCAGAAATATAGACACCAAATAACCAAAGGTGGTTGAATATTATCAGTTAAATTTGTGTTGATGGCATGAAATATCTTCTTCTATAGTAAGCTGTCAGTTGACATGTGCAAGTAACTTGTGGATGATAGTAACAGAGGAAGGATAAAGAAAAAAAATTCAGTATCTCTTCATTCAACAATTCTTTATTATCTGCAACATGCCAGATATTCTAGGCACAGATACATCAGTGAGTAAAAGAGTCACATGTATCATTCTAGCGGAGGCCAAAATCTCGTATGATTTTTTAAAGTGAATTGTAAATGTTTAAACACAGTATGAGCTCACCGTTGGGAAGTTTGTCATCAAGATGAACCTGGAATGAGTTCAAATTCATAAGCGTTGTCATACCTCTTTGAACCTATGATATCAAGGCATGAAAAGAGAAGATGAAATGGAAGTTGTCAGACAAAGCATAGGGAGAAGTGTTTGAGGCAAAGAAAACAAAATGCACAAAGGAAAAATTGTGACAGGTTTGAGGCACTGAAGAGAGGAACGGGAATAGAAAGCTCCATTTTGAACATGTGAAATGTAAAAGGCCCAGGAGATAGCCCGCAGGAAAGAGGAGCTTGCAATTATCAGAGAAGTTTGGTGTAGAGATAGATTTCAACCCATGAGTGGCATTGAAATTCATGGAAACAGATGAAAGCATGTGAGGACATGTTGAAAACAAAGAGGGTAAGAGTAAATCCTTGGGAAATTCCAATTCTTCAGAGGTAGACAACAAAGAAGATCCTACATTGGAGACAGAAGAATGTGGTAGGAAGAAAATCAGAAGGCTGGGTTATAACAGGCACCAAAATAAATATGTTAAGGTGAAGGAGATATTTGCTTGTCCATTCTGCAGAGGGCTTAAGCAAGATAGTTTTAAGAAAAAAAAATTACTGAATTTAATAATTTGGGATTGTGATTCAGAGCAGAGTAAAATGAAACAGTGAAGCAAAATATAAATTTAGAAATTATTTTCCAGGGAGAAAACAATGGAATATTCAATTAAAATTAGGGGATTTCTCAACTGTTTTGTTTTACTTCACTTTAAGATAGGAGCTTATCACCACAGATTACTTGGTTTTGAGGGGAAGTTGAGTAAAATGAGAGATTTGTGCTGAAGGAGAGAGAATTAAATCCTTTCAGATAATGAGAAGAGAGGGATATTGAATACATGTGGGGCAGGGGAGGTTATTCTGTAGTCAGAAAAGAGGCACCTTTTCTGTCTTGCCAGAAATAAAAAAAGACAATATGTGCACGATGCATTTGGACCCACAGATGTTACATTGTGAAAGGGACTTTTTCACCCCAACAACACCTTCTATGTCCTGAAGCCAATATAAGTAGATCATCAAAGTTCTTAGAAAAAAGTAGATTAAAAAACAGAATAATCATGGTTGTTCTTATTGTTATTTGAATAAGGATACATTCGTGTGTTTAAAGATTCAAAATATTATTAAGATATATGCAGTTAAAAGTCTCCTGTCCAACCTGTCCCAAGCAACTTAATTCCCTTTCCTAGATGTAAACTTTTCACCCTTTGTTTCACAAGAGTCACTATCTTTTACATACTTCTGGAAAGATTTTTATTATTTTCTGTTTCCTTTTAATTTCACCTTAGCTTCACATCGTGTACATGTGTATGTCATATATATTTTCTCAGGAAGATATTATGAGATCAATTTTAGTAATCAGTGCTTTCCTCCTCTCCCTCCTCCTCCTCCTCCCCTTCCTCCTCCTCCATCCTTATAGCTACATTGTATTTCTTATTAATCTGCTGTAACATGTGATAATTTGTACACAGTGCATCTTTCTTAGCCAAGCAAATGATGCAATATTGATTAATGTAATAATCAATATTAGTCTGTTTCCTTTTTGGCTATATATTGGAGGTGTTAGTATTCTAGCCAAAAACAAGAAACATTATATAAATATGTTCATTGTTGTTTGCCCAGCTCTGAACTTAAACTTTTATTCCAACAGCTGACATGCCATTTCCAAAACTGAGCATTGTCCCGACTCTTTTGGCCCTCCCCCTATTCTACTTGAAGTCCTTGCTTTGGTTTCTGTATTTTCCTTTCCCCCCGTTTGAACTGCTCCTCTGCTTCCCCCTTCCCAGTCTTAGTCTTAGACAGGGGTCCTGGGTTGAGATATAAGTCTCAGAAATCCTATCAGCTAATTTAAAAAGTAAAATTAAAAAGGCTATGGGAAAAGAAGTAAGGCTTCTGGAATGTAAGAGATCAGCTATCTTCATATGTGATATATGATCATTCCTGATATTTCTAATATGGTTCTTGGCCCAGCTTTAGTTAAATCCTTCTTATGATATACTTCATGGTAGACTAAATCTGAAACCCTGGATCAATATCTTCTTCCTCGTTAACAGAAGATTCACCCTTTGTTTCACAAGAGTCAATGGAGACTTTTAAACAGATCTGTAGCAATAGCTTTGAATCATGGCTAGACTTGAGTCAAGTGCTTGTGCTACTAATAGGAATCTAAAATCTTTGTGTATATGCATTTGCAGTTTTGCCAAGAGAGGGGAAATTGATGTAATGCTACACTGATTCAATTCTGTTTTACATCCTTCTTCTCAAAAGAGGAGAGCTTTGGCAGCCTTCCCAACTAATGGAGGATTTCCAGAGGAAAAGTCAGTGGCTCTCAGATTCTGGCTTCACTATCAATGGAACAATCACTTAAGAAGCATTAGGTTTAAATGACTTATACTAGAGGGTTCATTCAAATTTATCTGATGCCCAAATCCTCCAAAAATCCTTGAAAATTTATATATTGAATTTAGAAATGTGAGTATTCATTATTAATCCATATTATTTATGCATAACTCTGAAAACAATAGGCAAAAACATCTCTGAGAGTTAAAATGGTAATCATTTTAAAGATTGCATATTAAAACAATAGTATGTATCAGAGATACTCTAATATAAACTTAGACATATAGTTCCTTCTTTCTAACTTAGTAACTATCATAATAAATATTTTAAAACATTTGTGAGATTGACAACTCTTCATTATGTTTCTGGCTTCCATCGTTGTATATAAGTTTTTATAACCAATTAAGTATAAATAAATATAAATCAATTTAATAGAATCCAAATAAAATAAGACCTTATTTTTTTTAAATAAGAGGATGAACTTATAACTTGCATACCTCTACCAATTATAAAATTATATATATTAAAAACATAACAATGTCAAAATATATTTAATAGAATAATGTTTTGAGTAAAATATCTGAAAAGAATAAAAGTAATACATATTTAATTGCCTTAAGGATATATAGAAGAATCATTGGATACCTTTTTCTGTTGTGAAAATGTAATTAATTTTGAAATAATTCAGTTCAAATTTTTGCTCTGCTTATAATTAGCTTTTTAAATCTGGGCATGTTTTTCATCTTTTAAATCTCAGTTTCTCTTATATAAAAATGGCCTAATTTTTAATGATAGTTTAACATGAATCTTGTAAGAATTAAATGATATTATGAAATGAATATAATTAGATTAGGGCAGCCAGGAAGCAAAGAGAGAGACAAAATGAAAGAGAGAAAAAAAGGCTAGGGACAAGATATAGCCCCCTGGGACATGCCTCCAATTACCTATTTCCTTCAAGTGTGCCCACCTGCCTACATTTTCTGGCATGTCTTAATAGTCCACTCAGTTACAAAAAAGATTAATCCACTGAGGCCGTTGCAGTCTTCTTGATACAATCACGTCCCTAAAGTTCTACTTCTGAGCATTGTTGTGATGGAAACCAACCCTTCAACATATGAGTCTTTGGGGGACACTTCATATTCAAATAAAGGAGATGGATAATGGGAGCCAAGTGAAAATATGTTTCAATGAATTGGGAGTATAGGATGGCACCAAATGCTACTGAAAGGTCAAGACAGAATCTATTATTTGTCTTTTAGTAATGTGAAAATCATTTGTAAACTTGACAATGTTTTTAATGCAGTAAGAATTCAAGAAAACTTAGTACAAGAAAAATTAGAGGCAATGAATGTTGTATGGACACACATAATGCACATAATTAAAAAAATATTTGCAAAGAAGCAAATGACACCAACATACTATAGATTAGTGTTAGGTATGACAAACATTAGTTATATAAGGATTATATATATATAAATTTAATTAATTCTGAATAAATAATATCCACATAGTTATTGTTTACTTGACTATGAATGACCTTTACATGTCTTTTCAAATTATGTGAACATTTAGTATGTTACTTTACTGTTTCTACTTTTTAAATGCTAGGAATGCAACTTCAACACCCACACCAAACTGAAAATTCTATGATCTTAATACATTTTTAAAAATCGAGAAATATAAATTACATGTTATGAATACTTGATTAGTCTTGTCAGTGGATTTTGCATGACCCAAGTAAAAATTATTGTATTTACTCATATTAAGATCACCTGTTTTAAACTTTTTTAAACAATTGCTAGGTTTTGATAGGATTTTTCAAAGTGAACTTTTAGACTTATATAGAAAAAAGATAGATTGGTGGATTCTGCCCTTGATATTACTTTTCAGTTCACTCTTTTAACCCATATATACTTTTTTAGGTAATAATTTTATATTTTAAGAAATAGTTAAATTTGCATATATAAAAGGTCATATTTGTTCAAAAGGTATATTTCATAACTATAGTCAATTTTCTTTTCCATATTTAGGTCTTTAAAGACTGTATACTTTGTGTATTCCAAAGGCTTGCACCATAATTCCCCTTGGAAAAAGTTGTTTATCATCAAAATTTAAAAATGATTAGCATTTCCATTGAAGTTATTTTTTCTTTTTGCACTTGAGTTCATCTATTGGTGATTAAATCAATTGGTGAGAAAACCACTCAGATTATATCAAAAGAGTTTATTTATGCCAAATTTATTTTGCGTAAAATTTAATCTAGAAATAGTGAACAAGTATTTTCCTAACATTGCATACTAATACTATTTCTGTTTTTCCCTTACAAGATATTTTTACTGTTTCTTTTTAGTTATACATAATATTAGAATTCATTTTGGTATAATTAAAAAAGCATGGAATATAATTTGCTCTAATTCAGTCCCTAATATTTCCCCTTTCCCTCTCCTCCTCCCTCTATTCCCCTGATCTTTGTGCTACTTACTTTTTAGCTTTTTTATTTACTTATTATTTTAATCAGTGACTTATAGACGTGCATGATAGTGAGATTCACTGTGGTATATTAATATATGTACATAGAAAAGTAGTTAGTTCAGATTCATTTCTCTGTTCTTGCCTTATCCCATCCCTTCTCTTTCCACTGTACTCCTCTTCATAAAATCCACCTGTTATGGTTTGGATGTGAGCTACAGTGTGATACAATGCAAGAAGTTTCAGAAGAAAGGATTGGGTTGTGAGAGTCTTAAACCAATCAGTGAATTAATCCCTGATGGGATTAACTGAGTGGTGACTGGAGGCAGATGGGATGTGGCTGGAGGAAGTGGTTAATTGGGGACGTGGCTATGGGGTATATATTTGTGTCTGGATTGTGGAGTCTTTCACTCTGCTTCCTTCCCTCTGCCACACTCCTCCATGATATTCAGCTGGAGGCAGCCTTCTATGGACTAAGACCTCTGAAACCATGAGCCCTCATATCAACTTTTCCTTCTCTATAGTTGTTCTGGTCAGATCATTTAGTAATCCTTTATGTAATTCTTCCTTTCCCTTACTCTCCCTCACTCTCAACCCTCCTTATTTTGCACTAGCTTCCACATCAGAGAACACATTCAAACTTTGACTTTCTTAGTCTGGCTCATTTCACTTAGCATGATAGTCTCCAGTAACACTCATTTATTAGCAAATGCCCTAATTTCATTTTCCTTTATTGCTGAGTAATACTCCATTTTCTATATATACACCACATTTTCTTTATTCATTCATCTGTTGAAAGGGCACCTTCATTGATTTCATAGCTTGACTATTGTGAATTGTGCTGCTACAAACATTGATGTGACTATAAAGGTGCAGTATGTTAATTTTAGACCTTTGGGATAATAACCATGGAGTGGGATAGCTGGATCAGATGGTGGTTCCATTTCTAGTTTTTTGAAAAATCTTCATATTGCTTTCCAGAGTGATTGCACTAATTTATAATGCCACCAACAATGTTGTGAGTGTAACTTTTCTCCATGTCCTTGCCAACATTTTTTTGTTTGTATTTTTGATAATTGCCACTCCAGCTGGAGAGAGGTGAAATCTTAATTTAGTTTAGGTTTGCAATGCTCTGATTGCTAGAGATGCTGAAAATTTTTTAATATATTTGTTGCCCCCTCTATTTCTTCTTTGAGAAGTGGCTCTTTAATTTTCTTGCCCATTTATTGATTTTTTCCTATTGGCTGTAAATTTTTATGAATTTTTTATATATTCCGGATATAAATACCCTGAAGAGCAGGTGGAATCTCTGATACCAAAACCAGAAAAAGACATACCAAAGAGAGAAAATTTCAGGCCAATATCCTTGATGAACATAGATGCAAAAATTCTTAATCAAATATTGGCCATTCAATTACAAAAATATGCACAGAAAAGAATTTTAGTAGGAATTTCATTAAATCTGTATAGTACTTTTGGTAGTATGGCCATGTTGACAATATTAATTCTGCCTATATTAGAACATGGGAAACCTTTCCATCTTCTAAGGTCTTCTTAAATTTCTCAAGTGTCTGTAGTTTTCACCTCTTTTGTTAGATTGATTCCCAAATACACATATTTTAAGGCTTTTATAAATGTGATAGTTTTCCTAATTTCTCTTTAAGTTGACTCATAAGGAATGTGATTGTTCTGGGGGTATTAATTTCATATTCTGTGAGTTTGTTGAATTCATTTATGATTTCCAGAATTTTTTTTTTGGGGGGGGGGTTCTAAATATAGAATCATGTCACCTGCAAATAGTGATGGATCAATTTCTTCTTTTCTGATTTGTATCCCTTTAATTTCTTACTTCTGCCTAAATAGTCTGGCTAGAGTTTCAAGGTCTCTATTGAATAGAAGTGGTGAAAGAGATCATCGTTGTCTGTTCAACCTGGGTACTCTTCAACATGTAAATAAATAAAGGAAATATTGTATATATTGTATATATGCACAGTGAAATATTACTCAGCCATAAAGAAAAATGAAATTGTGGCATTTGCTGGTAAAAGGATGGAACTGGAGACTATTATGCTCAGTGAAATAAACCAATCCCAAAAAACCAAAGGCCAAATGTTTACTCTGATATGTGGATGCTAACACACAATAAAGAGAGTGGGGAGGGAACAATAGAAGTTTTTTAGTTTAGACTAAGGGGAGTAAAGGAAAGGGAAGATGGATGGGAATAGGGAAGAGTAGAATGATTTGGACATAACTTTTTTTATATTCCTATATGAATATACACCCAGTGAACTCCATTATGTTCAACCACAAGAATGGGAAGTTACACTCCATGTATGTATAATATGTCAGAATATACTCTACTGTCATGTATATCTAAAAAAGAACAACAAGAAGAAGATAATGCATCACAAACAAGTGGGTCATTCCAGGGATGCAAGGTTGTCTTGACATATGCAAATCAATTAAAATAATTCACCACATGAGTAGACATAAGAAAAAAATAATCATATGATTATCTCACTAGGTGCAGAAAGGCAACATCCACTTGTGTTTATACAGTACATAAATTAGGGATAGAAGTAACCTAACCAACATTGTAAAGGTTGTATATGAAAAATTCCAGGCCAAGATACTGAATGGAGAAAAACTGAAAGCATTTTCTCTAAAAATAGGAATGAGACAAGGATGCTCATTTTCACCACTCCTATACAACATAGTCCTCAAAACTCTAGCCAGAGCAATCAGGCAGAGAAAGAAATTAAAGGAACACAAATAGGAAAAGAAGACTTCAAATTATCTCTGCTTGCTGATGACATGATTCTATCTTTAGAAAACTCAAAAACTCTACCAGAAGACTTCTGGAGCTGATAAACAATTTTAGTAAAGTAGCAGGATATAATAGCAACACACATAAGCCAATCACTTTTCTGTTCTTCTATAAGGAACTTGCTGAAAAACTATTCCATTCATAGTAATCACAAAAAAGAATGCTTTAGAATTAATCCAGCAAAAGATGTCAAGAACCTTCACAATAAAAATTACAAAACACAGAAGAAATTGGAGAAGACTTTAGAGGATGGAAAGACCTCTGATATTCTGGGATAGCCAAGAATCAATATTATTAAAATGGCCATACTACCAAAAGCATTATATAGATACATGTAATTCCCATCAAATTACCAATGAGATTCTTCTCAGAATTAGAAAAAGCAATTCTCGAGTTCTTCCAGAAAATAAGAGACCTAGAATAGCCAAAGCAATCCAGAGCAAAAAGAATGTTTTAGAGTCATCCAAATACCACACCTCAAAATATGCTACAGAGCTACAGTAACAAAACAACATGTTACTGGTACCAAAATAGATATGAAATCCAATGGAATAGATTAGAAGACATAGAGATAAATCCACATAAATACAATTATGTCTTACTAGACAAAGATGCCAAAAACATATGTTGGAAACAGGAGAGCCCTTTTTAACAAGTAGTGCTGGGAAAACTGGACATCTATGTATAGAAGAATGAACTTGACATCTATTTCTCACCCTGCATGAAAGTCAACTCAAGAGTTACTGAATCAAATACATAGAAATGAAAATAAACGTTCTATAACTGCTAGAAGAAAGTGTAGGCCCAATACTCTAACATGTCAGTACAAGAACCAACTTCTTTTTTTTAAGAGAGAGAGAGAGAGAGAGAAAGGAGAGAGAGAGAACTTTTTAATATTTATTTTTCAGTTTTCGGTGGACACAACATCTTTATTTTATTTTTATGTGGTGCTGAGGATCGAACCCAGTGCCCCGCGCATGCCAGGCGAGTGTGTTACCGCTTGAGCCACATCCCCAACCCAAGAACTAACTTTTTAAACAAGACTCCTAAAATAAAATAAATAAAACCAAAAACCAATAAGTGTGATGACAGCAAATTAAAAAGCTTCTGCACAGTAAACTATTAAGAACATGGAGAGCCTACAGAATGGGAGAAGATCTTTAATGTTTTTTATTAAGCTATTTAATAACTTTACTTATTTTATTGATTCTTTATAATTATATAAAATAATGGAATTCATTATGCCATATTTATAAATGCAAATAAGTAATTTGATCAAACTTGTTTCCCAGTACCTTTCTTTCCTTTCCCTTCTTCAATCCACTTGCTCTACTCTGCTAATCTCCCTTTCATTATTACTGGTAATATGTTTTTAATTAGTGCATTGTAATTATAACTCTATACATATGTATGTATGATTCATTGTATATTCATACATAGACACAGCAAAATTGTGTAGATTCCATTGCCTGGTACTTCCTCACGCCCTACCTTTCTCCCTCCCTTTTGGTGCCCTTCCTCTATTCTTGGTCTTTCTTCTATTTTCATGAGATTTCTATCCCCCTTTTAAAATTCCTTTCTCTCTCTCTAGCTTCTGCATAGGAAAGAAAACATGATCCTTGAATTTCTGCATCTGTCCATTTCACTTAGTGTGATGTACTCCAGTTCCATTTATTTCCTAGCAAGCACCCTAATTTCATTCTTATTTATGGCTGAATAAAACTCCATTATGTGTATATGCTACATTTTGTTTGCTGATGGGAACCTAGACTTGTTCTGTAACTTGGCTGCTTGTAAATTGTATTAACGTATCACTGTAGTATGCTGATTTTAGATCTTTTGGATAAATACCAAGAAGTGGGATACCTGGGTCATATAATGTTTTCATTCCTAGATTTTTGAGGAGACTTCAGACTGCTTTCCAAGGTGAATGTACCAATTTGTTTTCCACAAGGAATGTTTAAGTGTACCTTTCTCCCCGCATCCTTGCAATTAATTATTATTTTTTTATTCTTGATGATTGCTACTCAAGTTGGAGTGAAATAAATAAAGTTTTGACTTGTATTTGTCAGATCACTAAGGATGTTGAACGTTTTTATTTTTTTCATATACCTGTTGGCCATTTCTGTATCTTCTTTTGACAAGTGTCTGTTTAATTCATTTGCCCTTTTATTGAGTTAATTTATTAATGTTAAGATTTTAGCTTTTTATATATTCTGAATATCAATCCCCTATCAGAAGAGTAGATGGCAAAGATTTAACTCCCTTTCTGTAGGTTCTCTCTTTACGCTTTTGTTTTCTTTGCTGTGCAGAAGCTTTTTAATTAGATACCATCCCACTTATTGATTCTTTGTTTTATTTCTAGGAGCTGAAGGGGTTTTATTAAAGAAGCCAGAGCCTGTGACAATGTATTGGAGTGTTGTCTCTATACTTTCCTCTAGTAGCTTCACTGTTTCTGGTCTAGTTCTTAGGTCTTTGATATACTTTGAGTAGATTGTGTGTGTGTGTGTGTGTGTGTGTGTGTGCAGGGTGAGAGACAAGGATCTAGTTTCATTTTTAACGCAGAAATATTCAATTTGCTCAGCACTCTTTGTTGAAAAAGCCTATGTTTTCTTCAAAAATCTGTGATCGGGATTGTGAAACCTAAACCTCCAGCATTAGTCTTTCTTTTTTTTTTTTAATAGTTTATTTTGACTTTTGGTTGCAGAGGTTTGGTCCACGGTCTGCTGAGTCTATTGCTTTGTTCCTTTGACTATCATAGCTCTTTTTTCTTCCATGTGAATTTTAGGACTGTTATTTCTAGATTTGTGAAGAATTAGCATTTTTATTAGTATTACACTGAATCTGTAGATTACTTTTGACAATATGGCCATTTTGTAAATATTAATTCTGCCCATGCAAGAACTTGGGAGGTCTTTCTGTCTTTCCAGGTCTGCTTCAACATTTTTCTTCAGTGTTCTATACTTTTTATTGGATAGCTATTTCACCATTTTAGTTACATTTATTCCCAAGTATTTTATTTATTTGTTTGTAGCAATTTTGATTGAAATTGTTTTCCTGATTTTTTTCTCAGCAGATTTATTATTGGAGCATAGAAAAATCTATTGATAATGTGTGTGTTGATCTTGTATTCTACTGCTTTGTTGAATTTGTTTATGAGCTCAAAAAATCTGATAGAATTTTTTGTATTTTCTAAGTATAGAATCATATCAAATACAGTTTGAATTCTTCTATTCCTATTTGTATCTCTTTAATGTCCTTCTGTTGAATGATTGCTTTGGAGTTTCAAGAACTATGTTGAATAGGAATGGACTGAGGTTATCTTTGTCTTGATCCTGATTTTAGATAAAAGTACTTTCAATTTTTCCCCACTCAGTATGATGATGGCTTTGAGTTTGTTGCTTATGGCTTCATGAGATTGAGGTAAATTCTTTCTATCCCTAGTTTCTTCTGTATTTTTAACATCAATAGTTGGTACATATTGTACAAGGTTTCCTCATATCCATTATGATGATCATGTTATTTTCATCATTAATTCTATTTATGTGATAAATTACATTTTTGGTTTATATATGTTGAACACGTCTTGCCTCCTTGGAATGAATACAAATTGATCATGTTGCATAATTTCTTAATGTGCTCTCAATACAGATTGCTAATATTTTATTTAGAATTTTTGCATCTATGTTCATCCGGGACGTTGATCTGTAGTTTTGCTCATTTGATATCTTTATCTCATTTTGGCATTGGGGTAACACTGGTTTCACAGAATGAATTTTGGAATCCTCCTTCCCTTTCTGTTTCATGGAAAAATTTGAAAAAGATTTGGAATTAGTTCTTCCTTAAAGGTATAATAGATCTCAGCTGAGAACCCATCTGGTCCTGGACATTTATTTGTTGGAAGGCTTTTTTATTACTGCTTTATTCTCACTGCCTAATATTGGTTTATTTAAGTTTTCTGTACCCTGTTTGTTCAATTTTGGTTGGACATATGTGTCTATAAATTTTCAATGTCTTCCAGATTTTACAATTTTTTGGAACGTAAGGTTTCAAAATAGTTTCCAGCGATTCTCTGGATTTCAGACATATCTGTGATATTTCCTTTTCCACTCCAAATTTTATGATTTGGGTCATATCTCTTTCATTTTGTTAGGGTTATCTATCTTGTTTATCATTTCAGAGAACCAACTCCATTGCATTGACCCTTTGTATTGTATTTTTATTCTCTATTTTTTTACAGTTTGATCTTAATTATTTCCTGTCTTCTGCTTGTTTCAGATTAGTTTATTGCTGCTTTTCTAGGACCTTGTGATATAGTATTACATTGTTTATTTACCATCTTTCTTTTTTATGGAGGCACTTAATGCTATAAACTTTCCTCCTAGAACTAACTTCATAGCATCTCAGATATTTTGAAACATTATGTCACTATTGTATTTTCTAGGATTTAAAAAATAATTTCTCTTCACCTCCCTCCTATGACCCCAGTTCTCATTCATTCCTCAATCTACATGAGTTTATGTGGGTTTTGTATTTTTTCTTGCTCTTTATTTTTTTAATTTTATTTCATTATGATTCAATAAGATATAATGGATTACATCTGTTTTATTTGGTAAGATTTTCTTTTTTTACCTAAAATATTTTTTATATTGTTTAATTGGAGAGTTGAGACGATTTGCATTCAGAATAATTATGCAGAGAGATTTATTACTTAGGGCCATTTTGGTTTTCATTCATATACTTAACTGTCTTATTATAGTGTAACTGCACTTTTAGTGATCTTCCTTCATTTTGGGGCATTGGGGTTTGCTCTGAATGCTCTGTGCAGAATTTCTTTCAGTATTTTCTCTAGTGATGAATTAGTGATTATGAATTTTTTTAGTTTATTTTCAATTTGGAAATCTTTATTTTTTCTTGAGTCTGAATGATAACTTTGCTGGATATAGCAAACTTGGTTGGAAATTGCTTTCTTTCAAAGCATTAATTATTTCTTTATAAGTCCTCTTGGATTTTAGATTCTAAATTGAGAAGTCCAAAATTAGCCTTATATGTTTAATTCAGAATGTTACCTAGAATTTTTCTCTTGCGTCTTTTAATTCTCTATCATTGTCGCTTTTTTATGTTTATTTATATTATATTTATATTTGGGATATTGATTATGATGAGTCTTGGAAAGTATATTATTTGATCTTGCTTCTATTTGGTGTTCTATATGATTGCTGTATGTGGCTGTTTATCTCATTTTTTAGGTTTGTATATTTTTCTGCTATTATTTTATTGAAAAGTTTCTAATTTGCATTAGCATGTATCTCCATGCCTAAAAGACATCAATCCTATTCTCTCAATATTGTCCCAAAGTTCTTGTATATCCCAATCATTTTTTTTTTTTTTTTGCACACACTGAGAGTTCAAGTTCATATCCCTGTCTTAGAGGCTGAAGTTCTGTTTTTGACATAACTTAATCAGTTGGTGATAATTATTTTCTCTTTAATTAATTTTTCTTTCATTTCCAGGAGTTGTGATTAGTTTCTTTTCAGAATCTCAGTCACTTCATCGAAATAGACTTTCATCTCCTTTGTTTGTTCTCTTAATTCAACCCTTATATCTTCTTTTAGCTGTGTAATTATTTTAACAATCAATTTTTGTAGTCTTTCTGTAGAATTTATTTTCCTTAAATATCTGTCGGTTTCTTAGTTAAGGGATTATAAATTTGGGAAGAAGACTTGTCTGTTTCCTAATATTTTCAGAGGACTTGGACTTACTTCTCTGTTGAAATAGATTCTTCTCCCTCTTTTATGAGGGGATCTTTGTGTAGTTATCTCTTTTGTTATAAGACTTGTGTCATTGGTATTTCTTAGCCTCCACACATAGACTCAGTATTAATTTCTTTTTTAAATATTTATTTATTTCTGTATCTTTAGTTTTAGGTGGTTACATTAGTTTCTTTTTATGTGGTGCCAAGGATTGAACCCAGTGCCTCATGCATGCTAGGCGAGCGCTCTACCCCTGAGCCACCACCCTAGCCCTCAGTATTAATTTCAACTGCCAGAGCCTTTCAGTTTGCTGCTTTAGAACTGTCGATTTAAGTCACTCTTAAAGAACTGCTGCAACACTGTTAATTCCTCTGAGCTTGTCTTGGAAGCTTTCTCTCTTTTTACTCTAGCAGATGTCTTGGAGTAGACCCTGAGGGTCTCCCTAGGCATTTCTTCTTGGGGCCTGGTCTTCAGTTTGGGGATTTTTGTCTTGCCTACTCTATGTATTAAAATATTGTTGAATTTTGAGGGATGTTGTTTTTTGTTTGGAGCAAGGTACACTCTTTATTGGCTGGATTATGGGAGTAGCTCAGCATCATAGTCTCTATCCTGCTAACCCATAATATCCCACTTGCTTCCCCTCTCAAAAAAGGGGAAAAAACAGGAAAAAAAAACTGAAAATAAATGCCCAGTGCTTACTATGACATCTAAACACTAGTTACCACAAAAGGAGGAATGGTAGGTCAGCAATCAGTGACAGCAACAACCATAAATAGCCCTGAACCAGATCTAACATTAAAGTAAACTTCATAGGAATGCAAAGGAAAATGTAAAACATTCAAAAATTAACTGAGGGAAAGCAGAAGAGAGGTAGCAAATGACAGCTATAAAGAAGGAGGAAAAAATAACTGAGTCTTAATAAATAGAGAGGAGGAACATGATAATTTGGCTAGATAGGCACAAGAAAGGAAAGTACAACAAGAGAAGCAAACACAAAACAAGGACAAAACAATCAAAACATAAATCCTTAACCCTCCAAAACCAAAGCAAAGTGAATTTACAAATGAGTATAAAGGTGATAAAATTTTTAAAAAGTAAAGAAAATAGAAGAGGAAAAAGAAACACATGTATGAATGGGGAAAAAAATGAAACAATTTCTTAATAATGAAGGGATTTTTCTCTGTTATATCATTAAACTGTCAATATGGATGGATGTTCATTACCTGTGCAAGACTGCCCTTCTTTATGTTTCTTCTTGGGTTATTTATGCCTTAGAAATAATAAGACCTAGAAGTTGTTAAACCCATGCACTTGGTGATACTCCCCAATCTGCCAGCTGGGTGGCCTGGAACCAAAGCTCCTTGTAACAGCTCTGTTTCTTTTCCAAAGGGTATCAAGTAGGATCCTCATGGGAAGTACTAACTACTGGAGTTTTGTTCACATAAACTAAATTGATGTACTTCCAGGTGGAGCTAATGTGAAGGGGTTCTGTGTTTGGGATTGGAATCCCTGATGACTTCATGGCTGTGGCATTCTTGGTGCCTGGGAAAGTTTCTGTGCAGAGGCACAGGATGCCCAGTTGCTATGGTAATGCCCTCCATGCTAGAGTCTTATCAGCTTCGACCTTAATCTTAGGCACACAACTCCTGGGAATAAAGGAACTTGCTTTCTTGATAACTACAATGTTTTACCAAGCTCCAGTGCTCCCGGAGCTGCCCACCTAACAGTAACTTCATACAATGGACCTTCTTAAGAACTGTACAAAGCTCCTAACATTGCATATTGTAACTGTGAAATGTAACTGCAGAATAAGCAACCTTACTGATACTCTAAACAATACTGTGGCTATGGTACTAATAACCTAATGTAACTTATTAGTGTAAATAAATGTGGCCACTTAGACAAAGAGCCACTTTGCCACCTTCCCTGCCTCTGTACCTTGTCTCTGTGTTTCCTGTCTTTGAGTTTCTTTACTATAATGCAGAGGTCTAAATGGGTTATTCCAGCAGGTGAGCTCTAATTGGCCATTTGGAATTTGGTTGGTTGGTATCTGCTTCTGACAGATTAAATCAACACACCCTGGAGCTGGCTAGATGCTGATTTCTGCTGGGATCAGGGGCCTCCTGAGAACTCCATTTGTAGGGTGCTATAACTAGTCCTTCTTTGGTCTCATGCACTGCATCACCCACAAATATGATCTTCCCAGGATCAGAACCCCAGGCCAATCACGACCACCTGTCTAGCTTTTGAATTCTCACTTGCTGGTCCTGCATGCTGCAGACACACAGGAAAGAGAGATTCCCATTCTTATCCCCCTGAGCACATTACTCTCTGTGCTCCCTTCTTACTTTCTCTCTCTCTCTCTCTCTCTCTCTCTCTTCTCTCTCTCTCTTCCTTCTTTTTTTTTTTTTTTTGCTTTTTATACTGGGGATTGAACCCAAAAGTTCTTAGCCACTGAGTCACATCCCCAGTCCTTTCTATTGCTAAGTTGCTGAGGCTGGCCTTGAACTTGTGATCCTCCTGCCTTCCCTTCACCAGAAAATTGCTGGAATTACAGGTGTGCACCACCACACACAGCTCTCTTTGTGCCCATTTCAATTTGTGTCCTGCCATACAGGCACCAGGGTAAGCAATTGCTGGGACAGACTGGCAACTTTTGCTCTGATCCTTCAGGTTCCCACAGCAGCAAGTTATAGTGTGACCACTTCAGGATAGGTCCCTGTCTTAGCTCTCTGCTCACCAGCTGAGAAGCCTGGGCATTTTCAAGGCACCAGCTTACTGTGCCTTAAAAGATCAGATTCAGTAAAGATCAGATTACCTCTTAGTTGTATAGGTTATCACTTGTCAATTGTTCATTGTGTTTCTCTTTCTGCCCGTGTCATCTGTCCCCTCTGCTGTGAACAGGAGCTATGGATGCCACCAGCATACTCTTTCTTGTCCTACATTCTGTGTCTCTATGATTCTCTTACTGTGTCACATAGAATTTCAGTGAATTCTCTATATCAACCACCTCCTTGGGAGGCAGTGCTACTGCTTCTTGGATCCCAAGCCACAGAGCAATTGCCAATAAACTCTTGCTCTAATCTGCCATTCTGCCTCCCCCTATTTAATCATTTTTAAGAATCCATTGAGGGGGCTGGGGTTGTGGCTCAGTGGTAGAGCCCTCCTAGCATGCATGAGGCACTGGGTTTGATTCTCAGCACCACATAAAAACAAAATAATGTGTCCACCTAAAACTAAAGATGCATAAATAAATAAATATTAAAAAAGAATCCATTGAGAAACCATATGTTGTTCCAATGACAACATCCTATAATAAAGCAAATCATTACTTTCTGCTTAGCTAAGAGGTGCCCCCCCACACACATACACTAATTAACAACTGTTCTGTGGTGATGTTAAGTAAATTTTTGGATATAATAATTAATAATCATGGGTATTGATCATGGAAATAATGATATATATTTCTACAGATACCTAAATCAATGCCTATAGTTAAAAGAATATACTTTTAGACAGAGTTTCATCAAACTACTTAATTAATTCCACTTACTGTAATTTATCATATATTTGATTATTTTATATTTTCTTCAAAATATTCTACACACTATTCTATATTTGAAGTATTGTATAGTTTTCTATGTTGCTAAAACTAGTGTAATTGGTTCCATTGTTGTTCAAAATTTTAAAATAAAATAAAAGTTCACATGTACTTATCTCAAAATGAGCACCCTCAAAACAAATCAAAATATAAATGGGTAAAATTTAACGTGAGTACAACAGGTTACAACAATTTTGACATAGGATTATAGAACTTTTCATTTTGGTACTTTTATCATCTTAGGAATTATCAATGTGAAAAATTACTGTTTTTATTGTTTTTTGTTTTAATTTGAGAATGTTTAAAAAGTGGGTGATGTCTTTTGATTTGTCAGTTTTTCTTTCTGATGTGCTTGTAAAAACAAGGCACTACCATGGGACTGAGTATGCACAAGCTGCCAACACAGGCTATTTAGAATGTCATCATTTTACACTGTGACATCACTCTGTGATGAAGGCCAGCTGCTGCATTTAAGTTTCTTATTGGAGATTTTCATCTGATTCATTATTGTGATTTGTGGTGTTGTACAGAAGCACTTAATCATTCTTATGCAGCAAACACTTTCAAGCTACTGGAGGCTTCTCTTTCACTGAATAATTTGTGCTATCAATCTGCTAGTCTGAAAAAAAAAATCCAGCTTGTATTATCAATGTTTGCTTCATCAGGAAGTGATGTACCACAGAAGTTAAAATTATAGGAGGGGTTTGCAATGGGCTAATGAGCAACTCTGCTACATTCATGAGGTTATCATGGGCCTTGGATTAGCTCAGATATTGTATGTCTATTCAGGCATAATTCTCTCTTGAAATATCTCAAGAGCCAGATGGGAATCACTTTTTGTCTTAAAAAGCAAATGAAAAGTGTACCATTATTTTTGTTGTATTCTTTTATTTGAATGATATTGCTCCTTAATATTTCCTTGTTTATTTCTTATAGTAAACTGCCCGTAGTAATTCAGGATTGATTCTGCTTTGCCATATTAATAGAATATAATTTGCATTCAGTTGTAAGCTGACGTGCAGTGTTTCAGGAAAATACATGCATAAAAAATACATTACCTGACTGCATTATTTGAATAATTGTTGAAATATAGAAGTTAAATTTTTGCAAGGTTAATGTTTCAAATTGTATCTTTTTTTTTTTTCTTTTCAGATTTGGATCTAATATTTAGTTTGGTGCAAACAAAAAGTATTCACAGAAAATCGAGAATAAAAGTATACTTTTGCGGCCTGGGGTTGCTGGCTCAGTGGTAGAGCACTTGCCTAGCATGTGTGAAGCACTGGGTTCAATCCTCAGCACCACATAAAAAATAAATAAATATAGGGATTTTGTCCATCTACAACTAAAAAAATACTTTAAAAATGTATACTTTTATTGAACACTTTAAAATATATTTTCTCTTTAACTGATGAGAAAAAAAATTATTTTCTTGTGGAATGAGAAATATAACTCAATATTTTGCAGTAATTGCAAAATAAGGATATAGAAGAAATAGGGACACTTTAAACACTGGAAAGAACATGATCCAAAGTAACAGGTGATCCCCAAGTACTGTTAAAAACCTTTTATCTTTTCCTTTTATTTATATCAGCCAAGGAATGAGACACAAAAGAGACATGGGTAGTCTTGCAATTTCGGCCAAAATAAAAAGATGCATAAATTCAGGATGAGATATGGCTTCTATGAAGCAGTTAACTGAATGAAGGTTCTGGAGGTTGCAATATGCTGGTAAAGTTATACATAAGAGCACTGAGCTCTTTTGTAACTGTAGGCTATTTCTGTGCTCAGTAGGCACTCCAGATGAGGCTGACTTTGGAAAGAGGACTGATTTTGCACGTTAACCATATTCTTACAATACCCACCACGAACTCCTGGAGATCTCCAAGACATTCCAGGGCGTCAGTGAGGTCAAAAATCATACAACAATTTTTGAAAACATTTCAAAATAAAGGCCATTTAAATTTAAAAATGGTATTTTCAATTAAAAATTATGTTCAACAACAAAATCGTATTATTACAATGTGTATGCATTTTCAATATGTTCACATTTTCAGTGATGATTCCAAAGCACAGTAAAAAATATATTCTGGTGTTGCACCCCAAATGATGGCTGTTGTCTTTTTATTCCCTTTGCTGCTAGAAAACTGTAGTACAAAATAAGATTAATAGGGTTGAGGATAGAGCTTAGTGGTAGATTACTTGCCTGGCATGTACAGGACCCTGTTTCAACCTCCAGGACCAATTCAGTAAGTAAGTAAGTAGTAAGGAAGCCAATAAGTAAGTAAATAAATAAAAAAATAAGCTTAATTTTAGAATATCCCAAGGATATAATATAGTAAAATAGAATAATTGCATTACCCTCAATACTTTTGTAAGATTTTGCATAATCCACATAATAAAATAACAAGGATTCATAAAATTCTGCAAAATGAAGCCAAATGGTTGTCTCAAGAGAAAGCACTTAGCTGGGTGTGATAGTGCATGCCTATCACATGATAGCTGTCCTACCAGCTACTGGGGACACATATTCAAGAGGTTCACAAGTTGGAGGAGAGCATGAACAACTTAGTGAAAGCCTGCCTTAAAAAAAAAAAAAAAAGGATGGTGTATGTAGTTCAGTGGTACTGTGCACCTGGGTTCAATCCCTCGAACCACACACACACACACACAAAGAAACAAACAAAAAAAAAAAGAAGTAGAAGAAGAAAAGAGGGAAGCCACTTACATGATTGAGATGAAACAACTTACCCACATTTTTGACAGAATAACAATTCTATCTGAAATCATGACTAACAAAAGTATGGTTATTCAAATTTAGGTATTTTGAGGACATATTCTCAATAATGAATAAAGTGAATGCGTCTTTTCAAAGAAAATACCTGACAGATACAGCCAACAGAATAAATAAATAAATAAATAAATAAATAAATGGTAGTACCAGAAAATAGAGTATTATTTGGTAAAAAAAAAAAAAAAGAAGGAAAAAAAGAGCTCCCAATTCATAAAGAGATGTGGAGGAATTTAACCACATATTACTAAGTGAAAAAAAATGCAAAGCTAATATGAAAAGCTACATAATTTAAAATTATATGTATAAAATATTCCGGAAAATGAAGTACAATGGAGACAGTAAAAAGAATAATGGTTACCAGAATTGGAGATAGGATGGTATGAATAAGTGAACATAGAGGGTTTTTTGGGCAGGGGAAAATACTCTACAGTATATTATAATGGAAATATTCCAATATATATTTGACTAAAACCCATAAAACTTGCACCACAAGTGAATCTCAGTGTCAACTATAAACTTTGGGTGATAACAAGTGGCAATATAGTTTGATCCATTTTTAAAAAATATACGAGTCTGAAGGGTGATATTGATAATGGAGCTATACATGAGTGGAGACTAAAGTTACTTGAGAAAAATCTGTGCCTTCTGCTCAATATTGCTGTGAATCTAAAGCTGCTTTTAATAATAAAGTTTGTTGAAGAGGAGAAAGAGAAGAAGATGATAAAAAATGTTTATATTATCAGTGATAAATATTTCCAAAAGTTAGTGAACTACAGACTTTACAGATCCAAGAAGTCTAATGAATGTTCAAAGAAATACTGTACATTCCACTAAGAGGACAGGAATAATAACTATGTTGTCATCAGAAACAATTGTAGCATGAGCACAATGACTGATACATTAAAGTGCTAAAAAAGGGGAAAAAATCAAGGCAGAATATTCTGCAAAGTTAACCTTCATTATTGAAGGCAAGATAAAGACATTTTTATGAAAATTAGACACAAAAGTTCTTTACTAGTGTGTCTTTTACTGCAAAAAAGAAAAATCATAAAGGGAGAGAAAATAGAAAGAAAAATGAGAAGACACAGGGAGATAGGGAAAGAATAATAAAAGACTGAGTGTTGGTAAATGGAAAAGCATTATTAAACATTTTGTATATTTTACATCAGTTGGTACAATATCAATGCTAAGTACCCTGTGAAACATTTCAAGTATTTTCAATTTTTATTAATAAAAAAGATTCTTTAAAAATAGCTAATTTTCTATATCTTCCATATTTTCTAGCACAACAAAACAGAATTCATTAGTCTGCAAAAGTCTTAGGGCTTCTTCACAAATGTACAAGGATTCATAGTAGAAGGCGCCATAGGAAGATTAGAAGACCCATCATGGAGGAGATTATCGTTTGTATCTTTTTAAGCATTACAGTCCTGGGCTCAGATTCACCAGATATTAGCATACAAATAATTTCTAGTAAATATTTGTTGGTTAATGGTGACACCTCAAAAACATTTCCTGATAAAAACAAAATTTGTTCCTATAGTAGCATATTCCAATTCATCAAATTTAATTTTAATTATTTGATTTGTTTTTAATCTGTTCCATCTTTTCATAACCTGTGCTACTTTCTTTTAGAACTAGAATATTTTAGCAAGCCAAGTAGTTTTATAGTTTCCCTTGCCCTCTGCTTTATATAAATTTTGTTATATATATATATTATCAACTTCGTGTTTATGTACATAGTTCAATATAGTATTTTTAATTCAATCTCTGCCTACTTAATGTGATGGGGTTGGGTAAAATTGTGGGATTGAATGGCCTAATTGCTTTAAATTATTAGATCTTGTGTATTTTAAGTGGCCATTTTTTTTCTATGGTTTCAGAAAAATTTGATATACAGCAACAAGCACATGGTGAGACTTAGAGATTATAAAGATCTAATGTCTAATTTCCTTTAAATCATATGCAACAAAAGTTGACCTGCTGCTTATTAACATTTTTTTTCTTTTTTTCTGACAATATGATATAATGAATATTGATAGCAAGAAATGGTTACACAAGCAAAATCTGAGGACAAATGTAAATTATTTAAAAAATAATATGTCTAAGAAAGCAGGCCTATCCCTGAATTTTAAATTCATTTAATACTTATTGACCACCTAGCATAAATTAACCACATCACAAAGCAGTATCTTTGTTTTGAAAGACTACATAGCTAATATAGGGTAGCGGAAATAAGGAGATTGTAGGCTAGTATTATGTAAAATAAGTACAGATTTTGTGACATCAGAGAGGACCAGGAGATATACTGTTCCCATCCTCATATCCATGATAAGACCATTAATTCATATTATGAATAATTTTACTAATCAAGGGGTTTTACTCAACGATTCATAGTATCTAATGTCTAATAGAATGATGATCTCTCTCCCATTTATGTTTTTGAAAGTCTGGAGAAAATAAAAACTGGCATTGGGATAAAAACCATGTCGTGGATTAGGCCACTAGTGTATTCGTATTCATGTCCTTCCATTGAAAAGTGGGGAATGTTAGCCAAGGGCTTTGCATAAAAAGGAAGTCAACAGCATTTTGTGTGCAGAATATTTAATAGCACATTTTAATTTGTTTTTTTAAAATTGAATAAAGAAAAAAAAGAATGTGTCAGTTTTACATGAATCTTGGCTATTCATTATCATCTCCTGGGGTTTAAGTTAATGAATTTTAATACCAAGCATTTTGGCTGCTGGAAGGCCTTAAAAATTGTCTTGGTGTTGTGGTGCTAACACTAAATCTGCTTAATATATTTCATTACCATCATTGATGATTCAAGAACAAAATTCTAACTGATAGAAAACAATGTTATTTTTTTATTATAAGAACAAAAGAAACATCTGTGCCATGCTGGTTAACATCTCAATTTCAAACACACACACACACACACACACACACAAATTACATCAAATAAATACCCATGAATAAATAAATACCCATGTTCACTCATGTTTATATCCAAATAATGTGAATTTTTAGTTACCACCAAAACCATTGATTTTCAAGGTCGTCCTGCTTAAGTGATTTTACCTATGGTTGTAAGGGAACAGGACACAAAATTGTATAATCAGGGAAATGATCAGGAGTCTCATTTCAGGTGGTGTAGAGGTAGTGGAGCTCAGTTTTGAAAAAAAATTAGGAAATACAATTTGACAATATAGACTCCTAGGACAAAAGGCAGGGTCATAAACTTGGAAAAATATACACTGCAACAAAGAGGAGGTAAATTGTTTTACCCAGCACAAAAAAGGCATGAATGACTGCAGAATGGAAAGAACGTATTTATTCAATTACAGACCTTCATAAACCAAGATAGGAAATTTTGAAGCTAACCATGTTGTTCTTGCATGTTGGGATTTTCATGATGGAATGAGCTGATGTATTTTATTTTAAAATGAAACTATAGTTATCAGAGTCCTCTGAAATTTCATCTGGTGATTCACCTTGTTATTTCTCATAGTCAGATTGTGACAATGATTGCTCTTTGTTGGAAAATAGGGCAAACCATGTTCAAAAGACACCTTTGTTTTTGAAATCTTCCAGGGACTATAAAAGTGCATGAAAAGATTTCTTAAATAGTATTCTGTAAGGAATAATAATAAAGAGAGACAGACAAGGTGCAGAGACAGGGAAGGTGGCAGAGTGGCTCTTTGTCCAAGCAGCCACATTTCTTTATACCAATAGGTTCCATTAGGTCATTAGGACCATAACTGCATTATTGTTTAGAGTATCAGTAAGGGTGCTTATTTTGTAGTTACATTTCAGTTACAATATGCAATGTTAGGAGCTTTGTGCAGTTTTCCAGAAAGTCCATAGTCTGTAGTTACTATTAGGTGGGCAGCTCCAGGAGCACTGGAGCTTAGTGAAACATTGTACTTATCAAGCAAGTAAGTTCTTTTATTCCCAGGAGCTATGTGCCTAAAATTAAGGTCGAAGCTGATAAGACTCTAGCATGGAGGGCATTACCATAGCAACTAGGCATCCTATGCCTTTGCACAGAAATTTTCCCAGGCACCACAGCCTGGGAAAACATACCACAGCCATGAAGGACCCCAGTCCCAAATACAGAACCCCTAAAGCATTTCAATGTAGGGATGTTATAATAATGTACTCTAAAATGTTAGTCTATCATTGAGATACATTTTTTTAAATTACTTCTATCATAGGATCTTTCTTCTTTCCTTTCCTTTCCTACATTCTTTTTAAAGTATTTGTAACTGGAAGTTGCATTTTTGTTACCTTCAGAGGATTCCCTATTGCTGTTGGCAATCATGATACTGATTCTGAACTGAATGAAGTTCAGGTTTAGTTCTTCGTAAATGTTGACAAGAACTATGTTATGTCTTAGAGTTCTCTCTAATTGACAAATAGCCTCTACAATTCCATGGAATCTGGAAGAAGACACAAGGCTAATGGATCAGAGATAAAAGGATGATTTATTACTCAAAGCAATAGCAGTAGCCCAATTAAAAATATTTGCATCAATTCACTGAGCCCTAATTTCCACAATGTGATAGATACATTTACATATGTTGGTTTCAATTATGCAAGAGGGAATCTCAGAATATTTTAAGGAGTTCAATAGACAATGCAATGACCTTCCTAGGGAATTTGTACCTTAACCTGTAAATATCTTACATACACATGAATGAATTAAAGAGGTTTTCAGGCCAAAGAATGTGGAGAGACTCTAGGAACTAAAAATGTAAGGGAACAAAAATCTTTTTCTTTATTTTTTTCTTTTTGTCTTCATACATGTATTTTGAGGTAATGATGTCTATCTGATTCCACCATCTTTCATACCCCCTTCCTCTTCCCTTCCCCTCCCTCCCTTTTGTCCTATCTAAAGGTCCTCCATTCTTCCCATGCCCACTCCCATCCCCTTTATGGATCAGTATCCTCATATCAGAGAAAAACATTCAGCATTTTTTTGGGGGGGATTCGTTTACTTCACTTAGCATAATATTCTCCAATTCCACCTATTTCCCTGCAAATGCCATGATTTTATTCTCCTTTATTGCTGAGTAATATTCCATTGTATATATACATATATCACAGTTTCTTTATCCATTCATCTATTTAAGGGCATCTAGGTTCGTTCCACAATTTAACTATGTGAATTATGCTGCTATAAACATTGATGTGGCTGTGTCCCTGTATTATGCTGTTTTTAAGCCCTTTGGGTATAAACCCA
Source organism: Marmota flaviventris (assembly GCF_047511675.1). NCBI lineage: Eukaryota > Metazoa > Chordata > Mammalia > Rodentia > Sciuridae > Marmota > Marmota flaviventris. The sequence goes on from NC_092500.1 coordinate 158,578,940, forward strand.
GGAGTGGGATAGCTGGGTCAAATGGTGGTTCCATTTCAAGTTTTCCAAGGAATCTCAGTATTGCTTTCCATATTGGTTGTACTAATTTGCAGAGGACACTGAGACAAACCCACACAAATCAGTTATCTCATATTAGACAAAAGCACCAAAAACAAATTCTTTTTTTAGAGCTTCCTAAGGGAAGTCATTGATGATGATATGTTGTCAGTGAGACCCATTTCAGATTTCTAATCTCCAGACTGAAACAAAATATATTAGTATTATTTTAAACAACTTTGGTTTGTTATAGGAACAAAACCAAAAATTTAAATAGAAAACATTACCAAACCTGCCCAACTCCTTTCCCTGGAGGGATGTGTTGTTTTCATTGCTCTGCTCAGGAAACATACCTGGTCTCTGCTTCGGATAACTCCATGTTGTCTCTCCTCCAAGGTATACCATACAAACATCCTTGAAAACATTGTATGAAACAAGCTGGATACAAGCACAATGTGTCACCCTTTCATCCTGGTGTTGATATAGCTGATAGGACCTCTTTTTTGTCACAATTCTAGTCAACTTTCATCATACCCAGTGACGTGATTGACCTGCCAGAGAAGTTCTTTTATTCCACAGCATTGTTTGGGCAGCTGTACTCCACTATCAGTCTTTTGTCAAAACTAAGATTTTATCTTCTGGGGTAATAAATATACTGTGGTAACAGACACATATTTCCACCTGTCAGAGTAAATTCCAAATACATTTTTTTTTTATAATTAGTGAATCTTTTTATGGTGTTCCTCAACTGAAGTTATTTCTCCCTCTTCTGTATCTCATAAAATTTACATTCTTCTGATGTGCATAGTGGCACCACCTGTAGTCCCAGTATCTTCAGACCCTGAGGCAGGAGGATTTCAAGTTTGAGATTAGCCTCAGTGAGACACCCATCTCAAAATAAAAATAATAATAATAATAAAAGGCTGGGGATGTGGCTCAATGGTAGAGCACCCCTAGGCTCAGTCCCCAGTATGTGCACAGAGAGAGAGAGAGAGAGAGAGAGAGAGAGAGAGAGAATCTCCTGTGTAGCTTTACTGTTATGTGAGTAAGCAACACCTAAAATCTGCTATGGTCTATACCTCTCCTTATTGTTTTCATCTTTGTATTCCCTTGATCAATCTGCACAAAGTCATGTTTTGATAGTTAAGTGAAAAATTCTGAACTGATAAGCACAATATTGTTAAAAATGAAATCCTTGAGTTTGCAAGCTATTCAACTTTTCAAATCAAACATTTCTATATTGTATAATATTTTCATAATGAGCACATTTTTACTTTGGTAACTGGAAAATTTTTAAAAATTAAGCATTATTAGATTTATACTTAGGAGTAGCATTATGAATGAGTTCCAAAATCATTACATCTAATTGGACTAAAATGTTTCAATTATTAGTTTAATATGCTTTTATTGTGTTTCATTTTGAAAATAGCCATAAAGGGGAAATAGAAAATTTTAATCTTTTTCTGTCTACTCCCTTAATTAAATTCTGTGTTTACTTTCTCATCATTATTATTTTCTTTATTCTTTTATCATATAATGTTATGAGGCACACATAAATTAATTTTATTGCAGTTAGAATAGTCCTCTTGGTAATTAATAAATAATTTCTCAGATGTGTCTCTAAAAAGGCCTAAAAGCTGTGGTTATATTTTTAATTATAAATGCTACATCACATTTTTTCCAATATGTTTCTCTCTTATTTTCCTTATTCCTTGAGAATTGAGTCTTTTCATTTAGACCTATTTTTCTCATTTCTCACAAGCGTTAATTATTTGCAGAAATCATAGACTATTTTGTAGTTTATCCATATCTTCATTGATCACTCCTTACTTCCTTCTCTATTTTTTGCTTCATTAACTTAGCAGGAACCAGGTAAATGATGTCAAATGAGCAGCGTGTATTACCATTAAAAGGTAATGAATGCTATGCTCAAAGCATCATTTGGATGCTTGTAAACTTTATAAATGAAAATTAATCTGTTTGAAACTAGTTATGATTGAACATAAAATGTTATCAAAGATTTACACACCAGTTTTTAAACTTGTCACTCTCCTCCCTTTCCTCAACACACTAACTTTATATTGAAAACAAAGAACTGAATTTTCTATCTTGGTACTTTCTTTCATGGACCCATGCAACTGTCCTTCATGTTTGTGGAAGGAATGCAGTTCTTGTTTCTGAGGAAAGAGTGTCACAGAAAAGAGAGGAAGATTGCCGTCATAATTAGAACTTTCACTGTAATAGAATGAGAAAAAAAGAAAACGAGCAAGTAAATAGTTCTTCACTTAAGGGCCTATTATTCATTTAGATTCTCATAGTGAGTCTATTGAACTGGCAACCTTTCCCAGGCCTTGATGTTCCAATGTTTGCACCCCAATTACTCTTCATAGCACTTTTTCATGTTCTATGTATTTTTATTATGTAATTAAATTAATCAGGGGATCACTGTGGCTTTGAGAAAATATTGTGGGGTAATGGGTAAGAGTTGGGTCTGGGAGACTTCTTTCAAAAGCTCCTTCAATTATCCAGAGGAGATGGCAAGGCTTGATCCAGGTTAGTACCAGTGAGGCTATACTGAAGTGGCTGGATGCAGAATATGTTTGAAGAAAATGTCAACCACTTTTGCATAAGACTGAGAGAAAGAAAGATGAGTTAAAAAAACTCCATTTATTTTGCTTCAGCAATTAGAAAAATATAATTTCAGGTAACTGGGATGGGTAAGACAGAAAGAGGGACTCAGGAAGTGGAAAAAAATTAGGAGTTTGCAACGAGGTATGTGTTCTTGTATAACAGTGCTCCTGAAGATAGAGTGGAGAATGAATGTTCTAGCAAAGCAGTATATAAACCAGCCAAGGTGGAGCATGCCTGTAATCCTGGTGACTTTGGAGATTGAGACATAGGATTGCAAGTGTGAGGCCAGCCTCAGCAATTTAACAGCCCTCAGCAACTCAGCAAGGCCCTCAGCAACTTAGTGAAACCCTGTCTTAAAATAAAAAATAAAAAGAACTGGACAATGGAACTCAGTGATAGAGCACCTCTGGGCTCAATTCCCCAGTACAAAATAATAACAACAACAGCATCAATGTATGATTTTAGGGTCCATGTGAATTTAGTTGTCATTAGTTTAAAATAAGACCACATACTGGGGACATGTGTTTTATTTCAAATGTGTACAGATGCATGTGTACAAAGGCAAACTTGAGATTTTTCTAACTCTATGAAGAAGTGAGAAGAAGCAAGGAAGTTGAAACTGTGTGCAGGGAAAGTGAATTTAGTAATTATAGACTATGCAATGGCTTAGAAGAGAAAGAAGGACATAAGCATGGGAAATGACATGAAAAAGATGCTGGTGGGGTGGAAGGATTATTGGCAGTCGGTATGGAAGAGGGAATGGGCTGAGATTTGTGATTGCGGACACCTATAGCTGTTAGTAGTAACATGAGCTAGAGTATAACTTTAGAAATGAATGGCTAATATTGGTGGAGAAAAAGATCATTGTCATCAAAGTTATTGAAAATATAGTCTATATGGATATCAGAATCACTAAGAATTCTGTTGAAATGAGTGACAATATATGAGGAGCAGTAACGATTGAGGAATAATTAGGAGAAAGCTCTCTTGATGTCTATCATAAGAAAGAATGGTGAAGTCCAATATATAAGATTTAAAAATTGGTGTTTTAGGAGAGAAGTGACAGAGAATTGAGACACCCATTCTGTTCTAAGCTCACAACCACCACCTGAGAGGGCTGCAGAAGCATTAGCATCAGAGACCACGCAAATTTGGTTACAGCATGATCTGAAGGCAATGAGTATACTGCTATAAATTATGCATTGAAAAGTAAAACAAAACTCTTCATCACTAATTTAGTTTTGCCTGCTTTCAGAAATACTGGAAGTTATGCTGATGGGTCACCAAAATGTGCTGAAATACTCAGAAGTTCATCTTCACTGTGGGCATTTATCTTTTTATCAAGATGACAAGTCAGTCAAATTAGTATAGTAGTAGGCAGGCCAGGAGAGTGAATGAGAACACTTGAAAAGTGAAAATGTTATATGGCAGTTCAATATTCTTAAAACAAATTATATTCATATTATTTTTCAGATACATATAAATATTTTAGATTATATAGATATCAAATTTTGTATTCAGATCCAGAATTGTTAATGAAAAATTTTGTTTATATGATATTTTAAAATATTTTTCAGAATAAATTATGTAAATCATAAATTCATATATCAGTAACCTTTCTTATTAGATGCCTGCACGAAATGCCGTGATCAAAATGTTCACACCAAAAGGTATTTTGGTGAATATGCACATGGTACATGTAAAATTTTACTAGCAGAGTGCAGTAAAAGTGAGGATAAACCAGAAAATATCATGCCAAGTGAAAAAAATCAAATATAAGAGTACACCTGGAAAATTCCATTTCTGTGGACTGTTCAGTAAAGTAAACTACAGATCAGGAGTATATATAATCAGCTGCCTGGAGCTGGGATGTGGGAAGAAGATGACTAAGAGGGGGAATAGGGATCATTTGAGATGACAGAAGTGCTCTGAAGTTAGATTGTGGTGAGGTCTGCAAAAAGCTGTAAATTTACTAAAAAAGCAACTAAAACTGCACAAATTGTAGGCATTAGGATATATAAAATTCATTAAATTTTAAGATATGTTAAAAGGAGAAGAAAATGGTTAAACTACTCTATTAAAAATAACAAAACTAGGACAGAAATTATATGCAAGACAGGTGAATTTAAGAAGGAATAGCAATTAGGTGATATTAGGGGTTTTGTTCTGTTTTTTTATTGTCTGTGATATAGTTATACATTATATCCTTTCATTCTGAAATCTAATTTATAAGGATTTTTTCCCAATGGAAAATAATTTAAAGGAGGCAAAAGTTACATGCATAACTTTGCTACTATTGGGAAAAAATGCCTTGGTAAGCAGGCATGTGCAGTGTTAAATGGATGAACACTCAGTGAATTATGCAATATTTCTGCTGTAGAATTTTATGTTATATGATTATCCTAGAGTTTAGAAAATAAGTGCAATAGTGCTGAAGGTGGTATGCTCTGTATTTTAAACTATGAAAATACATTCATGGCACAAAAATTCAAAAGTTAAAAAAAAATACTAGAAAATTATGAGGCTGTTGGTTCATTTGTTTACATAATGAAAATATCACTTCGTTTTAGAAATTAATGCAAAGTAATGAGATATTAAAATATAAAATATAAGTGATATTGATTTTTCATTTCAAAATTGAAAATAATTCCATTTGATGGCAAAATAATTAGTATTTCTAATTTATTAAGGAATAGTACCTGAAAATTTGATCATTTTGTTAAGGTATCAAGCATAATATTGAAGAGTATTTTAAAGTAACTTTTTAGTAAACTTGGTATTGTTATAACCTTACTGATGTAAACCGAGAAAATTATTGTTAATTTTAGATAAAATATTTTTATATTTTTCATAGGTGTTTTTTTGTATTAAAATGTCTTCATTTGTGTATTCAACAACTATTTATTTTCATCTAAATTGTTCCGGGTGGTATTATAGGCTTATAGGAGAAATTTTGAGCAAAACTGCCATGGGTCACCATTACTTCTACATTTGCATTATACTGCAAAGAGAAAAGCAAAAACATCAAGGGAAATATATAAAGTATGTAGAATATTTTTTAAAGGGAAAAGTGTTATAAAAACATAGGATGGGGTAAGAGGGCCCTGGCATGCCAAGGACAGGGAAAGGTTGGATTACAGGTCAGGAAAATTTGAGCCTAGACTTGAAGTAAGTATATATATATATATATATATATATATATATATATATATATATATATATATATATATAATTTTATAATCTGGTAAGACTTGAGCCAAGACTTGAAGTAGCAGTGAAGCTGATCTGTTGGCTATGGGAGTAAAAGCATTTCAGGTAGGAAGAGAGCTAGAGCAAAGGAGATAGGACTACACATGTCAGCAGGAGTATGCTAGCATGCTCATGGGATGTCATGGAGGCCATTGTGGCCAGAATAGAGCACATCCGTGGGAATTAAACTCAGAGAAGTAAGAGAGGGTGTGACCGTGCAAGGCTTTCCTTGTCCCTGGAGGACACTGACTTTATTCTGAAAGAAATGAGGAGCAGTTACAGGCTTCTGAACAGGAGTACAGTCCTGCATTGGATATTGAGAATTTTCTGTTAACAGGGTCAAGAATGTACTGAAAGTGGGGCACTGCGGTGGGGGAAGTGGGAGACTGGAAGCATGGTGGAGGTAGAAGCAGAATTCTGTTACCTGTTAAATTTTGCAGTAATTCAGATAGGCAGGACTTACACCAGGAAAATATCAGTGGAAGTGGTAAGAAATGGTTCAGTTGATTCATGTCAAAGGACATGCAACTAATTTACTAATGAGTAGAATATATGGTATGAGAAGATGATGCCACAGTTTTTTGGTTTGAGCCAGTTGAACTGTCCGCACCTGGGATGACAAGTCTGCAGGAAGAGAAAAAAGCTTAGAAGAAGGACTACATTTTTGAACATGTTGCACTTAAACTTCCTCATTGTTTTCTGGGTGGAAATGCCCAGTAGGCATTTGAATATATAAATCTCAAATTCAAGGTAGAGGTCTCGGCTAAAGATATAAATATGACAGGTATCAGCAGATACATGGCCTTTAAAGCCACTGAACTGAAAGATATCATCAATAGAGTGAAATAGAGAATAGCTCCAAGGAGAGAAACCTGTGGCAAACCCAGCATATTAATACATAAGAGAGAAGAGGAGAAACTATGAAGCGAGACTCAGAATGAGTAAGGCATAATGTTAAAAAAAGAGTGTAGCTTCCTAGAAGTCAAGTGATGGTGTCATGGAAGGAGGCAAAGATGAGCTATGATAATGCTGTTGCTCCTGAATATCAAAATAAAATCAGTAAAAATTGATACTATGTTCAACATCCTGAAGGCCAGCATGGGTAAAGGACCCATAATCTACTGTCCAACCCAGCATATTTTTAGGAACTGAAGGGCAATAATGAAAAAAAAAATTAACACTGTATAAATAAATAAGACATATTTTTATTATAGTTGTTCATGGTCTTTATCAATACATAATAAGTAGATTTAAAACCAAAGAAAAGTTTTGATGGAAAAATAAAAGCAAAAACCTCTTTAAAATGCAGTTAGCAGAGAATAAGAGGTTTTCCTCTGAACACTTCTAAATAATTTGGCTCAAAACCTTGAGGTGAAATAGAGCATGCTAGTTGTTCACACTAGATGAGGCAAGCTGTGAAAGTTCAGAAGGAGGGGGAAGTTCTCTTGTAGGGTGTGGAGGGTGCTCCTAGAATCATGGTATTGTGGGACTTTTTGGAACCTGAAAAATAAAAGCAGGTCATACTTACCCAGGATCAACTAATATAGGATGATAACTATCCCAATGGATGGATGGCCCTGTGCAGGGAATTAAAGTGCAACTAGGGTTGATAGTGAAGAATAGTGAAAATACCACAATATTCAAATGATCCAAGTTAACATCATTATTAATGAAACGTGATATGATGCAATGGAAAGGCAATATCACCTCTATGATAATCCTGCTACAGTGCATTAACCTCAATCTAATCACAAAGCAACATCAGACAACCCCAAATTGAGTAATACTCAATAGTATAACTGGCCTATAATATTCAAAGGAACAAACATCATAGAAAAAAGTAGAAAACTGAGGACCTGTTTCAGATTATAGGAATATTGATGAAAGTGTCAACCCTATGAAAAGGGTATGATTCTGGATTTGCTAAAAAGGTTATCATTGAGACAAACAGCAAAACTTACCTCTTCTCTGTTGTGACCAAAAGGCCTGACAAAGAACAATTTTAGAGGAGGAAAAGTTCATTGGGGGCTCACAATTTCACAGGTCTCTTTCCACAGACCACTACTTCTATTGCTCTTGGCCTGGGGTGAGATAGAAAATCATGGTGGAAGGGCATGGAACAGGAAACTTGCTCAGTTTATGGCACCAAGTAAGCAGAGACAGACTTGACTCACCAGGAATGAGATATATACCCCAAAGGCACATGCCCAGTGACCCATCCCTCCCAGCCATACCCAACCTAGTAACCTACAGTTACCACCCAGTTAATTAAAGGAGATTAATGCTTTGACTAGGGTAAGGCTGTCCTAACCCAGTCATTTTGCCTCTCAACTTCTAACACATGAGCTCCTGGGGGACACCACAGATCCAGACCATAATATATGAGGGGTATGTGGAAGTAATGTATCAGTTTTTGTTTCTTCACTCAGATAACTGCATTGTCTACATGGAGACAGATCTTTAATAAAAATAGACACAAGAATGAATATTAGGGAAATCATGGCGTGACTATTAGCAACTGATATTTACAGATTTGTATGGTCCAGTTTTCTGGAGGTTAAAAAAAAATCTCAGCTCTGAAGAGTATGGTGTGTGTATATATATATATATATATATATATATATATATATGAAAAAGTTTTGCTATCACACAGTTCTAAAGCTATTAAGATTATTTCCCTTGTTAATCTTCACAACCTTCCTTTTTTAAAACTTGTAACTTGAAAAATATAATCTCTGTGCAAATTATATAACACAAGTAATGAGATTATACCTTTCATTCATATTTTGAGATATTTAAATTTGCTACAGAATATAAGCAAAATAGAAACACTGTATAGGCAAATCAGATGAGCATCCTCCCATTTCCATTTATTTTTACCAAACTATAATAACTGAACTAGTTGAGGTTGATGGTAGCCTAAGCTTTCTGTGATTTTTTGATACATCTTTTTTTACCAAAATGTTGAGATAGCCTTTCACACTCCCCTTTGTCTTTTATAGTCTCTTTTTAACTTATACTTGCATAGGATATACTTTTATCAATGTGTCTTTTCCTCCCTGATGAGTTCCAAACAAGTATCTGTATGACAAGTGGCTGCGACTGGTTGGAGTTGACTATTTTCACATAACTGGACATTAAGCAGATATCTTTTCTCTGAACATATTGGAATTTATTAAGAACTTTTACAAAAGTCATTATTATTTTCGTATTTAAAAATTATCAGAACCTACATTATAAGCATAAAATGGAATGTTTTCTCATTGGTCATTCTTGCCAATGTGAATGTAATGCCTCTCTATAGCAAGCTGTCAATAACATAAAATAGAACTTTAAAAAATCTTCTTGTTAAAATCATACAAACATACACCAAAAAAAATTTAAATGGAATATGATACTTTGCTTTCTACTTTCTTAATACGAAGTGGGGGGAGGTTAAAAAGAATACATGCACATTTTTTTTTCTCACACACTGATATAAACAGCTTCTACATGTCAAAGTTTTACATAATGATGATTCTAAAATGGCTTAAAATTGCAACAAGTCACTTACATTAAGTCATGAATATTGAATAGCAATTATTGCTTAATATACTTTTTATAAGACACTATTTAGAGTGCAGCTGCTAAGTTGCTATAAATTCTGTTTGAATGTATCATGCAAATATCAACACCTGTGATACCATCTAAGTAGTAAGGCATATTCCATAGGGTATTCTTAGTCTGATCTTTTCTGCCTTATAGCTTTTGAGTTTCTTGCTTATTTACATTTTGACTCAATAGAATAGTTTCTAAAAATCAAATGATGTTCTATGAATATCAGAGGTTGTTTTGAGGAGAAATATTTCTCAATATTTCCAGAGGATGTGTTTCTTTTACTTCTATAAGCCAATTCATTAATTTTTCAAGACATAGAAATAGTGATCTAAACTAAAACTATAGTTTTATGAAACACATTTTAATGTCTGTTTATTTTGTTGGAAAAGACTAAAGGAAATAAGGTAATGTTTCCATATATTTGTGGAATTATATATTGAAATATTAAATGAAATGATGTTACTTCTTCATGACTGTGCAAAGAGCTATTGTCAAACTTTGTGACTAGAAACAGCAAAAATTTATTATCTCACAGTTTAAATGGGTCAGAAATCTAGATGAAGCTTAGTTGGGTACTTCTGTACAAGGTCTCTTATGAGGTTGCCTCCAACTGTTGGCTTATACAGGAGTCATTTCAAGACTGGCTGAAAGATCCTCTTCCAAGCTCACTCAAGAGGTTCTTGGTAGGCTTCAGCACCTCACTGACTATAAGTCCACAGTCACAGTTCTTACCAGGCCTTAGGAACCTCATCTTAAAGCCACTCACCGTACGGTTGCTTTCTCCCCACAATGAGTGTTCTAAGAGAGTATACTAAAAGGAGGCTGAAACAGCCCACCATGCCCTTCCTGTAATCTAATCAGAGAGGTGACATCTCATCACTTTAGTTCTATCCTACATACTAGAACCAAGTCAAAGATTTAAGTTCACATTCAAGGGGAAGGTCCACACAAAGGCATTAGCCAAGAAACAAGCATCTCAGAGGATCAGTTTAGAGGGTGCCTTCCCAATTATACTAAAATGGTACAAGGATAGAACTGTAGTTAAATTTTTATCTTTTTGGTACTATTTTATATTTCAGAGTATGATAGGAGGGGAACATACTACAATTGATAAAAAGGAAAACAGTGACAATGTCTATGAAACAAACCCATTCAGACAGTTCTGGTTTTGTTTTGGAGTTACTAAACTAATTAATTTTCTTAACATCAGTGTTGTTTTGTTTATTTGTTTGTTTTGCTTTGTTTTTTAATTCTGGGACAAAATCACTACAGAAAAAAGGTTTTTTGGGTTTTTTAAAATTTTCTTTGTCCACAGATTCCAATCATACATTCTTATGTTTCTAACATCTTGTGAAGGTTGATAAGATTTTCCTACCTTCTTGGGAAGTGTAATTGGTTGCCACGGTTCTGTCTACTGTCCTCCCTGGATTTATGTTAACCTTCACCATATGTGAGTGAGGGGTCCACATCTATTTGTAGGAGAGTTAGGTGGCCCTAAATGGATGGAGGTGGGGTATGGAGACTATGGTGTCCAAAGCCCAGGACAGATATGTACTTCAAAGGAGATTCCTAAAGATTACTATTTTGTGATGGTGACAAGGATAACCAAATCCCCAGAATAAATAATACTTCTTTCCTGAAAATCGTTTCTAGGTTGTTACAGCAATGATAGAAAAGATATTATTGATTAATTTGAATGTTTACCATGCTTGGCAAAACACATTTTTACCCCTACTGGCCCCATTTATTAATCTCTTTTAAATGTCTTCCTTGTAGTATCACAGAAATTAAAGTTTGGTATCATAAATCAATTGTTCTGCTCACTTGCCAAAGAAAATCTAGAAAACAGTAAAATCAGCTAAAGGTTTTTGCTGTTTGCATTTCTAGTACACAGTCATTTTGATAAATTTTTTACCACTATAGCTATTCATTTATATCATTGATATCAGGTTAGCAGCAATGACTTTAGCAAGAGAAAATAAATGCAATTATGTCAACCAATTTTGTTGAAAATATATTTGTTGAAATATCATTTTTCCTACTTAAAAGAAATATACTATGACTTTTTTGGAATATGATGATGAAGACTCTGGTTTTGAACTATTTTAAATAGGACTGGGGGCATTGGATAGGAGCAATTTATAAACTGGTTTTATTGAGTGTTTACTGAGCTCCTACTATGTAATATATATTCCTGAAGTACTGGTTCTCCACAGACATGTTTTGTCTAATAAATAACTCCTTCCTTCAGATTCCAGCTCAGATATCCTTTTCCATCACAGAATTATGTATCCTTCCTTGTATGGTCATAGTCACAATTTTGCATTCACTTAGATTTTTATGTAATTCACAATTGTTTCCCACTCTACACTTTTCTTCAGAAGGATAAAATTCTTGTGATACTTGCTTTTTATTGCTTTGTTGTTATTACTGTGTTTATGCCAGCTTCTTTTATTCCCAACTTTTTGTATAATTTACTTTGCACAGTAAATAGTAGATATGCAATTTTAAAAGAATGAAAAAGAAAAGAATGAATCTATCTTATGGGTATGCATCAGCTCTTACCTACATCCTCCAAGTAAGGTTTTGCAATCTGTTTTCATTTCTTTCAAGGCTAACAAAAGATTAGTTTCCAATTACTTTGCATTACTGAAATGTTTCTTGTCTTTCTGAGGGTACTTCTAGAATCAGAATGAATACAGGTTCCACTTTTTATAGCAGCCTTGGATGGAAGTGCCTTTTAACTATATAGAGCCTCTAACGCTATTTTATACATATAGATTATAATACTTACATTATATATTTTATAGGAACTTAAGAGAGTCTCTCTATCTGCCCCCCACCCTCTCCTCAGACACATAGTAGGTACCCAATAAATATCAGTACCATTTATCTTGACTACTGAGGTATTTGCCCTTGTATACTAGCAGTTCATTGCTTGGAATTCTTTTCTTCCTTGACATGTGCAATATTAACCTATATGATTACCATTTTCATTTAAGTGGAATGTTGTTAACTACTAGTATTGTATTGTACTTATAACTGACACGTGTTTTCTAGCCTTTTAATTTTCCACTTTTATTCTCTCATCTCCTAAATATGAATATGTATCATATGCATATATCACCCTTCTTTTATTCTCTTTTTCTCAGGCCTTTTTATTTTCCCTGGATTTCCTTTGTGTTCAAAGCTGAAACCATTGACTTCACATTTCTTACCTTAAATTCAAAAGTTTCATGCTTATGATGACTTATGTGTTCAAATTACAAACTTGAAATTTCCTGCTCAACACTTTTTTACCAGGTTGATTTTCACCATCTGAAATACAAAATGTCTACAACAACTAAGTAATTTTAAACCTATAGTTCCTACCTTTTCTATTTAATTTTTTTAGAAACAAAATTTTACATTCCCCAAATGAAAGAATATACTCATTCATTAACTTTAACAAAACCACATTATATACATATATAAATATAGCACAGGAAATTCACTTTAATGTATATGTAGAGACTGTCAATCAAAACAAAATAAGTAAACAAGTGAAATGAAGATCAGTAGAGGAAGGATAGTCTGAGGGAGGGAATAGTGGAGAAGAATGTGATTGATATCAAATTCTATGCATGTATCCTTTTGACAAAATGAATCCAACTACTATGTGTAACTATACTGTTCTAATTTTTAATAAAGAATATTCTCATTCCTTTACCTACTCAAACAATAATTACGTCAATGTTCCATTCACAAGTATCTTTTAAGTCTACCTCTTTCTTACAGTTTCCTCTGCTTCTGTGTTGGTACCATCATTTATTTGGAGTTCAGCAATTCTTTCCTTAACAGCATTTCCCTCTGCCATCTCCTGTACTAATCTTTCAAAGTCCCCTTCTTCTAACCAATTGTTTAAAATGTTCTGTTCAGAACTATGAACTCACAATTCTTCATGGAAAAATCTTGAAACATCTTTACCTAACTCCAATTATTCCTCCCACTGAGATTCCCACCACTTCCTGGATTAAACAAAAGGCTCTTTCAGCAAAAGTAGAACAACCACAATTACAAAACAATTTTTACGAGAAATATACTCTTCCTGTATACATCTTACACATTGTTCACAGCTTGATCAAATCTCACGTTGTGTAGGAGTCTCCATTCAAATGCTGGTGAAAGGTCACTTTTTTATTTTCTAATTCCAGAAATTTTATCATTACACTCATTTGCTCCTTAGCACTGAAGATCATTAGAATTATTTTCCATGCCCATTTGCTATGGGATAATCTCTGTGACTTCAGCTCTTTTAAACACTTTTGCATGTGAAGGTCCTTTCTAAAGTTTATATTAAAAGTCTGCCCTTTGTGGAGATCAGTACAGCTATTTTGGGTTATTAAATAAATCTCAAATAATTATCATACTATGTCCTTTAACTACAATGGAATTAACTAAAAGTAATTAATGAAAGAAGTAGCTAGAAAAATCCCTAAATATTTTTATTTTACACAGTATTCTTTTAAATAGATCATTATCAAAGAAAACCACAACTAAGTTTGGAAATATTTTTAACAGAACAGTATTAAAAAGATCTAATATCAGACTACAAATACATTTGTGTTCTAGCTAAATTTGTGTTAGTTGGAAACATATATCCCTTAAAGTATATATATTAGGAATAAGAAATGTTGAAAAACTGCATTCCAAGGGCTCAGTTTAAAAATTTAAAGAATAAGAAAACTAAAATTGGCATTTTGATGACAAAAATCTCCCAACATATTATATCTTATTTATAAAACATACATCAACTTTAAAGAAGTTCATTGATGATATTCTGAAAGATGCTTTGTTTAAAATCAAGGCTCATTTCAAAGATAAAATATATATATTTTTTTGGTACTAGGGATTGAATTCAGGGACATTCAGCCACTGAGCACTATCTCCAGCACTATCTATCTTACATTTTATTTAGAGACAGTGTGTCACTGAGTTGCTTAGAGCATCATTTTTGCTAATGCTGACTTTAAACTCCCCATCCTCCTGCCTCAGCCTCCTCAGCTGCTGGGATTGCAGCCCAGCAGATAAAATTAATATTTTAGAGCATGCTGGCTTGTCATTATAGTTTTGCTAAATTTACATACCATTGGAGTTAGAGCTTAGCCTGCAGTTGACTGGAAATGTGAGGTTCTGGGACAATGCCTGAACACTGAGACAGGGAAAGTCTAGAATATGACTGAAGATTAATATCCAAGAAAATGTTCCTTCTTTATCAAAGACATGCAGCTTTCCAATATTTCCAAGATAATGAAACATCTTTTAGTGAACATTTTTTAGAATATCTTTGTGTCTTTTTCACAAATTGTGAATTTATTAAACATTGGAAAGTTAAAATGCAGTGAATTAATACATTTTCAGGCTTATTTCTGTGATTCAGGGTGTGGTTGTACCCACAAAATCTGAAAGCAAAGGTGATTCTCCAGAAACAATAATAGAAAAAATGCATATGAAATTTGAGGAACTCAAATTGGCAACAGTTAGGAGACTACAATTCAGATTATCTTTCACTATGTTATTGTATTCCTGGACTTTAAATGGGTTTGTTCAGGGTGTGGAGGTGATGAGACAGGAAGTGAATAAAAGATCTAAAAGACCAACAGAGGGAGGGAAGACCCAATAGAAATGGAGAGGGGGCAACAAGGAGATTCCCTGACACTTTTCTGAATAATGACTATTGAGAACCTGATTCTGAATCTCCTTTCTATTTGTTTGTTTGTTTGTAGGATTGAAATCAGGAGCACTCAACCACTGAGCCACATCCCCAGCCCTATTTTTTTTACATTTTATTTAGAGACAGTTCTCACTGATTTGCTTAATATTGCACCATTGCTGAAAATAGCTTTGAATTTGTGATCTTTCTGTCTTAGCCTTCCAAGTTGCTGAGATTCCAGGAGTGCACCACTTCACCCACCCCCTCCCTTCTTTTTAGAAGAGCTTACAGCCTTGAACTGTGTCACTCGTTCCTAAGTCAAAATAAAAAATACACCATGTTATAAATATAAAACAAATAAATGTTTCAGTAAAAATAAACATAGTATAAATTGAATGTTCTGATCAATAAAGCAGCTGTAGGTGAAGAAAAGATAACTAGTAAAGCCAGTTATTCATACTTTTTAAATATATATTTTTGAGCATTTAAATATTCAGGACTATTCTTGTCAGAGGGCATATAGCTCTGAATAATAGGCACAAATATTTTTTTCTAAAAGAACTTATATTGTGGATAACTGATAATAAATAAAATTAATGTCCAGGAAATTCAAAAGTAAATATTAAGTAATGTAAATTTTTCTTTACATACACCAATAAAATTCTTTAAAATAATATTCCCTTTGTAGTACTAAAGACATTCAAAGGTTTTCTTGCACCTAGTACATCTAAGCTAGAAGTGAATATAGAAAGTCCTGTGTATATATATTCATGTATCTATAAGAAGGGTAGAGTAAGACATGAAAGGAATTCATTCCTAAAAAAGCACATTGACTATTTTCGGGAAATGGCAAGTTGACACATTTGTAATGTTTAGTGACAAATCTAATTAGGAACGGTTTTATATTTAAAACAAGTTTTAAAAGTGATTTTAGCAATTTAATCAAAATATATTTGAGGGCAAAAATAAATTGTTCTCATGAAGGCACATGTCTTTTAGGATAATGTATGTCAACTTTCTTGTCTATGTTTCATCTTGTGATCACTTGACAGGAAATGCAAATGTTTTCCATAAGTGCCATTTATGTAAATCTAAGTGTCTGACCTTTTCATAGTGCAACAATTTTCTTTTTAGTCATTTCTCTTTGATTTATCTTCTATCACGAAAGGTTGCTTTTTATTTTTTTTAACTTTTTTATGGTGCTAGTAGAATTATTAAATAGCTGTCAATCAAATTGTGGATATCCTTGCCCCTTTTAACAAGGAGAGAGAATATTAAATAGAATTTCTATAATTTCATAAGAACAACTCTTTTAGACATACAAATACTTATTTCTTTTAATAAGAGAAGAAAATATAGCCAATGTTGATGTTTTAAACATCCTACACATAGCACAGACATTAAAAGGAATGTTGAAATGCTGGGGTTGTGGCTTAGTGGAAGAGCATTCACCTAGCATGTTTGAGGCCATGGGTTGCATCCTGAGCACCACATATAAATAAACAAAATAAAGGTATTCTGTCCACCTACAGCAATAAATAAATTAATTAAAAAAAGAATGTTGACAACTTTTATATTTATAAACTTTTATTACTCTCTGTTTATGGTTCAATCTTTACTGCCCTGTCCCTCTCTCTCACCCCCAAAGCTTTGAGATAAAAAGTTATTTTCTTTATAATTTTACAGCTTTTTATTTTTATTCTCTTGATAGTGTTTTTCATACAGAATACATTTTTAATTTTAAAGAGGTCCTGTTTATCAATTCTCATGGACCCTGCCTTTGTGTTTTCTCTTTGTGTCTTTGTCAAGCCTAAAATCAAACAGATTTTCTCTTATGTAATATCCTAGGAGTTTATAGTTTTGTGCTGCACATTTGGGTCCGTGGTCCATTTTGAGATAACTTTTGTGAAGGGTGTAAGATTCCAGTCACTTTTTGATGTAAGATTTATTTATTTATTTTTCTGAATATTTAATTGTTCCAGCACAATTTGTTAATGAGTATACATTCAATATTCAATTACTTCTGTTCCTTTGTTAAAGGTCAGTTGACTGTATTTATATTGGTCTGTTTCTGGGTTCCCTATTTTATTAATCGATTTGTCTAAATAGACAATTTACTAATACCACATTTTGTTGATTCCTTAGTTTTATCTAAGTCTTGAAGTCAGGTAGTGTCAATCTTTCATCTTTGTTTATGTCCTCCAATATATTTTGGGGGTATTCTTGTTTTATTTTTATTTTTTTCCCTCCATATAAACATTGAAATCAGTTTTTCAATGTCTAAAAAAACAACTTGTGAGGACTCTGATTGGGATTGCATGGAATCTACAGATTGATTGGAGAAGAGCTGACATCTTGACAATATTGAGTATTTCTGTTCCTGACTATGAAATATCTCTCCATTAATTTATTTACGCTGAGTTCATTCATCAAAATTTTTGTTGTTGTTTTCTTCATGTTTTTTCCTATTAAACCTGCTTAAAGTAACCCCAAAACTGGCAGCAAGGGAATTCCCACAAGGACTGCTCAAATACTGTGAACAAGGGGCCCATTGGAATTACAAATCAAGAAGAACTAACCTCCAGAATAATCAGTCCAAAACATTTATTATGGGAAATTTACAGAGAATTGCAGCTTAGCCTCATGACTGACAGTGAGTAAAAAAGGGATGTTCCATCTAGATGTGTCCATAGTGAGGAGGTCCGATTGTGGAGTTTATATGATGGTTTGAGAAATTTTTGTTCAAGGCTGGGGCCAGCTTTCTTCTTTCATTGTTGTATTTTGGACAAAATTCTAAACAAATTTATTTGTGTCTATGAACCTACAAGGTCACAGCTTGAGCTCAGACTTTCTTGGAAAAACTTGAAGGTGGCTGAGTCACACACAGAATGGTCAAGATACTCTGAGATTTTCGATCAGGACACAGAAAGAAAGCTCAGGCAACAGGGAGAGACTATATCTCATATAGATCTTATGAATATTTGGTTAGATGCATACTGAGTAATTTCATTTTGTGGGGTGCTACTGTAAAATGCCACTATATTTAAAATTTAAATTCCACTCATTCATTGCAGACAAATAGGAAAATAATTGACTTTTATATATTAATCCTACCCTAGAACTGGTATATTGGTTCCTGGAGTTTTATTGTTGTTGAGATACATTTGGATTTTCTATATAATCATGTCATCTGCGAGCAAAATAAATTCATTTTATTTTATTCTCTCATGTTATGGAATTATCTAGGATTTCCAATAAAATGTTAAAGGAACTTTTTTAAATATAATATGATTAGTCAGAGTTAAAAATAGAACATCATTAGGATAAGTTAATCTTTAATTCAACAGAAGTTTATAAATTTCATTATTATGTAGAATATAAACCTTAAGTAGAATGAAACTTAATTATTCCTTAACATTTATTTCTTTATATCTAATTTCTTGCTATCCCAATTTATATTGATTTTGAAAATATTTTTTTAAAGTCCTTTTCAACACAAATAGAAGAATGTTTATGGGACAATGATGTAAATTAACTAGCAATCGAAAAAAATCAAATCAGAATTATGCAGAAAAAATAATTGATTTTGTTGAATCACAGTACTGAATGAAACAATGTTGTGTAGTTCTCATTGATAAATTTTAAAATTATCTTTTAAAATTAATTGTAGAGGTCACTCACCATTCAATTGCTGCTTGTATATTTTTTGCTTTGGGACTTGAAATAATGAAATATGCATTAAACATAAACATGGCAATAACTATGAAGAGAATTTCAGTTCTCTGCTTATAACTTATTTCAGTATATAAGGATCTCTTTTAACATTTTGTAAGCTGTTGTCTGTGAATGCTTGGAAGCTATGGAGTTGTAAGGCGTGCACATTTTGCATACAGAGTATGCATTGCTTATGTCATTTTAAAAACTTAACATGAGTAATGAATGATAAGTCACTGTCGTCATTATGCAATTGCTTAATGAGCAAAAAAGTATGACTCATCAAATGGAAACCCAGGGAGGATTGCTTTTTGTTTTGTTTTGCTTTGCTTTGCTTCACTTTTTTGTTCTATTAAAAAAAATTTATGGATTATTTTTAGTACTCAAAGTTGTATAGCACTCTCACAGAAGAAAGTCTCTAGAACTTTTCAATGCTACAGCTTGGCATAGTTAAACCCACATTATCTAGCTGAACTTATTTAAAGCCTTTTCCTCATAATTTGCAGTTATGTAATATACACTTTTTGTTGTTTTTAGAGAACCTACTGCGTGCTGCCACAGGGCACAGTTCTTTTGAGGGACTTAAGCACAGCAAAGCTTGAAAATAAATCATTCTAAATGTTTTGTACCTGATGAAAATGCTGAATCTAGACAGGCACTCCCTTTCTTGCCTTTGTATGTTAAATAGGATTGTTACTCTTCTGAAAACAATCCAGAGGGTTTTTGTGCAGAGTTTGACTATGCAGTTCACTAGTTACTAAAATCAAACAAAAGAACCTGGGAATTTTTCTTGTCTGAAAATAATCGTCATTTAATCACCTACTGCTAGTTTCTCCAGATTCACATTTAGAGGAAGAAGTCAATGTCACAGGGTAAGGGCAAAAATTAAAACTCCTCTTACTAGCAGTAGAGTTATATGGAGATGAAAGCAACCTTTTAAAATAGGCTCAAAGATAGATGCCTAAAAACTAACAGGTCATCAGACAAAATGGATTACAAACCTTCCCACAAAATTATTTGAAATGAGATCTGGAGAATAGAGCCTGAGGGAAATGCCAGTAGTGACTTTCTTTTTTTTTTTTTTTTTTGTTAAAAAATGCATAATTGTCCTCATATCCTTGAGAAGACTGATGCTTGGCAGAGGTGTCCAGGTAAGCTAGGTGGCTGGGTGTGCTGACATGCTCCTCAGAACTAGCAGGATTCCCCCCAGTTATTCAACAGGAAACTCAATGAATAATTCATAAACAGCTATTTAATTTCTTGTCATGTTCTATATTTAGTAAAAATCCACCATTTATGCAACATCTGTGTTTCATTCCAGTCTAAGGGTGTGTAAAATTTAGCTTCACCAAGAGATTATTATGTCATCCTTTATTTTTTCATGATGACAGTGATAGATGTGCTATTCAAACAATAATCTTTATATAAGAAATTCTCTGAGCTTTCAAAAAAGCCTATCTACTAATCATTCACTCAAGTAGTTCTGTAAATTTATGTCTGTAACTTCCAGTAGAAAAGGTAATTTGATTTTCCATTAGGATATAGAATAGATATATTTGCATACTTGTTTAAAGTGAGTTGTAACACAAAATGAAAATGAAAAGCCCTCTTCCCCAAACAAAAACAAAACAAAAATGGAGCAAATGTAATGCTTTCATTTGATTCTCATTAGTTACTTTAAAGTAGAATGAACTTTGAAACTTTTTTATCTTGCAGGTTAAAAATTTTACAAGCACTTGACTTCAATGTGTATTTTGTTGAGAATTACATTTTTATTGATTTCCTCACACTTTCAATCCCCAGATAGAGATTTTATGCTTAATGAACTATAAGTTAAAAAAATTTAAAGAATTAACTTAAGCACTATTTTTAAATTTTTATTTATTGAGGTGCTAGGGATTGAACATAAGGTCACATGCATGCTAGGAAAGAGCTCAACCACTGAGCTGCACCCCAAGTCTCGGTAATTTTATTTTAAATAAATGAAGTCTGACTTGAAATCAAGAAGTATAGAAAATATTTTCTATTTTTTTCGTTTTTTGGCGGGGAGGCTGGAACTGGGGATTGAACTCAGGGGCACTCGGCCACTGAACCACATCCCCAGCCCTATTTTTGTATTTCATTTAGAGGCAGGGTCTCACTGAGTTGCATAGTACCTTGCTATTGCTGAGGCTGGCTTTGAACTTGTGATCCTCCTGTCTCAGCCTCCCAAGCTGATGGCATTACAGGCATGTACCACCACGCTCGGTTTATTTTTTCATTTTTTAACTGTGTTAAAGTGCAATATATTTTAGATGTTATGTTAAGATGGCTCCACATATTTACATTATTTATGGTAGTACTAAGTTATAACAAATTGAATAAAAATTTTAGTGATCTGACCTAATGTATACACATATTAAACTGAGAAAGATATTTTGGGGTCAGGGAGGACTTTCTTCCTTGTTGATTCAGAGAAGAAGGTGCTTACTATTCTGTAGCCTTACTTCTTCCTAAAACAGTGGAAAAAACAAACAAACAAATAAACAAATATTAGACTTGGGGACAGCATCCTGATGACAGTCTAGTTTTACAGAAACTGAAGAGCTAAGAATGTTTTTTAAATATTCAATATAGTAGGGTGTGATAAAAAATAAGTAATATTTGGTGGCATCTCAAAATTATATGAATTAAATTTCAGCATCCATGAAAGTTTTATTGGAACACAGCTATGATCACTGGTTTACATATTATCTATTCAATAAACACGCCTATAGAGTTCCCTTCTCTACAATTGTCAAAATAATCCATAAACCTACATCTTGATCCATATTTATTTCTAATGAATACTGAGGGAGAGGACTACTGTTCAGTTATATGTAGTCTGATTTTAGAAAGTGATTTAAAGGAATCTAGGAATAACCAAATTTTAGACCCATGTGCAAGGAAAAATAATGTAAATAAGTCAATACTTACCCTGCACTGGAGCTTCACATACAACCTCCACGCATGCCAATCGGTTTAGCAGTAACCCATGGAACATGACTTTATATAAGCTAGGGTGCATAAATAATATACAAAAAGCATCAAAATAAGATAAACCAGAAGCTTTCTCTATTTCCTGAAAGGCAAAAATCCAAATTAATCCACACATGCATTTTATCAAACAAATGCTAAAGACACTACATAAAAGAGAGTACAAAAATGTAACTATGTGATCCAAAGTTGATAACAGAGCTATACTAGAATATGTTACTTATTTGATCTTCCCTTCAATATAGAGAGATAGTGACCAATTCTTTGGAGAGGGAGCATCTTCCAGGCCAGTTTAGCATGGAAGCCTACACACCCGGACCCCAAAACCTTTATTCTTCCCAACAATTCTACCAGCCAGCTTTTTTGGTCAGTAAAGTAACACTGAACATGATAAATTATCAGTCATCTTTCTGCACTGTGTTCATGTTGTTAGTGGTGCAGTTATGAACTTATAAGCTACTCTGTATTTCATGACTATCAGTGGGACAGAAAAACTATTAGAAGGGTAGGAGGCACTGTGTTATTTTTCAAAGAAACCTATAGGTCCAATGATTTTATTATACTAAAAAAAAGTCATATGAGGAACCCAAAACAAAACAAAACAAAAAACTGCAGCAAATTAACTGTTATTAAAATAAGTAAAGCATTTAAAAGAAGCCTATATAAATCACTCTCACTCTTACAGATATGAAAAGACAATTTTTAATTTCCTGATTGCTTACTTCCTAAATGAGTTATGGAAAGCATGCTAAGTATTCTAAAACACAAGGCTGAAAAGGATCCTTGGTAGATTGAACCAACTGAAGGAGACTATATAAAATGCCTTGTCATGTTCCTTTAGGTTATACATCAAATAATTGTTAGGAGCAAAAAGACTTTTGTTTGAATCCAGAGCCAAGTCTATTATTTTTATTTTATTCTAAGTGATGAGGTTTTATATGAAAACTAATGACATTTAACAAGGACTTAATTGACAAAGTATTTATAAAACATTTATAATTATGCAATAGAATTTCTTCTGAGTGGGCATGAAGTTCACTAAATAATAATCATTGTTAATGCTTGAACCAGGAAACTTAGTTTTCTTCTTTCCTTTCTTTCTTCTTCATTCCTTTACTTATTTATTCAATGATTTTACTGAATACTTACTTAATGCCAGGCTCAGAGAAACATACTGGAGAACAATGATTTATGATTTAAACAGTGAAGACAGGGCTGGAGGTAAGCCTTCGTGATAGAGTGCTGTCAAGCATTCGTAAGGTCCTAGGCTTGATTCCTACTACCAATACTACAAAAAAAAAAAAAAAAAAGGTGAAAAGATATTATGGAGAGAGAGGAGAGCATGCAGGATAGTTTTGGAAAATATTGGATAGCAAAGAACAAAAACACAATTAACTATCATGAGAAGAAAGCCAAGGAACAACACTCGGTAAATTCAATTCTTGTTATTCTGCAATGGCTTCTCTGCTGTCAACCCTGGATGCCCCTGAGCCTGTATCTAGCCCTAGGCTATTATATGAAGCCTGTCTTCTCACCACTCTCATTCAACTTTCTCCCAATGACCACTACTGCTGAATGCAAAGGAATCAAAGAGAAGAACAACCCACTGGTTCCATCCTCTATTCTTCTATCAGTAAAACATATAAGCATAAGAGAAGTGTTCATGTCATGGACATTTAATTTTTTTTTGGTAGAAAATGGGGATTTTATTGTTTTCCACTCATCATAACTATAACACTGGTGCAGTCTATGACACATATAAAAAATAAAATTGATTATCTAATTCATTGAGAAAATGAGATGAATATAAAATACATTGGATAGTAAACCTAGAGCTATAGGTTTGTTGTTGTTGTTGTTGTTGTTGTTTTCTGAGAGAGAAATGAATTATATCTGACTGTTTCCATGAGTAAGCAAAACTTGCATTTGCAGAAGAGGAAAGCTAGCTGAAGGTGATGCCTGAGTCCCAAAGTATCACTGTGACCAACTGTACAGCCTCCCTTTAGCTGTAAAGGAGTGGGTTAGGGGAGGCAAAGGGCAAAACGCACCAAACAGATGGACTCATGAATAGGCTTAGTTAAGGCATCTTTCTAACCCTGACTTCATTCCTGAAGCTTCTTTGTTGTGAGAAAGGTGAAATCTCTCTTTACCAAATGTGTTCTCTGAAATGAGCTAAATGGCAGCCCTCAAATTTTTATGCCCTCACCTTTTTTTCCATAATTGACAAATGTTATCTTATTTACTATTAGAATGAATATTACCATATGTGAGAAAAAAATGTGATTAAAGTTCCCCAGAAGAGGAATTTTTCCTGGATTTTCATGGTGAGCTCTAAATTCTATCATGTGTATTTTTATAAGAGAGAGACAGAAAATTTTGATGGAGATGCACAGAGAAGAAGCGGATATGAAATGCAGCAAGGATAGAAAGATAAGGCCATAAGCCAAGTAATGCAGATACCTCCCAGAAGCTGGAAAAGGCAGAGGACACATGGTCACCTGGAACCCCCAGAGAGACTGTGCTCCTGCCAACATCTTGACTTCAGTCCTGTGACATTGCTCTCAGACTTTGATGCTCCAGAACTTTGGGAGATTAAACTTCTGTTAGAATCAGCAAGTTTTGGGTAATCTAATGTAGCAGACATAGGAAACCAATGCACTCCACAATCTTAAGACACTATTTCTGGAAGCATGATCTAATCAAAGGAAAGGCAGGAATGTAATTGGGCAAATTGCACAGAAAGCAAAATAGTATGGCCACTCCAGAGGATGCGGCAGTTAAATCCAATTTGTGTACAATCTCATGCTATGATTCCAATGACATCTTTTACTGCCCAGCTGCTTTCTGCTTGCCTGTGAATGGTGAGGCTCAACATAAGGTGAGAGATATTTTTAGGCTGTAGAACGTAGCCTGTTCTCTAAGTGGCTCCATTATCTCCCAAACTTTAGAGCGAGGAGAAATGGCAGAAGTAAACAAGAAAAGAACATTAAGCACAGGTCTGTTTATTAATGATTTGACCAATGTCATAGGAGCAAGATAAAGACTCAGAATTAGGGAAGTGTAAGTATACCTTGCATCAAATGGGAAAAAAAAACTATAGGGGTGATCATTATAGTAAAGAAATATGAGGGACACCATACTGTTAGTGAACATATGCTTGGGGAGTCAGAAAATATTTTGCAAAAGAAATGATATCCGTGTTGGGACTTGAAAGATGAAAGAGTTGGTGAGATAGGCAATAGATTGTCCAGACCTCTTCCTGGACCACAGCAAAACCCTACTCTAAGCTACATTCATCTTTTTTTTTTTTTTTACAAATAAATTTGAGTTCCCTGAATTCAGAGCCTCTTTCCCCCTATATTCTTCAGATTGTAAAATAGTTCCTGAACACATAATAGGTATACTCATGAGTTTATTAGATAGGGTGAGTAAGTATTCTTGGTAGGTTAGAAAATAAGACTTGTGATAAATAAAAGTAATAAAAATGATTTTGAAAGGCTTTTCTTCATGAACTTTTATATATGGTACAAGTTATTGAGATGACATTTCTTGAAGATCATCCCTCCATGTTGCCAATATGACATTAATTGGATGACACTGGAGATTCAACATATGCTTGAAAGTATAAATTTTTCAGGATGGAAAACAAATAAAATCTTGTAGAGAGAAAAATACCATAGAGTAAAAAAAAATAGGCTTTTTGTTTAATTTTAATAATCAGTTGTTAACTTGAAGTATATACTATACTATCAGAGCTAATTCATCCTGAAGGTTTTATACTCTTAAGCCTATAAATCACACACAAGCAAAACATGGTTGTTCCCCTCTCCTTTTTATTTTTGTAAACTTCTTTTCCCAATAAAGCAAGAAATGAGTTAAGAATTATGACTTCCGTGAAGAAAGTACATGAAGGAAAAGCTATGTTTTTCTTCCCTGAACTTTGGTTGGCCTTTAATAACTGTGTTCTTAAATAAAATGCAGCATTTAATGGCTCAATGCTTCTGTTAAAGCTGTCAGGCCTGTTTCTTGAAGATGAGCTAAAACATTTCCTTCTATTTATAAATGAACAAAAATGAAAAGAATTTTTGATCAAGACATATTTTGAAATACAAAAAAATATTTTGAATGTTCAAACAGAATATTTTCTCATGACTTTTGAGAAATGGTCCATTGTTAATTATTTTCTTTTAGGTAGAATATTATTTCCTTTATAAGTTATGTGTCTGCCACTGTTATTTTTTAAATGTGCATGTATTTTTCCAAATACAGAATCTCTCTGGTCTTTAAGAATCACACATTTTTTTTGTGAACATCATTTATGAGTTTGTAGTTTGATTGGTGTTGATGCCAGAGAGCTCCTTAAGGTTAAGTTGTTAACACAATTAATGGTTGAAAACTTGCTCTCCTTGGAAACATTCATGACTGAAAAATCTGAGGAAGTTTCTAATTCTTATTTTAAATACAATAAGTTGGACTTAGTGACTATTCTTATATGTTCAAATCAGGAATGAAAACACATCTGTCATTCAATAAGTGAAACAATCAATACATAGTCAATTAGTCATTTTACAGATTCCCAAGTGAGAATCAAATGTATGATGTTATATTATCAATTTCACTTTATGTAAGTTTTACATTTAATTAGCCAGATGTATTATTAGACAATACTTTTTAGTGGTGGTGGAACTGTTAAAGTAAAAATTGGGAAAATAATTTTGTTATTTTTTACTTATAATATTAACGTAGAAAATATAAAATATTTAAAATGTGGTTTTCCGAAACATTTAAATTCTTATGTGGACGTTCATGACAAGAAACATGAATGGTGAAATGAAAACAGTGTCACTTGAAATCCAAATCTGCGAATTATAAGCCACAAAAGCTTAAGGAAAGTCATTCATTTCCCTAAACTTCCCCCTTCCTAAGCTTATGATTTAAAGAATAACATAATATAGAATTGCTAAATTTATAGATATTATTACTATATATGTGTCTGTCACATTTTAGGATATATAAATATATATGAAAATCTAACTATAAATTTGTGGATCAGTTTCTACAATATTACTTTAGAATATTTTATTGTCTTGAAACTCAGAGTAACTTTCTCTTATAATTTAATTTTTATTGTAAACTACTGATGCATATAATCACATAGAAGAAAAATATAATTGCATGTCTTGAAGTACAATAAAAAAGCAAACCTTTGTGAATTGTCCATCCAACTTAAGAAAATGCACTATGACACTTGAATACCACATTGCCTTTCATAAACTTAACATGGATAAGTATCTCTACAAACCATTTTTTCAAAGGATTCCATTGTACATGGACATAAAATATTCCTCTTATTGAAGATGTCTAGCTATTTCTTCCCTTCTCACAGAGAAAATCCTTATCAATCAGCAAACAAACTTCAGTAACAACCAATTTACCAGAAATGTTTGATTCAATTCAGGTCTTTAGGTTCAAACATTAAAGGGCAAACATGAAATATCTTTTGACAAAAGATGTAGTTATACATTCTTTTCTCCTTTTCTCTGTAATTCAACACATTTGCAAAAATGTTTGATTTCAAAGCATTTTTCCTTGTGGTATTTCTCTATTCTCAAAAGGCAAAGTACTTTGACTTTTAATATGCAAATAAATAAACAGAACATTTAAGTGTTTGCTATACATTTATTCCCAAATTGGTATATGATGGCTTTTAAATATATTTTTAAAAAAATATTTATTTTTTAATTTTAGGTAGACACAATATCTTTATATTATTTTTATGTGGTGCTGAGAATCGAACCCAGTGCCTCATGCATGCTTGGCGAAGAGGCTACCACTTGAGCCATATCCCCAGCCCCATACATTTATTTTGTTGATTTACTTTTATGTGGTGCTGAGGATTGAACCCAGGACCTCGCACATGCTAGGCAAGCATTATGCCACTGAGCCACAACCCCAGATTCATGCCCCCTCCCCACTTTTAAATATCTAAGTAACATATTTTATGATTTTACTTTCCTTATTTCCAGTGGATAGTGTGGTGGAAACTCACATAATGGGTTCTTTCCAGTTTTTGTTTTTATTTAAAATTTGACTCTAATTCCTTTTTGTAATTGTTGCTCTTGCTATATTATAATTGTATATAATAGTGGGATTCATTGTGCCATATTAGTA
Organism: Marmota flaviventris; assembly: GCF_047511675.1. Classification (NCBI taxonomy): domain Eukaryota; kingdom Metazoa; phylum Chordata; class Mammalia; order Rodentia; family Sciuridae; genus Marmota; species Marmota flaviventris. The sequence continues at coordinate 158,607,045 of NC_092500.1, forward strand.
TGTGGAAATAACATAATTTCCTTCCCCAGTACCTTCCCTTTTCCCTCCACCTGATCCCTGTGCTCTACTCTGCTGATCTGCCTTATATTATTATTATATGCAATGATATTTATATACTCAGACAAACACACACACACCCACACAAATGGATCTCACTGTATTATGTTCATACATAGACATGGCATAATTGGTAGATTTTGCTCCAAAACGTAACTTTTTAACATGTATTCCAAGGATTTGAATTGTGTATAGCTATTATTCTGGCAATTAGTTTTTCATACAGAGGATATGAATTTCCAATATGTTGCCACATAATTTTCTGGAAAGAGATTTATGGATACTCTTAGTCCACAAATGCACTGATTCTTTATATCATATACAGTAATTATACTTTGCAGTGGAATACACATTTCCATGGTTTTATTGAACATATCTTTATTTATTAAAATATTGTTTGGAATTAAATATGTAGAAACAACAGTGGGGATTAGATTCCTGTAATCTGCATTTGATATCATCTGCATTTTATATATTTCAAACCTGCATTACTCCTTCAATCCACTGATGGTCAGATTGAAGAGATACAGCAATACATTCATGTCATTTGTAGTTGTCTATTTTGAAATTTTGAAATTATTGATGTTCTCACAAATTATGAATATCCTTACCATTTAAAAAATTATTTATTTAACAGAGTATGTATTTAAATATCATTATCACCTTTCCATAATTCAAATCTCTTGATGATAACATAACTTTCAGATAAGATCAGTGAAATCTTCTTTGATAGAAAATTTCCCTCACTAAAGGGCTTGTCATATTAAGATCTACATACAGAAACAACAAAACATGATATAAATGTAATTTCAACTGTATTGTTCCTTAGTAACAATATAACTGTGCAAACATTTTTAATGATATGTTCAAAGAAAGTGATACTCATTATAAATTGTCTACTACTCTTTAAACTATAAACACTAATGTTTAATATCTTATTACCTCTGTGAAGCAGGTACTCTAAATCACCACTTACTTTAGCTCCTTGATAATATTGCTAGATCCTGTTAGCTAGTCTGGTAAGCATAGTTGATGTTTAAAATATATCATTACAACCAGTTATTAGGATGTATTCAATTTATGTTAGGAATGGTTTCAGAAGGTACCTTTTAACAATTATTTCTACCACTATGTTTTAAAATATGTCTAGATATGGGCTTTTTAGGTGAATCTTTATTCTTCATAGAATATATAAAGCAAGTAAGGTTTTTATTCATATTATAGATATACTATGTCAACTTACTATATAGTATTTGTTGTTTTATATCCACATAGCTCATAATACTCCCTAGCATAATGTTTTTCATTTTTGAAGTAATTGTTTTCACTAAAATTGTCATAATTTATACTATTTTGTTTCAATACTCAAATTACTGACATCTAGAAGCCATAAATCATTTAAAATATGTAGTAGCTGCTGTAGTTTCAAGAAGTTTCATACAAATTCAACGTCCATATAAATTTGCTTGTTTCTCCCCATACAAGATAATTGACTGCACTCTGTGAATCCCATCTGTCCTTTCCTAAGACCCATGGCAAGAAGCAGTGAGGGTGGCCTTCTTTTCTAAAGGGCTACAGCCAGTAGGGAATGAAACATGACTAGCCAGTCCTATTTTAAAACAGAACTCTTCCACAACTCTGACAGAATTTAACAAACCAACTGCCTAAAGGAAATGAAATGTTAGGCATATTGAGTGGACAAGAAATGTACCAAGTTGCCACTGGTTGAGAAATGTACAGACTCTCTCTTGACGTGAAGGCTGTTTTATTGAATAATAGGCAAATTCTTGCATTGGAGCAAAGTCAGTAAGAATTAAGTTAATATTGCCATACATAGAAAGGAGGAAATATATCTAAGAAATTATGATTTATATGCTAATGTTTTTCTTTTAAGTTAAATACATAATGCATAATTTGTTATTTTATTCTTTTTGCATTTTTAAGGCCTGGAAAACTAAGAATTTCTAATACATGAAGTCAGATTCAGCAATTGAAAGTTTTAGGATAATATCTATTCATATGTATATTTATATATGTATTTATAGTATATAAACATACTATATTATTTATCATGATTTATTGGCATGGTTTCTTGAAATTGTAACCTAAGTGTTAAGGATCACCTATTTTTTTAGGTATACTTTCACAGAAATCATGCCTTCTTAAACATGACCATGTTTTCATCTTCTCACTTTCTTTAGTTATCATATGACAGAATTCCCTCCATGTCTGTCATTTGCTACCTATAAATGGCCAAGCTTTGCAACTTTTGCATTCGTAGAAATTTCTTGTTCCAGGCAACCTCATCCTTTATGCCATAATGATACATTCATTCTACTTGGTAACACTACGTCAAATTCTGAAATCAACATATGGACAATATGCACCGTTTGTGCTCCTGAATTTGTTGAGTGTCTTCATGAAAATAATTTTGTTAAAGATTCATGATTTGCTCAAGATTTAATGATTCATAATGATGAAACCTAAAATTTCCACTGAAGAAATTTACACCCATGACAAGTTACTGAATTGTCATGACTGATTAATGGCATGGTTCTATGTGAAACAAATCAACTTGGGATGAGGTTGTTTTTTTTTTTTTTCATTTTAATCATTTTGGTAACATCATTTATCCTGTTTGCACAATTGATAGAAACTCCAAAATATGCATGCTTCTTTAAAATTATGTTGTTAAAATGCACAACACGATTAACTGAACAGAAACTAAGTAGACCTTAATTGAGCAAACAGGTGTAGCGGTGATTAACATTGTACTTATTAGAGAAATTAGAAATTGTTTTTCATATGAGACTGATGTGGGAGATCTATACTAGAGGATAGAACAGACTAAAGTAAAAAATGAATAAGAAATACAAGGTGATGCTTCAGTTAATAAGCAGATAATATGACTCCACTCCCTGGAAAGGAGATGTGTAGAAAAACGACAACAGTGGATTAAATTTCTGTTTGTCATTTTAAATTTTCAGCAATTAGAAATAAAATGACAGTTATATTGGTAGGAAAATAACTTAGTTCTCTGCATGATGAAATTTAAAAAGGAAATTTTGAGTAAAATATACCCTGGCTTTGTTTATCATGTATTTTTACTTAGTGTTTCATTTCCCTGTGTTCTAATTACATTTTTTTAATTTTTGATTCTTAAGGGAAATATGGGCATATCTACAATGCAGTTAGAAACTCAATAGATTTTTAGCTTGAATTGTAAAGCAAAGTCTCCTTTATTAATAGTTCTTTGGAAGGTATATGTTTCACAGTTGCTCTTGGAAGAGTTTTTCCGAAATATATTGAGAATTTTTTAGTCGTCTTGAATTTTGTATGTTATGAATGGAAACAAATTATATTACCCATTACCCTATCAGATAATAATTCAAAATAATTAATAGAAAGTGACCCTTGGTATTTTAAAAAATTAGACTTATACACAATGGTTAAAAGGTATTTTTTTATATCTGAGATATTTAGATGAATATGTGCAGAAATGTTCTTGCTAGATCTAGTTTTTTCACCTGTCATTTCTCTGTTCCCAGTTGCCAGGCAACCATTCTGATAGCTTGCATCAACTTACCTTATCCTAAGCATGTTCCTTTGCCTGTCTTGGCCTGACATCATCTCTGTCTTAGAAACACATTGCTGTCCCTAAAATAGGAACTTTGAAATACAATTTAAAACCAACAACAAAAGATAAACTTCACTTTCGTACAATTACATGTGTTTATATATTACATAAAATAAATACAGAGATATTATATCAGAAATTTTTAACTATGACCTTTTTCTACAAAAATTGATCTTCCTGAGTACAGAATATTTCCATTAATAAAATAGTAAATAATGTTAATTCTGAGAAGCACACCTGATGCCAAACCAAACAAATTCTGAGTCACAAGATACTTTTCTGATAAAAGGAATCTTGAAATGCAAAAATTTATTCTATGATGAACAGAGATACATATAATTGGACAAGTGAAGTACTTCACAGTACTGAGGTCACAAATATCTACAATGTCTGCAACCTGCATATCTTCCTATGGCTAAGCCTTTAGCTAAGGCTTTCTGATCTCTGTCATTAGAAATTATCAGTTACTCAGAACCCCTTAACTCCCCCACACCCCTGCCTTTTTCTAAGACGTTTCATTGCTTTGCTAGTGAAGGAGAAACACAGGGAACTGCTGTCCCAGAGGCTATGATTCTGCCCATCAGGAGAAATGGGGATTTTTTGTTTGTTTGTTTTAATATGTTTTTAGTTATAGATGGATACAATATATTCATTTGTTTGTTTATTATTTACTTATTTATTTATTTTTATGTGGCACTCCACCACTGAGCCACAGCCCTAGCCCCTCTTAAAACCTTTTTAATGAAACATTTTATTTGCCCAAGTGTCTGCTGCATTATATTGTTAGTTTTTTTATTTCTAACAGTGATACATTATAAGTTTTTTTCACTTATAAAAGCCTTGTTTCATCAATTATCGGTATTTTGTTCTTTGAAATAATGAAGATACATCTTATTTTTGTATGTATACTGATTTTACCAGTACATTGTTAAATGGTACATTTGTAAAAGTGTTTTTTTATTTAAGTAGAATTTCTTAGAAATCTGTTTGTTTTTCTCCACTAATTTCAACTTTGAATTAAAAACATTTTTAAAATGCCTTTAATTTTAAAAAATTTGGAAAAAAAAGCATTTTTATACTGCTCTTTATTGTACTGAAATGTAATCTGATTCATTGAAAAGGGAATGTAATTAATTTTTTCATGTGTGATGTACCAGTCTTGAGATGATTTAAGAACACATAAAAACTATAAAATTTAGAATGTCAGATTTCAAATTTAGGTCCTAGTTTTCTAAAGTATTGTGCTAAAGTGGAAATCTGCTCTATGAAAATCATCCTTGGATAACAAACTATTAAGCATTTTAGGATTGATTAACCATAATAAAAACTGCATGATTTATTATTCTTTATATAGTATGAATTATATTCATTAAACACAAATTCTTATTAATGTCATCTAATGTTCTATTTATTTTAAAATAAGCACAACTACATATTCTGTTTAGGCAATGTTATAGTTTGCCATAACATTCAACTGAAATGTAAATATATGCATACTCTGATCTTGATGATTATATTTCACTTGAGAAAATCCTCATCAGGAGCAAAACTACACAAAAACCTCATCATTTTTAGTGATCTACTTTAAGAATCTGAAAAAGTTTATCTCTTTTCAACAAGGGTGACCTCAAACAGATCAAGAATAAACAAGCTTGTTTTACCTCATAACTTACTTGACAAGTACATTATAATTTCACTGTTTAAGATCTGTTCAATGTTAAATATTTCTAGTAAATCTTGCAATTAAAAAATTATTTCTGGATATATTTATTCTTTGAAATAAATTATAAAGATTTTCTAGTAAGTCATCCAAACATATATTTATAAAAGAAGGTCATTATTATAACAATTTTTTAGTTTCTGTACTTCATGAGGATTTTTAAGGTTGATATTAATAAAGCGGACAAAAAGGCAAATTCAAAAGGATACATAAACAATTCTATATGCATCTGATTTATTATTATGGTTGTATTTGATTCTAATAAAATGTTTTTCATTGATGAGAAACCCAAACTTGGGCCAGGCGCAGTGGCACACGCCTGTAATTCCAGCAATTAGGGAGGCTGAGGCAGGAGGATTACGAGTTCAAAGCCAGCCTCAGCAAAAGTGAGGTGCTAAGTAACTCATAAGACTATTTGTATTTAAAAATACAAAATAGAGCTGGGGTGTGGCTCTGTGGTCCAGTGCCCCTGAGTTCAATTCCTGGTACCAAAAAAATAAATACTTTCCCTAATGTATCTGGAGATAAAATAATTTTGCCTAATATTATACCTTATTTTGATTACACAAAATGAAAACAGTGCCCGTAGAATGTTTAATTTTTCCATTCCCCCTTGCTGAAGTTCTGGAATTTGAATCTTAAAGGACATAGAATAGCCCAGTTTTTCCAGTAATTATTTTAATTCCCATTAGGATTTTATGCCAATTATTTAATCAGGAATGAGAGTCTGGCTATTTTTTTCCCATTGTTTTTACTATGAAATGAATTCTGAAGCTGTGAAAGGTTGTAATATGATTTATTTAAGAATTATTTACAATGTTTAAATGAAGGAATATACTTGGAACTCTGGTAGACTCCATGAAAAGTTTTTTGGAAGTCGGGGGAAGAGCTTCAGTTGTCTTAATGCCCATTTAAATTTTAACAAATTTTAAACTTATAAACATTTTTCCCTAAAAGAAACACCTCACCCCCGATGCTTCTGAAATAGTATTTTGAGAACATCACTTTTTGTAGATTTAACTTCTGGAAAAAAAATAAGAAAAATCTGAAAAAGAGTCTTATTCTCATCAAATTATACTCCATAGGTATTTATTAATGAGGGAGTGCTAATTAACTCTTAATAGTCAATGTTTTGATACAGAGTCTCTATCCCATTTCTTCTTGGTTTTAAGCCCTCTCTATTTTTGTGTAAATTATTCACACAAATAGCAGAGGAATAACACAGATGAATTCAAGTAAAGACACAAATACTAGCAGGAGAGGATAGTTTTACCCAAGTTATTTTAGATCAAAGCCTAATGGATCCATTTTGAGAAATTCTACACAATAAAAGGGGATTTGTTATCACTAAACCTACTAATTTTGTTCTCTAAATACAGATAGGTGCTGGAAAATTGTAGTACTTTATTACTATTTTCTCTAAAAGTAAGCTGCTCTTATTTTCAAGCACCCAGTAAATTAGATGTTTCTTTTTTTCACAATATTCCTAAGGGAATACATAGGGCAACTTTAAAGAAAGTGCCATATGCATGAGTCCTGTATTGCTAAAAAAGTGTTGCTTCTGCTTCTGGGGTTATTGAAAATACATTTCACAGCTATAGATTAAAAGGAAAGAATCTACTCAATGAAATACAGCTATAGTCTACATGTAACCAACAGAAGATTTTTAAGGAGAGGTTTTATTAGATTCAAATATTGAAATGTGAAACAAAGTTATAATGAAGAACACTGCAGAGATTAATTCAATGTCAATGAGAATACAGTTTACTGATTCTGTTTTTCAAGAGCTGATAAGATAAGAAAGAAAAGCCATGTTAATAGAAATGTGTTTGTAAAATTAAATGAACTAAGTGTGGTTGCTTTCTTTCTTCTTTCTTTTTAACAGTATGAAAGAAGTAGGGGTAGGCCATAAGCAGTGGAGGGGTCTCACATCATCCACCTGCAAGCAGTGTCCAATGGTCTATACCAGTCCTGTCTGTGGTTCAGATGGCCATACCTACTCCTCTCAGGTAAAAACAAATAGTTCTTTAAGGGGGGCTTCATATGTTTAATTTTGAGTTTAGATTCCACTGGGGACACTGCATAATATGCTACATTATTTTAAATACTTTTTTTTGGAAAAAATCTTAATTTTTTAAATGTGTCCTGAGTGTTTTGGGGTTGTAAGAGGTATTGCTCTGTGTCTGTCTGCTAAAGTTTTAAGGTACACATAGAAATAGAGCTATTGTTAAGAGAGGGAATGGATGTTTCTGATTCTTCTCAACATGCCTTGGATCTTGGTGAATGTAGTGTGGTGCAGGACCTCAGCTTTGTGTGTTTGCAAAATTCATATTGTTAGTGCCAGGGAGAATGAACCTAATCACATTATCAAAGCCCACATAAAATGATGAGTAAATTACAAAAACTTATTAAGTTACAATGAAGGATAGAGGTTGTGATATCCAAACTGGTAGGTAGAGCTACATGGGAAGCAAATTTTAATCCTAACTTTATGAAAATTGATGGATGAATAAATTGAATCAGTGAAGATATTGAATGATTTTTTTTTCTGGAATCCAGCTAAGACAACTCTATGTATTTCTTTGCTTTAGAAATACAGTATATATTCCAAAAGTGCTGATATGTTTGTACCAAGGATGTCATTATCCCTAGAAAGTGCTAATCGTATCTGTTTAGAACTGCTTTTAGGATAGTCCTGACAGATGGTCCTTCTTCTTATTACTTGATTTTGCATTTACACCGAGTTGCCATCATAGAAGATTTCCATAGGTCTGAGACTCTGTTGGAGGACTTGTTTGATGATCCCTATTTTTTTTAACCTTTATTTTGTTTATTTAGTTTTATGTGGTGCTAGGGATCAAACTCAGTGCTAGGCAAGTCCCTTGTTCTTGGATAGGCAGAATTAATATTATCAAGATAACCATACTACCAAAAGCATTATACAGATTTAATGTAATTAAGTTGCATTAAATTGCAATTAAATTGCATTATACAGATTTAATTCAAAATTCCAATGACATTCCTCATAGAAAGAGAAAAAGCAGTCATGAAATTCATCTGGAAAACCAGACCCAGAATAGCTAAAGTAATTCTTAGCAAGAAGAATGAAGCAAGTGGCATCACTATACCAGACCTTAAACTATTCTACGGAGGAATAGTAACAAAAACAGCATGGTATTAGCTGTAAAATAGACTGGTAGACCAATGGTACAGAATAGAGAACACAGAGACAAGCCCATATAATTACAGTTGTCTTTCATTAGACAGAGGCACCAAAAATATACACTGGTGAAAAGATAGCCTCTTCAACAAATAGTGGTGGGAAAACTGGAAATCCATATGCAACAAAATGAAATTAAACCCCTATCTCTCACCATGCACAAAACTCAACTCAAAGTGGATCAAGGACCTAGGAATTAAACCAGAGACCCTGCATCTACTAGAAGAAAAAGTAGGCCCAAATCTCCATCATATCAGATTAGGCTCCTACTTCCTTAACAAGACTCCTATAGTGCAAGAATTAAAATCAAGAATTAATAAATGGGATAGATTCAAACTAAAAAGCTTCTTCTCAGCTAAAGAAATAATGTCAGTGATATGTATAGAGAGCCTACAGTTTGGGAGCAAATTTTTATCACTTGCATATCAGATAGGGCACTAATATCTGGGGTATTTAAAGAACTCAAAAATGATGATCACTATGTTATTAAGTGCTTAAAACACAGTCCTCATAAATTCATCTGTGGTTAAGTCAATTCTTTCCTGTATATTTCCAGTACCATAGGGTGCTCCATTGTTCTCCCTGTGTACTAGGCACACAGTGAAGCCTTATCTTACAAATCAAGTGTTTCTATCAATGTTGTTCCTAAAATTGATCTTCAACATAATCCATATTTGATATTTATTTACATGTGTCATTTTCAGTAAATGCTTTATTTATATAGGAAGATTAAAAATATGATTACAATGAATACGTGGCTCTTCAGAAACCTCAAATCATCATCTTTATTGTTGCCCATACAAATTTAACTTGGCCAATTTTGCACTTTGAACCACCCATTCTACTCTTGATTGTTTTCACTGACACCAGGAAAGGGGAATTGCATAAAACAATAAAATTAAACAGAACTCTTAGCCTTATAAGAAATTATATTAAACTCTTGCTACTGTTTTTAAGTTTGTTGTTATTGAAATTCAAATTAGGACTTCCAGGTTTCCCCCCCCCCTTAAAGAGAAAGTGTTGCTCTAGGCTATTTATACTAGAACAAAATCAAAGATCACAGAGGCATGCCTTCTTGAAAAGATCATTTTATGTTTTCCAACATTCACTATGTTTGAACAACTCTTGAGGCTTTTTATTTATTGCACGGTAATGGTGAGCTCCAAATCCCATGCTGACTCTGATGGTCAACTGAGCCCCCAATGACATTATTAATCTGGAAGCTGAGTAGCCCTGAGATGGTACAAGTTGTCCAGAAGACAGATACTTTGAGTCATGGGTGTCAGACACTATAGGCAGGTTGGAATATCAGTTTCATTCTTATTCATGTTTCTGTATTTTGGACCCCCCCGCCAAGTTTATTTATTTCAGTTAAATGACAAGACTAGGCCATAATTTTAAAAAAAATATCTGTTTTTTCACAATGTGACCACTTTGAATATTATTTGATCAGAGTTCAAACTCAAGCTTGTTAGCTTTTCTAGAGGCTCAGCAAAGTAAAAACTGCATACACTACAAGACAAATGAACGAATAAAGAACTATGAAAATATAGGTTGAAAAAATATTGGAACATTTGTGATTTTTATAAGAAGTATTTTTGTAATATCATCCTTTATTTCTCTTAAGAGAAATTATTGACTTTTGTGGGAAAAATGCTTAGTCTTTTTAAAAGAGCCAATGATTGTTGAAATTTTAAAAATTCAGCAATGTCAGAAAAAAATGAAAATATAATTGTTCAAGCTTATTTGAGAGGTACTCATTCCTGAAATTAACACAAAAATGAAGGTGTCTTTGTTTCTTCACTTCAGACAAAGTCTATTTTGATTGTGTAAGCTTTGTAAAGAGAGAGAAATTTTTCCCCAGTATGGAATCTGTGTTAGACCTTGGTTTTATTTGTTGTTTTCTTATGTAAATTGTGTATAACATTTGTTGTAAGCATAAGTCAATAAATGATACTAATGTTTTAGAACTGAGCAGAACATCCAAAATATGAATTCCCTGAGGACAACAGTGGCTGATTTTAAACTCTTTCTGTCATATTTAGTCATGCAGTGCTGGACAGGTGAACTAAATCATGGTGAATTCCCTAGAAATGAGATTTGCTTATGAAATTGCCTATGTGTGTGTGCACCTGCATTGAAGGAAAACAAATGGAAAGCTTATCCATTTTATACTGGAATTCCCAACCTAGCTGCAGAGACTTTGCATAAATGGTTCAGGATAAGACCCCACACATATAAACTTTACATGCTCCCCAGGTAACATTTATGTGTAACTATGGTTGAGAACCATTGATACATCCTTCAAGTTGTTGCCTTGAAATCTTAAAAAAAATATATGTCTATATATATATACACATCTCTCTCTCTCTCTCTCTCTCTCTCTCTCTCTCTCTATATATATATATATATATATATATATATATATATATATTTATATATTTATATATACACAAACATATACGTATACATATATGTATATATTTGTTATATACTAGAATAATAACACAATAACAGCATTAAAGAAGTATTTATATTATATTCTAATATAATGTTCCACTTTAAATTTCAACATTCTATGATGTTTTATTCTTTTTGTGATTTACTTTTCCATTATGAGGCCTATTTTTACTTAACTTTTAATAGTTAATAATTTTGGTAACAGAGTAACTATATGTGCATTTTGAAAGGTACTTCAACATTAAAGTTTGCTATGCTGAATCTATTAGTATTTACGATTTAATTGCCCCACCTTCCATCCTCTAAATACCTCGAGCTGAGATCATTTTATGGTAGGAAAATCAATATTTGGAAATACAGGGGCATTATTTCTATTTAAACCGCTTTTCAGCATAGCCACGGTTTGACTTTTGGCTTAGGTATGCCAACTGGATTGAGGTCACACCTCCAACACATCAGGATGATCAGTTACTGGGATAAGCTCTCATAAAAGCACTGAACATGAAAATAAAATAATACACATGAAATTCATCATAAAATCTCATATTTAAAAGGAATGGAACAGGATGACCAGGGCCATCCTGGCAAGGGTCCCTCATATGACATCATGTTCAGTGAGATAAACCTCTATAGCTGAGGATAGTTCTAATGTTGAGAAAAGCTGTCCCCTCCTTACACTGATTTAGATTCCAGAACTCCCTATTCTTACCTCTGAAAACATATCATGAAACACAAAAATGTATTCTTTTTTCTGCAGTTACTGGGAAAAAAATATGACTTCCTGGATCCATTTAAAATGGGAATCAGAAGCTAAAAGGCACTAGCAAAACAGCCTGAGGGGTAGAACATTATTTAATATTTTTAAAACCCTATCCCCAGTGCTTTAGAATGATCTCACACCCATTCATTTATTTAAATATGAACTTTTTTTTGGTGAAGCTCATCTGTGCTGTGCTTGAGACATTCAACATTGTTTCAATAGAAACTCAGCCCTCTCTTTTACATTGGTATTTGATCAGATTTGTCATACTTAATTAAATTATATGACTACGATTTTAGTTGATGGAAGAGATTTTAGGAAGCAAAAAGTGTCATGGATGTAGCATAAACTTCTGACAGAAATATAGGGTTTGAAGTCACTTAGGAACCCTAAAAGTTCAGCATGGTGTGGGCGTCAGTTGAAGGAAAAAGTGTAATGTTTTATTGTTGTCAATCAAAAAATCACTCCTTCAGGAGAAACTAAACAATATGCACTTGTCTGTAAATATTTCATGTTTGTGTTAAATATCATTATCAAGTTAGAGGTCAAAGATGATTTTTTTGTCAGTTGAATTTGTAGATTAGAAATAATCTGTGAATTATAATGATTAAATATTTTGTAGAGAAATATAGAGTATAAATAAATTCTAAATATTTTTTGTCTTCAATCCTGGGTTTATTTTCTGTTCATATTAATGATTTGAATATATAGAACATTTCATGATCTATACATTGTATTATTTCATCATTAGTGTATTTCAATTTACACATAAAGGTAAGGGAAATGATAATTTATAGACATTAATGACTTTTCTCTTTGAGAAAGGAAAAGGAGACATAATAAAATTAAGTTTGAATGTAAAAATGAAAAAAAGTTTATGAAAGAATTAATATACTAAACCAACTGCTTGTATTGTTAAATAAAGGATTCTTTTATCTTTTCATTTACAAATAATTCCACATAGCCTTTCTGTGGCAATGGAATGTCTTGCTTCTATTATTTTATAGTTCAAATTACTTTTCTAAAACTTATGCTAAAGAGATTCAACTTAATTTCCATGATCATATTACACTAGGAAGTCTGGTACATTTCAGGATGGTGAGCAGCTTGGAAGACAGTTGCTGAGGTACTGAGTGAGCATACTCCTTTTTCAGGGTTCATGCTCTGCTCTGTCCACTCTTAGAACTCACCTGCCCTTCCCCTCCAGGCATGAATTATTTTATACCTTTCCCTTTAACCTTAACATGGACAGTACATAGACTTACCTTCATGGCCTGATCAAGACTCTTGAGTTAGTATATTAACCCTGATGAGTTTAGGACAAATTTATATCTTGATACATTTTTTTTATTTCTTAGATACATAACATTTTTAAGCTTGTAATCTTCTTATGTATGAGCCACTTTGTGTCAAGATGGCCTTTTAAAAACAACATTGATATTATTCTAAGTTTTATGAAATTCTATTAGTTTACTTAGTTCTTTGACTTGATTCCTTAGAAAAATGAGAAGCTAGACAATCCATGTGTCTTTTCACACACTCATATTTGAAATGTTGATCATCTACAATATCTAAACCTAAACAATGTTGATCTACTTGTTTTATTTACTCACTTGCCAATTTCACAACACACTGGGGGAAATAAATGTGTTACCATCCATTTAAGTAAGCAGTTTGACATATATGAGCAATGAAAAACTGTCAATTTCAATGAATATTCTGAACCCCTCCCCTATTAAGTGGTAATAAATTATTTGGCAGTGTTATGAATCCCTTATCATTTTCTGCCTTTTTGACTTAAATCCCTGAGTGACCATCACTTAAGCAATGACTATGGCAGCATCAAAGAGAGGCTTCCAAAAGAACATGTGTGTTGTGCCAGAAAACTTTAGTACTAAAACCCCAGTTACTGGTCTAGATGTAGGGATGAGGTGAGCATAGGAGTCAAAGTAAGGGATGCCCTGTATTTTGGGGGGCTATTTTTTTGTTTTAACTTTTTTTTTGAGACACATTCTCACTATGTTGCCAAGACTGGCCCTAAACTCCTGAACCAAGTAATTCTCCCACCACAGATAGCCTCTCAAATGGCTAGGACATCGGACATGCCCTGCAGTGCCCAATTTTTTATATTTTTTTTTTTGTCTTCCATTTACAATAACTTGTGTTTTCATTTTCACTATAGTAATGCATGACCTTTTCATTACACTAACTTTCATAAGTTCATATATAAAAATATGAATACATGTGTGTGTGTGTGTATATATATATATATATATATATATATATATATATATATATTTAAATATGTATCTGACCTTTTCATGATGTATCTAAATTTATATATTGATACATTTTCAAGCTTGTAATTTTCTTATGTGTAAGCCACTATGTATGAAAATAATTTCATATGTTATTTCTCTTTTATAAATGAGAAATGGGGTAATTTGACCAGTGTCACTCATTCTCTAAGCAGCTTTTCCATTTTCAAATGTGAATTTGAAGCAGATACCCTTTTCCAAAACTTTTTTATTATTGGTATTTATTTTTCTACATTATACACACAATGATTGTGATAAGTATATCTATTTGAGGCATTAAAAACGATTGCAATGTATGGCTTTTAAACCTAGGGAGTCATTTCTTCTTCTCTTATAGCCTAAGATATCAGAGCAATTTTCAAAATTGTACTTCCTAGGATTTTTTACATGCTCAGTCTAATTTATCATTTTTTATAGTTATTACTTTCTACAGAAAAGAAATTTTCTACGTTTTCTCCCAGAATTTTTAACATTTTAACTTTTAAATTTACATCTGATGCATAATTATTATTTTTAGTTCACGGTTGAACTTTGGTGTTTAAGAGGTAACTGACTCCTGGATCTTCCTGTGTAGCACCTTGCCTTACTGGATTTCTTTGGTACTTGTGTCAAAAACAAAATGGTCCTAAAAGCGTTGTTGTGTTTCTGTCTCTATTTTGTTGCAGTGGACTATTTTGTCTTTAGTTAGGCTTGTACCATGTACCTAAGTTTTTTTTTATATCTTTATGCTAACTTTTGAATTCAGGGGCTGTTTTAGTCAGCTTTTGTGTCCCTGTGATGAAAATACCTGCAAGAATAACTTTGAGGAGGAAAAAGTTGGTTTGGGACTCATGGTGTTCAGAGGTCTCAGTTCTTAGGTTTGGGTATCATAGATGAAGGGCCGACAGAGGAAGGCTGCTCAGCTCATGGCAGGTGGGGAAGACTAGACAAAGGGACACAGAAAGGGGCTGCAGGATGAGCTACCCCAGGGCACACGCTCTGTGACCCAACAGTCCAGCCATACTCCACCTGCCTGCTGTTGCCACCCAGTTAGGCTCATTCAAACTAAAATGAAAGGTCTCTGGTTTCCATCTAATAATGCAATCACTTTCTCTCTGAATGTTCCTGCATTGACAGGAACTTTTGGGGAACACTTTACATCCAAACCCATGAAATTTTTAATATTGTTTTGGTGGTTGTCCTTTGTATTTATGTATAAATTTCAGATTCAGTTTGTCAGTTTCTATAAAGAATCAGCTAGAATTATGATTTGGATTTTATTGAATACATAGATAAATTTAAAGAAAATTAATATATGGCAAAAGTTGAATTGTCCACTCCACACACTTGTCTGTCTCTTCATTTAGTTAGATTTCACAATTAATGTTTGGTTTTCTTCTGAATAGAGGCCTATAATGCTTTTTGTTGAATTTAAAACTAAGTAATTTTATTAGTGCTATTGTAAATTGAATTTTTATTTTTAATTGTTTTTAATATTTTGTCAAAAATTTTTTTCTATACTGATTTTATATGTTGCCACTTTTCTACATTTACTTACTATTTCTAGTGATCTCAGAATTTTCTGAATGTCCAGTTGTTCTCTATATGAAAAAAAATGCAGATTATCTCTTTGTTTCCAAATTTAATGTCTTTTATTTCATTACATTGCCTTATTGTTCTGGCTAAGTAGTGTTTAATGTACCTTCTTGCATTAGTCCCAATTAAGATAATCTTAGGCATTTTCACTATTAGGTAGAAAGTTACATATAGATTTTTTGTCTGTGAAAAAAAAAAATTAAAAACTTACCTTAAGGAAATTTTAACCTGGATTTCTGCAGCCTTCATAGAATAGAGACATGGAGTGCCAGTACCTTATGTTGCCAATATCTTATGCCAAAATCTTATGTACCACCAAAAGAAAGGATTTATACTAAATGCATGCACTCATGGAATTTTTGTATTAATTTTATTTCTTAAATAATAAAATATTTGCCCCTTAAATAAAATATCATCTTTTATAATATTTCACATGGTTTATAAGAGATTAGTTTCTCAAAATTTTAAAACATATAGAATATTCTTGAAAATACATATTCTTCAGAGAAGTATAATAATAATGACAATAGGTGTATACTAATTATAGCAGAAGTATTCACAATTAGCATTAGGTATATATTGCTAAAATAATTGGGCAATGATATCTGGTAATGTTCTAAGTATTTTACATATTATAACTTAACCTTCAAAGCAAACTTGTAAGACATATTGGGTAGTGATCCTCAATATTCAGATAACTGAAAGAAATCCCTAGGAGACAGGGAACTGAGAAGCAGCAATGCTGGAGTTGAAGCCCAGTTTAGAGCTCACACGGTTAACCACAGTGCTATACTTTGCAATAAAACTGCCAGCAAGATTCTAGTTGATGGATTTTATATGTGTGGATTTTAACTTCATGGTCTCCTTTTAAACATCAATTATTCATCATTTTTCCAGGATAAAGGAATCATGGGAGGTAATAGGAGAGATTTCAGGGAGTGATATACATTCCAACTCTTTAAAAACTTATATTGTAGGAAGGTAAATAGGTTATCCAATGTGCACAGATACCAGTAGCATGTTCCATTCTTATTCTGTTGGTATTAGTTATTCTAGCTAACGTAGTCACAGAATTTCTAAGAAGTTTAAAATCAATGTACATACATTCCCTTTGGAAAAGCTCATTTCTTTTGTCAAAGATGCACAACTCATATCAACAACAACAAAAGAATCTAAAAAATACTAACATTTTGTGAATGCCTAATATATTTAAATCAGTGTTCTAGGTTATTTATACAACATTAATAAATTAAATTAATGTGTTTAATTTTATATGCATTAATTTATTCCTTTAAGAATTCTAAAAGATAGATTCATTTGTTTTATCTACATTTCAAAGGTAGTCTGAAGCATAAAGATGTTTAATATATTATTAAGGATAGAGAACTGGTAAAGAGCAGGGATAATAATATTTTGTATCAGCATGAATAAAAACATGCATATTATAAAACTAATAACATAAAAGATTTTATATAATGGAGTGCATACATGATGTGTATTAATATGCTATATAAGTAATGAGGATACTTTGCTATAAAGATGCGATTTAAAAATTAATACAAAAAGGAATCATTTTTCTAAACAAGGAAAATGGTATACTATAAATAATATGTACTTTATAAACTTGTAATAATATGAATTATAAACTGAACACAAAAAAGATGTGGCTGTCATACTCTCTACAGTTCATTCATAGACAAATTACATTTTTTCCCACAATCTCTCTCCAGATTCAAGAGCCAACGACCTAAACAAATTCTGTAAACAATCAAGATATAGTATAGAAGTTCAGGTAGTTGGTAGTTCCTTGAGCTTCCACCTGCATTTTCTACCTGACATGAGGATTTAATATATATATACATATATATAGATATTGATATAGATATAGATATATATCAGGATGCATTCATGATTGCATAGATCCCACATCTTGATCTACAGGAGGCATCTGGGAATGTTACAGCTTCCAAAATAATTTACTCAGTGATTCACCTGACCTGAATGCCTTCTTATATCAACCTTTCTGGTTGGATACTTCTTGTACATGAAGAACTCCCTGAAAGGTAATCATAAATAATGACCCAGTTATCCCATCTATAAATGGGTAGCCAAGAATGGATTCATTTAAGAGAGATCTCCTGTTAAATGAGGGGTATCTGATCTACTGGTAGTGTTTCTCAAAACAGCAGAAGGACTCTTAGACCACTCCCGAGGCATAAGTCTACCAAACATTTTATTCAAAAGGGTATAATGCAGGAGCAACAAGGGCATTCTGTGGAAACTAGAGAGACCAATTATGTTCCCAAACATTGGCCTGTCTGAACCACTACCAGGGGCTCAGATCTAGAACTGAGTTTAAATCCCTAAGATTCTCTTGAACAGTCTGCCACATGGAGGGTCACAACAACCAGATATCAGCCTATGGCTGCTCTTAGGAGAAGTAGCAAAAAATCCTGAATAAGTGCAAGAACATACGTGCCCTCTTTCGGAACAATATTCAACCATCAAATTGTGTGTGAACAATGTGGAAGTTTGGGAGGTGGAATCAGAAATCTTTTTGAGTATACAACTTCAGAGACTAACCTCATCTAAACAATATCAGATTCTTGTAGATGACAGGGAGAATGGAAGATCCATTAAACACCTTGCTGATCATTACCTTATTTAGTAGATTTGGTGATAAAAGGTGCAGTATTGTCAGATTGCAAACTGTCCACAGAGACTCATGACCCAGATTAGTTTCAGAGGACATGATAATGGAACCAGAGTCACATGACCAAATGGGATACCAATACCATTACTGGAAAAAAAAAAAGTGTAAACAGAGATTTTCACCTTAAAGAGTTCATTAGGGTGGTGGCAGTCCCAAAGGTAGGGAATATGGCACAGCTTGCTAGATGGCTTCCTCACCAGCTTCTTGGTTTACCTTATAGAAAGGACCAAGGTAAAGGTCTGAGTGTGGAACATAGACTAGCCTACACCAAAATGCAGTAAGATACTATATTTTGGAGAAAATGAGCAAAGTCAGCAGTTTTTCTTCCCTGCTGGAGACAATGAGCCTTGTGGAGATACACAATAGTCCTAGGGAGCTTTATCTAGTGAGCAGGTCTTTGAACCTATTGGAGTTTATCAGCCATCCCTAGGTCAGAAAGACTGAGAAGCAGGACCAGTCTAGTTTGAGAAGATGGGTGTCTCAGAGAGCAAATTCTATCATGTGCTATCCAGTGAATTGGATGATATCTAATCAAATTGGTGAGAGCCATTTGCTTTACTCAATATGATGTATTACAATATTTTATAACAGCAAAATTAGATCCTCAAAATAAAATTTCAGATGGAAAAGGGAAAGTTTGCCTCAAGTAAGGTAGGTGTTATTCCTTGATGAAAAGAAGAGTTTACATGCAAGAAAACCATGTTGTAGTCTACACTAGACAGCAGGGTATTTTTAATGTTGTTGTTGCTACGTTGAACTCCCTGCTTGTGTTTATGTTCTATAATTCTAATACTTGTGTGTAAATAGTATATTTTGGTTGAGTGAGTGATTTGAAGACTGAATCAAGTCCTCCTTTCCTCCTCTGGTTGACTTTGCATGGGGAACACCAGCACGGATATCCCAAGAACACAAGTGGAGGAGCTTTGCAGGGAAAAGGAAAGCTGTAACAAAGTGTGATGAATTCTTTCACAGGAGTTCAGATCATGTCTACAATATTGCTACGTGAGGACACTGAAGAGATAATATTAGTCCAAGAATGATTAAAACGTAAATATGATACATGATATGATACATGACCTTCCTTATTTCGCAATTTGCTTTCTCGTTTGGCTAAAAGTTTTTATTGGTACAATAAGGAAATTAATATTGTTACTATTCCTTACCTACTAATAATTATACAATCCTTTTACATCAGAAGAACTATGAAATAGTGCTTGAATCCCTTGCAGCAATATATACATTTGATGAGTTGCATAAGCTTTCCAAACTTGTAGTTCTATTGGAAAAAAATATGCTTATTTTATTTGAATTATCAGGAAGTAATGCATCAAACTGCTCAGCATGGTGTTTGACTTATAGTAATGCCTTGATGAAAGCAGGTGGCCCTTAACTGTGTAGTTTGTTGTTTGAGCTGATTTGTACTCTCTGAATAATTAGGTACCTGTAAATGATAGAGTGTTTATACCATTGTTTTTATTTTATATGGATTACCTTGGTGAATACCAAACAAAATTTTTCTAAGAGACATATGAACAAGTTGTTGAGAGTTTAGTTAATCTTTTCATTGTCTTGAAGTAAAACAGTGTCTTATTTGGGCATTCCAATCCTTGCATTATCAATATTTGAGGCCAGATAATCCTTTGTTCTGGCAGTGTGTGTGTATTGTGGGAGGATGGGGGACTATCCAGTGAGTTGCAGAATGTGTAGCAGCCTATCAGGCCTCCTTAATAGATGCCAGCAGTAACCTTCCTACCCTCTGACCCTAGTTGTAGCAACCAAGTATCTCCAGATGTTCCTAGTCAGGGAGAGAGGACTTATCCCCAGCTGAGGACTTCAGGTCTTAACCATCTGCCAGGGCAATGGTGATCTTGGAAAATGGTAACAGCAGCCTTTCCCAGTGTCTAATGTGCCTGAGAGTTAGAATCTTTTCTGTATGCTGCAGATTTCTCCTATTGTAATATCATATTTTCTTCTGTTTGATGCTGCTATTAAACAAATGACTATAAAGTAACTTTCTGTGAATTGTGTCAAAATCATTTTGCAGCCTTATTTTCCACAATAATGCATAACTTGAGTGCTCTGAGTACTTAGGGTCTTAATCAGAGATGCATTAATCATGCCTTTCTCTACATTATTTGCATTTTTTGGTAATTATAGACTAATGAGCATGCCCTTTATGTGATATTTTAGCTCACTTATACCTTGATAAATATTTCAGCTTTGTGATAATTAAGTAAATTGAACATTATAAATTAGAAATGTAGTCAGTGGATATGGCTAAAAAATATTTAAAGTTAGCATCTTTTAAAAAAGAATTTTAATATCCTAATATCTTTTAAGTAAAAGTCTTCATAAATAATTTTTGTTTCCAAAATTGATTCATAAGTAAATAAAACAAAGTGTTTTTTTTAAATAACAGGAAGCTAAATTCATATGATTATATAAACAGGGTATAATCTCTGATTTTTTTTTTTTTTTGCTCTTTACCTATGTGCATAGAGAAAAAGTTGTTCAATAGACTCATTCTAATGAAAAAAAATTGTTTCATTGGTAAAGTGACATTCTGTGAAGCTATGATTTTATCACATCCCACAATCTTAAGGACAGCATTGAAACATTTAGTGGTAATTATGCCAAAGAAAGTTTGCTGAAAAGTGAAACTTTATAAAGAAAATTTAGTTAATTTTAATAAATATTATACTCTTCTTATAAATTACATTTTTAGTGCTAAGAATATCTAAAAATTGAATTATCAACCCTCAATCAGAAAATGATTCTTCTTTATACTTAACCAAATTTTATATTTTTGTGTTCAAATATTACACTTTCTCATTTTTTATGTGAAAACAAAATAAATCTGACATAGAGCATCTTCAAAGGGATCTGTCATTTCAAATGGGAAAATCTAGTATTAGCACCCAGCACAAAAATGCATGCCTGAAATTCCCACAAATTTGGAGGTTGAGGCAGAAGGATCACAAGTTCAAGGCCAGCGTCAACAATTTATTGAGACCCTGTTAAAAATTTAAAAAAAAATGAAAGTAAGTTAGAAAGGCAAGAAGGAAAAAGGGCTGGGTTGTAGCTCAGAACACCCCTTGCTTCAATTCCCAGTACTAAAAAAATAAATCATAAGCTGGAATTAATATTGACTTTTACTTTTGTCTGCTCATAAACCAGTCAAAATCGCCTTTGAATTTTCCTTAAATTAAGTCACAAGTCCAAATTTTCATATGACCATGTCCAGGGTGCTGAAATAATAAGAGAAGTTACAGTAAAGAATATTAAGTCTGAAAAGTCTCAAAGTTTCAAGCAAGTCATTTGGCTTTCATTAAGCGCTCATAATTGCTTAAATATTTATTTCTATTTTTAATTAGGTGTTGGGCATTTTTAATTGCCCTTAAAGTCTGTCATGCTTTTACATGAGGAAATCATTTTTTCAGTTCTTGAAACACTGGTTGTTCATTTTAAAGACCCAATATTCTGCTAAAAACATCTTCAAACGGCTTAATTTTTAATCATTTGTTGCAGGGGTATTCAAGAATTTTGCTTGTCCACTGAAGAGTTATTTGATAAAAAATAAATAAAATGTTGTAGAATGTGAGTAATCTGATTACTTGTTTAGAGCATTCAGTACTTCTTGATATCAGCTGAATCTAAATTAAATTAGTCCTGGGGGCATTTGCCTATTGGAGCCAGAAAGTCTACTTTATTTAATTTTAAAATAATTTGCTCTGAGTAAATTATGAGAGTGCCACTAAAGAAATCATATTACTTCAGAATTAGGAAGATCTATTTCTTTTAGCATAGGAAGACAATTATTGCCCCTTAAAATATGGAGTAGGTTTAGGATTTTTTAAATCCTGTCAAATGTGAAGTTAAAAAAAATATTCTCTTAAGAAGGAATTAAAAATACTCAGGCTTAAAATTCTTCAAAGAATAATGTTTACAGAGAAAATCAAACCACATCAAATCAAAACTAAATTAATATATAAACAGACTCATGTGCCATAATATTTTTATTATTTTATTTTAATTCCAGTCAGCTTTTATTAACATTGGCTGAGATTCTGGTTCAGGATAGCTAATGCACTGGGAAGAATTAGCTGTCTGATTCTTAGAACACTGGAGATTCAGTGGTATTATCCCAATTATCATATGTGACAATTGAGATGAAAGTATTTTTGAAACTAGTCCTATGTGCCACAGTTAGGAAATGGCAGTCATGAGATCCAAATTTAGGAGTCATGCTCTTTGTCCTATATCTTTCACTTAACTTTTCCCATAATATGTATAATAAAATGTAAGTATACTACTGTCACTTTCTTAATAGTTTCTAATCTTATCGTAATATAAGCACTTAAGAATGGTATTCTATTCTTTTTAGTAAAACAAGACAAATAATCTCTGAGACTTGTAGATATATTCTTATTTACATCACATTATGACTGTACATTTGATCGAATGTGGGACATATAGAAAATTCAGTTCAAAACCATTTGTATGTGAATATAAAAATGTCACTAAAAAAGTCATCATACCAAAAAATATATGAACTGTATACATATACATACCATGTCATAAATATGTACTCATGTACATATACATACCATATCATAAATATGTACTCATGTACATATACATACCATGTCATAAATATGTACTCATTTTTTAAATTTTATACATAATTATGTATACATTCCCTGTGTCTATGTGTACATGTGTGTATGTGTATTTGACTGTTGTGGTATCTTATTGTTAAGTCACAAGTAACGACAGAAGTATTTCCTAAGTAACTCACTCGTGAATTGATTTTGGCATCTTTTGTCATTCAGAAATGTGCATTCATTGATTTATCCAGTTGCCATGTCCATACTTAGCATCCAATAACAGAGTTCAAATATAAACAAGCAACTAACACCAATATTATATTTAAAGGAGAACTCATGATATTCTAAGTTAAGTCATCTCTCTGTCCATTTGATTCTAAAGTTCTGAATTTGGTTCATTCAACCGAGCTGACAAACTAGGCATAGCTTTTAAGACTGCTATATTTCCAAGTGACTGTTCTCCACAATGACCAAGGTAACTGCATTTCTGCCTCTTTCATAAAATAATAAATACTATATGAGTGTGTAAAAGTGCACCTAGTATTGGAGATATATGTAGAAAGGTTTTCAAATTAAATGCATAACAACTTACTTTTTTCTTTCTAAATATTTCCTGACTTTCTGCTGAAACTAGATGTATTTGATTTAAGTATTTTTCTCTTTTTATACAGTGCAAGCTAGAATATCAGGCATGTGTCTTAGGAAAGCATATCTCAGTCAAATGTGAAGGACGTTGCCCATGTGCTTCAGATAAGTCCACGAGTACAAGCAGAAACGTTAAGAGAGGTAAGTGATGAACATTTATTTGTAGCTTTATATTTCTTCCAACCTATTAAAATGTTTTGCAATAAGTGACATTAAGTGCAGAATGAAATTTACTCTTATACATGGAGCTAACAGTCATTATGTCTATTTTTCTACCTTTTTAGCCCTGTTTATTATAGCAAATAATTGTTTTTATATTTTTGACATTTCTTATCAGAATAAGTAGAAATCTACAGAAAACCATTTCTTTTCAATGTGTTTACCATGTGCCTTCTATAAATAATTATGTATGAAATGTGTCTTTTAGGTCTTGCTCTGTTTATTTTTATACTTATTTATTTCTATCATATATTGTGTAGGTATAATTTCCTATAGAATGATTTCATAAATTAAACACTATTTTCTTGATTTGACACCAAATAAACTAATTCTGTGAGCTTAATTTAATGTATGTATTATAGTATAACTTTTGAATTTTCCTAGATTATTTTATTGTAGTTTTTATGGTATTATTTATATATTTGATAATTTGTCTATTGATTTATTTATTTGGTACTGGAGATCAAATCCAGGGGGCACTTAACAACTGAGACACATCCCTAACATTTTTGTATATTTCTTATTTAGAGACATGGTCTTTCTGAGTTGCTGAGGCTGGCTTTGAACTTGTGATCCTCGTGTCTCTGCCTCCCAGGCTGGGATTCAGGCATGTGCCACCACACTTGGCCTTGTTGATGCTTTTTAAAAAGCCTCCATGGCTGTTAGTTTCATTCCTCCACAACTCTAGATAAAGAAGGTAGTGAAGGGAATAGATGTTTCTTTAAGTCAAAAACTATTTTACAGATCACTATCAACATTTTCCATGTATTTTATAACTCTCCGACCCTTGTAATTCAAAAATATCATGGGGTGCCTTCATTGTGGTAGAGAATTGATTTTTTGCCTTTTTCACCCTCAAAAACTGTGAATAATAGATATGTAGACTAAAAAAAAAAATGTGTAGTTAATGTGAAATGCATTCAATACACACTATACATTTTGTTGAACATGGTGTTCCAGTCAACTTTCCGTTATTATGGCATTATAGCTCAGATAATTAATTTATAAGGAGGAAAGGTTTATTTTTTTCAGAGTTTCAGAACTTTCAGTCCATGGTGATCTGACTTGATAGCTACTGGGCTTGTAATAGTCCTCCTGTTTATCATGCTGGGAGCACATGGCAAAGGAGCTGCTCACCTCTGGGTAGCCATGAAGCAAAGACAAGGGGCCAGAGTCCCAATATGCCCCTGACCTAACTTCCTTCAAGGCCTCCCAGTGCCCAATTCTTAAATGTTCCCCCACGTCCCTATCATGCCACAGGCTAGAGACCAAACTTTTAGGGATATTCAAAATCTAAATTAAAGCACTTGCTAGTCCATGTTAAAGTCTCAGAATGAATATTTAATAAAGGCATCTAAACTTCAATTGTGTCACTTATATCAGACTTTACTCAATGAAGTTATATTTGAAATTACAAATTTAAAATTTAAAAAAAAAGTGTCATGACATTACTTTTAGCAGAGGAGACAGTGAGGTTCGTTTGTCCAAAGTAAATTACATAATTTGCAAACAACTGTTAAGTTAGTGATAAAACTTGAGGTCACCAACAGAATGAGACTGACTGGTGGAAAGGGTGAAGTGGTCTTCTAGGACCTCTGATCTTTAATCCTCACTTTTGCTGCCTCACCTCAGTGTAGGGTCATCTTCAGAGCTAGATTCCTTCTGTATTCCCTCCTCTGTCTCCTGGACCTTCTCTCTCCATCTTAAGCCCAAATAAGGATTTCCAGCACCACTCTGAATCTATCAATCATCCCCCACATGATTCAGAATCAATTATAATTTTCCTTTAGCCAAGATTCTTTGATGCTTGAAACTTCCTGATCCACACTCCCAATTTAGACATTGATTGATTTGAAGAAACAGTGGAATACATTTTCATCTGAAAAATTATAGGCATGAAATAAATCCTAGCATATTTGATATCTATGTTTCTCTCTTTCACTGGGAGCCTTTAATAACATCTGAGAAGTAGCTCTAATAAATATATATTTAGGATACATCATGGTTCTTCAATAAGATTTCTCTTCAGTAATATTTCCTGCTTTCAGATTACTCATGAATGGGAACATATGTTGGAGATAGTATGAATTTATCATAATCTTCTAGCATTTGTATTAAATATTGGAAGGTAACACATATGAGGAGAGGACCCTTGTGAATAAACAATAATTATGTTATTATTTAAGTTTTCTGTACAGTGTTTATGTTAATATGTCAAGAAAGAAACTTTTCTTAAAGTCTTATCATCAGGGGATAAAGATCATTTGTGTTCAATTGTGCGTAGAAAAAGAGGCAAGAGGAATTTAAACTAATCCTGCTCTGA
This sequence comes from Marmota flaviventris, assembly GCF_047511675.1. Taxonomy (NCBI): domain Eukaryota; kingdom Metazoa; phylum Chordata; class Mammalia; order Rodentia; family Sciuridae; genus Marmota; species Marmota flaviventris. The sequence continues at coordinate 158,633,299 of NC_092500.1, forward strand.
CAGATTGTCAGGGCAAAGTAAGTACAGGATTTTGCTAGCTGCTGTGGGAAAGCAGTGCAGAAAATTTTGAATGTCATTTCTCCACAGTGCCAAAGGCCAAGAGACAAGGGAAATGTAAAACTGAGTTCCAAATCATTTCTAATCTTTCAACTGTCATTTATATTAGAAGCATGTCTTAGGTGAACTATGCAGTGCAGGAAATGCTACTTGATATTATCTCTGTTCTAGAAGAAGAGGGGAAGAAACAACCAACAATGAAATATTTCTTAAATCTTTCTGGCTTCCTCCATTTGAGGTTAAACTGACACCAGAGTATGTTTTCACCTTCTTCTTTGCAGAATGAATCCTTAAAATCTGCTTGGACTGCAGTAAGACTAATAAAAACAGATTTCCTTTATAAAGAAAGTAGAGGAAAATTAAGTTCTCCTCCATTCTCCTAATGTATTCCATGATGTATGTGTAAAATAGGTTCATGTGTCTATATCCAAGTAGCATAACTAAAAACAATATAATTTACGTTTCTTATGATCATGGATTCTGATCTTTTAAAGTACATAATCCTACCATTCTTCAATCAGAAACTTCAAGATTTCTTTCATAAATTTCTTCTTCTTTTCTCTTTCCCTTCATTTAGAAACAAAACTACAATCTTCAGTACTGCAAAAAAATAGTGTTAATTAACAAAGAACAATTTTATTCAAAGATTACTGACCTTTCAGCTGATTTTTTTAAGTTCCCTGATGTTTTTATATGGCCAGGGAAATATAAGATTCATAGTTGTGAGCATGGACTATGAATAAGCCACTTTCCACATACATATTTAGCAATTCTAAATCATAAAAAGAACTTACAGAATCAAATACCAAAATAATTGGTAAAGACCTTGGAAAGGATTTATATTGTGGATGGTAAATCAAAAGAATTACCTTAGACAAATCTTAATTGTTCACATGGCAGTGATTTACAAACATAGTAAACTTAAGACTTAGGCACATCTAAAGTGCTCCCTTTGGTCACTCATTTGATTGGTTAGATGCAAGAGTTTATTTTTAATTGTTGTTATACTTATTACAAATTCAGATTTTCCCAGGTGTGAAATATTTTTTCTTGATCCTGAGTTTTATATATCTCATATTTTAGAATTTTATTCATTGTAAATAATGTCACTTTTAATATTTTTAATACTACCAACATGCATCTAAACACACCATCACACTCCTCAATAATTTGAAATGCCAAATTTCAGTGGAAGCAGCCATCAAGAACAAAGACAATACATAAAAGATTTCAGCAGATCAACTGAGTGAAAGGAATAGAACATAAAAAGGAAATAGATCACAAAAGTTATAGCACACATTCAAGGAAATCATATGTTCACTTGGTTCTTGGATGCAGAGTGCTTTTTTAGGGAAACATGCTGCAACCATTGCCAGAGATGAAGGCTCTGGTTTTAGTTCATTGAATTCAGACACACGAAGAAGTTTAAGGTCTTGAAAGAATATTTCCCAAATATTTTCTTACTCTTACTATGTAACTCTTCTATTCAGGCAATTTCGTGTTTATTTGTTTGGGGAAGAGGTAGGAAAATACATATTCAGGTGTTTCAGAAAGAAAGTAATCATCTCTCATAAATAATAGCAGACATAGAAGTAGCATTTAAATAAAATGGACTAACTCTGAATTGCTGGAATAGAATTCACAAGGCTTGGAATGAATATGATGGACAAGGAAATTAATGTATCAAAGATAATTCTTGAGTTTAATAAGGTGATTTATGCATGCTAACACAAATGTCTAGTTTATCTTCCTGAACTTGTGAGTCATACTGTTTCTCTACCTTCACTTTTTTGTACAACTCAAGGTTCCTTTTACCAAGAGCTGAGAAAAGGTAAATTGCATATTTCCCTTTATGCCTTATTTTCTAGAGTATGAGAATTAAATAACTGTTTAATCATGATTCTATTTATATATAAACTACACTTGCTCCAAATTTTGATTAAATTTCTTTATTTTTAACTATTTTTTCATACTTTCTATCTGCATTGTGCATTATTATCCTATAAGGTAGCAAAAATTATTGTTTATAATATAGATTTTAAAATCATAGTTTTTCACTGATGAACATGTATATTTTGGCAATATATACATATATATTTAAGCTTATAAGTCATAGTTTCTTTTATTACAAAAACATTGGAGGGTTTTCAACTTTTTCTATCATTCATAGTATTTATATATTTCGAGAATTTGTTGTATACTTTGAAATAGCTTAGCAGTGTAATTCTGTAGCCAAGAAGTTATTGGTTATTTTCTTTAATAAACCTGACACATTCTTTCACATCTATTGGCCTTTCAGTATGTGTTGTGTGTGTCTGTGTATATGTGTGTGTGTTGCTTCTTTTATTATATTAATATAAATTATATTAATTTATATTTCAAATGAATGTCCATTTTTGAAGGTTTTAAATGTATTATCCAAAGTTGTATATGATATCAATTTGTAATTAAAAACACCCTTTCTAGGTCACAAGGTTTTTAGGAAATATGTAATAGACTTTATAACTCTGAACTCATTCATTAACACCTGAACTTACATTCTTCACTGTTTAAGCAATTTTACATTTGGTAAAATTTAGATTTTCTTAAATTCTTTAGTACTTTGGGTTTGCTAATTAGTTTGTATCAGAATATGGTTTTACTAAAATGCATAGTTGACACCGTAGAAAAAGACTAACACCAGTATGCTAATATATTCTGGCAACATGCATACATAAGTACAACTGATTTTTATTAGCTTTAGAGAATTGTAAAATTAAATAAATTTATTGAAAAGTGTTTCATGATAATTTACAATAAAATAAATGTTAAATTTTTAGAATATTTATTCTTGGATTAAAGCTAATTTGTGTTCCAAAACAGAACATAAACTGAACAAAAGTACATTTTAAATGTGGAAATTGTTAGAGCTATTCCTTGAAGACTATATTTTGTGAAGCTATTCAAAGGATTAATTTAGAATTTCACACAAATATTTTAATTTGCACATAAAATTACTGTGGGATTTTTATCTTCCCTATAAATTCTAGCCAGAATCATTTTATTTTAAGCTTATGCACTTGCACGTTATCAGATATGAAAGTAGAAATCCCCCTATTTTAATTATTGTAGCCCTAAAGGACTATTTATACTTATTCTTTATTCAACTTCTTTCCAATCTTTATTCTTTCATATCCTTTGAGGATAAATGCTTGAAAAATGTAGTAGAAGCACTCTTTTAAAAGTAGCAGTCATAGTCACAGTATTTGATAAGAACAAATCAGAACTGACTCACACCCAAACAAGACCAAGGCAAAGAGTAATAGTAGTGGCCTGTTGGTACCTAGTAGATGAACATTAAGTTTAAATAAAACCCAAAGATGAATTCTGGAACTTGATGTTTCTGGGTTTCCATGAATAGGTTGAAATGCATTGAGTCTAATATCCATCAACCCTTTTCCTGAAATTCACATGTGTACGTTTTTTGAAAGAGCACATAAAATTACAATTAATGGAGTGATGATATTTCCAAACTTTTTCTAAGTTCTGATCTGCATCAGATTGATTTAATGATGAATGCTCTTGACAGGTTTTAATCTTAAACTAGATACCACATTCCTTTCATTTCATTACATTGAAATCAAGAAAACAAATAAATAATCACATACCTCAGATAAAGGCACAAAATTATCTATTTCCAAGAATATTTCAGTTTTTGTGTTTTGGGGACCAAAAGTCCTGACAAGAACTATTAGAAGAAAAAAAGTTTATTTTGGATCATGGTTCAGAGGTCTTAGTCCATAAATGGCACACTCTATTGCTCTGGGGCCAAGGTGAGGTAGAACATCATGGTGGAAGAGTATGGAGGAAGAAAGCAGCTCAGGAGGTGGCAAGGAGGAAGCAGAAAGAGCTTTGCTCACAAGGGACTAAATATAAACCCCAAAGGAACATTGCCAGTGACCTACCTTCTTCATCCACTCCCAACTTGCCTACATTTCTTTCATTGTCTTACACATGAGATTTTGGGGATATCTCAGATATTAACCATAAGAACTCATGCCCACTACCTGCCTTTCCACTCAATGCTTATGTGACAATGAATATCATCTCCATAGTAAGTCGTATTGACCTCTATCAATATTAAATATTATGGAAGGTATTAATGTTATATGTGCTATTCCACTTCTAATTTAGAATATATTAAGTTTTCCAACTCTGTCTAGTGAAGTCAAATGATTTGTATTTAGAAGATCTCATGTGGAACTTTTTTGGTAAGTGACATAATCATGAAATATATTTCATGAAGTGTAGCACCACATACATTTTTAAGACTGTATTACAGTTTATGTCATTTATAAGTTTTTTTACAACACTGTGGGTGAGATTTGAGGTGTCCAGTGATAATTTAAAGCCTCAAAATGAGAAAAGGACAGTACAGTATCTGCATAGTCTCATGAAGACATTGTTGGTTTGTTATTTAAGAAATAGAAAAATACCTACAGATTGTCCATTTTAAATTAAAAAAATCCATATTTTGTGGAGTAAACAAGAAAGCTTAAAGCCAGTTGGAATCAAAATCAAAAAAGTGAGAATGCATTCTTTTTTTCTATAATACCTATTCAAAATGAGTAATTTAATCTAACTAGCCACCCAGAGCAATACTACGCTATACTTCTTTGTTTTATAATAATAATTTCTGAATTACTATTAATGAATTTATTGAATGAATCATTTTATCTTAGTAATAAACAACTTTTGATAGCTAATGATTTGTCAAATTATCTGCTATTTTGTAAGTGTCTAAAATAAGGAAATATATAGATACAATCATGTGTTGTTTATATTGGTAGGTTAAAGAATGTTGAACTATGTCCATGATTTTCTTTAATTGGAAAAGATAACAAAAATAAAAATCATATTTCATTTAATTCCACAAAACTCAATAATTTTAAAGTCACAATTTCAAAGTGTTCATGTTTTTCTGAGTTTCATTATAATTTATACTTTTATTATTAGTTTGATAAGCTTATTTCACAAATATTTTATAAAGGTCTATGGATAATTCATAATATAAAAAGGAGTAATAATATATTTAGTAAATAGTAGAACAAAACAGTCCTCAAGGGTTTTCAGTGAATACAACAATTATGAGAGAGGTTATACATGCAGTTTTGAAAAGTTTGAGACATGTGGTAGTAAAATATGATGGTTCAAGAGAGAAAAAACATGAGCAGATATGAGGTTAGTAGTAACTGCGGCTGGAATGATGGTGACTAACATATTGGGGATAGGAAGGTGATAGATGAGGGACTAAAAAAAATGTGTAGGGAGCTAAATGGTTGGGACTTGTTTGATCAAATATAGGAAAGAAGAGGTGAATTAATGGTAATTCTTGAAAAGACTGTAGTGATAAAACTGATTAAAAAATTTTTGGAATGTCCATATGAAATAGGAAGGATGTTAAGTTTGGTATTGGACACTGTGTGTGTAAGGTGCCTGTGGACTACCATGTTTAGACACATTATATATCTAAGGTTAGAGACCTAGGTTGGAATCAACACAGTTAATAAATCAAACCACTAGAGTGGATAAGATCTAATGATGTGCAAAAGTGGAGGAACTGGGTGAGTTTTCTCTGGAAAACTGACATGCTGTGTTAGACAGCTTTCCATTGCTGTTACCAAAGTACTTGAGAATAACAATGTAGAAAGGAAAAGTTTATTTTGAGCTCACCATTTCAGAGGTTCAGTCCATGGTCTGGTGGCTCTGATGCTCTGGGAAAGAGATGAGGCAGAACATCGTGGCTTCAGGGCATGGCAGAGTAGTAATATCCAACAGGTACAGAAGAGGGGGGAGCCAGGGGGCCAAAATACATGGACCCCAATGACCCATATCCTCCAGCCACACTCATCTGCATACAGTTAGTACTCAGTGAAGCATTACTCTCAAATTTATTGATTCAGAAAATATATTAATCCATTAATTCAGTTATAGTTTTCATAATCTAATTACTTCAAACATTCCTGCTCTAACACAGGAGCTTTAGTGAGACAACCTCACATCCAAACCATAACACATGCACACACATTGAAGAGGAAGGAGAATCTATGGAGGACTTGATGGAATTCAAATGAGAAACAGAACTCTTGAATACAGAAGCAATGTTCAGTAATATAAAGCCTGAGAAATGACCACAAGTATTTCCAGTTAAAATGTCAGTTACAACCATAGAAAGAGCATCTAGTGTGAGTTAAATGAAATAATGTAAACAAATTACTTGGCATATATAATATTCAATAAACGTTATGTCTCCCACTACAGTTTGTCTCCCATCCCCAGCATATAATTCATTTCCACCACTGTGGAGGGGTTGATTGAACAAAATATAGATGTCAAGTATGAGAAAGTGAAGACTATTTTCGGAAGAGCAGTTGACATTTGAGGAAATGAAAACTCAAATAATTAAAGGACTTTCCTTCAATTTAAATAGTTACCAGGCTACCTTTCTAACTTTTCCTAGCCTACCCTCTGTATATTTTTTTCTAACTTCAAAAAGTCTGATTTCAGGCCAGACTTGTGACTTTTATAAACTGTTTAAATCCCTTAAATAGGTTGAACTTATCTTTTTAGTATTTTGAAAGTAAAAAGAACTGGATTAAAAAAAAAAGAACTGGACTTATGTCATTTAACCCTCATTGATATAAGCTTGACACTCTTTTAGTTACTTTACATGTATTATTTCATTTAATCCTCAGAAACTCCTATGAAGTGTATGCTGCTTGTATACTCATTTTAGAAATAATTCGGTTAACACACAGAGAAGTTATTTAACCAAGCAAAAGTAACACAGTTAAAAAGTATTAGGGAGAGAATTTGAACCTATCCTGGCTGACCCTAACTACATTATCAAGCTAGCTCTTCAGAGTTTCTATTCTATTAGATCATATATGCTTTTTCGCTAAAAAAATATATAGCTTTGATGACATGTGTAAAATAATTTATAGTATATATTACGTTAGTAACCAAGCAGAGATATATAAAGAATGATATTAGCTTTTAAGGGTAAATTGAGTGCAAGCAAATAGTTATGCACATATATTTTTAAAAAAGCAATGTTAATCTTGTTGTGTTACTTGTTGAAAGTCTAAGATTTAGTAGCTTATGTCAACTATAATCTTGGCCAACTCCTGAGAGTGTATATTTTCTGGAGCCAAATTTTCATAAAATATTACATAATAAAGTTTCTGAGATGCCAACAAGGAAGGATGCAACATTTAGCTTTCTTTTCTTAATGTATTGTTTGTATCTTCCCCTGCGGGATTTTTCATGTTTCCAGGGTGATTCACGAAGATCATTATGGTAGTGGTGGACAACTTACTTAATGTGTTACTAATTAATCTCTCACATATTTTCTTCTAAATTACATTAATGCCAATTTTCATTTATTTTTGGCAAAATGACCACTGTTTTTATTAGTTTTACAGAATCACTAAAATCAGGAAAACATAAAATCATTTGAGATGATATTACCAAAAATCACAAATCTGTTCAAGAATTCAATACATTATTTCCCCAAGACATTGCTAATAATGAAAGCATAATACATATTCCTAAACAAAAATGACTTAATGAGAGAATTTCCACATTATTATGTATTCTGAATTTGGATATGAAACAATTTTATTTTCTCAGTGTCCTTTTTATCATGTCTTTTTCTTCTTTTGTATCCTCACCAAAATTTGGTATTTAAGCACCCTTCTTGATCAAAATTTATGTCAGATTTTCTTAAGAAGACAATATTTATGTGGTTTTATGTTGGATTTTTCTGAAAATGAGTTCTCTAGTTACTCTTTCTTTTTTGTAATGAAAGTTTTTACTGAAATTTGACAGTTGTATCACTATAAAGGAATTTTTTCAACAGTAATAACAGAATTCAACTAAAGAAAAATAAGTCACCAATGAATATTTATTAATAAACTGAGAAAACAGCCACAGAGAAATATATTTCTGAATCACAATAAGTGAATTTTAAAATGTCTCCCAAAGATTTTGAATTTAAGTTTCTGTATTTCAATACTTCAAAATAATTTGTGTATATGGTAAAACACTAAGTAGTTCAATGAGATCAACTGTAACCTGCACCAGCCCCTAAAACCCTACTTTATTGATTAGAAGGAAGCGTAGAGTTTCTTATGTCTGTAAATAATTTTATTGCAATGGGATATACTATGCCATGGATCTATGTCCATCACCAATACCTAGTTCCAAGTGATGTACCAATAAAATGACAATATCAAGATCAAAGAGATCCTCTTTTTACCATTATGAGTTGCTTAAAGTTGTGTAAAATTTTAATCTTGTATTTGAGGATTTTTTTCTGATTTGACTTTATTTGCATTTATTTTATCCTGAATTCAATCCTAGGCCATGTGTTTTTGTTTCCTGGGTTTCTTAATTCTCTCCACAGAGTTTCTAAATAGCTCTCTTTTGTTCCTTGTGTTTTTGTTTTGAAAGAACCATACACCATTAGTTTATTGGTATGTGCCTTATATACTGAAGGATTGTTTCCCAAATCTGATGCTGCTCACATATCCCATGCTGTGTAGGGAAGAAATTCTCCATACTGTTTTTGACTCTTCAATCTATGTTTTCAAGTAAACCTTCCTGGGATAATTTTTCCCTCCAGCCTCGTGTGGGACATATTTAATTACTTTGTAGTAAAAGTCACTTGCTTCTCCAAGATTCATTTCCATTCACAGTAATACAGGTAATGTCTTCCTCCAAGGCAACAGTGCTAAGTTTGCTAAAAGTCTTCTCAAAGGAGAGGGCTAGGCTGCTCCTATGCCCCATTTCCCAGTTGTGCCACAGACCCACCGTGTGCTCAGAATTCCCCTGGACCCCTTTCCACCATGAGAGCTGGGGAGACTGGTAACCCCAGTGGATAAGAGACTCAAGCTACATCTTGTGCCATGACTAATCAGTATTAGGAAGATTGGGTAAGTGGGCATATCAGTGCTCTCCACAGGGCACTTTGTCTATACTTTCCTCTCCTTGTGATCCAGTGCAGATGTTTTCTAAGCCTGCAATAAACCTACATCTGTAACTCTCATATATTCCACTCTTTCACTGTACCTACATTTTTACTGATTCATTATCTTTACTTTTTTATGACATTTCTTTTAGCTTTGTTTGGCCATATATATTTTGTTATTTTCTTTAAAGGTAGATGTAGATGGTGGAGTGTTGGGGGACTTTGAATATCAGAAAATTCTTTATTTTTGATCATAGGATTGGTCAACAGTATGCCTATGAATTTAATATTAGATGAAATAACATAGTCCTTCAGTATTTGAAGAAATTGGTCTGTTGTCTTCTCCTGCTGATTGAGAATAATAGTGTCTGTTATATCACATCATTTTGCATTTATCTCCTATACCAGATACTGTAGAGTACTGTATCAATAAAATTAGTGTCATACTTATAGAAAGAGCTGTACCTATATGTTAAATAATTAGGCACTTAACTTTCTTCAGAAGTAAATATTTTATCATACAATCATACATAATTTCAGCTTCTTATTCTTTGAAATATTCAAGCATATCATAGGAAATATCATTTTATTAAAAAGAATTACCAATTTATTTTAAATTCTGGTATGTCATTACTGCTTCACATTTTGAAAATATAACAGGTATATCCATGTATACTTTTAAAAGCTTTAAATGTCAGCCAATCCTCTATCAGATAATTCCCTTACAGATTTTGGCCACATTGAAGCATGACAAAATGAAGGAACACAATTATTTGAGACAAAAATGCTTTACATTTTGGACAGATTATTATGACCTTCTGATATTACAGCCTCTTCATATAAATAGAAGATATGGATATAATTACTTAATTAGGTTAGTCAAAAGGACTTTTTTATTAAAATTCTACAATTTAAGGGATTACTTCTTCCAATAAGATATTAAATTTGCATCTGGCCTAATTTTCTGTCATCTTGCATTTATCTCATATACCAGATCAGGTTTCGTTTCTAAGAATTATAATCATTATAATGCTTCCTTTAAAATTCAACTCTCAAGGGAGTCCGTTAGTAGCTAAACTCAGGTGCTATGGTTGATATGAATATCTTTATGTCAATGATACTGCTGCCGCTTTGAAGTTTGACCCTGAGGTTAGTTAAACACTCTAATTTTCAATGTCCTCTTCTATAAATTAGGTCAAATATAATCCACTGGACAACTGTGAAGATTAGATTGAATTAAATAGATGCAGTATCCTTAGCATGGTATCTAAATGATAACATTTATTTGTCAAGATCTGCGTTGGTCAAGGTTCTGATACTTCACCCTACTTGGAAGTCAACCTGCTAGCTGGTTCATAGATGGTAGCAGGCAGGACACAGCAGACTCTTAGCTCAGAAATATGGAACATTACTGCTAACACCAAAAGCTCACTGTATGCATTCGTTCCACAGATGAGAATCAGAACAGTGCAGGAGAATGTTCTGCACACAGTGGGGCTTTGTCTCAATTGAGGAACCTCAGACATGGGAAACTCTTATTCTTCACATAAGTAGCATAGTAGCAATCTTGTCCAAACTGGGTCCCAGAAAAAGTCTTATCTTTATTTTTATAGAAAGCATCAAATTTGTACTTTCCTGTATGGAGGGTGGGAATACTGTCTCAATCTCCCAACCTCATTTGCTAAACAACAGCTTTGATATGATAGTCTGGAACAAAACATTTTGTAAGGTCCATGTACGCACAAGGGACCCTGGGGCACTCTCTCTCAACACCATCATTAGCAAATTCTTCCTTGCTTCTTAGTGACTACCCACATGCTTTGAGCTCTTCAATGCTACTTTGCCTTCTTCTCTTTCTTATTAAATCTGCCTCTCTTGCCTCACTTGAGTTCTGTACTTTTCCCTGACTACCAGCTCCTTTGCCTAGAATCCTCCCTAATGTCATTTATGAAAAGTGATCAGAAAATTATTATTGAGATCAAGTGAGTTAAGTTTACAAATTAATTAGGAGTCTAAATAATGTAGTAGTAAGAGTGAATTTTAAGGAAGGGGCATTAGAATTTATCTGCATCATGGTCCTTGAAGTCAAATACATGATACTAGAAATGAATACTTTCAATAAAAAAATAATGTTTATATGTTGATAAGTTTTGGCTCAAGGTAATATTGAGCTGAAGGCACAGAGCTGTCCTGTATACCTCCTACTCTCATGCATGTCCATCCTCTTTAGTTCTCAACATCTCCCATAAGACTGATTTGCTGAATTTATGACATTTGGTGAAACTACATCAAAATCACCCAAAGTCCTTAGTTTTTATTCAGGTTCAATCTTGGTATTGTGTTCAGTCATATTTATAATGACATGTATCAATCATTATTTTATCGTGGAATAGCTTCACTGTTTTAAAAATACTCTACACTCCACCCATTCAGATCTCTATCCCCACTAATTCCTGGAAACCACTGATAGTTTCACAGTCTCCATAGTTTTGCCTTTTCCAGAATATAATCTAGAATCTGTCGCTTTTCTGATTGGATCTTTTCACCTAACAATATGCATTTAAGTTTCCTCCATTTCTCCATGGCTTGTTATCTCATTTCTTTCTAGATAATATTGCCTTTCATGGACATACCAGTTTATCCATTCACTCCCTGAAGGACATGTTAATGACATCCAAGTGTTAAAAATTATTAGTTTCTGGCAATTAGGATTGTCAAAAATCTGTATATTGTTAATTCTAATACATATATAGTGGTTTGTCATTATTGATTTAATTTGCATTTCCTTGATCACATATAATTTGGAGCATCTTTTCATATTCTTCCATCTTTGGTGAGCTATCTGTTAAAGTCTTTGCGTTATTTTTTAAATTGGTTGTGTTGTTTATAGTTAAGATTTAAGAGTTCTTGGTATATTTTGGATAACAGTCATACATCAGATAAGCCTTTTCATATATTTTCTCCCACTGTGTGATATATCTGAATTTTCTTGACATTGTCTTTCACAGATTTTAATTTTAATATAGTCCAGATTTTTAGTTTTTTTCTTTCATGGATCACACATTTGATTTTAGAATTTTAAAAGTCATAGCCAAACCAATTTCATCTAGATTTCCTTCCAATGTTATTTTTTTGCAATATATAATTTTTCAGTATACATTTAGGTATATGATCCATTTAGAGTTAATTTTTGTGATGTATATAACTTCTTTGCCTATATTCACCTTTATGCATGTATATGCTCAATTGTTATCTTTTCACTTATTTAATTCTTCTTGATTTCTTTCATTAGAGTTTTATAGTTTTCCTCATATAGAGCTTGTACATATTTTTATAGATATGGCAATATTTCATTTTTGGAGGTATTGACATATATGGTATTTTGTGTTTAATATCAAATCCCGTTTTTTTCATTTGTGATATGTGAAAACAACTGATTTTCCTATTTACCAAATATTCTGCAACCTTGTTATAATAACTTCTAAACAATTATAACATAATCACATGTATTATAAACTATACATGTATATAATCACTTTAGCTTTTTGTTTTCTACTGTGGAAATTTTTACATAGGTAATTATATTATTTGTGAATTAAGAGTGTGTAATTTATTTCTTCTCAATGTATTCCCCTTTTTTCTTTGTTATTTGCTATAGATTCCAATATACTTTTGAAAATATAACATGATAAAGTACATTAGTTGATTTCTTTTTGTGGAAACAGTGTTACTTCTGGGAATGAGTTCTAGAGGAGCATAATATAAAATCTTATTTTATACATTTCTGAAATCAATTTTCTAATACTTTGTTAAGGATATTTTGCATTTATATTCATGAGAGATATTAACCTGTAATTTTCTTATAATATCTTTATCTGGCTTTATCATTAGGATGTTGATTGTCCTATGAAATGAGTTGGAAAGTGTTTATTTCTCTTAAAATATCTGAAAATTTTTATGTAGAATTAGTGATGGTTTTTCCTAAATGTTTGCTTGATAAAATTCACCAGTAAAAATATATGTGCTTCATATTTTCATTTTTGGCAACATTTTAGCTAATAATTCAATTACTTTTACTAGGTGTAGTACTATTCATTTTATATATTATGTCTTGAAAGAGTGTCAATAGTTTGAATCCATCAAATAATGGGTCTCTTACATCTAAATTATGAAATTTATGAAATATAGTTATTCATGATATATCCTCATTATCTTGCTAATGTTTAGGAAACCAATATTGTTGACTCTTTTGCCTGTCTATGTATTGCTAAATTTTGTCTTCTTTATGTATTTCTTGACTTATCCATTGTTTTTCCATCTTATCCATATGTCCAAAGAACTGCCCTTTAGTTTCATTGAATTTTCTCTATTAATTTATTGTATTTAATTTAATTCATTTCTGCCCTAATTTTTTATCAGTTTCTTCAACTTAAGGTTTAATTTGCTCTTCTTCATTTCTGTTACAGTAATTTTTTTTATTTCTGTCATTTCCTTTTGATTATTTTTTTGTATTTTATATCTCTGCATCTTTCATTTATTGTTATTTTAATTTTTTCTGATAATTTTCAATTTCCATGTAATATGACTTTGAATCTAGTGATGGATTGCTTTCTCTATTAAAGCTGTTTTTTTTTCCCCCTATTTTGTCATGGCTTGTATCATTTTGAAATATAAGCCAGAGAAGTAGGGAGGATGTATAAGGTTGTTAGCAGTAAAGAAAATATGCCTTTAGTTTAAGATTTACATTATTCTGGTCAGGATATGCATTGTATTTCATGTTTTTTTTTTTTTTCTCTAACTCTAGGCATCAGAAACTCCAAATTCCTCTTGTGTCCTTGTTTTGTCCCCTCTTCTTTACTTTGAGGCTTCTCTCTGATACCCCTAAAGAGATTGTGCATGTAACAGCCCTTTAATTTACTGTCATTATTTCTCAAGACCTGTTAGTGAGGTGTGTGAGAAGAGGATGTTTTCCAATTTTCCAGTTAGGACTTGGTGTTTGAGTAGCCTGTCTTTGGAATGTTGCTTCCAAGGTGATGTCCCTATTGCAGCCATAGATGTTTCATTTATTAATTAATTTATTTCCTCTATTGCTTCATTTGCTAACCATAGAGGTCCCTATTGAGTTTACTGAAGCCTAGTGCATTATATATTTCGGCATTTATTTGTTTTTTAGGTGATTGTTTAGTTGGCTTTCTTAGGTAAAAGAAGAGGGGTAGAGGGGATAGGAGGTGAGAAGTTCCCTACTTCTTGCTGAGATAAATCTCTGGTAGTTTCCTTAGGTTTCTTTGTATAAAGATCAGAATGGTTTTCAAATGTTGGGGCTGAATCTGAAAATACTTTAAAAATTATAAATTATGACATGATCATGAATGCATCACTAGTTATTATTATGTAATTTATTGGAATATAATGTTGACAAGTTGTCTTGTATATACAAAGAGGTACTGTGTCAATATTAACAGAAAAGAAAAGACAAGAAATAATGTGGTGGCATTTCTTTATTATAAATATTATAGATGTTTTAATGTAGTCATCTCTGGAAACCTACAGAATTTCTGTACTTGAGGTTTAACTTTGTACCTCTGAAAGTAAGTAAGAAGAGCTAAAAATCTGAATTTTGTAAGTCCACTAACTTGGCCTACCACCATGTTAAGGCTTTCGACTCCATCCTTGACATGTATTTAACTCTGATTACTCTAACTCAAAAGTCCAAAATATCAGCAATTTACATTTTGTAAAACGAACAACACTGTCCTTGTAACTATTCCTGCTGATCCGGCAAGATCGAGTACCTGAGAGGCCTCCCAGACATTTGTCAGTGGTTCCTTAGTTGAGCCAAATTGAGAGCTCTGCTCCATTAGTAAAGGAGCAGCTTTGTAATTTTCTAAATAATTAATGAAAACACCACCTCACTGTTCTCCTAACTAAAATTTTTGTTTGAATTGATTTTCTTAGTATACAGTTCTTGAAAACTTTATCTAAAAATATTAGATTCAATTGCCAAAACTCTAAATTTCATTCAAGAAACTACATTCATTATGTTTAAGTAAACATAAATTCATGCCAAGACATCATAGAAAGAAGATAAAAGACACATTTTTGATAATTTTGGCCATAGACTTTTTTTATTTATTTCATACAGATCCTGATTACAAATTTTATGGGAAGTTTACACTTTGAACATTGTCATTGTTTTGTTTGTGAAATATGGGATTAAAGAAAAAACACACATTATTGTACTTTGACTTTTTTGAAAATGTTGGATTTTTTTCTTATATATAAGTAAATAAAAGGATGAATTACCTTATAAGCTTGATAACTCTTTCCCAGGAGAATATGAGTTTCTAAGATTCATTTTATGGTCTGTATTTGAATATTTTTAGCATCCTCCTGAGATTATCTAGATGTAGGATTTAAGAAAATTTAACTTTATAACCCCAGGTTATTCCAGATGATAGCCAGTGTAAGATTTAATTTAGGTATTTTATTTAGACTGTGTTACAGCAAGAAATAATAGCAACAAAAACAACAACAAAACAAATAAACTCAGAATTATATGGAAATTTGCTAATTTAATTTTTTATTACAAATAAAATGCAAATGAATGTATAATTTCTCAAAAATTATTTTTGAACAATGTATTTATTTATTTTTCCAACAAATCAAGTAAAATATATGACAAATATACATACACACATATATGTATATACATATATAATATATATATATATATACACACACACATATATATGTCTAAGTCTTTTCTTTGAATATATGTATATATTTGGGAAGTAAAGCATATTTTTGTTTAAACATAAAGCATGTCTCAATTCCATATTTTTCTTTCATTAGTATGTGGTTCTTAAGATATTGATGTTGCCATTAAAAACTTTTATAACATTTCTATGACCTAATTTGTATGCCTTCTATTAATATTTTATAGCCATATCTAAGTAGAATTATTTTGCTTTTGTTTATCTTTACATTAGCATGTAGTACTCATTTGCTTAATCTTTAAAACCATTAAACATTTACCTTTAATTAATGTTTTAAGCTTATTTAATTTAGTTCATTAATCAATAATCACTTAACTTTTAGCCAAATGGCTTTTCCATAATTATGGCACTTTTTTCAATGTACTATACCCACAAGCCATTCATCTCAAAATGTGGATATTTATTAAATAATAAAAGCACCTCTTCTATGATGATGTTAGTTTGAACATTGCTACTCAGGCTCCCTTTGTACTGTTTTTGAGCAAAGTGTTCCATCAAATCCTATTGATTAAAATAGCATTTTCTTTTCCTCACCATTAACAAATGTTCATCCTTTCTTGACCTCTTTCTTGTGCATTTGGAAGATTTATTAGCTGGAGACAGGAAAGTCCTTTGTAGCAGTATACCCGGAAATTATTGTTGTTATTATCATTCAGTTATTGTGATCTCCTTTGAGAATGTCACTGGACAAAGTAATTTGAATAGAAGTGTAGACTATGTTATTCCACTCTAGATTCTGCAAACTGCACATTAAATAATACATAAAACAAGTTTCTCCTTTAACAGGGTGTCCTAATTTGTGTGAAGTTCATAGATATTGAGGGTCTACTTGTTCACTTTTCTATTGTCATGGTTCAATTTAGTTAGAACAGCAATGATCATTGGTATATTTATTCTGAAGCTAAATTTTATGTTATAATTATATGTTTTTAATATAAAATCACATGTTCAATTGTATTTTTCTTGAGATATTATCAATCCAGAAATAATATAGACATGTAATGTGTATATTCTGATCTAATGATGCGTTAATGAATATTATGAGCATTTTCCATAAAGAAACACATTTATATCAGAGAGTGATTAGTTTGTTTCTGTTTGTATATCATGCTTTTTAAAAGTATATTCTTCTAAAATTTCTCAATTTTCACAAAACTGTCAACTGTACTTCTAGTTTGGCCATAAATCAGTACTAACTTACATTTTGCGGGGATTACTGGGGATTGAGCTCAGAGACACTCAACCATTGAGCCACATCCCAGGCCTATTTTGTATTTTTATTTAGAGTCAGGGTCTCACTGAGTTCCTAAGTGCCTTGCTTTTGCTGAGGCTGGCTTTAAACTTGCAATCCTCTTTTCTCAGCCTCCAGAGCCTCTGGATTATAGTGTACACCACCATGCTGGGCTACTATCTTCCATCTTGATAGGGGACATGGAATACTTGTTTTGCCAGAATATTGGCAAAGGAAGATAATAACTAAACTAACTCATGACCAATACAAAGAATGACTGAAAAACAAATGATTATGTTAATAGTAATAATACTAATGTCCAAAATAATGATAATAATAATGATGATGATTGAGAAATACATTATTTTTATGCTATTTAATTGGATTGCTATAAATATTTTCCTGGATCCTGGTAGAAAAAGTGAACATGTATCTTTTTTTTCATGCTGCATTTACAGAATTGTTTTTGATATGTTATCTTGGCTCGTGTTGTTAGACAGGGAGAGAAATTTCATGCGAACTTAGTTTATTTCAATTCACAGACAAATTCAATTGTTTTATATGGTTAATCTTTTTAAGTATTCTTGCATTTGTGAAAATTCTAATTTTGTTTAAATAAATATTGATTTTAGTTAATAAGGAAAAAATATAAGACAGTTAAATATTGGAAAGAATATATGTGTTTAGAGTGATATAGAGATAAAATTTTACTATTTTTATAACTTATACTTGTATAATCTTAAATACCTGGAGATAAAAATTATGACACTTTTTAAAAATCAAAACAAAATTTTAAATACCTGATATAAATTGACTAATGCTACCTAACTAGTCATAAAAAATATTAAGGTGTATGTGTGATATGAAGACCTAGAAATATGTCAAAAGCAATAGCTCTATGTAATATTAGAGTATTTGAGAGCACAAATTATGTGCTCACAAATACTCTAATATTACTCTATGCAATATTAGAGTATTTGTATACTCTAATATTACTCTATGCAATATTAGAGTATTTGTATACTCTAATATTACTCTATATAATATTAGAGTATTTGTGAGCACAAACTATAAAGTATGATGTAAATGAAATCACTGGATAAACATAAAAAGTTTCATGGTAGGTCGCATATGGCCGTTGAAAGCAACTGAAAGAAAAGTAAAGGCAAAGATTTAGTTAGGTGCTTATTTTCAATTGTCCTAACTGCTAAAAAAGGAAGAAATCGGCACCATCAAATTCCCAAAATAATTTAATTTAGTTAATATTATTATAAGCATTTTAAGGCTCCATATGCTCAAGAAGATTAAGTGATTGACTTTCATTGTTATGATTTTAACAACCACAGCAAATAATAATTACAAAAGAGAATTTGCTAGATGTTTTAAAGTCGAAGCTATTTTGTACTATAAGATAAAGTTAAGACCAGTACTAAAATAATCAAATTAACTATATTCTGTTTATTTTCAGAATATTATGTTGCTTATTATGAGAGCCCCTGAATTTAATAAGCGTATTCTCCTTTTTTCATTTAATTTGATATAATCCATCTTTTTATAGTATTATTGTCTTCCAATTTTTAATAGTTTTTTTTTTGTAAGATTCCTAAGTTAGTTACCTTCAGATATCCCAAGACACAAAAGACATATCAAGTAGGAAACCTACTTCCCACCTGCTTTGTCTAAATCTAATCATTGTACTCATTTTCTGGGCTATTTCTGTCTTTTGAGGAAATCTGATCCAATTCCAACCTACTTGCTGCATGAACTCCTGAATTTATATGCACTTTTGGGATATATGTTGCTGTGCTAAAAAACACAGCTGACAAACAGAACCAAGGTAAAAACATGATTTGATTAAGCAAAATATCTATGGAACAAATACCATCATCTAGCTGGCTGTGGCACACAGCATAAATGTCTAGAGGGCTGAAAGGGAACAAAATATTATCTGGGAATTCCTAAAGTGGTACTGGGGTATCCATAGGTTTAAAAGCAATTTACCTTGTGGGAAAGCAAAGGGAAGAGTGTCAAGGCGATCCCAGTCCAAACAAGTGTTGGAAAGGTCACAGCTGCTGCCCAAACACTGCCCTCTCTGCAGACTTTCCTAAAGTTTCCATTGCAATAAGATTGCAATGAAAATATTCAATCGGGAAAGGAAATACCCAGTCAGCCTTAGAAACTCTGGTATGTTGTGAAGGAGAAATGTTATTTTAGAGGCCATTTCTATTGGCCAGGTCTCCATGTTTCAGCACCAGGCTGCCCAGAGCCACAACTTCAAGAGCATTGGAAAAGTGATTAAATAAGATTAAATAATCCTGAAGAAACTTACTGCTCAAGGCAATCTTGACATAATGTTTAATCATCTACTAAAACATATTCTGTTGAAATTTAGGAAATTGCTGACCTAAAATTTTAAAGTGAAATTCAATAAAACAGGTTTTGCTTCTACTGAAGTATATCTAAGTGAAATTTAACTTTGAGAAAAGTGTTGAGTAAGAAAGAGAAAAGGGAAAGGAAGATAGATTAAGTGACTAGCTGCTGCTTACCTTGAACTCCCTGAGAAAAATCTTTCTGTTATTGTGTGATCCAGTTACCTTGAGGATGCACTTTTATCTTGGTGCATAACTTCATCATTACTCCTTTCTTCTCTGTACTTGATGTGGCCAGTTCAAACCAATGAAGGGAATGGTTGATCTCCTAGGTGGGATGTAGCAGGTTGGTGTAAGACTTCATCACGCTACTCAGAATTGTACATGATTTAACACTAATGAATTTATATATGGAATTTTTCGTATACTATTTTTAGGCCAATGATTTCTGTAGGAAATTGAAACTTTGGAAAGTAAAAAAATCAAACACATGAGCTTTACTGCATGCCAGGCTATTTCTAAATTGCATGCCTTCTTCTTTGGGGCTTTTACCTAATTTTTATGGGCTTCTTAGTCTTTCAGTCTTTTTGTTTATAACACCTAAACTTCAATCATATTCTCTTTTTTTTTAATTTTTTATTGTTGGCTGTTCAAAACATTACATAGTTCTTGATATATCATATTTCACACTTTGATTCAAGTGGGTTATGAGCTCCCATTTTTACCCCATATACAGATTGCAGAATTACATCAGTTACACATCCATTGATTTACATATTGCCATACTAGTGTCTGTTGTGTTCTGCTGCCTTTCCTATCCTCTACTATGCCCCCTCCCCTCCCCTCCCCTCCCCTCTTCTCTCTATTCTCTTAATTACCAAAGTTCTCTCTCTCTCTTCTCCTTTATGTTTTGAAGATGTATTTCACATTTCCTGATGGGGGGTGGCAATAAATCGCAGTCAAAAATTTTCAGTATAAGAAAACTTGTTGGCTGATTATACTTGAAAAGCCCTCTACCATGAAAAGGAAGTGATCACCACTCTGATTCTTTACAAAGAAAATATTTTAATGCAGGCCACACCATCCCAACCAAGCGGGCCTCAGTGCCAAAGCACACTTTTCCCTGGAGAATCCTAGAGATTCAGTGACACTAGGTTATCTTTATTTGACTTACCACTTTTCAGGTGACATGCCACCTATCATGGCTGATTTGTAAGAACACAGAACATCTGTCTCTCTTGCTACCAACCTGATTGGATTGCAGTTATATCAGAATCTTAAATTCTATTAGAAGTTGCTATAAGACAAATTGTACTTGCTCAGCCTCAATAAGTCAAGCTCTACCTGATTGATTTTATTAAATACTTTGTTCTTGTCATTAATGCATTTATAAACTCTCTTTTCAGACTACTTATAAAAATAAGATGCTTTTGCTCATGGAACAGGGTAGGATTCTACTAGAGTAATTGTCTTTGGAAAGTGATATTTTCAAACTTGGTGCCCTATTTCTGGAGATGTGTCCTATTTAGTACTAGGAACCTCCTGGGTGCTGATTGTACTCAAAATATTTCCCTTCTCAACTTTCTCAACCAGGAAAAGTTATAATTGACTGTGTTCCCAAAGTACAATGGGTGAATTATCCAATTTATTACAAAAATTTCATTCTGGTTGATTCTAAATGGCATGAAGTTTCAAAGAAAGCTCGCATTACTGGCATATATGTGTGATTAATGATATAAAAATGTTATAGCATGAGGGAAGCTTTATTTTTTTAAAAAACCACATTTTTATTTTTCTTTTATTTTTTTATAATTTTTTATTTATATATAACAGCAGAATGCATTACAATTCTTATTACACATATAGAGTACAATTTTTCATATCTCTGGTTGTATGCAAAGTATATTCACACCAATTCATGTCTTCATACATGTACATTGGATAGCCACTATTTATCATATGTTGAATCTATTGTTTGTCAAATACTAGCTGAAATATCTGAGACCAGTCTGTTATCTTTGTGATTGATGACTAAAGAAAGGTAAATACAGTTGTGCAATTTTAGATTCCAGCTGACTTAATAGCAAGTAATTTCTCACGTAGAACAAGTATATAGCTCTGGTTTAGAAATAATATCAGTGTTTATTTTTCATATCTGCATATCAATCTAGGTCTTCCATGTATAGATTTTTTTTGTGTGTGTGAGTATGTGTGTGTGTTTATATGTACATATATAAATACCTTGAAGGACTGTGGTTAGCATGTCTAACTGTACAGTTAACTGTATAGTTCCTTTGCAATTGAATAGATTACTTGAATGACTTTATGTTTGAGACTGAAAAAGATAGAAATTTTAGCTGGAACACATCTCGAGATTTCTTTTCTTCATGGTGTTTTCAATATTCCTATGATAGAAATTTGAATTCAGATTTCTATTTGAATTCAAATAAAATCCAGGTTTTACCTCAGTTATAGGAATGATGAAGAATTTGAGATCAAATCTGCTCATTTTTTGGGAAAAGTTTGTGTCCAAGGCCTAGTGAGACCTTAGTAATGCATGGAAAGAAAACCTCATTTCACTCTAAAAACATGAAATAGTGAAGGTACAGCAATGGAACTTTCTATATGACTCATGTGGACTCTCCAAACATCTATTGTCTCAAAGCCCTTCCCTTCTCCCCAACTGTGCACTCCATTTGGAATAGGCTTCTGCACCCACTAGTGTGAATGCAGCTCACCATTCCACCAGAGGTAGAGACTGAACCCGGGGACAGTGATATGGGGCCATGTTCTCCGGACAGCTCAGTGCAACCCTTTCTGACCAGTAAGTAGAGGACCCAATGTCTGTATGAGTTAGCTGGAAAACCACAGGGGAGAAGCTAAACTCTTATAACTTTATAAGACCTCTTTTGTATGCATGCATGATATCATCTACACATTTTAGAGTTGCAAGAAAAATCAGTGTGTCCAATTGATTCTTTTTTTTTGTGGGTACTAGGGATTGAACTCAGGGGCACTTGACCACTGAGCCACATTCCTGGCCCTACTTTGTATTTTATTAGAGAGAGGGTCTCACTGAGTTGCTTATCACCTCACTAAATTGCTGAGGCTGGCTTTGAACTCGTGATCCTGCTTCCTGGGATCACAGATGTGCGCACCCTGCCAGTTGATTAATTTTTAACTTTGAAACCTGGCCAAATGGGACTTCCAGGTGACTAGTTCCATGCAGTTGGTTAATGCAGCTGGCATAGGAAATACCCACGGACATGTGGAATTAGAAAACCAAACTACTGAAGAGAAATACTTTGGTGTGTTTGTGAATTCGATTCAGTTAATCTTCACTGATATACTAATAGACATTCTTTAACCTTTAATCTTTTCATTCATCTTTCCTACTAGAACTTAATGTGAGCTATACTTTGTCCTAAAATTTTTGAACCTACAAGAGTGCTTGTCAAATTGTGCTTCCCAGACCAGCAGGATCAGCATCAACAGGGAAATTGTTAGGAACTTGTTAGGATTAGAAGTACAAATGGGTCCCTCCCTACACCTAATGAATCAGACACTCAGAAATGGGGTCCAAGGCTCTGTCTTATAATTATCCTCAAGGGGATTCTGATGTAAGATATTTCTGACACAGTAGATACAAAATCAAGACTTGCTAAAAAAAATGAAATAAAGTTAATGAGTATGGTAGGATTACAAAAGTAAGGATCATATTTCTTGGAGGAGGAAGTTATTTGCTTTGTATATGTGTATTTGCAAACTACTGAGTAAAAGCATTTTTTTATAGCAAGAATTTTTATCATGTACACCATGATTGGTTCAATTTAATAAGAAACGGTTTGTACTAATTGAAAAAATGTTACTTAGAACTTCAGACCAATCAAGAGGTAACTCTAATCCTCTGTTATCAATAAAGATCTGCTTTCAGGACAAGAATACACTTGGTTTGTACCTGTAGATGCCTTTCTAGAATGTATCTCATTTATTTGTTTACCAAAGAGTATTGCAAATGAGGCGAATTTTATTTTTACTTTGGCATGTGTGTTTTTAAACTTATTTTTTAAAAAGTAATTATGTACTATTTGACATTACATCTGGTGATGATAGCAGAGCGAATTTGTACTACTTGCTCAACAAGAAAGTGGGCCCACTCTTCAGAAGTGGCTGGGTGGTCTTTGTTGATTTTTTTTTTGGTCAGTTTTGTAAACAGCTTATTAACTACCTTCAGGATGTAGTCTCCTTTTTTACTAATGAAATTTCCCTAGACAATGAATTTGCCATATCTGAAATTTGCCAATTCCTCTTAACTGTCAAAATTCCCTTTTCCATTTAAAAATTTGCCTGAACAAAATAATTTTGATGGCATAAATCTTTTAGGGATATAATTCTTAAGTCATACCAAAGTAGCATATGGTATTCTACATATAATGGAAAGTCTAAACATATAATTGGCAGAAATTGTAAAATGAATAATAGTTGATATGAGACCACGTATTTTTTATAACTTTTTCTAACAGAGTTAAAGAATCCAATTTATTGAAACTATTTAGGTACTCCTTAATTATTCTGCTCAGTGAACAGAGTGGAGCAAATAGTACCAAACATAATCTGTTAGTTAAATCAGGATTTGGACAATTGAAAATAGGTTATAGTTACATTACAAATCAAAATCACATATTTATTCAGGGTACACAGTGTACAGATAACCGTGTTGGAGTGCAATTGAGAAGATAAAGTGTCAGAAACTTCTTCTGACCCCCAGGATCTGCACAAAATGTGAACTCCAATAACACAGAGGATATACTGTTCTGTACTTTGCAAATGTGAGATTATTCTGTTTTCATTGATTTGTTTTGAAAGAAAGGATTTATTTATGTGTAAGTTCAGTGTATCCACCATGGTTAGAATTCAGTAAGCAATACAAAATATATTGAGGTGAGCTACATGAACTGCTTTTTGTAGGTCAAATCATCAAATATTTGCAATTCCATATGGCTCAACTTCACATTTTGTTTCAAAAGCCTCCTTTGAATTTTGTAAAATATTGTACTCTATTTTTGGCTTATTTGTTATCGATTCTTTCAGTTGATGACTTTGGGGGTCTGCAACTGAATTCTATTTAGTGCTGTTACTGACCTGGTAAAACACTTTAGAAATTTCTTAGTAAAAATTTTAGGCACATTTTTAGTGCCTTGTTACAATGAAAATTAAAGAGTGTTCTTGCAGCTTTGAACAGCTGTTTCAACTTTGAAAAATATATAATTCTCTAAGAGAATAGTTTATAAAATAATAATAGCTAGCATAATGAATAAATTTTATAGTGCTTAACATTTAAATTTCATATGTTATAAAATTGCTATAAGCAATTTAGAATTATGGCCTTATTTTCATAATAAAATAATTTATATCATATTTGACCTTCAATTTCACATATTGTTCATTTTACTTTAGTGCCTCCTCTATTACTGCTTTGTGAATTGGGTAAATACAAATATACAAGTTCAATTTTAGAAATACTAGCAATCTATTTCAATATCCTTTACATTCTTCACCCTTACACACTGATTGGCACAACTGGCTCCTAGAATCCCTGCACCCCAGCACAAGCCTTTCACATTGCAAACTGTGCCTTAGAGAGCTGCCCATCTATCTACACTCAATCACTACACATGAGAGTGCTCAAATGTCGGGTTCCTTTTGCTCATCTGGCTGTTTTGAATTCAAGTAATTGTTTCACCATGTATTCAGCCTGAAACATTGAAGGCGGTGGCAGCTCCCCAAGAAGTTCAAATGGGAACGCTCTCCTAGTGCATCCAGCAGAGTACTTTCATTAACCATTCCTTATGTCTCAGAGTGTTTCAAAACATCATTCGGTATCCAAAAGAATTCTGTCTGCCTGAGGGCCAACTGATTCAGGATGCTGCAAACTCTGACAGGAAGTAAATGCAATTCCAATGTTTTAGCATTTTTTTTCCCTTTCCCTCAAATGTGAAATTGAGTTCTTTGACTTCCTGCCCTAATCCATACAAGAACATCAATGCTGTAGTCATTTGATGAGTTACGTGATCAAAGCTGTACTGTATTACAATGTAAGCATTTTCAAACTTTAACCTAAATAAAGCTCCTATATATTTAAAATAAAATGCCAACGATCAAAGGGATGGCTAACTGAAATTAGTTTGGTGGCTGTAAAGTACGACTAGCGCATTTAAGTCTTGGTTGTTATTCCATGCAGACACTTCCATCTCAGTCTGAATTTATTTTAAGAACAGTAGTATGTAAATAGTATGTAATCTGTAGGAAACTTGATTGGGATTTGATTCCCGATTACAAACCAGATGGCTTCCAACTTTGATTTTAGTGCTTTTATGAAATCTTCACAAAATCACTCAGATGATACAACTATTTCCCAAATTTGCTGTAAAAGATGACATCATTGAATCGATGTGTGATTGCCATTGAAATTACTAAAACTTTTAGGGATTGCTTTTGTTTTTCTGTTTGTTTGTGTGTTTCAATGAATGTAGAGGAATTTCTGCCTCATCAGTCTTTATTAAGAAGAACTACAGAGGGATAGTTGGTTTTGATTTTTTTAAATAGTACTGAAAATTAAAATCAAGCTATAAGATAGTAAACGTGACTTGTAATAGAAAACGTGATTTCAAAAAAATCTAGGACTTTCCTCTTAAAAGGTGGCTTAATTTTTTTTTTTAATTTTTTATTGTTGGCTGTTCAAAACATTACATAGTTCTTGATATATCATATTTCACAATTTGATTCAAGTGGGTTATGAGCTCCCATTTTTACCCCATATACAGATTGCAGAATCACATCAGTTGCACATCCATTGATTTACATATTGCCATACTAGTGTCTGTTGTATTCTGCTGCCTTTCCTATCCTCTACTATCCCCCCTCCCCTCCCCTCCCCTCCCCTCTTCTCTCTCTGCCCCCTCTACTGACATTCGTTTGTCCCCCTTGTATTATTTTTCCCCTTCCCCTCACTTCCTCTTGTATGTACTTTTGTATAACTCTGAGGGTCTCCTTCCATTTCCATGCATTTTCCCTTCTCTCTCCCTTTCCCTCCCACCTCTCATCCCTGCTTAATGTTAATCTTCTTCTCATGCTCTTCGACCCTACTCTGTTCTTAGTTACTCTCCTTATATCAAAGAAGACATTTGGCATTTGTTTTTTAGGGATTGGCTAGCTTCACTTAGCATAATCTGCTCTAATGCCATCCATTTCCCTGTAAATTCTATGATTTTGTCATTTTTTAATGCAGAGTAATACTCCATTGTGTATAAATGCCACATTTTTTTTATCCATTCATCCATTGAAGGGCATCTAGGTTGGTTCCACAGTCTAGCTATTGTGAATTGTGCTGCTATGAACATCGATGTAGCAGTGTCCCTGTAGCATGCTCTTTTTAGGTCTTTAGGGAATAGACCGAGAAGGGGAATAGCTGGGTCAAATGGTGGCTCCATTCCCAGCTTTCCAAGAAATCTCCATACTGCTTTCCAAATTGGCTGCACCAATTTGCAGTCCCACCAGCAATGTACAAGTGTACCCTTTTCCCCACATCCTCGCCAGCACTTGTTGTTGTTTAATCAACAAGTACATGAAAAAATGCTCACCATCTCTAGCAGTCAGAGAAATGCAAATCAAAACCACCCTAAGATACCATCTCACTCCAGTTAGATTGGCAGCCATTATGAAGTCAAAGGTGGCTTAATTTTAACCAGAATTGCTCTGCTTTCTACGTAACCCAAGACAACATGATGATTCTGAATTGCCAGTGGAGTTTAACAATCAGGAATGGTGGCTTACTGTTGGGAAATGAGCATGATTTCAGTTTCTGTTTGTTCTTCTACAGACTCTGCTCAGTATAAATTATGCCTATTCTTGAACAGACAGAAATGCTGCCTTCCCTCAGAATTCCAAGTTAGACATACTCAAATATTGTGTGGTATTAGAATATATAAAATCTTAGCATTTTGAATCCCTGAGAAACCTATAATTTACGTAACATTTTTATGAAGAAGGAAATTTAGTAAAATTTTCAATAAGTTTCAGAACCATGAATAATATTGTTTGTAAAAAATCAGTCTCTATATTTGTTTTAACTTCTATCAAATGACTTATGAACTAGTCAATGAAAAACAATTAGCTTGAAAAAGAAACACCTGTCTTACTCTCTCCATCATATTTAGGTGAAATTAGAACTACAAGAAGACACATAAAACTTTTATATGAATGTACATTTGCTTCCCCACTTCCTTTTCTTATTTTTCTCTATATGATCTATTTATGACACTGAGATATGCCTGTGTTCATACCAGTGCCATGGAGATTTGGGTATTATAGCTTTGTAGTATATTTTGAAGTCAGGGAATATGGCATTTCCATATTGAGATATTTTGTACTTTCACATGAAAATTTTAGGATTTTTTTTTATTTCTGGGAATAATATCTTTGACTTCTTCATAGGAATTGCATTGAATGTGCAGATTGTTTTAGGTAATGTGGACATTTTAGCAACATTAATTCTTCCACTGTGTAAATGGGAGACATCTCCTCATTTATTACCTGACTTCCTCAGTTACTTTCATTAATATTCTATGGCTTCAGTGTAAAGGTGTTTTGATCTCAAGATTAAATTCATTCCTATGTATGTTACTGTTTATAGCTATTATAAACAGGATTTTTGTTTGCTTTCTTTCTTGGATAGTTCACCATTAACTTATAGAAACATTACTAAATTTTGTAGGTTGATTTCTGTATCCTGCATCTTTACTCAATTTATCTTGTTTTGGTGGTGAGTCTCTCTTTCTCTCTCTCTCTCTCTCTCTCTCTCTCTCTCTCTCTCTCTCCATATATATATAGATATCAATATAGATATAGATATAGATAGATAAGTATATAGATAGAGATATGGAGATAGATATAGATATATTTATAAATTTTAACTGCAAACAAGGGCATTTGACTTTTTTCTCTCCAATTTGAATATCTTTTCTATTTTCTTTTCTCTTGCCTAATTGCTCTGTTAATAGACTGGGTGACAATGAGCATTTTGCCTTGTCACAGATCTTAGAGGAAAGGCTTTCAGCTCTTACCCCTTTCTTATGATGTTAACTGTGGTAAGCTACATATGGCTTTTACTGTATTTAAATATGTACCTTCTATACCTGATAAAGAAAGTGTGAAATAGACATAAATTGAATATTATTCATCCATCAAAAGGATAAAATCCTGTCCATTGTAATGGTATGGATTAACCTGAAAGACATTATGCTAAGTAAAATAAGTCAGGCAACAAAAAACAGACGTCACATGATATCACTCAAATGTGTAATTCAAAAAAGTTGTTCTTATAGAAATAGAGTATAGAATAGTGGTTACTAGAAACTAAGGAGGGGAGGTGGGGGAAGAATGAGGTTGGGAAGAAGTCACTCAGTAGGCATAGAGATAAAATTAGGAAGACTAAGTTCTGGTGTTCTATTTCACTATAGGATGACTATTGTTAAAACTAAAGTATTGTTTCAAAATAGCCAGAAGTGAGGATTTTGCATTTTCTCAACACAAAGAATTCATAATAGTTTGAAATAGTGGTTGTGCTAATTAACATGACCTGATTATCCTCAGTGTATGCATATATGAGAACATTATCTTGTACCCTATAAATATCTATAAGAATTATGTATCAATTATAAATAAAAAAGAAATCATTTCAATATCTTTTCAGTTATTAAATTAATTATCAACATGTATTTTCTCCTAAAATAAAAGAAACATATGTGATGATAAGTTTTGGCATGAAAAAAAAAAATATTTAACATAAATTAAGGCCATAATTTGATTTGTATTTTTTCTTTGTAGAATGCAAAAGTTATCCAGGAGTTATAAAGTGTTTCCTGCTGAAGTTGCGTGTGTCAGTATCCCTTCTTACTTTAATAATCATATAGTAAAGTGAATTATATATTTTAATATATTTATGCCCCAAAATACAAATATACATTATTATTAATATCTGATTCTAATATTCAGAAATTATAAAATAGCCACAGTGTATTCTTAACTGTGATATCACCTATATTAATAAATTATTTAATGATGCTATAGTTTTACTGAATAAGATAGTCTGGGAATAAAATTTTATATTTCTTTAAAATAATTCTTTAAGATTATAACAGATTCAATAATGGTGTGTATGAGTTTTCATAGTACATTATACCAATTAAGAAGTCTCTTACCTTTGATTATGACAAATGCATTTTATTTTATCTCAATAAACCAAGCATCAACAAACAGAACACCAAAAGCAAACATAGGCAAAACTCCATGGATAACAATTTTAAATGTATTTTGAGCACAGGAAATAAAATGAAAATTTCCATTATATATATCAGAATTCTCCAGAAAAATAGAACCAACTGTAAATGTATATATACAGAGAGAAAAAATACACATGCACACACACACACACACACACATTTTATGTATTGACTCATGTTATTATGTTATTGTGGGGACTTGGGAAGCCAAAAACCTCAAAATCTCCATGGTAGATCAGCAGGTGGGGACACAGGGAAGATGTGTAGTTTAAGTCCAAAGGCAGTCTGCTTGCAAAATTTTTCTTTCTTCCTTGGATATCAGGTGTTTTTTTGTTTTATTTTGTTTTGTTTTTGTAAACGTCATGAACAGATTGGATGAGGCCTACCAATATTATGGAGGATAATCACCTTACTCAAAGTTTATTGGTATATAACTATTAATCTCTTCTTTAAAAATACCTTCATAGAAACATATAGAATTATATTTGACCAAGTATCTGAGTACAATGACTTAGTTAATTTGACACATAGAATTAACTCTTACATACTTTGTATGCTAAGAACACAGATTATCTTCTTTTTCCAGTCACTGCAAAATATGCCACAAAGTAGGCACATTATGCACATTTATAAATGAAAAACAAATTAATACAAGTTAAAGAGGGAATAATAACAATGTTAGAATTGATCTCAGGTTGTCATTCTGTTACTTTTATATTTGTAAAATTTGAAGAACATACAGACATCAGTAAGGTTTGCTTTTAAATACCCAGACCAAAATGTAGTGGTTTAGAATTATTTCTGTTCTGGTCTGTCTCAGGTGCACTCTTCTGAGCACATTGTCTATTTACTTAGTTGGTTCTGAATTGTACTAAATGGTCATTGGTTCATGTCATTTGAGGAGATGAAAACGACCTGTTTTTATGGTTTGGATATGAAGTGTCCCCTTAAAAGCTCATGTTAGGCAATGCAGAAATGTTCAGAGGTACAATACTTACATTGTGAAAACTCTCTCTTTCTCTCTGACACTCTCTCTCTCTCTCTCTCTCTCTCTCTCTCTCTCTCTCTCTCTCTTCTTCCCTCTTTCTCTCTCAGTCCTGGCTGCCATGAGCTGAGTAGCCTTCCTCTGCCATACACTTCCACCATGATTTTCAGGACCAAAGCAATGGAGTTGACCAGCCATGGATGAAAACACTGAAATCATGAAGGCAAAATAAACTTTTACACTAAGCTTTTCTTTTCAGTTATTTTGGTCACAGTCTCAGAAAACTAACTAATGAATAGTGCATGTTTCTTTCAAAGCTTAGTGGCTTAAAACATACACACACACACACACACACACATATTTACGAGAATCATATGCCCACGCTTTAACAGCCCAACAAGACTAAGATAGATCCTTTTCTTAGGGACTCACAAGACCACAGTCAAGCACAACATAATGTCCTACCTCACCTGATATTTGGCCAAATTTATCTCCTTGAAGCTATAATACTGATGGTGGCTTCTTTCCTCCAAGCTAGTAAGAAAGTTTTTACTCTTTCATCTTGTCATTAACTTTTACACCAGCCTTTAGAGGGTGCACCTATTTACATCCATTCCAGCTATACTAATTTCTCATTTAATTAATCATAGTCAACAGAAAAGGGTCTTAATAAAGGGGGAATCTCAGAGTCCCTGATCTTGCCCAACAGGAGATAATATAGGTCATGTTTAGCAGGGCATAGGAAAGGTGTAGTTATCTTAGGAATTTAACTACCATAAACAGATGGGAGATTTTCAGTATTTATCATAATAACATATATGAATGACAAGGTCATGTATGAATATTTGACAGCCTCCCATACTAAAAAAAAATGACAACAAATTAAGACAGGTGTGTAGCAATGTATAGTCAAAAATGAGAAACACATAAGTTAAAATGAGGAAGCACACACACACACCAAAAAAACCCTAAATGAATTTAAGTTTGGAAGAAATAGACTGACTCCTTTTTGTGCTCTGAAATTCTTTTCCTTTTGTTTGGATTTACACTAATTCTTCTTATCCTGTGGCATGCTACTAGTATGGCATACCTCACTCTATTATTCTAGAAAGATTGAAGATGATAGAAGTTGATAACTAACCTTAAGTTAAACAGGCAGAGCTTCATGTTGAAAAGTCTGGTTGTATCCAGATTGTTAGCATGTTTATATTGGTCTCCAATAATTTCAGGCCCATACTACTTAGGTTTTCCTTAAGTTTTTTCTCTCCAAATAATGACTTTAAAATTAATAAAAATAACTTTTGTTTCTGGGGAAATGTGTTATCTTCATATGTCTTCTCCTAATAATTAAAACCTTGAAATTTTTATCAATAAACAAAATAGGTTGAATCAGAAAGGTGCAGAGAAGGAGAAAGACTTGCTAGAGGCCAGAGGAAACCAGGGATAGATGGTTCCCTGGGCTTTCGCTATGCAGCATATGATGAACTCTTGGAGCTGAAGAAATTGGAAAACCTGGGTACATCAATGTGCATAGACGACTACTACTACTACTACTGCTACTACTACTACTACTACTACTACTAATAATAATAATAATAATAATATAAAGCTTTTCTATCTCCATCCAAAGAACTAAGATGAGGGAAATCTAGCAAGAGACAAAATATTTAGATAATAACTTTTCTCTTAGCAGTCAAAAGAAATAAATAAAGCCAATTCCTACCCAAAACCAGAAAATGTTGATGGGAGCCTAGACTTCTCACATCCTAAATCAGTAATGAATTTCCCAGCCACATGCCAGGATGCTTCAGAGGACAGTGAATAATGAACTGGAACTTCCACAGGATGCAAACGTGGCTTGCTCTGCTGAGGTGTCAGTTCAAACTGAATGAAACCTTGACTTCCACTCCAACCTGGAAAGAGGATACACTACTCTGTCTACTGCCATGTGATAAGGGAAGCTTAGAGGGAAGTCAAGTCTTTCAAATTACCACCTAGTGGTACTGAGGCCCTGTCTCCATGATGCCAGTGGAGGTCACTTAAGCAACAGTAGTGAAACCCAGAGGCAGATGGCACCAGTGATGGTTTTCTAGGGAACAGGGACCCACCTCCCCTCGTTATAAACAGGAGGTATAACCACAGAATCCCACAGTGAAGTGGGATTCTGCCACCACCTGCAGCAATGAGACAGGGCTTACCTTGCTTCCCAAGCAGTGTCAAGTCTTAAGATCCAGAGTCTCATAAAATAGCACGCCAATGTCTAGGTGTCTATTGATAACTGCTTATCATCCTTAGAATTAGAAAAATACCAAACAGAAGGAAAAATGAAACAAATGCCAACACTGAGAAGATACATAAATTAAAATCATATAACAAAGATTTTAAGGCAACCATGATAAAAACAGTTCAACAATCGTGAAGACACTTGCAACGTAATATTGATAAATAGTAATAATAAAGGTTCAAGAAATAAGCATGACATCTCAATAACTAAGAAAGAAACATTTTTAAAAATTAACCAAATGGGCTGGGGTTGTGGCTCAGTGGTAGAGTGCTTGCCTCACATGTGTGAGTCACTGGGTTCAATTCTCAGTATAGCATATAAATAAATGAATAAAATAAAGGTCCATCAACACTAAAAATTTTTTTTAAAAAAATTAACTAAATGAAAACTTTAGAACTAAAATATACAGTAACCCAAATTATATATTGAAAAAAAAACCTCAATAGATTGACTCAATACTATTATGCAGGGAAGAGAGGATTAAGATATCTTAGCAGATTCAAAAGAAAAAAAGTAGTTTAACAATACCATGGAGATGTTCTAACATAAGTGCAATGTAGTTATTTCTAGTGTGATGATAGAGGAAGAAAAATGAAAGAATGGTCAATCAAAATATGTACACAATAATATTTTCATTTAATTTTTTAAGAATGCTGAAGACAAATGAAAAAACTCTGCTAATGTTGGGATTTTAATGCTGAATGCCTGTTATATTTTTCTTTTTCTGTTTTTGCTTTAAACTTTCAGAATAAATCAAATTAAAAAAAATAAGGGAAGGGTACTGGAATTAGGGTACCCAATTTAGAATATAGTGGGTCACTGCATTAGTTACTTCTTCTTTATTAGATACAGATAATTTAGGAGAAGAAGAAATAAGAAAAAAAAAAACTTAAAACAATAAAATATCACTCTGCAAAGGTTGGTAGACTTAACATAATAATACACTTTTTGAAGGCATCTCAAATGTTTTAATAATGAAACAGCATTCTTTGCAAGAATATTTATATTGCATCAAGTAACTCCTCTGTTGATGAATAAAAAGGTTCTACAAAGGATAAACAATGTTTAAAATCCACAAAAGTATAGTGTGCTCAAGCTGAAATATATAACATGAGAGATAACTAACAAATTATTTAGGAAATAGTTTGACAGAAAGGGAACAGTGAAAGTTCTACACGGATAAATTAAAAATGGAGACCTAGTTTCACATTGGTTATTCCCATTTCACCCTTTTTGAATAGTTTAAGGCACAACTTTTAAAATAATCTCAGTTTTTTTAAAAAATAATATTTGTTTCCTTAGGTAACTTCTACTTAATTATTGTTCTTGAGTATAACAAATAATGATGTTGTTTTCAATAGATATGTATCTTTTGGACATTTTAAGGAATATTTAATAGATGTTTAAAATACATGTTTCTCAGTGTTGAAAATTTATACTTTATACCTGAAGGTATACTTTAGTGAAATCAACTAATTGAGAAACTTTTACATGTCTATGACCAATAACAACTTTACAGATAATGATGAGGCATCCATACTGTTAACAATGTGTACATGAATATCACAGTAAATTTTAAAAACCCTTTTTATTAATCAGTTTATTTATAAATTGCAATTCAGATTTTCCATATTAATGGTAAATCTTCACACAATTTTAGGAAGAATAAAAATTTCCAGGTTTACCCAGCAGAGTTTTGGGATAGCAAAGATAATAGAGATATGCTTTGCAACTACTCCCAGAAAACCAAAATACATAGTAGAGGTGGGTACTCATTAATAAAAACATAGTCAAATTTTCTTAAGAAAGAAAGGAGGAAGGGGAAGAAAGAGTGAGAGAAAATACTTTGAATTTCTTGTTCAAAGAAGTTTCTAAGCAGAATCTGGAATTCTGTGTTTATATGTATTTTGAAAACAGGAAATTTGGTTTTCATTTATACATTTGTTTGTTTGCAATAGATAAGAATTTTTTGGACTTTCTCATCTAATTTCCAGTACCATCTAACATTGCAGTTTCTTGATGAATATACTTGAATGAAAGATGACAAAGAAGTAGACTTAAGTATACGAGTAGAACTAAGGCTTCTATTTAGAATATAGAAAACCCCAGAACATCACCAGTCCTGCAGAATATTCCCACCTGGACATGGAGAATATATGCCCACCTGAAAACGTATATTTTTTGAGCTCATCAAAAAGCTGTAGTGTCAAGCTGTAAAATAAACTGAATTCCAACAAGGAAAAAGATTCCTCCACTGAAAACAAGCCACATGAGCCATCTTATATTTATCAGGGCAGGTAAGAAGTGGGTAGCTACAATCAGAAGTCAGGAAGTTGTCCTGTGTTAGCAAAACCAAGTAGGGAATATGAGCTGGTTGGAGACAACTGGGACATCCAGACCTGCAGGGAGTTTGCATTCACTGCTAAATTCTTTTCCACAGGCTTTCTCTGATGCACAGGAGAAAGATTTGGGACTGCAAAAGATCAGAGTCTCTAAGTGGTACAGTATGCAAGGGTTAAGTCTCTGGAGTAAGGACAATAAACACTGTTAACCCCAAGGAAAGGGAAAGAAAGGTGCCTTGCCTGTAAGAGAGGAATAGAATTGAAACTCAATTGATCTGAGAGATGGATTCAAAACCACCCAGACCCTAGCCAGCCTGCTTCCAGAACAGAGGTAGAGGGTCATCTCTTTACATAAGAAAATATAGAAACTCCTGGAGCAGAAGAAAAAGCAGAACTAAGAGAGAACAGGTGACATTCATACCCAAGAGCAACCACAGAAGACAGAGGACAGAGTTTGACTTGCACTCTTCTGCATTCAGAGACAAGGATGCTGAAAAAGCAATATCACAGTCCTAGGTATACCAAACAAGTCTGCGAAGAGTAACTAGAAAGCCATAGTGGAGATAAAATGATATCATATGAGTTCAGTTAATCAAAATGACAGGAAGGAACTAAAGGGGATAGGATAAATAAAATATAATTAGTAGTATGATAGGTTTAAATTGCATCCTGTGAAGATCACTATAAATATAATTGTAATGCTAAAAGTGTATACATCTAACAAGAGATTTTTTTTTAATACACACAAATCAAAGTGTGATAGAGCTAAAAGGAAAAATAGACATATCCACTATTTTAATTGGAGACTTCAACACTTAAGGCCTGAGAAACACTATCAAACAACTTGACATCATTGCTTATAGACCATACCACCCAAATAGCCCAATACACATTATTTTCAAGTGCACATAGAACATTCACCCAGTAACCTCTATTCTGGACCATTAAACAAACATAAACAGAATTGATATTACATAATGTATATAATAGGACAGTAATATAATTGAACCAGAAATTGATAGCAGAATAATATGTAATTATATAACTATTAGGAAATTCAATATTTCTAAATTAGGCCTATATCAGAGTGGTACTCAAAATGAATTTTTAGACATATTTTAATTCAATGCATGTGGAAGCCTAGCATGTCAAACTGTACACTGTACAGGACACCAGAAAAACAGAGGCTGGAGAGAAATTTGTTAAATTAAATGCTTATGCTCTAAAAGAACAGCGGATTCAAATCAAAATCTAAGCTTCCAATTCAAAATTTAGACAAAGAAGTGGAAATTAAATACAAAGCAAGCAAATGGAGGGGTTATTAAAGATATAAGAAGAAATTTAAAAAATACACAAAACCAAGAACACTAATAAAACCAAAAGATGATTCAATGAAAGGTCAATAGTATAGACAAAACTCTACCTCAACTGGTCAAGTAAATAATAAGGATGATATCAAAATATTTCATTATATATATTATAAATTAGATATATTCACTATAGATATTTAAAGGATAATGACTGTGTGTTGTTAATAAATTGTATCAATGTATTTGATAACTTAAAGAAATTAGACAAATTATTTTAATTAAATACTTAAAAAATAAATGATTGAACCAGCCTTAGTTTTTTTTGTTCCCTACATATATTAAAGAAATTTAATTTATAAATAAAAAGCTTCCTACAAAGAAAACTTCAAGTACAAATGGCTTTATCTGTCCATTCTAACAGACACTGAAGGAAGAAATAATATCAATTCCACTCCGAACCTTCCAGATAATTGAGAGGAAGGGATACAACTATCACCTTTATGAAGTTAATGTTGATACAGTTTACTATGATAAATGAAAACAGCCAGCCATCACTGAGCTAAATCAACAATTTAAAAAATGAGAACACATACCATTGTTATAGATGTGAAGACTCAATATTGCTAAAAGACTGTTTCTCCCTGTCTTTTTCTATAGATTCTATACAATAACAAGTCAAAAATCCCAACAGGTTTCTTTTTTTTTTCTGGTTTCTATTGTATTGTTGTTTATTTTTCACATATGCTGACAAACTATTCTCAAAAACATCTGAAAATGCAAAGAAGCAAGAACAACCAAAACTATTTTTAAAAAGAAAAATTGAAGGAAGTCTCACACTATGTGATTTCAATATTAGAGATAGGTTATAATGATATTTGTACAAACCAAAGGAAAAATTACAAAAAAAAATAATTTCTCCCTTGAAAAATTTCCCTAGCTGTTTTTATATATCACTCTATTCTTTGTCCTACCCTGCTTATCACTGATTCCCAATAACTTAGGAAAAGACCTAGAAGATATGCTTATCAAATTTGAATATGAAATGAGGTTGAGAAGAATGGATCCTCCAAGAAAATGAAATGAGACTTAGACTTGTTAAAATAAATTATGTAATAATTTTAAAGCAATAAATTTTAAATGAGCAGAAACATTTATTAAGACTTTTATTTATGGTCCTAAAAATTTTCAGAAATGGTAAAATAAGACTGATCTGATTTGAAAAGAAATTCAGGTAAAGAAACAAATTTATTTAGTCTCCAATTTCTAATTAGGAGACAAGAGTATACAAATGCTATCAAGATATTAATGCAATTTTTTTAATGGAATCATTCATATTAGGATACTGCAAGCCATAGAATAGATGTAGTGATGACAGATAGATGAATATCCCACATTAAATAAGGAATTATTTAAGGATTTATGATATTAAACTTTGAGAAATGAGACATTAATTATAGAAAGATGAGCATTTTAAGATTCCAGTGGTTGCCCAATGAAAGAAAAATTGAAGGAAGACTTCCACTATGTGATTTCAATGTTAGAGGTGGGTTATAATGATATTTGTACAAACCAATGGAAAAAAATTACAAAAGAAATAATTTCTCCCTTGAAAATTTTCCCTAGCTGTTTTTATATATCAATCTATTCTTTGTCCTCACAAATAGAAAGTTCTCACAAATACAGATTTCCAAGAGATGCACATGACACAATCAGCAACAAATCCTGTTTATTTAAACAATTTGAATTTGCAACAGTTACCTAGACTATTCTGCCAAACATGGATTTTTCTACAGGAGGCTTTTTAGCCCTATGTCAAAACTTGTATAGAAATTATTTCTAAATTAAGAACATTAACACGTTAAGGATAGAGTGCTTGTATTTTTAAAATCTTTTTTTTTAGCAAATAACTAAATGTGTGATTTAAAATATTGGTAAAACACACAAAAAATTCCAATGCTAGAAAGCCAAAAAGAAAAAGAGACATTTATTTCATTTTGGCCTAAGTATATTAAAAATTGAGTTTTATATACAAAAATAAATGGAATGATATTGAGTACATACATATTCTCCCATCTGGCTACTTATCAATGCTGCCATTCTTAGTATAAAATCTATTTTAAGAAATTTACTATTTGATTATGCTGAGCCTTGTTAATCTAATATCATAGATATCTTTATGATATCTGTCAATAATATCTAATCTAATCCATGTGTATGTGTTTACGTATGGGTTTATCTATCTGAGTGAGCTGAATAAATGATTTAAAAAATGAGGACACATACCATTGTAATAGATGTGAAGACTCAATATTGCTAAAAGAATATTTTCCCTGTCTTTTTCTGTAGATTCTATACAATAACAAGTCAAAATCCCAACAGTTTTTTTTTCCTAGTTTGTATTGTTGTTTATTTTTCACACATGCTGACAAACTTTTCTCAAAAACATCTGAAAATACAAAGAAGCAAGAACAACCAAAATTATTTTCAAAAAGAAAAATTGAAGGAAGACTCACACTATGTATAGGATACCTTTAATATTGATTGCAGCATTCCTTTAACATTCTTTAGAAACTGGTTGTGTTAAATACCTGGATTTTTAGACCTAGTATCAGCTATGTAAGTCATATAAATTGGCTTATTAAAATTGCCATAAGTAAACAACCTTGTAATATTTTCAGTATTTCAAGTAAAAGTATTACTTTATAGGAAAACAGATACATGATCAGTTTTCTCAGGAGAAATGTTACCTTTCAGAGTAGTCCTCTCTATTAAAAAGCAAGATATATTTCTCTTGAGTGATCCAGTAATTTAGGAAAAGCTTAAGTAAGCCCAAGATCAATACTTAAAAAAAATACTTGCTTCATTTAAATGGATCATTTTAAATTTCAGCAATAAGAGTCATTGTATAAATGATATTTTATATTCAGTCATTTTATTCTTTCGATGTCTTCAAATAAAAAAATCCACTCAAATAAATGCTTATTATGCACTACCATGATGCAAAACAATCACTTTTCCACCATAATGTCAAGAAGAAAGCTTTTTATCTTAGAAACATGATTAAACCCTGTGATGAGAATAATCTATGTGCCTTAGGAGATAAATAATAATGATACTATGAGAGAATCCCTTGTGTAAATCAATAACTAGAAAAAATTGTTGCCTACATAATATGATAAACTACACAATATTATCAAATTCCTATGTCTTGCTGATAATAAATACTTTTCTTCTCAGGAAATAGTCAAACAAAATTATATAAATCCAAGCTAAATGATATTTGGAAAAAAAGATGACTTTCTAATTGAATACTGAAGTAATGTTGAAAATGTTGGCATATGAAAATAATTATTTATATATGAAACTTCCTTCCTAGAAAAAGATTACATACTGTGATATCAAATTTATAATTTACAACTAATCATTCTCTGTATTTTTTGAACTTTTAGGCTGCAGTATTTAGAGAATATGTAAGGACGTAACTTTGGGATCTAACAACCAATAAATTTTGAAAATATTATTCTAAATCTAATTACGCTTATGATTATAGAAATGAAAAAAGGAGGAAGAATTAGACTGTTGAGAATTTTGCTGCTTTTGTATTTTTCCATAATGTCATTTTCTTTTAAATAACAATTCAGAGTCAATAAACTTGGGGGAGATTTTGAGTGCATGGCACATGTTCTTATTAAGTGTTATTAAAATTTGTTTAATTTAATGATTCAATGAATGATTGCAATGGTTGCCCTTGTTTGGGTTCTTGTCTCATGCCAGTCAGTATTGCCAGCTACTGTACCCCACTTATCTCAAGTAAACACAACACATCTCTCAATTGCCTCTTATTATATCATTTTCAAAAGGCAGAACATGTTCTTAGGAAGCAGATATATTTTAATTAAATCACTTGTCTTGATTCAGTATTTAAGAAAGTCTTCATTTTGAATTAGTTCTCATAATTTGACACTGAGTTATCAACAAATAGAGTTAATTTTAATTTTAAGGCTATGTGGTTCAGAAAGATCTCTAATATTGGCAAAATAACAGTAAATTAAAAAAAAAAAAAAAAACACCACTGGGTAGATAAGTTTGTTTGAATACAGAGACCATGGACAGCTTCAAGTATACATTTGTCCTTTTAGCTTTAGATAATTAAATAAGCAAACCAAAATGAAGTCATATATTTATTTACTTCTTAGGCTCAAAAAAATTTCTAAAAGGGCTCTATTTCAGTTTTTGCATTAGCCTCATCCCTTATGCAATCTCTGGAAGCAAATAAGACTGGACTTTGGACATTCTGGT
The DNA here is from genome assembly GCF_047511675.1 of Marmota flaviventris. Classification (NCBI taxonomy): domain Eukaryota; kingdom Metazoa; phylum Chordata; class Mammalia; order Rodentia; family Sciuridae; genus Marmota; species Marmota flaviventris. The sequence continues at coordinate 158,674,302 of NC_092500.1, forward strand.
CAGGCTATTAAAAAGCTTCCCTTCCACATAAGTGCTGCACAGTAGGTGAGATCCCAGACAGTGCCACCTACAGTTCAAAGATTACTATGAAGTGGAAGATATTTATAAAACAAGGAGTTTTAACATGCCACAAATCATAGTCATATTAATCACAGATACAGACTTTCTCCCATAATCTGGGTTCAAATTTAAATTGAAAAACATTTTATTTGATAAGTCTAAAATTGACTTTAATCCATTAAATTCATGGCTACAAAACTATTCTCAATACAGTGTAAGTAATGTCCTCCACCAAAGTGTCAGTCAAAGACCAGCATGGTGGTGCACACCTGTAATCCCATGGCTGGGGAGGATGAGGCAGAAGAATCACAAGTTCAAACTCAACATCAACAATGGCTAAGCAACTCAGTGTGGCCCTGTCTCTAAATAAAATACAAAATGGGACTGGGGATATGGTTCATGATTACCCCTGAGTTTAATCCCCAATACCTAAAAAAGAAAAAAAAAAAGTATCAGTCCAAGGACAGAATGAGGTGAGCACAGAACAACTAGTTTACCATTCTCTCTACAGAATGGTTGTGCTGTTCTGTTTTTGTGTGAATGAATAAATTTTGACTTGAAAAATTATTGTTATTACCTTTTAATGATTCAGAAACACATAGATAATATACCATAACTCTACATGCTACTAAGAAGAATTTGCTCATTTTGCTTTGAAAAATAGCTTTAACAGTTAAATTGCATAACATTTAAATGAGAAAAAAATGTGCATCCTAGAGTTAATAATATAGAATAACAGAAAGTACAAAATATATAGCTCAGTGTCTTTCTCTGGTAGACTATTTTTATAGGAAAATCAAATTACTTTTTTCAAGTTGTGAAAGTTTCTTTGACAAGCCTATTATATTTTCAGATGAATAAAAACAAGTTTTGTAATAAAACAACTCCATAAAAATGAAGTGCTAGTATTTTGCTTTGTATGTTAGAAAACATAACAGAAAATCCATGGAATCCATGATAAAAGATAGGGCAAGGTCAAATCTATTATTATCCAAGAACTTTATTAAGTGGATACTTTGAGTAACTACTTTTTAAATCACATAATGGTGACTTTTTAATTCTAGAAGTCATATGTGTTTGAAACCCTTAGCTTTCTTATGAGAAGAAAATATAATGTGTGTGACACAGTAATTGAATAAATGGCATATTTCAAGCCCAAATGATTATTCCATAGTTTCATCTAATTTAATATGATTCCATTCTTACATGGAGACTAATATTGTTAATTTTCTACTTTCATCTTTATAGAACAGGTTTAGATTGCTTTGTTTCCCCACTGGCAATACAGCTTTAGTAAAGTGTATCAATTAAGGTAATTATCCCTGCAAATATATGAGAACTCAAATCAACCTCCATAAAATAATGGGATTCATGATTTCCCATATGTAGTGCTCCAGATTGATGAATTCACTAAACATTGTCATTCAAGACGCAAGTTCTTTCCATCTTTCTTCTCCTGTGTTTTCAGCCTTTTATGCTTAAAGAACAGCAAAATATTTGTTCCCCAAATTCCAGGAATCCTGGGAAGAAACAGCAATGATGTAATAGAAAAGGCCTATTTTTCCTATGTGTATTTATTTTTTAAATGTTTTTTTCTTAGTGCATTGAAGTTATTCAAATATCATACATGCATGAAGTACTATTTGCTCTATAAACTCCCCAGTACTTCCTCTTTTCCTCCCTCCTCTCTGCCCCTGACCTCCTTTCTGTACTCTACTGATCTCCCTTCTTTTATTTATTTATCATTTGGTTATTTTGGTTACTTTATAGATAAACATAAAGGCAAAATACACTATGGTATATTTATATACGTAGGTAGCATAATTGGGTCAATTCCCTTCTACAGTTCCTCCCTTTCCCATCCTTCTTCCCTCCCCCTCTATCTGCTTCCTCTACTCCATTTTTGTTTCTCCTATTTTTGTGAGATTTTCCCATACTACCTCCCCCACACACTTATTTTGCTCTAATTTCTGCACATGAGAGAAAACAGTCAATCCTTGACTTTCTAACTTTGGCTTACTTCCTTTAGAATGATGTTCTCCAGTTTCATCCATTTACCCTAATTTTATTGTTTCTTATGACTGAGTAAAACTCCACTATAAATGTACACTACATTTTCTTTATCCATTTATGTGTTAGTGTATTTATTTTTTTTTAATGTTATCCATTGAAACCTGTTCCAGAAACACCCCCACCCCAGCCTTGTTGTTCCATGTCTTTGGTCAGAATTGAATAGCATACTTATTCCAAAATGTGTCATTAGCAAAATAACATAGATATGTCTGATATTGCCATATTGAAGAGAGAAGGGAAACTCTGTCATAATATCCAGGCTTTCCAAGGGTTGAAAACAGCTTTGGGAATAATCACCATCAAAGACAACTTCAGCAACTCAATTTTCTGAAGGCTCTGTCTTTTTAGCTATAAATGGGATAATATGTTGGGCCTATTGTAGAAGATCTGAAGGATTTGGAGCTGATCAAGGAAAAAGGTATGGGTTCCAAAGATATGAGCAAATGAGCTTTAGGTAGGAATTAAACAGTGTTTTATATGAGAGGAAATACTTCAGACCATGACTTAGATAAGAGGGTTAAGATCAGGACTTACCATCTATGAGGAGAGAAGGGCCAGGAGACATGACAGACAGACAGCAGACAGGTTTCTGATATGTCTATATGATATTGTTTGCCAACAGGGCTGGAGTCAGAGACCCTCCAGTGGACAGTAGCATTTTAGGTCTAAAACTGTACAAGGCCCTGTCTCATCAATAGATAATATCTGTTGGGTGAGGGTTGGTGGAAATCAGGTAGGGGCTTATGGCTAATAGTGTGCTTCCTTGAACTATTTTGAAAACAACTGAATATGCAAAAGTTTGCGTTTGATGCCCATGAGATTTTGAGGTAATAGGTCGCAATATGCAGTGAAGAAATCAACAACTTTGGGGCCAGTAGATAGAAGTCGCCTTTGGCTCATTCATAGAACTCTTATCTCAAAAAGTCAGTTTGTTGAGATCATGTGAAATAAAGGATGTAGTGCCATGATACTCACACAGGAGACCAGGGATATTGACATTTTAAAAATGGTAAGAATTAGCTCATCTTACTACTCATCTGCTAAATTATTGCACTTTTATTACTCTCCTAAATTAAATTGTGTGTCCATAAAGAATATGTCAGAATTTTCCCAGAAAAAAGTGATCTGCCTTAGTCAGGGTGAGCTGATTATTTCAATAGCCAACTCTTAAATCAGCAATTTCACACAATAAAAATTCAGTTCTTTTTCACAGAAGAGTCCAATTAAATGTACATCCAACAACCATTCATGCTGCAATTCAGGCACCTATAATTTTCATTTAGTATCTCAGCTTCAGGAACCTCCACCAGATCGTTAGGATTTGGTCAGAAGCTGAGGAAAGGTGATCTAGAAAAGATAAAACTGCCCTCAGTTGTCTGTGTGTTCTACTTTGACACACATTCTTGTCTTTAAAATGCAAGATTTTTCAAAAATTCAAATATCATATCATTTTCCCAATAAAACTCTTAAATATGTAATAAAACAAATCACTTTCTTTAGAAAGCACAAAAAAAACTTGAGAAAAATCAAGATGTGAATTCTTGAAGAAGACAAGTGAATTCAGATTATCAGCTCCAGTAATGTTTGCTGTGACTTCATAAGTATCCTTTCTGGTTAGTTTTTAACCAATGTAAACTTACTTTTTTAATCATTTACTTTTGTTTCCTTTTTAACCACTAATAAGAAAATGAAAACTTGAAATTTTCTCACTTTCTTAAATATGTTAAACTAAACAAAAGTGACTTGATAAACAGGATATACCAGAAACATAGAAAAGACTTATAATCTCTACATTTATATTCATTTCCTAAGATTAAAGAGCCAGAATTTATCCCCTTCTTTTCGATGGACAGATGACATTTTTAAATGGAAACAAAGAGATAACTTCCGTAGTACAAGATTTTTAAGGACCAGCTGTGTTATGATTTGAATATAAAGTATTCCTCCTAAAGCTCTTAAGAGAATGAAAGAATGTTCAAAGGTAAAATTATTAATTATGAAAACTGTAACCTATGTAAAAACTGTAACCTACCTGATGGATTAATCCACTTGGTGGATCAATATTTTAAATGGTTTCCTGGGTGGTAACTTGGGCCTGTGGGGCATGACTGGAGGAAGTGGTTCACTGTGTCACTAGCAGTTTTATGTCTTGTCCCTGCCCCTTCACTCTCTCTGCTTCCTGGTTGCCATGAGCTTTGTGGCTTTCCTCCATCAGTCCCTTCTGCCATGATGGTCTGCTTCACCTCAAGTGCAGATCAATGGACTCAGCTGATCATGGACTGAAACTTTGATATCATGAACCCAGAGTAAACTTTTCCTCCTCTAAGTTGTTCTGGTCAGGTGTTTTGCTCACAGCAAGGAAAGGCTGACCAACACAAACTGTTACCAGGTTTGCTATCCAATCTTGTTTGAAAGACTCACTTCAGGATATGATAATGCCTTTGAAAAATACTTAAGAGATCCAAAAAACAATCAGTTTAGCTACTAACTTTCAGCATGAGCAAGGAGATGTTTTCTAGTGGAAAAAAAAGCTTGAAAAAATTATGAAACTGCTTCTGAATCTATATATTCTTAAGTCTTTAAAAAAAATCTCAGAAGCAAGTCAAAATAATAGCTCAAATGTATTGAGTGCTTATGGTAGATGGCCAAAGAGTGTTCAAAGAGATTTAAATGGGATATTGTTATGAGTCCCACAATGAATTTATGTGACAAGTAATGATGCACATGTTCAGAGGGGAAAAAAAAACAAGAGAGAAATAGATTAGGTAATTCATCAAAATTTATTCCATTCATGAGTGGAAGATCAAAATTAAGAAGTCAGATCAACAAGCTTCAGAGCAAATGCCATTGCTGATTGTGCCTTGTGGACTCTCATTAGGGAAGCACCACAGCTTCATAGATAAACACTGATGCAATTAATTTGATCATTTAGGTCAAGATCCATATTCAACATTATTGTTATTATCATTTTGCTCCTGAGGATCAAAACCATTACTTTGGGCATGCTAAACGCATGCTTTCCCATTAAATTATGCTCCCAGCCCCATAAATGTCAATATTATTTTTATTGTCAGTATCAAATTAGGTGAAAAAAAAGGGCGGAGATATTTCCAGAATATCTATTTTTAAAAAGCAGTCTAAGCCTAGGCTGTGGTGCATGCCTTTAATCTCAACTACTTTAGCAGCTGAGGAGGCAGGAAGATCACAAATTCAAAGTCAGTCTGAGAAATTTAATAAGACCCTGTCTCAAAACGTTGTGGGGATATATCTCAGTGTAAAGTGCTTGTTTAGTATTAGTATGTGGAGGCCCTGGAATCAATCCCCAATAAAACACATACACACACACACACACACACACACACACACACACACACAGAGGAAAGCACTCTAATAATGCTATTCTATTTTAAATACCTACTAGGTTATTTATGTTTGTATAGCATCCAACTATAGTAATAATAGCACATGCAATTTTAACAGTTCTATTTAGATATATTTGTCATGCCATAAATTCACTCATTTTAAATATATCATTAAATAACTTTCAGAAAATTAACTTTCACCATTTACATTATCCCAAAAGAAATTTTATGCCCATTTGCAATCCTTCTTGATTCTCAAACTCATTTCCTGGAAACCATGAATCTACTTTCTGTCTCTGTATATTTGTCTTTCCTAAATAGCTTATTTAAATAAAACCATATAATACATGATCTTTTACATTAGATTCCTTTTAGCATAATTTTTTGAGATTCACTTACATAGGAACATATTTCAGTATTTGTTTATTTTTATTGTTGGATAGCAATTCGATGTGTAGAAGAAATATTTTATTTATCATTTACAAGGAAATGGATATTTTATTCCCATTTTTAAGCTATTATCAATAATGCTATTATGGTTACTTCCATTAAAAAAAAAAACAACTTGTATTGACACGTTTTCACCTTTGTGAGTGGAATTTCTAGGTTAGTTGGTAAATTTACAAACATTTCAAGGAATGGCTTAGAAACCAAAGCGTTTCACAAAGTATATTCACTATTGTACTTTTCCACTACCAGCATTTGAAGGTTGCAATTTTATCAACATAGATTACAATCTCCAAAAAATTTAGATTTCCTATTGGTTGTGAAGTAGTTATGGTTTTAATTTGCATTTTCCTAATAGCTAATGACACTGAGAATCTTTTCTTTCACTTATCAGTGATTTATATATCTTCTTTAGTGAAACATTTATTCAAATCCTGTCTATTTTTAATTGGATTATTGGTGGAAAATTGTGATCTTTCTGTATGTATTCTTCTAGTCCTTCACCTGACACATAGTTTGCAAGTATTCTCTTTCAGTCTATGACCTACTTTTTGGCATTCTCTCTTTGCTACCAATAAAAAATGATGACATCTTTTGAAATGCAGGATTTTATGAGGTTTAATTTATCAACTATTTCTTTTATCACTAGTATTTTTTATCTTATAGCTAAGAAGTCAACCCATAAGCCTAGGTCACAAAGATCTACGTCTTTTTAAGGTTTTTTTCTGAGGAGATTTTTAGTTAAAACTAAAATCTGGATACATGATTCATTTGATATAAATACTTGTGTTTGGTATGGCAATTCACATCTTTGTCAGAGACATTTGACCACAAGTCTTAGGTTTATAAGATTATGACATTTTATATAGGCTTTCATTTATGTACTATACATCTAAATATCATCTATTTTTAAATGTTTTTTAGTTGTTGATAGACCTTTATTTTATTTACTTATTTATATGTGGTGCTGAGAATCGATCCCAGTGCCTCACACATGCTAGGCAAGTGCTCTACTGCTGAGCTACAATTCCATTTTTATATGAACACTACACTATTTTGTATATTTTTATTTCAATTTAATTGACAATAATTGCATACAATGTGGGAATGCCTACATTGTATTAATGCTCTATATATACATTGTTAAATTAATAAATCAAGCTAATTAATACATTACTCACTTCTATTTGTTTTTATAATGAGAACATTTAAAATCTACTACTTTAGGATTTTTAAATAACAAATTTGTATTGCTTATTCTTTCTAGACAGTCATTTAGCTTTTGTCCTAAACTATTAACAACGATACTCAACATTCCATGCATTATTTTTATTACTATAGTATTGTAGCAAATTTGAAATCAGAAAATGTAAGTCCTTCAACTTTGTTTGTGTTCAACATTGTTTTGGCTGTTCTAAGTCCTTTATATTTTGACATAAATTTTAGGGTCAGCTTGCTTGTTTCTGAAGATATTCTGTTGGGATATTCACAGGTATTATATTAACTCTCTATATAAATTCAGAGAGAACTGCCATCTTAATAATGTTGACCCTCCCAATTCATGAATGTAGAATCTCACTTGATTTATGTAGATCTTTAATTTCTTTCAGCAATGATGTGTAGTTTCAGTGAGTACTTATTTTTCATATTTATTCCTAACTGTCTTATTCTTTTGTATAACTCTTGTGAGTGAAATTAGTTTCACTTTCTGTTTTGGATTGCCCATTTTTCGTTGTATGTAATGGATTTTTCTGTTTGTATATTGGTATTGTACTCTGTGACCATACTGAGCTTCTTTATTAATTTTAGTAGTAGTAGTGGTGTGTGTGTCTGTGTGTGTGTGTGTGTGTGTGTGTTCTTTAAGAGTTTCTAAATGCAATATCTTGTTTTATACAAATAAAGACAATTTTACTTCTCATCTTCTCTGGCTAAAACTTCCAATACAACGTTGTGTGTAGGAAGTAAGAGCAAACACCTTGTATTGTTCTTTATCTTAGGGAGAAAGCATTCAGTTCTGCATGTTCAATTATGATCTTAGTTGTAGGCATTTTGCATATACCTTTTATCAAGATGTATTCCTGGTTTTCTTAGAGATTTTATCATGAGTAATTAAGTATTGGATTTTGCCAAATGATTTTCTAAGATCTATGGAGACTTTCATGTGTATTTCTTTTCTTAATGTGTGTATTTTTTAAATAATGACAAGTTTTATAAACATGGATATAAGTTTTCCTCCTTTTGTTTCCCCATATACCACTAAGAGAGTAGTTATGTGATGTGATAAAAATCAATGGAAAATTCACTTTACAGTATACAGTACCAAGGAATAGACTTATAATAAAGCCAAGAGAATTGTAAACTTGGGTACCTATCAAATTTTGTGTCCATCTCTAACTTTTAAAAATAATAAATTCAAAGTTTCTATGTAAAACTCAGTTGATTGAAAATCATTTTAAAACTTTTATCTATATTTGAAATAAAACTTAAAGTAAGTTGTGAAATTTTAACATCAATTTTAGTGTGGATATAAGGTTATACTTTCACAGAAGAATTTTTTAAAAGAAGTATGAATATTAGGGCAAATTTTAACAGCAGGTTTTCATTGTAAGTGTGATAAATAAAGTGCCTCTTTTGTTGGTAGCAAAAGAGAGGGAAAGAGGAACTTAGTGGATATGATGTTTAGGTTTAGATTATGTAGAAAGCATTACAGTAACTTTTGACTCAAGTATATATATATATATATATATATATATATATATATATATATATATATATATATATATATAATATATGAATGACTTGATCCTGCCAAGGGAAGAAAGAAATCTATTTCTTCCTACAGGATAATTACAATTTCATAACTCAGATCAAAGCATTTGATGATGATATTAGTTATTATGGTAAGATGTTAAATAACTAGAGCTAACATGTCCTGAGCACCTTCATAATTATTGGCACTATAAAGAGGGCTTTAAAAGGATTGATGGCTTTATTTTTCAATGTTTATAGTCTGGACAACATATTTATTAACTCCATAGCTGGGTACAGTAACTCACACCTGCAATCCCAGCAACTCCAGAGGCCAAGGCAGGAGCAGGAGGATTACAAGGTCAAGACCAACCTCAGAAACTTAGTGAGACCCTTTTTCCAAATGAAAAATAGGGATAGAAAAGGCTGGGAATGTTGTTCAATGATAGCATCCCCAATGCTTATGTATACATATAAATCATTACAAATTGTTTAATTTATGCATTGGTGTTCTAATTATTTTTAAGAAGTCAGCATAACATTAGTTACTCTATAGAGTTATTAAAATTATCCAGAGAAAATAATTTTTTTAAAGTTTGAAGCAATATTAGACACATCATATGCATAAACTAAATACCTTATTTTATATTTTAGGATCAAACTGTTATGTGTCCATTTATCAAATAGCAATTTTTTTCTTAATTGACTGTTCCTCTTAAAATTCATGCCACAGCCCTCCATACCCTTTAAGCTATTTTTTTGTTTTTTTGTATTCTATTTTGTTTGATATTAATAGGGTAACTCTAATTTTCTTTGTATTTGACTTGGCTGATTTTTGTGTGTTTGTTGTTTTTGTTTTTGTTTTTTTAGCATTCCTTATTTTAAAATTTTTCTTAGAGCTCTGCTCTCTCTTGATTTAATAGCTCTGACCTCAGTAAACATGGAGAGGTGTTGACAAGGGATATCTCAGGGGCAGATAATGTGTTTGTATTAATTATAATCTACTTTCTACTCCTGCTTGATTCTGCTGCCACCTGATACTACCCTGGGGCCCTGAATTTCCGCTGTTATCAGTAGGGATGCAATACTCCTGGGTCCCTCACACTGATGCACATATTTCAAGCAGAGGCACTGGCAGCCCTGGTTTGAGAGTGCTTATTTGCCTGTGTGGTGAGCAGCTTTTGAAGAGGAAGTCAGAATCTCCCTTCAGGGAAAAAGTAGGTTTTCCTATAGCCTTGGAAGATGATTCAATATTTCTCACCCTGTCAGGAGGGAGGTTCGTCTACAGCCCATTAAGAAAGATACAGGTTTTCTCAACTCAGGGTTCAGATGAAACACTACAAGGGCATGCATCACCTATCCTTGTTGTGTCACCTGGTCCTTGTCACATTGCCCTGTGCGAATCAAACCTTTGGGAAATACAATTATTATACTCAGGCTGCTCCTAATGCTGTGTATAATAAACTGACCTTTTTTTTTTTCCTGCACTGAGGCTTGTAGGTCTTCTGCCATTATCCAAAATACTGTGGCTGACTGCTGTATAAAAAACAGGGCCAACATTCAAACCCTTCCTGTCCTTGAGACTATCCTTCTGCCAAAAAGTGGTAAAAGGTAGGAAATGATCCACCCAGTACCATGTTCAGGGAAAGGGGCCTCAAACTTCTCCTTTAACCTTGGGATCCAGACCCCTGGGGTAAGATTTTCCTGTTTTAATCCCAAACACAGAGGCCACCTATCTTCTAAGAGAGCTCTAATTGTGTTTTCCTTGATTGTTTTCATCAATATCTATTTTTTTTACTTCTATGGTTTTCCCCAGTTTGGTTTGAGGAAGAAAATAAGGAATATGTGCTCCTTTGACATCTTGTCGCACCCCCTGGAATGACTGTGATTTGAAATTAGTTATGCATTCATCTTACCACGAAGCGGCTGATATGGATATAATATCCTTTCCAATCAACACAGTGCTATCATGTGGCTCCAGAGGAAGCTTGCCCTCACGGGGGAAAAGAAAAATGCATTTGGCAGCCTAGGAAATTGCAGCATCACAAAGCATGCTGGATGCTTTATAAAAATTCTACTTGATGGCAATGAAATTAATTACAAACCTGTAGGGCCAAAACGCACACACACACACACAAGAATCATTTTGGCATGAATTAACAGAATGAATAATGAAGTTTATAGCACCAATTACCCAGGATATATAAAGAAATTTGAGACAGCCCCAAAGCATAAAACGTGCTAAAAATTATATATACATACACAGTTGAAATAGCATCAAGGAACAAAGCCAATACATTTTTAAGTTAAAAAATAAGATTGAAGGATATTTTGATTTTTTTAAAAAAAACAGGGACTATTTAAATAAAAATGGCATTAAGTGACTATGAAATGAATTATTTTCATTTCTAAAGGAGAGAAAAAAGAACGATAAAAAGCTATAATTAAAGCAGAAGTTATTTGAGTTTATTTTCTAGATATTTTTTGTACCTTAGTAGAGGACTTTTCCAATAGCTCCTACCAGATTTATTTTTTATCCTCTGTAATTGTAAGGATGCAATAGCATGATAATATGAATGACATGAGATGTAAAGTCTTGCTTGATTAGATTTAATGCATAGCTATACAGTTTAGCTAGCTGTGTGGATTTGATCTGAATATTTAAATACCCTGAAACTCAATTCCTCCTCTTTAAAATGGGAACAATGTATATCCAAGAGGATTAAAATAGTGATATTAATGACCTACAATAAGACCTAAACTATATTTATCTTTAAAATGTGCATATCTTTTTAGTAGGTCAGATTCATTTGAAAGACCAGACAGGTTATTCAGAAATATTACAGCCATATCAAATGTATGGTTTTAGGATATTACTAAGAAGAGTATCGAAGGTACTGATCTTATCAATTAATAATTAATGTATCAATATTATTATATGTTTTTCTGCTCTCTTTGACTATATAATTCTGTGATCTTAATCTTTGTTTGTTTGTTTTCTGATTAGTTCGTGGATACATTATTTGTTATACTCTGACAATGTGAGAAATATCCCCAAATGCAGAATATATTCCTCCATATCTTAGGAATTTGGAATGAGGAGGAAAGTTCATTATAAAGTTTTTAAATTCTTTCTACAGTTTTTCTAACAAAAATTATTGCATCTATCTGAAATTAAAAATATAAACAACTGTTTTTCTTACTCCTACCTGAATATAATTAACGCATATAAATGTATTATACAAAATTATATTGTATGTGCATTATATAACATTTAATATATTGCAAAATATAATACATATACTGACATTTATTATTCTAATTTTTCCCTATAAAATATTTTAGTAAGCCTTCTTCTGATATTCATTTGTCACTGAAATAAATCACCCAATGAATTAGTCCAATGAATTACTCTTTGAGGATAAGCATCTAGTTTCTATGTGGTGTTACATTTGGAGTTGTTGTTCTTCAGTTTGAGGTGAGCATAGCATTGATGTCATTTCAGACACCTTCCTCAGAGCCTACCTTGTCCTTGAATCTTCCATTCACCTGCTGTTTCATTTCTACCTGCTGATTAGAATCTCAGAATGGGACCATTATATTTTATGTAAGAATATGCTGCAGACAGTTTCAAAACTTTCCCTGAATGGTTATTGCTTATTCCTTCTTGACAGTCATTTAGTTTTTGTTCTACAGACTGAGTATTAGTGGTCTTTCCAATGGTGACGGGACAATGAAATCAGATTTACTTTATGAAAATGAAATTTAATTTAAATCATTTTAAGGTTTATGATACATTAATCATGGACAGAATGTGTGTATGGAACATTAATTTGAAGCTATGAGAATAAGCAGCTGTGTTTCTCTGATATGATAACTATAGTATTTGTATTAATTATCTCATGAAATGAAATCATTGAAATAGAAAATTCATTATGCTTCACTGAAGAAAAATGAAATCAAAATGCTTATATTTACTAATTTTAAACAAACCCACTCCCCACAAAAAAATTCTAAAACCTGTAATAACTTTAATGATATTATATAATTAATGAAATTAAATAAAATATTATATATTGTTATTCTGTGTATCTTTGGGTATATGTGTGTATGGATATTATTAATTAACTTTTTAAACTGATATAAAAATATAATAATGAATTTCAGGCTATATATACACATATATATTTACATATGAGGATATTTACATATCCTCAAACATTTATCATTTCTTTATGGAAAAAAACTTTTAAACTCTTTTCTGATATCTTTTTAAATATATAGTACATCACTATTATCTATAGTCATACTATGGTGCAAGAGCATGCCATAATTTCTTCTAAATACAACTTAATACCCCTTGTTCAACCTCTTCTCATCCTTTCCTTCCCCTCTGCTCTCTGTCTCTCATAACCATCATGGTACTCTCAACTTTATGAGAACAACTGATTTAGGTTCCACCTGAGTGAAATAACACGTCTTTCTGCACCTGGCTTATTTCACTTAATATAATTATCTCCAGGTCCATCCTTGTCACAAATGACAGGACTCCTTTCTTCCTTTAGGATGAATAGTATTCCATGGTATACCATGTTTTATGTATATATTCACCAATGGACACAACTTATTCTCATTTCTTGATTTGAGTAATAATGCTTCAATTTAACCTGGAATGCGGCTGTCTCTTTGACAGGTTGATCTCATTGTATTTGGATACATATTTGGCATTGGAATTGCCAGATCATATGGTAGTTTTATATTGAATTACTGAGGCAATACTCTGGTGCTTTCCATAAATGGCTGTGCTAATTTATAGCTCCACTAACAGTTTTCAGGGTTCCCTTTTTTCACATCCTTAATAGCACTTGTTATCTTTTGTCTTTTTCATAATAGCAATTCTTAGTGTTCTGGGGTGATATTGTTACCGCTGTTGACCGGTGACGAGTTCTTGCTTCCCCAATGTTGAAGAATAACACCAAAGAAGCACACCGAGGCAAGGTCAGAGTAGAAATTAGAAGTTTATTAAAGGACAGCAGAAAAGACTTCTCCCGGAGGAAGAAGGGGACCCAAGAGGTGGAATCCGTGGAAGTGCGGTTGTTTCCCCTTTTTATAGTTTTGGTGATGGAATGTAGGTTGGAAGGCCCGAGGGGTGGGACACAAGTGGGCCAAAGAAGTAATCTGGTCAGGAAGGACTTCTGAGTCAGCACCTTTTTGCTGGGGGCTGTTCATTAACATTTCTTTGAGGTGGACTTTGGCCTAGGGCCTTTTGGGACTTCATTAACATTCCATGAGTTGTCCTGTGTTTTCCCTGAGTCATTCTCAGCATGGCCTCCATTTTAGATTTCACTCGGCATTAGACCCGATTTATCTAACTACACTGACTACCTAACTTTAAATCTGGCTTCATTCCCCCCTCTAATTTGGGAACTCTTTACTGCTGTAAGGAAGGGGGGGCGAAGAAGATCTTTCTGGCTTCTTCAGGCTGAAAAGGGACAATGTGAGGCAAGCAGTTTGGAGTCCCCCTTTAAAAATCGGGTCTATCGAGTGGTCCATGATAGAAGTCTGATTGAGAAGTAATATTCTGGAGGGCCATTTGAGTGATGGATGGTCTATAAGAGAAACAAGAATTCATTAGTACTGGAACCATATTGATGCAGCAATAAATGCCATAGCACAGGAATATGCCAATGAGTATGATGGCAAAGACAAAGACTAACAATGTTTTCCACCAGGAAGTACTAAGAACCAGGAGCTAAGATATTGTTTCCATGACAAAGTTGCTGAGGACATGGCTTCTATCTGAGCATGTAAATCTTTAAGGATATTTGTCACATTGCGAGAAATGTCAGGGATGTAAACACAACATTTAACTTTTAGGGTTACAGATGTCCTTTTCCTTAAGATACAGTTTAATAATTTAATGTCATCTGGTCTTGTAAAATCCTTTTACTAGTATGACCTCTGTGTATAGTAGAGAAATCTTTAATTCTGTTACTTAGGGCTGGATAACCATACTAGCAAACATTAAGCCTACCTGTGTAGGTTAGAAATAAAGGCCTTAAACTAAAAACTACTCTGGCAGTTCCTTTTGATAGTTATCAGGCATTCCTGTCTGAGAATCTCTTTTGCAGCCTCCAGTTTACTTATTTTTGGAAATTACATTTAACTATTATTATTATGTAAAATGCCCAGGGATAGCTGCGTTTTGGCTTTGACTGTCTTTGCTAAGTGTTTAAGATGAAGCAAGTCAAACTGACTTTTGTTTCTATCTATTGTTAACAGTCAGCTGAGTTTCCCTGGGAGTCCTTGGGGAACTTACAGCAGCTTCTCAGTTCCGCTAGTGCCATTGCGCTAGGATGGGTCCAGGCCTTGCTTGACCATGTGGCTTCCCTTGGAAGCATCAGGATGTCTCCCTTTTCTGATGACCCTCCTCTTCATAGCAAATGCACTGATTGGCTTTCTGTCCTCCACTGGTCTCATTAATCTCCCTGATCAGGAGGTTATGTGGCCTAGAGTTGCAAAACTCTTTGGAGAAGTCCCCTATTCCCTAATTCAGACTGACTCAGAGGGCAAGAGCCAAATATTGGTTTTCTTGGCCCTTTTAATTTAACTTTAATTTTAAAACTTAATCTTAAACATCTAGCAAATAAGTTTCAACAGCCTTATACTAAGAGTACTGGGCTTTAATGTCTATCTCTCTATCCTGTAGGTGATAACTCCTTATCTTAAGTTGACCCAGGTTGTGTGTTCTTAAAGCAGTACCTCTGCAAAACATTAACAGGCAATCTTTAGATCATTTATGAGAAAACTACAAAATAAAATTATCAAGAGTAAAAACATATTTAGTTCATGTAATAGCTACCTTGAATTTTGGCAGAGTTATACATTATAATCCCCTGTTTGAGATCCTGGTAATCATGACAAAAAAAAAAAAAACCTCTTTTGGACACAACTTTAACTGTACTGAAATCTGGCCTACTTCTTCCATAGTCACTTTCACATGTAGTGAGATGGGACAGAGCCTTATCTCAAGTAAGGCAGGGCTCTTCATAAATCTTGAGTACTGTAGTTCTGAAACTGATCTTTGCTTTTTAAACATCATTTTACAAAGCCTACATAAATTGTTGTGAACTTGAGCAAACACAACATAATATCACATCTAAAACATGAATTAAAGAAAGGCTGAAAGCTTTTAACCTTTTGTAGAAAAGTAGCAAAGTACTTTTGTGTTTTGCAATAAAACCTTCACACAGATTAGGCTCTCATTAACTTAAAAATACATTTAAATTGTATCTCAGTGTAAAAAGTAACATAGAACTTTACATCTTATTGATAACAAGTCCAGTTATAGAACACAAATGATAAATAAATCTAACATGTTTTTCTTTTTAAGCCTAAAATTACCATACAACTTTAGAACACCAGCTTGATACAATGCTCTTTTGAAGCTTCTACCTTACAGACTTGTATACCTGGAAGATATGAACACATTAATAGCACCAATTACATTGATGTTTTTATATTAACCACGTTTAGCTTTTAAAGAAATAACATAGCACAATTCTCTAAAACAACAGCACTTGTTTAACCAGCTGTTTAATTTCTTTAAGGTTACTTGCTCAAAAACTTACACTTATAAGCAACTTACAAAGACCTTCTTTATATCATTTACTTAAACACTCTTAATTACTTAATCATATAGACTCTTATCCAGAAACACATTTTCCCTCTATTAAATCCATACCTAGAACCTTCTAATTTTTCTTTTTCATCTGTTAACCTCCTTCTGTTCACATTTTAAAACAATACTTGTAAATTTTATAGACATCTTTTTTTCATCTATTTACCAAATTTAAATTGAGCCATTTGAATCACGTGAATCAAAGATATTTGGATCCATTTTTTTTTAAATTTTTCATGAGCGCTCCTCATCTGTCAATTGTCATATCACTGCATGATATATGGACATACACACATACACACATACAGACATACAACACGTAACACAAGTGTAACACAACACAGTAGTAAAGGCCTTGTAGCTATTTCAGGTGAAATCTCATTGCAATGTTTAAAAAAATTCCAGTTGATCAAAAATAGAACTTATCAGAAAAACATTAACTTGTCTGTAGGATCAAAATCATGAGCTCAAAAAAAAAAAAAAATACAGAATCTAAGAAAAAAGCAAAAGTCCTAGAAAAAATTTGACTGGCCAGTAATTAGTAAATGCCATGCAATTTACTCTTTGGTTTAATCTAGTTTGAGTTCCCATAAAAAGACACTTTTACTCTTTTTTTTTCTTGGGCCTCAGATCTGTCTCCTACTGAGTGCTCCAGACTTCTATTTGCATATCAACTTAAATCCTGGCTGAGGTCTGGAAGGAACTGGGAAAACTGGAATTCTGAGCAGAAACCTCATGCCTAAGGCATTTTAACCATAAGTCACAATTTTCAGATTTGGATGTTGAAAATTATGATACAAGTTTAAGATACAATTTACAAAATTTCATACCTTTACATTTTCCTACACTAGAAAAACTTGCTCACACAAAACTGAAAATAGGATCTTTCTTGATAATAAAAAACCACCATCAGAAGAAATTCCTTCAGGATCATTAAGCTACTTCCTTTGTTCTGAAGTTCCTAAAGTAGTATTAAGTTACCCAAAATTAAGCTTTAAAAATTTAACACTGTTACTATTCAATGTTATTTCAATAAGCCAGACCAACGTTCCAATTCAACATTTTTTTCCTAAATCTTACACATTGAGGGGAACAGATACCATATCATAATTTACTATACTTGCCCAAGTTAATGCACTGGTACACCTAGTGAAATCTTCTCAGGCTACCCAGTTCAAAATAAAACTAAATGATTGGGAGTTACTTGCCAACTTGGAAGTAGAATTCTTTTAATTTTCTATCCTAAGTATTTAAGTTCTCTGGCATGAATTATCTGAAATCACAAACTAAACAATTACCTAACCCCAACTTTTAACTGCAAGATTATGCAATGCTTCAAACTCACTTAGATACCAGGTTGTTACAATAAAAATCATCTTTTAGACACACATTTAGCCAAAATCATCCCCAAGAAACAATCTATAATAACCTTTAAAATAGAGAGACCAGAAAGAGAAAAATCTCTCCAGGTTTTTAACTTCCATTTAATTATGAATCCTATCAGTGGCACCATAGATTTCCCCATGAGTGGACCAGATGTTTTCACATAGGGGCAACTATAGGTGTAAAATCAAGGGTCTCAGTGTGACTGACTTTACTGCATTCAGTGTCCCTTCTTTTTAAGTGGACAGAGATGGAGCAATCCTTACAGTGCAGGGAAGAATGAGGAAATTCCCCAAAGCGAAAATGGCTCTGGCAGCTGCTGGGAGTCCTTCAGTTTCCCTTTTACTTACAGGATTAGCTCCTTTGGATAGATCCAATCCCAGGCAATCTGGCATATCTCCTAACTTTCCAGTAGAGTCAGTTTTTATCTGCCTTAGGTCTTGAAGGGGGAAGGGGGTATGTACTTCGATCGGCCCAAATTTTTCTCTTGATTATTTTTCCTCAGTGAGTCCAAGATTTTTTCTCTTCATGGCAGATATCATAGCTAAGTCTACTTTACACTGTTGGCATAATTTAGGATTTTCCCTTAGAGCAAAGAAAATCTGAACATACAGCACCTCACACCATTTCCTTTTTTGTAAATTTTATCAAACTGTAAAATTGTATTAAAATTGATATTTCCCTCTGGTGGCCAGGTTTCTTCATCAGAGAGTTTGTATTGAGGCCAGGCCAAGAAAATGAAGCGCTTTTTCTTGAGCGTCTGAGGTTCAAATTTATCCCAATTTCCCCTTCTTCCTCCGGGAGAAGTCTTTTCTGCTGTCCTTTAATAAACTTCTAATTTCTACTCTGACCTTGCCTCGGTGTGCTTCTTTGGTGTTATTCTTCAACATTGGGGAAGCAAGAACTCGTCACCGGTCAACAGCGGTAACAATATCTCATTAAAATTTGGTTTACTATTCCCTGATGGTTAATGACACAGAGCAATTTTCTATATACATACTGGTATTTTCTGTGTCTTCTTTTGAGAAATGTTGATTGAGGTATGTTGACCATTTTTAAACTAGTGTGTTTCCTTTGCTTTTGAATTGTGGAGTATATTCTAGGTATCAACACGTGATAAGATAATAGAGTTTATAATTACTTTTCTCCCATTCAGTAGACCAACTCTTCCTTTGGTTAATGGTGTCCTTTGCTGAGCTGAAACCTTTTAGTTGGATATAATCCCATTTGTCTATTTGGACTTTTGTTGCTTGTGCTTTTGAATTCTTGTCCAAAAAGTCCTTACCCTTTACAATGTTCTAATGTGTTTCCTCTGTTTTCTTCTTGTAGTTTCAATTTCAGGACTCTTATTTACCTTTAATCCATTTCATTTGATTTTTGTAATTAGTGAGAAATAAGGGTCTAATATCTTTTGTGTCTGGATAGTCAATTTTGAAAAAAATAAAAGAAGAGCTGACCTTTCTCCATTATGTATTTGTCACAAGCTATGTCACTAACATAGACCAAATAGGTCTGTGTCTTTTCACATTGACAGAATCTATTGAACAACAATAAATTCACAGGCTAATCACTTTAGTCAATGGGGATAGTTCACTGAATACTTGTGGGTCACCTAGTGGTCATAAGCTGGGCAATCAAAGGTTCTTTTATTCAAATTCTAATTTTTAGAATCACAGTTGTATCTGAGGTTTAAGGAAAAGCTAAGAAAGTTTTATGGCAGCCCACAGGGGCTCAGAACTGAGATCAAAGGCAGACAGCAGATATGGATGCAGAGTCACTGTAGATGGTCAGATAAGAGTACAAACCAGCGGAAGCTCTCTACTTCAGGGGTAGAGCTCATGAACTTATTCCAGGCAGAGGTCTAGATGGATGGCAGTTTCAGTGTTGGCTCAGAATATCAAAGTGAGGTATCAGCTTGAAGTGGGACTTGCACAGTTGTCACAGGCAGAAGAAACACACTCTGCTATAAGCCCAAGAACAGAGATTTGGAAATTCTTTGCTGTGGCGATTTTCCTGAGCAAAACTTGTGAGGAGTGACCAGGGGATGGGGTCAGGATGCCATATCCAGTCTGGGAGTGCCCCTCCTTTTATGGGTCTCAAGTGAGAGTTTGCATCATTTGGTGGCCTTGTGTGTTCAATAAGCTGGCAGCCCTCATTTTTCCAATACAGTTTTGATAACCCCATGTGTCCATGTCCGTAAGAGTAATTTGATAGGTTCACATGTGCTCATTATTATTAGCACAATTCATTTATTTATCAGTTTATGCCTTACTGTTGTTCCAGGCAGATGGAAGTTGTTTACTTGTACCAATAAGTCATTCCACCTCAGCAATGAAACTCAAAGTGGAATAGCTCATGGCAAACTACTGCTTTATTAAACAGAGTAACAAAGGTGTAGACACAGCCTGAGAACCGCTGTTCTCTACTTCACAGAGTGACTCAGACAACAGCACACCCTGCTCTCCACAGTGTTCTTAGCACTTCTGCCGAAAATCAGTTGGCTGCAGATATGTGGATTTACTTCTATGCCTCTGTTTTGTTTCATTGTTCTGTGTGTAAATTTTTATGCCAATTCCATGTTTTATTTTTATTGTTGTTATTCTTTACCATCCTCTTTTGATCACTATAGCTTTGTTATATAGTTTGAGGTCAGGTTATATAATGCTTCCTGCTTTGTTCATTTAGTTCAAGGTAGTTTTAGTTACACAGGGCTGCATAGGACTGCAATCAAATTTTATAATTGTGTTTTCTATCTTTGTGTAGAACTTCAGTGGTATGTGATAGAGACTACATTGAATCTCGCTTTTGGTAGTATGGACACTTGAACAATATTGATTCTTTCAATCCATGAACACAGGACATCTTTCCACATTTTTTGTGCATCCTCTGCAATTTCTTTCAAATATATTTTATAGTTTTTATTATAGAGCTATTTTACCCTTTTGGTTAAATACATTGTTAAGTATTTTATTATTTTCATAGCTATTGAAATACTATTGCTTGCTTGGTTTCTAGCACAGATAATTCTCTACTGGTTGATAAACAAAAGGTACTGATTTTTATATGTTAATTTTATACTCTGCATAATTACTAAATTAGTTCATTAGTCCTAAATGTGTTCTGGTGGCAACTGCAAACAGTGACTATTTATTTCCCTGTTTTCTAATTTGATTTAATTTACTTCTTTTACATCCTTGAACACTCTGTTTAGGACTTTCAACCCATTGTTCCAAAAAAGTGGTGGAAATGGGGATCCTTGTCTTATTCCAGGTCTTAGAGAAAGAGCTTTTTCCCCCATTCACCATAACATTAGCTATTGGTTTATTAAATATAGTCTTCATTATGTTAAAATATGTTCTTCCATTCCTAATTTGTTCAGTGTTTTTACCATGAAGGGATATTGGTTTTTATCTAGTAACTTTTCTGTTTATATTGAGATAAACATATAGATTTTGTTCTTTAATATGTTGATATGATGCATTACATTCATTTATTTATTCATGTGCATGTTTAATCACCCTTGCATCACTCAATTAAATCCCACATGATCATGGTAAATAATTACTGCAGTGTTATTGGATTCAGTGTGTTAGTACTTTGGTGAAGAAGTTTTTAGCTATGTTAATCAGATACTGGTTTATAGCCTTTATTTTTGTTGTGCACTTGTTTGAATTAGTATCAGGCTAATTCTAAATTCATAGAATGAGCTTGGAAGAATTTGCTTCTCTTGTTTTGTAGAAGTGAAGCCATCTTCTCTTGGACTTTTCTTAGATTGGAGATTTTATTATTGATTCAATCTTTTTACTCTTTATCTATTTGTTCAAGCATTGTGTTACTTCACATTTCAGTCTTTGTAAAGTGATTGAGTTGGAGAATTTGTCCATTTCTTCTGGCCTATCAAATTTTTTGAAACATCGTTGGTTTTAATAATCTTTAGTGATCCTTAGCATTTCTGTGACATCACTTGTAATATCATCTTTTCATCTCTAATTTTTCAAATGTCTTCTTTTTCCTTTTAGTCTAGCTATGGGTCTGTCAAACTAATGTATCTTTCCAAAGAACCAGGTTTTTGTTTCATTATATTTTTATTTTTTTATTCTTTATCTCATTTATTTCGGTTTTTATTATTATTTCTTTCTTTTTATTAATCTGGAGTTTATTTTTTTCTTATTTTCTTGGTTTACTCCTTTCTTGAGATTCAGCAAAGGGTTGCTTTTTTCCCCATAAATATTTCTGCTTTATTGATATAGGCATCAACTGCTATAAAATCCCCCCTTTTTACTTCATTTATTAGGTTTTGATATATTGTGTTTCTATTTTTGTTTGTTGTAAGAAATTTTTAAAATTTTCTTCTTGATTTCTTCTTGATTCACTGATTGCTTAAGAGTAAATTGTTTAATTTCCATGTATTTAAATGGCTTCCTAATTTTTTCTTGCTATTGATTTCTAGGTTTATTGCATTTTGATCAGAAAAGAATCTCAATATGTTTTCAGTATTTTTAATTTGTTGATGTTTGTCATTGCCGTCATGTCATCTATCCCAGGGAATGTTTTATATGATGATGAGAAGAATTTATATCCTATGGTTGTAGGAAATGTTCTGTAGATGTCAGTTGGGCCCCCCAGGTCTAAAGTGCAACTTTAACTCTATTGTTTCCTTATTGAATTTCCACCTGGACCATTCATCCATTGTTGAAAGTGGTGTGTTAAAATGCTACTATTATGGTATTATCCTTTCTCTTTCCCTTTAGGTCTGTTATTATTGCATTATATATTTGTTTGCTCTGATATTGGGTGCATATATACATAGAGTTATTTTTCCTCTTACTTATTGGCTACCTTGCCACTATATAATGATCTATCTTGTCTGTACTGCTTTTGATTTAAAATCAATTTTATCAGAGGTATGATGACCCCTTATCTCTTTTGGATTCCATTTTTGTGGAATATCCTGTTACATACCTTCACTTTCATCTTTGTGAACCTTAGAGTTGAATTAAGTTGCTTGAAAGAAACACATTGTAGATGCTTCTCTTTTTTATTCATTGAATTACCCTATGACTTTAAATTGGTATATTCAGTCTATTTTCAATTTAAGACAGTTATCAATAAAAAAATGATATTACTACAGTTGTTTGATAACTTGTTTTCTAGCATTATCTATTTCCTTTTTTAACTTTTTAAATTTTTTATTTGTTCTAATTAGTTATACATGACAGTAGAATGCATTTTTGCACATCATACATAAATAGAATGTAACTTCTCATTCATCTGGTTATACATGATGAAGAGTTATATAGGCCATGTAGTTGTATATGCACATAGGTAATAATGCCTGATTCATTCTACTTTCATTCCAACCCCCAAATCACCTTCTATCCCTTCAGTCCCCTCTGTCTTATACAAAATACCTCTATTCTACCCCTTCTCCTTGTTTTGAATTAGTATCCTCATATCAGAGAAAACATTCAGCTTTTGTTTCTTTGAAATTGACTTATTTTGCTTAGCATAACATTTTCCAGTTTCATTCATTTACTGGTAAATGCCATAATTTTATTCTTTTGTATATATACAATAGTTTCTTTATCCACTCATCTGTTGAAGGCCACTTAGTTGGTTCCATAGTTTAGCTATTGTGAATTGAGCTGCTATAAATATTGATGTGGCGGTGTCACTGTAATGTGCTGATTTTAAGTCCTTCAGGTATAAACTGCAGAGTGGGATGACTTGGTCAAATTATAGTTCTATTTTAGGATTCTGATGAATCTCCATACTGCTTTCCAGAGTGGTTGCACCAATTTGCAGTCTCACCAGCAATGTATGAGTGTGCCTTTTCTCCACATCCTTGCCAACATTTATTATTGCTTGTGTTCTTGATAATTGCCATTCTGACTGGAGTGAGATGAAGTCTTAGAGTAGTATTGAACTTCATGTCATATATTTGTTGATCACCTGTATTTCTTCTTCTGTGAATTGTCTGTTCAATTTCTTTGCCTATTTATTGATTGGGTTATTTGTGTTTTTGGTGTTAATTTGTTTTGTGTTCATATATCCTGGATATTAATGCTGTATCTGAGGTGTGTGTGTGGTAAAGATTTTCTCCCATTCTGTAGGCACTCTCTTCACATTAATGATCATTTCCTTTGCTGCAAAGAAGCTTTTTAGTTTGATTCCATCCTGTTTATTGATTCTTGATTTTACTTCTTGTGATTTAGGGATCTTGTTAAGGAAGTTAGTTTCTAAGCTGACTTGGTGGAGATTTGGGTCTATTTTTTTTTCTATCAGTTGATTTTTGTATAGGATGAGAGAGAGCAGTTTAATTTCATTTTGCTACATATGGATTTTCAGATTTCCCAGCACCATATGTTGAAGAGACTATCTTTTCTCCACTGTATGTTTTTGAAACCATTATCTAGTGTGAGATAACTGTATTTATGTGGGTTTGTCTTTGTATCATCTATTCTGTACCATGGTCTATGTATTCTCCTTTTCTTACAGGCTTTCATTGTGGTGAAATGATTTGCTATAGTAGTGTGTTTTCATGCCTCATTTATCATTTATTATTTTTGTTTTATCCATTATACATTTTTCCTTTGTGGTCCCTCGAGGTTTATAAAATTATTTGACTATAATAAGCTATTTTGAAATGATAACAACATTATTAAGTCTTCATAAAAGGTAGAACGGAAGCAACAAATGAAAGAGAAAATATACTAACAAAGAATTTCATACTTGTATTCCAGTCCTCTCTACATTTTGAATTTTTGATCTCTCATTTTACATCTTTCGATTACCTATGTTTTAACACACTAATATGCTTATTATGTTAATGTTTATTTTTAGTTATAATACTGAAGATATGAATGGTTTGTGCACCATGTTTATAATACTAGAGCATTCTGTATTTGTCTGTGTAGTTATTCTTACTGAGATGTTTTCTAATATCCCATATTTTCCTATGAGTTTTCAATGTCTCTCTTTCAGTTTGAAGAATTCCCTTTAGCATTTATTTTAGGAATATGATGGGACATATTCTCACAGCTTTTGTATGTCTGGGTCTGTATTCTTCTCTCCTTCATTTCTAAATGTTATCTTTGCAGAGTGCCAAAAGATCACCAGTTCTTTTCCTTTAGTATTATAAAAATCCTAGGCCCCTCTTCACTGGTCTGAGAGATCTATGCTGAGAATTCTCCTTTTGAGTGATTGCTACCTTAAGATACATCTTGGCACAGACTTGGTTAAATCTGTCTGGTGAGCTTTGACCCACTTGTACCTTATTTTGTTTGTTTTGTTTTGCTTTTTATTTTTGTTTTGCTTTGCATTTAATTTTTTCCCTAAGTTTCAGACATTTTCTGTTATGATCCACTTGAAAATGTCTTATTCATCTCTTCCATACTCAAGTCACAAGTCCCTGTTGAATCTCAATAATTCAAATATATGTTCTCTCAGTGCTATTCCAAAGTTCCTGTAAACTTTCTTCATCTCTCTTCATTGATTTCTCTGTTTTCTTCTTAGTGTGTTTTCAAATAGCCTGTCTTTATTCTCACCAATCTCTCTTCTGTTTGATCTATTCTGTTTTTGATACCTTCTGTTGCTTTTTAAATTTCAATCTGTTGCATTTTTCAGCTCAAGGATTTGATTTTTTATATTGCTTCCATGTGTTCTTCATTTTTAAAGTATAAAATAATTTTCTATATATTTTTAAAGATTATTGAATTTTCCTAAAATAAATTTTAATTTCTCCACCTGCAAGTTCACTCATATGGTTACTCTCTTTGTCGGTGACTGGGACCTTATTTTGACTAGTAGTTGAAATCCAAGTTCCCTGCAAGTTCATGATGCTTTTTGATGGGCAACATCATCTTCACATTGAAAGATTAGGTTTTTAGTTCTGTTTTATGAATCTTTAATTTTATACAGAATGTTATGCAGATGATGTACTTTGAGTTTGCAGTCATTTCTACTATTTAATACTGGATGATGGACTAAGTCAAAGCTTGCTGTGAAACTGCCATTGGCATATTGCCACTGTTTCAGCCATATAGGGCAATTCAATCCAGTTTTGTCCATAATCTGTAGTTCATTGTTGGTCATGAATTGTGGAAGCACCTACAAAGTGTACTCTAACCATACCAACCTCTCCATGGGTCCAAATGCCTCATCCACAGTCACCAGCCTGTGTTCTGGTGACTGTAGAAATCCACCTAGCTCTGGGAAGAATCAGCAGTCCCCTATGTCACACCTGTGGCTACAATTGCTACAAGACTGTGTCACAATTTAAGATCCCAGCCTGTGAAGGCCAGATCAGCACTGGGTTGTACCAAGACCCACATTGCTATGGACTGTTTACTGTGAGGGCAGACTCATGGCCTAAGACTGTATCATCAGTGACAGGTGATGATGGGTGGAATAAAAGTCTAATAGACTGCAGCCATGCATTTCTGTCTGGCATCAGATCTATTATGGAAGTGTCATCTGTGAGTTCGGAACTGGGGGTGGACACTATTAGGATCTGCCCATAGGTCCCACCACGGAAAAATTTTATGCTTACTACCCTGTGTGTCTCAGCAAAGAGTCTTCCTCCACATTAGTCTCTCTGATTTGGGGAAGGTGTTAGTGAAGGCAGTTTTTGGACACAAGAGCTGACACTAAGCTGGCTGACATCTGAATCTCACATATACAAGGACATTCACAGTCTCAGGTGTTCCCCAAAACCCACACTACAACTGGTGATGATGGAGGCTAAAAGAAGAGTCTATCCAACTAGGACAGCAGTCTTTGCTTGGTAGAAGGCTTTACTGGACCGGTCTAGATGCCCATCTCCAAGTATTAGTCTGTGGACAGTTTTGCTGCCCCAAAGGAAAGGGTTCGTGAACAATTGCATATTTCCACCAAGACTGATGCTGCTAGGACACCTGAGTCTTGTCACTCTAGGGATCTGTGAATTCAGGGTGTGCTAATCAATTGTCTATACTGGCACTTCATAATAGCCTAAGTAAAAATGGTAGCAAAATCAAAAGAGGGAAGAAATTTAAAAAAAGGAAAGAACAAGAGAAAAAAGGAAGAAAAATGTATATTTCTCATGAATACAATAGTTTTCTAATGGTCATCCATTTACTTTTATTTTTATAGCTAGACTGCAATAAATCACTGAGTTGATCTTAAAGCAGGATATGAAACCATCTTTATTCATCAGCTGGAGTCCAGATTCACCACCTGAAGGGCTAAGGAGCAGGCTATAAGTCTGCACCCTTCCACCTCCTCCAAGGATTAGAGCAACCTTTATATTCCAAAACCATATTAATCATAAGTGGATGTTGCTATAATCCAAAACCATAAACAAATATCAGGAAATCTAAAATCATAAGTAGAAGGGGAAATGGGTCAAAATGACGGATCCTACTTGAGTACAAGTTAAAGAATGGCTACTAAATTCTAGACAATCATTCTCTGACAGGGTACATTGTCCAAGAAAAATGGGAACCCAAAATAGAACAATTTTACATTGTATAAGAATTGTCATTTTGTGTTGCCAAACATGCTATGCTAAGCAACTGTTGATGTGTACAGCAGTGGGGCTGACCCATGGGAGAAGCATTTCTTACATGACATGAAGTCTCAGTGTAAAATACAGTCTATTTGGTCAGTGCCCATAGCCTGGCCCATAACATTACTATTTAAAGTCATCACTAATTAGGCACAATTCTTTGAAATACCTTGTTACATTTCATCTAAGTGCATTTTAATTATCATGTTTTCTTGTTCCATTTTCTTAAACTCCCCAAAGCTGTTTTAGAAACAAGTTTATATCTATTTGTATAACAATGAATATTTGTTTTAAAAGATCACCCAAAACAACCTTGTGTAGTAATACCCCTGTTGTTGAAATAGGGACAAAAATGGCTTTGTTCTATTTGAGAAATAGTCCCATGAGGTTTTCACACCATCAAACAAAATCTGCTAGTCCCATGAGAACCCATTTGGCTTTGTCTATCCGTAGAAAAAGACTTTATCTGAAGTTCAGTTGGAGCTTCATAAATCACTGTGGGTATTTCAAAGTGATGTGATTTTTGCGCTCTTATTGAAAGTAAGTGGAGAAACAAGTAAAGGAAGGCAGGTATTACAGTCAGATTTTTGCCATCTTTCAAGGAGTGCTCTAGGGATTCTCATCTGTCTAATGCTCTCTTCAATGTTTTTAGTTAAGGCTGTCATCAGAAAGCACCACAGACTCACACAATAGACATTTATTTTCTTATTGTTTTGAAGGCTGGAAATCTGAGGTCAGGGTCCCAACCAATACGATCAAGTTTGCTTGAGGGCTCTCTTCCTTGTGTGTCGATGAAATCTCCCTTCTGCGTCCTAACACAACACAGAGGAAACACAGAAAATGGGACAGACAAGAGAATGAGAATCTCTACCTCTTCTCAAAAAAGTCACAGTCCCATCTAATCCTAGTTCCAATCATGTCCTCATTTTCACTTATTTACCTATTAAAGACTATTTTCAAATATAATCATGTTGGGGAATATTGTTTCAACATCTGAGTTTGGGGGAATACACTACAATTCATAGTAGGAAATAAAATAGAAAGTATGAAAATAAAATATAGGTGAATGATTTTTAGGGAAAAAAAAATACATCCAGAGAAGAGGCCCCCAAAATCATACATCTAACCATACCTTAGGTCTGCTTGCTTCTGCTAGGTAAGCAAAAATATTGTTGTTCCTTGTTATGTTTTGAATCTGGTATGTCCCCCAAAAGATTACGTATTAAAAGCACTGTCCCCATGCAGCAAGATTTGAAGGTGGGACTTTTCGACAATGATTGGATCATGAGGGTTCTGACAACATCAGTAGATTGATCCATTTGATACCCAAAGGGATAATCAAAATCCATTTGATGGCTTAATGGACAACTGGGAGGCAGGACATATTTAAAGGAAGGAGAACTCTAGGGGCATGCCACAGAAAGGTTTGACTTTTCCCTGCCCCTTCCTCTTTCTCTCAGTTTCCCATCTGCCATGAGCAAGCAGCTTTCCTCCCTCATGCACTACTCCATGATGTTCTGCCTCACCTCAGGCCCATATCAATGGAGTCAGCCAACCATGTACTGAAGTCTCTGCAATGTGAGCCAAAATAAACTGTTCCTCCAGTAAGTTGTTTATGTCAGGCACTTTGGGCACAGTTACAAAAAGCTTAGTAACATACTACTCTTCTGTGTTCCAAATATAGCTTGAGTCTGCATTCAGATGGAATCTACTCTGGGGACATCCTGTTAGAGATTCTGGAAAAGTAAATCAAAGTCTTGTCAACCTACAGTACAATAAATAACACAGAAGAGGTAAAGAGTCTTGAGTTGTCACCAGTTATTATTATGGCCTTGGGATTCTATCAGGACTAATATAGAGACAAAAAGTCTTCCTCAAACCATCTGACCCCCCATGAGAAAAATATCTGGAACAGATGAAATATCACATAACATAGGTGCTATGTTAGTCAGTTGTCCACTGCTGTGACAAAATACCTGATATAAGCTACTTAAAAGAAGAAAAGGTTTATTTTGACAGAGAGAAAGAGAGAGAAACTATGTACACAATATGAAATGTACCCATCAAAGGCATGCTCTCAGGAACCTAATTCATTCAACTAAGCCCCACCTTCTAAAGTTTCTGCCACCTTTCAATAGCGCCACTATCTGGGAACCAAGCCTTCAGCACCTGATACTTTGGGCAACATTCTGGATCCAAACTATCACACATTCTACCTGGGATCAAGAATTAGACATTATATACAGTCTGAAAAGCAATGCATAATATCGAGGGCTATTTTTTATTCTGATTTTATAAATAGAATATTTAGCATATACAATCATTAAAATTTGTTTTTGTTTTCATGTTGTATTCAAACTTTATAATTGAGCAAATAATAAACACTTGAGTTTAACCTAAACAATATTGGTGAGGCAATCCCTCATTCTGTTCAGCTGGCACTAGTGACCTTGAGTTCATATCAATGGCCAAAATAATGGGACACAGCAAGATTTAACCATTTTATGTTTGTTTTGCTTTAGCAAATGTCACAGATCACACAACAACACACCGTGCATAACAGCAATGTGGGAGCTCTTGTGCTCCTGGCATGACGTTGCTAATCAGTCACACTAACACTTGAACATGAAAGAAGTGATATAATACAATCCATATCCACTTACTGCAGGAAGCCAATGGCCCTGGCCTACTTCCAGGTGGAATGCTTAGTAACAGCCCCACAGCTAGTCATGCAATCCCTTGAGACTGTTGAGACTAGCTTCCTTCTCTAGCCAGCTGTCTCTCCCATGTAGATCTCTTAGTACTTGAATTACTCAGCAATAAAATGCAAAATCTTGGTCTGGCTAGTTGTCCTTGTTTAGAGTCTCATTTATCTTTTGTCAAGTATACTACTAAGCCTTCCTTGTGTTAGTGTTGAATGTGTTTTAAAATTATAATGATATGTACCTTAAGTCAAATCAATTAATAGTAAAAAATAAACACTAATAACACAAAAATTACTTATTAAAAGTTTAATAATATAATATATTCAACCATTTCAGTGTTTAAAGTTTCTAAAATAATATTTCATTATAGGACATAATATTCTTATAAAAATACCTTTTTCAATCTCACCATTGTTTAACTATGCTCTGTAACATGCAAAATAGAAGCATCATTCCCATTTAATAAAAACTTCTCTGAGTTATAGGTAAATTGCCAAAGAAATAATCTCCTTGTTCATACAGAATTATTCACTTATGATAAGCAATACAGATTATAAAACATAGAGCATTGTGTATTGCTTGTAATCTAAAGATTTAATTTCTTATTGAGGTCGAGACAAAGACTTGAGTCATGTGAGTTAGTTTAAGACACTAAATATAAAGACATGTTCTAAACTGCAGTTTCAAATTAAAAAGTGACATATGTTTTAACTGTTCCTATAATTTTATGTACATAATATTTAAATAACAATAAACGGTAATTAAGAAACATATACCTATTTACTAACAATATAAACTAATTTGAGAATCGTTTCTCAACATTACTTTTCAATAACAGTGCTTTTCTACAACTCTTAATTAACTTTGCATCCAGCATCAGGAGTATAAATTCATTAACCTTTTATTGTGTTTTGCCACAAATGGTAATTATATTCTAATGCAGTATTAGATTATACTTTTTAGTGTATTAGAAAAGAATGTGTTTAAACTATTTAAGTAGTATTCATTGTAAAGGATTTTCTGAAATGACCTGACAGTGTTTTATGAACTTGAAAATTCATCCACTTATTTCAAACTTATGTATGTTTCTCTTGCAAAGCCAGTCAGTTTTTATTAGTTCAAATGATTGCCAGAAGTACCAACCTTTGAGCTCACTGCTTCATTTTTACCCCACAGTAATTCTCTTAATGGCTACTAGAATTGATTGTAATAGCAAGCATGGCTTCTATTAATATTATGCAAGAGTGAAAGCAGTTCTTGGCAGGTTCCTGAATGGAATTCATCTGATTAAATATGCATTTTTTGATTACTGTCTAACCTTCTACAACCTTTACTGTCTGTCTTTTGCCATTAAAGATTAATCTGCCAGTCTATCAGGTAAAATAATAATCTGAATGGATCTGCATTACTTTACCTCATCTATCAAATGGAAGAAGACTATAATTTTTACTCTGTGTAGATATATGTGACCATAAAATTACCATGCACTAGGAAAGAAAACATATCAGAATGCCATGGTATGCTTATGAAATACATGGGTTTTGAAACGTGTTTTCTGGATATCTAAAATTTGTAGCTATTACAAAAGGAGAATCTCAATGGAAGTAAAACATTAAAAAAGAATAATACTGTAGTTTCCATTGATTTGACCACCTGTTTGACCATCCATTTATTCAAACAATAATTTCAAATTGTTATTAATTGTCAGAGTAATTATCCCGTGCAGATGAGGAAATTATAATAGGTATAGTTCAATTTTTCTTTATTGAAGTGTCATTTCAAAAAATATAATAAAGTGAACACACACACACACACACACACATTCACTCACCCCTACACAGAACTTTATTATCCACAAGAAAGATTTATGCTGTGGTAACAAAAAAAAAAAAAAAAACTGTATTGATAATATATGTAATATCACTCTTTGAGATGTATATTAAATGAAAGCATAGTAAACATCTGCTACATTATACAGAAAATAAATTTGTTTAATAAATTTTCAGCTCCATGTTTAAGAATGGTGCTACACTTCAGAACCCTGCTTCATGAAATAAAATATAACTCTTCACAGAGCACCATCACTGAGGCTGGTGCTGGGAGGAGCAGTGGTTAAGCGGACTGTCCGAGCAGTGCTTTTATCTTAGGCAGGCACAGACTAGAGAGGGAGTCAGAGATTTGGGGTGTAACAACATTAGTAGAAATTGGGAACAAATGAGAAATGCACGTTCTCCTTTCATCACCTTCTTCAGAATGCAATTATGAGTGAAAATTGTCAATGAAATGAAATGTTCGAGAAACGGAAAGAAACACAAGAGGAAAAAATGAAAATATATCTAAAACATTTACAAATGCCCCTCTATATCTGCAGGGGAATTGGATCCAGGACCCTGAGGGTACTAAAATCTTCAGGACACAGAAATCTGAGGATTCATAAAATCCCTTATTAAAATGGCAAAGTATTGGTAATAGCCTATACACATCTTCTCACATAATTTTAAAAAGCTTTAGATTATTTCTGATATCTAATACAATATACATGCTATGTAAGTAGTTGTAATATTTTGTTATATAGAGAATGATGCAAAGAAGAATTTTGTAAATGTTCAGTACAGATGTAGTTTTTTTAAATATAGTCATATGTGTCTCAATGATGGAGATACATTCTGAAATATGCATTAATAGTAGAATTTGTCATTGTGTGGCTATAATAGAGTGTACTTTCTCTAAGTAAAATGGTTAACATATCACTAGGCAACATAATATTATGGAACCACTGTTGTATATACATATACAATGATGACATTGACCACAAAATGGTTTTGAGACACTGTACTACATTTCTCATTCCCTGTTGATTGAAGCCATGAATATAGAACTTACAGATCTAGAAGGCTGACTCTGAGAATAATTTTATCTTTCTTTTTAAATTAAATTTATTTTAATAGATATAGAGTTGTACATATTAAGGGGTTACCAAATAATATTTCAGAATATATATATATATATATATATATATATAGTATAATCAGGTTAAACATATGTACTTCTCAAATATTTATCACTTCATTATGAGGAAAATACTTAAAATTCTTTCTTCTAGCATTTTGAGTATAGTATAGTATACAATCACTACCTATAGTCAACCTATAATGTAATTGTTAGGTAGTTTAAATTGCATTCTGTGACACCCTGACAATGTGTCATAAGCTCAAACCATGTCTATTAGTATGGTCTGAATTATGTCCCCCTAATGTTTTTATGGTATATAAAGTACAATTTCCAGTTTCTCAGCATGTTACTGATTTGGGACACAGGACCATTGAAGAGATAATTAAGTTAATATGAGGCCCAATAACAGAGTCTCTCCCAATCTGACTGGCATACTTATGAGAAGAAATTGGAATACAGACAATACAGACTGTTAGCTTTTTGTCACTGTGACAAAATACCTGAGAAAATTGACTTAAGGGAGGAAAGATTTATTTATGCTTACAGTCTCTGAGACTTCATTTCAAGGTTGGCTTCCCTCACTGCTTTGAGCTTAAAGTGAGGTAGAACATCATGATGGAAACACATGGTGGAACTAAGCTGCTCAACTCATGGCAACCATCAAACAACAGAGAGAGGAGGGGACCAGGGATAAAAAGGTGTCCATTTGCAAGCCAAGGAGAAAGGCCATAGAAGAAAGCAAATCTGCCAACACCTTGATCTTAGACGTCTATGTTCTGAAAGTATATGGAAATAAATTATTATTGTTATGCTCAGCAGTCTTTGGTACTTTGTTATGACAGCCCTGGAAAGCTAACAAGATTGTCTTTACATCACATGGCATCCCCAACTGCAAAAAAAAAAAAAAAAAAAGAAAGAAAGAAAAAAAAAAGTCACAATACAATGCTGCATTTACCTTTCACCAATGAAGGAATCTTACAGCACCTCTATAGCAAAATAGATACTAGTGTACTCCCCTACATTCTAATTTTATTGACTACTCCGTGGTTCTTTGGTTTGCTGGAAAACGTGGAGAAGATATTAAAATTAGTGGAGGATTATTTCTCTCATCAACTTGATAGTGATCTCCATTTAATAAAAGGATAGAGACAATTCTATAAATTTGGTTTAATTCGATAAATATATCTCAATGATCTCTGTAGAAATACAGATTAGTAATAACTGCAGGCATGGAATTTAAATAGCATTTTTGTTTATATAATTATTAAATGTTATAGATAAGTTTGAGCTTTCGTGTCATGATCTGTTAGTAAAAAAGATCAGCAGGTATTTGAAGTTTCAAATAGTTTGATTCAAATATTTTAGTTTCAAAAGGATTGGCACAATCTAATATCCATTCTTATTCTTTTGACAAAAATGGATTTGTGTTTTGCAGGACATTAAATATTCCAACAAAGTTTGTCATCTTTTAGATGTTTGTCTGTAATGCTACTTTGTCACTTGATCTGGTCCCTAGTTGCTCTTGCTTTTCAGAAAGACCTTTTTATAACCCAAATGCCACTAAATGTCAGAATATAATGAATCATGTATTCTATTGCCCAGGTGCTTGCTTGGAGACTCATCTATTCAACATGTCTTCTGAAATGCCTGAGCAAAATGCCTTCAGTACAGAACACCTCCTTCCTTAGGCTGGACGTCAAAAAAACAGTTATTTATGAGTCACAAAGTTTCAAATACACTTGTGACATCAATATTTTTTAATGGCTATAGAAATTGGAGCTCATGTTCTAATAAAACTGTATGATTTATAGCAATGTTGAAGACTCACACCTTCACGTTCATAATTTATCATTTAAAAATATTTCTGTGACTTTAACTTACAGCACACTCAGACCAAAATAATCCTTGGTAATGAATTACTCTCAAAGATGTGTGTGTCTGTGTGTGTGTATATGTTGCCTGTGTTTTTTCTTTGTCCTGGAGGATTTACAAAGTAACTTACCTGATTCTGCATGTTTGTGCAGCAGACACATGGGTACTTAATTACAACAGGATCTACTCAAAATCCATCCATCTGTCTTGACAACATCAGGAGGAAATTTTATAGTGAGCTTTTTAAGAAAAACATCATTTAAAAATTCTCAACACTATTCTAGTATGGGGCATTTGTATTTGTGTTATACTCTGTAATCAGACAAATGTGTGTAAATTTGTGCACATACAAATATTAAGTGTGTATGTATATATATATATATATATGTGTGTGTGTGTGTGTGTGTGTGTGTGTGTGTATGCATATGCATCTATATATGGGCTTTTAAAAAAATGGAATTTTTATAAATAAAGTCCCTCTTTATTTACCAGGGAAAGCACCTAGAAGAGTGCAATGGTCTGAATATTTGTGTTCCCCAAATTCATAGGTTGAAATCCTAACAGCCAAAATATGTATTAGAAAGTGGGGTTTTGGGGAAAGTGAAGAGATAGTGATAATGAGGGAGAAGACCTCCTGAATAGGATTAGTATCTTTACAAAGGAGGCTCAGTTGCTCCTCAATCCTTCTTCCAGGTGGGGACACAGCAAAGAGAGAGCCCTCACCAGTCACCAAATCTGCTGAAATCTGCTGGAGTCTTATAATACTCTTCTCAGCCTCTAGAACTGTTTAAAAAACAATTTCTGTTGTTTATAAGTCACGTAGTCTATGATGTTCTTGTAACAAATGGACTAAAAGTTTCTTTTGATCAAGCCAAAGATGTATTGGTTTATAAGTGTGAGTCATACTATACTTGTCCTTTACCCAACATCTTAAGCCTCTGCTTATGAATTTTCTCCTTAAATCTTTATCTACTGATTTTTACAAAAGATTTTTTTCTAACATATCTGCAAAAGGTCCAGCATTATTTACTTTTAGCTAGGAAATGTTATTTTATTTTCAAATTTTTATGTGTTTCTATTGTCTACCTTAAGTTAGTGATAAGTACTTTTTGAAATTTTGCTTTGGAAAAAGTTTTCTGACTGCACTCCATGCTAGGAACATAGTTCACAACTTGACAGAATGTTAGCAAAACTCTTTGTTTTGCAGCTTCATGAATATATTCCAGGGAAATTTCTGGGATCTTTAACTTTTTATAGTTTTATACATTGTCTGGAGCCAGTTATTCTATGGAAGACACATTCTATATTCATTTTTGTTAGATTATCCTAGATAAATATGTAATTTATGTCAATTATGTTGTTTTAATTCCAAAGAGCATTGTTTAAATTCATTGATTGCATTTAAACAGTTACATACCTATACTACATTTCTCAATGATTGAATTATAGGATGCAAAATAATGTGCATTTTAATATTTCATGAATGTTTTCTTGAATTAAAAGTTTGCACATTACAGAGCATGTTACATTTAAACGTTCATACTCTATGATCCTATAGTTCCATTTCTAAGGGTTTTCAAAGAAAATAACAAGAAACAGTCTGAGGGTGTGACAGATATTCTGTTAACTGAAATAAGCAAATATACAAATCTATGACATCAATTCATAAACATTCATTTATTACTTTTGTGTTGTAGATGTAGCTATACAATTTAGGATGATTCAGTAATATATGATTATGCAGAGTCAAAGAATTAAGAGTAAATCCAACAAGTAATATTTTTCCCTATTTTTCTTCAACCTGAAATAAACATTGTACTATTTTGGAGTATTTTCCCTTACCTTTTTTTTATGTCTTTGGGACATTGTGATCCTATGTAATGGGAGCATATGGGTTGATATTTAGAGAAAAATACCTTGGATTTTTATTATATAAATGATCTTGTTTTTGCAACAAAATACCCATATCAAGACAAACTTAAATTCTTTATTTTTAGGATAATTGTATTCTGAGAGATTTTAACTATACTACACTCACATACCAACCTGATCCCATTACAGAGACCATCAGAATATCTATTTTTAAATGATGGAAAAAGGGAACGTCACAGGTTCATCAAGAGTGATAGTGGTGATATGTCATTTCTTCACCTCATAGACCATAGAAAATCAGAGAAAGGGAAATTTGTTGACCAAAAATAACTGGTATTTTGTGATCTAACACAAATGTGTTTAAATTACTATATACTACTTCCTTTCATTGCTCATTACATAATGTAATTATTTTCTAATATTTTACAAGAATGAATGATCTGATAAATTATTTTTAAAACCATGAATCAAGTCCAATAGACATAGAAGTCAGTTGTAAGAAAACAAAATTTTCTCAAAGATAATGCCTACTTACAATGTGATCTCTGTCCCTAACTTGAATCCTCTCAGAGCATCCATTCTGTCTGGAACTCTTTATTACATTTGAATTTTCTTAGAATATAGAATCATTTTAATGACTCATATTGTCATAAATCAGTATTAGTTTTTTAATAAATGGGTGTTCTTAATAATAATAATCTCTATGTTTGTGATAGTATATCTCAATCCATTTGGGGTATTATAACAGAATACCACAGATTGGGTGGCTCATAAACAACTGAAATTTCTTCTTCACACTTCTGGAGAGTGAGAAGTCCAAGATCAAGGCAGCACCAATAGATTCAGTAACTACTAAAGGCCTGCTTCCTGGTTCATTGAATACCTGTGTGTGATATGGTGGAAGGGATGGGGGATCTCACTGGCCTCTCTAAAAGAATACTAACCCTAACCATGAAGGCTCTATCCCAAACCTCATACTCCCAAATATCAAAACATTGCAGATTAGTTTGCAACATATAAATTTTGAGGGGACACAGCATTCAGTAAACACATTATGAATCAATCAGGATCATTTTAACAGTTTCTTTTTTATTGATTTTTTTAAAATAAATGACAGTGGTATGCATTACAGTTCATACAACACATAAAGAGCACAATTTTTCAAATATCTGGTTGTATATAAAGTATATTCACACCAATTTGTGTCTTCATACATTATCTTTGGATAATGATGTCCATCATATTCCATAATCATTGCTAACCCCCTGCCTGCTCCCTTCCCCTCCCACCCCTCCGCTCTATCTAGAGTTTGTCTATTCCTCCCAAGTACCCCCTAACTACTATCAATCAGTCTCCTTATATCAGAGAAAAATGCTAAGTGAAGTTAGCCAATCTAAAAAAAAAAAAAAAAAACAGTTTCTTTCTTTCTTCTTTTATTTTGTGACATGTAGAGTCATTGATATCTATTAAAGTGTCAAAACTAAACACTTCAGACTTAAAAAAATAGTATTGACTCTAAAATATAAAGATAAATGAATAATCACCGATAATAAATGATTATTTAAATAGTTATTAAATGCATCACATTTGTTAATTTTTACATTTTTTATGAAGTATAATTAAACTTAAGAAAATGTGTAAAGTTTCTAACTTGGCAAGAATCCCTGTTTTATTCAGTAATTGTAGTTAAATCATTGCCAACTTTAAATAAAATGAGTTAATTGTCAGCCAAAATTATTTCAAATTCATAAAAAATATTGTCAAAAGTTTCTGCATAAAATATTGTATTAATGAATGTTGAATTTTGGGTTCTTCAAAACAGATGCCCTGGGTTTACGGAAGACACTAAATTGTTCCTGAAATCTCTCCAACTCTCAAATTTGATCCTCTCTGAGTAATGAATGTTAAAAATCTGAGCTGAGAATAAATGGTATATTTGCTTTATCACTGGTATATTACTCTGGTTATTGATATGGAAAAGATGATAATTGAACATACTAGAAATTTTTCTGAATTAGAAGCACCAGATTTGCCACCACATACCTGTGATTTGGATAAAGTATGTAAACTCTCTAAGCTTGATGTGTTATGTAATACAAGTTAATACCCCAATTTTTGACTTAATGAATATAATCAACAAATCTTAATTGTCCTGTTTTCAATTTCATCCACATAAGTTGCATTTATTTATCACCCAGTGCTTTCCACAAAAGAGAGTCATGAGGAAGAAGAGGACAGATGATTTCTACTGCTAATTTTCAGGTTGAAAATGATCAACTGAAATGGTTAGGACAGCCACCAACCTCCTGCCCTCCTTCTGCTCATGCCCACCCCTGCTCTCCTGGGTCATAGAGCTAATCATTTTCAAATGGTGCAGGTTTTAAGTACCTGACTAGCTCATATTTTTAATGACCTGCTTTTATTTTGGTACTAACTTCTAGAGTAATATATTTAAGTGACATTTCACATGAGAGACTAAATGATGAGATGGATGAAGTCCACAGACACAGAGACTGAGTTGAGGAAATTATCTATGCATAGACACAGAAGTTGGGAAAAATATCTTAGTGTCATTGAATGGAAATATTAGAACATAGGTTTGTGCTGTATCTTCACCAGATTGTGATTGTTACTATTCTTCAAGTGACTAAACTCTTATGTTTAAAATGACTACCAACCTCAAATATTACTTTAGATTTTCTGGTTTGATGAAGGAAAAAATATATTCCATTTTCCTCTCTCTTTCCAGTATTGTCATGTGACTACTCTTAATCCCTACTGATGACATCTATAAACAGTGAAAATTTATTAGTCAAATAAACAAACAAAAATGCTTTGTAAAAGAACAAAAACCCCTAACCACATTTCCAGTTCTTTAGATAGTACCTCAAGCCTTCTCTTTTTTGAAAAGTGAGGTCCTGTGCATTGCCACTTTTTACTCTTCATGTTCTCACTTTGACTGTTCTACCTCTTGCAGCCAGAATTGGACACTTATTCACAAAATTAATAGCACTTATATTTCATAACCATTGAGTCTCATTGGTATTCTTTATATGGTGGATCAAGTTGCTTATCAACAACTTTTACAATTTCGTGATGATGGAAATATTGCTTACAGAATAGTGAAATTTACACTAGAAGTACATCTGTATGAATATACTTTTTGCCTCAATAAATGGAGTGTTAGGGTTAGGGATATAGCTCAGTTGGTAGAGTGCTTGCCTTGCATGCACAAGGCCCTTTGTTCAATCCCCAGCACCAATAAATAAATAAACAAACAAGGGGAAAAATAAATAAATAATCTAGTTTCCATTTTAACTACATTCTACATTTCATATCTCCACTGCCTTTGTGAGTACAAATTTTTACAAGCTGTCCATCAGACATTATTGTGCCAAATCACTCTCCCTACTGCCCACCAGATTTGTTCCTGAGATACCTATCAGCTTACTTTGTCCTTATACATTACACAGCTAGGTTGAATTCTTTACCTCTCAGTTACTTCTTAAGTGGGTCATTATTTTATGAATTTCATGTCTTTGTTTTTTTAAATTCCCTCTATCATTTTGTTATAGCCCATTCTCATGGTAATATGGAATGTAAAATCTCTGATTCCTTGCACATCTAAAAACGTCTTTATTCTGGCCTATTTGATTGATAATTGAATAGATTTGAAAGGCAAGATTAACATTATTTCCCTTAGAATTTTGAAGGTTTGATTTGTTATCTTCTCTAACCCATCATAGCTATGATTAGTGGAATACAGAGCTGATTTTTTTATCTTTTATGGATGATCTTTGGCTTGTTCCTTATTTAATTTTTTTCCTAAAAACTTTTGTGATCTTTCTATATTTAATGTTCTAAATTTTGAAAGATGTTTGTGTGTGTGTGTATGTGTTTTCCTCAGTCAGGTGGGGTGGCATATGTCTTTAATTCTAGCAACTCAGAAGGATGAGGCAGGAAGATCCCAAGTTCAAAGCCAGCCTAGGCATCTTCATGAGACCCTGCTTCAAAGCACAAAAATAAACAGGGTGAGAAGTATAGCTCAGTGGAAGGCTGCCCTGTGGTTGTCCAATCCTCGGTGCCACAAAAACAAAACAAAAAGATAAACATTTCCATGTCAGATGTTAGACATCTTAAGCAATCCTCCAGGGCTCTTTTCCTTTCTTTGATAGATTTTCTGTTTATCCTTCCTTGTTTTTATTCTATATTATAGAGATTTTATTTATTTGTTTGTTTTATCCTTACTTCTCTACTCTACATTTTGTGTCATCAAATGTGTGTGGACATAAAACTAAACAGTTATGTAATTTTTAAAAAATGTATGAGTTCTCCTTTTTTTCACTCATTTTCTGCTTTATATAACATCATGCTTTTATTAATAATTGACTACAACTGCACAACCCTGGGTTGAAAAGCAACTTTTAATACTATTCAATTTTAATTTAAAATCATATTTACTATTATTTTGGCATGATTTGTTATTTCTTTTATTCCTTCCTAACTACAAATTTAATTAGATTAATGAGTACCAAGCACTGCTTCAGTTCACTACTGGCTATAAAATTGAGAGCAGTCCTTTAACTTCAGTGTCCTCGCTTCCACAGCATTAAAAATAAAGATAATAATCCTCTCCCTAACCTTCCAGGCTTTTTATTAAAATCAAATTTTTGAAACATCATTAAGAAGTATTTCATGCTATATAAATGCAAGATATTATTTCTGGAAAAATGAATCTGTGTGAGAGACCTTTTGGAAAATAGGAAGAAAATAATATCAACTGATTTCTTCTAGAAAAGAAATCTAGGAACTCACTGCTGCTGTCAGACACATGTAGGGGACCTCTGACTGGTCCCAATGGGATGGGGGCTTGTCCCCTGCTGTGGACTGTGTGGTGGCATGTACAGAAGTTCATTGTTCACTGAGATCCCTGATCTGTTTTTAATTGGTATCAAACATTGGACCTGAAGACTTGTGATTTCTTTGAATTCAGAGAGATACAATTACATCCTATAGGTCATACACTGTCTTCTGAAAATGCTTTGCTAACATCAAACCTCCCTGCATTGGTGATCAGCTCACATCCTTGCAATCATCATTTATGAAATGGAGTTTATAAGCTTTCCGGGAGGCTATGCTTGACTTTTTTTGTTCTAAATTGGCACTTGCTGCTTTGTTCATTTCCTTTGAGATTTCTGAGGTGATTTGTGGTCAGGATTAAGACTTTGGATTCTGAAGTCTAATTTATGGATTTAAAACTTGGTTTTGCCACTTTATCTGACACACCTCAGATGACTTACCCAGTTCTCTATACCTCAGTTTCCTAATATTTTAAAATGGAAGCAATATATTTTTATAATGATTAAATCAATTAATACATGTAAAGTATCTATCACACTAAGTATGCATTTTATCATTGTTGTTTTATTCATTATAATTACTACAATTATTAATTCAAAGTATTTCAACTTTTTCGGAATATTTAATCTCAATGTAATATTGAGACTAAAACTTTGGTTCTATATTCAATACTGATATAGGATCTCCCATTTGGTAACTTATTTAAAATGCTATTATACTTGTTATCAGTAATTTCAAAAATCATGAGATTTCAGAATTATTCAATTATACATACATAGTAAATACTATCACATACTCAGATTTTAGAACACAATGAAATATGTCATACTAATCTGTTCTACAAAATAATGTTCAACCTTTAGTAGATACCTTGTTGGGTGAAACTTTGCTTTTTTGCTAGGTATGGCTGAGCAAATGATATTGAACAATTTAAATGAATATACTTGAATGCAGGTTGTGTACTTTCAGGATAAACTTTAAAGAAAAGAGATTTTGAATGGAGGTTTATAAGCATCTCTAACATTTTTTTCTTAAGTTTTTAAGTTCTGTTTATTTTTAACGTCAATGCAGATATACAGCACACAATTCAAAGGGTAAAAGAGATGAGTAGCCAAAATAGGACACCCTTAAACAGTTTTCTCCCTCTAACTCAGATCCTTTAAGTAGAGATCGTTTTATTATCTTCGTATATATTCTTCCAGAGATATGTGATGCATATTTAAAAGTGCATAAATATGTAGATTCCCTCTAAATTGAGTAGGTTTTTGTTTCCTAAGATCTTCCTGAGCAGAAGTCCTTTCCCAAAAGATTTGGGTATAGATATTTGTATTAGGAGCATAACTTTTATGACCTTACCACTGTTACTCATCAATAAAATTCATATTTTCTTTGCCTTTCGCTATCATTTGTTGTTTTCTCTGTCTGAAAAGATATATGCATTTTAAATTTATTTATTTTTTTTTAAATTTTTTATTGTTGGCTGTTCAAAACATTACATAGTTCTTGATATATCATATTTCACAATTTGATTCAAGTGGGTTATGAGCTCCCATTTTTACCCCATATACAGATTGCAGAATCACATCAGTTGCACATCCATTGATTTACATATTGCCATACTAGTGTCTGTTGTATTCTGCTGCCTTTCCTATCCTCTACTATCCCCCCTCCCCTCCCCTCCCCTCCCCTCTTCTCTCTCTGCCCCCTCTACTGACATTCGTTTGTCCCCCTTGTATTATTTTTCCCCTTCCCCTCACTTCCTCTTGTATGTACTTTTGTATAACTCTGAGGGTCTCCTTCCATTTCCATGCATTTTCCCTTCTCTCTCCCTTTCCCTCCCACCTCTCATCCCTGCTTAATGTTAATCTTCTTCTCATGCTCTTTGACCCTACTCTGTTCTTAGTTACTCTCCTTATATCAAAGAAGACATTTGGCATTTGTTTTTTAGGGATTGGATAGCTTCACTTAGCATAATCTGCTCTAATGCCATCCATTTCCCTGTAAATTCTATGATTTTGTCATTTTTTAATGCAGAGTAATACTCCATTGTGTATAAATGCCACATTTTTTTTATCCATTCATCCATTGAAGGGCATCTAGGTTGGTTCCACAGTCTAGCTATTGTGAATTGTGCTGCTATGAACATCGATGTAGCAGTGTCCCTGTAGCATGCTCTTTTTAGGTCTTTAGGGAATAGACCGAGAAGGGGAATAGCTGGGTCAAATGGTGGCTCCATTCCCAGCTTTCCAAGAAATCTCCATACTGCTTTCCAAATTGGCTGCACCAATTTGCAGTCCCACCAGCAATGTACAAGTGTACCCCTCCCCACATCCTCGCCAGCACTTGTTGTTGTTTGACTTCATAATGGCTGCCAATCTAACTGGAGTGAGATGGTATCTTAGGGTGGTTTTGATTTGCATTTCTCTGACTGCTAGAGATGGTGAGCATTTTTTCATGTACTTGTTGATTGATTGTATGTCCTCCTCTGAGAAGTGTCTGTTCAGGTCCTTGGCCCATTTGTTGATTGGGTTGTTTGTTCTCTTATTGTCTAATTTTTTGAGTTCTTTGTATACTCTGGATATTAGGGCTCTATCTGAAGTGTGAGGAGTAAAGATTTGTTCCCAGGATGTAGGCTCTCTATTTACCTCTCTTATTGTATCTTTTGCTGAGAAAAAACTTTTTAGTTTGAGTAAGTCCCATTTGTTGATTCTAGTTATTAACTTTTGTGCTATGGGTGTCCTATTGAGGAATTTGGAGCCCGACCCCACAGTATGTAGATCGTAGCCAACTTTTTCTTCTATCAGACGGCGTGTCTCTGATTTGATATCAAGCTCCTTGATCCATTTTGAATTAACTTTTGTGCATGGTGAGAGAAAGGGATTCAGTTTCATTTTGTTGCATATGGATTTCCAGTTTTCCCAGCACCATTTGTTGAAGATGCTATCCTTCCTCCATTGCATGCTTTTAGCCCCTTTATCAAATATAAGGTAGTTGTAGTTTTGTGGATTGGTTTCTGTGTCCTCTATTCTGTACCATTGTTCCACCCGCCTGTTTTGGTACCAGTACCATGCTGTTTTTGTTACTATTGCTCTGTAGTATAGTTTGAAGTCTGGTATCGCTATACCGCCTGATTCACACTTCCTGCTTAGCATTGTTTTTGCTATTCAGGGTCTTTTATTTTTCCATATGAATTTCATGATTGCTTTCTCTATTTCTACAAGAAATGCCGTTGGGATTTTGATTGGCATTGCATTAAACCTATAGAGAACTTTTGGTAATATCGCCATTTTGATAATGTTAGTTCTGCCTATCCATGAACAGGGTATATTTTTCCATCTTCTAAGATCTTCTTCTATTTCTCTCTTTAGGGTTCTGTAGTTTTCATTGTATAAGTCTTTCACCTCTTTTGTTAG
This sequence comes from Marmota flaviventris, assembly GCF_047511675.1. Classification (NCBI taxonomy): domain Eukaryota; kingdom Metazoa; phylum Chordata; class Mammalia; order Rodentia; family Sciuridae; genus Marmota; species Marmota flaviventris. Next base: position 158,719,277 of record NC_092500.1, read on the forward strand.
GTTGATTCCCAAGTATTTTATTTTTTTTGAAGATATTGTGAATGGAGTGGTTGTCCTCATTTCCATTTCAGAGGATTTGTCGCTGATATACAGGAATGCCTTTGATTTATGCGTGTTGATTTTATATCCTGCCACTTTGCTGAATTCATTTATTAGCTCTAATAGTTTCTTTGTAGACCCTTTTGGGTCTGCTAGGTATAGAATCATGTCATCTGCAAATAGTGATAATTTAAGTTCTTCTTTTCCTATTTTGATGCCTTTAATTTCTTTCGTCTGTCTAATTGCTCTGGCCAGTGTTTCAAGAACTATGTTGAACAGAAGTGGTGAGAGAGGGCATCCCTGTCTTGTTCCAGATTTTAGAGGGAATGCCTTCAATTTTTCTCCATTCAGAATGATGCTAGCCTGAGGCTTAACATAGATTGCTTTTACAATATTGAGGTATGTTCCTGTTATCCCTAGTTTTTCTAGAGTTTTGAACATAAAGGGATGCTGTACTTTGTCGAATGCTTTTTCCACATCTATCGAGATGATCATATGGTTCTTATTTTTAAGTCTATTGATGTGGTGAATAACATTTATTGATTTCCGTATATTGAACCAGCCTTGCATCCCAGGGATGAATCCTACTTGATCATGGTGCACAATTTTTTTGATATGTTTTTGTATCCGAGTGGCCAGAATTTTATTGAGGATTTTTGCATCTAGGTTCATTAGAGATATTGGTCTGTAGTTTTCTTTCTTTGAAGTGTCTTTGTCTGGTTTAGGTGTCAGGGTGATGTTGGCCTCGTAGAATGAATTTGGAAGTTCTCCCTCTTTTTCTATTTCCCGAAGTAGCTTGAAAAGTATTGATATTAGTTCCTCTTTAAAGGTTTTGTAAAACTCTGCTGTATACCCATCCGGTCCTGGGCTTTTCTTAGTTGGTAGTCTTTTGATGGTTTCTTCTATTTCCTCAATTGATATTGGTCTGTTTAGGTTGTCTATATCCTCCTGACTCAATCTGGGCAGATCATATGACTTAAGAAATTTATCTATGCCTTCACTATCTTCTAATTTATTGGAGTATAAGGATTCAAAATAATTTTTGATTATCTTCTGTATTTCTGAAGTGTCTGTTGTGATATTGCCTCTTTCATCCCGTATGTTAGTAATTTGAGTTCTCTCTCTTCTTCTCTTCACTAGCATGGCTAAGGGTCTGTCAATTTTGTTTATTTTTTCAAAGAACCAACTTTTAGTTTTGTCAATTTTTTCAATTGTTTCTTTTGTTTCGATTTCATTAATTTCAGCTCTGATTTTAATTATTTCTTGCCTTCTACTTCTTTTGCTGTTGTTTTGCTCTTCTTTTTCTAGGATTTTGAGATGAAGTATGAGATCATTTATTTGTTGGTTTTTTCTTTTTTTAAGGAATGAACTCCAAGCAATGAATTTTCCTCTTAGAACTGCTTTCAATGTGTCCCATAGATTCCGATATGTTGTGTCTGTGTTTTCATTAATCTCTAAGAATTTTTTAATTTCCTCCTTGATGTCTTCTATAACCCATTGATCATTCAGTAACCTATTGTTCATTCTCCAAGTGATGTATTCTTTTTCCTTCCTTCTTTTATCGTTGATTTTCAGTTCCATTCCATTATGATCAGATAGGATGCATGGTATTATCTCTACTCCTTTATATTGTCTAAGAGTTTCCCTGTGACATAATATATGATCTATTTTTGAGAAGGATCCATGTGCTGCTGAGAAAAAAGTGTAACTGCTTGATGTTGGGTGGTATATTCTATATATGTCAATTAAGTCTAGGTTATTAATTGTGTTATTGAGTTCTATAGATTCCTTATTCAACTTTTGTTTGGAACATCTGTCCATTGGTGATAGAGGTGTGTTGAAGTCTCCCATGATTATTGTATGGTGGTCTATTAGACTCTTGAACTTGAGAAGAGTTTGTTTGATGAACATAGCTGCACCATTGTTTGGGGCATATATATTTATGATTGTTATGTCTTGTTGGTGTATGGTTCCCTTGAGCAGTATGTAGTGTCCCTCTTTATCCCTTTTGATTAACTTTGGCTTGAAATCTATTTTATTTGATATGAGTATGGATACTCCTGCTTGTTTCCGAAGTCCATATGAGTGATATGATTTTTCCCAACCTTTCACCTTCAGCCTATGTATGTTTAAATTTATTTTAATTAGATATATTATGAGAGCAGGATGCATTTGATTCATTGTACACAATTGTAGCACAACTTTACATTTCTATACTTGTACACAATGTAGCCTGACACCATATGTGCAGTCATACATGTACCTAAAGTAATGATGTCCATCTCATTTCACCATCTTTTCTACCCTCATGCCTCCACCCTTCTCCTCCCTCCCCTTTGCCCCATCAGATTTCCTCCATTTTCCCCATGCCCCACCCCCCATGATGGATCAGCATCCACTTATCAGAGAGAACATTTGGCCTTTGGTTTTGGGGGATTGGCTAACTTCAACTAGCATGATATTCTCCAACTGTATCCATTTACCTGCAAATGCCATAATTTTATTCTCTTTTAATGCTGAGTAATATTCTCTTATGTTTATATACCACAATTTCATTATTCATTCATCTATTGTAGGGCATCTAGGTTGGTTCCATAGTTTAGCTATTGTGAATTGAGCTGCTATAAACATTGATATAGCTGCATTACTATATTATGTTGATTGTAAGTCCTTTGGGTATAGACCAAGGAGTGGGATAGCTAGGTCAAATGGTGGTTCCGTTCTAAATGTTCTGCTTTCCAGAATGGTTGCACTAATTTGCAGTCCCACCATCAGTGACTGTGCTTTTTCTCCCACATCCTTGCCAACATTTATTATTGTCTGTATTCTTGATAACTGCCATTCTGACTGGCAGTTATAACTTGTCTTAGTCATCTACTTTTGATTTGTATTTCTCTAATTACTAGAGATGTTGAACATTTTTTTTTAATGTATGTTGATTAAATGTATATCTTCTTCTGAGAAGTGTCTGTTCAGCTCCTTAGACCATTTATTTATTGGGTTGTTTGATTTTTTGGTGTTAAGATTTTTGAGTTTTTTATACATCCTGGAGATTATTGCTCTATCTCATGTGCATGTGGTAAAAATTTTCTCCCCACACAGTTATCTCATACTAGACAAAGGTGCCAAAAACATACATTGGAGAAAAGATAGCTTCTTCAACAAATGGTGCTGGGAGAACTAGAAATCCATGTGCATCAAAAATGAAAATAAACCCATATCTCTCACCATGCACAAAACTCAAATCAAAGTGGATCAAGGACCTAGGAATTGGTCCAGAGACCCTGTGCCTAATACAGGAAAAAGTAGGCCCAAATCTTCATTGTATAAGATGAGGTCCTGACTTCCTTAACAAGACTCCTAAGGCACAACAAATAAAATCATGAATTAATGAATGGAATGGACTCAAAAAGCTCCTTCTCAGAAAAAGAATGATGCAATGAAGTGAATAGAGAGCTATGTATTTTGTACATTGCTCTGTCCCAGAACAGGCAGTTTTAGACCTCCTATCACCTACCTCTGCACTTAGCACACAACATTTGGCCTGGAATCCCCCTTCCCATCTTCCTAGAAATGCTCTTCACCCCTCAATTCTCCATTTTATCAACTATTCTCAGTAATCCACTTTCTTGCCTTGGTCTTTGGTATATCTTATTTCCCAATTACTTTCTGGAAAAAAGATAAAATGTGTGGTTCATTTTTCAGATTTGGTTTTCAGATCTCTTTTGTTTACTTGAATTTTCTGGCTTAGACATAGGAAATATTTTTTTTTTCCATGATCATGCTGCCTGCATGATTATGGCATTCTGATTCCTTATTCTTGGTATATGAAAAGAAAAATTGTTACCTTCCCCCATAAAAATATGTATGACCTTCTTCTTTGATTCTAGTAGTTGTCTTATTTTAAAAATATTGTTTATCATAATTATTTTAAATAATACATGATAAGCTACAACAAAACCTTTGTTTTAGTGAATACAGCAAGAATTTGGTACAAGAATGCTTTGAAAATATATTTTAAAAACTTATTTACCTCATTTAGAGGACAACAGGCATTACAGATCTATGCCTTCTGCATAGAAGTAAATAAGTGATTTCCTCTTCCAACAAAATGAGCAAGAACTGTATTTGTACAGAATACTTAGCAGTTGAGGAAATCACTTATTTACTTCTATGCAGAAGGCATAGATCTGTAATGCCTGTTGTCCTCTAAATGAGGTAAATAAGTTTTTAAAAATATATTTTCAAAGCATTTTAGTACCAAATTCTTGCATTTGTCTACCACCTTTTCACATTAATCACATGCACACTAGGTTTTGTTGTAGCTTATCATGTATTATTTAAAATAATTTTGATAAACAATAATTTTTAAAATAGACAAAACTATCTTCAGTTCCAAAGGTCAAAGTTTGCTAATCTTCACTTTTTATGGCAAAAATATAGTTTTATTTTCTTAAATATTTTACAGTCTTTTTTCTAATGCCAAATAGCATGAACTTATTTTTCTCTGTTTAAAAACATGTTAGCTTAAACTAAATAGAAACAGTATTAGTTAATGAATTTTAACATATGTTGAATATCCTAGCAAGGAATTCTAATTTGTAACATATTATTATAGGAATGGCCAATTATAAAAGTATAATGTTCATTTTGGATTTTCAAACCTTCATTATCTCAGGTGCCCCACCACTTTTCCATAACATATTAATCACATAAATATCAAGACAATTTTTTGTGATGTTCACAATAGGAATCCTGAAACCAAATATTCTATCAGGAGGAACCATCAATATATACAATAAATATGTACCAATAAAAATGTGTAAAAAATAAAAATACTCTTCTATCAAGTAAGATATTATTGCTAAATTACATCTTATGCTTGAAGCATGTATTGAGGTTTATCATTGAAAATAACTGAATCACAATTAGTCCCTGTGTGATTTTTTTTTTCTTTTACTGTTACCTTCCACTGGCTATTGGAACAACTGGAGAAATAGCATTGACATCCTACTAGATTCTTATTAAAGATTTTTGATGTTTCCCTTTGTTTTCAGCGTGCAGTGACCTGGAATTCAGGGAAGTGGCCAACAGATTGCGGGACTGGTTCAAGGCCCTTCATGAAAGTGGAAGCCAAAACAAGAAGACAAAAACATTACTGAGGCCTGAGAGAAGCAGTAAGATTTCTAAACTTGATAAATACTATCATCTTAAGATGGAGATTTATATCCAATGAATCCCTTAGAACAAATCATACATTTTAATATCTATCCTTTACTAAATATTGAATAAAAATCAGAACATTGCTGTTACTTCCAAGTTTTTCCTTAGTATTTTGCAAGAAAGTTAAGCATTTGGATCAACTTTGATTGATGGAAATGAGAATGTCTCCTCAGAAAGCATTTAGGGTCCAGTTAAAAATTAAGAATAGACATGTGTTTCAGTATTTTATCAAAGCTGTAGAAAGTACAACATGGGAAATAGAAATAAGAATATTGGAATAGACATTTAAAGAACACAGTTGAACTCCCTCAAATAGTCTTTACAAGAGTGCTTTGCTGGCATCTTAATTTGTCTCTGTGCAAAATGGATTCATAGAAAAGAAAAGACTGAATATCTGAAAATCAAACAAGCAACACATTGAAGCAAAATAAAAGCATAGATGGGCTCAGGTTGGGGCTCATCCTAGCATGTGTGAGGCCCTGGGTTCAGTTCTCAGCACTAAATAAAATAAATAAAATAAAGGTCCATTGACAACTGAAAAAATATTTATAAAAAAATAAAAGCATATGACTCTGACTGGAATTTTATCATCTGTATAATTCCTCCAATTCCTTGGAAATAAAAATGGCAAATTGAAGTAGGACACTTGTTATGAATAATTTTATGAAATTTTCATTTTATTTTATTTTTGTTTGTATAAATACTTGTGTTGTATATAATCTACCTAAAAAGCAAATCAAAACATGGTCTGAATCTTTCAAATCGAAATAATTTATCTAAAAGGCAAGAAAAGGAGATAGGGCATCAATTATGAGCCCTTATTTCTTAACTGACAAAGAAATGCTGGGGGCGTGACCTCCATTGCTTAGGGTGAGTGACATGATTGTACACTCTCACTTGAAACCCTCAAAATGCAGATTAGCAAAATCATACAGTAAAACAGCACAATCATTTATAAACTCTGTTTCCTAAACTGCCTTATTTTTTTGCTTTCTTACCATTTAGAGATTTTCTATAATCCTAAACTCTTGTAGTTATGAATCTTATTTGTGCTCTAGAATAATTTAATATAGCAGTGAAATTTAGCTATTACGTTTAGATATAATAACTGTCTTTGGATGTGTAATGACTATGCATTCATTTCCTCTTGTGAATTCAGGAAAAAAATATAGTACTATCCTGATCCTATAGGAGAGTTTCTTCAAGATCTGTCTTGAATTTATCAATTGAATTTTTTGGCAACTGTAATGCATTTGAGCCTGCATTTATTTCATAGAAGTAATAACTAAATATATTTGGTTTTATTTCATTCTGAAAAAAATATATGTGGTATGGGAAGATTTCTTCCAGAACTTTATGTGTTGATTTACAAAAATCAAATAAAATCCATACCTGTGTCCCCAAGAGTTATACTTGAACATGGCATGCTATCAAATTTCTCCTTTGAGCTTGAGTTTGAACTAATTTCCCTCCTAGATTTGGAGATGGATCAAAGCATAATTTGAAGATCCCTCGGCAAGGTGCCTGGTTAAATGTATGCATTCATAAATATTTTATTTTCTGGCTTTTTCTTCCAAGAAATGTCATGAAACTCTCTTAAGATGGTGGATTAATTATAAGAAACTCCTATAGAGTTGATAATCTTTGGAGAGTAAAGGGGAAAAAGGGGCTACAGGATTATTTATACTACTTAGTCAGTGGCTAACTGAGAAATCCTTGGGTGAATCCTTGACTCAATTCATCATATTTAATTTGCAAATCAACCCTCCCCTGCTCCACTACACAACTGGGAATTCAATTAAGTCAGAGATGTTTGTTCATTGTTGTATTGATAGAGCCTGGAATAGAGTTTCACATAATATTTACTAAATAAAAATTAAGAATAAATTTTATTTACTAAATGGAATAAAATTTACTTGCTAAATAAAAGTGAATGAATTAATACTAAATTTTATTTGCTAAATAAGAATAAAATTCATTTGCCAAATAAAAATTAAGGAATGGATGAAGCAAAAAGCTACCAATGTACTACATCCTGTACTTTATTATAATTAGATCAATCAATGAGTTTCTTAGGAATGATTATGTATTGCTTCCATTATTTTCTCTGTGAAAATTAATGCTGCAATTTGCACGCTCTTATTTCCATGAGTGGAAGTAATGGGTCAAAGTGCAAATGCATTTTAAATTACAATTGATAGTAGGTGTTACCAAACTTTTAAGTGAAAATCTTAAGGCACTTCCAATTTTGGCCAGTAAGGTATGGAGTTAATGTTTGCCTGCATCCCAGTAGCAAAAAGCATTATCATTATTTTTATCTTTTACAATTTTTTGAATATACTATAATATTTTCTTTTAAATTTAATATACATATTCTTTATTGGTAGTGAATTTGAACATAGAATATTATTTGAAAACCTTACAGTCAATAAAAACAAAACACATCTGAAGATGTATCTTCTTACCTGTTTAATTCTGAAAAAGGCATATTGACAGTTTCCTTTGTAGTTCTACACGAATAAGTCTCTTCAGCATTTTTAGTAGATTTTGCTTCACATGTTAGCTACTCTATTTTATAGTACACATAGATTTATTCTTTTATATTAATGAATTGGCTTATTATTCTATTTTCTTATACTTTATCCTGCTTACTGTTTTCCAGCACATATTTTACCTTGGTTGATAGTAGTATTACCATTTTTCCACTCCAATTGATTGCATTTTCCTGATGTCCTTGATATCATTTGTTGTCAATATTTTTTTTAATCACTTATACTTGTATCTCTTGTATGAACTCCAAGAATTGGGTCTTCACTTTATTTTTTGATATGACAATGAGAAGAATTTGTACACTATCATGTTTTTAAAAATTAAGGATTTGATGAAGTCAACATAAAATGCAGGGAAATGCTCCAATGCAAAATGTTTTGCCTTTCAGTTGCATAAAACAGAAAGCAAAATAAAATTAACGTTGTGATCCCTTATTAACAGCAAACCAAAATTCCAAGAAAATTGTGTCACTGCAACAGAAGTAAAATCAAATTTTAGTTCTGCATCAAATAAGATTTGACATTACTTTTTAAAATCTTATGAATAAACCATTTTAAATATTATCTATCATGGACCAAGAGAAATACTGATTTTTGCTGAATCTCATAATGTTTAAATTTACTTAAGAGTTATCACACATATTTTAGAAGACTTAGATATTTTAGGAAAAAATTGTATTTTTAATAAAATATTTTTCATATTAAGTTTTCATAGATGAGTCATATACATGCATATAATTATTAATTACAGTAACTATTTTGTAGAGAAAACTATGAGGTGGATAATTATAAACTGTTATGAATCAGCATTTTGCAATAGATTAATCAAGTTTATGAATATATATTTCATACTCTTTTATAGCCATATGCTTCTTTATAATATATCTTTTTAATGTGGCAAAAATGAACATGCTTATTAACAAACTCAAATATATAAACTTTTCAGATAAGCCAATAAAATAAGAGGCAAAGTAGTATGTGACTTTAAATGCATGTTTTAGTGTTTTATATTTTTAAGAAATGATCTAGCTATTATATTAGATATCAGTTAAGTAATGATCACTGATTAAATTAATCTAAATTAGGTAAAGGTTTTAAGTACCAATAGATCTTAGAAATCATTTTTAAGATCTTAGAAATTATTTTTAGTTTATTAAAAACATAACTACCCTTGAAATAAAGTTCATCTGAATGATTTAATTGGATAAGAAACAAATTTAAATTTCTTAGAATTGTAAATTTCTAATGTAATGCTTGCTAATATAAGTACTTATTAATATAGGAAAAATATATCCAAATACAATAACAGCATATGTGGTAACATTCAAAAAGCTAATAAGTGTAAAATCATTGTTTCCTTGAGCAATATTAAAACAATTCATTTATAATTTAAATGTCAGATTTCATTTAAATTATACAATTTGATTTTTAAAGCATTGCAATTATTCTTCATGAAAAAGACTTTTGAGTTGGGCACAGTGGTGCAGACATGTAATCCCAGCAATTCAGGAGGCTGAGAGAGGAGGTTCACAAGTTTGAGGCCAGACTGAGCGACTTAGCAAGATTCTAAGCAATTTATCAAGACCCTGTCTCAAAATAAAAACTAAAAATGGCTGGGGATGTCGCTTAGTACCCTTGGGTTCAATCCACAGTACTGAAGAAAACTTTGCCAAAAAAAATTAATTTTTAAAATTTCTTCAAATTAAAATTTATATCAGCACTTATTTATCTCTCAGTTGTGAGTCAATAAGAATACAACTTTCCAGATTTCCTTAAGAGGTTTTTATGATCTAATTTGTTTATACCATCTGGAATTCTAAAGTAACAGCTCATTTATGCACATATATACACTCCTATCAAAGCTCTGCACCAATTTGTACTTATTTGTCTGTAGACTCCCATCTAACTGAATGAAAGATTATAGGTTGAAGTTGATCATGACAATGGAGTTTGCTGCATTTGGGGAAATCATAATATTTTACCTATTCTGATCAACTAACTTCAGCCTTAATATAGAAATGTGACAAAATACCTGAAGAACAGTTTAGAGAAAAAAATTGTTTTTATTTTCATTAAAAAATGAATTCTATTGATTTTTTTAGATTTCTAAAAAATCATTTTTGTTATTCATACTCCATAAATAGAATGATATCATTTTAATGGTAATTAAAATAATAAAATGACGATAATCATCTCTTTCTTATAATACCAAGCTCTAAGTTATTGGACAGCAGGTACAAAGCATTTGGCATTTTTATCTGTAATTATCAAGACTGTAAAAGAAGGGGCAAATATGCAAAAAAAAAAAAAAAAAGCCAAAATATCTATTTGTTCAATTGTGCAATGAAGTGTGCTTAAAAGCCAATACTCATTGTTTACTCTGTGTAGTATTTCATTTGAGATGGACCTTTGATATTCAAATTATTAATGTAATTTCCATTAAAATAATAAGCTTTTTGCTATGCTATCTTAAAATATTACAGACCTTGCTTTCTATGACATTAGAATAAATGGAAATTACTTTTTCTATAGTTTCTTGGAAAATATTGATTAAAACTTATACCTGATAATCTAGTTTTATAAGTAAACCTACAGTAATGAATGACTTTGAAAGGTAAACACAAGCTGGTGCCAAACCCTTTGCAATGCAGGAGAGAAGTGGACAAGGGATTAATTTGGCACAAGTATCCTTTTCGATACTTTATAACCTTAAATAACCTAAAAGTGTACCTCACTTCAAAGAAAGCCTTTAAAAGTGTACCTCACTTCAAAGAAAGCCTTTGACGTGATGTTTCCTAGTATAACACAGGGAGCATCAAAGGCCCAATCCAGAAAAACTGGCTCTAAACATTGGCCAAAAGAAGACCCAGGGCTTTGTCAATTGCTGTTGAACATGAATGCGTATGCATTCATAAAACTTATGAACCAGCAAATTTGGAACTAGAAAACAACCAAATTCAATCCAAGAGACAACCTAATACAAGTCATCTGAAAATTCACAATTATATTTGTAAGTTAACCTGTGATGTGTTAATAGTGTATATTATTTTCTTCCTGGCAATATCACATACTTTTTTATCTATTTAAGTTTACTGTCCAGTTATAAAGATTAAAAATACAAACTAAGTCATAACATCTTTTGTTTTCCTGTATCCTTACCTCAAAACGGGGCAGTGTAATATCATCCTTAGTATTTACATATTTTCTACATAGCTACTATGATAGTTAAACTAAATGCAAAATGGGTGATATACTCTCTTATTTTTTCTACTCTTACACCAGATTGCTAAGAAGAATTAGTCCAAATTCCTCTTGTAATTTTGATTGTCTGCTGAAACCTGAGTATTCTTGCAGGTGTAATGGGGCTTTCTGATGAATGTATTTCCTCACAGTAGTGGAACTGGCTTCATATTTGCTATTTACAAGTCCCAGGATATTGCACCCAAGTATCTGCATGGCTCACTCCCTTTACTTTATTCAGTTGTTTCTCAGTAGCCATCCAGGCACCTTCCTCCCACTCCACGTGAACACCACCAGGGCCACTCAGCCTTAGCCTCCTCATTATGCTACTTGTTTTTTCTTCCTAGCTTGTATTGCTACTTGATAATCTTACTGCATTGCTTTCTTTTTCTTCAAAATAATATGTAAGCTTGAGGAATTAAAAAATGTTCTACTCTGTAATCCCCAACTACTGGAAAACTATTGTCACATAATATGGACTCAATAGCCATCTGTATAATGAATAAGTTAATAAATCTTAACACACATTATTATCTAGACAGGAACCTAATTTCAAAAGAGTGACAAGCAGCCTGTAGCTGCTTTCTTTTGATCTCTGAATAACATGCAGTTTCCAGGAGGACAAAATTATGACAATAGCAGGATTAGATTAAAAGGTTCAAGACTTGACACTTCAATGGAAAGATGCCTTACTTAAAAAGGTGGTATGTCCTGAAAGTGGAATAGGAAACCATATGTAGAACAGTTGATATACTCTCTAACTTAATTTTTTCTACTCTTACACCAGATTGCTAAAAAGGATTAGTCCAAATTTCTCTTGTAATTTCAATTGTTTCCTGAAATCTGTCCATTCTTAAAACATTTGGTTTCATACTCCACTTTTAGGGAATCCTGCCCTTTTATTTATTTATTTTTTGCGGGAGGAGGGTACTAGAGATTGAACTCAGGAGCACTCAACCACCGAGCCATGTCTCCAGCCCTATTTTGTATTTTATTTAGAGACAGGGTCTCACTGAGTTGCTTAGCACCTAGCTTTTGCTGAGGCTGGCTTTGAACTCATGATTCTCCTTCCTCAGCCTCTGGGATTACATGCATGCACCACCATGTCCAGGGGTATACTGCCTTTTTAGAAGGGATTTGCTGACCTCATACACTGGTCATCAAAGCAGAATTGCTACACATTTTACATTATTTAAACATCACATTGCTCTGACAAAAAAAAGTATATTATGGTAAAAAATGATATATTATTTTCTAATAGTTGTTTTAGTAGTTATTCATAGCTCTCAAACACAACGTGGCACTAATATGAGATTTTAGTAAACTATGTTTTATTGTGTTTATTTATTCATTTTATTTTTTGGTACTAGAGATTGAGGCATTTACCCCGAGTCACATATCCAGCCCTTCTTATTTTTCTTATTTTGAGACAGAGTCTTCCAAGTTGCTTAGGACTTCACTAAGTTGCTGAGGTAGGATTTTAAGTCAGGATCGTCCTGCCTCAGCCCCCGAGCTGCTGGGTTTCCATAAGTGGGCCACTGTGCCTAGCAGTTAACCAGATTTTCTCACAGACTTTACATAAAGAATTACCCATGCTATTGCCCCCCAAGTTGCTTTTTATTTGAATCTTAGTGTAAATATTTCATAGTTAAATGGTTTTCAAAAAGAGGATGATGATGTCATAGCTTTTAAAGAAATTAAGCCAGCTGATGAAGTTTACAAATCGTTTTTATAATTTAAGTCCATTTTGTTTATAAAAGATATCAGACCTCTGGAATGTATTTTGTTGAGATGGACTTTGAAGTGAACTGAAAAGCAAATGAATGACCATAGAAAACCACTCAGATAATAAAACCTTAAAATGGGTTTTGGGGTAAGAAGAAATGGAACTGTATAATTCTGATTCTATTTATCATTACCTTGAAAATACTTGTTTGAGGTTTTGTTGAATAAGTGTATTTTACAGCTATTATAATTTATATACTTTGATTTGCTTCTGTTGCTTAAATCTTCAGAAGTTAAATAGGAGAAATACAACACCCAGTGTTTTTAAGAATATGGTTGCAATGGAGAATAACTACTTTTTTTCAAAGTTATATTGTATTTATTTTTCTTTTTCAATTTGGAAAGCTTCAGGACATCAGCATCATATGCAAAAATCCTCAGATTAACAGTCTGACTCAGATTATGATAATGTTATATAGTTGCTTTCTTACGCACCAAATGTTCTCAGTCAGAGAAAATGATGGAATTACTTAAACCCCTAGGGAAAATGAACACATTCTAATTTCTTACTAAGATATTGCTCTCTTTATGTCATGCTGTCTTCACATTGAGAGGAAGATTGAATTTGGAATCAGATGGCTTAAAAATAATGCCCCATTTTAATGCAATTAGGAGCCTTCTAGGTAGAGTAGAGAACTTCAGCTTTTGAAAACAAAGGTTTAAAAAGTTCAAAGATAAATTTTCTTTTCTTATTTTAAGCAGTAAATTGAAAGATACAGATCATTGCTTGTTTTGGTGGTTCTAATTATTGAGACATCTGGCATTTTCTTCTTTTATTAGGTGGAAACTGTAACTCTGTATACTAAAATTTAATTATATACTTTAGTATTAAGAAGGTATTGTCTTAATCTATGGATGTTTCAATTTTATCAAAATATATTTCATATTAAATTGAATTATGTACTTCTCTTTTACTAAAAGTATGATTATAAAAAAATACACAAAGTGAATGACATATTACAATAAAGTGTACTAGGAAATTATTGAACTGGATCTTCCAGGAACCAAACTTTGATTAACTTCTAGTCCTTAGGAACTATATTATTCCAAACACTGAAAATTACAACTAGTGTTGTAAATTTTAGAATTAGAAAGCATATTATTTCAAATTACAGAAATTGCTGTTAGTATTAGAGAAATTTCAGGAAATTTAAGTAGATTGATTCTCACTGTGTGAATAAAAGATTGTCAAATTTATTACATTGTTTTCAATAAAATGAGTACCTGACTTTCAAAATATGATCATCTAGAACATTCAGAATGTTTTTAAACATGATTTGGAACCTACTACAAAGTGAAAAAATACCAGCTCCTAAAAATACCATAGTGAATAAGCTAAGAAAAGGCATCTAAGTAGAAAAAATGAAACAAAATTTTACATTACGTTTTTTTTCATGTTTATTCAGTTTGCTAAAACCTAAGAGTTTTTCTTGTAAAATTTTCACCAGTGCTATCATGAGTAGTTCAGAGACTCCATGAATGTTTAGATAATGGGTGTTTTGGAAGCATCAAGAGGTGATAGCTAAAATCAAGGGGAAACTTATAAATAAAGGCAAATAAAGTAACTCAAAAACCATAATTATCTTTGATTATTTAATGTACAAATGAACCTACCCACCACAGCTATCCTTGAACCATGTGCTAATCAATAAAAGGGCAATAAATTTTATGATGTTGTTCTGACATATTAATGAACGTTATTTTCAACATATCACAGGAAGGAATAATATGTGTAACATTATATTTTTCCACTTTCTGTTTTTGTAATCTGCTTCAATTATACACTTAATGTGTTTATTTTTAAAAACTAATAGTGAAAATATGTGAAGAGTATTAGCATCTGTTCTCTATCTGATGCCTCCATCACAAGGTAAAAATTGTTAGCAGCTTGAGGTACATGGTTTTCTCATCTACCTCATTTTCATACAAACATATATACTCAATAAACATAGTTTTAATGTAGACACATTTTAGCATAATGAAATAATACTATATATAGAATGTGAGAGCCCGATTATTATTACTATTTTAATCTTATAACAGCACATTGTTTTGCAAGTATTTTTTGATTGCATCTTTTCTATTTTTACTTTAGAGTACGTTCTTTAGTATTCCTTAAGAAAGCCTCTCTCAAAAAATACTGAACTTTTTATCTTTCCAACGTACATACTTTCCTGTGTTTAGAATATATTACTATGAGATCAGATTCTGGCATCAAATTTTGTTCTACTACAGAATTAAAATACCATCTTTGCAATTATTTAATTCAAGCTTATTTTGGGCTGGATTTTCTTTTTACTTTCTACATATATTTGTTTTTATTTCCATTGTTGATTTTTAATGTCATTTTGTTATGTTTCCATATTATACTTTGTGTGATTTCAGTTCTCCTGAGTAAGATGTATAATATGATCAGAATGTGTCTCATGTGAACCTGAAAATAACTTGTATTCTGTTATTATTTGTTTGAATATTCAATGTAAATTATGTAAAGATTTCTCATAACTGATCATGTTGTTTAGATCTTCTATAACCCTAATGTGTTAGGATCATTTGTTCTATTTATAGGTCATAAAAGATTGTTGCAATCTCCATTTATAATTGGGGTTTGTCCATTCCTCCATTTAGGCCTATTATATTTTTTTCCTCAGGAATTTTTGGTGTTCATTTTACATATATGACACATTCAGAATAATTATGTCTTTTAATTGAACTCTGTTATCATGTGATGTTTCTTTTTATAATGGTAACATTCCTTATTCCATATTCAGATTTATTATTAATATGTTCAGTCTGGCTTTCTTTTCATTAGTGCTTCATGATGCATTTTTTACAGCTTTTAATTTCAATATAGTATGTCTTTTTATTTGCCTTGAGGAAAACATACCTAAGTCTTCTTGTATTTTTATCCAAGCTGATATTCCTTGACTTTTAATTAATATGTTTAAAGCACTTGCATTTGGTTAGTTATCGACATGGTTTAATTGCAATCTACATTTTGTTCAGTTCTTTACTATTTTTTAACTCTTTTTTGCAATTATTCTCCTCTTACAATGCCTTATGTTAGAATCAATTAACTATTTTCATGACTTCATTTGGTCTGCATTTTAGTTGGTTATTTTTATGACTTTTTAAATGTTTTTGATGGTTCCCCTATGATTTACAACATATAAATTTAATGTGTCACTCACAACATTCAAATCATGTTTTTTGTTCTTTTATCTATAATACAAGGACTTCCAACTTTAATTTCTCCCATTTTTTAAAATATTTCATTTTTTAGTTGTAGATGGACAATATCTCTATTTTATTTTTATGTGGTGCTGAGGATCGCACCCAGGGCTTCACACATGCTAGGCAAGCGCTCTACTAGTGAGCCCGGCCCTCTCCCATGTTTTGTACTATTTTTTCTACATCATTTTCCCCTTCCCTTCTCCTACTGGTATTTAATTGCATCTCTATCACACTCTTCTATGATGATCCATAGCTCTTGTATGTTCTCTTAACTTCTCCCCCTCCTCTTTCTCTTCCTTCCACAGAGGTCTTACCTCTCTGCTAATGATAGAATTATTTAATGGTCTAAACTGAGGATATTCTCCTGAATCCTTCCCAGGAACAACATTTTCCCAGGGTGCTGAAGATCCTTATCCATATTTTTAGAGTTAGCCAATATTTGACTCTCCTCTGGAATTTAAGTCTTTGTTCCATGAGGGACACAGGGATGATGGATGTAGGTGAGGCTCCACACCTTTCCTCCAGCAAATGCTTCTTCTCAGGTGACTTCCTTGGGTCTCTTTTCCTGCTCTGTCTACCTTGAAAACGTTTTCTGGTGTCTGTGGAATAGTGTCAGTCAAATGGAATCAATCCCTCTTCTTTTTGTGGCTTGCAAAGTTGAGTTCCTATCATGATAACTCACTCTCAGTCTTCAGACGTTCCTTTAAAAATTCAATTTGATTTGTTTTAATAGCTGATGTGCCATCTGCTGTCTGTTAGGGTAAGCAAGGGCTCTCATCCCATCTCCTTTGGGAGGCACTTATACTTTTATTTTTAGAATCTGTTTTTTTTTAAGGGCTCAAAATACTGATATTATATCTGATGCTATTTAGGACAGACACCTTAGTGACACCTCTGGCTTATCCAGGTTAACCCATCTTTGGTACCACATAGCTGAATTTTGTCATTTCTCTATGCTCACTCCCTACTCCCCAGTAGGCAGTGCACCCTACTGCCCCCCCCCCGTAACACATTTGTAATTAATTGTAATAATTGCCTCTTGAGGGAAGCAGAAAACAGAGTAATTGTGTAATAGTTCATGATGCTTATTCTTTGGTCAACAGTTTTAACTGAAGTACCACAATCATCATAATTCTAGCAAGATACAGGTAGCATTGTTAAAGTTTTAATCATTTTATGTTTATAATGTTTGTGTGAAAATAGTATTTTAATTTCTTTGAATGGAAATAAATTTCATTTCTTTATAATAATAGTGTTATTCATATGTATATACATATATACATACATAAATATATAGATTAAAACATTTATCACAATAAACTTTATTCAGAAAAAGCTTGAACAGTAAAATGTAAATAATGTTTAATTACAGTACTAACTGCCATTGAATGAATGATTAAGTAGTACCAGATGCTTTCTGGTTAATTAATTCTCACAATACTCCTCATGTTACTCTCTGAACTTTACTGTGAAACAAATTTCTCAAGATGAAATGTAAAGCCCTACCTCTCTGACTATCCCGTAGGTACCATTCACTAATTATCTGTTTTGTTGATGTGTTTTGCTTTTGGGTGATGAGATCTTCCATATTTAGCTAACCATTTTCTTTCTTTGCATTTAGGATTTGATACCAGTATTTTGCCCATTTGCAAGGATTCACTTGGCTGGATGTTTAACAGACTCGATACAAACTATGACCTACTGCTGGACCAGTCAGAGCTGGGGAGCATTTACCTTGATAAGAACGAACAGTGCACCAAGGCATTTTTCAATTCTTGTGACACATACAAGGACAGTTTGATATCAAACAATGAATGGTGCTACTGCTTCCAGAGACAGCAAGGTAAAAGATGAGACACCTGTACATGCAAATAATAGACCTCCATTTCAAATTTTATGTAATGTTTCATGATGAAAGAAGTAACCATACTCTATGCCTCATTCATTTCACTAGATTTTTTTTGTAATGTGTGTGTTTATAAAAAAGAACCATAAGCAGCATGTTGAGCAAAGTAGCTCTGCTAAAAATGCAAACATGCTAAGTGAGATGAAAAATGGTAATTAATATTTTATATTAATGTACTTCATTATAGTTTCCATTATGAACCACCAAGAAGCACACAGAGATATGAGAACATAGATATTAAAAGTAATCATTAAAATTAATTTGCTATCTGCTTTGCCCATGGTGTAAAATAAATGGGTTTTTTATCACTGTACTGTGGAGTTTTAATGTTCTATTTTGTGATCATATTAAATGAGCTGAATGAACCACAGCATTTACCATAAAGTTATTTTTACTCATTTTTATTTTGAAATGACTAAGTCTTTCAACCTTTACAAAATAGTTCAGCCTTTCAAAAATTCACTAGCAAAGAAAGTGCTTCAATACTCTGGTAAAAATTAAGCAAGATGAAAAATTGAAATGCTGCTAATTCCTTATGTACCCTTCTTTATTAGGAATGCAAACCAAATGTAAATTTGGAAACATGTTACAGAATCAAAGGAATTAGCAATTTGTACCAAGTGCATACAGAGAAATAGATCTAAAGTTCACATCACAATGAAGTTTTGGGAAACTTAGAAGATAATGCTATGTATAATTCTGATGCTAATTTAAAAACCTTGAAAAAAGTTTAATGTGATACACCTGTTCTTGCAATGCTTTTTAAGATTTTTGAAAGCTAAGAGAATGAACAAGCTACTTTAAATTATGTCAATGATTATCATATTCCATGTAGAAATATGAAAACATTTTATAGGGATTTCTCTATCTAAATTACTTTTCACTATTTAGTGATAGTTTTATAAGTAGAGATCAAATGATTATCCTTAAATTGCTAATCAGGATTAGCTGAGTAGTGTAGCTTAACTGTTTATAAACCATTTTAAAGCAAAGTTTAAAGAATGGATTTACTGTGTTAAAATTTTAATTGCATGCATACATAAACACATGTCAACTTTACTGCATATATGCTCTCTAGGTCATTAAACACTCCTAAAAATCTAGGCAAGCTTCAGTGGCACATACCTGTGTGTGAGTGTGTGTGTATGTGTGACTACTGTACACATTATACATTATGTTGTGACTATTTAGAATTTTCTATTTCTCTACAAATATCCTCTTTGAAATTATTGAGTTTGAAAAATGGACAAATGAGGAATTCCAAATTTATTTAAATGTTTTGTTTATTTTTAAAATCATGGCTTATCAGAAATTATGGTGTATTGTGTCCTCTTTCTAAATTTTACATATATTTGGAGCATCTGGGTGACAATAGAAAGACCAAGGTACATTATTAACATTACACAATATTAGAATTTATGAGTTTCTCTGACACATCTTAAAAGAAGTATCAACTTTTCCATAGATTATAATGCTAAATTATTTCTCTATATCTTAGCAACTATTTTAAATGAGGGAAATTTCATCAATCGGTTAGAATTTCATTGCCAAGTAAGTTGACGCTTTAATAGTATATGATGGGAAATATTTTCATCATATAATTATTTTGCTGTTTTCTTTTGTCATCCAATTCATTCATTCTATGAAAAAACAAGATGATGGGAGAGTGATAACTCTCATCCTGGACACACATTCTATATGAACGTTTATCTGTATAAGTAAGGAATATAACACAACCAATATGTAATGTGTCTTCTAAAAGCATGTAAAGACTAAGTGAAGATTGATATCAAAGAAGTTACCCATTCTCTGTTTGACTAAAATCCTAAAGGTGACATTTTTAATGTCATTACAGACCCACCTTGCCAGACGGAGCTCAGCAATATTCAGAAGCGACAAGGGATAAAGAAACTCCTAGGTGAGTCATAGCTCATTCTTCTGAAGGCTTTATTGCTTACATAAATAACCCCAGGGAAACAGCAACATGAAATCAATATTAATCCAACAAAGATAGACTGCACTAAATTTCAGCAACAAAATTTATGAACTTTTTGAAAGCCATTAAACTTACTTTTATTACCTCACCTATTGAAAGATATTATGTCTGTTTTATTACCCTAATATAATGTTCATTTTGAAAGTTATTAAGTAAAAAGAGATTTAAACAATAATAAAGTTAAAACGTCAGCAGAAACTTCTAATTCTGTGGTTAATAATGTAAGAATTGATGGGTATACAGATAGATAAATATAGATATACACACAGAGAGAATATATAAAGCAAATATTTTAAGGATGGGGTGAAAAATGCTGAGTGCCTCAGAGAAGTTTGACTGTATTCTTTAGTGTTTTCATGAGTATTTTTGGCTATGTTACTTTTAGCAATGGAATGTATGTGTGGATGAATGGATAGGTAAACAGGTAGTTAGACAGATAGACCAACATATAAATAGATAATTGCAAATTTTACCACGAGCCCCGAACTATTTGAATGTTTGGTAATCAAGACACCATCAAACCATTAACTTTGATTATTGTATGTTTCTTTAAGCTTAAACATTTTAAATAAAGTCTTCTTAGAATAATGCTAAATTCTTAAAAATTTACAAAATTAGTACATAGTTTCCAGAAATCCTTTACCCAACTTTTCCTAAAGATAACTTCTTGCATACACCAAATAATCAGAGCACATTTGTAAAAATCTAAGAAATTAATATTTCTATAATCCTGGCAGCTATAAGGGTCAGGTTTTACTTGGATTACACCAGTTTTGTCACAGGTTTTCTTTTTGCATTTTGGTATATAAAGCAGGACAAAACTCAGGCAATGTGTCTTTTAAGTATGCTAATATATTTGTCTACTTAGTAGCATGTAACTTCATGATGACTCTGGATCTAATTAATCTGTTTTACATTTTGATGAGCTATCTTTGTAATTATAATATATAAATGTGTGTGTGTGTACGTTATATATATATATATATATATATATATATATATAACTAGCATATTTCTGTTATTAGTGTTCTCTCTCACTTTCAAAGTGAACTGGCATAAAATACATAAGAGTTTATGTCAAAAAAATGCTGGTTTAAAGTAGTAAATATTGGAAATTTTATTTTCTTATTTTTTGTGGCCTTAGATCCATTGAAAATGTTTCAAAGTTTTCCTTATTGGAGATACTCCATCTGCTTCACTGGAAGATTAGTAGTTCAAATGAATTGTAATTTATAAGTTTAAATCAACCACCTATTTATCATATCAAAATTGTAAAACTCATTGAGGGGGAAAAATTATGATCTAATATGGTATAAGAATAAATGGTTTTCATATTCTAACTATATATTTAGGTTTTTTAAAAAAAATTAAAATGATGTTTCCATCACAGGAAAAAAAAAAGTTCAGGAAAAAAAGAAACGTTTCTAATTTTCTAGAACTCACATTCTAATATTTAAGTATTTAGTGAGGAATGTGACCATACTTATAAATTACTAACTAAACATTTATCTTTAGGAATATACCATATACTGTGCTATATGTTATACAAATAGAAATAAATATCTCTTTCTGACCATTCCCACTAAACTGTGTTCTACAAGACTGAGTTTAAGAGATGCTTATACAACAATGAAAGTCAAGAGAACCAAAACATTTCCAAACAGAGGATATGGCAGTGTAGTTTTGAATGTATCCAGTGATAATCTACACACATGCACACACACATGAGATGGAAGATATGTCATCTCCTCCAGTTTAGGAGAAGACTTCATATTGATGGCATATTTAAGTTGAGTCTTAAAATGAAACAATGAAGAAAAGGGATTCCAGTTGATATTAAAAGGCAGTGTGTAAAAAAGGTGAAACAGCATTAAATTGAGTGGTAATAGCTACGTGGAATGAAAAGATCTTGAAAAATATGAATGAAAACTTTGGAGAATGAAAATAGAAAGTTGTTAGTGATGAGATGATATAGGGTCTTGTACACCATATAAGTGCTCCCAATGATTGAATGTGAGCATAGCATCACATAGTAATGCTGTACTACACCGCTGAAAACACTACACTTTCCAAAATGAGGCATGTTTAAATGGTAGTTTACTTAAAACAGGATATGAATCCATAAGTTTTAATCAGTTCCTATGGCAATACCAGTTCCAGGACAGCAGAACACATACCTGTTTTCTTCTACAGATGTCACTAATATGTAGCCTGGAATACAGTGGCACTTCACCTGTGTATGTCTTAAGGCTTATTGGTAAAACACATGTGTGCATTTGTGGGTGACAGTGTGCATATTTCACAGGACAGTACATCCCTCTGTGTGATGAAGATGGTTACTACAAGCCAACACAATGCCACGGCAGTGTTGGGCAGTGCTGGTGTGTGGACAGATATGGAAATGAAGTCATAGGATCCAGAATAAATGGTGTTGCAGACTGTGGTAAGGAGAAAGGTTATTTTAATAATTACCAAGCACAATAGTCAATACTGAGATCCTCATTAATTTGTCTAAGCACTGAATGAAGACCTGTCCTATGCAGACAGGTTAACTGCTATTTGACATAGATTATTTAGGAAAAGATAAAGAGTAAACAATGAAAGTAATCTCATTTAATCCTTAAATTCCTCTTCTACATTAATTTATTCTGTAACATTTTTAGTAGTTGTTGGTTTTCTATCCTGTTCAATATGATTAGATTTCAGTGAGACATAGTACTCAATAGCTATCTTATTTAATTTTAACATGTGGAGAATATTTCTTTATAATATGTAAGTTAAAGTGTTAGTACTACTAATTACTTCAGTTATTTGTGTTGCCAGTGGTGGATAAAATGTCATTTTTTTGTGAATGAAAATTATATGAAGATGAATTAAAAGTGAACAAAAATTATGTTGGAATCATGGACTTGTGAGATTTCTTAGCATGCTATGATTAAGAATATGCAGGAAATGGGAAAATAGAAACATTTTCTTCATATAAGATGGAAATTTCAGTGTGTGTTGATTTCAACCAATTCATAAACATTGAATTTTATTAATTGGATTTGTTATAATTAGATACCAAAGAATTATAAGAATTAATATTCAGAAGAGGTAAAAATGAAGACACACTGGCATTTGAGAAGTTGAAAAGTGAATACATACTGAGATATAAATGAGAATTATTACCTCCAGAAAAATTATTAGCTATTTCTAAAATATTTTTTTAAAATACTTTTAATAAATATTTCTTTTGTCAAAGTAACAAATTCCCTCCAACTTAGTGGCTCAATCTACAGAAATTTGTCATCTTGCCAATCTGTCACGAGTAGATCTCGGGTCTGTCTCACTAAGCTGAACATCACAGTATCAGCAGGGTAGTGCTCTTTTTGAGACTTGAGGAAAACCAGTCTCCTTGTCTTTCCTGCCTTCTAGAAGTCACACACATTCCTTATCTCATGGAGACTTACCTCCGAATTAAAACTAACTTTGCATCTCTTTGTCCATCCTTCTGTAGTCATATCTCCTTTTGATTCCATCTGGGAAAGGTTTATTGATTTTTAAGGACCCAACTGACAGTTGGGGTCTTCATGTATAAACTGGGAAAATCTCCCCCATTTCAAGTTATAAGGACCTAATCACATTTGCAAAGTTTCCATTTAAGTTATAATTTATAGGTTCTAGGGATCATGAAGTAAATATTTGGGGGAGGGGAACAATTATTCTGCAACCACACTTATAGAAGAAATTTTAAGCACTTTAAGATTCAATATGTCATGTGAACTTCTATAAAAACCGGACTGAGATCAAAATTACTGAACTAGAAATCTTAGTATAGCATACCTCAACAATAATTTTGCTATTAGCACACAAATTTAAAAAAATGATACAGTTTAACATGTAACAGTTTATCAAATAACATTTATTTCTCATCTTCATTAAAGTGATGAGCAAATTAAAAATTTATTAATTTTCCTATTTTTCATTAGTATTTTATCTCTTGTATATATATCACCCCAATACTCAGTCAAAATAAATATAATGCTTACTTATTTTTAGCTATAGATTTTGAGATCTCTGGAGATTTTGCAAGTGGAGATTTTAATGACTGGACTGATGATGAAGAAGATGAAGATGACATCATCACTGATAAAGATGAAATTGAAGATGATGACGAAGATGAAGGGGATGATGATGATGATGGTGATGATCATGATGGATACATTTGATTAATGGCAGCTGAGGTCAATAAATTCTACATTTGTAATATTGACAAAGTGATTGCCTATGGAGAATTACCTTGTTGCCCCCAAACAAAATTATTTCAAACCTCATATATATTTTGTATAATTATTTCGAATATGGCACGAAAAGTCATAGAAATTTATGTTTAAATAAGAATTATTTACTTTAAGTTTTTGTATGTCTTAGAGAAAAAGAGAACATATATGCAGTATAGCCAGACAAAGGAAAGTGGTGGAGAGCTACTAAAATAAATTCTGAATAAGAACAAATTTTGCAAATGTTCCATAAAAAAATAACAACGAACGAGTGCTTGGGATGATGAGTGTTTTGTTTTCTGAAAGCCCAGCTTAAATTTACATCTTATAGTGACCTGATCCCCAAGGATTTTATAAAATTATGCATGATCCAGATCTTTCCAAAGTAGCATCAGGGTAACAGAGAGACCACATGGTAAAACAAAGTGACAATTGTAGAATCTTATTAAAGTGTTTATGTTAACATTTTTAATTATGAAGTTATTCTGGATATGATAGGATATTTTATAAAATGGCAAGTATGGAAAACCACAGATTCTTGAATGTTAGAAATTTAGTTGTCCTTTCTAATTTTTATTTTAAACTGAATGGCAGTCTTACACATATATATATATTTTTAATATTCTTAAGCAGCATGACTTTTAGATTTCTGTCTTTCTGACCAGCAATTTAGGATACAGAATTTAGGAAGACAAAAGGAAATATTCATTTTAACCATATTTTCACTAAAAGTTTTTCATTTGCCCCCAAGGTCAAATTTGAAATTCTTAATTCTAATTTTATGTTCTATTTTAGATAAATATTTGCATTTACTATTAGAATTATGCCATTTTTGTTCATAGTGCTGAAGCTTAGAGAACGTATTGTATGGTGCCTTGCAAAAATAGAAATAGAAAGGATTAGCATGCATACCAATGTAGGATATTAGGCAATATTTAAGCACACCTAATTAACAAATTAATACCAGTAAAGGTACTGCTGCTGGAATGAAGAAAATGGAATATGTTTCTTTCTTTTTTTCTATTGTTACATAATTACCATGTGGACTGGTTTATAATAATTGTGTGGAGTGGCATTTAAGATTTAACTGTAACAAAAATTACTTTAATTGCTATATTTAAGTTAGCATGTTAATTAATTGTGTAGACATTTTGGCACACCATCACTTTTAAGTATATCAGACCAATGGTTTTGTGCCCATAATAAAAAAGGAAAAATCCTGTTGAATATTACACATTGATATCTTTAATTTCAACAGTGGGTTAACTGTTTTCCTGGTATACTATTCATTGAAAGCAAAATTGGTGGATTCTTTCCATTTAATTTATACACTAAATAAAAACTTTAATGTTGAACTTACATAATATTTAAAGTATAATGCATTTTCTTTTCTACTGTTTATGTATAGTTTACAAATAAAGAATCTTGTAACCAAATCAACTGTTCCCTAATGATTTTTCTGGAGTATACATGGTAGCATGAAGGATCCATAATGTATTCCCTGATTTTTAAAATGAACATATCACAAATTAGCTTGGGAAGTTTTCTGTGGTTTTTGAATTTCAAAACCAGAGCTCTTGACATCTTGAATATTGTTTTTCAATGTATGCCCAAAGTGATTTTTATTGTTGGTTTGTCTTAATTTGTTACATTTGTCATATATTGAAAAGTAAATAATTTTCTTTGTTAAAGCAGTATTTTTAAACCCATTTTTTGTGATATCAAACAATATATTTAGCTACATTTCTAGCATTTTCAAGAGTGTCAGATAGCCTTGTCTCTTTTACAAATATATAGGCATAACAAAATACAACTGTGGATTGGTTGAGAAAAGATCAAAACAACAATTCTACCCACACATTTAACAAATTAATTCAAAATAACAGACATGGTGCTCTTGAAGTTAAACTATTTTCTAAATTGTCTCCTTTTAGACTCTCAGGAAAGCAACTAATTCAACAGAAAATATTAAACTAAAACATTAACATGAATGAACTTTATATACATCATTTTTATGTACAAAATATACTTGTATGTATGCATATAAAAATTCTATTTGTGATGAACTTTAGATCTCATGATCATACTTCATTTTAAATATTTTGCCTCAACATAATTGTACTTTTATATTTTTCATAAAAGTATAACTACTGGGCAGCTGTAGTAAGCTAGTCACGCTTCTCAACACTAGAGATTCATCAGTGAACCAATAGTCTTGCAGTTAATATACTAGTTTGAAGTACAGACAATAAGTCTATTTCCATTTCACACCACAACGTAGTTGATGCTCCAGTAGAATAAATCCAACAGACTTTTCCCCCCCTAGATTTAATTTAAATAGAACAAGATATTTTGAATCCAATTAAAACTCCTTAATACTAATCCAAAATCCTAAGGGAGGATTTTTAATTAAAAAAAATTAACTACCCTAATATTTTGTTCTTCTTTAAGTTGATTCTGATTAATAGGCATGAAACCATGCTAAGGTGAGATATCAAGCAACATTATTCCAGTGTTATTTTGGAAAAGACACATGCAAGTCAAAAACTGCAGGATATTCAGGATCACAACAAATTAAAAATTAACACTGATGAAAATAGTAGAAAAGAAAAAAATATCAATTGATTCTGATATATCACAAATCTAGTAGATAAAGTTATAAATGCTTTCTTATTTTTTATAGACAGCACAAACATTTACATATGCTGCATAATGCCATTTGGAGAATTAAGCTTAAAATAAACATAAAGCATTTTAATATTGATCAAAATGATATGCAGTCTAAGGCAAACCGTGTTTCTGCCAATTATTTAATAAAATAATATCCAAGAATCCATAACCAAGAATATCCTAATTAATTAGTAAGACAAATATTAAGAGGGTATGCATTTTTTATATTAACCTAAAGAAGATATGAAAATAACTCATAAACATTGATCCTGTTTAATTAAAGCAGTGGCTCATTTAAAGCCAGTTTAGAAGACTGCAAAAATAAACAACTGATTCATAACAAATATTTTGATGAATTGTTTATATGAAATCAATGCCTCAGCTACATGCAGCAGGTCATTCAGGACCTTGTACACAGATCACTTTTTGAGATGCCTAATAACAGAAGAAAACATGTAGAACCAAACCAAACCAAACAGAACCTCTTAAGAAAGTGAGTTTATTTTGCCTGTTATATACTCACACATTTACACACACGATTAGTCCATTTTTTTTTCTTGCAGTTAAGAAAAAATGACTGAATTGACTCACATTTATTTCTCTTATCTCTTGTTCAGTATGAATAAAAAGACCTGGACTGTATCACAGGTTTTTCAATTGAAATAAAAGGAAAAAAAACATGAGTCTAGCATATTTAATTGCATGAAGATGTAAATAGCTGATGATGATGTGAATTCCCTGCAGTTTATTCTTTTCAACATTGTTTTAAACATAATAGTTGACACTGAGGTGAATATAATGGAAGAAGACATTTTCATTCCTTCTAGTACACATTTTTTATACTAATCAATATTAGCTTTTTACTCATCTTTAAAATATTTCATGAATTATAGCTTGACTGCATAAAATCTTTATCAATATTTGAGTCAATTTACACCTCAAAGAGAGCATCTTAAGCATTAACTCTGTACAGGGTATATGTCATCCCTCCTGGGGCAAGGCAATTTGAAAAAATCTTTCTGTATAATCATTGTTTTCTCTGCTCAGTTGTGTATAATTTGTTCTATCTTTGTGGAATTTCTCTGTGTCCTTATACAAATCTTACCTAGCAAAATTAGGATAAATCAATACATAATAAAACATGATTTAAAGTGACATAGTAAAAAGCTGTAGGTGAAAAATCTAGTTGAAAACAATAAGAAAAAAATTAGTAAATTTATATAATTATACCCATATTCACTAGTTCAAAGGCATCCTTTAGGGTTTATTTTTAATATATTTGTAATGGTAAGTCACCTTCTTGATATTTAGAAACATAAACAAACACACACTTGGGTTTAGAGTCTTGCCATGCCATGCATTTCTCACTTGTTGAATGCAGTTTAATATATTCATCCTATAGGATTTCTGTGAAGGTTAAATGTGATACAAATTCAAATCAAGAGCTTCTCTGTAACATATTAGGTGGGCACTGTTAATTTTTTCAAGTCTTTAAAATAGGTTAGTAAAAGTAGTCTTACTGAAGTTTGTAAGACATACTTCCAAAATTATCTTTTTTCCAGTTTTGTTTATCCAAATAAATTACTTAGCTTATAATACCCTTATATAACAAAAAAAGTGTCATAAATAGTGCTTGCATCATAGGATCAGTCTGAAGATAAAAAGAATTAAGTCATGGTGTCTGGAACACAGTAAATACCAAATAATTGCAATTTGTATTGCTACATATAGAAGTGTGGTATTCAAAATCACATTAAGATATGAAAAAATTAATTCCAAACTTGAAAGTCCTAGTGTTAGATTTACCAAGGATTTCTCAATTGTTAATAAGTATATTTCAAACTAATATTTGCCACGAGTTGTGTACTTTTGCCATATGTATTGTACATTGAATGGGACATGGATTAAATACACACAGTGATCTAATAGCTGTGTACTTTTTCTCTTGCATTTTAGATAAAGATTTGCAGAAATCACTGGCACTAATACCCATGTCCCCTCTCCTTCCTTGGCATATGAGGCAACATCCTTTTTTTCCCTAATCAGGTTGAGGTCTTACAACTAGTTCTGACCAACTCTCAGCTGAAGTAACTTGTGTGTTGACTGGCAGGGCAGATCACAACTACCAGTTTATATACAGTTGGGATTAGTGACAAGCTGTGTGTTTAACCTGTTTTCCCAGTTCCATTTCATATAGTCAGGCTACTTCCATATTTAAAATTGCTATCATTACATAAACCTTATTCCTTATTCTTATGTCACATACAACATGTTTTGAAAGTCAAATTTCTCCAAAGTGAAGCACTGGCACTAGTTAATATACTTATTTTTTTTTTGGGGGGGGGTGGCAGTGCTAGGGATTGAACCCAGAGCCTTATGCATGCAAGGCAAGCACTCTACAAACTGAGCTATATCTCCAAACCCCAATATACTTATTAATGGAAGGAATTTACATAGCAGTATAGGAACAGCAGTTTCTGGAGCCAAATCATTGAACTCAGTCTTGTATTGCTTTCTGACATTGTACAAACTCTCAACTTACTTTACTTCAATTTATTCATTTAAAAAATTAAAAACTAGCATTAAGATTTATTTTACAACTTCATGGTGGAGGTTCAAAGAGAATCCTAATAAAATATCTACCTCAAAAACTTAGCTATATTATTTTTAAAAAAAACTAAGGAAAAAGAGTATGCATAGTGGTAAAAACCTTTGGCATACAGTTTGACTCCTGGGACTTGATATTGGCTCTGTGGCTTACAGATGTTAGGCAAGTTACTTCTCATCTTTGTGGATCAGTTGCTTCATCAGTAAAAGAGATAAGATATTAATTCCTATCTCATTGGTTCAGTAAGACTATGGGAATTAACACACACACACACACACACACACACACACACACACACACACACCAAAAAAAAAAAACCACTTAAACAGTACCTGGCTACTTAGTAAGCACTAACTAATAGTAACTATTAAGTAAAGAAGAAGAAAAGAAAAATCTATGAACCACTATACATAAAATCATCACATTTTTCTTTTCAAATGAGAATACAGAGAGTATTATCTTGGTTTCTTCATAGGAAAACTATTCCAGGTAAATTAGATGACCTCTAAAAATCACCAGGGACATCAATGTAGAAACCAAAGTACAAACTCAGCACCAACTCCTTCCTTCCTTCCTTCCTTCCTTCCTTCCTCCCCCTCTTTCTTTATTTTTGTATGTGTGATTTGGGGGATGGAACCTAGGGCCTCACCACTAGAACACAAACACTCTAGTGTTGAGATGCACCCCCAGGCATCTCAGTACTGTATCATGTTAACTATCTTTTATTCTCTCACAAAAGTTCTCTTTTAAAAATGTACTTTTTATTGAAGGGATAAACTTTCAGACATTGATTATCTATAGTTTAAGATATCCTTTCCAAAAGAATAGGTGTTTATAAAAATTTCTTAATATAATCTTCCCATATCAGTAATTCTTGGTGTGTTTTCAATTGGGTTGTCAAATAATGCTAACTTTCATGAGAGTTTTTTAGCCCCTTTGAAGGTAAGATTTAGAAGTGCCTGCATTGAAATAAAACAATAATTAGATTCTGTAAATCTGTTTTAGAATTTAGCAGAGGTTGCACTAGAGTGTCATTTTGAATTTAGACTAAAAAACATAAATTTTGTGGAAAGCTTTAAAAATAATTTAACTTTTTGTGGGAGGAGAAAAAAGTAGAGGTGGAACCAATAGGGGACAGACAGATGAGAATGATGGAACATGAGGTTAAGTGTATTATTTTATAAAATGGGGTTGTGATGTGCTGACCCCCACATGCTTTCTTTTTCAAGAAGCAAGTTACCTGCAACTCTGTCTGGCTTAAATAGACAGGATGTGTCACATTCCTCAGCAAACTACTTGTTATCTGCAGGAGAGATGCAGGCTCCAAATATTGTCAATAAGAGGAACTGAAGTTATCCTGGAGGGGGAGACTTTTATGATCCTTTTCATACATCAAATCCCAAAATTCACGAAGATAAGAATAATTCCTCCTAACCATAAATTCTGTAAGGATTTATAGTTAACAATCCAATTAGAACTGGTCAGCATGAGCCAAAGTGACCTAGAGGGGTCATGGTAGTGGGGATTTGAAAGTCTGATGTCACCCTGCTGTCAGTCAAAAGGCAAGAGGCAGACCTGGGTAGGACTCTCTGGTAACTTCTCTGGGATCCCCAATAAAATTGGAATGCAAGAGATGCACACTGTCTTCTTTCATGGAGACCCACTCTCTCCATTGAGATTGTCCCCTTTCTCTCTTCCCTGTGCCTTTAATAAATTCATTCCTTTTACTCTGAGCAACATGTCCTAAATCTTTCTGACTTGATTGCAAGAATAGGGCCTTGAATGGGGGGTTGAAGCAAGGGGTCTTTGCACTGCCTTCATTTCCCAGAGCGCCCCAGCCCTGTAACTAAACTGTGAGAAGTATGGAGCATACACTTTAAATCTTTGAGCAACCTCAAAAAAAAATGTAAGTCCATGACATTAATCATTTTACACTTGTAAACAAATTGAAAACTTTTATTTTATCATATGAATAAATGTTAGTATGGAAGTCTGCCATTATTGTTAAGCTAATTCTGAGTTTAATTTAGCCAGATACAATTTTTTATATGACATGTAAATATTTAACATTTTTTCTCTTTTAGGATAATGCATTCCAGGTGTTCATCATTTTCACTCTAAACAAGAGACACTTTTTCTGAACAAATTTAACCATCTAGAGAAAGACAGATAGGAGATAAGGGGAAAATACCCATTACTGTAGGATAAATTTGTGGAGAAATGAACAGATAGAAACCTTTAAATTGGACCTCACTTTGTTCTTATAAATTAAAATTACATCAATAAATTTTATATATATGGTAATGGTAAATTATTTGTCAGGGTTGGTCCAGGCAGCCCTGTAAATCATAGACTGTGGAGGCTATTGGCTTATGAATCAAAATATATATTTGAAAGACCTCAGATT
This sequence comes from Marmota flaviventris, assembly GCF_047511675.1. Classification (NCBI taxonomy): domain Eukaryota; kingdom Metazoa; phylum Chordata; class Mammalia; order Rodentia; family Sciuridae; genus Marmota; species Marmota flaviventris. The sequence goes on from NC_092500.1 coordinate 158,751,196, forward strand.
TAATAAGAGAAGTAGTGAGTATCCCTGTCACTCTTGGTTCAGTTTCTGAAATGTGTGATTATTTGAATAAAATTTTGTTTTCATGTGAATGTTTAGTCTTATTTTTCACTGGGGTTCCTTAAAAGGGCCACTATTTGAAGTAAAACTGCCTCTTGATTATTTAAAGTTAGGTGAAGTACTTGAGAATTAATGAGGTTAAGGAGGCTTTAGGTTAATAACCATATATGCCTGATATTGAATACTTTTAAAATATTCCAGGCTTACAAAGGCATTTTTAAATTAATTCACTCAGGCTTCTAGGCAGGTGAGAATAAAATGATCACTTGCCTATGAAAAGAATCTGATCATTTACCCAGGATTCTATTTCAAATTAGCTTTACAAGACCTTGCTCTTCTTTTTGTCAACTAAATATTCATTTGTGCTTTGATCCCATTTAAAGGAATAGCAAAACACTGGGTATCAAATAAGCCTAGCAAATATCCCTTAGGAATGTTCAATGGGTACCAAATTACTGTGAACAGTTTCTATTTGTGCCTATGATTATCCCTATTAGGAAGTGACTTTGTAACTGGTCTTAGCTACATAATGATACATTCTCTAGTTTGATGACAGGAACATTTGCAGTTCAAAATTTTGCAAGGTGGAAACACAGCAGATATAGCCATTCGGTTATATTCTTCTCTGCGTGGCTACCATGTGAGTCCCTTTTTTGCCAGGAAAGACATTGTCATGTTTTATCAGCAAAAACAACTTCCCTCTGCCCTTGCAGTGCCTCAGGCGGATTAATTTTAACACTGGACTTTGATGGGTCCATTCAAAGAGCTGTTCATTTAAAACATGGTCTTGGATGTGCTGTAAGGGAGATCTGTTAAACATTTATAAATATCACAGCTTCTATTTTAATTCCTCATGCTAATGAGAGAAAATGACAAATAATAAAGCCCAAAATGAAAATTAAATTTATATAATAGATGTCACACACTATTGCTGCAGTATTTAGTTAAAAATACAGCATCTCTATTAATCCCTTTCAAAGACATTGCTAGGGCATTATCCAGGCCTGCACTTTTACAGATGTGACTATCCATGGGATTCTAATGCTTCAAGCCAAATTGTGTTTTTCCTTTCTCTTATATTCATATTTCTGACTTTTGGGGAAACAAATGACCTATTAAAGTAGAGAGGTCACACGTCGGTCCATTTTACACTTGTCAGTGTCCAGGCAAGTGTAGCATACATGATTGATCTAGGGAAATTTCATTGAATTTTCATGAGTCTTTCAATCCTAGAAACCCAATAACATATATCTTCAAACAAATAGCCATATAAATGAAACTATCCATGTAAAATAAACCTCTGAAGAGTATGTCTTAGTAGGGAGAAAAACTAAGGAATTGAATGAATAGTGACATCTCATCCCCTAAAGATGAAAAGAAAGCAGCTGAGTCTCTGAGGTCAGAGATGAACAGCAAACAAAAGTAAGGTTGTGACTAACCCAAAAAGTCATGCTCCCTAGACTTAGTAGAAATACCTGCACAGCACTAACAGCTACTGAAATAAAATCAGCCATCTGATCAAGTCACATACCAAAGGACAACCTTTTGTCCCCTTTTCAACTTTAGCCAAAACCTTTGTCATAACCTTCCCCAAAATATATACAAAGTCACCCTTTATGGTGACGAGTCATGTCATGTCAATCACACACCTCTCTCCTCATGTTTATTCTGTGATTTTAGACGCAGTGAAGAAAGAACAAACAGAATTGTGAAAACATATTCTTTTTGATAACCACCTTTTCCTGCTAAAACCATATGTGATGGCTACTTTGAGCTTCTTCAGATTTGTTGGCCAGATGGAGTCTTGATATCAGAATCATCAGCAACTCCAATCATTCCTTTGCTTTGTTTTTCCATCAAAAGATAAAACAAATGACTAGAAATTATCTTGTTACATGTTAATTTATGTTGTTCAGTCTTCCACATAGATATTTAAAACTGGTTGCAAAATAATTGTTCTACATCACACTCTCTCCTACTTCTGTTAAACATTGTGATTCATTCTTTTCCTTCTTATTCCAGCTATCAAAAAAGTGACTGAAGGTTGTTGCCTCAACTACATTTATTCCCTCTTTTCTATTTCCTTCTCCTTCAAAATGTAAAAAAAAAGACAATTTCCAAAGCATGTATACACACAAGCATGCTCATACCTGTTTACCATACCTACACACACTGAGAAGAAAGGGAGAAAGAAAATACTCAAATATATATTTTTATAGAAGTGGAGAACTTGCTTGAAAACATCTTTGAGTTCCCATTCTTCCTCCACAGCATTCATAATGAGCAAATATATAGAACATAATTACACTTGGAAAGTTGTTTATCAACTTCAATATGTTAAAAACTAATTATGCTGAAAGTTCTATCAAAGTTGTGCTGGTGTTGATGGAGCCTGTAATGATGTCTTCCTTGCATGAGAAGGCCATAAACAAATTACTGCTGCTATACAAGCACATTAATTTCTGATTGTAGGAGGAAGTTTCTTTTTTGACAGACTGAGCTCACAGTCCAAGCATTAACACCTGTTTAATCACAAAATCATATGCTATCATATAATTGAGTCCTAAGTTAATTCCTTCATAAAATTAATGAATAAGAGATTGAGTGATTATTTTTATATTTTGATTTAGAGCTCTAGAAGTCAAACCTGATAAATGATCTACCAAACCTACATAACAGTTGTTCTAGTATAATAATGTAAACTGTCTGATTTCTATAACTTCTTAAAAACAAGTGTTTAACTATAATATTCAATATACTTAACTACAAAGCAATAATGTTCTTGAATTTTATATTTATAGAGAGTGTTTAGCAAATTTATAAAAATGATATTTAATCTATTTTCTTTGGGAAGATGGGAACTCTAGATATGACAGGCAAAGAGAAAATTTTCAAGTGAACAATGATCAAACTTCAGGTTAGGTCTCATGTTGGACATAAACTCTTTCCCAAGTCATGCCACCTCTTTTTAGACCTATTTCCTCTGCTCCTTCACAGTATTTCCACAGGGAGTTGCAATACCCTTATCACACAAAACTTCCAGTACTGAAATTTATTGTCATTTGCTTATCAGTCTCTCAGAACAGTTGCTCCATCTTTAAATCCCAACAATAAGCAACCAGTGGATGCAGTTGATGTTAAGAATTTATTTAGGGAATCAGATTGTTAAAAACAGAAAACAAATGACTCAAACTGTAAAAGGAGCAACATTAGAAAGGGTAGTCTGAGAATGAGCTAGAACTCGGGATGCAGAAGGTTGACAGGGGACAATTCAACCAATTATAGAAAAACAAGTCTAAAAGGTGCAGGGCATGGAAACCGTCTTAACAAGGAGATATGTAAAGATAGTTCAGGTTTGGAGAGTCAGAAAAATGTTACAAGGAACAGAATTTATTAAAATACAAGTGTACTGTAAAGGATAAGGAGTGTTGATGGTCCATTCCATTAGTAGAGCTTTGACAAATGTGATAGAAACTGTAGTAATTACTCTAGGAAACACATTAAAACCTAACAAGGTCTAGTCTGAAATGTTCTGACAAACTCCAATATGTCTCAATGCTGTTTCACGGGAAAAATCACCTGTCAGTCCCACATGGATGCATTAGCATCCCTTGACAGCTATGATGCTTTCCATTCATTACATAGCTCAAGGATAAGAATCTGTTCATCTGTTGCAGGGGAATTCCCTTATCTTTTGAAGCCTAATGAACAAATTGAACTGATACCATTATTTCAATGAAATATTATGTTTTCATATGTATTATTCTCACATGACTTAAGAGCCATCCTACAGCCAAGATACATTCATTCTGAAAGAACATTAACTTGATTCTTGGAGATACAAGTGAAAGAAATCAAATTCAAACTATTATTAGGAAATTATTACATTTTATAAATAGAGGCCCAGAGTGAGCCTTCATATACACACAGCTTAATCTAAATTAGGACAGTGTTTCTGCTTTCTTTGAATTTACCTCATGTTAAAGCCAGGCATTATGAGTCCTAGACATCCTCACTGTTACCTTAGTAGTGCAGTAAAGAGAGAACCTTTTCCGCTAAATGCTGTTAAAAAAAAAAAGTCAAGAATTAATGCTGAATGGCCCCATTTGAATTCCATGATATTTTTGAAACCATCATTGAGGCCTAGACATTATAGCATTTGCAGGTGTTATTCCTGAATTAAGGGTCCAACTATAGAACCAGAACTGATTGGCTCACCCATGTGGATGGGAAGTAAGAGATTTTCCAAATTAAGTGATACAGGCCCACATCCTTACATGTGAGGTGGAGTAGAGGTGGTGGCAGAGCAGAGATCTAAAAATAAAGAGATATGTTGTTGCGATCATCCATTTTCTTTTCAATAAAGAATACCAGCAATCACAAACTCAAAGGTGAGAGTTGATTTGGGCTGCCCTTTTGGAGGTTCCAGTCTCTGCTTATTTGGCATGTGGCAAGGCAGTGTATCCTGATGGAAACACACAGGAGAAGAAGCTGCTCACCAAACAAAGAGTGGGGGATGGGCAGGCCCCACATCCACTTCAAGGGCACACCAGCGACTTCTAACTTCCCACTAGGTAGGCCTCACCTTTCAGTTTCTACTACCTCAATCTGAGGCCAAACTGGAGATTAATTCTTCAAAACATGTACCTTTGATGATCATTAGCAGTTATAAAGACAAAAGTGGGTGCTATTCCCATAAAATTTGGGGGGTTAAAGGAAATACATAAGAGATTGTTACAGCTAATTTCTGTCTGCTAGGTTGTCTTGCCTTTCTACAAACACTTCCACATGCAGCCTCCCATCCCTAGACCCTGAACCCTCTTGAATCCTCCTTGCAATTCTTTACATTTAAGAACTCCACCTGATTCTGAATTGCCTACCAAATGCTGTGAGAGAGACTGTGAAGAGGTAGACACTTGCACACACAAAAAGTGGGGAAACCAGTGTGCCAGTGTAAACTGGTACAAACTTTCTGATGGCGAATTTCGCAGTATCTAACAAAGCTGCATATCCACTTACTGTCTAATCAGAAATGCCACTTCTGACAATATTCCCTGCAGATACCCACCAAAAATCCAGTAGTACATATACAGAAGATTTTCTTTAATTGCAAAGTATTAGAAACAGTCTACATTTTAATACATAAGGGAGCAACTGAGTGAACTATGTCACATCTACATAATAGAGTACTTTGCAAGTATAAAACATGAGGAAACCTTCTTTAAGGCTATATGAAGTAATTCCTTTGTTATGTTTTTAAGTAAAAAAAAAAAGAAAAAAGATGTTTGCATAACTCTTTAACATGATGCTTATGTTAATTAGGCTGGGAAAAGAATAGTACTTTTATGGTAGGCAAATGTGACAGACACCATGTTAGCCATAAAACCATAGATAATACACCCAGGAATAACACCTACCTACATCTTATGTCCCCTAAAATGAACCACAAATAACAGCACAGTATCACTTCTCTAATCCTCTTGCAAAAATTTATAATTTCAATTTTATCACAAGCAAACAAGACAAAAAATGTTGGAGGGGTATTCTACAAAATAAATGACTTGGACTCTTTCAGATTCTCAAGGTCAAAGAAAAATAAACACCAAGGAAGTGTAACAGATTGAAGGAAACTAAAGAAACACAAAAACTACATAGAATTGAAGATCTTTAGGGATTCTGGATCACAGAAGTTCATTAGTGGGGAAATTAAAAAGTTTTTAATAACTACAGATTAATTAGTAGTATTTCATTGATATTAATTTCCTGGATTTGATAATTTTGTTGTGGTTCCACAAAAAGAGAAACTGGAGAAAAGATACAAGGGAAATCTTTGCAAGTTTTTGTAAGTTTCTAAAATATGAAATTTATTTCAAATTAAATATCTAAAAAAATCTGCAAAAACTAAATTTAAAAATTGATCACAAATATTTAAGAACTGGCTATAGTCACATGTGGTCAGGAATTCTCTTCAAATAACTCAGATGACAATGTAAATTAGATTTCTATTTGAGCTGCAACAAAGTACCATAAAGTGAGTAGTTTAAAACCATAAATGCATTATCTGATAGCACTAGAGGCTAGAAATCCAAGATCAAGGTGTCTGCAGGGTTGACTCCTTCTGAGGTCTTTGTTATGAATGAAGAGTCTGCTCCAAGCCTCTTCCTTGTTTCTAGGAATTATGTGCTCTTTGATAGTGTAACTCCTAAGTTTTCCTTTTTCAATAAGGATACTATGTTAGTCAGGGGTCATCAAAAACATAAAATCAATAGAACATGTAAAGAGGTATAGTGATAGAGAAACAGATTTATTCTAAAAAATTGGTCAACCATTTATGGAGGCTGGGAATTCCCACCACCTACACTCTGCAAGCTAGAGACCCAGGGAAACTGGTGGTTTAATTTAGTCAGACTAAAAAACTCAAGAATCAGGCAAGCCAGAAAGCCTGAGAACCAGGGGAGCCAATGTTATGAATCCAGTCCTAGAACAGGAGAAGACAAAATGGCTCAGCTCTACCGTGAAGGAGAACAGGGGCAAATTCCTTTTTTATCTTTTGTTCTGTGCAGGTCTTCAACTTATTGGAGGAATTCATGCATATTAAGTGGGACTATCTGTTCTACTGGGTCCAGCAAATCATAGGCGAATTTTCTCCAGAAACACCCACACAAAAATATCCAGAAATAATATTTATCTAGGCATCCTATAGCCCAGTCAAATAATGCATAAAAGTATTCATCAGAGACACCGGATTATATTACTTAGGGCCACACCTTATTTCTGTATGGCCTTATTTAAACTAATTAAATTTGCAGGGGTCCTATTCCCAAAGACCATGTTATGAAGTACTAGGTGTTCAGAATACAATATATCTTTTTTCTTTTCTTTTTTATTGGGGGAGTACTCTAAGAAGGGAGAATGATGAGGAGAGACAACATAATTTGAACCATAAGACAAACACATCAAACACATCTCTGATCCAAAATACATCCTACTATCAACTCTCTAGCTCAAGAAAGATATTAACAGAGAAGATTAAGGTCATTTCAAAATTCTATGCAAAAATTCCAGAAATGGTCACAATAAAGTCTGATAGTATAAAAAATAATCATATGGTAAAATACGCTGAGAAATTTCTCCACTTAGTTCCCAGCAAAGGAAATGTGCAATTATAATCATTTTCAGCACTAAATCATGAGTCCTGGCTTCATGATCTCTCTCCCCCACTTACCAACTGTGTTCTCCAACTCCTTGAATTATTTAAAACAATGATTTTCTTTAACATAGGTAATAAGAGGTGAGTTTCTGTCACTAGCAGATAAGCATCTTGGAAGACAAGAATAGTCACTGTTTTGTTCTTTCAAATAGTAAATATCTGGACATGTTTTATTATGTTAATGTATGTATAAAGCTATTCTCATGGAAGTGCTCTGAACTTTCCAAGGATACAAAAAGAAGCTGATCAGAAAAAAAAGATAAAATAATTTTAAATATATTAAAAGGACATTTTAAATTAACAAGGCAAGAATCTATAAATTGAGTAGGATAATTAATAAGTTTTCTGGGGGAAATGTAAAAGTCATTTCTTACCTCACATATACATGGCATTAAAATTTTAATAACATAAAATGTAAAACTACTTTTACTTCTACATTTGGTTATACCAGTTATGCTATAAGTAGTTTTATCCAAGAAACTCCAAATGACTTAATGAACAGATTATGACTCCTATTCCTTCTAGTACCCTTGATCTATTGACTCTGGTTCCTGATACAAATTTCAGAGCTTTTATAAAGCACATTGATAACTATGAGGATTTAGATAACTTCATAAAGTAGATTTTCATTAATTTATCAGTTAGTAAGAAGAAAAGGTACTGGTACTTAGTACCCAATTTATCAAAACTTTACTCTGGATACAGTGGCTGCACTCTGCTTTCAGGATTATCTGGATTAAAATGTAGCAATTAAAGTAGCTACTTTTGTCCTTAAAACTGCCTTAACCAATATCCCTCCAACTGTGGATGCTATTGATGGCCACTTTCATGTTTTATTTCCTTTGAAAACTAAAAGCACCTGAAAATGCTGAGCATGTTCAACCTAGTATACTGGGAGAAGTCTGAGAATCAATATGACAATCCTCTTTTTGTTTTTTAATCTTCAAATTTTCTGTGATTAGGTGCTCCATAAATTTTGTTAGAGTTTTCTAGAGTTGCTCCTCTCTTATATTGTAGAGAATATGATTAAATGCATGAATGGAATGGGCACTTTCTTAACTCGACTCTCCAAGACCCAGGGGAAAGGATATTAAGATTCTGTTGGTCATCACTCTTCTTATCATTTTTCAATCTTAGAATCTATCATTTTTCATTGTAATTCACTGATCATATAGGGAAATTAGTAATGACCATATGTCACAGAAATGGCAATGAGAGTAATTTGCTGTAAAAACAAAAGTTACAATGACCTTTTTTCGAAGTCTTAATTTGTCTCAGCTGAATAATTTCATCTATATACTAAAATACTTGCAACTGTATCAAAGGTAAATTACTTGGATTTATTCATGAGGCAGTGAGTAAAATGGAAGCAGCAAAAGAAAACAAGGGCTTTCTTCTGTTCCTTAATGTGGTTCACCAGGCATGGGTGACTGCCACTTTGCAGACCACAGACCACGGTTCTCAGTGGAAACAGGATTCAATTCACCCATATTTGATGCCCCTCCTCAGGGTACCTATTCTTGTAAGCGCCTGCTTACCTCAGAAGACAGTCTGTGACTTGCTTCGCCTAATGGCATGTATGCAGAAGTCTCATGAAGATTAGTCCTCAGTGTATGTGTTCCATCATCCTTTAATCCAGATAGAAACTGCTCCATCAGTTTGTACCCAAGTGAAGATGACACAGAGCAGAATTGCAACTGACCTGCAATAGGGAACACAGAAGCCTCTGAGATTTTCCAGTTCTTTGTTTCCACAGTATAAGCTAACCCATTGGGATGAATGTGTTATCTATTTCTACATTGTAATTGTAGGCTTTGATGTTGTTTTAGAGTCTGTCTCTCCTATGAGTCTTGGAAGTCTCTGAAGAAAAGAACTGCAATTTTCAACTCTTTTCCTCATGCAAATAGCACAATGTATTGCACATAAAAGTAAGACAATAAGTGTTTGTTCATAGAAAGGAGAATCAAGGGTTTTTTTTTTTTTTTTTTTTTTTGTAAAAATATGTCAACCAGCCTGAATTAGTTCTAGGATGCAGATAAAAAAAATTATTCATTTTAGCAATAAATGAACAGTTAAATTTTCTCCACAGCTAGTTTGTGTAGATTGGTCAAAGGCTGGGTGGACCTACACACATTTGTTCTTATTTCTTCAATAAGCACTTACCAGGTTTTTATATTGCTAAGTAATTTCTAGGCATTGCAGTACAGAAAAGCCCTGCCCTCAGGAGTACAATGGGTCATTAAAAGAGAGACAACAGGCTAATTTAATAAACAATCAAAATATAATGTGATTGTTGCAAAGATAGAAAATCACAAAAAATCAAAAAGTAAAAAATAAAAATCTCAAGAATTGGTTAATATTTATTCAAGTACAAAGAGCAAGACAGGCAGGTTAGGTAGAGGAAACACCTTGCACATGCATGAAGGCAAGAATCCAGGGGGAGCTTGGGAAAGGGGATGCAAGAATACGGTCAGTGAGCTGGACTCAATGTAGTGAGTGGTGAGGATGAGCCTGGAGAAACAGTAAGGTGGGATCCCCAGGCATCGATGTGCTCCATGAGCAGATTGAGCTTTATTACAAGATAGAAAAGCATTGTAAAAAGCAATTCAATGATACAAGACCAAACTTGTGATATAGAAGTTGCAATATATGGGTTCACAGAGGAGAGATGGAAATGGTGAGGGTGATAAAATGAATGAATGATAAAATGAGTGACAAAGATTTAGCAATGGTGGCTTTATATTAAAAAGATGAGCTGGAGCAAGGTTATTTTCTTTCTTATGAAGTTGGGAAGTTAAAAGAAACTCCTCAATTCAAGCAGATGATGTGAGATGGTGATTATAACTGAACCGGCAACAGATCTCAATGAGGATTGTAGAAAAATAGACATCTGTCACATGGCGAGAAACTAGTCATGGCTCAATGAAGATGAGGGATTCATATCAAGTGGGGAGCATTAGAGTGGAAATTCATACACCTGCTCTGTATACCCCTTCATCAGCCTTAGTTCTTGCTTCAACTCCCAGGAGCTCCATGTCTACCATGCTTTCTCTACTTGACTTCAAGTATCACATCCATCTCCTATGTTGTTTCCCATGTGCCTCTAAAGAAATCTACCCATTCTGCAACCTGAGACTTTTTCTGCTCTCAGTAAACAAAGGATTTTGAAATAGGTGTTAGATTGATAAATTTGTTATCAATAACTCAAATAAACTTCCTATAGGCAATGATATAGGAGGAACTATGGACTCTGGGATAGAGACTTTGATATTGAGGATAAAATGAGGTTTAAAGGGCAGGAATATTTTGAAAGATTGCACATTCTAAAATAAATATATTTCCACCTACTAGCATATTAATCACCCTGTCCCTGTATTTCAGTATAGAGAAAAAAAAATTCAAATTGCACATCTTGACAAAACACCTTGGGATATTGGCAGATGAAGGATGCTATCTTATTATAAAAATCTATTTTTCACTCCTTGATATTATATATTTCTCTTTTAATAAGTTTACCTACTTCAGGGCAATAACATTTTGTTACATGTAGCAAAGTGTTTTGATGTGTATCAAGATTCCCCTTCACCATTTTATCTTGTTTGAGATCCCATTGCACACAGCTATTTAGAGCCTAAGGGAAAAGGGATCTTGGATGACAGGATGACAAATTGAAATATTTGACAATCTTCATGTGGATTTTGGTCCCATTGGGAATTGATGTGAATAAAATCGTGATGATCCAATTTATGGCACAGTAAGCTACATCTGCACAGCAGCCTTAGGTCACTGGGAAGTATACTTGCCAGTCAGTGATACATTTGAAATATTTTTTTTTTATTTGCTATAGCATGGATTGAAGAATTTGATGAAGGCATGAAAGATGAAAGGAGAGAACCTTTTCTGCAAAGCTTTATGATCTAGTTCAGGTTATGAACAGTCACAGTGGTTATTTTCCCCAAAGGATAAAGTAGTCCAGAGGCTAAGCATTAAACAGAATAAAGAACATCTGTTCACATACTTGTTCTCACCATTGATCCTTAGTTTACCTTTTAAATAAGTCATGGCCCTGCTCTCTTGTTTCAGAAGGTTTTATGACTATGAGTGAAGTAAATGTGCATAATGCTTAGAGTTGCTAAGAAGAAGATTACTGTGGCAACTGTACAAAGCTCTGAATTAAAAAAGTACTACCATCAGGCGTAACTGTCAGGACAAATTGGTTATTGGTTATGATTTCAAGAGATCACTTGTCAACCACATGATTCTAAACACAAATAAAATCATTAAACTAAAACAATATACTGATTATTCAGATATTCTAAACAGTAGTATATATATATATATATATATATATATATATATATATATATATATATATATTTAGATTATCATAAAAATAATTGATAGGATATTTCAAAGTATCATATTACTTTTAATGGATTGTTTTATTAACATAATATGTAGAAAAATAAAATTGCAGTAAAGAACTTGTGAATCCTGGAAAATAGTTGCAGACACAAGTTAAATCTTTTTGAAATGGGCACAAGCCAAACTTTGCCACAGCAAACATAATTTGACTGGTACGTTCATTAGAAGAATTATTTTAGTTTATCTGGTAGGATTTTGAGCACCTGTACACATCCATGGAGGTAGGATAATGTCTCTCCCAAGGCAAGACATAGACAGACATTTTAAGTTTTGTTGTTTTACTCTGTCTTTAGTAAACCAGCATTTTAAAAAATGCAGAAAAATGTTGCTTTAAAATTTAAAAACATGCTTTGAAATTAGAATAGTTAATCTGTTTTATGTTTCTTCCACTAGAATCTGCTCTGTGCTATAGAGTGATTCATCTTAAAATTTGTGCTTCCCAATTATAGCCATATCCGGCCAACTGAGGTCTAGGAAGGAATCTAGTGCACCTGAGCAATAACTGAATTTTCAATTTGCTTAAGTTTTTGTACTAAAGCAATGTAAATTTGCTATTAAACATAACTTTATTATTTTCATGGACTTCATCTCATTTCAAATGTTGCATCATACACCATATTGTTGGTACATTGTAGAGCATGTTTGGGGCATGTGCCATTTTTCGAACTATACTCAGGTAAATCTATGATGCTGCTCACATAGTTAAACATAAGAAGCTATTTACATTTGAAGGGGAATAATCCTCAGTCAAAAGTAAAATGCAGATGCAACAACTAGTAGTATTAGTAAAAGAAGAGAAAGTTGAAAAAGAGAAAATATTAAGAGATATTTTCAGCAAATAGATAATGATATAAGATTTTTCTCAAAAAAATTATCACTAAAACAACTTTTCTAAAATCAGAAGTAAGTGAACAAATTTAAAGATTTTTTAAAAAATACAACACTAGCTTATACTCTGCCCTGAAAAATATGACTAGGGTTCTTGCACAAAGAAGAAAAACCATTTTAAGTGGAAATACGGTTATCAAGTACTATATATTTTTTGTGAAATTTCAAGAAATTATGATGAAAAGACTAAAAAAGATATTTTACAAAAATTGAAGCATCTTCAATTAAGCCATCAAACAACTGTCCATGGCATATGAACCTTTCTAACCATATCAAATATTAATTGATTCAAAAGTTAAAAATTTAAAAATACTTAATTTTACATGAATCAGGCAAGAGGCAATGCCAAATTTGCATATTAATGTGGTTTGTCTTGAAGTTCTTTTGAATTTACAAAGAAATGTTGTCATTTTTCAGACTAAATAATCAAGAGCCTGGCATAGGTGCTGTGAATTCTTTACACTTGTTAAGGAATAATTGCAGCTGGAAAGGAAAAAGAATTCTTTCATGATGAATGCTGCTCCATCTCTGTGACATCCAAGATCAAGGCCTACTAGAATTTTAGAGTACAAGATATTTTCAAAGTCAAATCAATTATTTTAAACCAAATGAACCAAGTGTGTCAATGGTTATACAAATAATAAAGAAAAACTTTGTTTGAATTTGATTATGGGAAAATTTTTAAGCATTATTGGAAACAATCACTCATGTCAGTCTAACTTTTCAAATGCAAATTTGAACAAATTTAAATACATATAAAGTACCTTTAAAAAGGAAATGGCATCATAATGGAATATAAGTGGAAAATTAACATCAGGTTTTGAAATTTGAATTTAAAAATGTAAAATATTTATGAAATTATATTGATTACATGTTAAAATATAAATATTTCATTGAGTTATAAATATATTACTAAAACTAACTTCACCTCTTTTTTTTGCAGGAGATGGCTACTAGGGATTGAACTTGGGGACAGTCAGCCACTGAACCTAGCCCTATTTTATTTAGAGACAGGGTCTCACTGAGTTACTTAGTGCATTGCCATTGCTGAGGCTGGCTTTGATCTAGCAATCCTCCAGCCTGAGCCTCCTGAGCTGCGAGGATTACAGGCATGTGCCATTAGCTCCAATTCCTTTAAAGATTCCTAAGTGCTCCATGCTAGTTGAGTGTTGGATAGATAACATTTTCTAGTTTTCACAGAGGTAATTAAGGTGCAGCAATATATGAATCCAGTAGGAAATAAAATAGGAAAAACTCAGGAAGCACATAGATACCTACATCTCCACAAAGAACATCAAATTGTGCTTGTCTGCTGAGGTGTACACCTTTCAGGTAGGATGTGGGAAGTGGGGATGCAGCTCAGTAGTAGAGTTTTTGCCTGGCAAGCAAGAGTCTCCGGGACTGATCCATAACACTGGGGGGGGGGGGGGGCAGGTTTCCACCTTTTCAGTTTCAAAATGAAAACTTGCTTTTGAACATTTTGATTTATGTAGCATTTGGAATTTTTTGCAAAATGGTTAAATTAAACTTTTTAATTTTAGTTCTTCAATTCCCCCCTCCCAGTGAGCTGTGGATGTATTTATTGATTCAAAATCATTCACATGTTCATTCTTCCATTTACTCATCAACTATCTTTCCAGTTACAAATTTAGTGACATCATGGTGGATATCATAACAAATCTCCGTCTAGCACTTTGTTTTTCCCTACTGAGAGCCAGTTGTAAATCAATAATTTACCAATGTTCCACAGTGAAGGCCTTGACTTTTACTGAGTACTGCTTTGTACAGATGCTAAAAATGACTATTATTCCTGTCTTGAAAATCAACTAGGCTCAGTGGGTATTCATTGTTTAAGAATAAAGAACCCAAATCTAGAGTAGTAACAAAAAGACACTTCCAGTCTTTTCTTTACTCTTTTACCCACACTTCCACTGGATTAAAAAACAAACAAACAAACAAACAAAAAAAAAACAATATATGTAGAAAGGGACAATAGTTGTTCCTGGAAAGGAGACTGAAATAATATCCATGTGACTATTAAAGCCAGCTCAGACTCTAACTGGAATAGCAAATCAAGAAGTTATTTCTAGTTACATCTAGTTACAGGATGGTGCACGCCTGTAACCCCAGCAGCTCAGGAGGCTTAGGCAAGAGAATCATAAACTCAAAGCCAGCCTCAGCAACTTAGCAAGACCCTATCTTAAAAAAATAGCTTAAGAAAACAACTGCTGGGAAGATTGGCTCAGTCTCTTGATGTTGAAGAGTGGGGCTTTGTCTACAAGAGAGGATAGCCATTGGCTTGAATGGCATTAGATCATGAAAGACCCTTGACAAGCCTTATAATCCTCACATCCAGCCACACCTGTCTCCAGATGCTGTTTTCTACCAAAAAGTGCATCAGGACATTCTTAGCATATCCATCTCATACCTACATACTACATTTTTTTTTCCCCAATTGCAATGCACCCTTATCCCCTTGTGGTCTAGTGCTGAATTCCTACTCCTTCACTCTTTCTGATTTGCTGGATTCCACCATGAATTGGAGGCCTTCCCTGGCTTCAGTGGATCCCCAAGCCTACATCGTTACATAAACTACCACACTGCCCAAAAGAGTTTGTTTATTTTTTATTTTATTTATTTATTTATTGCCTTTTCCACAAAACAGCAAGAGCTTAGATAGCAAAAAATGTGTACTTTCCAATTTTAAACTTCCATTGACTAACATCTTGCGTAGTATGAGGCGAACACTCAGTAAATGTTTGTTGAAGTATTAAACTCCAGTAAAGCTTTGGATTTGGACAGTTTGTTTAAACGAGTGCTTCTGCATATTTTCCTTAGGCTTTATGTAAATTCTAATGACTCTTCTTTCTCCAGCTTTTTCAGGGAATAATCCCAGTGGGATTATTTTAGATAGTTTTCATTCATATAAATGGCAGGGGGCCAAAATTGAGATATTCAATCCATCAGCTCTTAATCTGGTAACAAACTTAAGAGTAGTCTATTTCCTTGTATGAAGATATCTTGAAATACCTTGATAGCCAATCTAAAAATACCCAAAGACAGAATTGGCACCAGTTTCTGACAAAGGTATAAAAATGCAATCAAGAGTAGCAATAATACTACCACCAGCATGAAAGATAAGTAATTTCAGAATTGGTTTTATAAAACATAAGATAATGAGCAGCTGTTGACATCAGTGGTATTTTTTAAGTTAATTATATACAGGCCTCAGTGTTAAAGGTTTTAGGTTTTTGAAATCAGTGCCATCACTGCATTTTAATGCATTTTTAAGTTTGTTAATTCATTTTTGGAGGCCAGTGAATTATCATTACTTACTAAGATAAATGATTTCTTAATTCTTTGATGGTTTCCAGAAAAAAAAAATCCTACTGATTCCTAGGATTATTCACCTGTTTTGCAGGGAAAATTGACAGATTAACAAAAGTCTTTACATGAGGATTCTGTAGAGTGAACAAGTTGATTTCTTTGTGTTGCCCTAAGATAGAAATCAGGACAGTTCACAAACTATACAGAAATTAAGATGTGGTTGGGTCTCACTCCATCACAATTCTATGTATTGGGTGATATTGTGCATATTCTATATAGATTAGAAAAGCGAGGACCATAGAGTAGATTTCTAGGTCACAAAATGAGTAGTAAGGTAGAATTAATCCACTTTTGCCTTTATACCTAGAACCAAAGCTTTATACTCCCACTATATCATGTTATCAGTTTAAAGGGAATGAAGCAAGCTGTGCTTTATTACCTTAGAATGATATCTCAGAACAAAAACCTGTTCTTTGCTTATGACAAAATTTTAATTTCAGCCATTTTGAACAAAAATGCAAAAAGTCCAGGCAAGATTTTTTTTCAGATTTCTTCCAAAAGCAAATAAACCTGTGTTGTAAGAAAAGTATTTTCTTATAAGCAATTTATAGGTTTATTTGGGTCAACAATTATTTCCAGGAATTTTCTTTTATAATGAATATAACACAGTTAAGAGGATCTAATTTGAAATGTCAACTTATTCTATCAAGAAAAAAAAAAACACAAATGGAACAAATAGGAACAATAGTAATCAAGGTACTTATCCTCAAAGAGTATTTTAGATTTGCAAATAATAATTAACATATTTATAAAAATTAAGAGACAAAGCAATAAAAAATGTTTGTGAAAATGTAGGGTTATAACTATTTCTATTCTATTGCACAGAACTAAAGTGTGGAAGTACTTGTTTCTTTTATCTATGTGATTTACGTATACTTAAATTTTTATAATATATTTCTATCATTTGTACAAGAATATAATCATTCAGTCTAGAGCAATACAAAGAAAACAAGACTACAGGCTTGAGGGCAATAACTTTGAAGAATAGTGCAAATTTAATTTAAAATAATGGTGCTATTTTTCTTATTGACATTATTTTATAAGCCTCCAAAGTGAGTAATCCTTCTCCCAAGTCCTTTGCTGGTCATTGACCTTCCATTTTGTTTATATGTTTATATCTTGCCACCAAAGAGGATGGCTAAAGTTGCCATGAATTCAAAGACATATGAGGAAGTTGACATTGAAAGCCACTAGAATGTTTCGTAAAAGATGAGAAAACATTCCATCCCATAAGTGACCTATGCTTTCCAAACTCATATCTCTTTGAAGTACATAAAACAGAAACACATTGGGTTGTTTGAAGAGTATGCCTGTAAAAAAATCACTATTTATTTTACCACTTTTCACACCATTCTCTGAAATTGAAGAACCAATTATATTTCTACATGTATGAATCATTTTAAAAAGCATGGATGAGTCACTTTTTTTTTTTAATCCAAGTTGAAAAAATGGGAACAGCAAAAACTCTGCCAATATCAGAAAGGCAGGGATAGGATAGAGGTCAGTGTTACAGATCTAAGTGTTCAAAGCTAAATCCAGAGAAGCTCAAGTGTTGTAAATAGACAAGCAATTGGAAATGGGTAACAGGGAGGGGGGGATTAAGTTCCCTGAGAAAGTCATCAGACAGCAAGAAGTTGTGTTTTACCTTGATTTGACTATGGTCTTATGAGTATGCATTTAATATATGGTAGCTTTTGTTGTTTGTGGTGGTGGTAACCATTGAACCCCAGGCCTCATACATGGTAGGTGGGAAGTCTGCCACTAAGGTCAACCCGTCCCTTACCCTGTGGCAGTTTAAAAAACAAGACAACAAAGCATCTTGATAAATCAGATGTTTCCAAAATACTGTTTAGGACAAAAGAAAATAAGACAGTGGATAAAACCATATTTTTGATTCACATCAAATGCTCCCCAAAATTCAAGACTTTAACCATGTTCCATGAAAATTTAAGATCCCTGGGATTAAAGTCATTGAACTACAACACTGCTATTCTGTACTCCCTTTTCTTTCTATCCTTGGGTTTTCCCTTGAGAATGTTAGGTTTTTAGATTCATTTGTTATCTCTTTGACAAAAAGTAATAATCACAAAATTATCTGAGAAATTACAGGTCAGTAATAATCCAGGCATGAAAAATCAAAGGTGCATGAGTTTTATTTTTTATTTTATTTTTTGCTTTGTTTCTTCCCTTTAACCACACTTGTATAATACTTACAAGTTCATCTGAACCAAGACTCTGATGGCTGGGGCATCCTAGTGAGTTGGGGCTGTTGAATTGGGAATTCTCTAAAATATGAAATAAACATTATCTCAAATTGGAGGGAGATGAACTTCTGCCACATCAAATCAGCAAACTAAATTGTTCAGTGGGAAAGGACTGTATAGTTTTAATTTTCAGGGCTAATATCTAGGCATGTATGTCCAAATCTCCCCAAAATGTCTTCCCCACTTCCCTGAGGCTATGGATAGCCAAAAAGATTTTAAAAAGTGTAAAAATTTATCTTTCTTTGGATTAGTTAGATTTTCCATTTCTGTGACCAAAAAATCTTACAAAAATAATGGGAAGAGAAAAAGTTCATTTGGAGTCATGGTATCAGAGGTGTCAGTTCTTAGATCAACAACATCATTGCTCTGGGCCCAAGATGAGGCAGAACATCATGGAAGAATGAAATGTTGGAGGAAAGCAGCTCAGGACATGGCCACAGGATGCAAAGAGAGCTGGGCATACCAGAGAGAAAATATGATGCCCAAGGCACACTCGTAGTCACCCAACTCCTCCAGCCTTCCTAGTCTACATCATGTTACTGCCTGATTAATCCATATGAATGGATCAATGTGCTGATTAGGTTAAAGCTTTCATAATCTAATTAATTCACCTCTAACGTTTCCTGAATTGTCATACACTTGACCTTTTGGGGAGACATCTCATATATAAACCACAGTATTCTCAGATTTGCTTATGCTTTAGTCCAGTTTTTCATGTGACAGCATCTAAACTCTTTTTCCTATTAGAGTTATCCAAAGACAACAGCCACCATGAAACATTGATTTCCTCATGCTATTTTACACCAGTCCCTTTATTTCAGCATGCAATGCTTGAGGAAACTCTGTAAGCACTTTGACAACATAATATACAGAGTTTTGTTTAATGTTTATGTAATGGTTATATACTCTATTGTAAGCACTTCTTTAGGATTTAGCCTGTTTGTTAGCCTAAAGACTTAAATTTCAGATTTCTTATTGATTCTTCACTTCTTTTCCCTGGAATTCAAATTTCAGATCTTCAACTCCCTATGAATGATCACTGTCAACTAGTTGTACCCATTACATTCTCAGGCTTAGATTCTGGAATTCCAGATTCTAGCTACCAACCATTGTTATTATCACTTTCCGTTTGGAAGGGAGATAAAATGTAAACTGCTATTAAATATATTGTATATGAGACCTTAATATATTAAGGTTAATATATTCCAACTAGCATAGTAATTACATGAAATTGAGTCAAATTCTTTTGTGCACATATAACATTTTTAAAATTAGATTGTGCCTTGTTACTAAGATGTAATTCAAATCTGAAAAAAAATTATTTAAATTATTTGAAAACTGGAGTGATATTGTCATATTAACTGTGAAAGTGAAAGGTAAATGTTAACCTGTCTAACGACTGATCCTCTGAAGATTGGTGGTCTTGTGCCATGCTCCCATAAACTAGATGTGGAGGAGTGTTTACAGCAGGCAATAATAACCAACTGTAAAGCCTGAAATTTGCCCCTTAATCATGCCTGGAGAAAGGCACATCTTTCCCTAACCATGAAGGCTGGTGCAGAAAATCCCAATGGTATCTTATAATATAATGCATTTGTAACTGCAAGGCATGAGCCCAGATCCTCTGAAGCTTTTGCATGGGGGGATAGTGATTCCTTTTCACTGAACACTAAGTTGGCAAGTTTTGAGATGTTATATTTTGTTTACATTTTTGGACTTATCCTCACAAGAGGTTAGATTAGTGTGTTTCCAGTTATATTGCCAAAAAGCCCTGCAGCACAAAACCCATGCCTAGAGTTATTCATCTGCAGTATGCTAAAAGGCAACTGGAAGCAAGCAGCATGGACATTAAGTGATTCAATTATTATTTTCATGATTTCCTTTGTAGCATTCCTCTGGCAGGTGTGAAGCAGGAAGTGCTTGGCCATTTGCCTCTGCTTTCAGGGGTGGGTTGATGAGCAATCTTAATTCCAGGCTGGTTAACAAGACCTAATGGAATAGGGCCATATACTTCTTCTACACTGTTATAATGTCACATTGAATTTCTGGGCCAATATCCCTTGCTATGGCTATTTTATTTGAGGTGAAGGTGTCAGAGGATCATGGGAGTAGGTGAGTGTGTGGGTGACTGGATGATTCCTCAGATTTCTGGTTGGTGTTAAATGTTTATAGATCAGATGGAATGGATAGTGCCCCCTTCTTGCTATGACAGGGAACAAAAGCATAAAACACAGGTGTGAGCATAGAGAAGATGTATGTTTTAGTTCCACACACCAGAATGTTTGGGGACAAATGCCAGGTATCCCTGGTGTCACATGGCATTTGCCAGTAATCTATCATAACACAGACTTGCCATCTTGTACTAAATGTGGCAGTGGCTTAGCAGGGACCCATTCAGGTTTTCCAGTACACTATTACACTTCTGGGTACCCTAGCCTTCTGATAATTCTACACATTTATAGAATTCAGGACCTAGCTATCCAAAAAAAGATTTATTGAGATTTTAATATAGTTTAAACTTCCAGTTTACTTATAGGAGCCCACTGTATCTAAATTTATATTGCTAATATTGTTCTCTGAAAAGGCCCCCCAATTCTATATGTTTCAGGCTCTAAAAATGTGGGTATTCCCTTGCTGGCAATGAAAATGACTGTCTTCAGTGGACTTTACATTAGAAGAAAAAAGACAGACTGTATGTTTGTTTCTCCCTCCAGGACTGGTACATTTTCCCCAAGAAGAGAAAGAGGCTTAGGAGCCATACACAGATGCTGGTAGCTTCGACTCCAGTGCCATGCCATTGTACAGAGAGCCTTGTTACACATGTAAGACTGAACACTCTGACTGTGGGCTATTCCAGTCTTCCCTTGTCTGCTGTTTCTGCATATCTTCAACTGTGTTCAACAAAAATGTCGGTGACTAACCTCACTATGTTTTGTAGACTACTCCAAGATGCTTAGAAGCTATAATTTTGCTTCAGGGGTAAACAAAGAGTAGACTTAACCAAGATTGGTCTGCAGAAACATTTCCCTCAAAATGCTTATCATCATTTTTTCTAATTTATTATTAAAACTATAGGATGAAAGTAGAAGTCCTTTGAATTAATAATAAAGATCAGAAATGGCAAATATCATATTCATAGAAAAATGATATTTCTTTCCAATTTCAATAATCCAGTATAGTACATTTTTATTTCTGTTTGAAGCAAAATTATCTATTCTTGTAGACTTTAATTTCTTCCCTTTTCTGTTTTTATAATGAGATTGTTGAATAGAATAGAAAACCTTACACAACACACTGCAATTAACCTACCTGTTACCATTTTTTTATGGTATCCTTATTGTTTTACCTGCATAGAATTCTTTCTCTCCCCCAAAATGTTACTACATTGGATATATGCAGTACAAAATGTTAAAAGACATGTTAGTATGTATTGTGTGAGTTTCTAATCTACCTTATCAATTGGACTTCGTTTATAAAAAAATAGTTTGTGTCTCTCATTGTCAAGTAAAGGAAACATTTGGGGTTAACTTAAAAAATTTAAAATAAAATGTAATGTCAAAAAAGTATTTGGTATTAAATCTTATTTCAAGTAAGGATTGAATGCTCAGGAGAATATTATATTCTTGAAAATTTTTGTTGATTGACATTAGGTAGATACCATTAAGTGAGTTAAATTCAAATGTTTGGGTATACAAAAATTATATTATGAAGGATTTTAATGAGCAAGTTGGAACTACATATGCTTTGTGCAAGTTTTTCTACATAACAGGACAAAGTCAAATTGAATCATGGTCTAATAATGTTGCTTGTTTACTGTGCCCACACAGGAGCACCTTTGAACATTTGCCACTTTGAAAAAGAAAGCTGTCGATCCATCTTGATTTGTAAGTCTCCTTGGGAAATGAACATTTCTTTGTGGTTGAATGACTCAAAAAGCAAACAGCTCAGATGGATGCTATCTCAACCACATATCACTCCTTCCCTTCAGGCTGTTATCTCTAATAATATTTATTACAACTACATGTTTCCTCCCAGTTGATATTGCACCATTATTGGCTTAAACTGATAGAAATCTTAACCTCGTTTCTTTCTTTATTGCATGCAGATCAAATGGGGGATTAAGAGATAAAAAAAATAACAGTGTGTTAAGTAAATTGTGTTGGGGCAAAGCAGAAAGATTTTAAGTTGAATTTTGAAGCTATTTTATTGCCTTTTATTCTTTAAGCTTTATTTTTGAAGTCATTTTACATGATTCCTTATTTATACATCTATGCACATGTGTAATTCCATATAAATATATTTACATATTGAAACTTTATTGAGGTGAAATGTACATTATACAAATAAACTGAATTATGTGTGCATTTTGATGAGAGTTTTAAAATGTACACATCTGTGTCAAAACTAGAAAATCAATAAACATAATATTTCTATTAACCTCAAATCTATTTTAGGGCTATTCTTGGTCACCTATGCACCCATCTGTTCCCAGAAAATTGCTGGTCTACATTCTGTCACTAAAATCTAATTTGTCCTTTTTAGAGTAGCACAGAAATCACACTGTATATGTTCTTTTGTGCCTGACATTTATTTCTCAGCTTAATTTTCTTGAGCTACGCTAAGTATAGTTCACTTCTTTTTACTGAGGAGCCCTGTTCCAACAGAACAGTGTGCCTTCTACTGGTGAAGACACCAGGGGTGTTTTCAGTGTTTGCTTATTATGTTAAAAAGCTGCTAAAAACACTTCTGAGAAACATATTCACAATTGTCTTGGGTAAACACCTAAGAGAAAGATTGCTGTATGATTTGTAAAGTATATGCATAACAATATTTATTTTAAAAAAGTAAAATAGAAAAAGCAGTCCTAAAATTTGTATAGAATGAAGGAAAAAAAAGCTCCAAATAGCAAAAACAAAAACAAAACAAAACAAAAAAAAAACTGAGAAGAAAGTTTGTGAAGGAATCTCATATAATTCTATTATAGACATGAGCACCTGAAATTTATGTTTTTCACATTCACACACACACACACCACCTCATTGTACTAGTGTTGGACTTCAGTATGGTTGTTTAATAGAAATAGAGAAAGTAGATACTTTGACCTTTTTTTTCAAACTGGGAGAAAATCTTTAATATTTTACAATTAGTTATAAAGTTAACTGCAAATTTTTGTAGACATTCTACACCAGGTTGAGGAGATCTATTTGACTTTGCTGTAGTTTGAATCTGGAATATTCCCCAAAGGCCCATGTGTGTGTTAAAGGCTCACTCTACAGCCTGATGCTATGGGGAAGCTGTGGAGCATTTAAGAAATGGAGACTAGTAGGAAGTTTTAGGTTATTGTGGATGTGTCTTTGAAGAAGATGGTGGAACCCCAACCCCTAACTTTTCCATTTAATTTTCCAGTCGGGATGTGAGCAGGTTTTATTACACCATGACCTCCTGTCCCAGGCCCAAAGCACCAAGAACAACCAACCATTGAGTAAAACCTCTAAAACTGAGAGCCAAAATAAACTCTACTTACAGGTTAGCATATGAATTTATAGACTGATTGTTTTAGGTATTTGTTTCAATAACAGGAAGTTGACTACCAAGTACTTCCAGTTCCCAAAGATATGTTATTTTGAGTAGATACTGGATACATAAAAATGCTTCTTTATCTTTAATGTTAACCATCTGTTGTCATTTCTTTAATGAAATATGTAAATCAATGGATGTGTAACTGATGTGATTCTGTAATCTGTATATGGAGTAAAAATGGGAGTTCATAACCCACTTGAATCAAAGTGTGAAATATGATATATCAAGAACTATGTAATGTTTTGAACAACTAACAATAAAAAATTTAAAAAAAAGATATTTAATGGTAAAAATGCAAAAATAAATGAATAAATCACCTCTACTGAAAAAAAAAAACAAATAAGCTTTCATTATTAAACTTTGAAATAAAATTTCATCATTAAACTTTGTGATTAATGTTAGTTGAGTTTCAAATATTCTAATCCAAATCTATTTTGTATGTTAACTGTCTGTGTATTATATATTCTTATTTATAATACTAATACTTGTGTTCAGAATTTTGTGTTTATGTTTGATAAATGAATATTTTTTTCCTTAAAATGTTCTTATGAGATTTTTATTGCATTTTAAATTTTTTTAAAAACTCTCTTCTTCAATATACACAACAGTAGAGTGTATTTTGACATGCTATGCATACATGGAGTGTAATTTATTCTAATTAGATCCCCATTCTTGTGGTTGTACATGATACAGAGATTCACTGGTCATGCATTCATATGTGAACATAGAAAAGTTATGTACAATTCATTCTACTGTCTTTCCTATTTCCAGCCCACTCCTTTTCCTTCATTCTACTTTGTCTAATCCACTGAACTTCTATTTTTTTCCTCCCCCTACTTACTGTGTGTTAGCAACCACATTTCAGAGAAAATATTTGACCTTTCATTTTTGGAACTGGCTTATTTCACTTAGCATGATATACTCCAGTTCCATACATTTACCAGTAAATGCCATAATTTCATTCTGCTTTATGGCTGAGTAATATTCCATTGTGATACACACACACATACACACACACACATTTACACATGTTCTTTATCCATTTATCTATTTGAGAGTACCTAGGTTGGTTCTGTAGTTTAGCTATCATGAATTAAGCTGCTAAAACATTGGTGTGGCTGGGTCACTATAGTTTGCTGATTTTTAAATCCTTTGGGTATATGTCAAGGAGTGGGATAACTGAGTCAAATGGT
The DNA here is from genome assembly GCF_047511675.1 of Marmota flaviventris. Classification (NCBI taxonomy): domain Eukaryota; kingdom Metazoa; phylum Chordata; class Mammalia; order Rodentia; family Sciuridae; genus Marmota; species Marmota flaviventris. The sequence continues at coordinate 158,776,200 of NC_092500.1, forward strand.
GTTTCCATTCCAAGTTTTTTGTGAAATCTCCAGAGTGGTATCCAGAGTGGTTGAACCAATTTGGTCCCTCCAGCAAAGTATGAGTGTGCCCTTTTCCCCACATCTATTATTATTTATATTCTTGATGATTGTAGTTCTGATTGAAGTAAGACAGAATTTCAGTGTAGTTTTAATTTGCAGTTCTCTAATTGCCAGTGATGCTGAACATTTTTTCAACTATTTGTTCACCATCAGTATTTCTTCTTCTGTGAAGTGTCTCTTCAGTTCAACCTTATTGATTAGGTTATTTGATGTGTGTGTGTGAGTGTGTGTGTGTGTGTGTGTGTGTGTGATTAAGTGTTTTGAGTTTTGCATATCCTGGAGATCAATGCTCTATCAGAGGTGCAGGTGACAAAGATTTCTCCCATTCTGTAGGCTATCTCTTCGTGTTCTTGATTGTTTCCTTTGCAATGAAGAAACTTTTCAGTTTGATACTGTCCCATTTATTGATGTTCTACTTCTTGTGCTTTAGGAGTCCTGTTGAGAAAGTTGCTTTGTAAGCTGACATGATGGAGTGTTGGGCCTATCGTTTTTGTTTCCTAGTGTGTAGACAGTTTTGATATAATTTTTAGGTCTTTGATTCACTGTGAGTTGAGTTTTTACAGGTTAAAAGATAGGGGTTCAGTTTCATTCTACTACATATGGATTTCAAGTTTTCCCGGGACCATTTATTTTTTTCTCCAATGCATGTTTTTGGCCCTTTTGTCTAGTAGGAGGTAATGGTATTTTTGTGGATTTCTCTCCCTGCCTTCTCTTCTGTTCCTTTAATCTTCTTTTTGGTTTTGATGTCAATCCCTGCTGTTTTATTTCTACAGCTCTGTAGTATCATTTAAGGTTTGATATTGTGGTGGCTCTGCATCACTTTCCTTGGTAAGGATTTCTCTGGCTATTCTGGAACTCTTATTTTTCCAGATGAATTTCATTACTTCTCTATGTCTATAATGAACATCATTAAACTTTTGATCACAATTGCATTGAATCTGTATATATAGCTTTGTTACTATTGGTATTTTGACAATATTAATTCTGTCTATCTGAGAACATGGGAGGTCTTTCATCTTCTAAGGTGTTCCTCAATTTCTTACTCAATCTCTGTAGTCTTTATTGTAGAGATTCTTCAGCTCTTTTGTTAAATTTATTCCTAAGTATTTTTTGAAGCTATTGTGAATGGGATTATTTTCGTAATTTCTTTTATAGCCGATTTGTTGTTGGAGGATATAAATGCAGTTGATCGATTTTAAGTATAAATTTTGTATCCTTCTACTTTTCTGAGTTCATTTTTGAGTTCTAGAAATTTTTCTGGTGGAGTTTTTTGAGTCTTATAAATATAGAATCATGTCAATTGCAAAAAGTAATAGTTTGAGCTCTTCCTTTCCTATTTGTTTTTTTTATTGGTTATTCAAAACATTACAAAACTCTTGACATATCATATTTCATACATTCGATTCAAGTGTATCCCTTAATTTCTTTCTTTTGCCTAATTGCTCTTGCAAGAGTTTTAAGGACTATTTTGAATAGAAGCGGTGAAAGTGGACACCTCTGTCTCATTCCTGTTTTTAGAGGGAAACTTTCAGTTTTTCTCCATTTACAATGATATTACTCTGGGTTGGTGTACATAGATTTTACAATGTTTAGGTTTGTTCCTTCTATGTCTATTTTTCTAATTTTTAAACATGAGAGGATACTGCATTCTTTCAAATGATTTTTCTTCATCTATTGAGACAATCAGGTGATTCTTGTTTTAAGTTTATTTATGTGATAAATTATATTTATTGATTTTTCATATGTTGAACCAACTTTGCATCCTTGGGATGAAAACTACTTTATCATGATTTAGTATCTTTTAAATGAGTTGTTGTATGCAATTCGCCAATATTTTATTAAGAATTTTTTGCAAAAAAAAAGAATTTTTTGCATATATATTCATCAAAATATTGGTATGAATTTTTCTTTTTTGATGTGTCTTTTTTTGGTTTTGGTATCAGAGTGATATTAACTTCATAGAATATGTTTGAAGAGTTCCCTTCTTTTATATTTTGTGGAATAATATGAAGAGGATTGGTGTTAGTTCCTTAAAGTTCTGGTAAAACTCTCCTGAGAATCCATCGGGTCCTGGGCTTTTCTTTTTTGGTAGGCTTTTGATTGTATATTCGATTTTCTTACTTGAAATTGTTCTATTTAAATTTTCTGTACTCTCCTGGTTCAATTTGGGTAGGTCATATGTCTTTAGGAATTTGTCAGTATATTCAAGATATTCTGGATTATTAGAGTACAAATTTAAAAAATAGTTCATGATTATCCTCTGTATTTCAGTAGTGTCTGCAGAGATAGTTCCTTTTTTGTCATAGATTTTAAAAATTTGAGTTTTTTTCTCTTTCTTTTCTTCAGCTTGGTTAAGGGTTTATCAATTTTGTTATTTTTTTCAAAAATGAAACTTTTGTTTTGTTGATTTTTAATATTTTTAAATTAAATTTATTTATTTTGTTTTTTCTTAAATTCATTCTAGTTAGTTATACATGACACTAGAATGAATTTTGACACATTGTACACAAGTGGAGCACAACTTCTTCCTCTGGCTAAACATGGTGCAGAAACACACCAGTAGTGTAATCATTGCATGTATAGAGAGTAATAATGTCTGTCTCACTCCACCATTATTTCCATCCTCACACCCCCTCCCCTCCCCTCACTCCTCTCTGCACAATCCAAAGTCCCTTCATCCCCCCCCCCCTCAATTATAGATCAGTATCTGCTTATCAGAGAAAATATTTGGCCTCTGAAAGAAGATAGAAAGATCTCCCATGCTCTTGGATAGGAAGAATTAATATTGTCAAAATGGTCATTCTACCAAGACTATTATGCAGATTTAATGCAATTCCTATTAAAATTCTAATGACATTCTTCATAGAACTAGAAAAAAAATCATAAAATTGATTTGGAAGAATGAGAGACCCAGAAGAGCCAAAATTATCCTTAGCAAGAAAAATAAAGCAGGAGGCATCCAATACCAGACGTTATACTATACCACAGAGCAATAGTAACAAAAATGGCATGGTATTAGACCCACAATAGACACGTATACCAATTGTACAGAATAAAAGACACAGAGACCAGTCCACAAAAATACAGTTATCTCTAGTTACTAGACAAAGGCACCAAAAATATGCATTGGATAAATGACAGCCTGTCCAACAAATGGTGCTAGGAAAACTGGAAACACATTGTAGCAAAATAAAATTAAACCTCTATCTCTCACGTTGTACAAAATCAACTCAAAGTGGATTAAAGGCTTAGGCACTAGAACAGAGACCCTGCACCTAATAGAAGAAAAAGTAGGACCAAATCTTGACTATGTCAGCCTGGTAATTGATTTCCTTAACCAGACTCCTAAAGTGCAAGAAGTAAAATCAAGAATCAAGAAATGGGATGGACTCAAATTTAAAAGCTTCTTCTCAGCAAAGGAAACAATAACATGAGGAGACAATAAACAAAACAAGAGAAAATCTTTACTACATGTACCTCAGATAGAGCACTACTCTCCAGAATATATAAAGAACTCACCTCCCCCCCCCCCAAAAAAAAAAAACCCAAATCAATAAATTGGCTAAGGAACTGAACTGAACATATTTTTGATTTTTTAATCTGAATTTTATTGATTTGAGCTCTGCTTTTAATTATTCCCTGTCTTCTATTTAATTTAGTGTTTGGTTTTGTCTTCTTTTTCTAGGGTATTTAGATGTTATGTTAGATTATTTATTTGGTATCTTTCTATTATTTTAATGAATGAGCTCAATGCTATGTACTTTCCTGCTAGAACCCTCTTCTTTTTTCAAGTAAATCCAAATTGGACCACATGGAATGACCACATGGTATCTCTGAATCACTGTTTGGACAAGGGACAAGAGGCATGAGAAATGGCTGTAGGGGATACAGTTAAGAATGTACACACTCGTAGAGTTTTGTAAGCAAAGCTTAAGTCTTATGAAGGAATGTATCCTTAAATTTTGTATTCTAGTTATATTATATTTAAGGAGGCACTTTCTCTCAGGGTTTTGGGAGTGCTAAACCTACCCTTCAATAATGCTGTGAGTCAGTGTCTTCTTCAGAGTTCTATCCTCAAAAACTCTTGCTTCACTGCAGGCCAAATCCTGTTCTGAGTCTGTAATAGAGAGGAAATACTCAGATATCTCCCTGCGACTGCAACCCACACTGGATATCTCTCTGAGACTGCAGCCCACACTGTTGAAAGTCCAGCAACAGTCCAATTGCAACTGTGGATAAAATATTTTTGCCAGAAATACCTAATGAATCCTTATACCAAATGGTGATATTATGTTTAATAAAATATTTGTTGTTTCAAACCACCAAAAATGAAAGTGATTTTTATGTAATAGTTGAAGATCAAAATACTTCTCTTATGTCTTACCTGAAAATTTCTGGCTGAACACTAGACATAATATACAAAAATTTTAGGGTATGAAGATCATGTTTTTCTCTTCCAGAGAAAATTTAATTTTTCCATAAGACAAAATATCTCCTTGATTAAAAGAATAATGGGAATGAATTGAGGGGTAATTTCAATTTGGTTTATTTTGGTTTGCAAGTAACATAAGATCTTTGTCCTTCTGTGATTTTTATTGTAAGCAATATTGGTTTTTGTAAACTATGTCGAAGTGTCTAAATTGTGTGTGTGTGTGTGTGTGTGCACCTGTGAGTGTGTATTTATTCTTCCATCTGTAAGATGGCTTTAAGCTCAGCTTAAGTTCATTTCAAAGGCATCTTTCTTCTGTTTTTCTCCTCCTTTTGACCAGAGTGAAATTTAAGATTTAGTGAATGATTTGAGGACAATCCTGAACAGAATGTTCACTTTGTGTTTCCAGTGATTTTTTTTTTTTCTGTAGAAATCTGTACTAGTACAAGCCTTCTTGATAGTTTTCCATTTCAATTTGCATGCCACAGTTTTAGCTGAGTTTCAATGGCCTCAGAAAAGTAGTGGCCCATGCTACACAGGAAAAAAATAGTGGCAATAAATGTATGTCTTACATAAATAAGTTTTTATATCCTTCCCAGCTTTGCTTCCTATCCCCCCAAACTTAGCTGCTTCAATTGCTTAGCAATGTAACCATAAAGCTATTTTTATTTTTCATACAACTGGTATACTTTTTAGTGAATAATAACGATACTCTTGAAGACTTTTTACAGTTAGACACAATGGAAAATTGATTTGTACTTATGAATCTCCTGTGTTGTTTTTCGATATAATTTAATTCAATTCAAATATGTTTTGAATGCTTACTATATAACTGTCATTTTTTTCAACATTGGACAAAATATGTTCCTTTTCTTTAAGGACTTTAAACTCTAGAGGCCTATTGATATGGAAATTCTAATCACAAATAGAGTAATACAGTTAAAAGGAAATATTAATGATAATTTAAATATTCTCAAGTACATTACATCCTGTTTTACTTCCTTGGCTAATAGTTATTAGCCATATTATTAGCCATTAATATGTGCCATATATTGCACATATTAAAATCCTATCCTCATCAGTTATCTAAGCTGTGTCTAAGTGAGGCAACCGTGCTGCCATCTGTTATAGTTCTTGTAGAATGGCTATTGCCTTCCATTATGGGTTAGAGCAAGTCTCCAAGGGTTAGATTCTTTTTGCTTTTGAACCATTTTCTAACAAAAATAAAAATGGCATGCATTTTCTATTGTCACTGCACAGCCTGTATTGTAAAGATTGCCTCAATTATAGTATCATTTATGCTATCTTAAACAGAAATGATTTTGTTTTCATGTTGTTGGGATGAAATTTGGCTCATAAAAGCTTTTGGAAGTACTATGTTGTTGTATTTTTATATACCTGAATCTCCAACTTATTATGATCTTGCATAATGATAATGGCATTATTTAGTATTTATTTTGGGTATTTCAACAGAAAAACCTTTTGAGATAGTTTGCCACCTGTTCCTTATAGTAGAAAGGCATTATTTATACTTCATTACACAAAATTAAAACAACAGGGTAGTTCTTCAATTAAGCATTAAGATATTACTGTCAATTGACTTTATTATCCTGATCAAGGCTAGCAATTTTCACATTAGAATAGAATAAATATTGCCACTCAGTTTTTATGCTCAGGTCATGTGAGAAGCATATAACGTGTCTCAGAATTTTTCAATTCATCTCTCTATTTTTTTCTCTAAGGTAATACTAAAGTATTTTTAACTTGCTGAAAGTCAAATGCCAAATCCAGAATATATTCAAAATCTGAAAGCACCACTAAGCTCCTTGGTTATAAGCTTCAGTTCTTGATATATATTTTTTCTGAGATATTTCTGTATTAACCCTGAATTAAGTGTAGGTATATTTTCATTAATTTTAGTAAAGGTCATATTTATCAATTAAAAGTGGCAAAAAAGAAAATAAATTATGGCATAAGGACTAAAAGACAAAAGTAAGATCCACGAAAGTGAGGTTCCACTTTTGATCCTACACTTTAAGCTATGATAGTGAAAAGTCACTTAATTTGACAAGTCTTTCTTTATAAGGTAGGTAAAACATATTTGATTCTAAATTTACTTCCAATAACCCTTGGAAAAACTTTATGAGAGGTAAAATAATCCTAAATATAATTAAACTATCCCAGAAAAAATACTTAGTTATCCCATTATTTATTATTTCCACATTCAGAGAGTACATTTTTTTTTCTTCAAATGCCTAATTATAAAATTGCTTTCATATATTTATTTAAATTCTGTTTTTCCTTTTCTTTTCACTAGACTTTATGTCATTAAACTTTCATAATTTTTGTTACTTTTTTCACAAATATGTATAATACTCTAAATTCCTAGACTTATGTTAGCATCTCTCAAATTCTATCTTTGGAGAATTCAATCTCGCATTAGGAAATGATCAGCTTCTGTGCAAATTAAATCAAATTTAATGTTCAGAATACAAAGCCCCAGCTTTGAATCATCCTATCCTAGATAAAACATTACATGTCACACAGACAGATAAGAAGTATCTGTTTCAAGGATGGAATAGCTGGTAAATTGAATAGGTGAAATGAAAATTATATAATAGATATTTTTATACAAAACTAATAACCACAAAGAAGAATTTCAATTATAGTATCTGATGTACATAAATAATTATATTTTGGATTAGTATTATAAATATAAATACCAGAAAATATCTCAGCCTCTAGACATACACACACACACACAAACACACACAGAATTTTATAAAATAGTTAAATAGATAAAGTTTTTAAATATAGAAATATCTAAGTAAAACATTGTATCATGTTGCCATTTCTAAGTAATAAACATGATATCCAGTTCCTCTGTACTATTCCTTCCATTTCCACAATTGCAAAGGAGAATAACACAAACAGCCAACAGAACCATTCTGAAAATAAATTATGTAAAAGGATTAATTTCCCTAATTTTATGATGTTCTCCCCAAATTTAAAATATTATTAAGGAAAAAAATACTACCCATATTCCTACCATTTTCTACCATACACTCTGTCTTCCTCTCTAATTAAAATGCAGATTTGAACTATTTTTACTACAAATCACTTAGCCAACCTTCTAAACATATTATTTCCTATCTCTCAACTTGGCAAAAAATCTGCTATAATTTTCTTCACATCATGCTCACATACTAATTATCTACCAACTGATCAGGCTTCTGACTTTAAATCTAGTTTATATATATATATAAATTTATATATAATTATATAAATCACTTCCTGACTTTAAAATTCCATTTTTTGTTGGGTAAAATTTGTACCAACTTAAGGTGGTTTAATTAAAAATATTAATTACGTTACCAATTTTCTCCTTTATTGTTAGATCAACTGGTGTCATTTATAATTATTGAAATCTTGCTCTTATATTTCCAATGTATGAATGCATCATATAGTAATTAGCCATTTTCCATTTCAAATATATTATTTTCCCATAATTTATTTTTGCAACTGATGAGTCATAGAACATGCTTGCTTGGTACCTTTACATATTTTTTTTCTATTTAAACTCTTAAAAATTATTTTAAAATTCTCTTCCAAAATCATTACAATGAATTTAATTCTTATCAGGAATGTACACTATTGTCTTTGCTAATAGTCAACATCTCAGTCTTTTAAAGTTCCCTTCTAGTATCTAATAGTGATATATCATTAATGTTTTAACATATTTTAGGACATTCTAGAATATATTTATATTGTTAATATGAATTCATTATTATAAAGTGTTTCTCCTCATTTGGGAAAAAAAAAGTTGGAGTATCTACTGTCTCTAGTTATATATTTTTAAATCTGTTTTAGTGAGCTTTTTTGCCCCTGTGACCAAAAAATCTGACAAGAACAATTTTAGAAGAGGAAAAGTTTATTTTTCACTCATGATTGCAGTCCATAGATGGCTGACTCCATTCAGTAGAGGTCTGAGGTGAGGCAGAATATCATAGAGGAAGGGTATCCGGGGTTAAGCCATTCAAGACATGACAATCAGGAAGCAGAGAGAGTTCTGTTCACAAGGAGAAAAATGCACACCCCTGTGACCTACATTCTTCATCCTCACCCTATCTGCCTAAAGTCACCACCCAGTTAATCTCTATCAGTGAATTAATCCACTGATTAGGTTACAGCTCTCATAACCTAATCATTTCACCTGTGAACTTTCTTGCATTTTCTCACATATGAGCTTTTGAGGGACACCTCATATCTAAACCACAGCATTATTATTCTTACAGGAACTCTTTAGACTGCAGACTTTAGCTCTTGGTCTATGTCTCATGTTGTAAATATTTTTTTTCATTTTTCATTTGAATTTATCTGTGGCCTATTGTTGAAGACTAAGTTTTAATTTTCATGTAGTCTGTTCTATCTTTAGTTGTTGCTCTTTCTGTGCTGAGATTCGGGTCTTGTTTATGGAAGCTAACTCAGTAATGGAAATACTAACAGCTCTTTCATGTTTGCTCATTTTTTATAACAGTAAAACTGCTTCTCAGTGTTTCTTTTAAACCAGGGCTGCACTTTCTACTTCTATTTTGACTTTTCCATGTGACTGTGGATGAAAGTGAGTATTCTTGAAATAACAGCCAACCTTTGATAGGGATAAAGTATGGAAACAAGAGTGATAGCTTTGTGACATCAACTTTTGTAAAAACTGTCATTTAAAACAGAAACACACATATTGAAGCAAAAGACAGGTTTGCTTCAGTGCATTTGAAGAAAAAATACTTTCAAATATATAAATCTTCTCTGCTCAAATTACATGTGACTGGGAACTTGGCAGATAATATATTTTAAAATAATTTACAGTTTTTGTCTCTATCTAATCTTAACTCTTCACTAGTCATCTGGTCAGAAGTGGTGTGTCAATTCCTATCTCGGAATATTTTCCACTTCTCACTTTCCCTACAATAAAGGTATTACAAATAGAAATATATGACCTCATTTTATTTTAAATAATTGTTTAATCTTATTTTATGAATTATTTTAAGCAGATAAACTCTGTGTACTTTTCAATATCAGTAACCATGAGCAAATTTACAAATCAATCAAAGACATTCAAATTGAAACAGTGAGAATTCTCATTAGTTTACCATTATTCATTAAATTAATGATAAAATCCAGGATTGTCAATACTGTTGGGAAACAGACACCACTGTGAGTAAAATTCAAATGACAAAAGAACAATTGGAAAATATGAAAATATGCATACTATTAATCAGATAATAATCCACCTTTAGGAGTTTATGCTGAAGAAGTGATTACATCATAGCACCAAGATATGCGGATATTGAACTCACAGGCACAAGATCACTGAACCACATCCCTAGCCCTATTTTGTATTTTATTTAGAGACAAGGTCTCACTGAGTTGCTTAGCATCTTGCTGTGCTGGCTTTGAACTTGCAATCCTCCTGCCTCAGCCTCCTGAGCCACTGGGATTACAGGCATGTGTAACTGCACCCGGGTCTGCATATATTATTTTTAAAGTTAGAGTATTAGAAACCACTTAAAAGTGTGTCGTTATTACCTATTGCTATGGAACAAACAACCTCAAAACTTCAAACACTATAAATAATTCTGTAATTGCTCATTATTATTTTGGGAATTGACAATAGTACTTGCATTGTCAATTTTGTATATCATTTATGTTTATTTGTTAATTCAACATTTTAAGACATGTTTCCTGCTAATTTTTGAATGAATAGTCTGGTAGAAGCATGCAGGTATTGTGATTTAGATCTATTATATTCTCCCAAATGTTCATGTGTTGAAAGCATGGTTTCCAATGAGTGCAGCAATATACGGAAATAGGCTTTTAGGAAGGGATTGGATACTTTTGGCTAAGACCTCATCAATTAAATAATATTTGATGGGTTAATCCATTGATAGCCCAATGAACTACCAGGAGGTGAGACCTAGTTGGAGAAAGCAGATCACTGTGGGCATGTCCTTGAAAGGTATATCTTGTCTGTGGCCCACTGCTCTCCCTCTCTGCTTCCCACCTGAACTGAGATTTCCTCCACCATGCCCTTCCACCATGATGTTTCTGCCTCGGAGTTAGCCAAACAGGGACTGAACCTCTGAAACTGTGATCCAAAATAAATGTTTCTTCCTCTAAGTCACTCTTGTGAGGTATTTTGCTCACAGATATGAAAATCTCACTAACACAAAAGGCAAATATTATATAGTGAGATAACCATTTTTGTAGAAGTGTACAAAATCATGTGGAAGAGATACCTATTTCTGCCTCATAAATTATGGGAGAGTTCTTGTAGATGGTGGCTTCTAAACTTACTACAGTGGATAAATAGGAATTATTCTAATTGGGAGGAGAATTGAAAAGTCACCCCTAGGAAAGCAAAGTCATTGAATAATCTAGAGCTAGAAAGTATGTGCTCAGATGTTTCTGATTTATGTTTGTTTCTAGTCTATGAAAATATGCCTTATTTTCACATTTTCCTCTCTTATATTTGTGTAAGGTTACCCACTATTACATCTTAAAATTCACACCATATATTTAGCACATCAAATTTAAGCCTTTAATTTATTTTAATAAATGAATTAAGTAAATTAATTTTTCTCTAAGCAATGGTTAAGTTAACAAAGAAATCTTTGATGCATGGCATTTTTACTAATGATCTGATTTAAGTAGCTGTTAGTCTTTTATTAATGGTTATTTCAACATTTATATTTGAATTTCTGAATCAATTTATTATTGATTTCTAGCATATTTACATTGTGTTCAGTAATCATACTTCATGAGAATTTTAATTATTTAAAATTTGTTGATACTTATTTTTCTAAATATAATACTTCACAAACCTAACATATCCTAGAGTAAGCTTTTGTTATTTTCAACCCTTTTACTCTTACAGTTTTCCAAGCTCAGTGAATGGGAACAGCATTCAGTGAGGAGTGAAGATTTAAACTTATGTCTGCCTGCTCGCTTTTCTTTTTCTAAGTACTTCAAAATCTCTCAAGACTTCTTACCACCCCAACCATACAACGTTTTTGTGAACTATTGTTTCATGTCAAACTGCTGATAATTGGTCAGTCCCCACTGGCAGTGGAAACTTTCAAAGTGAGATCAATGAAGCCAAAATGAAACTGAAAAGAGCATTGATCACCCAAATTTATTCAGTGGCCAAAGAATGAAGAAGCAGGAGTCTCTCTCACAAATCAGCTTTACAACTCCAGCTACATTGAGAAGTTTTAAAGGTTGGGAATAATGAAAAAAAAGAAAGGGGAATAATATTCATGTTTTTTTTTTCTGGAAATAGGTGGAAATATTCCAGGAACTTGTATGCCACCTCTATTCACACCTTTCATAGTCTGGTGTTTCCTGACATTGTCACTGGTAGGTGTCTTTAGCCTTGAAGAGGAGGAAAGAAGCTTGAAGTCCAGGTCATGTTAACCCCTCATTATATTCCACACAAAACATTTCTCAGATGTTTAACATTTGCACATGCAGATTTGAGTAGAAATCTGACCCCAAGGTTAGAACAGCAGAGGAGATAAAGGCCATATGAAGGAAGAAAATTCAAATCCCTTCTTCCTGTTCTGGTTACCCATCAGACCTTTGCAAGCCCAAGAGGAGAATTAGTGTTTACAGCAAAAATGGCCTTCAGGTCCCTGGGAACCAGAATAACCATCACCCCTTGTCCATGGTGTTAACCACAGCAAAACTAGTGGGACCTAACCATGCTTGGCCCAGCTGTGTGACTTCCAAAAAGTTGGCTCCGATCTACATATTGTGGGGTCGGGCTCCAAATTCCTTAATAGGACGCCCATAGCCCAAGAGTTAAATACAAGAATAAACAAATGGGACTTACTTAAACTAAAAAGTTTTTTTCTCAGCAAGAGAAACAATAAGAGAGGTAAATAGGGAACCTACATCCTGGGAACAGATTTTTACTCCTCACACTTCAGATAGAGCCCTAATATCCAGAATATACAAAGAACTCAAAAAATTAAACAATAAGATAACAAATAACCCAATCAACAAATGGGCCAAGGACCTGAACAGACACTTCTCAGAGGAGGACATACAATCAATCAATAAGTACATGAAAAAATGCTCACCATCTCTAGCAGTCAGAGAAATGCAAATCAAAACCACCCTAAGATACCATCTCACTCCAGTAAGATTGGCAGCCATTATGAAGTCAAACAACAATAAGTGTTGGCGAGGTTGTGGGGAAAAGGGTACACTTGCACATTGCTGGTGGGACTGCAAATTGGTGCAGCCAATTTGGAAAGCAGTATGGAGATTTCTTGGAAAGCTGGGAATGGAACCACCATTTGACCCAGCTATCGCCCTTCTCGGACTATTCCCTGAGGACCTTAAAAGAGCACATTATAGGGATACTGCCACATCAATGATCATAGCAGCACAATTCACGATAGCTAGACTCTGGAATCAACCTAGATGCCCTTCAATAGATGAATGGACAAAATTATTTTCTTTTAAGTCAGCTGGGAACAAATGAAGCTAGAGTGTTTTATAGATTTTTTTTTCAGATTTTTCCCTGGTGACAAAATAGATTGGTACAAGAATTTCATCTCTTCTTCCCACTTCTACCACTTTCTCTATTTCTGTTTCTTCCCCTTAACAGCCAAGATGATCCAGTTAACTCTAGTTAAATAAATAAATAAATTTCATTCTCCCTTAAAGTTTACTTATTTAAAGTCCATGTCTCCAAATGAGCCACAAAAAAAAAAAAATGTGATCTTGTTCTTAGCACACTTTTCTATCTGTTCCCTGATTTCATCTGCCATTTTCATCAGCCATACTCCTTTCACTAGCTCTGTTCCAGCATCATTAACCCCGTGACTTTTCCATGAACTTGTCCGTAACCTCTTTGCTTGTCCAAGCACATATTTTCCTCAAATTCAAAACTTTCCTTTTGAATTTAAATACTTTTCTCCAAATGTTTTCTGAGATTACTCATTTATCTATTCTATGTATTTACTAAAATGTCAACCAAAATGTGGGTTTCTCTAACTGTAATATATACAATTGTATTTCCTCCTTTCCAGGACACTGACTATGGCCTGCTTTACTTTATTTTTCTCATGAGTCTTTAAATAATATTAATATATCTATTACTAATTTTCATATTTTCTCCCTCCAGTAAATAAGCATTTTTGGTAAATAGAGCTTTCTTTCGGTGTTATTTTCTAATGTATTTATAAACAATAAAACTTACCTGAACAGATTAGATATTCAATGGTGATTAATAAATATGTGTTGAGTGGATGAATGCTAAATTACTGGAAGAGCAAATATGATTCAAGAAGTAATATTGGACTTGTATAAAAGAATAAAAATTTGGTAAAATTTGATAAAATAAAGAATCAGATACTGTATAAAACAATAATAATTATTATACTGAAGTTTTTATTTCAAAAAATGTTTAAGTAGATTAATCGAATTGCATATTTCATCTTCATTAATATGCTCACTAATTATATTGAGGTACTTCAATATAAAATATCTGTTTGAATTTCTATATACCATTTTGGTGGGTAAGACAATTTATTTTCACAATATGATTAACTAGTGTACTGGACATTTAAAAGTATCTTAAACACAACTGAATTAATAATTGAATTATTTCAATAATCCTTGATTGGTTCTATTTACCAAATTTCCACACACAGAAAAGAATCCAATAATTCCATGAGCTAGAAAAGTGTTCTGAAGATAATAGATTTTTCTCTCATTTCAGGTTAGAGTTCACATAAAATATTTCTTAAGAGAAATATAGTGGAGTGAAAGCCAAGGTTGATCATGCTTGGAACTATTCCAATACCTCTAAAAACAGCGAGGCAACAAAGCTAACTAAAATCCTCACCACAGAGGACAGCTGCTGGCATGCACATACCTTGATTTGAGACTGTGTTCGTTAGGTGGCATGTAAGTTCATCTTTTCTGAGAAAAGCTTGCCGACGAGTGAGAAAACTAAAACCTCCATACCACAAAGCTTAACAATAAATGAGTTGCACCTCGCGATAGTTCAGGTGGGAAAGCTCAGTCACATGACAGTTAAAAAATAAATGTTAAAAGACAGACATTTATTCACATCAAACTAAAAAAAATTATATTTTAAGTCATAGTTTTTAGTTTTAAGGAATATTATCTGAAACTTAAATTACTGATTCATCTGACCCTATTGTGTCTTAGTTTGCATATTTTTCCTTCCTCAGCCTTAAAATAAACAAGTAATTCTGACTTCTACACATTACGCGTCATTGCCTGGCACTGACACTCTGCAATCATGCAAGCAGTACAGAAAATCTTTATAATGACCCTTGTGAACTAATCATTGATAAAATTCATAATTCTTTTTTTTTCTTGTGATGCTGCTACATAATAAATTACACATTAATCAAGGAGTTTGAGTTTTATATTTTTCAAGAAGTGGGGGTATCAATTCGAAAAATGAAAGGACAATAACAGTTCACCCATTGCATTCACATTAAATTTGCTACCTATGGTTGTGATCTACACAAGATTATGGCTTATTAGAATTTCTTTTTTGGAGGGTTGGGTTTTGATGGGATAAAGTACAAACTCAAATGCTACATGGCAACATCTTATATTTTCATCTCCTTGATTGCTATAGATCGAACACGGTTTGAGTCTGTACCCCAAAGAATCATATGTTGATATATAATCCTCCTTGTGTGGTATTAAGAGCACAAAAACTTAATTCAAATAGGGGGTTAAGATGTAGCACCTTCAGAAGGTGATTAGAATTAAGTAAAGTCATCAGGGTGGAATCTCAATAATTGAGTACTGGTAGCTTTATAAGAAGAGAGGTAGATACCAGAAGGACACATACCCACAAATGCTCCCTGTCTCTTGCTGTATGTTGCCCTGAGCTGTCTTGGGACTCTACCAACAGGAAGGCTATCACCAGACCTAAGCCCTCAACCTTGGGCCAGAATCATGGGCCTGAATAAACATCTTTGCTTTATAAATCACCCAGCTTCAAGTATTTCATGATTGTACCAAAAAACAGACTAATTCACTCCTATACCACTCGTTTCACGTTGGGTGAAATGACTTCCACTATTAAGGTGGATTCCTTGGTGAATCATTCAAATCATTCAGAGATCTGAACACCTAGTCTCCCTGTTTTTATCTGGCTATGGATGCTGTACTTGCATATTTACATTTAGCAGTGGATGTTAGAGTACCAAGAGATGCTTATCAGATCCTCTGAAGACCAAACATTCCTCCTTCATCCTATTGTGAATCTTCAGTAGATCTATATTCTTATGGCAGTCAGCTTCCTTTGCTCCATCCAGTTGTGTTAACTCCTTTCCATGGCTATTAGTCTACTGGCACGAAAAGCCTAAACTGACGAGGTAGTAACTGCTTTTAAAAATCCCTCATGGGAACTGCCCTATCTCTGGAAACCAAGGAGTGTTCCTGCAAGCCTTTAGGAAAACAAAAATCTCCCTCACTGGAAACTAGGAGTTCATGAGCTTAATGTTACAGGCTGATAAGTAAAAATATCCCAAAGGAGCTTTTAGAATTTATGGTCACTTCCACCTCTACCCCTTGATTCCCAGACTCATGGTTTGTACCAATGTGGGTTAAGAATGGTACAACAGTCATAGTTTAAGTTATATTCCATATTCAGGATTCTCTAAATTATCATCTTCAAGCTTCTTCCTCTGCTATGTCTTCCAGAATGCTTTCTATTACTCTATTAACTCAGACATTTATATGGGATGCCTTTTATCATAAAATCATATAATTTCTTGATGTGATCACCACCACATCATTGGTATGATGTTATGGGGACTCCTGTGTCAGTATTACACTTACTCTTTGAGCCCTTAAATAGTAGTGCTAGATGAGGAACTGCACATTAAACATGAATATTCATATAAAGAATAAATAGCAATCCTGATTAGGCCATCATTGCTATTTCTTGGATGGAAAATTTTCCATGTAATTAACTTGTCCTCAGAAGGCTTATTGATCTCCATGAGAGATGGTACCATATCAGGCATTCAACCTCATTATCTCCCGGTGAAAGAATTAATAATCTTGCAAAGGCAGTGATTATTTGTATTTGAAAGAAACCCATATCAACCCTATGAAATTCTACATCTCCACCGCATGGCTATTCCACTCTTAAGCCTGTTGTATACATATGTGGAGGCTGCGGATAGAGACTGAATGACATCTACTAGCTAAGTCATCTTGTTCATCTGATTGTTTAGTGTCCTTCTATAGTAAATGCCATCTGATAGGAATTGATGCTCTTCACAAAAGCTTGTCCCCAAAGATTTCCTTGTAGATGATTTTTCCAAAAGACAATTTGAGGTTTTATTTAATCATAGAAGGTGGCCATTCTTTTTCCCAGATCTCATCCTAATGGATCTTACAACTCAATCATCCTACATTTATTTCTTTACTAGATTTAGCAGTTGAGAGCCTGTATATGTATAAATCTCTGCAGATTTGCTACTTTTATTTTATTTGTAAAAAGATATTACATATTAGTTGGAATAGCCCATTTATGAATAAACTTTGTTAAACATATTTTCTAAAGTATATTAAACAGTATACAATAGAAATTCAGCAGATTAGATAAAGTGGAATGAAGGGAGGGAGGGGGATATAAATAGGAAAGACAGTGAAATGAATGAAAAAAATATTATATTAAGAAAAAAGATATTTGGTTTTGAATAATTTCAAATAATTGGATTATTCTAAAATCACTCTTATTACTGGTGCATAGAGTTACTATTTTATTTAGGCAATTGACATGTCCTAGAAAGTGTAATGTTTCAGTCAATTTAGTTTCTGGAAAGAAGGTGAATTCTACCAGAGGGATAGATTATGTATTTTAGGGAACCCTGATATGTTTTTTCTTTGCATGTTTAATATAAAAGTCACTGTATTCAATATATTAAGTCAGGGTTGAGTTTTGAATTTTCCCAAAATTCTGTGCTGAACATGCACAATACCTTAATTACCTACAATCAGATGATGGTTCCTTTACCTACAATCAGGTGATGGTTCCTTTATTGAATTTTACAGGACTGTTACATTGTAATGCTACACCAGGGTATAGAAATATGAAAGAAATTAACAACAATTGATTTTTGTTAATATTAAATGGTTATTCTTAGGAGTATGAAATTTACAAATTGTAGTAACATCATTTTAAAGGTGGTTTTATAAGAAGAAACTAAGTATGTTTTATCTAATATAGTTGAAGCTTGAATTTTTTAGAAGCAAGCAGGTGAAACTCTGGTACCGGATCAAAGTTAGTCTTTGATGGGTTTTAATGTTTAGACATTGTTAATACTCCACATGCCTTAATGAATTCATGTTTATTGAAGTGAGTTTTGATAATCTGAATTCTTATAAACTCTGCTTCATTTAATCTCCTTAGATCTGTGTATTTTGTCCATAGGATTTGGGGACTATAACTAATATCTTGGTAGTTTATCAGGTCACATATATACTATAAGTACAAAAATGTCCAGATGCATTTTGAGCAGATCATGCCTAGTGATTGCAATGTACTTTTTATGAAACCAGCTCTTATCTATTATATTTGCACTCATGTGCCAATGACAATAAACAGGTATTCTTATAATGAAGCCAAATTATCAGAGTTTGGAACTTTGAAAAGGATATAAGATGAACATAAACTTTCAATACTTAAGTAGCTCAAGTAAATCAAAGGACATAAGGTTCCTTTTCCCTCTGGACATGTAGAATTTACTATATTGGAACTTTGCCTTTTATTACCTTCTTTTATAATTTATACAACCAGTCTTTTTTTAACCAAAATTTTTCTTTTGCTAGCCACAAGTTGATTTGTCCTCTATCTTGCTTTTCAGACAAGTTTATATTTTACTTTTAAGGATCCCAAATTCTATCATACAGGGTTTAATGAGCAATTATAGCAGCATATGTAGCAACAAGAACACTATCTGTTCATATTAAATTGTCAATATTTTCTTTGGAAATTTAGCTTAAAAAACATGAATTTTAGGGTACCTGTGTTTACCTATAAAGAACATCTTTCAGATCTTTTGTTGGGGATTTTAGACAGTACTCTTTGTATTTCTCAATCATCATGAGGGATTGTATTTTTGTTTGTTTGTTTGCTTGTTTGTTATATAGATTCTAAAATTTATTTGTTATAATTAGTTATACATAACAGTAGAATGCATTTAAATTCATAGTACACATATAGAGTACAATTTTTCATGTTTGATTGTAAACAAAGTAGAGTAACACTATTCATGTCTTCATATATGTACTTAGGGTAATGATGTCCATCTCATTCCATCATCTTTCTTACCCTCCTGTCCCTTCATTCCCCTTCCTCCCCTTTGCCCTATCTAAAGTTTACTGCCATCCCTCCCACCACCCAGCATTCTCATATCAGAAAAAGTATTCTGGGATTGGCTAACTTCACTTTGCATAATATTCTCCGGCTCCATTTACCTGAAAATGCCATGATTTTATTCTCTTTTATTTCTGAGAAATATCCCATTGTGTATATATACCACAGCTTCTTTATTCATTCATCTACTGAAGGACATCTAGGCTGGTTCCACAGTTTAGCTATTGAGAATTGTACTGCTATAAACATTGATGTGGCTGTGTCCCTGTAGTATGCTGTTTTTAAGTCCTTTGGGTATAAACCCAGGAGTGGGATAGCTGGGTCAAATGGTGGTTCCATTCTCAGTTTTCCAAGGAATCTCCACATTGCTTTCCATATTGACTGCACCAATTTGCAGTCCCACCAGCAAAGTATGAGTGTGCCTTTTTTCCCCAAACATCTTCACCAACACTTATTGTTATTTGTATTCTTAATAGCTGCCAATATGACTGGAGTGAGATGAAATCTTAGAGTAGTTTTGATTTGCATTTCTCTGATTTATAGAGATGTTGAACATTTTTTCATATATTTGTTGATTGATTGTATATCCTCTTCTGAGAAGTGTCTGTTCAATTCCTTGGCCCATTTATTGATTGGGTTGTTTGTTTGTTTGTTTGTTTGGTGTTTAGCTTTTTGAGTTCTTTATATACCCTAGAGATTAGTTCTTTATCTGATGTGTGTGTGGTAAAAAATTTCTCCAGAGATGCAGGCTCTCTATCCACCTATTCTCTATCCACTGATTGTTTCCGTTGTTGCTGAGAGCCATAGCCAAGTAGGAATGATGCATGGCATTTTTGGTTGAAAGGTGATGTCAGCAAGCCATTGAGATGATAATGATTATGTTATGAAGTGCATTCAATTGGAGATCAGACCCCTGCTGTCTGCCTCTGCCTGCTACTTTGGAGCTCTCGCAGGACTCCCATTGGATGGGGAAGTGTGGTAGGAGGGAATTCTGGAGGAGGGATTTCCTGTTGGTGTAGTGTGTCCCAGGAGAAGGCCGCGTGCATGGGATTCGTGGGAGTTTTGGAAATAAAGTTTGTTCCTGCTTGAGTGGCTTGTGATTTTGTGCCCAGCCAGACTGCGGCACCTTGTTGAGAAGAAGATTTTTGGTTTGAATCCATTCTTTTATTGATTTTTGATTGTAAGTCTTACACTATAGAAGTCTTACTAAGGAAGTCAGGGCCTAATCTGACATGATGAAGATTTGGACCTACTTTTTCTTCTATGAGGCATCAGGTCTCTGACTTAATTCCTAGGTCTTTGATCCATTTTGAGTTGAGTTTTGTGCATGATGGGAGATAGGGGCTTCATTTCATTTTGCTGCATATGGATTTCCAGTTTTCCCAGCACCATTTGTTGAAGAGGCTATCTTTTCTACAATGTATATTTTTAGTGCCTTTGTCTTATATGGGATAACGATATTTATGTGGATTTGTCTCTGTATCCCGTATTCTGTTTCATTGGTCTACAAGTCCATTTTGGTGCCAATACCATGCGATTGTGTTACTATTGGTCTGTAGTATAGTTTATAAGGCTTGGTATAGTGATGACACCTGCTTCACTTTTCTTGCTAAGTAAGGATTGCTTTGGCTATTCTCAGTCTGTTATTTTTCCAGATGAATTTCACGACTGCTTTTTCTGTCACAATTTTTTTAAGGTTTTTTGTTTGTTTGTTTGTTTGCTATATTTACTGGTGTCCTTACATATAGGCTCCCAATATTTTATTTTCCTGTAGGTGATTTTTTTAAAAATCCATTTGGTCAATTGCCAGCTTATTTCCTTTTAAATTTAAATTTCAAATTTGTCTTATTTTCTTTTTTCACAAACTCCGTTAATTCAAATTTATTAAAATAGAAAAGAAGACATCACATCTTACTGCAGATGTTGGGTATATCTCAGAATATAAAGATTTTCGTGTTAAAATTTGCTGGTTTTCATTATCAGATTTTACTTTACAATTTTGAAGTTTTCTTCAATCTGTTTTTAAAATATTCTAATTGTCTTATGTAGTTTATTTTATTTATATTACCCATTCAAGGAAATTATTTTTTATTGTAACATGACTGGATTCTTTAAATCTTCATTAAATCTTTTTTTTTAATGCTTAAAAATGAGGTAGCAATTAATGGAACTACTTAATGTAAAAACTGTGTATACAGCAGGAAATTTGGTATCTACAATACCAAGAAATTGTGTAGCAAATTGGAGCCTGTATGCCTGAAATGTAAGAAAATCCTCTTATAGAGATACTTTGCATCTGGATTATGGTTTCAATTCAAGTTCTCTAGGTCTGCCTTCTGACTTAATAATTTTTAAATGTGATTGTTATTTTTCTATGAAAATCTTAAAAGAAGGGTAGAATTTACAAGATCAGAAAAAGGATCAGAAGGAATAGATGAGTGGATTCTTAGAGTAAGTGAGGGGAGAGCGAGAAAGGGGCATGGAGGGAGAAAGGTGTGAGGGAAACAGGTTTTAAAAAGGACCAAACTATGGGCTGGGGATATGGCTCAAGTGGTAATGTGCTCGCCTGGAGTGCATGCGGCCCAGGTTCGATCCTCAGCACCACATACAAAACAAAACAAAACAAAACAAAGATGTTGTGTCCGCCGAGAACTAAAATAAATAAATATTAAAACTCACTCTCTCTCTCTCTCTTAAAAAAATATTAAAAAAAAAAAAAATAAAAAGGACCAAACTCTGAGACAGATGCTTGCAGAGTTAAGGTTTTGTTTAGAGGTACTGGAATGACTGTTTCATGCGTCAGTTTTCAGATTTTCTAAAGTTCCATTCAAAGATTCTGATTCGTTTATTGTGAAATAACAAAAATTTCCCTTAATGGACATATATATTTTAAGTCAAAACTTTTTTTTGCCATTGATTAAGGGAAGAAAAGGATTTAGGATTATTATGTGACTTCACATAAGAAGGAGGATTTCTTCCAGAAGACATTGAAGCACAGCACAGACTCTCTGCCATAGAAACTGACTCAAACAAGGTAGACTGGATCCTCAAGGTGGCCATGACTGTTGAAAAAGTGAGTGTTTGCAGATGGTGCCTGATGTTTTGAGAGCAAACTGCAGCTGAAAACAACCACAAAGAAATGCCTTGGCAGTGACTGATCTAGAACACAAACTAAATCTCTCACAAATTGTCAAGGTGCCCCTCATGAGAGCTCTGAGGGAATCCAAGGCAAAGTTGGACTAACTGTCATTTCAAGATGAACTTATTAAAAAATTGAAGACAGAATGAAATCACAAACCTTTGAACTCTTCAGAATAGAGCCTTTAAATACCCACATTGGACTATAATTGATTTAAACTGGGTTTTATCGTATATTACTTTTTAAATGTCTACTGAGCTTTTATTGGTGATTTTTATTAATCTGTTCAAAGACATTTTCTTATATGATTTCTACTTATTTTATTTGAAATGAAACAAAGATTTCAATTTATTTTCCCAAATGACAAAAATTAATGCAGCAACTTAAGTTGATATAGATTTTTTAAATTACAGAATATTTCTAGTGCTGTTATTTTACATGTTTATATTCAAAGGTTATGTTACCTTTAGATTAGCTTGTTCCAGCCCCCCTCAAAAAAAAAATCACTAATTCTCCATTTCCAACTGCTCTTGAAAATTTTCTTACACAGAACATGGTTGAAAAGAATCTGAACCTGCCTCTTAAAACTTATCGTCCACAATACTTCTGTGCACGGAAGCCTCTGCCATGTTAACAGTGTTCTAGTTCTGTCCAAATACAAACTGCTCTTGAGAGCTATCTTACAATTGCTCATATAGGCCCCTGAAGAGCCTATATGGAGAGAGGTTTAAAACAAACCTCTAGGTCAACATAAACTTAAGAAATAAAGAAGTCAATGAGTTACATAAAATTAGATTATAAATTAAACTCTATCACTGTTTAGGACTTTTTTCTTATAATAAAAGAAAACCAGTTGAATTGGAGATGATGGTCACAGTCACCTTAGCTAAAATTGGTGCATATATTTAGCTTCCTTAAGTAAATCATTAGTAATCTAGACAAGCGTAGTACTGTATTATGTATTTTTTTGTATGGTTTTGATTATATGATGCTACAACCTGCACAGTGGTTAATTCAGGAAAACAGACAAGGGGAAATAAGGGGATTAGAAAAGACAAACAGAAACACAATGAAAGAAAAAGGTGGGGCCTGGTGGTTATCACATTCTGATGGAGTGCAAAGACCACGAGCCAGCTCATCATGGTTATTATATAAGTTTTATCATTGAAAGGGTTATTGTGAGAGACTTTCTTCAAAGCAAGTAGAACCAAGGTCATGAGTATGAGCAGCCCCATTATGATTATCAGCTTGTGTCCATAACTTTCTATCCCCTAAGCAGTTGGTATCTGAACCTCAAGGTCAAGAGCTGAATAGCTCTGTGGCTGTGGCTGGCACAGAATTTTCTATTGAAGAGGGTGTCACCATAACCAGGGGGCAATCTCCATACACACCTTCACAGGGAGGGTTCCCAAGAGAGGCATTGTCTCTGTCACAGGACAGTTCAAGATCCATAATTCAGTCACTGTTCCCAATAATATGATCTTATTCTCACTGTCCTCTGAGTTAAACAGTTTTAATACCATATAAAATTTAGTGCTTGGAATACAGAAATGCACTTAATAAAAAATATGGTTACTTATAAAATCAGATGTCAGACTCTAAGGAAGAAGGTTGGCCTGATTTAATTGATGTTACAATAGCATCAACATTTTATAGAACCTGATAATTTCCAAAATGTTTTCGTGCATATTATTATTATCTAATAATTATTATGCGCAAGTATCACATGTCAAGTCCTATTCCAGAAACTATGATATCATTAACCCACCAACCAGAAAACTATCTGCATTTGTGCATTGTCTGCTTCTTTTCTAATGTGGGAGGAAACTAAAAATAAATAAGTAAAATGTATTCTTCATCATATACTGATAAGTACCATGGAGAAAACTAAAGCAGTTAGGAGAAAGAAAGGAGTTTGGGAAACTTGCTATTTCAAGTATAGTGGTTAGGAAAGGCCTGTGTGAGGAAGCAGTATATAATAAAGATCTTGCAGGAAAAGAGGGCGCATGGATCTCTAGTTGAATACAATTCTAGGCAATGGAATTAGCCATTTCAAAGAACCTGGAGTGAAAGTAAAGATCCAGTGTAGAAAAAATCTTAAAGAGCCTGTGTAGAAACCACTACAGGAGACACATGCTTGTGTAGACCTCAGTGGGGAGTCACTGGAGATCCTGCAGCAGTTACCCAGTCCAAAGATGAGTTAAAACTTTAGGAAATAATCTAAAGAAAAAGGATGTTGGCTTGGATAACAGTGATATAGGTAGAGGTAGCGATATATTTTGAATTAAATATTAGATAAGACTCAGATAGGACAGTGAGAATAAGATCATATTATTGGGAACAGTGACTGAATTATGGACCTTGAACTGTCCTGTGACAGAGGCAATGCCTCTCTTGGTAACTCTCCCTATGAAGGTGTCAGGGGAGACTGCCCACTTGCTATGGTGATACCCTCTTCAACAGGAAGTTCTACGCCAGCCACAGAGCTATTCAGTTATAGAGTGTGAAATTTATTTGATGTTATAATAGCATCTATATTGGTTATAGAGTATAAAATAAAAAGATTAATCAAGAATTGAAAAGGTCGGGCGAGCGTCGGAGGAAAAGACCACCAAGAGACCGTCTGATGCAACAGCAGAGGGTTTATTGGGGGTCCAGCATGCTGGGGCTCAGAGCTCACTTCAGAAGAGCAGAGACCAAAGAGCCCCGAGAACAACTTAAGCAGAGCTTATGTACATTCTTTGGAGGGGGCAGGGACTTTACATATAACATAGCATCCTTTAGCAAATCATCACATACCGTGGGAAAATCAAATAACAACTCTAAAACATGATTAGCACATTTACTGGTGGGAACAGGTCGGGTGGGGGTGATTGGTCAGTACTAAGATGGGTATATATTTAAACTGATTGGTTTAAGCCCTGAGGTGTATACGTGCTGGACAGCACGGTTTCTTTCTTGGAGGGTGGGTTGTTTTTACAGAACAACCAGATAGTCAGGGGAGATTTCAACATACATTTACTGGTCTCTCTGGGAGTTGTTTTAACTGCCACATGAATTTCAGGTTCCAAATGCAACTTAACAGAACTTAAAAACTTTACAGGTCTTGAAACAAACCTTATCCTTTACATTTCAATTTCTTTATCCTTTCAGAATTACTTACACTTTCGGTCAGAGCAGTTAGAAGATTGGTCTTGGCCATAAGCTTCAACATTGAAAACTGTAGGAGGTATAGCTTTTGGGGACAAAGACAAGAAGTATTGTTTTTTAACATGTTATTTTTAAAACATCTGTTACACATATTAATGGTTATTTTAAGAGATGCAGATATGCCTTCTTGGAGTTTTATGGGGATAAATGAACTAGAAATATAATTTGTCAATTTATTAGCATAAAAGTGGATACTTATAGCTATTTGATGCTTTGGAGTAGAAAGAGTTTACTACACAGGAGGAAAGTAGAAAGTTAGGAGAATTGAGACTTGGGGCACTTTTGTGTTTAAAGGAGGGCAAAGATACAGAGATACAACAAAGCAAAAAGCTTGGGAAGTAGATGTCTTTTGATAGGAACAATAAAATTAGTAGACTTTGTGGAATAAAAGTGAAATATAGAAATAAATTTCTAACAAAAGTATGTTAATAAAAGTTGAGTCAATTGAGAAAGGATCAATTTATTGGCCAATGTGGAGATGACTGGTGATTTTGCAAGAGATGGTCAGTGGTAATATCTGACAAGAGTATCCATTGAACTCAAAGCCTCACACTTGCTAGGCAAGAGCTTTACCAGGGAGCTACACTCTCATTTCTGGATATGGGTTTTCTTGAACAGTAATGTAATACAAGGTAGGTTGTCTGTGGCCAGGGAATGATAGTCATATATATTCAGGGCAGAAGTTTAAAGGAATATCTTTGATCATTTGTAATTTTTGAGTGAAAATTCAGATGTCCCACTCCAAATTTACAGGTCATCCATCACCTGTCAGCGAAGAGGGATTAGATAGCTTTTAAGGTTGGAGAAAAGAGATGTATAAAATCACTCATGAGAAAGGAAGAGTAAGTGGACAAGTAATGACCTGCAGTAAAATCACTGGAGAACAGTAATGGATAATTGAGGTGAGAGGTCCCATATTTAAAGTGAGATAGCATAACTGTGTGGTTTTCTTCAATGCTATTTGGTTGCACAGGTGAAGAGATGGGCTAGGAGAGTTAAATTTTAAACAGCTTTCACTGGGATGCATGCATTATATAGGTAACAAAGGGCAAAAGAATTGAGAGTACATGAGAAGGCTTTTGCAATTTAAGTTGTTTAAAGAGGAGAGTAAGACCATGAAGGGATCAGTGGAAATAAGTTAGTATCAATGACCTATACATCTCTCTAACGTCCCAAGTACTTAAATGATAATCCACCTGTGAAGCAGTATATATAATCTCCATTGTCTGAGAGCAAAAATCAAGACTGTAATTTTTAATTAAAAAAAATACTGAGTAGTTACTGACCCCACAATCAATGTTTTTACATTCTCTGCAATAATAATGAAAAGTGCCTTTATAAATTATTTGACTTTTAAAAGATGACCACTTATACACTTTCCATAATAATAATAACTCTAGGAATTGCTATAGTAAACACCTACTTGTGAGCACATGTCTTGGTAATCTCTCAGCTGAGTTATTTTATACTTAATCTAAATGTCTATGTACTTTTTCTTTTAATTCTCTAGTATACTTGAAAAAGTACTGAAAGTACTAGATTTTAAAATGTGAAAATGGCTTGGTTTCATATTGAGCATGTTGTCAATGCCCCATGCCAATTGAACCTGCTTTATGAGTTGTATGTGTCTCTTTAAACAGTTGATCATTTAAATAATCAGATTTATCATGAGGAAAATGTAGGCGTTTGTCAGGCTGATATTTACCCTATCCTACAAATTCAAAATTAATTGCAAGTAAGGACCTAGAAATGGAGATTTGTTAGCTAAAGTAAAAATTAGCTTCTCATGCTATCTATTCCTTGCCCAGTGGCCAGGGACAGATTGCTATAGGGTCGAAAGGGCATATATCCAGTGAAACTAATTGGAAAATGGGATAGCAGGAAAAGAAATAATGTAATCATTTAAAATTGTTCTGTGTGATGGTTTTTGTAAAATTCTCTGCTCCAGGAAGCTTTCTGTGTATCAAACCTACAGCCCGGCACAATAGCATCTGTGATTAACCATGAGGAAACTGCTGTCCCAGCATGTCTTCAACATAATAATTTGATGTAATATTCACCAATTTATTGCAACTGCAAATGTGAATTTGCTTCCCAAAGTTACCTTCTACAGTATGCTAGAGTGAAAACCAGAATCTGAGTGTATACAGCTGCGTTTTGAGTGTGGCTTTTTGTTTCATTCATGAGCTTTGATCCCTGGGGTAAATTATTTCACTTCTGGATTCAATTTTCTTGAACATATGTAATGATACTAAAAGCATACCCACCTATCTCACAAAAATATACAACTAAATAAGGGAAGTTTAGGGAAACCATATGCAGTGAACAATGGCTTATATGTTAGCTAGGATACATATGGGTTCAAAGGTAAATGTTCTCTGTTTCTTCAGATTTGGAAATTCAAGCTCACTGGTGACAATTAGTAGGTCAAAGATCACAGAAGGATGACAAGGACCAGAGCTAATGTTCATAGCTGGGCCTGTCTGATAAAACAATGGCATCTTCTGCTTCAGTTTTTAAGTTATAAATAAGTTGGTAACAAGGATAATTTTGTGAGCCATATTGCTCCAGACATGCATACTTTCTCTCTGTGATTAATCCCTTGTTTATATAAATCAAGCATTGGGAGGCATACTGGGAGCAAGAGATATCTACTTGAGATATATCTCGAATGGCCACTAGCAGTTGGCCACAAGGTCAAGTTTTAAAACTTCAGAAGTAGAATTAGGATTTCTGTCAAGCCATAAGAAAGTATTTAAAGCAATGAACACCTAGCCAAAGAAGAAGAAAAACAATCATATAAAATATGTGAGATTTTAAGTAATTCAAGTTCCTCTTTGAAGTTTGGTTGGAGGCCTTTGATTTCACTGTTCACAAAGGGCAAAGCAATATGAAAATATGTGCATAACCTTTTTTAACTTCAGAGAGAAATAAAAGGAAAGGATTTAGGGTTTAAACTTTCCTTTTTCTCTTTATTGCTGTTTGTGAGGATTATACTGTGACCACAAATAAGAACAAAAATCTTAAAAATTATTTTTCTTATTAATAGATAAATGTGCCAGGCATGGTGGCACGTGCCTATAATACCAGCAGTTGGGGAGGCTGAGGCAGGAGGATGATGAGTTCAAAGCCAGCCTCAGCAAAGGTGAGGCTCTAAGAACTCAGTGATACCCTGTCTCTAAACAAAATACAAAATAGTGCTGGGAATGAGGCTCAGTAGTTGAGTGCCCCAGTGTTCAATCCAGGTACAAAAGAAAAAGAAAAGAAAAAAATGAAAGATAAAATGTACATGAAACAATTTAAATGACATATTTCACTATAAATCTCTAAGATGTCTGTACCCATTAGGATTGATAATACCATCTATTACTTTCTTCAGTATAACAAAATAAACTACAATTTTACCTTATCAAATGCCATGAATTCATTTATGTCTATCCATCTGAACAATTCCAATTGCTGGTATTTTTTCTTCTTCAGTGGGGAAAAAAAAGTGACCATATATTCTCATATCTGTATTTAAACTTATACTTACATGATAATTTTAACTGCTTTTTAAAAAATTGTAGAATACCACAGAGAGAAAATAAGTACCTGTGTATATCTGTACACACACACACACACACACACACATGCGCACACACACACAGGTACATGTGCATTGTCCAGAGATATTAATATATCAATATTGAGCTTTTCTCTGTGTAGTAGAATCACAGGAAATTTAAATTTTTTTCTGTGTGCTTTGCAGTAAGATACAAATTTTCTTTCAAATATATAACTTTTGTAATTAAAAACAATATTACTCATTTCAAAAAAAAATGTTGTTTTCACTCTAAAACAGCACTCAGATAGCTCTCCGTAGAATTTTTTATTTTATAAAATTTCATTATTCAAAGCTTGGAATAGAACATTAAGTACAAGGCCAAGAGCTATCAGAAGAAAAGTACATTTAGCAAAATTACTGCCATTCCAAGTAATCATACAAGCAAAAGAAAAGGAATTTTCTTTGGCTTCCCATCATCACAAGTTTAAATTAAATTCTCTTTTCTTTTTGCTTCTTTGTTTTCATATCTGTTTTGTTTCTGTGTGGCTTTGAAAAGGATCATTTTGTGTGAATGTCTCATCTCTATGGGAACTCTTAAGAAAATAGAGAAAGTATTGGCCAAGTTGGAACAAACACAAACAACAAAATTCAGGGATTTGGGTTCTTTTGTTGTCTGTGATTGTCCAGCCCATCTATATATATTTTTTTATTTTTTTTATGCTGAAATTCTTCACTTGACCATGTTTTATTGCCTCTAACACTATGGGACAGATTGTTCTTCTGGTCCCTCATTGTGAGGAAGAGAGGATATGCTATCACAGATAATAACACCAGCAGGAAAGTTGTTTTCATCTTTGCCAGAGTGTTTAGAACTCTGAGGTAAAGAAAATGAGGTCCCTCTTGTTCTAGGGCTTTGCTTTATTTCTTTTCTTTTTCTTTGATTGAAGCTAAAGTTCTATGAATGGCTACTTAGTAAAAAGCTTTAGCTTTTCTTTTCTATTGAAGCTAAGAACAGAGACTTTAAAAGTGTAACTTCTGTCTATAAGTAATGCAGTGCACACACATACTTGTGCATACACACAACGACAACACACATACACATGACCCTATCAGGATGCACCTACACATATTAGAGTATGCATATATGTGCATATATGTATATGTATGTATGTCCATATGTGCACGTATATACACTCTTCCCAAAGAGGATGCACTTTAGTAGCAAAAATCCTGGTATAAAA
The DNA here is from genome assembly GCF_047511675.1 of Marmota flaviventris. Classification (NCBI taxonomy): domain Eukaryota; kingdom Metazoa; phylum Chordata; class Mammalia; order Rodentia; family Sciuridae; genus Marmota; species Marmota flaviventris. The sequence continues at coordinate 158,806,296 of NC_092500.1, forward strand.
TTATTTAGCAAACCATTTTCCAAAACAAAATAGATAGTGTAATTGGACAGAGAGAAGATAGTTTTTTAGGGAAAACAATTCCAGAAAAAAACTTGGTAAGTAATGAGGAAAACAAAATTAAATCAAATATTTAATAACAAATTCTCAAAGCCTTTTATGATTATACTCATTGTAAACTGCGTAGAAAGTTAAAAAATAGTCAGCTCTAATCTTATTTATCAGTTACACTTTTATCATGGGACATTTTTCATGATTAATTAAGAGCATGTGACAATAATTGAAAATGTCCATTGATAAAAAGAAAATATATCACATAAGAGATGAACAAGGTCATAGTTGTAAGTTCAACATACAAATGATCCCTGACTTAGGATTTGACTTGTGATTTTTAAACTTTACAATTACAGAAAAGTATTATGCATTCAATAGAAACCTTATGTCAAATTTTGAATTTTGATCTTTTTGGTCTGGCAACATATGGTATGATACACTCTTTTTAAAAATTTATTCTAATTTGTTATATATGACAACAAAATACAATTCAGTTCATATTACACATATGTAGTACAATTTTTCGTGTCTCTGGTTGTACACAAAGTAGAGTCACACCATTTGTTTCTTCATACATGTACTTAGGGTAACGATGTCCATCTCATTCCACCATATTTTTTATTCTCCTTGTTGCCTCCCTTCTCCTCCCTCCCCTTTGCCCTATATAGAAGTCATCTAATCTTCCCATGCTTCCTCTCCCAACCCCACTATGAATCAGCCTCCTTATATCAGAGAAAACATTCACCATTTATTTTGGGGGGATTTGCTAACTTCACTTAACATTATATTCTCCAGCTTCATCCATTTACCTGAAAATATCATGATTTTATTCTCTTTTATAGCTGAGTAATAATCCATTGTGTATATATACCATGGTTTCTTTATCCATCTATCTACTGACGGGCATCTAGGTTGGTTCCACAGTTTACTTATTGTGAATTGTGTTTCTATAAACATTAATGTGGCTGTGTCCCTATAATCTGCTGTTTTTAATTCCTTTGGGTATAGTCCAAGGAGAGGGATAGCTGGGTTAAATGGTGGTTCCATTCCCAGAATGCCAAGGAATTTCCATACTGCTTTCCATATTGGCTACACCAATTTGCAGTCCCACCAGCAGTGTATGAGTGTACCTTTTTCCCCAATTCCTCTCCAACACTTATTGTTGTTTGTCTTCATAATAGCTGCCATTCTGACTGAAGTGAGATGATATCTTAGAGTAGTTTTGATTGGCATTTCTCTGATTCCTAGAGATGAATATTTTTTTCATATATTTGTTGATTAACTGTATATCATCTTCTGAGAAGTGTCTGTTCAGTTCCTTGGCCCACTTATTGATTGGGTTATTTGATTTTTTGGTTTTAAGATTTTGGAGTGCTTTATATAATCCTAGAGATTAGTGCTGTATCTGATGTGCGTGTGGTAAAAATTTGCTCCCAAGTTGTGGGCTCTCTATAAACCTACTGACTGTTTCTATTGCTGAGAAGAAACTTTTTAGTTTGAATCCATCTCATTTATTGATTCTTGATTTTAAGTTTTGCACCACATGAGTCTTATTAAGGAAGTTAGGGCCTAATCTACATGATGAAGATTTGGGTCTACTTTTTATTCTATTAGGTATAGGGTCTCTGGTTTAATTCTTAAGTACGTGACAGTATGATACACTCTTGAGATGATGAGCAGCATCAATAAGCCATAGTTCCATCTTCTTTGTAACAATGATGCTACACTACAGTGTACTGTGTCAATAAACTATGATGCTCATCAGATTCAATTATAAAATGCATTTTTACTCATAATTAGCTTACCCAGATATACCTCCATCATAAGTTGAGGAATATTTGTACCAAAAGAAAAATAGAATGAAAAAAAAAAGAAAAAGGCATTGTTACATAGAAAAAAAAAGAAGCCAAACAATACAGAATAACTAAACTCAGACTAACAAGGTAGACCCATGTAGAGAAGGATGTGTAAAAGTATGTTAATATTTGTATAAATCTGTTAGTTGCAGCATTTGATATAAAAATAATATGTGATAAATTGTTAATAGCAATTAGTAATTGTGTCAATAAATCAAAGTTATACAAGTGACAGTGAGGAGAGAGTTCTGTATAAGTTTCTCATATTTTTACTTGTTTATGAGCAAAGAATATCTTTTATTTTTTATTATATTTCAAGGATTCTTGTGTGGTGGACAGTTTTAAAATATAGTATCAATTCAGAACAAGCATTATTACTGTGCTTTAGAAAACACTCAAGTTGCCAAGGTCAGTGTACCTTTCTTGTAACACTTCTATCTTCATGTTCAGTATTCACTTAGGTGCCTTTGAATTTCCCTGCAAGTATCGAGGTTTAAGAAACAGGCACAAGAACATGTGATAGATTCTGTTACCTTCTCTGTTATTGCTGAGAATAATAACTTCTATTTTTCTCCCACCCAAGATACTTTTGTCTTCAGCAACTGTAAAAGTATAGCAAGCTGACGTGTAAGCCTCTTTGACCCTTCCTAATTCTTGGCATGAGTTATACAAAAGAACACGAAATAAAAACTGAAGCCACATGTTAATGCCGGCTGTTACTCAGCTATTCATTGCTTTGAAAAAGTCAGAAAACCAGAGTAAGAAACATTTATTTTGGCCCACAGTTTGAGAAGTTTCAGTCCTTCATCAGTCGACCCCATTGCTCTGGTTCCGAGGTGATGCAGAACATCATGAGGGAGGCATTGTGGAGCAGAGTTGCTCATATAACCACAGCCAGGAAGCGAAGGGAAAGTGCTGGACAAGATAAATCCTTCGAGAACATGGCCCCAGCAGCCCATTTTATTTTACTAGGCACCACCTGCTACAGTTTTTAACCACCTTTGAATAATGCCACCAGAGGATGAATCTATCAATGAACTTATCCACTGATGAAGTTAGATTCCATTTCCCACTTCTGAACAGTGCTGCATTGGGGACCAACTTTCTAAAACATGAAACTTTGGAGACATTCCACATCCAAACTATTGCACCAGCAAATCCTTAAAAGATGAAATTGAATGAAACAAGCCGGTTATACACAATAAGATTGTTTCCATTAAGTGTGCAAAATTTACTATATATTCTCTATGGGCATATACATATATAATAATTGCACAACATTAATCATAAATGTGATAAATACCTGTGTTGGACTCATATTTGTGTTCTCACCAAAATTAATATGTTGAAATCCTAACCCCCAACCCCCGTGATATGTGGGTATTAAGAGGTTTGACCTTTGTGAGGTAATTAGATCTTAGAGGGAGAGTACCCATGAATGGAATTAGTACTCTTATACAAGGAACCCCAGAGAGCATACTGACCTTTCTCCTACATGAGAATCAAGGAGAAGAAGGAGGTTTGAAAACAGAGAAGGATCCTTGCCAGAACACAGACTTCCAGCTTCTTGAACTGTGAGAAATTAATTTATTATGTCTAAACCTCCCAGTTTATGGTAATTTGGTATAATAGCCTGAACTAAGACAATATCCAGCTGGATAGAGCTGGAATGGTATCACAAGAGAGAACCCAGGAAGCAAATCCTACTAAACAGTATTAGAGTTGCCTTTATATGAAACTATATTAAAAAATGGAAGAGTGTGAGAGAAGGAATAAATGAAGGAAAAGTAAACTACATTTTAAAATTTTAGATGATCTAATTAATTAAAAGTTTGTGCAACTAATAGTAATAACAACCTATTTAGTGCTTATGCTTTATAGGTAAGTGAAATGAACAATAAACATGTTAAACAACATGAGGAAAGAATTGATAATACTCTAGTATAAAGTGATTTCGCTACCTATGAAACAGTACATTGTTGTTTGAAAATCAATTTGAATTAGTCATATATATATTATATGTATATATGTATATTTTTTGAGAGAGAGAGAGAAGAGAGAGAGACCATCAAAATGTCATTTAAAAGTAGTGTAATTAATATGCTAAGGGAAAAGAAAATTCTGGTAACCTCAAATACCAGTAAGGATATAGAACAATAGTAACTCTCATTCATTACTTGAGGTAATACAAAGTGGTATAATCATGCTTGAAGACAGTCTTACAGTTCTTATGTAGCTAAACATAATCATATCATACTGTCTAGCAGGCATGATCCTTGGCATGTACTTAACTGAGTTGAAAACATGTGCATACAAAAATCTGCCCATGAATGTTTATAACAATTTAACAATTACCTTCATTGGAAGCAATCCCAATGTCCTTGAATAGAATTTATCACTCTATGGAAGGGCATGGAGAAAAACTTAGATGCATATTACTAATTGAAATAGTTTTTCTGAAAAGAAAAATGCATACCATAATATTCCAAAAACATGAAGGTGAACAATGAAATATATATGTAGTAATGCACCACTTAAGAACAGGAATATGTTTCAAGAAATTTGCCTGTAGGTGATTTTGTGATCACATAAAAATCATAAAGTATACTTAGATGGTTGCAATATTATCACTAGGTGATATCATTTAATCAGATCGCTGTTGTATATGTAGTCTGTCATGTTTTAACCAAAACATCATTATGAGGCATATGACTGAATATCATTTGCTTTCCTTCATTTCTAGCACAGAATTCCCAAAACCTTATAATTTCATGAGCTGTAGGATTGCTAGGAGAATCTTTTTTTCTAATATTTGGTCTCTACCTTGGCTTCTAAGACATAGCTCCTTATCATGGTTATTTCCTAGGTGATAGAACATCTTTTGTTCTAACAAGGTACTTTTTGGTGGGTTCTTGGAGAGAGGATGATCACCATAAGACCTAGCCATGTTATGAACTTGAGAACTTTCAGCTTCATTCTCTATTCCTCAGAGAAGGAAGAGGGATTATAAATAGAAAGAATAATTGGCCATGATTACATGATGAGGCCTCCATAAAAGTCCTTCCAGACTGATCACCACATTCTCAAGCAGACACAATAATATTTTGTTTTGGTTTCTTGATGGATTGTGTGTAGTTTCAAAAGCTTCTACTTAGTCTTTTTCACTCTGATAGTTCATTTTTCATAGGTCAATGTATTAATGTCAAACTTGAAATATGTTAATTTCAATTACACAATCGTTAGCTGCATAAATATTCTCGGGGTCATATAAATAAGTAAAAATAAAGGTCCATTGACAACTAAAAAATATTTTAAAAACTTACTGGGTATCAATAGACCCATTTGACCTCTTATATGATTTGACCTGAGCATCCTTAGTCTCCTGATCATTTATCTTGATTATTTTTGTATTGTACAGATTGATCAATACTCTTCTTCACTGCCTATTGATCTTGCTGCTAGTAATGTTGTGATCTGCTAAACATCTTCATAACTCTCTGTAGTCAGGCCTCCTAGTTGCTACTACATACTCACTGTTTTTTATTTTAATTGTATCCACTTTTAATTCAGGAATTTAAGTAACATTTTTTGGAGGGAAGGCTATTATTACCACTACCATTCCATGGCTCAGTTGTATATTACTCACCCTGGCCTACAGAAGGTAGCCATTACGGAGCTTCTCATTGTAACTGTTATCCCTTTCTTCAATATGTTCATTTTTGATGAGCTAAATGTCCTCTAGGTCTTCCTGTGGAACAAAGTGAGCTAATGGGTTCTATCTTTATGCAGAAATATATATTTCATATGTGTATTGTATATACAATCTATAATCCCACATAAAGAAATATGTGCACACATATATACGCTCTATACCTAAGATATCTACTTATTTTTTTATTATTATTAGTTGTTCAAAACATTACAAAGCTCTTGACATATCATGTTTCATACATTTGATTCAAGTGGATTATGAACTCCCATTTTTACCCTGTATACAGATTGCAGAATCACATCGGTTACACATTATGTATGATGACTCATGTGAACTTTTTATTTCTTTGCTGTGGCAGTTCTAGCATTTCTTTTTCATTTGGTGTGGATCACTGCATTCCGTTGTGTTCCAAGGGCCATTATAGGCTCTTACTGGCATCAACTGTCAGATATCATTCCAAGATACAAAGTCCTATATCATAGGAACAGGGGCCTATGTAGGTAAACTTTCCTTTATGAATGTTTTGTTTCTAAACTTTGATCCAGGTACTCCAGGATCTAGTTCTTGCAGACATATTATCTTGTGAAGTATATGTTGGGTGGAGCCTAGAATCATGGAGTATAGGCTTTTTCTTTCTTAGTAGGACCAGAATGGCTAGGCTATGAATTAAATCTAGCTATTGTCTGGCATCCAGGAAAATAAGTAGAGTATATCCTCAGGGCAGAGGCCTTGGATTGTCCACAAGGAAGAACCATTGGCAACCCTTAATGGAGAGGAAAGGGACACTGCTGTAGTCTCTGGAGTTCCAGGATATCTTGGAAATTCAAAAATTTTAAGTGCATTAAAAAGAGCTCCCATCAGAAATTTCTGGGTTCTTCCTTTCCCTTCCAGGGCCCTAACTTTAGTATAATGGATATACAAGAGAGTTGTGGTCTTCTCTTCCTATTTTATATAAGGAAGTCCAAAGCCTAATCTTGAAACATTTTACCCATCAGTTACAGGAATTTAGTTTCTTTTTTGTATGGTGCCAAAATGTTTTCACTGCTTTTCTATAAGGGCATTAACCTACAGAGCAATGGCTACCTGATTCTATTGTCCTTATAATTACAACTTCCTTATCCTCAGCCACATCCTAAAATCATAAGAAGCATTTGTTTACCAAGTGTAAACAAATTCAATTCAACACTTGTGTAAATCTAACATCTGCATTGCTGCCATATGCCAGGTGTTGTCAAGTCACCCAAGGGAAAGTTTCTTCAAGGTCAGCAGACAGCGTGATCTGCCACAGTGTGGTCTTCCACACTTATTTTAGAATATGCTTCCTCAGACCACTCTTCACCAACTCTCTAAATTTAGATTACCCAGGAAATAAGCTCCATATGCCAAATGTGTGTGTGCAGGAATATAATTGGGTAATGCTTTGGGAAACAACAGCCATGAGGGAATCATGCAAGCAGGACTGGAGAGGAGAAGATGCTGACCTGTTTGAAAAACTGAAATATCAGTAACCAAGATAATGTTTCAAAGTTAGTATAAATTAAAACAAGAAGGATGGGCTTTTGAACAACTACAATGGCAAGAATTGAACATAGGCACACTCTTAGTAGTTGCCATATTTGGGGCCAAGCAATTTCTTCCAACTGCTGGCAAATGTAAGGGTGGGATCCAGTTATAAGTTCATGCTACTTGTGGCTCGGATATGAGGTGTTCCCCCAAACTCCTGTCGATACAGGGATATTCAGAGGTAAAATGATTAGACTACAAGATATATAACCTAATAAATTGATTCCAGTTGAAACAGACTAACTGGGTGGTAACCATTGGCAGGTGGGGTATGGCTAGAAGAGGTGGGTCACTGGAAGGGTTGTTTCTTTCAGTACCCCCCTTTCCTTGTTCCCATTAAGGGAACAGCTTCCCTCTGCTATATCTTTCACCCATGATATTCTGCCTCACCCTGGGCCCAGAACAATGCAGTGGGCTACCTATGAACTTAGATGTCTGATATCATAAGACGAAAATAAAATCTTCCTCCTGTAAGTTGTTGTTGTTCAATATTTTTGTCACAGCAACAAAAAAACTGACTAAACAGTACTCAGCAGCTGGAGTATGCTTGGTTGCACTTGGCAGACACACCATAGCAGCCACTATATTGCATTTTCTACTTTTTAGGAGGTTCTTCACAAAAATAGACAAAATATCCTCAGTTTGTGTTCAAAATGAAGAACAATGCCTAATACTTAGTATTTTTGTTTATTCCATAGCATTTATGAACCATGACAGGTATTGTGCTATGCAATATATGCTGAAAATAACATTCACTCTGGTTATTACATTTCAGTTATAATAGACCTTAATTGGAATAAAATAGCTTTAAAGGTGCACTTTTTAAAACTACTGCATATACCAATGACATGGCTAATGCTTATATTAATGAAAACATATGAAGATAATAATTAACATTATTTATGATAATTTTCTAGTTATTTTACTAATCATCTTTTAGAATTATTTTTTTTACACATTTTGAAGGCTGTCATTACACTTACCTTTCTAACTCATTTTTATCATTTTATTTGTTGCTAAGAAGGACATATTGTCCTTATAAATTTTTCTTCTTAAAAAATGTGGAAGAGTCATTATATTCTGCTCAGTTTGCAAGTTATTACTTTCAAGAATCAAACCTTACTGTGTCAACAAATCTTTCCCTTTTCATTGTACTTGAATACCTGGCTGGATTTGTCTCTGCTTTTTACTGTGATATAATATCCTGCTGATTTTGATGCAGCTATTACTGCTTAAAAGCACAGCAATTGTGTGTTCAATCTCAGTGTGCTCAATTGTGTACTTGGTAAGTCCTCAGTCAGAGATACTTAAAGATGTACTCTTCAGCACTGGTTTTGGAAGTTTGAAAAGGTTACTGAATATTTTTAAAGTAGTATCAACCAATTTATTTTGCTTTTCTTGATAATGACCCAAGTTTTAAATGATTCCATTTAATTTGCCTGTGTTTATTTATTATGACTAAATGATGAAGACAAGAAGAAGAAATTATTTCTATGGTCACTTCATGCAGACTCATTGATATATTTATTCTGCAACTGTCACTCCTTTGGGACAATGAAATAATTTTTAAGACATTCTGGTTGAAAACATTAACTCTTTTTAAAATAATATTTCACTAATCTAAAAAACCGAGATAACAGAGATTTTCAAATTTGCTAAAAAATACTGTATCTATGGTGGCAATATAGAACAATTCTTTAGATTCTCTAACAAGAGAAGGGCATTCTAGGAAAAATTAGCTCAGGAGTCACTTAAAGGTTCATTATTTCAATTAATAATATGTAATATACAAATACTTCAATTATAAAAATACAGGGTAAAGAAGAAAGTTGGTGACATCCCCCCATTCATCTCTAGGGACATTGGTTGTTAAAAATGCTCTGTATAAATATAAGACATATCATATTAAATAAATGTAAATTCTGGTTTAAAATTAAGTCTGTTATGATATATTATATATTTGTTCCACTTTCTTTAAAGAATGCATAATATTTTCTATGGTGGTCTGCATCTTCTTCATTGTTCCATTCATTTATTCAATATGTATGCATTACTTTGTGCTCAGATCTACAGGTGTGGTGGCAGACAAGAAGAATGCTCTTTCTATCTTTACTGAGTTTCTGTAAAGGTAGATATAGCATAAGTAAATAATGAAATACTTATTTATTAATGGATAGGAGTGCTATTACCAATTTTTCCTTATTACAAATAATGCTACAGTGTATCATGTTATCCATTTCATTTGTTCATGTATGTAGATAACTGCAGGATAAATTTCTAGAAATGGAATTGCTGACTGCAAAGGCATCTGAAATTCAAAATAGTCCATATTCCCCTCTATAAAGATTTATTTTACAAATAAATACTTTATGAGTGTAGACATTCCTTCACTTATTTTCTAGCCCTGAATATTATCAAATATTTAATTATCAACCAATCTAATAAATGACAATTACCACTTGTCACATCACCCTTCTTGCTAAAGATTTATAAATACATAAGTAAACTAATCCTTTCAATTCTTAATCCTTTTTTTCAAATCTTGACTTTTCTTAGCCTTTTGCATTTTCATATAAACTTTAGAAGTTGCATGCCATATCATATCTCATTAGGCCTTAATTTGCTCTAAGTCATGAGTGACTTGACTTTTAGGTGATATTAAAAATTTTATTTATTTTTATAAATATATTTATCCTACTGTAAATTTGCTTTGGATTACTACCAATTTTACAGTGTTCTGACATATTATAGACATCTGATGTTTGTTATATATGATAATTAGCTTGTTTCAGCTTATTATATATGTTTTCATTTTTTTATTGTTCTTTGGCCATGGCTATTATAAAAATTCTATGAAACTACATAGCCAGTCACTTATTTATAGGCTATCTCTGTTTTTGAAAGATTATCTGTTATGATACTTTAAAATATTCAGTAGTCATCCTAGATCCAGATAAGATGGAAAAATATATTCTTCTCTATTCCTTGAGCTACTTACAACCAAATACTCTGGACAAAACATAAAGTAACTATCAGAAGAGGCTGAAAAATAGTTTTCAAAAATAAGCTAAAGACTTTAGATTTGTTACAATCTCAATTGAATTTATAGTTTTGAATGTGCATACAACTTCTGAAATTCATATAAAAATACAAAAGGCTAAGAATAACCAAAATTTGAAAAAAAAAAAGATAAAGAAATGAAAAGTTTACTTATGTATTTCTAAACCTGAAGTATGTCAATGTGATACTAGATCAAAATAGTCACTAAGATTTACTGTGGATAAATATTATTTTACATTAAAAATATTTATCAACAGACATGTAAAATATTGATGGAGACTCCAGTGCCATAGAAAAATTGGCCTTTATCCTTAGGTCTATTTCATTTCTGAAACATTTTTTACTCTTGACCTTTTCTGTGATGGATTGTATTCATTTATTGTTGCTAATGCTACAAATTACCACAAACTTAGCACAGTTAACCATATAACTTAGACAATACAAATTTATGATCTTATCATTATCTAGATCAGAAACCTGACAGGGCTAAGGTCTAAGTGTGTCACGCTGAAGCTCTCTGAGAGAATCTCTTCCCTGTTTTTGATTGTTTCTTGAGGCCAAACACATTCATTATCTCATGACAAAGACAATTATGTTGAGTCTTTCTCAAGTCATGTTAATTCTTCTCCTTCACTTTTAAAGATCCTTGCAATAACATTAAGTCCAACTTTAAAATTCAGGACAATCGACACTATCTAAACCTTAGTGGCAATTTTAATTCTATCTACAACATTAATTTCTCTTGACATGAAAGGTAAAATATTCACAGGTTGAAGGGATTAGAACATGGACATCATTACAGGGTTATTACAAAGCCTACCACACATATAAATTAATCTTAATTAGTACTTAGAACTATTGACAGAAATGTGTTATGGGAAGAAATGTGAAATACATTTTAAAATGTTTCCAAGGCTTAGCATTGCAGAAGATTGTGAAAGGAATCCTGTCCATTGTTAGGGTCTGTAAACAAGTCAAGATGGCGCCTGGCATTTTGCCAGAGGGAGTGGTTTGTGAAGTAATGCCAATGAGTCATTAAGTGTGGAGATTCCTTATTGGTTGACTGCTGTATCTAGTTTATGTTAATTAAGATAAGCTGCGTGGAATGTATATATACCCCTCCTGTCCTACAATAAAGGGCTCCCACTCCTGCCGTATCAATGTACACAAATTGTTCGTCATCCCCAGGTTATTTTGCTGCAGCTGGACTGTGGCAGTCCATAGAAGAGGAAGATAAAAGTAACCCAGAGCACATGGGAAAGAATGTATCCCAATAGAATAATGGATAAACCTACAAAATTTAGCAATGATTCAAACAGTAGATTAAAACAAAATAACAGCAAGCAATAGACACATTGCTATAATAACACAATGTAAATAGCTTCGATTCTCTAATTAAAAGTCACAGGTTAGAAAACTGAAATAAAAACAAGACCCAACTGTATGTTGCCTCCAAGAAACATATTTCACAGGCAAAGATATTCACAGGCTAATAGGAATGGATAAAAATGACATTTCATGCAAATGGAATAAAAATAAAGAAGGAATAGTTTTTATCATATCCAGTGAAGCCAACCTCAAGTCAAAAGTTCATTACATATTTTAGTAAATGAAAAAAATCCAACAAGATGATGTGACCATTATACATGCTTATACCAGGAATGCATATTCAATTTCACAAAGCAAACCTTATTCAATATAAAGGAACACATAGGCCCCAATACAATAATAGTAGTAGACTTCAATATACCACTCTCACCAAAACACAGGTCATCTAGACAGAAAATCATTAAAGATACAGGCAATTTAAAAATCTATGATAGATCAAATGTGCTTAATAGACATCTAAAGAATACTCATCCAACACCACCTGTATATTAATTCTTTCTAGTCACTCATGTAACTTTTTCCAAAAATGATCATATATTAGGCATTAAAATAAGAGAGAGAGAGAGAGAGAGAGAGAGAGAGAGAGAGAGAGAGAGGTAATTCCTTGTCTTTTTTCATATCATAATGGAATGAAATTAGAAATCCACTGCAAGGAAAATAATAGAAAGAAACGACACAAATATACGAAGATTGAATAATACAGTTTAAAATGATGAGTAGATCATTGAAGAAATCAGGGAGAAAACTGACAAAATTCCTAGAATCAAAAATTGAAATACAACTTATCAGAATTTGTGAGATATAGGGAACGCAATGTAAGAGGCAAGTTTTAGCTATGAGTTCCTACATAAGATAATCAGAGAGATCTCAAAGACATAATCTGATAATGAATCTCGATATTGGAAACATAAAGAAAAAGATTCCAAAAAACAAAAATAAATAGCAGAATTGAAATTGATGAAATGGAGAATAAAAAAGCAATTCACAGTATCAATGAAATAGAGGTGGTTTTTGAAAAGATATGAAAGACAAAACCTTAGCCCAACTAAGCATAAGAGAGAGAAGACTCACATAAAATGAAAGATGAAAATAAGACTATTGCAACAGATTCCACTGAAATCCAGGGAATCATTAGAGATTATTTTGAAAGGTTCTGTTGCAATAAAATTGCAAATCTCTGAAGAAGTAGTTAATTTTTGAATACAAAATATATTGTTTTATAAAACAATAAAAATGGTTCCAAGAGGAAACATAAAACCTAAAGAGACAAATAATAAATAATGAGATTCAAGTGGTTATAAAAAATATCCTCAAAAAACAAAAGCCAAGGCCCAGATGGATTCACAGTTGAATTGTATCAGATCTCTAAAAAATTAACAGCAGTAGTACTCAAAGTATCCTATGGAACAGAGATGAAGGGAAGTTTCCAAGTGCATTTTACAAAGAAAGTATCACCCTGACACCAAAACCACAATGACAGAAATACTCCAATTAAAGAATCTAGTTGTGTTTCAATATAACTTTATATATAAACTAGGAGAAATGTTCAAAACCATATAAAATCATATAAAGGGAAGAAAATTATAGACCTATATCTTTGATGCAAAAAAATGCAGAGATCCCTAATAAAATATTTGCAAATAACAATACATCAAAATATCATGCTCTGTTTTCAGGTTGTTTTTATGGCAGGGATGCAATGATAGTTCAATATATGCAAATTAATAATTTTTCTTCTATTCACCACATGAGTAGAAAGAAGGATAGGTTCATATGGTCATCTCAATAGACACAGAAAAATGTCTTTAACAAAATCTTATACTCCTTCATGATAAAAATCCTAAAGAAACTATACATAGAAAAAACTTGGCTCAATATACTAAAGACTATATATGACAACCCAAAGCCAATATCACACTGAATGAGGAATACTGAAAGCATTTCTTCTAAACCCAGAAACAAGATAAGGATTTCTATCCTCACTACTCCTACACAATATATACTCAAAATTTTAACCAAAGCTACTAGGTAAACTAATGAAATATAAGGAATACAAAGAAGATAGAAAAAGTCAAAATATCCCTAATTGCAGATAATATGATCCTGAATTTAGAAAATCCTAAATGAAGATTTCTAGAACCCATATGAAGATTTCTAAAACCCACAAACACTTACATCAAACTAGCAGGATACAAAATTAACATACAGAAATCAACAGGTTTTCTACACACTAAAAATTAATCTGCTGAGAAAGGAATCAGAAAAATAATTTCATTCAAAACAGCCTCAAAAAAAAAAAAAAGAGAAAAAATCCAACTAAGGAGATGAAAGACCTTTAAAAGGAAAGTGACAGAAGTCAAATAAAAAAAAAAAAAAAGGAATAATAGAAGACAATAGACGTTGTAAAGATGTTCCTCATTCATGGATAAGCAGAATTCATATTGTTTTAAAAAAGTCTATATTGCAAAAAGTGAACTACAGATTTAACAAAATCTACAACAAAATACCAATGATCTATTTCATAGAAATAGAAAAAAGCAATCCCAACATTCATATGGAAGAATGAAAGACTTAGAATAGTCAAAGCAAAAATCTTGAGCAAAAAGAGCAAGGCTAGAGAAGCTCATTCCCACTTTCAAATTATACTACAGAGCTGTACAAAAACAGCATGTTGCTAGCATAAAAACATATATGTAGACCAATGGAATAGAACTGAGGACAAAAAGAGAAGCCCACACACGTATAGTTTTTTAATATCCTGGTCTGTAATGTCTGGCATTAAAAAAGAGGAAAATGAAGGGGAAACATGGCACCAGATATTCAAATTCTTTGGCTGTGATTTCTAAAATTGAAATAATAATGGAAGTGTAAGACCAGTGGCCAGCCACCTCTTTGTCACCTCTATGATCAGAAACAGTAGTCATCTAATCATAGATCCCCAGCATTTGAAGGACAGGCTGCTTTTCCTTTAGCCTTGCCTGTGCAAACTGAACCCAAGCTACTCCTGGAACACATACACAACTGACTTCTCTGGAGCTGAAGGGTGGGAAAAGAGGCTGTTTCCTGGTTCTGCTAGTGCAATGTTATCTATTTGGTGTTTTTTATTCTGTCACATTCATAGAGTCCTCTACCTCTTTTATTTATTTCTGATTTCACCAAGTTCCTGGCATAAATTTTGCAAAAATGAATATGATAGAAATGGTGGAATATATTGAGGAAATGAACATTCTGTACTAAATCAAAGCAAGATTTTTTTTAAAAAGTCTATTAAAATTTATCTTCTAAGAATGATTTGGAGTCTCACTACTTCTGCTTTGGGTGAACTTTTTAGTCCCCATGATTTTAAAAATTTTTAATATTTATCTGAATACCTAAGTAGTCATATTTAAATGTTCCTAGTTGCTGCAAGAAATATAATTCTAATGAAGGCCCCACTTCTTCCTCTTTTTTCACTCTCTTTCATTGATGTACACATACATACCTTCAGGCTACTATGTGTCATCATTGTTCCAAGTCAAAGGGAATGTAACCCATTGGGCAGGAGTAGTCAAAGCTTTTCCTAAAAGGCCCAATTGTAAATAGGCTTGTGAGCTATAGAGTGGTTGCAACTATTCAAGTTTATAGTTTTAATGGAAAAGCAACTATAGAAATATTCAAATGAATAAATCTGGCTGTGTTAAAATATAACCATATATATATATATATATATATATATATATATATATATATATATATATACACACACACACACACACACACACACACACTAGGACAAAGATTCAAAGACTCACAATTAGTCAACCTTGATCTAGGGCATTAAGAATTAAAAACATAACTTTAAATCACTATTTCTATCATTAAAATGTATTTACTCAATAGAATTTGGCTACAGTGATATCTTGTCTCTATTCTTAATTTGGTAACATTTGGCTATTTGTCTTGTGATGTTTAAAAAGTAATTTCCATCAGAATGGAATTCAAGATCTTTAGTTTAAGTCAAACAGTAATTATTACTTACATTCTATTTATAGTATTTTTGACAATTCATGTGCTTAGTTCTTTGACATTATTTTGAAACTCCTATTACATTTATCATGGAATTATTTCCATCTCTATATCTCCATATAAATAAATACCTATATCTGTCTATCTGTATTTTTGAGAATATGCTGTCAATTTTAGTATAATATATTTCAAGTGTATGTTATTTTTAAAATTTCCTCTGTAGAACTTTTGCATTTAGTTTTGGGGGATAGTTAAAGGGAAATAAACTGAGTTGCTTACAATCATTTAAAATCAATACATATTTTCTAGAATAGTATTGTGAAAATTTGTTGAATCTTTTTTTTTGGAAAATACATAAAGAGTTATCTCTCAAAAATATTAAATAAGTGTTTGAAGTATATAAAATTTTTAAGTAATGACTGAACTAACTCTTCATTTTCAACCTGAGGTCCCCTGTAATTGCTGTAGGGTTTAATGCTGAGCTTTTCACAGAGAGTTGACAACTTACATATTAGTTATATCAGGTGAAGGTTATTTCTTCTTAGTTTAATTAATCTAATCCTTCCTTTAGATAAGACACAAGTCAAGGGTCTTCACTTGTCTTCCTATCTTTTATTCATAAAAATTGACAGAGGAGCAGAAAAAAAGCAAGGCATGTTGTAAAGTTCTTGATTTTCACCAACCGGAAATTTCTAACATAGTATTCATTTTAGATAAAACTGAAAGATGATATTAAAGTGAAATTATTTTTAAAAGGAACAGAAAGGCTCTGATGAAAAAAATTGCTGAGTTATTTCATCAGTCTCAGTAAGAGGGCACCAAATGTTTAATGGCATTATAATGATGATAAGCTTCGAATTTGATTGCTCCAGCAGTGTTAATACCCAGGGAGAATATTTAATGCATTAAAAATGTCATGTAGGTAGGATTTACATAGATAGGGATAGTTATATACACATATAGATATTGACTAATATTTGCTTTGTTTTGTCAGTTGTTTATTACTGCGATCTATGACAGGACAAATAAGAATGCATTTGAACGTTTTTCATATAGCCAGTTAAAGAGCAACCTGTTGCCAGGGGAGTTTTAGTTGGGAAATTACTGATCAAATCTAGCCATGCTGATATTTTAAATTCTTATGTTTCTGCATCAGATAATAGTAGAGTGTTGACCATCATGATAGAACCAGCTAAAATCAGACAATTTTAATAAATTGAGGGTAAAAAATTCAATAAATTGAGGAAAGAAGCAGATGTTTCCATCTTCTGCCTTTTGTGATTACATAAAGAGGAAATTCAGAAATTATGCATCGAAGTTAGATAATAGTGAATCCCTAGAAAAACAAGTGGTAATATACAATTCTGTTCTTTTGCTTACATAGAGCCTTAGAATTATTTCCTATAAACCCAAATTTGACCATTCCTTGGCCATGAGACTCATCTCTCTGAATAAGTTACTTGTAATGACACAGACATCTAGTTAAAAATGTTCCATTTAGAAAACTAGAATAAATGCCCACAGATTTTTATGCAGGAAAGGAAAAAAAAAAAAAAAAAAAACCTTCAAGCCAAAGCACAAGCTGTTGATTGATCATTTAATAAATTGTACTGTGTCTCCTTTTGGTAGTGTACCTTTAATGTTTTAGGCTACTGCTTTTATCAGAACCCTAATATAACTACAGGGAAATAAGTTGAATTCAAAGAAATTTTGACTGGAAAAGGAATCTATTTTCCCAGCTCTGATAGAGTTCTATGTAATAGTAATTGACAGAGAAATATGTCCTTTCCTAGCTGGGTAAACAGAGCTAATTGCATTTTCCTTTCTCTTTCATGAATTTATGTATATCTAATCATTTAGGGATGATTTCTCTTTTTTTTAAACTGAGTTTTATATAGAGGACAAAAAAATATATAATTTGAGGTCCTGAAACCGAGCTGGATATTCATTCAATTAAGATGATTGTATCACAAAATTTTAGCAAAGTTCTTGCTTCTCCAGGCTTTCCAGCGCCTCCTAGTACATGTCTTTAATAATGTAAGACCCCAAATAAAATAGAAGCTGGGAGCCCACTGCTCACTTTGATTTGAAGAATTTATTATCAAAACAGCATTTTAAATATTTAACAAGAGTGGTGGAACCGCTGAAATCCTCTAACTCTTCTGGGCTCTTACTGTCAATTTTTGCCAGTTAGTTTTATTTTTAGCACGGGTTTGCAAAGACGATTGCAGATTGCACATCCTTGTGTATTGGAGAAAACTAATTTCTGAATAGTGTCTGAGACAAGCGGATCTAGTAGACTCTTCTGTTGTTGACACATTAAAAAATAAATATAAAGTTAACAAAACATTCCTTTGTATGACAACTGTTTCTTGATCTGTGGATTGATTAGATATATTTTATGTGGCAGTTTCTGAGAATGACGTATCTGACTTTATATGCCTAGCAAGGATAGGATCCCAGGACTCTTCATTTGAATTTCTTACAGAAAATAGAAAGCAAGAGGGGACAAAGACACTGATTAGGTTAAAGTTGAAGGGAGTAGGTCTCTGCGGGCATGCTCTGTAATGGTAAACATGGTCCCTGGCACCTTCCTCTTTCTTTCTCTCTGCTTCCAAGTGTTATTAAGGGGAACAGTTTTGCTCCACCATACCCTCAGCTCATAGAGGAAAGCTGCTGACATTTATACTGCAATTTTACTATAACTGCTTACAAATTGTACATTTTTTTGTCAATTCCTTAGTGTTTTATACATAGATAGTCATGTTACCTGCAAAGGAGATCTTTATTTCTTTCATTTTGAACTGTGCATACTTTTTACTTCATCTCCTCGTGTTATTGCACTAAGTAGGACTTGCATTACGATGTTGTAAAGATGTGGTAAAGGGGGACATCCTTATTCCTGATCATAGCAGTAACACTTCTAATTTCTCACTGTTAAGTGTGATGTTACCTGTAGGCTTTTGTAGCTATTCTTTGTCAAGTTCTGAAACTGCTCCTTTATATTTTTCTAAGTTTTATCATGAATAGCTGATATATTTTGGCTTAAGTTTCCTAAGCATCTATTGATAACATCATATAATTTTTTCTTCTTCAGCCTGGTTATATAATGGATTACATTTTTTGAATTTTTTAAATTTGAAAGCAGGTTTTCGTAGTGAGAAATAAACTCAACTCTGTCATGATTCATGCTTACTTTATACATTCTTGGATTCAATTTGTTAATATTTTTGTGACTCTCTTTATGAGAGCTATTGATCTGTATCTTCCCTTTCTAATAATTTGTTTTTGTTGTTATGGTAATGCTTGTCTCATAGAATCATGTAAAAGTGATTTCTTTTTTTTTCCTTCTGGAAGAGAATATAAAGCATTGGTATATTTTTCTTAAAATGATTTGATTTGCCAGTGAAGCAATTTGAGCTTGGTCTTTTCTGTTTTATTTGTTCTATTTATTTAATAGATACAGGTCTGTTCACATTTTCTATTTCTTCTTGTGAGTTTTTGCAGATTGTGTCTTTCAAGAAATTAATTGAAGTTATCAAAGTCATCTAGGTTATCATATTTGTAGACATAGACCATTTATACTATTTCCTTATATCCTTTGAATATCTAAGGCATCTATGGTGATGTCCTATTGCATTTTTATATTAATATTTTGTGTCTCATTTCCTTAGTTAGCTACACTGCAGTCCTACCAACTTTATGAATAGTTTGAAAGAACTAGCTTTTAGTTTCATTGATTTTATCTATTAAATTCCCATTTTTGAAAACTACAGAACCCTAAAGAGAGAAATAGAAGAAGATCTTAGAAGATGGAAAAATATACCCTGTTCATGGATAGGCAGAACTAACATCATCAAAATGGCGATATTACCAAAAGTTCTCTATAGGTTTAATGCAATGCCAATCAAAATCCCAACGGCATTTCTTGTAGAAATAGAGAAAGCAATCATGAAATTCATATGGAAAAATAAAAGACCCAGAATAGCAAAAACAATGCTAAGCAGGAAATGTGAGTCAGGCGGTATAGCGATACCAGACTTCAAACTATATTACAGAGCAATAGTAACAAAAACAGCATGGTACTGGTACCAAAACAGGCGGGTGGACCAATGGTACAGAATAGAGGACACAGAAACCAATCCACAAAACTACAACTATCTTATATTTGATAAAGGGTCTAAAAGCATGCAATGGAGGAAGGATAGCATCTTCAACAAATGGTGCTGGGAAAACTGGAAATCCATATGCAACAAAATGAAACTGAATCCCTTTCTCTCGCCATGCACAAAAGTTAATTCAAAATGGATCAAGGAGCTTGATATCAAATCAGAGACACGCTGTCTGATAGAAGAAAAAGTTGGCTACGATCTACATACTGTGGGGTCGGGCTCCAAATTCCTCAATAGGACACCCATAGCACAAAAGTTAATAACTAGAATCAACAAATGGGACTTACTCAAACTAAAAAGTTTTTTCTCAGCAAAAGATACAATAAGAGAGGTAAATAGAGAGCCTACATCCTGGGAACAAATCTTTACTCCTCACACTTCAGATAGAGCCCTAATATCCAGAGTATACAAAGAACTCAAAAAATTAGACAATAAGAGAACAAACAACCCAATCAACAAATGGGCCAAGGACCTGAACAGACACTTCTCAGAGGAGGACATACAATCAATCAACAAGTACATGGAAAAATGCTCACCATCTCTAGCAGTCAGAGAAATGCAAATCAAAACTACCCTAAGATACCATCTCACTCCAGTTAGATTGGCAGCCATTATGAAGTCAAACAACAACAAGTGCTGGCGAGGATGTGGGGAAAAGGGTACACTTGTACATTGCTGGTGGGACTGCAAATTGGTGCAGCCAATTTGGAAAGCAGTACGGAGATTTCTTGGAAAGCTGGGAATGGAGCCACCATTTGACCCAGCTATTCCCCTTCTCGGTCTATTCCCTAAAGACCTAAAAAGAGCATGCTACAGGGACACTGCTACATCGATGTTCATAGCAGCACAATTCACAATAGCTAGACTGTGGAACCAACCTAGATGCCCTTCAATGGATGAATGGATAAAAAAAATGTGGCATTTATACACAATGGAGTATTACTCTGCATTAAAAAATGACAAAATCATAGAATTTACAGGGAAATGGATGGCATTAGAGCAGATTATGCTAAGTGAAGCTAGCCAATCCCTAAAAAACAAATGCCAAATGTCTTCTTTGATATAAGGAGAGTAACTAAGAACAGAGTAGGGTCGAAGAGCATGAGAAGAAGATTAACATTAAACAGGGATGATAGGTGGGAGGGAAAGGGAGAGAGAAGGGAAAATGCATGGAAACGGAAGGAGACCCTCAGAGTTATACAAAAGTACATACAAGAGGAAGTGAGGGGAAGGGGAAAAATAATACAAGGGGGACAAACGAATGTCAGTAGAGGGGGCAGAGAGAGAAGAGGGGAGGGGAGGGGAGGGGAGGGGTGATAGTAGAGGATAGGAAAGGCAGCAGAATACAACAGACACTAGTATGGCAATATGTAAATCAATGGATGTGTAACTGATGTGATTCTGCAATCTGTATATGGGGTAAAAATGGGAGCTCATAACCCACTTGAATCAAATTGTGAAATATGATATATCAAGAACTATGTAATGTTTTGAACAGCCAACAATAAAAAAAAAAAAAGAAAAAAAAATAATAAATGACAGCAAAAAAAAAAAAATAAAATAAATTCCCATTTTTAATTTCATTGATTTCTATTCCTTTATTACTGTTATTATTATTTATTATGTTGTTCTATTTTCCCAAGATGAAAGCCCAGGTTACTAACTTTAGGGTTGGTGTGGTGGTGTGCTGCTGTGGTGGAACTATAATCCTAGTGACTCCAAAGTCTGAGGCAGGAGAATTCCAGGTTTGAGGCCTGCCTCTGCAAATTAGTGAGACCCTGCCTCTGAATTTTAACAATGAATTTAAAAAGGGCTGAGATTGTAGCTCAGTTTTAGGGCAGCTTTGGGTTCAACTTCAAGTACTGCTAGTGTGTGTGTGTGTGTGTGTGTGTGTGTGTGTGTTTTAGATGTCTTTTCTATTTCGATAATGTGTACTTAATGCTCTAAATTTCCCTCGAAGTACTTACTGCTTTTAGAGAAATTTTTGATCTTAGATTTCCATGTTCATTTGGTACAAAATATTTTAAATTTTCTCTTGAGATATTTTCTTCACGTTATTTAGAAGACATCCTTCTGTCACTGGTTTCTATTTTAAATCTTTACTGCCCATGGCTATACACTGTGTGATGTCAATTTTTTAAGTTTATAGAGTTAGGTATTTTGGTCCAGAATGTGGTCTATATTGGTGGAAGTTCCATGTGAGTTTGAGAATAATATGTAGCATATTTGTAAATTTCTCCACAGAGTTTTATCTATGTTTGTCTCATGAATTCTGACCCTATTTTGTCATGCACATATACATTAAAAGTTTATCCTTTATCATTGTGTACTGCCCCTCTTTGTTTCTGACAATTTTCTGAATGCAGATTTGTCTGAAGTTAATAGAGCTCTCTCACCCTGCTTTCGATTAGCTTTAGCATGGTGTAGTTTTTCCATCCCTTTACTTTTTAAAAAATATTTTTTTTAGTTGTTGATAGACCTTTATTTATTTTTATTTATTTATAGGCAGTGCTGAGAATCGAACCCAGTGCCTCCCACATGCCAGGCAAGTGCTCTACCCCTGAGACACTTCCATCCCTTAATCTTTTATATACAGTGGGTTTCTTATAGGTAACATGTAGTTGGGCTTTGCTTTTTATCCACTCTAACAGTGAATCTTTTAATTAGCGTATTAGGCCATTTAGGTTAATTGGCTTCAGTGATAAAGTAGCCATAATATCTATCAAAATTGTCATGGCTTTGTCTTTCTTACTATTGTTTGTTTAATTTTTTTTGTTCACTACTATTTTTGCACCATCCCTCATTTCAGTTGAACATTTTTCAGGATGCTATTTTTCCCCCTTTTTCTTAATACATCAATTACACTGTGCTAGAGTTTGTACTGTGCATTACAGCTAATTCAAGTCTAATTTAGAGTAACAGGTTACTGCCTCAGTGGTAGTTTAAGTGTCTTCCCATGTTCCCTTAGCCCTTCCCCCTTGTTGCTTCTGTCTATGAGATCATCGCTTCACTTATACTCAGGCTCTATCCATTCCATAGACTATATTTTTGCAACTATTATTTTAGACAAACTACTCTCAGGTTAATTAAGTATAAAAAAAGTTTTTATTTTACTTTCTCTTATTTCTACACTAACTCTTTGCATAGATATGAGTTCTTCATATCTATCATTTCTATCTCTGGGTTTTTAAAAAAATATTTCTGGCAAGATAGATCTACATCTAGCAAAGTGCCTCAGTTTTGTCTCAGAAAGTCTTTATGTAGCTTCTAAAACCTCATTTCAGTGCAACCTTTCTTCTTAAACACTAGTGGACAATTATAAAGTCTTCTAAGTGCTTTTTTTGTTTGTTTTTTGATATTGGGAATTGAACCCAAGAGCACTTTACCACTGAACTCCATCCTCAGTCCTATTTTTTATTTTTATTTATTATTTATTTTGAATCAGGGTTTCACTGAGTTGCTAAGGATCTGTCTAAATTGCTGAGGGTGGCCTTGAACTTGCAATCCTCCTGCCTTACCTCCCAACTTTCTGAGATTATAGGCATGTGCCATCACCCCAGTTTGAATCTTTTTACAGGTTTATATGCTATTTGAGTTCCACAGTTTTTATTACTATAAGACAATAAGTGTTAATTTTATTTCTATATAAGAATCATTGTGTTTACATGGATTTCTCACCAGAATCTTTAAAAGAACAGTTTGTTGGACAGTTTTATACACAAGAATTATTTCCTCTTGGGTCCCAGTTTTTTAATATCAAATAATATCCCATTCCCAATATGCTTTCTAACAATTTTGAGATCCATAAAATTACTCCTGCTTTTCAAAATAGTAAGTAGTTTTGACAGTATACCAACTGTTCTAGTCCATAAAAGAGCACAATAGTAGAACTGCAAAATAATGGTGTTCCAAAACAAAAAGCTTAATCACGCAAGGAGGTGGGGATTCCCTAGACAAATGCAAACAGAAGTAACCATTCTTGGTGTTAAGGAAAGTCAGCACATTAGATTTTTGACTTATTATTTTGGCTTATCATATTATCAGATGGAGCAAGGTATTACCAGTTAAATTTTTCAATGACACTTCTGTATAAATAATTTTAAAACCTTAAAACATGTTTGTTTTGTTTTAATTAAATTCAACTTTATCTCCCCTGCGGACCCAGGAACAGTATATAGTAAGCAAATGTTGAGTGTACATCTGTACAAATATTTTTTAAAAACCTTGAAATGCTAACTGTGTAAGCAAGGTGTTATGAACTCCCTGAGTGACAAATGTGTTCGTGACTGGTTGTCTTGGAGATGAGATATTCGGGGCCACATAGAAGACAATTCAGAACTATTCCTCAGCAAGTCCTTCCAAACAATACTATTCTGAAGTGAACTAGATGTATGAAACAACAATCTATTGCTAAGAAGAACAAGTGTTCCCACCATTCAATTTTGTTGCTATAACCTATTTTGGCCTAAGATCTTGAAATAATGTATAATTTTGATAACACTGTTCTTATTCAAAATAGAAATTGAGAAGTTTTACTGCGAATGTGCTTAGAGAAAAAAAATGTTATTATTTAAAAATTTTCTGTGGATTTAAAGACACTTCTATTTTAATCTTGTTCTTTCTTCCCAAGGAAATCAGTTTTTGTGGCAGGGTTTGAATGGTGAACTGAGAACAGAATGTCTTTAGTGCACCCTTCTTCTGGCCATTAATGCACTCAGAGACTAACATTGATAATATCTTCTATATCAATCTAAGTTCCTTTTACTGTGTGGAGAGGAAATTAAGGTCTCTTAAAATATTTTATAAATTTATTTTATTTTAGATAAGTGTATCTCAAGAGGTACATAGGACTATTTCATCACTCAGAGAAGGTAACATTTGAAATATCTTTTTAGAATTATAATATTCACATATAAAAAGGATTTTTGTGGCTAGGCCCATTCCAGGAAAAATGGGAACATGGGAAGGTACATTTTCTGAATCTGTCTTAATGGTCCTTATGCACTTGAAATAGGACAACAGTTGGCCATAGAAGGTAATTGCTCAGAACTTTATCTCATGGGAAAGCAAATCAACCATTAGTCGACTTCTGGCATGCTTTACAAACATGAGGGATATATAAAGACTCTCCTTGACCTCTTCTCACTGGACTTGTCACTCCTCTGGGCCCAGATCTTCAGTATTGTCCTTTACTAAGCTTCCATTGCCCACGTTTACCAAGAATTCAGGGAAGTCAGTTTAGAAAGAACCCCCATCTTGGATATCTCAACAACCTCAATATCTGATCAAATTCCTCATCCCTCACCTTCCCCGTGTGATATCTAATTATTTTGCATTCCCTTCAGCAAGAATCCTGTTAAGTCAGTTCTTATTAGTGATTTTCCATCCACTGACCTCCACCCCAAAATGTTCCTTGGATATAAATTCCCACTTGATCATGCATTTAAAATGAACTCCAATTCAATACTATCCCCCAGTTGTAATGGTTCTTATTAATATCAGCTATAACCACTTATTTTTTTTAAATCTAGCACTTGTTTGTTTTGTTTTTTGACAGACTAAAAAGATCAAAATAAACACATAAGCATACAACCTATGATCTGACCGCTAAGATTATCAGTCCCTAGTAACATCTCCGGTGGAAACTAAGTCTGTTTGCATGGCTTCAATACAAGGCATGGTTCTATTCAGTCTTTACTCTCTAGTGATGATGAGATGTTGGCTTGGATGCTCCTGCTGAAACTGTCATGAGGGCTCTGGCCAAGCACATTGCTCAGCAGATAACTGCACATAGCCCAGCAGCCCTATTCCTCAACATGTAATCAATCCATTCTAGATTTAGGAAGCAGCTTTCCATGAATGACAACAAAACCTGCAAAAGCAAAGTTCAATGTACATTATATTCAACAAAGCTCAACTTAACAAAGTTCAACATCCACTCCTAAACAGAACATTCAACAATGCAATCAGAAGCAGGCAGGTTTTCTTTCAGTGAACTTAAGTCTCACACAGAAAAATGAATAGGTAATTATTTTACATGCATATAACTGAATAGCACATTCAAACATAATATTCCACCTCACCTAGGAGTTTTTTTACTTCCCACAGTGAATTGATTTCTTTATTTCTAGAAGAATAGGAGAATGCAGAATTCCTAGCAGACTTAAAATATCTGTTTTCTAAATTAAAAAAAAGAGAAAATAAAACCATCAAAAAATCCTTACACCTACTAACCACTGTGGCACTGTGTACCTTTTGAATATTTAAAAATCAAGTTCTTTGTTATTCTGACATGGTAAAATGAAAACACACACACATACACACACACATACACACACACTCACACAATCTCTATTGGAAAGGAAAACACAATTTAAACACGGATTCACAAAACTAATGTTATTCATGCTTGTAATATTTGTTAAACAATTTCACATTCTAGAAATTGTCCCAGATATTGATGTCTATAAACTCATTTTATTCCACTAAATGAAATTTTTTTGAACTATCTTGTATCTTTGTTTGATCATAATGCTTTTCCCAGGCCCTATTTATTTCAACTAGAGAATTCTAATTAACTCCAAGGTACAACTATTATTGACAAGTAATCAGATGTAACTGCTCTCAAACATAACTTTTGTTTTTGTTCATACTTATAGACTGCTTTGTTAAAATTGGCTGAAATTATGCATGGTCTCTAGTTTCAGAATTTCTGCATCTTATTTTTAAATGTCTCTAATCTTTCCCCCAAGCTCCCAAAGACCCCTAAAAACTTCTTTCCTCTTTATTACCTAGATGCAGTTTCTTCCAAGTCTATCTCCTCTGTTTTGCAGAAGTTGTAAAGAGAAATCTTTACATCCTTGAAAATAATAAGTTTAATAATTTTCAGTGTTATGGTTTGGATGTGAAGTGTCCCCAAAAAACTCACATGTGAGAAAATGCAGGAGGGTTCAGAGGAGAAAAGATTGGGTTGTAAGTGTTTAACCCAATCAGTGATTTAATCCCCTCATGGCTATTAACTGAGTGGTAACTGAAGTGGTAGGGTGTGGCTGGAAGAGGTGGGAATTGGGGTGTGGCTATGAGATATATATTTTGTATCTCAAGAGTAGAGATTCTCTTTCTGCTTCTTGATTACCATGTGAGCTGCCTCCCTCTGCCACACCCTTCCACCTGCCTCACTTGAGCCTTGAGGAATGAAGCCTGCTATGGATTAATTGAGTCCTCTTAAACCCTCAGCCCTCAAATAAACTCTTCCTTCCTCATTTATAATTCTGGTCAGATCCTTTAGCCAAAGCAGCAAAAAAGCTGACTAAAACACCCATAATAATCAAATTATTGCTGCCTTTCATTTGTGAATGTGACGGCAAGCCACACAACTAGAAAATAGTTAATCTAAAATTCCAACCAGTACACCTGCTCCAGAGCATTCCTCATACGACACACAGTCCTCTGTATCCCCATTTTCCTGAGCTTACAATCTTCCCTTTTCACTTGGAACTACTATAAAAAAAAAATCTTCACTTTCAAGTGACTACTTAAAGAAATTATAAACATCTTTAGATCACTTCTTTCCTTGATCTGTTTATGGAAACAATATAGTAATTCTTCCATTCAAAATTGATATGGACATAATAATGGATTTACCTTTGATGCCTCACATTAAGTGGGTTTAATGTTTAATTACACAGTTGCTCCAATTTATGCCAATTAGTCTTATAATTTTTCTACTTTACAATAGTGGGAAAGTGACATACATTTAATAGAAGCCATACTTCAAATTCTGAATACTGCTCTTTTCTGCAGGGAACCAGATGCAGCACAGTCCTTGGTCAGAACCCTGGGCAGGCTCGGCAGCAACTGGAGCTGGAACCAGAGTTGCTACCAAGAGGTTAACAGTTGCCCCTCTAGGGTGGGCCATGTTACTTAGTTATTAAGTTGCATAGGTTAGGTGTATTAAGTGCATTTTGAAATTACAATATTTCTACTTACAGTTGTTGTATGGGAATATAAACCATCATAAATTATCATAAATTGAAGAGCATTTATACTTATAAATGAATGCACTTACAAATCCATTTGGTGTGTATATTAAAAACTTCTCTACTCTATTTAAATATATTTTCTATAGAATATTTTAATGTCATAGCACAATGGCACTTGCTAGGCATAAGCACAATGACTGCATGTGGATGGTACTTCAAATAGATTCTTTGAATTAAAAAATGATCTCTATCCATCTAATATGCCACCAGCTACTCATGAAATTCAAAGGATAACATCAAAAGAAACAAGTACACTTCAATGTGAATTTAAAATTCTGCAACTTTATTTTTAAAAATTAAAGAAAATGTACACAAG
Source organism: Marmota flaviventris (assembly GCF_047511675.1). Lineage (NCBI taxonomy): Eukaryota > Metazoa > Chordata > Mammalia > Rodentia > Sciuridae > Marmota > Marmota flaviventris. The sequence goes on from NC_092500.1 coordinate 158,834,462, forward strand.
ACTATTTTTAAGTAAATAAACCACACTATGAGCCAGAAATCTAGAAAAATGATAAATATAAAAACTCTGATGTGAAGGCAAATGTTAAAGAGAATCCTGTTTGATTTTATTCTTTGGATTTGGGAAGCCATTTCTCTGACAATGCACAATAATGTACTCCTATGTTATAGAAACATCAGCTATACTATTAAATATTTAAAATTAATTGACTTTTTTGGTCCATTGGTGATAAATGAAGAAGGCAAAAATATAAATAAGTAACCAAAGGAAATTTATAGGATTTATAAATTGATTTATCTTTTGGGTATGATTTCATTACTTATCTTTACTATTTTATTCCCCCATTCTATTTTATAACAATATTTATGTGTGATTTTTAGAATTTGTCTTTCTGCTATCCATCTGCTAACCAATTGTCTAACATAAAATTAGCATATTCAAAAATGATAATGACAATAAAGTAGTCCAATATTTCTTTGCTTCCATAGCTACCGAAAGAACATTTATCAGCCCAACACTTCATGTGCTCATAAAAAATTAAAAAGCCAGTTATGAGATTGCTACAAATCTGGCCTTTTGGCACAAGATTCATGATAGTAATAAATGTAGCATCCACACGTTATCACTGAAAATAGTGTCCAATATTTATTAAAATTTCTAGTTACTTGGAAAACTAAAATAAGAAATTTCTGGTATATATTTTTATAAATTTTTAGCAACATGGGAAATTATAATGATATTAACATCAATATTCCACCTGTGCTTACAAAAGAAAACCTCTCTAGGATTCTTTAGCATAGTAGGATAACTATGGTTGACAACAATTAATTAAATATTTCAAAATAGTTTGTATAGAGGATTTGGGGTGTTTCAAATTCAAAGAAACGATAAATGTCTAGGGCAATAGATGCTGGTTACCTTGATTCCATCATTATACATCCTATGCATGTACCAAAATATACCCTATAAATATGTCCCACTACTATATGTTAATTAAAAATATTAATGTATTTATAAAAATACAGCAGAGGATACATCAAGTATGATTGAAATGAAAACAGATAAATATAACTAAGGTATGATGAACGCATTGCATGACACTGCTACATTATTCTATGATCACATTTGAAATGTCACATCTTTGATAGGTTAAATGATTTGCCAGATATGTTAAACAAAAATCAGTCTTTTCCAAATAAAATTAAAATAGTTTCAACAACTATATAAGAATTTATTTTAATATAAAATTAAAAATACGATCCTGAAAATTTCATGTAAACTTGTAATCCCAGTGACTCGGGAGGGTGAGACACAAGTTCGTGCCAGCCTCTGCAATTCAGTGAGGCCCTCAGTAAATCAGGCTCTGTCTCAAAATGAAAAAAAAAAAACATTTGAAAAGGCCTGAGGATGTAGTTCAATAGTAACACACCCCCGAGTTCAAGCTCTAGTTTCAAAAATACAAAAGAGGAAAGACAAAATTACATGTAATTTTCTCATTAAAATCAGAAACAAAACAATTCTGCACCTGACCTTATTTACTATTTCTAATCCATGTCTGAGCAGTGCACTCAGACCTCAGATGTGGAATACAAATGAGATTTAATTGAAGAGCAAAACAGCAAACAAACAAACAAAAATGGAGGATGGAGTGAAAGAAAGCAAGGTAGAAAGGAAGGAAACATTATAAACACATGACTTAATTGACACATCAAAACACAGAAATCCTGGTAGAATTTATAAGGAATTTTTCCAGAAAATGAGAGACAAGTGTTAGGTGCTTATTGTTCCTAAGGAACAATGGTTTTTCTTAACATAACATTTTCAAAATTATGTGTTTGAGGTGATTATTTGTGACTAAGCTTCTGTGCCATATAATACTATATACTTCAAAGACTCAATGAATTATCATTATTTGCATGCAAAATAACATCATATTTTAATTAATGACAGCTTTAGATTTAATAAAGAGTCTGCTCCCCCGTCATCCCTACTTTAATACTCTGACTTTAGTAGAACTGAAGTATCTGCATCCTGCAAATAATAAATTAAGTAAATGAACACAGCCATTAATAAATAAACAGTGGAGAAACTAATGATTCATGAAAAACTTTTCCAAAGTATACTCTGTTGACTATATTTCAATTGAATTGTCATTTCCATGTTGCAAATCAGTGGAATTTATACAAAAACTGTTAACACTTATAAAGAAAATGACTTGGGTTCTATTGAAGGCATTAGGTAAAATGCCTAATTCAGAGGCACTGAAATAGTAAATCAGTCTAATAGAAAATATATTTACCCCAAAAATATTTAGCCACCTGTAGGGCATGGACATGGAAAACTGGAAACAGGCTGTGGAAATAAAGTTGGATCAGAGCACTGGACTCCTTAGAGGGCCAACTGATGAAACCATCATAGAAATCATGAATATGGGCCAAAGTAGATGAGGCCTGAGTCATGGGTGAGGAGACAGAGGGAGAACTGAGATAAAGCTCATCTGGTAAGTTTACATCAAAGAAAAGCCCTGTAGTTTTTATCACTTTTAAACTCTCCTTTTTTTCTGAAAATGAAGAGTATTAGAAAATGGTTTGTGGGTTTTTTGTTTGTTTGTTTGTTGTTTGTTTGTTTGTTTTCCCAGTACAAAAATAATGTAACACAATCTTAATATAGAATGTCACATCCTTAATAGGTTAAATGATGGAGAATTAGCTCTTCTGAATCAGGAACAACTTTTTTTTTCTACTTGCCAGGAAATCTCATAGCATTCTATAAAAAGTACTCAACTATGTAGAGACAGTACAAATTCATTTATAAGCTCTCTACAATATCTGAAATAACCAGAGATACCTTATAGGTTTTATATATCTTATGTATTCTAAAACTACATGAATTAATTTACATAGTAAAACATAAAAACTGTATACTATTAATATGTAATTTTCACAAAAATGTTGTCACTATTTCTAAAAAAATTTTCAAATTAGTCATATTTTAATTATAGTAACTAACATTATTTTCCTTTCCTTGAAGATGGCAGTCAATTTAATTCATTCTGGCTGAGAAAAATACAAAAATAGACTTCCAATTTTCTATGATTGTTTAATATAGTATCCCTAAATACTTGCTCCAATGACAGAAATGGTTAAACAGATTTTTGGTAGATATTTTCAAAATAGAATATTTCTATATTAAACAGATCTCTAATCCCTTATAAATTATCACTAATGATAACTATTTCAAATAAATAAAAAAGACCATAATAGAAAAAATACACTGAGCAGACTATCTAACAGATTATGTATGATTGTTTATCATTAGAACACAGTTCATTAAACCTGCTAAATCTATTTGTGTGATTGTCAGCTTTCCAACACTGTGACAAAATACCTGAGGAAATCAACTTAGATTAGAAATATTTATTGTTTTAATATTTATCTTTTTAGTTGTAGTTGGACACAATACCTTTATTTGTTTATTTATTTTTATGTGGTGCTGAGGTTAAACCCAGGCCCTCGCACATGCTAGGCAAGCGCTCTACCACTGAGCCACAACTCCAGCCCTAGAAATATTTATTTTGTCCCATGGTTTCGGTCCATGGTCACATGGCTCTGTTGTTTTTGGACTTGTGGTGAGGAAGAACATCAGAGATGGTATGGCTGACTGAATTGCTTGTCTCATGGTGTCCAGAAAGCAGAAAGAAATGAGTCAAGAATAAGAGGTAGTCAGTAAGGGCACACCCCCCAGGTAATAGGGGACAGACAGACATGATTGGATGGGACCTACCTTGCTGACTCCCACAAGGTTTCACTTTGAGGAGCAAAACTTAGGTTTAGCCCTGCCTGATTTAAGTCCACAGAATATGTTACATTCCCCAGCGAACTACCTATTATCTGCAAAAGAAATGTTAACAAGAATAACATAAGTTATTCTGAAGTGGGAAACTTTTGTGACCTTTAAACAGACCAAATCCCAGAACTCAGGGAGATAAGGATAATTCCCCCAACCATAAAATCTGTAAGAACAGATTCTAATTAGAACCTGTCAGCATGGGACAAAGTGAGAGAGTTTTCGTGGCAGTGGAGACTTGAAAGTGTAATGTCATCCTACTGCAGTCAAATGTTAAGACGTGGATCTGGATGGAACTCTCTGGAAATGTCCCTGGAACTCCATTAAAACTGGAGGTCAGGAGAGGTACACCATTGAAGCCAGAATTAGATAGGCAGTATAGATAGGTAAATCAAGTCAAGTCAGATCAAGGAGTCCAATTTCCTAGAAGTTGGAGACTGACCCCTGAAGGACTGAAATGCCTTCAGAGCCCTTCCTCCACCCTTATCAAGATAACCTGCCCCTGCTCCAACCTGTTGCTAAGGTAACCTGTCCCAGGAATTGCCCCGCCCTACAGGGAGCTATAAACGTTGTTAATTGATGTGTCCTGGGCTGCTCCATCTGGCCCTTCCTTCATCCATCTGCTTCTCACCTTTTGGCCATCCCACTGAGCATCTCCTGTGCCTAGTCACTTACTCAGGAAGGAGAGAGATAAAGGGAAGAGATTGGGAGAACAAAGGAAGCCTAAGACATATAAAAAAGGCAGAATGTCCTCAGTTCTTAGGATGCCAGGATACCAGCTATGGCCCCCTTCTTCCTCCAAGGAGAAGTCTGTTGCCCCTTTGTAAATAAACCCTGCTTTACATGCTTGCTTCAGCCTGCTTCTCTGCTCTTTTACTTCAACACCTGAGGGAGCAGAACTTGTCACAGTAACCTACCAGGTCACCATGCCTCTTCTCTCTGAGATGGCCCACTCTTTCCCTTGAGCATGAACCCTTTCCCTTTTTTCTATCCCTTGTAATAAACTCGTGCCTGCTACTTGAGCAACATGTCTGAAATCTTTCTGGCCTGTTCATAAGAATCAGAGTTTGCAAGGGGGCCTTTGTGCTGCCTCAGTTTCCCAGAAGATCCAACCCTGTAACACAAGGACACACCCCCTTCAATTAGGTACCATCCTCTACCATTTCCACTACTTTTCAGTATTACATTCAGCTATGAAGCCATCAGTGGATTAACTGAGCCCTCATGATGTACAATCACTTCCCAAAATTTCACCTTTGAGCATTGTCACATTGGAGACCAAGCTGTCAACATATGAGCCTTTGGGGGACATTCCAGATTCAAACCAGAGCAATTTGCTTTCTAGTCCTAGCACGTTGGGGGGAAATGAAAAGCTTTTCCTGTTAAAACTAGAAAATTGGCAATTAAAAGTAGAAATATGAATTTGAAAACATGTCATTATTTCTAACCAGTTATTAATTACAAAAGGGTGAATTAGTTTCCTTGAAATAGTATATACTTGTCTAGCCTAGTGTTTATAAACTTAAAAAATACAGGGCATAGCAGTGCAGGGTTCATTCTAGCCTTCCTACCTTGCTTATTTGTATCTTCTTCCTCTGGCAATGTATTTCCTAATATTTACAATACTCTGTGTAAGTAAAGTAGTATCCACAATGCTACCTTGTATCCCTGTTAAAGACAAATTTAACAAAGAAACTAGGTTCAATATGTAGCCCTAATTTTTTTCTTTTGTCTTACTATAGTTATTATTTTTCAAATTTACTTAGGTCAATACCTTTTTCCCCATTTCCTTTCATAATGTATATCAAACTTTTGTAATGCAATTTGTTTCTTTTTTTTTTTACAATTCCAATATGAGAACTTCCAATATCCATGTTAAGCTTTTTAATTCTTTATGATGTATATTTATCTGGGTTTTGATAAATATATATTTCTTTGGCTTGTACATCTACCATTCAGGTACCATGTTGTAACATGTATCAAAATCTCCTCTTTTACGTATTATTTGCCATCTCTCTCTATATATACTATTTTGTGTAGTTTTCAGATTATTTGCCGTTTAAAATATTTTATTTTCTCTTTGCTAATTTTCAAGAGTCGTTGTATACTTTGGATACAAATGTTTTCTCAGATATGTCACTTGCAAATAATTTCTCCCAATCTGGCTTGTTAAGTCTACAGCTTTTTGTCTAAGTCATTTAAGGATTAAAACTGTGATTATAAGATAGAAGGAAGGAAAAGAATAATGATGAGTCCGTTTGTTTTTAGGAAACCAAATGCTCAGTTTATGGTAAGTGAATTTGAGATGTCAAGTAGATACATATATCTGGATATTTGAAGGAAAATCTGAACTGTAAATACAAATTAGTTGTTGTCAGAGGTTTTTGGTTAAGTGCTGAGGTTGAATCCAATCACCAAAGGAGTCAATGTAATTGCACAAAAATATTGGGTCAATTAAATCTGCAGTTTAAAGCAATCAGAAAAAGAGGAGAAATTAGTACAAGATGCTGACTCTGGGTGGAACAACTAATGTCAAGCTGGAGAACAACAAGAAGATAGTTTCTGGGAGTCACGAGAGAAAAAAAATCTTTAAAATGGAGGGAATGATCCACATTGTTGGATACTGCTGACAGATAAAACAGGAAGAATGCTGAGAGATGGCCAGTGAACTGTCATTTGACAAGATGTAGATGTGACAGGAGCAGAAAAGAGAGGCAAGAACTGTTAAGGCAAGAGCTACCTGCTCATGTGATGGTGGCAGATGCACAGGAGGAAGCATTGACCTCGGAGAACAGCTCAGTTCTTTACACAGAACAGGAGGTGAGAGAGTATATGAGATTAGATGCAGGTAAATTGGCAGCTGTTACGGAACACTATGAAGAGTCTCTTTTTATGGTTATTATTTTCTCAAATCAATAGGAACTAAAACGACATCTGAAAGTGAGGAGGGAAAAGGGTTGGAAACATGAGAAGAGAGAAAAGCCACAATGTACTTGCCTGGGAGAGGACACCTGTTCATAAGAATAAAAAATAAAAGACTGCTTAGGGAAAACCAGCATGTTAAAATATGCCACTTCCTTAATACTTCTCTACTATTTGACATAGTATAATATTTTGATTATACATTTTATTATAAAAATTTTATGCTGTAAATATCCTTTTGACTACAACACTTGGATCTTAACTTTGGAAAATGTTGGTTTTTATTGAGATCTTCTTGTTCTCCTTCTCCTCCTCCTCCTCCTCCTCCTCCTCCTCCTCCTCCTCCTCCTCCTCCTCCTCCTCCTCCTTCTTGTTTTGCTTCATAATGAATGCATCACACCTAATTAGCCTAGAAGATCACAAGCAGAGAAGACAACATACTCACAGGCTTCAGGGATTAGGGTCTGGACCACAAGGTTCTTAGACCATTATGGTGTTCTTTCCAGAATTCATTAATTTTTTAATTTTTAATCTATACCTCTTTTATTCTTATTCCTTAGTATTTTTTCTCAGATTTCTCAAAACTATGAACTAATCACAATTTCTTTACAACTATGGCTGAACTAAGTACTGCTACACTAATTTTTGGTACCTTAAACTCAATATTTCTACCTAATTTCCCCATATGTTTTTCCTTCTTTCTCTTTTAGCTTAGTGTTTGTCTTGTTCTGATGTCTTCCCACCACTAAAAGTATGCAACCCAGGGATGCTTTGCCACTGAATTACATCACCTGCCCCTTCCTTCCTTCCTTCCTTCCTTCCTTCCTTCCTTCCTTCCTTCCTCCCTCCCTTTATTCCTTTATTCCTTTCGTTCTTTCTTTTTTTTTTTTAATTTTGAATCAGGGTCTGGCTAAATGGCTACTGATGGCCTTGACCTTGTCATCCTCCTGCCTCAGCCACTTGACACTGGGATAACAGGCACACACCATCACACACAGCTGAGCTTTTTAATTGTATGGCTTGATGGGAAATTTTTGCTACTTATTAAGTATAAAAGAGTGTCCTGAAATTTTTATTTATACTCTAGAATTATCTAATCATGTATATATTCATTCAAAGCATACCAAATATTTTCACTACTATTTGTAGTAGTGAAACAATTGTGAGTTTTGTTAAAAGTATCAGGTCTTTGATGGAAAGAAAAGGTATACACTTAAATAGTTGAAAAAAAGTATTTCTATGTGTGCTTGAAAAGTTTTATTTATTTTAAATAAGTCACACTGTATTCATGGTGCATGGAAGTTTATTTGTGATACCTGACAAGGGCTTTACTCTGGGGTTCCCAATACACCAGATTTGGTCACCTGTCACATTGAGAGATTAACTAACAGAGGAAAAGAGAAATGGTGAAGTGAGAAAGGGATTTATTCTTGGCTTGGCTAAATTGGGAAGACAGCTGGTCTAGAAAATTGTCTTCCTGTTACTGGCAACAGCTTTAGGATTATATAGGAGAACAAAAGTGGAGAGTCTAGAGGTGTGTGTGTGTGTGTGTGTGTGTGTGTGTGTGTGTGTATATAAAATTCCATTCCATAGGTCAGAGCTTGGGAGAATGTCTTCATTCCCAGAATGAGATGAAGATGGGAAGGAAAAAGTAGCTTAAACAGAAAAGCTTATAAGTAGTGGTACTTCTTTAAATCTTGCCTGCTACAAGTAGACAAATGATTTTGTGTTAAAAATAAATATCTCATTTCTCTGATTTTATCATAACCAGAAAATAATATTATGATATACTTTTATTAACACAAATCTTCGTTCAATTTCTCATAATTCTGAACATTTATATTTCCAGCACATTTGTATGGGCACAAAGGGTAAAGAACTCTAGGACACGTTTTCATTATTTCAAAAAAAATTCGTTGAGTTATAAGATATGGAATTCTTTATTTACATATTTAGGTACTGTGGCTTGAACCCAAGGGTGCTTTGCCACTGAGCTACATCCTTGTTTTTTTTTTTTTTTTTGAAACAAGACAGGGTCTCACTAAATTGGTGAGGCTGGCCTCAAACTTAAAATTTTCTCCTGCCTCAGTCTCTGAGGGATTATAGGCATGCACCACTGAGCCCAGCTTAATTAACTTATAATGTTTTTTATCTGCTAGAGTATTTAAAGAATTTATTCTAATGATCCCTTATCATAATACTTTATATATAAAATAATTATTAATTAATTTTTGATTTATTATTAATTTAAGGTCTTAAAGTAGATCACATCTGGAAATTATAAATTAAGACTTTCAAACAGCAATTCCTTATCAATTGTGGTATTATGAGGTTTTATTTCTTAAAAATGACAAGTTTAATTATGGTTTAATTCCATAATTACAATATAGTTATAATTTTATCATTTGTGCTTTTTATTTCTAACATTAAAATTTTAATTTAACTATTTAAGCATTATATATTAATTATAGTTATTTATAAAGATTCTTAAAAGAATAAAAAGAAATGGCAGATAACAATAAAAATGTACAAGATCTAAGTAAACTATATTCAGTTTTTATTTTTATATATTATTTATATATTTGTATATTATTTTATTTTATTTTTAATTCAAAACCATTTTTCCATAATCAAACTTGGTAATGCCTTTGAATTGTTAATTTAAACATAGTGGATGTTTTTGAAGTTTGCAAAGGAAAGTCAAAATTCGTGGATTTATTCATGTAAAAGAAAGTTTATCTATAATTTATCAAATACTGCTACATAGAAGATAAATATATACCTATATATAAAATATATAGATAGAGATGTTTCTATCTGTATAGAGAGATACCTATATTTGTTTTCTCTCTGTAAAATGTCCATTTTTTTGTCCAGATAAATGTCTTTGCATTATCAAAATATTTGCTTATTTTGAAATTTGGGGATAATCCTAATTTTCTTTGATAAAATTATGTATTTTGAAAAAAATTATGTCCTTAATATTTATTTTTACTTATCAATATATATTATATATAATGTATATATCATACATATTTCATAGTAGTTTCTATGGCCATTTTATTTTTTATATACTTTGATTTTTTTTTTTCCAAATATTTATTATCTCTTTTAAAAACTTCTCTTCAGGATAGCCTATTCAACAAATGTGCTAGGATGGAAATTCATATACAATAGAATAAAATTTAACCCATATTTCTCAGATTGCACAGAAATCAACTCAAAGTGTGTCAAAGACCTAGGCATTAGATCAGAAACCCTGCATATACTACAGAAATAGTTAGGCCCAACACTCCAACATATTGGCACAGGAAATGACTTCCTTTATAAAACCCAAAAAGCACAAGGGGTTTGGAGATAGTAACACAAAACAAGCTCAGCATATTAATTATATAAGTCTAAACATCAAAATGAAAAAGTTTCTTCAAAGTAAGCAGAACAAAGGTCTTGAGCATGACTGACCCTATTATGATTATCAACTTTCTACCCCAGAGCATCTGGCATCTGAACCTCAAGGTCAAGAACTAAATAATCCCATTGCTGAAATAGAACCTCCTATTGTACAGGGTGTCACCACAGGAACTAGGCAATCCCAAATGGATGCTTTAGTATGTGAGGTTCCCAAGAGAGTCATCACCTCTGTCATAGGACAGTTCAAGACCCATAATTTTCAGTCACTGCTCCCAACAGTCTCAAACTAAAAAGCTTCTTCACAGCAAAGGAAACAATCAAGAGTGTGAAAAAAGAGACTATAGAATGGGAGAAAATCTTTGCCACCTGCACCTCAAATGGAGCCTTAATCTCCAGGATATATAAAGAATTCCAAAAAGTTAGCACCCAAAAAACAAATAAATCAATCATTAAATGGACAAAGGAATTGAACAGACATTTCACAGAAACAAATACAAATTGTCAACAAATGTTATTATCAAAAAATGTTCAACATGTCTTGCAATTAGAAAAATGTAAATTAAAACTACATTAAGATTTCATCTCACTTCATTGAGAAAGGCAATTGTTAAGAATACAAGTAACAATAAATGTTGAAGAGGATGTGGGGGAAAAGGTACACTTAAATACTGTTGGTGGGACTGAAAATTTGTCCAACCATTTTGGAAAGCAGTATGGAGATTTCTCAAAAATCTAGGAATGGAACCACCATTAGATCCGGGTATCCCACATTTTTGTATATATCCAAAGGACTTAAAATCATCATACTGCAGTGATGCAGCCACATCAATGTTTATAGCAGTTCAGTTCACAATAGCTAAACTATGGAACCAACCTAGGTGCCTGTTTAAGTCAGTTTTTTTGCATGTTGTGACTAAAGGACTTGACTAGAACAAGTATAAAAGAAACCAGCTCATATGATGAACTGGAAGGGGGGGGGGGAGGGAGGGAGAGAGAGAGAGAGAGAGAGAGAGAGAGAGAGAGAGAGAGAGACTCTACTTGCCATATACAAATAAACACCCAAAGCTACACCCCCAATGCCCCACCTCCTCCAGCCACACCCTAACTGTCTTCAGTTACCACTCAGCTAATTACATCAGGGATTAATTCACTGATTGGGTCAAGATTCTCACAACCCAATTATTTCCCCATCTGAACCCTCTCACATTATCTCACATGTGAGCTTTTGGGGGGCATGTCATCTAAACCATAACAGTGCCTTTCAATAAATGCATTAATAAAGAAAATATAGTATATATGCACAATGGAGTATTATTCAGCCATCAAGAAGTATGATTTTATGATATTTGCCAGCAAATGGATGGATCTGGAGACTATCATGATAAATGAAATAAGCCAGTTCAAAAACAAAAAAACAAAACAAAAACAAAAACAAAGTCTGAATGTTTTCTCTGATAGGTGGAAGCTAACCCACAACAAGGTATGGAGGGTGATGGGAAAAATAGAAGTGTAGTAGATTAGGCAATGGTGAATGGAGGGAAGGGAGGGTGGATAAGCAAAGGAAAGACAGTGGAATGAATCTGATATAACTTTCTCATGTACATATATAAAACAACACAGTGAAGCCCTCCACCAGGTACATCCACAAGAATGGACTCTAACTAGAATAAGATGTATTCCATGCTTGTATAATTATATCAAAATGGAGTCTGCTGTCATATATATCTGAAAAGAATGAATAAAAAATAATTTTAAAAAAAGAAAATGCCTTTTAGTATTTTTTTTTTGTTTTCCAATTCAATTCTCATATTTCAAAGAAAATCCAACTATTAAAAAACAAACAAACATTATAACCCAAATTTTTAGAAAGTCTCTTCTGGAATAGCTACTGGTAATGTAATTTTTTTCCATTTCTTCATTTACAAAGAAAGTAAAAAACAATTAGGTTTATTTGGTATTATTTAAAATTTAATTATATGAATGTTCTTGTAAGAACTTTTTGAGTTGACCAAATTCAGATTTAAATCATGAAAAACTATCTTTGCATCAAATCTCAGGCCAAAGCCCTCTAGAAGCTTCCAGTTTTTAAGAGGATGGAGCCATTTGCCAACACCAATGATCAAGTTGATAACTGCAGGAAAAAAAAAAAAAGACAGCTTCTACACAATGTGCTGAAACCATCTCCAAATGATAAGAGGCCCAGATTGTCATACTTCAATCTGTTTGCATTCGTTCTTTCCATTCATGTTTATTTTCTCTCCTGTTCATGTATTCATTTTTATTTCTACATGTTACACAGATTCCTTATCCACTAATAGAAGATGCATACAAAGATGCTGGTAGGATTTCCCCTTCTTCTACTGTTTTCTCTTTGTTTTCCACTATACAAAGTCTAATCTGGGACAGAAAAGATCCATTCTTTATAGGACATATTAGGGCACATACAGGATTGCCTGGAGCCCTTAGTTTAGGCAATGATTTAGCAGATAAAACTACACATGACATACATATTTTCTCTACATTCGAAGAAGCTACAAATTTTCATAAAAGGTTTCATGTTAATGCTAATACTTTACAAAAGCATTTTAAAATAACTAAGGAACAAGCTAGACATATAATTAAACAATGTCAAAATTGTGTGACATTTTTACCACAAGTTAATCTTGGAGTCAATCCTAGAGGACTGATACCTAACCATATTTGGCAGATGGACGTCACACAGTTGCCAGAATTTAGAAAATTAAAATATTTACACGTTACAGTCGATACTTCTTCCGGATTTTTGATGGGCTCCCTTCATGCCAGAGAAAAAAACTAAAGATGTTATAGCTCATTGCTTACAAAATTTTGCCACTGTGGGCGTTCCTAAACAGTTAAAAACCGATAATGGTCCTGGCTATACCTCTACCTCTTTTAAACAATTTTGCTCATCATTTGGTATTACTCATATAACAGGAATCCCATACAATCCACAGGGACAAGGCATAGTTGAAAGAGCTCATCAAACTATTAAAACATACTTATTAAAGCAAAAAGAGGGAATTGGAAAGGGGTATATATCCCCCAAAGATAAACTTAAAATGACTCTTTTTACTCTAAACTTTTTAAATTTGGATTCATCAGGACTTAGTGCTGCGGAAAGGCATATGTATCCAAAAAATGTACATAAGCCTAAAGTACTTTGGAAAGATATTCTAACAGGACAATGGAAAGGTCCTGACCCAGTGATTGTCTGGAGTCGGGGGTCTGTTTGTGTTTTTCCACAGGGAGAACAGCAGCCGATTTGGATTCCAGAAAGATTAACTAAAACAATTTCTACAGATGGAAAAGAAGATGATTTGACTCAAATCCATAACAGCTGATATCCAGAGCTCCAGCTTGGCTATTCTTACATCTACGACAGTGATTAACCAGGGTGCTTTTTTTCAATATCTATTTTATTACTGCTTTTTCCCATAACATGAAGTTCTATTTTTATTTTTTGAGCTCATACAAACCTAGGTTAATGTTTTTCTGATCAGTTTTATTTTTTTGACTGTGGAGTTTTTAAACATTGCAATGGAGATTTCACCCAGGTAAAGCTACAAGGCCTTTACTATTTTCTTATGTGTTGTACGTTTGTGTACACTCTTGTGTTTTGTGTTGTATGTCTGTATGTGCGTATGTCCATATTTATTATGAGGAGCGCTCATGAAAAAATGGATCCGAATTATTATTATTATTTTTTTTATTCACGTGATTTAAATGGTTTAATTTAAATTAGGTAAACAGCTGTTAAGGATTGTTTTTAAAGGTGGTTAACAGATCTGTTTGTTTACTAATTTAAATTAGGTAAACAGCTGTTAAGGATTGTTTTTAAAGTAGGTTAACAGATCTGTTTGTTTACTTTCACCTTTCCTTTTCATTATATTTAATAATTCTTTTCAGGATAATGTCTCTTTAGCATCATTGCCAGAATTCCTATCTTCATCCCAGTGCCGGTGAAGACAAAGATAAAACCAAACTACAGCTTCTATGATAGCTATCACAGTAAACTGTATAAACTGATGCATCAATGAATATAACTCAACAAGTAATGCTCAATCAAGGAGTCAACTTACTTTGGGAGGAAACGGATTTTGGGAGGAAATGGACATATTGATAGATTCCTCTGCTTTGAACTGCTTGCAGAACTTGCCTGGACTATGTAACTATCGTTTGGTGCAGCGAATTGTGGTAATGCTGGCATATCTTTGCTGATGGTGTCACTAGTGATGGTGTCACCAGTGATGCAATTTTTCCCAAGGAGCCGTCAATTGGCTTGGTGTCGTGGCATTTCTGTATCCTCCTCTCTTCTGCTAGTGATGGTCTAAAATTTGGGGGCCAATGGCTGTATGCTGGACCGGTAGTCAGTGACGGGTATGATCCAATTGCAGTGGTATCAACCTAAGACAGGAGGCTGACGCCTAAAGGTCAGTTTTCCGATGACGGGTAAGAACCATATGTTGAATTGGACAACCTACCAGGCACGGTCCTTAAGCCACATTAACCTCACTCCCCCACTGGCACCAAGGCCAAATTTGGGGGCCAACAGAGGTGAGGCAAAGAACCTCACCCCCCCACTGGTGCATAGACCTATCCACAAGTATGGCTGTATGCTGGACCTGTAGTCAGTGACAGGTATGATTCAATTGCAGTGGTATCAACCTAAGACAGGAGGCTGACGCCTAAAGGTCAGTTTTCCGATGACGGGTAAGAACCATATGTTGAATTGGACAACCTACCAGGCAAGGTCCTTAAGCCACATTGCTTGTTGTTTAATTAATCAGAAGGGGGGAGATGCTGGGAGCCATTAGCCAAGTAGGTATGACAATTTCCTTGCCAGTGTACCCCATGTTGCAGTGACATTGAATGTAGGTGACCTTGCTCAAGGACCAGGGCAGATTAGGGTGTTCCCAGTTTAGGATAATTGGGTTTAGGGTGTTCCACTTTAGGGCGTTCCAGGTTTCAGATTATTCCTGCTGGGAATAGGGCGTATCCTGCTGCCTGAGTTCCCCTTGAGTTCTCACGGGATTCAGACAGTATTTTTTGGGAGATAGAAGCCCAGTGGATGTGGATTTGGGCAGAGAACGTGGATTTCCCCAGAACGTGTTTGTAGACGGCTGGTGTGAGTTCGGGAATAAAGAGTTTCTGTTTGAATCTACAAGCTATGTGGTGGCTCATGATTTTGTGCCCAGCCAGACTGCGGCAGCTTTTGAATCTCCAGTTACCCCTTTATGTGGTACAATACCTGCCTTTTGATTAAAATGCACATCATATGTCATTACTGTGTTTACGCTTGCACTCCTTTGGATGACAGCCAGCTTCCTTAGGTACTAATGTGCTATAATAAGCCAGATGATTTCCTGCATCATTGGACTCAAGCACTGAATGATATTTTAGATGACAACAAAAACACCAAGTCAGATGGTTAGAAAATATACACCCCCTATCAAATCATACCTTGATTTGGAGGTTTTTGTCTTAACCCTAACGATATTCAACAACCTTTCCCAGGAGCTAGACATAGCCAAACTTTCACAGAAATAATAGAGCCTTTGTACTCTTAGTTCCTGTTTAAAATGTGAGGATGAACACTGGATTCCACCCTTAGTGTTTTGTTTTTTGTGTGTGTTTGTGTGCTCTAGTGTCATCTCAAGTCTGATGAATTGCTGCATAAACAATGTTCCATCAAAGGATCCAACAAGTGATCTTCAAACAAACAGAATAAAAAAAAAAAAATCTGACACTGATAGATGTTGGCAAGATTACCAACAGAGTCTTTTCATATACACACAACACAGCAAAAGAGCAGTGAATATTTGGGCTGATTATGCTCACAGACTATGATGTAATTTATATCTTGGGTTGACAAAATGACTCATGGTGGAAAAGGCTGAGAATGTAAAGGAATTTAATTTACCCCAGTGATTAAAAATGCAGATATCAGGATAATTCTTCTCAGCATATTAAGGCTGAGAAAAAGAAAGGATATCTTAGGATTTAGCTTTATAAAATATTTGTGCTCTGAATATAAATCAACTAAAACACCTGAACTATCATGACTAACAAGTTGAGGAAAGATTGGTTCAGATGCCATCTTGGCATGCCCATCAATCTGAAGTTATAATGTCGTATACACTGCCCAGCCTCAAGAAGTTTCCAAACTTGCAAGACTTGTGATAAAATTGATTGCCCAGTCCAGATGCTAAAACCCTCTCCTCCTCTACTTTTCCTTTTGAAATGCTGTTAGGAATCACCCAAGGTATTTTTCTTGTTTAGTTCAGTAAATCCAACAAAGTAAGTTTTGCTTGTTTAACAGCATTTTCTGATGATGTTTTGCTAAGCTGAAAGCTGACAAAAGCTGTAAATACACAAATCAATAGTATATCTCTTGGAAAGCAAGAAATGCTTAGAAATAAGACTTGAAAACAACCCTTTTCACAGTAGATACAATACCAATAAAATGTTTAGAAACAATGTACATTAGAAAGTCACAGGGTGCATATAAATAAAACAATAAAATCCTATTTGAAAATTTTAAAAGAAAATTTCAACACATGGAAGGAAAACTATGCCATTATTTGGATGGGAATATTTCACAAAATGGAAACATTTTCTCCCAGTTGTCATAAAAGTTGCACAATTTTAAAGGATCACATATTTTTTTTCCTTTGTAATACTGGAAATCTGGCTACAAGCATGAATATTATACAAAACAGGAATGCATTTGTCCTACCAGGTAGCTGCATGCACTGCAATTGGAACAGAGTTAAATCAAGATCTACTGTGCCAGAAACAGGGGAAAATAATCTCACAAATTATGGTAGGATGTATACATAGTTACTTCATATTTGGAAAGCAATTTGGTAATATCTGTTAAAATTAAAAATGCATATTCTTTTTGGCTCAGCTATGTCACTCCTGGGAATCTTTCTCATAGAAGTAAAAGCAGAATGCCCACAGTATATATATGTTATAAGAATTCTCATAGTGGCAAGAACTAGAAAGCTTAGGAAATGTGCAAATAAGAAATTCCTAAATAAAATGAAATCCATATCAAGAATAGCAAGCCAATATTAAAAAAATGTGCTAGAACAGCACTTCTCAAAGAATTTGCATCCCTAAAACTCTGTTGAATATACCTATACAAATTATAACAATACAAAGTACATACAAAATATAAGAACATGCATATTATATAATTCTGTAAAACAAAATACATAATTAAAAAGATATCATATATTTGTTTTGAATAATGACTAAATATCCTTTACATAACAATAGTAAGGTTTTCAAAGGTCAAATGTTTCCTCTGATAAGTGGATGCTGATCCATAATGGGAGGGGCATGGGAAGAGAGGAGGAACTTTGGATAGGGCAAAGGGGCAGAAGGAGGAGGGAGAGGGTGAGGGGGTAGGAAAGACAGTGGAATGAGACAGACATCATTACCTGAGGCACACATATGATGACATGAATGGTGTGATTCTACTTCATGTACAGAGTCATGAAAACTTATGCTCCATTTGTGTACTACAAATCAAAATTCATTCAACTGTCATGTATAACTAATTAGAACTAATTAATTAATTAAAATATATAAGGTTTTTATAGTTGTAAAAAGATACTATTTTGTAAAGAGAAAAGGAGGAATGAAGAGAAAAGATAAGAATAATGTAAAACAGCAGAAAACTTAAAATATATGGAGTTTTCTAAACTGAAAAATGTGTGTGCTCAATGCACATAAAAAGTACACAAAAAGTAATTTTTTTACAAATAAAATAAAATCTTCCTCAAACTTGAGAAAAGCAAACAAAACATATATTAGGAAAGCATTCTACCTCTGCCACATCCTGCCCCTGAACTCGCAGGTGAATTCTTCTTGGGAGCTTTGTCTATGTGGACGAGTGTGTTTGTTGCTTGTTTGTATTGTGAGCTTGGCATAGTGCTGTATTTTGATGGGTGGAACAGAGAGTTGATACATGGCTTCTAAACATGATTTGTTGAGATCTCAGAGCAAAAGGGCAGAAAAACTTGTGTGAAAAAAATGAAAACCAATCTTACCAAGAGAATATTGGTATAGCAATTCCTAATATAGATGGTTGTATAGACAGTGGATATGCTCTGATATTCAATGTTTCATGTTATTGTTTCATTTACACTATGTTTTAAATATTTTTTAGTTTTATTGATTTTATATTTTTAAATACACAACAGCGGAATGCATTACAATTCTTGTTACACATATAGAGTAGAATTTTTCATATCTTTGTATATAGAGTATGTTCACACCAATTCATGCCTTTATACATGTACTTTGTTTTTTTTTTTGCATTACAATTCTTATTACACATATATACCACAATTTTTCATATCTCTGTTTATATATAATGTAGGTTGACACCCAATTCGAGTCTTCATACGTGTACTTTGGATAATGATGTCCATCACATTCCACCATCCTTGCTAATCCCCTACCCCTCCCTTTCCCTCCCACCCCTCTTCCCTATCTAGAATTCATCTAATCCTCCCATGCTCCCCCCCCACCCTATTATGAGTCAGCCTCCTTATATCAGAGAAAACATTCCACATTTGTTTTTTGGGGATTGGCTAACTTCACTTAGCATTATCTTCTCCAGTGCCATCCATTTACCTGAAAATGCTGTGATTTTATTCTCTTTTAATGCTGAGTAAAATTTCATTGTGTATATATGCTACATTTTTTTTTATCCATTCATCCACTGAAGGGCATCTAGGTTGGCTCCACAGTTAATTATTGTGAATTGTGCTGCTATAAACATTGATGTGATTGTGTCCCTGTAGTATGCTGTTTTTAAGTCCTTTGGATATAATCCGAGGAGAGGGATAGCTGGGTCAAATGGTGGTTCCATTCCCAAGTTTCCAAGAAATCTCCATACTGCTTTCCATAGTGGTTACACCAATTTGCATTCCCACCAGGAGTGTATAAGTGTATCTTTTTCCCCACATCCTCTCCAACACTTATTGTTGTTTGTCTTCATAATAGCTGCCATTCTGACTGAAGTGAGATGATATCTTAGAATAGTTTTGATTGGCATTTCTTTGATTCCTAGAGATGATGAACATTTTTTTTTCATATATTTGTTGATTGATTGTATATCCTCTTCTGAGAAGTGTCTGTTTCTGAGCCCTAGGCTACCTAGCATTTATTCACAGGAAAAAGGTGGGAAATAAAAGAAGCAAGACAGAAAATAATAGGAGGCACTAGTGAAATCATTATAAATTTCTATTGAAAAGTTAATATCCACTGTGTTATAGAGGCAAGATTGGCAAAAGACCAGAGTATATATGGGGAATCTGTTTGAATAATAATTTAATAAACTGAAAAAAATTATGTTAGTTTGGACTACCATGGATCAGTGAAAACAAAAAAAAAATAAAGATCATTAAAAAATACATGCAGGAAGTAAGGAGAAATAGTGTCAAAGAGAAACATTTGGTTTCAGGAATTTAAAACTAGGGTGGGGGTTGTGGCTCAGTGGTAGAGCGCTTGCCTAGCATGCGGGAGGCACTGGGTTTGATCCCAGGCACCAAATAAAAATAAAAACCAATAAAGGAATTTAAAACTAAATCAATGCTGTTACTCTTATCCAGAATCAGAATTACCAGAGGAAAAGTAACAACTATAAAAGCAGGATTATAAATTTGTTTTTTCATGTATATATTTTATAGCCTCAAATGTATGTATGTGTATATATATGTATGTGTGTGTGTGTGTACACACACCCCCCCCCACACACACACACACATACAAATAGGAAGGGGATAGAATGGGTAAGTTGGTAGTTCAGTTTAATCTCAGCTAAATGAGTCTCCCGGATAAAGTGGGACTCCCTCAGGTGTCCATGTTGACCTACAGGAAAATTATGTGACTCTGTGCTGAGAGCCATGGCCGAGTCTGTATGGCCCCTGGCATTTTGCCAACAGTATTGATTGACAGGCGAGGCATTACTATCCGCCTCTGCCGCTACTTTTGAGTTCTCGCACTATTTTGGAGTTCTTGTGGGGATTTCCGGGGATTCCCGGAGAGTTCCCATTGGTTGGGGAAGTGCAGGAGGAGGGATTTCAGGGAGAGATATTTCCGGCTGGGGGTTCCTGGAAGAGCCGCGTGGGGTTCGGGAGGATTCCCTGGGAGCTGTGTGAAGTGTTTTCCTAAAGTTCAAAAATAAAGTTTGTTCCTGCTTCAGTGGCTCGTGATTTGTGCCCAGCCAGACTGCGGCAATTCTGCTTCTGGCAGTTGAGACAGTTATGTGGTTTTACAAATGGTGTTTCCTCCCAGAGAAAGCTAGCTATATGTTGTCCATGTCATGATGTGGGTCTGTTGACAAAAGTATGTCATCATCCTGGCCAAATTGAACAAGCAGAGAAACATATCTCTATCTTTGAAAGACTATTTTGCAAAATCATATTATAGATCATTGTATAGGTAGAGAAATTTTAAGGATGGTGGCCATTTGCTACTGGCCTTATTTACTTGAAAGATGACCTTGTATTAAAGCCATCTTCAATTTTCTAAGAAATTTACATGAACTTCATCTTTAGGTAATGTGATCCTATAGCCAAACATATTTCAGAAGTGAAGTGATACGTCAGTATATACGCAAGTCAGTATACCTAAAGGAAAACCTTAGCTAAAGCCATATGTTTGTGCAAACATGAAATTGCTTCTCTTGACAAAACACACACAGATATTTGGCTCTATTATAATATATAGCTATATATAGTAATATGGCTATGTGTTATAATCATTAATATATTTATTGTTCTATATTATAATTTAATAACAGGGGTATGAGTCATTGCCAACCAAATATTTTCTTAAATTTGAGGTCTCAAAATTCTAGTTATAACGTGAAACATTTTATACACCAATCTTAAATCAAAATAGCTGGTGATGGTGTTAGATCATTAGATCATCAGTCTTTCCTCTGTCTCAGCTCCTCTCATGACAAATGGCTACAGGATATTGCTCAGGCCTGCTTGTGCAGTCTGTGTCCACCAAATTGGGCATAAACATCTGACTAAGGAGATGAGGGCGGCTGGAATATAACTGGCCTTCTGCTCCCAAGGCTGTGTGCCTTTGGGCAGGAATCATAAACCTAAAGGAACACATGTCCAGGACAGTTGCCAAAAGGGCTTGAGGGATTCTGAAGGATTGTCCATCAAATTCTACAATATATCATTGTAATTTGATTAGTGATGGCTGTCAACTGTTTTGACAAATGCTTTGTTTATGGAAAATGAAAACATATGGCAAGGACAGAGATTGCACCTGAGACTATTACTGAGTTGACACATCTTGTTATGTATCAATGGCTTCAACATCAATGAAACCTCAGAGGTGACACACTCACTGCCCAGTACATTACTCCCTGGGCTTTCATTCTGTATTCTTTTGAAGAACAAAAAACAACATGTATACATATAAATTCCCAAATCTTTTAATAATACTAGAGAATAACAGGTACCAATTATTGTAGAACATTACAGGAAATTGAGAAGCTCTTTCAGCCATTAAGAAAAAAAATAAGATTGAAATAGTTTTGTTGGTTGGGTTCTCTTAGAATGACAATTGGAAAAATGTATTAAATAAGAAAATTGTTTTATGGACATTAGTTTTTACTGTTCTATGTGATTATTTTCTATGGAAATTAGATGACAACATTGTTTAATTGCAAAATATAAATATATATGATATTAAAAGTCAAGCAATTCAGGAATGGAGAGTCAAATGTGAATTCCTATGCTCAAAATTCCTCCCTACTCTCTGCACATCAATTTGGGTCCTGTAATGGTAATTGCTCTGAATGGTTGGAATATTTTCTTCACAGTTTTCTAGCTATGCACAAATCACATACACATTGTTTTTCAGAAATGTTGAATCTTGATATAAATGGCCTTTAGTAATTTGCTTTTATTTATTCAGTAATGCACTATGAGCATCTCTCAGTAGAGTAAATAAGGAAACATCAGTTTTTAAATTTAGTAGTCTATATTGTATATTTAATATATATAGCATTTCATTAATAACCTTTCAATTGTTTTCAATTATTCACACATTAGTAATACTTCAATAAAATTCAATTTGTATTTTATGAATAAAGATATTCATAAATATGTAATTATAGAATTGAAGTTATTGCAGTTTGATCCATAATGTCCCCTCAAAGCTAATGTGTTAAATATTTTTTCCCCAATGTAGCAATGTTTGAGATGGGTCTTTTGGGAAGTGATTAAATCATGAAAGCTCTAATCTCATCAGTAGAAAAATTTATTTTATTTGATCCATTAATAATTTGAATAGACTACTGGGAAAATGTGGAAACCAGGGGCAGGTCAGGCATGGTTGGAGGAAGTAGGTCACTGGGGGGCGTGCTCTTGGGGATGGTAACTTGTGCCCAATCCATTCTCTCCCTTTCTTTCTTTCTTGCACTCTTTCTCTTGGTCTCTGTCTGTCTCTCTGTCTCTCTCTTTCTGCTTTCCAGCTGCCACACCCTTCCACCATGATACTTCTTCCTTGGAGCCAAACATGGGCTGAAACCTTGAAAATATAAGACAAAATAAATATTTCCTACTCTATGTTATTTATGTCAGATATTTGGGGGCCCAGCAATGAAAAGTTAACTAACACAAAAGGTATGTGGTATGAAGAATAAGTACCTTCTTCCCTTCCCCTCAAGATATTTATATTTTAATTCATGAAACTCACACATATTGCTTTATGTGGCAATAAGAAAAATGTAGATTTAAGTAAATTAAAGGTCTTGATAAGGGGAGAATATTCTGGAGTCTCTAGATACTAAAAGTAATTTCAAAATTACTCATAAGATAAAGAGACAAAAAGAACAAAATTGGAGAGGAAATGTGAGGGGGAAAGCAGAAATTGGGTGAATGGTTACATACATACATACATATACAACTATACTGTCATATTACAAATGCAAACGTGTATACTGGGTTTCATATACAACAATACATCTCCTCGATTTGTTTGCTGAGAAGGCATCAAATCACTGACACTTCAGTAGCCAAGGTCTTGATTTATAAATATTATTTTCTTCAAAAAGTCACTTAAACTCCTTAGAGAAATGGCTGATTCTAATATTGAACATGAAATACAAAATGATCTTGCAGTATTGTTTTATAGCCATAAAATAAGAACAAGCTCAAAGAAACCAGGAGAAAATATAAAATCAATTCTAAAAAAGTCCCCAATAGCCAAAACTACAAAAGATTGTAAGTAACAACATAAATAACTGTAATATTGGACTTTAATCTAAAGAATTTTAAGAATGGTTAAACATACAAAAAAGACAAATCTTCCTTATAAAAGAGTTTCATGACATAATCAGATACTTTCTAATACAGGATTTTGGTTGAATTCGTCACATCTTGAATTTGGGCTTGATTTAGTAACTCAGATGAAATAGAGTATGAAGAAACCCAAAACTAAGCCAGCCAAGCATTTTTGTTTAATGTATGTGATCTTCAAAATTCAAGCCAAAACTTACTCCTCATTTTCATGGTATTAAGACATGAGACCTTTGGGGGAGTGATCATTAGGATGGTATTGCCCTCATGAATGGTATAATGCCTCATAAATGAGAAGTAACAACAGTTAAGACATCTTTTACTCTTCATTTTTCCACCATGTTGTGGAAACATTCCTCCCCATGTTTCCCTTCCCAAACTTATTCTACTCAAGGATATCAAGGCAGCATGATTTGAAAAAAAAAAAAAAAAAACTGTTCACAAGACACCAAACCTGCCTATGCCTTGATTTTGGGATTCTGAGCCTCCATAACTACTAGAAAAATATATTTCTGTCCTTTATAAATTACCCAGTGTCCAGTATTTTGTTACAGCAGCATATATGGAGTAAGGCATCATGTGATTAAAGTTAACATCACCAATGACATCAACTACCCATCTTATGATGAGCTGACAAGAGAAATTTCTGTGAATATTGTTCTTCCCCTGAAACCATAACTCAATTTAATTAAAAAATGACTGAATCTCAATTCAGGAGATTTCAGAAAATACGTGACTGGTACTCTTCAAAACTGTCAAGGTCCTAAAAAAGCAAGAAAAGACCTATAAACCAGCACATATGATGATGAGTGAGTAGACATGGTGACAATTGGAATGAATCTTGGGAAAATTAATGAAATTATTAAGGCTATAGTTTATATCACCTTACCAATGCTTGTTTCTTACTTGTGACCAATATAAGACAATGATATAAATGCTAATATTTAGGGAATGTGAATGAAGAGTACACAGGAATATTCTGTATTGTATTTATAATTTTTTAATAATCTAAAATTGTTATAAATAATAAGTTTACAGTAAAACAAATTGTTCAACATGTCTTATATACTGACAAATAATTTCATCAGATACCAAAGGTATTATGGAAAAATACTATCAAACTTTTAATAATATCAAACCTTTTCCTTACTGAAGTAAAATAATCATGAAGCATCAGCCATCTGTTTTTTACATGACATCCCCCTAACTTTTTCCTCAATGGAAACATTTAGGGAAAGATTTCCAAAAGTATGAAATTCAAAAACTATAGTATTATTCAAATAAATATAAAATTTTCCATTTGTTTAAGAACTTTTTATCTGTTAATGATTAAACCTGCTACTTTATATAAAAATACCCACAGCATTCGTTTAATTTACCACTGTGTTAAATGGTTTCTCTTTATAGACTTTCACTTTAATGGCTCTTATTAGACTACAAATCCTGCTGAGATTAGTTTAGCGGATATTTAATTTTTCTCCATGAATTGAAAGAACATACAATACTCAAGTAGAAGGTACTATTAAATTTTCTATGGTAAAGCAAGTGTTTTTTCCCTCCAAAATATTCCAGTCTATTAGCAAGACAAAAATTGTTCACATTGCCACACAAAGTTAGAAAGTGACTTCATGAAAATGATCACTTTTCTATTCTCCCTGAGACTTTCTCATTCCACCTGAAAGCTAAACATAATACCTTTGAAAAAACTGTTAACAGAATTAAAGACCTCCCACAGATTTAAATGCATGACTACTGTCATTATAATCCATAGGAGAAAAGAAAAATCTCAAAATACTGCCCACCCCAGAAAAGGCATTTCAAATATTAAACTCTAGAAACCCCAAAGCTTCCCCTAAAATGTGTTATTAGACAAGGTTGCAGTTATATTTGAGAATTTTACCCTTTTATTTTCCCTGAAGAACACAGATTTGGATTTCTTATCCCCACTCCCACTGCCTTTATTGTGGTCATGAATATCCTCTTTTGTTTTTTTTCTTCTTTTTCTTTTTTTTTTTTTTTTGATATTAATGGCATATTCCAAATCTCAAGAAAAAAAATAGCTTATATTCCTTTAGTAATTTTTATGAGCCAAAATTGGGCCAATTATCTTGAAGTCTCTCACTGATTGATTCTGACATTTACATAATTGGTTGAAGAGTGACCAGCTATTTAAGACAGAAGAAAGAGAATTGCAAATTTCTAATTTTTTTCCATATGTGGATACAGATAGTAGTACATTCCTAACTAAATGTTTCATAATTCCGTAGTTGTTTATTAGAAATAAGAATAATACTACAAAAAGAAATTGTGCAAATTTGCTTAGTTTTTTTTTTTTTTTGTGGGGGGGGGGTAGGGGATTGAACTCAGGGAAACTGAACCACACTGAGGGGCACTCCCAGTCCTATTTTGTATTTTATTTAGAGACAGGGTCTCATTGAACTACTTAGTGCTTCGCTTTTGTTGAGGCTGGCTTTGAACTCGCAATTTTCCTGCCTCAGCCTCCCAAGCTGCTGGGATTACAGGCATTCGCCACTGTGCCCAGTAAATTGCTTAGTTTTGTAATTTATTATGCTTTGGGTCACTAAAGATTTACTAAGATTATAGTAGAAACCTAAAAAAAGAACAAAAACAAAGAGGAGATTTTTGGCCACAAGGAGCAAAGAGTCTCCAGACCTCAAGTTGACAATCTGCTATCATATGTATTATTGATAATAGTCAGAAAAACTTATGTATAACTCTACTACTAAAATGTTAATATGAAACTTCTTTAATAAAACAGAAAAATAAAACAAATATTGGTAGTTTTGAAAAATGAAATCTGTTATTTTTTTCTTAGCTTGTTATTTACTTTCATAATCAGGTAACATAATACCAATTAATTGCTTCTTCTATGTTATTTGCTTGGAGCTGCTTCAGTCATTCACTATTCATTGTGGTTTTGGGAGGCAAATTTCTATCCATTTCAATGTTGAATTGAAGCATAATAACTAAAACTGAAGCCACATAAAAGCTGAGAAGTGTTTTATTTTAATTTAAACCCAAATCTGGCTAAGAAGCTTATGTTTTTAAGTACTGTGACTTTTAAGTAATGTGATTTTTCTCCTTTGTCTTACTTCTATAAGTAAAATTTCAAAAAAGAAATGATTTAAATAAAATTTTGAGTTTGCTGCTGCTTTGAAGACATAATCCTGTAAGTAATATTTACTGAAAGCCCATTATGGGACAGATAACTCTTCTAGGCATTGTGTACATATCAATCTTATAATCTTAAAACAATAATGTATAGCAATCAATGCCTATACCAGCAAAGTAGACAGATTTCAAATATGCAAACTAATGATGATCTCAAGGACAGTAAAGCAAGAACAAAACAAACTAGAATTAGTACAAGAATATCAGTGTAAAAATTAGTGAATTAGAGTCTAAAACTTAAAAGGAAGAAAGAAAGTTCAAATAATCAATGCATCCAAGAGTTGCTCCTTAGAAAACATAACAAATTCGACAAACCTTTAGGTAAATTGAAGAGATAGAAAGTCAGAGAGATAGAGGAGACAGAGAGAGAAGATCCAAATAAATAAAATGAGTTTCAAAAAGAGACATTATAGATGATATTACAGTAGTAAAATGTATTGTTAGGGATTATTTGGATAAACTATAAGCTAGCAAATTTTTAAATCTAGAAGAAATGGACAAACTTCTGAACACATATGACCTATCAAAACTGAGCCAATAAGATATAAGAAATCTGAATAAACTAATAATGAAAAATAATCAGTAATGAAAATTCTCACAAAGAAAAGCTCAGGAGCAGCTGGCTTTACAGTTGAAATTTACCAAACCTCTGAAAACCTATCACCAGTTGTTTCCAAGTTGTTCTAAAGAATTGAAATAGGAGAACCCCTCCAATCTTATTCTGTGAAGTCAGAATTAGTCTATTACCAAAACCAGAAAAGGACACACACAAAATAGAAAACTATAGACCAACATTTATTCCTGATGAACATGAATATAGAAAACTATATATAGACCAATATTTATCCCTAACGAACATGAATACAAGAATCCTCAATAAGATGATAGCAAATCAAATTCAACAGGACATCAAAAAGATCACCCGCCAAGATAAACTTGGTGTTCTATTCTATGGAGCAAGGATGTTTCAACTGTATAAATGAATGCATATAATAAAACAAATCGACAAGATAAAGGATAAAATCATAGGATCACCTCAATAGATACAAAGGAAGTAATTGATAAAGTTCAACATCGCGTCACATTGAAATCACTGAGAAAATTTGATATAGAAACATCAGACCTCGACATAATAAAGGGTATAATATGCTACAAACTACGGTTAACATCACACTGAATAGGAAAACACCACAAATGGATGGAAATAGAGGACATTATGTTAAGTGACATAAGCCAATGTGAGAATGAAGAGCACTGCATGTCCTCTCTCAGCTGTGAAGAAAAAAAAAATTAAAATCTGCTTGAATGTATAATGGTGAAGAGTAAAGGAAGTTGGGAAGAGGGAGGTGGGAGGGTGGATAAAAGGAGATTGGTTTTGATCAGTGCACAGTATATATATATATATATATATATATATATATATATATATATATATATATATATATATACCTATTAAAGGGATTCTGTATGATATGTCCATATATATATATATATATGTATGGACATATCATACAGAATCCCTTTAATAGGTATGATTAATAAATTTTAATCAAAAAATAAAATAATTATTTAAAATCTCAAAATCTGTAAGATTAGTACAATTATTATCCCCATTTTGTGGGTGAGAAAACTGAGGCTTAGAGATATTACAGAGCTTTCCCAAAATCAAAAAACTAATCAGAGGGTATATGAGGGGTTACTGAGGCAGTCTTGTTTACTGTATTAAAAATATGACATTATACAAAAGAATTCAGTCTTATACTTTTCTGATTTATCAAAGATTTAATGCATTCTCAATATTATGTCTTTGGATCTTAGAGTTTAAATAATATTAAATTTATAAGAATTTAAAAAATAAACCAAACATTTCAATAATTCTTTTAGCAATGTTTCATGATTTAAGTATTCATGTTACAATGTAACATACACATGTATAATAATAATATTCTAAAAATACTATGTGTATTTATATCTACATAGTTATAACAGTTTCATGGCATATTTAAAAACTAACTTAATATTCTCACTCTAAAACTGATAGAAAATTTAAGGATATTAGGAAATGGGATCTTTTCATTATTGTTCAAATTAACATTATTTTATATTTAAAAATTAAAAATTACATTTTCAAACGTAAGTGTGATATTATTAGATTCAGAGTGTCATTTTGTACTAGTTAAAGTAAAATGCAATGAATGAAATGGAAACAAGAACATTCAGACTTACTTTTGAAGAGATTGAAGGGAATTTGAATTTTAAAAAGAGAATAATTCACTTGATATGTAGTTGCAATTTTTCCATTACTGTTTTGGCTACAAGTTCTTTCCCATAGCATATTTTCATCAGAGTCTAGAGTGAGTTGATTGACTTATCTGAAACAGCAGGGTTTGTTGTGTTTAAAAATGTATAGATTTTTATCTTCTGAGGCAGAAGTGCAAAAGCACATCATGCAATGAGCATATTCTACAAATACAGAATGACATTGGGTCAAATTCACAAGTCCTCTAAAATTGACCCCAAACAACAGTTCCCAAAGATACAAATCTATGAACTTATTTCCATGTCCAAGCCTAATCTTTTGTTGTTGTTATTATTATAACTTCCATAACGTGGTGCAAAGATAAATGTGCTAGTGTGTGTTATATTTAAAGTTACTTGTTTTTGAAAAAAGGACAAATCTGAGTACATAAATTTTATGAAAAAAAGAATAAATATGCTGAATTTTGTCAATTATGAATGTTTTAAAATAAGCTCAGCAAAGTTTAAGAAATGTGTTACATATGATCAAAATACCAATGACTTCTAGTTTTTTTTTTTTTTTATTCCTGGTATCTACTAGAAAGATATCATTTTAGGGAATTATTTTTTAGCAAACAAACAAAAATGCAGATATCCTCATTTCTTTTAATGTCATTTACAAAAAAATAAAACATTCAGTAATTATATTTTACATTAAAAAATTCTTCCAATGTAACCAATATTAGTAACTACTAATAGTGTACTAATATGATAGCAACCACCTTATGGTCCAATCCAAATAATTGCCTCCTGTGAATGATTTTATTAATAAAATGGGTAAAAATAAAGTTCAATCAATTTACAGAAGGCTTGTAAGAGGTACTTCCATGTAGGTTGTAGTTAAATAATTTGTACATGTTTTTATTAGTGCATGATAGTTATGCATAATAGTGTGGTTCATTTTGATTCAATCATACAGGCACAGAATATAATTTGCTCCAGTTGAGTCTTCCTCTTTTCCTCTCTTCCTCCCTTCCCACTACATTCCTGTATCTACTGGTCTTGCATCAGTTTTATTTATTGTCTATTTAATTGGTGCTTTTATAGATACTCATGAAGGTGGAATTCACTCTATATTCATATATGTACAGAGCATAATTTGGTCAATTGCATCCCATACTTGCCTTCTTTTTCCTGTTCCTCCTTCCTCCCCTCAATCCTCTTATTCTACTCCTCTGATCTCCCTTCTGTTTTCATAGGCCCCCACCCCTGCACACACACATACACTTATTTCCCCTTATTTTGGTCTAGCTTTGGCATATAAGAGAAAACATTCAACCTTTGATTTTCTGAGTCTGACTTATGTCATTTAGCATTATGTTTCACAATCCAATCCATTTACCAACAAATGCCATAATTTCATTCTTCTTTATGACTCAGTAAAACTCCATTGTGTGTTTAGATTTTTATCTATCTATATCTGTTTATTTTATCTTTCTCTCTCCTCTCTCTCTCTCTCTCTCTCTCTCTCTCTCTCTCTCTCTCTCCATATATATATATATATATATATATATAAATTTATTAAGAAAATTATATATATATATATATATATATATATATATATATATATATATAATTTTCTTAATAAATTTATCTATTGACAAGCATTTAGGTTGATTCCATAACCTGACTATTGTGATTGTGCTGCTATAAACATTAATGCCTCTGTAACTTATAATATGTTGATTTTAGTACTTTTAAATAAGCACCATGAAATGGGAATAGCCGGGTCATATGGTGATTGCTTTGCTGATCTTTTGAGAAATATTCCATTGTTTTCCAACGAGGTTATACTAATTTGCAGTACCAAAATGACATGTAACTTTCCCCAAAAATTCTCACCAGGTTTTATTTATTTATTTATTTTTGAGAAAAAGAAAAAAAGAAAGTTCATTGCTTTAATAACAAAGGAGATACACAGGGGATTCCATTCCCACAGGCTGTGATTCTGCTCCTAAGGAGGAACAGGATGACTTAAAGGTAGGAGTTGTAATTCACTTGTTAATTTGGGAGATATTTATTTCTGAGATTTTCTGGTACCATCCCAAAGCCTGGATTACTTCATTTCTATAGTGGGTGTGTGCTTAAGAACAGATAACTCTGACTAGGATGGGGAAAAAAAGGTAATCCCATTTCCCTTGAGATTATGGAGGGGGGGAGTTTAGGAAGATCAGAGAGAGGAGAGAAAGAAACATGTCCATTTTAAACAACAGCAGCAAGGGCTATATTCAAAGCATAAAGTGGACCATTGTTACATTTCCCCATGTCAATTTCTACATTTCACTTCTATGGAAAAAGAGGAAATGACATCTCTAAGCTGATTTCTGCTGAAAGAGAGCAAAGTTGGGGGAAGTAACCCAAATTCCTTATTCTCTATCAGGTGGCGCATGGCAGATAGGATATTCAACATTAGAGCAATTAAGAGGTCCATAGTGGCAGATAACAGATCACTGGACAAGGCTTACCAAGGGTAGGGGTCATTCTAAGTCAATAATAAACAAGAGAGCAAAGAATTACTTTTCATAAATTATTAGCACAAAATCAATTAGTATTTCATCCAGTCTCTAAAAACCATGAAGACAGTAACTCATAATCATACCAATGAAAACCAGATTAAGTTTATCAAAGTAGGAGGTTAGGAACAGGTTCAAATTAACTCAAGACAAACTTGCAACTCTAGAGTCCTTTATGATCATTATTAGTAGGCACTCCCACACAAGATCCCTTCCTTTATAGGGACTAGCTTTACTTTTGGTAGGGCTAACACAAGTGTTCATCTTAAGTTACACTAAAAATATACTACTGTTTTTCCATTTAAATGTCCATGTAGAACTGTGCTTAGGCTGTACTTTCCTGCCAGATGTTTAAGATCAGGTTGGTCAAAACTAACTTTGTTCCTATCTATTCTTTAGAGACAACTGAGATTCCTCAGAAATCACTCTTGGGGACATGTATGAAGCCTCTTGGACCCTTTAGTTTTCTTCTACCTGTGGTGCCATCAATCAAGAGAGGTCAGGGTACTGTTTACTATATGTGGCTTCACTTGGAAGCATTAGGGCCATTGCCTCTCCAATGACCCTCCTCTTTGCAGAATGTGCACTGGTTTTCTTCCTATTCTCTAGGGTCCTCTTGATCTCCCTGATGAGCAGATAAAGTGACTCACCAGTGTTGCAGGATCCAGAGAGGAGTCTTGTCTTTCTCTGGGTGACTGACCTTATAGGGTAATGACCAAAATGTTGGCTGCTTTTCTTTGGCCCTTCCTTGACTTTGGTCTTTAAGTTTTTAGTTTTAAATACCTGGTCAATTTTACCAGGTCAATTTTACCAGTCTTAAAGTGGGAGTAAATAAATAATATGCTAAATAATATGCTACTGAATGAACAATGGTTTGCCAAAGACATCAAGGAGGGGTTTTAAAAATTTTTAGAGGTGAATGAGAACACAGATACAACATATAAAAATCTCTGGGACACTATGAAGGCAGTTCTAAGAGGAAATTTTATGGAATTGAGTTCATTCCTTAAAAGAAGAAAACGTCAACAAATTATTATTTTGTTTTTTACCATTTAATAAACTTGAAGTATTAAAACCCACTTAATTAGTTCAATATTTAAAACACAACCTATTATTTTTAGGTAAGCATAGATGAAAGGTTGTAGCTTTGGGTTTTTCTGAAGTTACTGACTTCAAATGGTTTCCTTCAGGCCACTGAAAGATAGATCATGGATTGTCACAAGACATTATTGGTTCCTGTGTGAAGTGGATTTTCCAAACCACGTGGACTCCAAATTCACTCATGGGTCTCTCAGCTTCTGGAACGTGGGCTGTCATGAGGGGCAGAAACAACTCCCACAGGGATGCATTGCACAAAATGTACCAAAAAGTCTGCTGGAAGGAAGCTCTGGGCAAGCAATGACCTGTAGTTTCTTCCACACGTTTTTCAGAGTGGAGAGTAGCATGTATGGTTCGTTATATCATCTTCCAAGTTACAATATTCAGTACGACAAAAGAAGACCTTCTGGGCAATATTGCATGCCACAAAACAGCAGTTTATTAAAAATATCGTGAATTATGCTTTATCATCCTAGCTTACATATTAATTCTTTCTCTTCCCAAAGGTTGGGATTTGAAACCTCAAAACTAAAACAAAACACATTAGAGAAGAAAGAATATCTATGTACATATATGTATATACATATACATACATTAACACATATGTAAACATATATGCATGCATATATATAAACATACAGATATGTATATACACATACACACATACACACTCACTAACACACACACTATGGCAAAGTTACAAGTATTTATTGATTGTGCAGATCCAGTAACTAAGCCACATCATGATTTTTCTCCCATTCACAGATACTTTCTGAATGATCAAAGATGTTGCCATTGGTAATTTTTATAAAACCTGAATATTCTGACTTTCTATATCATAATTTAGAAATGCAAGTAAATAGATACGTTTGTGTATTCATTGGAATTTTCATTCAACTTTTTATTTAAATGGATCGGGGTCAATAGTAAATGAATATATTAAACTCCTTTGTTCTGAGAAAGTACTTTTTGTTCTAAGAGCTAAATTATCATCACATTAGATGCAGAAAAAAATGTGACAAAGCTCTGTATCCTGTCATGATAAAAATTCTGACTAAATTAGGTCTAGAAGGAATGCACCACAACACAATAAAGTTCACTCATGAGAATCCCTCAGATAACAGTAATTCAATGGTGGAAATTGGAAGCCTTTTCTTTTAGATCTAGAACACAGGATGATGACCATTTTTGCTATGTATATCCAATATGCTATTGAAAGTCCTTGTCAGAGCAGATAGGCAATGTAAAATTAAAAAAATATATAT
This sequence comes from Marmota flaviventris, assembly GCF_047511675.1. Classification (NCBI taxonomy): domain Eukaryota; kingdom Metazoa; phylum Chordata; class Mammalia; order Rodentia; family Sciuridae; genus Marmota; species Marmota flaviventris. The sequence goes on from NC_092500.1 coordinate 158,868,374, forward strand.
ATCCAAACAAGACAGGAAGTTGCTAAAGTGTTACTATTGGCTAATAATATGTTTTATATAGAGAAAACCAGAGTAATGCTACCAGGAAGAAAGAAAGAAAGAAAGAAAGAAAGAAAGAAAGAAAGAAAGAAAGAAAGGAAGGAAGGAAGAGAGAAAGAAAGAAAGAGAGAGAGAGAGAAAGGAAGGGGGGGAGAGAGAGAGAGAGAGAGAGAAATGAAAGGAAGAAAAAGGGGAAAGTCTAATAAAAATCCACTAAATTTGCAGGATACAAATACAACAAGCATAAATAAATAGCATTTCTCTACACCAACAAAAAGACTACTTTAAAAAGATATTGAGAGAGCAATAGCTAATAACAACAAAAGAACTTAGGAATAAATTTCAAGAAGGAGGTGACAGGCCTATACAATAGAAACTATAGAATGTGGACAAAACTGAAAACACAAATAAGAGAAAATCTATCACATATTCATGAGCTGAAATAATTCATGTTGTTAAAATGAATGTATTATCCCAAATAGCTATAGACTTAATGCAATTTCTATAAAATTATAACATCATTTTTCATAGAAAAAGAAAAAAAAACCCTAAAATGTATATGGAACTACAAACAAAAACACCTCAAACAGTCAAGGTAATAATCATGAGCAAAAACAACAAAGCTGAAGGTATCTCACTACCAGATCTCAAATCAACAACAAAGCTATAGATTATAACAGCACGGTATTAAAAAATAGACACATTGCCAAATGGAACAGAATAGAGAACAAAGAAATGAAGCCATGCATGCACCATCCACTGATTTTCAAAAACATACCCAAGAATATGCAATGGGGAAATCGTCTTGCCTATTAATAGTTCTGGGAAATCTGGATTTCCACATCCCAAAGAATGAAATTGAACACTTATGATACACAAAAATAAACTCAAAATGGATTAAAGACTTAAAGATGAGACCTGAGACTATAAAACTATTAGAAAAAATATAGGGGAAAGCTTCTTGAAATTGTTCTTGGAAAGCATTTTTTTTTTTTTTTTGGCTAAAACATTGAAAGCTCTAAAGTATAAAAAGGAAACTTAGACAAGTAGGATTACATTAAACCAAAATGCTTCTGCACAACAACAAAGGAAACAAGCAACACTGTGCTAAAACAATTTAATAACTGGGAAAAGATGCCAGCTCTACATCTGATAAGAAATAAGTATCCAAAGCACACAGGGAACCCAAACAACTCAATAACAAGAAAACAAAAAATCTAGGTAAAAAACAGACTTGGGATCTGAAATAGAAATATCTCAAAAGAAGACATACAAATGGTCAATAGATATAGGAAAAAATCTTTACTGTCATCGATAATTACGGAAAGGCAAATTAAAATTACAATGAACTATCACTTCACACTTGCCATAATGACTTTTTAAAAGATAAAGACTATTATTGAGGATGTAAAGAGAAGCAAGCCCTTGGACACTGTTGTTGGAAATGTACAGACGTGATGAAATCCAGTTTGGAGCTGCCTTGAGAAACTGAAAATAGAAATACCATATGATCTAGCAGAAGTTTGGACATCGATGTTTTGAAGAGATGTCTGAGTTCCAATCTTCACTGAAACCCATTACCCAAGTTAAGGAATGAACCCAGGAGTCCAACAATAGATGAATGGATAAAGGAAGAATGCTCTATAGATAGACCCAAGGGGATACTCTCAGCCTTGAAAAATAAGGAAATTCTGATATTTGCCACAACATGAATGGAATTGGGGAACATTATATTAAGTGGTATTGGACAGATGCAGAAAGACAAAAACTGCATGTTGTTACTTATATGTAGGATCTGAAGTAATCGAATTTCACAGGAGCAGAATATAGAATGGTGGTATACAAGCTGGGGGCAGACTAGAAGGAAAGGGACAGAATTCCAGGAGGAATATTATTTTTCTTTTTTGTATTGTACTACGTGCCATGGAGAATGTAGTTAATAACATGGTATTGTACCTTTCAAAATAGCAAAAATTGTAAATTTCAAATGGTCTTATCAGAGACCCCAAAACAAAAATAACTTCCTTAATTGCATCACTTTTAAGTATATGCTTAGTCTTTAAAATAAACTTTAAGAATTATTAAGGTACATCCATCACAGTCTTCCTTATGCCTTTATTGGCATTTTTCATTCACTCTGCTATTATTTTGTCTCCTGAAACCATTGATTCATTTTCCCACATTTTTTTTTTCTTTTCAGTGGCCCTTGGACAGAGCTTTTATTTAACAAGTCTGGAAATTATATCTCCCTCTGCCTTTTCTATGCTGTTATTCAAACCTATTTTCTTCTGTATTCAAATCAGCACTGTTCCCCTTTTCTATCCAAAAGTATTTGCATGTTACTCTTTGCTCTTCACAATCAAAAGACACAATTTGATTTCTTTTCTTGTTCTACCGTTGCTTGGATTATGATTAGCTCTTTGAGTGGCAAACCTCTTCACTGCCAATATTGTTTTAATATTCATTTTATTTGCATTAAATCTCACATTATGTTCAACTGTCATTTGATATTTTCTTGAATTTTTAATATTCAGGCTCTCTTGAAGATATATATATATACACACACACACACATACACACATACATACATACACACATACATACATATATAAATGAAGAATATTTCTCTAGAGTAGGAAAGAAATGAGTAAGGTTAATTCATTTGTTAACATTTGCTCATTCAGCAAATGTTTATTAAGTACCCATTATATACCACGCATCTGTGTAGGCACTAGGGACACAGCAGTGAGTAAGCAGTTGAAATCTCCCATCTTTGTAGGGCTCAAATTCTAGCCATGAGAAAAGGACAGGGAGTTAGTATCCATCTACATAAAGTAAACACATCCTGTGTTATAGAATGATGCTTGCTAGGAATAAAATGCCAGGAATGGGTATGGGGAGTGTAAGGGTGAGGATACAGTTTTTAAAAATGTGGCTATAAAACTTTTCCCTCTGAAAATAGAAGTTTTAACTAATGGTCTGAGAATGAAGAAGCTGTGTATATGTGACAGAGTAAAGAAAGAGAGTCAGATAGGTAGAAGGGGGACAGAGAAAGAATAATCACATGCAAAATGTTCTTAGAAGAGGGAAATAAAAAGACCCTGGGCTTGGGTTGTGGCTCAGTGGCAGAGCACTTGCCTAGCATGTGTGAGGCACTGGGTTTGATTCCTGGCACTGGCTTCTGTGTGTATAAAGTACAGCCTGTAGAATTGTCTTTTTAGCATTCTATGCCATTACACACAGCTTTTGTTTTTAAGTTTCTAACAGAATCTTAGAGCCAAGTGCTTAGTATTGTAGAAAAGTGACATGCTAAATAATGAATATCGTCAATATTTTTATTAAGTTTACAGTAGCTTATGTTGATCTTTGGTGTTTATCTGATATCCAGTTCTTGTCTCTAGGGTACTGTTATGTTTAAACTATTAATCAAGGAAGAAGATTAAATATTGTACTGTTTTATTGTACTGCTCTGGGTGGTGTGCCTCTTGTACATGTAAAGATTTATACATTGTGTTCATGATAATATTGCTAGGAGCTACTACATATGCCTATTATGTTTGTATAACCAATTCCATGGGAGTTTATGCAGACTAATGGCAATCTGGTAATTCATTAAAAGGAAGCAGATCAAATGATGGAAAATTTAGAAATACCCAGAGGTATAATCGCAACCACAGAATGAGATATTGTATGTGTCTCATGAACATAAAAACATCTTAGAAAATGACACCGTTAGCTCTACTATTCTCTTAAGCCAAGAAATCTTTCTATAACCATATTGCTCTCAAAAATGCTGCTTCCCCATCTTAAATTTTCATGTGTGTTTTTCTGCTGTAACAAACCAAATGTAAGGCTAACATTTTATTGACTATTATTGGAAAATATTTTGCTCAAAGGAAAATTATTCTAAAAAAGCAGATAAAGATTAACTAAAGATAATTCAAATCATTCATTTACAAATTCCTCCTTGGCACAGTTGATTAAAATCAATAAATGTATTTATTCTTTTCAAAACGGTCATAAATTTGCTGTTTAATATGTTCTTATAATGTGTATCATTTCCAGACTTACTATTCTGACAATATGCTTCTAGGTAGGTACCTGTTGGTTTTTCCCTTACAAATGTTTCAGTCTCAGCCTCTATGAATCATCAATTTAGAAGCCATAAATTTTCTGGCTAGTCATGGAAGAGCATAGCCTACTGTATTGTATGATCCCTCTTCCCTAAGGAATTGTCAGAATGATAGTAATGTGTGAAGAATCGCTATGTTCCATTTGGTCCCTGAATTAAATAGAAGACAACAGAAGGATGGAAAAATGGGAGTTCACAGGAACCAATTCATTCCAAAATTGCCTAACAAATGCACAGACCCAACTGAAGCGGAAAATCTTAGTATTTTCTTTCTAAAAAGAAAATAGACTTATTTATCTGAGTTCAGAGGACAAAAGATGATGACATACTGACTTCTTTCAATCATCATTTCCTGTCCTTGGTCCCAGTGCTGAGGAACATAATATTATAAATTTCCTATAATTTAAAAGATAGTAATAAATGGAGGCATTTTATTTTGTAGCCTTTTGGTTACTTATTCAATAAGAGAAAAGCTATGGCAAAAAAACTTATCACACCAAGCATGAAAGTAAATGTATACTCCCTTTTTTTGTCCAATCCCAGTGATGCTTACTTCTTAATTACAATATACATCCTCTGGTCTCTCTTACCCAGAAGTATTATATTAGAAATCAAGACTTGATTATAATGAGCAGATATGCTCTTGAGTGCCAACCATTACAAGTGGAAATCCAATTATTACAAAGTAAAAACATTGCTTGGCAATTTAACACACTTTTGTGGTGGAACACACAGGCATTGAAATATTTTAATAGTCTGCAGATGTTTAATGAGTGTAAGTTTTAATTTGTTTGTGTATTATGTTATTAGTTATGAGTACATAAATCTAATCTTTGTCTTTTCTTGACGCACCTGGCCAAACAATCACAAATATAATTCTTTGCAAGCAATAAAAAATTATAAATTATCTAATATGTGCTTGACACAAACACTGTGATTGAAAGTTATAATAATTTAAATACAGAATTTATGTTCCCTTCCAATGAACCTAGAGCAATAAATACATAACTGATGTTCCTAGCTTCCTTTGGAGGAGTCATGCCTAACTACATGCACCAGTATATCTCCAATTTAGAGCCTGTTATGTTGTATTTTAATAGTGAGTTTTCCAACTTTTCCTGCCTTGGAAATTGTCATTGTTCTCAAAGGATAGGTATTTTATATTTTGTGGGTCTATTATAAAAGTATCCAGATCTAGAAGTTAAACAAGTTAATTTTACAAGTTAGTTTATTTTAGATAATCCAGGGAGGTGATCTAAAATATATTCAGCAAACTGGAAACCTCTGGGAAACATTTCAAAAACTCCATTTAATTGATTAAAATAACCCCCAAAAAACAATTTAGCTAATGCAAACAAGAGTGCTTTTTTTTAAATAGCACATATAATGTACTACAATAAAAATAAGGATTATATATTTCATATTTATATGTTGTATTATAATAATATGAATAATTCCCCCTAGTATATTTTCACAGTATCACCATTGTTACATTTCTTTGCAAGCATCTTGTGGCATATGAATTTTAATCAATATGCTAAGTAAAATCAGATTCAATATTTTTGGTGGCTGTACTCATCACTTTCCCTTCTTATTCCATACATTTGATCTTGCACTTGAGCATTTATTTTCTGAAATAAATCCTTTGTATATCATGTGGTACTTTATTTCTGGCATCATTGGCTTATTGGGAATATTAGGATAAGTCTCATGAAAACCCTTGTGTGATGTCTTCCGCTAAATAAAACTTCCTGTTTCAAAACCTTCAGTGTTGCTCATTACATATGTGTAAAATTCAAAGCCTTTGAAAGACCAGATGAAAATCTTCATAATCTGCACCTTGTAAATATCACTCAACTTATTCTACATACTCAAAGATTTCTTTGTCTCACATATGCAAAATCATCTGTAATTATTTTTTCCACCTTATCTTCTTGTCTTTGCACATACAATATTTTCTTTTGGTTGCCTGGAATCTCCCAATATTCTTTAAGAGTAATCTAAATGATATCTTCTCCAAGAACCCTTGATTCTAACATTTCAGCTGAATAGATTTTAGGCAACACATTTTAAACATCTCTTAGAAGACTTTGTGTTAGGGCTGGGGATATAGCTCAGTTGGCACAGTGCTTGCTTTGCATGCAAAAGCCCCTGGGTTCAATACCCAGCAACACACATACAAAAAAAAAAAAAGTAAAATAAAAGAGTTTTTGTCAAACCTTTGTGGCAAAAAATACATGAGCTATTTCCCCTACCCAGAAAATGCCACAGATTAATGATGAACTACGTTCCATTCTGTAAAGTTCCATAAAGTCTTGTATGTGCCATATCATAACATATAGCAGTGCTTAACTTATGTGTCTTATCCTCCTTAACCTATATTCTAATCCCCAGAATATAAACACCATTAGTTTAATGATCATGTCTTACTCATCAGCATGTCCCAAACTCTGAATAGGTTTTTACTATTTAGAAATAGATATAAAATAGAACTCTTCTATAATAACTTACTTCTAATACTTGGCTAATTTTCATAAAACACAAATGTCATATTTTTATGTTTTGTCAACACCATGATTATAAGCTGCTTAAGTTTTAGAGCCATGACTTCTATTTATTTTTAATCCTCTTAAATCTCCACTTAGTGTATTCTCAACATGTATTTATAATGGATTAAAGATAGTCATAATTTAAAGACACTAGTGAAAAATTAAAGGCAAATATATGTAAGAGATATTTTTCTGAGATGTAAATATTTTAACGTTTTATTATAGAGCACTGAAACTTTGAGGAACATTTGATATTGCATAAAAACAAATGCATATCATTCAAAAGCTATTTATTTCAACTAAATATAAAATTTAAAGAAAATTCAATATAATATAGATTAAACAGACTCATCATAATTAGAACAAAATTTACCTATAAAATGTTATAAACATAGACCCAATTAGGATTCATTTTTTTAGGTAATTATTCAAAATTTAGCATACTTTGCTAAAACATTAACAGCATTGGTTTTCTGATATTTTTTAATCTAAAAAATACATATTTACTTTTTATGTTTATCTTGCAATACAGAGCACATTTATCTTACATTACAAAAATCCGCAATATATTGTTTAGATTTTTTTCTATTACCCAATGATATATTTTAAGAGAAATTATGATATTAAAATTAATGCTCTCCATAATTCAATATACACTATTTCTGGAAATGTTCTTTTTTTTATTCTGGGGATTTAACCCAGAGGTACTTTACCACTGATACATATCCTCAACCCTTTATATTTTTATGTTTTATATTCAGGCAGGATCTCAGTAAGTTGCTTAGGGCCTCACTAAGTTGCTGAAGCTGGCCTCAAACTTGCAATCCTCCTGCCTCTGGATCACTTCCTTTAGTAGATCTCAGTTTTCATGTAGCACTATTTCTCTTCAGCCTGAATAATGATATTTGATCTTTTTTGTACTCCAGGTGTGACAACAAAGAATTCTTTCAATTTTTATTTATCTGAAAATAAGGAATATTTTTGAAGAATATTTTCATCAGGTGTAGACTTTTTTTTTTCACCCACATTTCAAATATGTTTCTCTGGCTTCATTTGTCTTATACTGTTTTTGATGAGAAATCAGCCATTGCATTTATCATTGTTTTTATCCTTGGGTTCTCTTTTCTTTTTTCACTGACTACCTTTAAGGTTTTCCCTTTCATTTTGTTCTCACAGTGGTTTGGCTGTGATATGCCTTAGCATGATTTTCAATCTGATTATTCTGCTTGGAATTTATCAAGATTTTTGTTTGATCTCTTCACTAAATCTGAAAAATATTTGTTAATTATTTATTTAAATTCATTTCAAACTCATTATCTCTTTCCACTTCTTCTGAGACCCCAATGATACTCTCAATACATTTTATATTGTTCCACTTGTCATTAATGACATGTTTATATGTTTTAGTTATGTTTCCTCTATGTTTTAGCCACATAGAAATTATTTCTGTGATTTCATATTTGTTAACCATTCTTCTGCGTTTTAAAACTTACAGTTAAGCCCAGGTCCACCTAAAGATAATGGGCTCAGATATCACAAAATATACTACACAAAACATCAATAAAGCAATGTTAGCTTGCATTTATAGCCAAATTACATTTATGAAATATAATTTTTTACATTAATTAAATGTAACACAGCTTTTATTCTAAAGAAGCAAAGACAAAATATTGCAAGAGTCTGCTGATGTTAGCAAAGCCATAAAATAAATAACGAGTAATAGTATCTACAGAGTATTAACTGAATCCATACTTTGCACTATGGAGTGAGCATTTACTTATATTAAGTGTATGGAAGAAACATTCCTATATCATGGAAGAAAGGAAATAGTTTTCTCACAAATATAATGAAGTAATATGAACAACTATTTTCATTAGAACATTTAGGATCAGGGCTTATAAAAATCTATACATACTGTAAAAATTGTTGATTTTTTTTACCAAAGGAATTAATTTTTTCCAATGGGAATATTTTTATTGTTTGGATTTTCCAGCATAACAGTTTACCTATTTTTAAGTAAATAATTCAAGTAGCAAAGTTTCAGTGAGCACCATTTTTATTGTGATAGATATAACTCAAAACTAAGTGAGAGTTGTCCCTCAGAAGAACTCACTTAATTTAGAGAGTGGTACTTATGGTTTGAACTTCAAATAAAAATAGCAGCTAAAAAATTTAAGACACATCATCTGGTAATGGTGTTTAGAAATGCTTTAGTTGGTCAATTATGTAATGGTTTCTCCATGATGTGTTTTGGCCTAGTTAGTCTGCCTAACATTTGGTACCTAGGTTGTCCTAGATAAATGAATTTTCTCAGAAGTCCTTTCATTTCCATGGATTTTCATGCTGGCAAAGATGCTGAGCAATTTCATGCACTGTCATTATTTCTACCAACATATATATATATATATATAACTTTCTGGATGCCATTTTGTTATCAGTTATTTAAAAGAACAATGTTATTATAGTCTTAGACTATTTGGTGGCCCACTTACATCATTCAACTCCACCCATAAAATAGAACACTAGAACAAAATTCAAAAGTGCATAATCCTAGGGAACACATTAGTATTTAACCATGATGACAATTTAAGTTAATAAATAAATAAATAAATAAATAAGGTGATCCAGCTTAAATTTTGGCTAAGAAAGTAATATTCTTACCTACAACTTTTAGCAAAGTAAAAATATAGATAGCTTAATGATATTAATGTGAAAAAAGAAACTATAATATAATTAAATTTTAATAATTAAATAGCTTTGTGATGAGACCCATTTCTATACATTTAATAAGTATTATTGAACACATACTAAATAGGAAAAACTGATGAATGACACAGATATGATTTCTGCCTTCTTGGAGCCCACATTCAGTAGGGACCTGAAATTTTAAGAAATGATTTGATTTAGTAAGATTTAGTTTTTTAAAATAACAAAATTGTTATGAATTAAAATAAAGGCTATTAAAAAAGAAGTCAATAATATACAATTATGTAGGTGCAGGATTCTCCAACTTAGAAATCATGGTTAAGGAACAATAATATAAGGTGATTTATAATTAGACATAAAAGATGAGAAAGCCCTAACCACACAATTTCAAGGGGGACACACCGACTAAGAGGAGCAGGATGAGCAACTCTCACAAAGTGCACTGAAGGAGCACAGTGGTACAAGAACTTGGCAGACTTGGGAGAGTGACACCACAGAGTACTGCCAGTAGCAGATGAAAATTGCTAAAAGCTCCATTTATAAAAGTATAACCAAACCAAAAACTGAACAAGAGTCTGATTTACAAATGTCTAGCTAGATCAGAATAATATTCTTAATTTCCTCTATTTTAAGAACATCAAAAGAAGACCTAGTATCATGACAGAAAAATGGGGTAAGGTCATGGACTGTCAAGTCATGATTTAGAAATGTTTATAGCTAACAAAGGTAAAACAACAAACATGCTTTAACCCACAATGCAATTTAAATGAGCTTGGCATAATTAATATTTTTAATTATAAAATCAAACCCTTTGCGTTTAGGGTAAACCTTTTTAAACTGTTTGGAGATAAAAGTAGCAGCAAGTTGTCAGTACATATCAGTGTAGCTTACCTCACAGAGGAAGAAGTTTATTCTCATAAGATGCTTCAGTTGCATATAAATATATGTACATACAAGATGTTTATCATTATATTATTTTAAAAACTGGAAAAAATAAAATATCCAGCAGTAGCATTTTAAAGTGACATATTATATACCAAATAAGAGAAAGACATACTCTAATAATACAATTGTCAAGCACTGAATGTAAGTATGAATGAAAATCCAAGAAATTACAGGGCAAGCACATTAATTTCTTAAACATACTTTATATTGAGAACATAGTTTCAAAATTTTATAGTGATTATGTGGGATATTGGAAATTTTAAGTGTATTCTCATTTCTCTGTAAACTTACATTTTTTACTTTAACTGGTATTGGTTATAAAATTTTATTTTTTATTTTTTTTCATATTTATTTTTTAGTTCTCGGCAGACACAACATCTTTGTTTGTATGTGGTGCTGAGCATTGAACCCAGGCCGCACGCATGCCAGCCGAGCATGCTACCGCTTGAGCCAAATCCCCAGCCCCAAATTTTAAATATAAAGCATGTGATTTAAAACAAGATAATGATTTAGTAGTAATTACCATAACTATGCATAATAGCCCTCTTTTGGTACTTAATTTTGTATCATCATATTATTTGCCTATAGTAATCTCAGATGTAAGAAAGGACAGTTTTCCAAATGTGTTTTCTTCTTTTTTGTAACAGCTGCCATCTAAGACTCCCTTATAATATACTAAATTGCAGTCAATTGAAAAATAGTATTAAAAGTAGTTATCTTTTATCTTAATGGAAAAAAAAACCCTTGCTTCATTTTCTTGTAAGTTAACTTTTGCTTTTCTTCAGGTCATATGCAAGCATGTTTTTAAGGAGAAAAATCGAATGCAATTTTTTATATTCTAGTCTTTTTCATTTTCTCAATTGCAAAATTTTAAGCTCTCCTTTTAATACATGTGTAGTATATCAAGTACTTTTTTTTTACATTACCATTAAGTTTTCCATTTTAAAGAATAAGACATTAGTTGTCATGGTGTTGCCCTTGACCTATTTAAAACCACAGTTCTCTATTTCATTCTTTCACATAAAATATATAACAAATTGCTACCTAGTTGATTAACAAAGGAACCTGTGAAGAAATTAAAGAATAAAATTCTTTTAAAATATAAGTGCACTGCTGTTTTTGACAATATCACTAAAATCTCATGGTCATGCATAGAATTTCTTGAAACTGTGAAAGTTTTCATGTGATATGCATAACTGACACACATTAAATAATTAAACACAGTCCTCTTATAGCCCTCATGGTCAAATTCTCTTCATAGAAAATATGGTCAAGCATTTAATTTTGTTAATGCAAGGTCTTTTCTTGACCTTCATCTTACCTCATACATTAGCTAGTTTACAAAGTCCTTTGCATATGATAGAAGTGATATTATGTGAGCTCTGGGCCTTAAGAAACTTGGAGGAGTTAGCATTCTCTATTGGAAAGTTTACACCATGGGAATAAGCTCCGCATTCCCACTAGAATATTCCTGGGAACATTTCTCTACCTCTAACCTTTTTACAGAATAATGATCTGAGAAACTTCAACATACATAGAAAAAATACGATTTGAAAATATTTATAGTAGAAAACAGAATAAATTATGAGGTTATGCAGTTAAAATTCAGACAGCTCGATAGCATAGTCAAGGGATCTATTTGAGAACACAAGAGCATTACAATTTATAATAAAACAGCTTATGTCATGTACTATCCTAGTTATAAATTATCTATTAACTAGATTGCTTTTAGTTTAGGCTATAATAATAAATACTGCTTCTATAAACATTCCCACACAAGTCTTTGTGTGGACATAGATTTTTATTTATCTTGATATAAATACATAGAAACAGAATTGCTGGTTCATACAACAAGGTGCTTTCAAGCCATTGTATGCCAAATCCTGCGTCTAAGTCTGCTCTGAGTCAAGTAAACTGTCTTGTACCCTTTGTGTCATAAGACTTACTGGTTTCTTTCATAGCTGATATATTTCATGAAAACTAGATATTTAAGAATAATACAGCCAGGCTGGTGGTGCATGCCTGTAATTCCAGAGGGTCAGGAGGGTGAGGCAGAAGGATGATTGCAAGTTTAAAGAGAGCCTCAGCAACTTAGTGAAGCCCTAAGCAACTAATTGAGACCCTGTCTTAATATAAAAACTAAAAACGGGCTGGGGATGTGGCTCAGTGGTTAAATGTTACTGGGTTCAATTCCCAATTGCAAAAAATAAATGAATGAGTAGATAGATAGATAGATCAATAGATAGATAGATAGATAGATAGATAGATAGATAGATAGATAAAATAATGTAACAGCTCTGGACTGTTTTATTTTCCCTTTCAGTCTGTCAAAGTTTTTCTTCTCATTTTAGTTTTCTGTGTGGATTCACAGTATCAACCCTGGGTATAGTTTAGTCATAGGTTACTTGGTCAGAGATTGTGCTCAAACCCTCAAGCCGATAAGGGGTCTGTCCTCTGCTGAATAAACATCCCATGGGCTGGGAACACATACATTGTGGCAGCTGTCCTGAAGTCTTCATGGAATTTCACTCTTTGTGGAAACCTTTGGTTTCCCCATACAGGTGCATTTAAACAGACTAGAAGCTAAAGAGAGCTTACCTCAGTTCTCCCTCAGGTTTCAGAATTTCGCCATTAAACTTCGGGCTGGACCATTTCATGCCACAAACCTGGACCACAAACTTGATGTTTGTTTCTGTTTCCAACAAAATCTGCCAGTTGTAGTTAGCAAGGCCATAAGTTTTCACATCTTGGGTACTGAATGTTCCATCTCTGGCACAAAAGTTGCTGTCTTTTTCAGTCAGCTCCAATTTGGCCAAGCTGGAGTGTCAACCTGCCAACTGAGGAGGGCATGGGCGCTGATGGGGTGGTCTGCAGCAAGAAAAGCTCAGCATTTGGATTTTCTCCATCAGACCAGGATAAACTCTTCTCAAGTTGTCTTCCAATTTTTGTTGGTTTCTTGTGTCCTAAGATTTTGTTTTTAACAAATTTCTCCTAATTTTAAACTTGTTTTCTTTTCTTTGTGTATGTGTGTGTGTGTGTTTAATTTAACTTGTTTTCTCCATGGAATTACCCAAAGGGAACTTTCTCAGGTTATTCTTATGAGCATGATACTGTTGATTTCAATCTGAATGATTCAATTTATATACATTTAAAAGACTAGTCTCTAAGTTTTGAGATTCAGATGGTAACAAAGATATGGATAATATCCAAGATTTTTAGGTTTTTAGGTGTGCAGATATTCAGGATAATGGGGTTGGACAAAGTTTAACAATCCATGTCAGGCTGCCATGTTATTGCTAAACTTGAGGAAGGAATTTGAGAACAGGAATTATAAAATAATAAAAGCAAACCCATTTTGCAACTGATTTGAATTAGGCTTAGATCTCTGTGAAACACAGGTCCTTAATCATAAAAGCACTTATGCAAATTAGTGTTTTGAAATTTGAAGCATCTAAGTATATGTTCCTAAATGAAGAACAAGTATATCAGACAGATTATAAGATTTCTACCCAATTTTCTTTCTCCTTAGTTAACTTCCTCTGGTGCTTTGCTCTAACTATAGAACACGGGGTGGAAAAAGTGAACTCTAAAAACTTCTGACCTCTTGTCTGAGCCAGGAAGAAATTTCAAGAATATAAATGAACAAATTGGCAGGATTCTATGACTTAACCACTTTGTTCTTCTCTGTATCTTTACATCTGTCAGTATTCTCAACAGAAAATAAAAGAAAAGAAAACTTACAGAACTGTCCCTACAATTTTTCCACCATGCCATCAAGTCATTGAGGGGGCCACCAACATGTGCCTGAGGCATCTGGCAAAGTTACTGAGGCAGTTACTCAATTGGACCTGCCTCTTGGAAACTGAGCAGATTCTGTTCAGATATTCAAACACAGGAGGGCATTGAGAAATCATATTTTTAGTTCATCTGAAGAAATTTATAAAGCCATTTTGATTGTATACTTAGGATATCTAATAGAGTGAATACTTGCAAGGACACATCAGTGTGTCACTCCCTCCAAGGTTGCCAAGGGCTTTTCAGAGTTTGCATCTCCTACTGAGGCTTCACACTGTGCTACTCCATTGTTTTCCTCATACAATAAAAGAAGGAATTTGGTTTTCTTCCCATAACCGAGAAAAGCCCCATTTCCTCACACGCTTTTCAATAACACCCCAAAATGGGGTTGGTTTTTTTGTAATTCCTCTGAGAAGGGAATTAATTTTCAAGCACCCCTTGACTTCGTCCCCTTAAATTCTCGACAACTGGACACATTGGTTGGTACTGTTTAACTCCAAAATCTTACAGTGAGCTCATCAGCCTAATTTATAGTTTTCTGAAAAAAATTATCTGAAGTCACTTATGAATATGATAGTTCTTCACAATGACAGGAGAATTTCTTTTCAAATTTTAAATAAAACCAATATCAAAATATAAACTGTAATGTTTTTAAAATGTGAACATTAAACTCTCTTTCCTTTTATTTAAATGTAGGAAAACCTTGACCCAAAGAAGCAGCTATGAATTGGATGTAAGTTGTCATTTGAAATTAAATGTGCCAGTCCTAGACACTCTTCAACATACTCATAGCTTTATTGTCTTGGAAAAAAAAAAGTCATCTTTCTCTTTTCCCTAACTAGTAAAATAATGCTGTTGATTCACATCACAGGATAAATTCCTGTTCCAAAGAAATAATGTATGATAATTACAATTCACATATAGATTTTTTTTGGTCTGAGCCAAGAAGTGCTGCTGAGAACAGGAAATCATATCATTTATCATTTTTTGATATGAAAGATTTTTCTCTTTGGTTTTTGTTGCTTGTTTACAGTTAGTATCAGCAGGTGGGGAAGAAGGAACTCACTGCTTTGCTTCAAATTGATTTATACAATTCTCAGCAATGCAGACAATATATATGATGGATGTGCTATTTAATTATCCTGTTGTAAAAGCTGTAATTACATCTACTAAGTGCACTTTTATGTCTGTGTATATAAGCAATTCCAAGGCACATCATTTGTACTCCACCAGGCATTGTCTGGGCTTCTGGAATTGGTTTTGGGGTATATATGCATGTGTCTTCTGGGTTTTCATTTTATAATCAATAATGACATCTAAATGAAAGGATCTGTTCAGAAACATACCTAGAAAATATATAGGACAGGGGGAACATAAACAAAGTGATCTCTAATGTGAACTATGTCTGTTTGGACACAAACATTATGAGTTCCTCAAGTTAAATTAAGCCACTTAAAAACATCCATTCTGAACATTAAAAAAGGGAAGAGTCTGATAGCCCAATCTGTTGCACAGCTTATACGGGCATTAATAGTGAAGTCTAAAAAACTAATGGCGTTCGCTGTACTCAATTTAGACTAACATTTGTGTCATGTTCTTACCCTCTTTGTGATCCATTAGTAAAATGGCTTTGCCTTATTACATGAAATAAAAGTGATTTATTTTAAGGTTGCTATTAGTCTTTGGACCCATGCTGCATCTTCAGCTGTTATGGAGCTATTGTAGCCAATGGAAATGCATTCTACATCTGAAGCTAATGGAAAACATTTGCCAAAAGGCAAAAGAAAATTGACTTCAACAATTCAGAGATTCAATGTAAATGAGCTGCTGTTCTTCTATTGTTTTTGTTTTCAAATTTTCCTTTTCATTGCCATCTATCAACAGCACAGGTAGGTAAAATTGTATGTGCAGAATTATCAAAATTTCTTTGAAACTATTTTCTGAAATGTATAATCTTTCTTTCTACTTAAACAGAGCTAGTTATACATAGACATACTATTACTTGACAGGGTAAGATAATCTTATTTATTTGAAAGATATAAGCAAAGCAATTTTTTGAAAAACAAAAACTTCCACATATTTTTGTTAATTCTTTTGTTATAGGGCTCTAACCCTATCCCACAACGCCACTTCCCCCAAACTTGCTCTCTTTATTCTAAACCATGCCAGGCTTGCTACAGTCTTCTTGAAATGTTGTATCATAATGTTTTAAATCTCATTTTTCTGTAAATTTGTATAAATGGAACGTAAGGACCAAGTTTTGAATTGTCGATAGCTTGAACTGTTTTACAAAGTTACACATCACATGAATAATTTGTTGAAGTTGTAAACACTGACAGCAGCCCGGTCCTCCGAAATTAACTAAATTTTGTTAATTTCTTTTATTGTTCACCCTGACTATTATAACAAGTAGACTGACTTGGAAGTAGGACATAGGAAGTAGGTGAACTCAACATACTTCATTCTTTCCTCTTTCAGGTCTCTGCCAATGTCATTCCTCATAGTGAAACCAGAGTTGGGGAGGAAACTAGATTCTCCACTTCTGCTGGCAGGTGGGGTCTGCATAAACTGCGGGCCTCTGGAGCTGAAAAGGCCCCATTTCTTCTTCACTGCCATTGATTGACTTGTTGTAGCCCTTAATGGTGATGTATGCCTTCTAGAGTTGCAGTAGACCCAAGCGGCTCATAACCAGTTTCTTTTTTCTGGGTATTTGTCTTGCAAATTTTAAGAATAAAATCCATAGAAAAGGATGAATGAGTAGAAAAGTAAGGTTTATTCAATTGTGCATAGTAATTACTGCAGAGTAAGAGGGGACCCAATAGGGGTTGCTGCTTGAGTGTCCTAGTCTAGGGGTTTATATGGCACTTGGATCAATGCGATTGGTCTAGATTTATGCTTATCAGGGTTTGGAAAAATACTAATGGTATTGGTTAACTTTTGATTCTGAACTATCATTTCCTCCATGCTCATGAGGAAGGTTGAGGTCCACTGGTCATGGGTACTAGGTGGTTCCAAGATGCAGCAATGTGTGTAATAGGAACCTGCAGAGGGTGTCTACACCAGGCTGGTCCTGGCTCACCCTGGTACAGCCCACCATGCCTTAAGCCTGTCATGTCTCAGGCCCCTACCAGTTTGAGGGGCTTCTCTACAGGCTGCCCCAGTCACCGGTCCGCAGCTCCAGGACAAGGGGTTGCTTCAATTGGTACTGAAGACCATTTTAAAAAGTAATTAAAATGTTAATAAAATGTTTCATATAACTTAACTAATATATAACATATCTCTTTTCCCTATTTCAATTTGATTTGATGGCATTGTCTGAAGTGTAGATGCTATTTCCCAATTATTTTCTTAAGGATCAAATAATCATAATCAAAATAGTTTGGAAGTATGTCTTACTAAATAAAAAATTTCAATAATAACTGATTATTAACAAAAGTACATGTCTATTCTTTTACTTTATAAGTTCATGGTTAATCTATTTAGAAAAGCAGTGTCACTCAGTGATTAAGAAGTTGGGTTTTAGAGCCAAATTTCCTGGGTTTAACTTTGTATTCTAACTTATTAACCATGCAACCTTGAGCAAAGTTGAGCTAAGATTAGGTTTCAATTTAAGAAATGGAAAAAAGTTTAATATATTCATATATTAATTACAGAAATAATTTTATAAATGGTATATTGCATTACCTCTCAAGTAGAAATGTTATTCAAATCACATAATTCTCAAAATGATATTCATGTCTTTACTCTTTTATAATTTCTAAGAATTTTGTGCTGCTTTAGATGATATTTTCAGTACCAGTTCAGCACTTTTTGAGCCGGGCACTATTCTAACTGGCAGGGAAACAGAATAAAAGAGAAAATAAAATAGCAAATAAAATAGAAAAAAATTTTTTTCCTTTCAAGTAATAAATAGCTATAATAAATCATGGTCTGGTTGAGACCTGGCAATGAGTTGGAAGAGTAAAGGTGAGATTTTTCTCAGTCTATAGCAAAGACTAAATTGTTTAGAAGAGAGCCTTCCACATAGTAAGTATTCATTAAGGACTTACTATTCTTATTTCCCAGACATCTCTTTTACACATAGCATTAAGGATTTTATCTTACTTAAATATATTTCATAATTTTAAGATTAAATAGCCATACCAATTTTCATTTCTTCTTATACTAACAAAGAAGTATTATAAATGTGACCTCTCCCCCAGATTTTACACATTTTTTTTAGATCATGTCCCTCTACTCCCGCCTAAAATTAACCTTTAGCAAAATGAACATCCACAAACTTAGACAGTCCTTTTTCAGGGATGACTGGATTCTTTTCTTTCCTTTTTTTAAAGATTATTGTAGATATCTGGACATAGTGTAGAGTATCTAGAGTTTATTTCCATTCAACTTTTAAATCCAGCATTATTTATATTCTTTGCTCTTTACTAATAGGTCATGTAGTTTCACTGAATTAGAACAGAAAAATAAAATTATTCCAGAAATGTTATAAGAACCCAATCACAACCTTCATATACTTGGCCAAAACACTGATATTTATTGGAATTTTTGGCACTTATAACATGACAATGACTTGTTTCCTGAAGAAAAAAAAATACTTCTTTCAGACTTAACTAATAACCCTCCCTGAGAAAGAAGATCCTGTGTTGGGCTGTGAGCAGGTTTGAGAAAGAGGGTGTGGCAAACAAACTGGAGGGCATTCTGAGCAGGCCATCCCTAATCCGGTCTTCACTGGCTTCAGGAGCCTGGTTAATCTTCTTTTCTTGTGCTCCCTGCTCAAAACTGGAGCTCATCACAAGATAAGAGAAAGACAAAAGACTTTGGAATACGACTTACAGTGTCTTAATTTTCTGTGAAATTTAGAAGATGGCTAATATTTTCAGTAGGGGTAGAACTAAATAAGGAAAATGGCCTGTCTTCTTGAGACTTTACAAAACCGAGTAAAGGAGCTGGGTATATAATTCAGTTGATAGAGTGCTTGCCTTGCATGCTCAAGGCCTTGGGTTCAATCCCCAGTATCACCCCCCCAATAAATAAATAAATAAATAAAAGAGTAAAGAACCGAAAACCTTTTAACTTAAAACATTAGTTTACACTCAAATGCATTTTTTTCTAGAATATATATGAGAGTAAATGTATTTTTCCCCATTAAAGCACTTATTTAAGTTTATATCACATTAACTATATCCTATGCATTTTAAACATACCATCAAAAAGAACAAAGAAAAAATCTGACATCATTCCTTGTTTTAGGAAAGAGATAAAACCTATCAAGAGAAATGGGTTAGTCAATGTCCATTCTCATAAGAACGGGAATAGTCCATTCTTATAATATACATGGTTCAAATACGGGAAAAAAAGAATAGAAAATTCTATTTTATTGAACACTTACTAACTTTATTACATTAATGAAGGTATATTACTAATTTGAGCTCAGCATTGAGTGAATTATCCCAAGGATCCATTCCTGTCCTTTCTTTGCATTCAACATACAAGCATGGAATAGGCATGTAAACACAGTATTTGCTTTCAGGGAGTTGAGAATCCAGTGGGAATTTCTAATCTACAATTAGGAATATACCTTCAAGTTTGGCCGAAGTCTGTACTAAAAAGATTGATAGCACTGTCCACGTGTTCTGGCTCTAAGAACCACCCCAACTCCAAATCCCTTTTTGGCAACTTCTGTGTGGAACAATGTTTGCAGAGATTTGTAGACCAGAAAACAAATGTCAGATTCCTAAAAAAGCAGTCTATAATTCAACTCTTCTCCATGGCTACTGATATGATTACTTTGAACTTCAGGATGATTCCATCTGTACTCAGAATAAAAATAAAATCATAAAACATTTCAAACTTTAAATACAAAGTAAAATTCCCCATATTATTTCCAATTAGTTGGATCTTCCTTTTTGAGACAAATTGCTTTAACACATTGACACTATATAACTTGTGCTAATCTTGCAATTTTATGTTAAAATAGCAGAAAAATTTGAAGCAGTATTTATTGACTTTAAATTTCTCTCCAAGAAATTCAACCACGTAGAGTGTTTTGTTTTGTATTTGTATTTTTTATATATGCCATTCAAGCTTTATACTGTGATAACAGCTGCCCTATAGTGAATATGAGAATCACACAACAGAGCACTAAGAGGAAATGTCTCCTCCTCTGACACCTAAATACACATCATTTTTTTAAAAAATTTTCAACTGTTCAATGTATTGTTATAATACCATGAGGTGTAATAAATTTCTAGAACATATTCCTCATAACAGAAATTTTGTATATTTTAACAACACCTCCCTAATCCCTCCACCACTCCATCACTGGTAACCACCCTTGTACTCTCTGTTTCTTTGTTTGAAATTTTTAGATTCCACAAATAAGTGAGAACATGCAGTATTTGTCTTTCTTTGCCTGGCTAATTGAATTTACATGATGTCTTCCAGGTTTAACTATTTTTTCACAAAGGAGAGCATTTCCTTCTTTTTTTTTTTTTAAAAAAAAAAAGATGTATTGGTATCCGTTTTGTTCATAAATTCACACTTTTAGTCCGTTAATCTGTTGATGAGCCCTTAAGTCGATTCGCTACCTTGGCCATCGTGCATAAGCTACAATGAACATGGGAATATGGATAAAACTTTGACATACTGACTGCAGTTTAGATACATGCCCAGGAGTGGGATTGCTGGATCACATGGTAGATAGTTCTATTTTTAACTTGCTGAGGAATCTCTATACTGTTTCTGTAACAGTAATACTAATTTACATTCCCACCAACAGTGTGCAAGTCTTCATTTTCTCCACAACCTTGCCAACATCTACCTTTTGTCTTTTTTGACCACTGCTGTTCTAAGAGGTATAAGATGGTTCTCTTCTGTTTCTAATTTGTATTCCTCTAAAAAAGATTTTACTGAGCACTTTTTCATATATCTGTTGGCCATTTAGATGTCTTCTTTTGAAAAAAAAATGCCTGGTTAGGTTCTTTGTTTAGGGAATACAATGAAAGGGAATTTTGTTTAAAAAAGAAAAACTATATTTTCTCAAAATCTTCGCCTCACCAGGAACAGTGGGGCTTATATATATTACAGCAGGCATCTTACCGTACTTGATGAGCACAGAGAGCTTATTAGTGTACATAACATCTAGCATAATCTTGTATCAATCAGAGAGACAAGTTTTCTAGTAGCTGTGACAGAAACACTCTTCACTTCCTGATTATAAATCTCTATAACATTGTGAACACTTTTTTTTTTTTTTTGATGAGTTTTTTGTCCCTCGCAGCCTCCTTCCTTGGTGATTGACAGTGATCTACCACTCACACAGTGAAGCTCTGATGGACAGACAGATGAAGGACTGAGCTCTTGCCTCTTTCTCTGTTCTCTGCTCATCGTTCATCTTTGGCATCATCAGTCACCACCAAACACCGTTTACAAACACGGGAGTGACAGGGGAGGGAAACCGGTGATCTCATAAAGCCAAGTCTATCAAATACCTGGCAGCCGGGCTGCAGCCCAGACCTCCATCTCAAGCTCAGTCACAGACAGATCAGAGGTAGATAAGAGTTTCTCCTTAAAAAAAATTAAAAAAAAGCACATGGATCTTTTCCCCTTTTCTCTTTGAAGAACTACTGTGAGTGAGATGGCTTATTCAAGGCCCTGATCTTCCTTTGTTGGACAAAGGCTGATCACATTTTGGAAAGCAATGAAAAGAGAACCAGTTGCTCCAGGGTTATTCTTTGTTAGAGAAAGCACACACCTGGTCTGCAAAGAAAATCTATATAAATACTGGGCTTGCAGAAGAATACAATGCAATTCTTATTGCTATGTTTGAAATGAAACTAGAGTAAACTCATTGTGAAGTATTGTGTTTCTCAAAACTTGTAGACTTTGATCCACAGAGCTGGACTGAAATGGTTAAAACAACAATAATTCCCTACTGTTTCATAGATGGCTTTTGTTTTTGCAATAAGTATATTCCTATCCTAAAAGTTGATTCAAGTATGACTGCAATTAAGTTTAATTGGGTATCCACTCAGTATTATGTTTTTATAGAGATTTTTATTAAAAAAAATAGACAATGTAATTTTAAGAACAGGAATAATAGCAAACATTTTTTCAGAATTATGGTAACAAGTAAATGAGGGGATTGTATGTCTGTCACCTTATCCAGGGTCTGACACAATTAATAGTAGCTATTATATTTATGGTTTTATTATTACTATTATTAAAATTCTATGACATTAAGAAATCTCAAAAAGAAGTAACTACAATTGGAAAATGTGACTTGTTGTAGTTATTTGAATAAAAAGTACACTTCATGAGACCTGGATGAGAGTGACCATGTTATAATCAGTTTTTTTTTTTTTTTAAAGCATCATAGCCATGTTCTCTCTGATGAAACCATATGGTTAGCGCCCCACACTACATTTTGAAGTCATCTGGCCTCATGAAAAATAATGTGCCACACTTTGTGCACATTTCTTTATTTTTAGGCAAACATAGGATATTCTTTCCCTTAAATGTATTTAAAAAGTTTTCTAAATATTAGAACACCTGAAAAACATACAACAAAAGCAATAATGTGTGGAAAAATCTGAAAAAGGGAGTGAAAAAAATCACGACCTTCTTCAAATACTAGCCACACCATGTTAACAGTGTTTAGATATTATATGTAAAATTTCAAAGAACAAAATTAGGATTGGTATTTGTTATAAGGATTTGGGTTCAATATTAAAGAAAAAAAATTTAAATTTAAAAGTATGGGAGACTGATGCTGATTAGGCTTAAGTTTCCAGTTGATCAACCTTCTGGAAAAAAAACAACTGCAAGGTATGCATGAACAGTTATCTGAAGTTCCAAAGAGTGAGCAAGAAATTAATGAAAAGGGATTGGAAACTTTAAGGATCAACCCTTGAAAAAAAACTTACTGTCAGACTGGGGCAGACCTTGAATTGCCAAATAGGGCTTCATGCAGATGGAAAACAGTCCTACTGGCTTGAAGAGCCAGAGACAAGGTGTATTAGTTTTCCATTGCTACTATGACAAATTCCCCAAAGCATCCTAGATGTAGACAATTCAAATTTATCAGCTTACCATTCTGCATGTCAGGAATCTGATACACATCTCAGTAGGCTAAAGTCAAGGAGCTGAAAAGGCTTGTTTTCTTTTCTAGGGGATTAAGGGAAGTTTCCATTTCCTTCACTCTTCTGTTTCTAGAGACTATTCTCTTTCTTAAACGAGTAGACCTTCTTCCATCTCCAAAACCAGTAAAGCAGCAGCTCTCTGACTCTTATCATATCTCGCTCTGATCAAAGCCAAAATGATTATTTGGTTTTAAGGACTCATGCAGTTAGACTAGGTCCACTCATGTGATACAGAATAATATTTCCAGTTCAAGGTCTTTAACTTTTATTACATTTTTTAAATCCACTTTTGCTATGTGAGGTATCTTACCTAGGTTGTCAGAATTAGGACAGAGACATCATCAGTGGCAAGGGTCATTATTCTGCCTACATTAATGGTGTCTGGGGAAACTTTAGCTTCTGTAAACTGAGTGAAGTGGAATTTCAGACTGGGAAAAGCCAGAGTTCTCACAAGTTTTATGTATGCTCCATTTTCTGAAGCATCACTGCATAGCACAGATGTCTAACATACTAGCAAAGGCTAAATAAAGGGACTGTTCTAAAATGTAAGCTTCTGCTCACTCAAAGAGAAGCTTTCAGTTTTGTTTTAATGAAGTCAACTCCAAACTTACATTAAATAATTATAATAATATAAACAAGTCAAATATCTAAAAACATAAAATAAAATAAAATAAATGACTTTCTTATCTTGTGAAATACCCAGAGAGAGTCTATCTGATAACCCATATAATGCATTAAGCAGCATAGGAGTCTGATCTACACAAGTAGTCAAAGTACTTTCCAAATTAAAAATATTTTGATTATGATACCTGTTACATAAGTAGGTTTCTATAAGTCTCTTAATGCTTCAGGACTTTAAAGACATAACCTTGATTTTATTTCCCCTTATAGATTATACCTCTAAATTTCCTAAGCATTAAGTATTAAATCATTTTGGGATTCCAGGATTCTCAGAAGAATTTAGAAGAGTGACACTGTAGGATTGTTGTAAGAATAACTGTCAGTGGACTTGGGGTTCAGCTCAGTTGTACTGCATGCACTTGGCACATGCCAGGCCATGGTTTCAATGCCCAGGGCTGTGGGGAAAAAAGGAATATCTTTCAAAAGGTCCAAATTTTTTCATTAAGTTTAGTTGAAACCCTGAAGAGGGAAACTATCATTTATTTAATTTTCTTCACGTGTCAGGAAATTAACTAAGTAATTTTGTATATGTAAGTCCCTATTTTTCCAAAAAAAAATTATTTTGATGAATGTATGGTTTTTATTTGTAGAAGAAGATGCTAAGGGTAAGGTAAGCTGAGTATCTCCTCCACGGAAGCCACAGATTTGGAATGCAGTGGACTCCATGGGCCATTTAAATTTGGGCTGATTGTTTCCATCATCTGCTACATACAGATACACTTGTGAACTGGGTCCATAAAACCAGCATTGGCAACATAAAGGCAATAAGATTAATTTAAACCTTGCCCTCTAATAACAAGAACATAGAGCCACACCTTAGCCTATGAATGAGATACTGTTACTTTATACTCTTTATACTGTACTACACATTCACTTCAGGATTTCTACCTTTGTTTTCTTTAGAAGAAAAAGTAATAGTAGAGTTTGAGATTCCATTTTCCCATTTATTTAAGATTGGTATTCCAAAAGTCATGCATATGCTCTTCCTAAAGTTTATCTCAATTTGAAATAGTTTACTTAGCTTCTAACAGTCCTTAATATGTCTGTCATATCTTCCAAAGTTCATAGGGATATTTTCTGACATCTCATTTTTCCTGGTGCCTTAACTGAGAGTTTGTAAAATTATATTTGCAGACATCAGAAAAGTGAAAAACTGTCATAGTTATTGAAAAAAACAGAAGAAAAGAAAGCTCACAAAAAGTATATCATTTAACTTTCCCATATAAATTATCTAGACTTAATTTGATACTGTAATTTAAAAAAAAAGGAAAGAGAAGGAAGAGCGTTAAAAGCTAACTATAGAAAGAGGAGAAATCCTAATCAGATGCAGTGGTGCACATGTGTAATCCCAGTAACTCCGAAGTCAAGACAGGAGGATTGAAAGTTCAAGGCCAGCCTCAGCAATTTGGAAGACTCTGTCTCAGTAAAAAATAATTACAGGGATTAAGGGATGTAGCTCAGTGGCAAAGCATCTCTCAGTTCAATCCCAGCACCAGGAAAATAAGAAAATAAAACAAAATATTGGGGCTGGGGGTATACTCAAGTGGTAACAAGCTTATTTGTAAGGGGTACAAATAAAAATATGTTACTGGAAGGTAAGTGAACATATATTACATCCAAGATGGAACAGGAAAAATTGCATTTCCCTCCCAAAAGGAATATTTCAATGTAGACATGAGAGTCTCACAACGTATTTGAACTCTTAAACCTTTCCATAGATAAAGAGTAGCATAATTAAGATACCTTAAAATTTTGCATGGTAAAGTAGGACAAGATTTATGTCACCCAATATTAAGTGAACCTTAATGCTGACCCACAGTCTCTCTCAATTTTCTTGGTCAGTTCATCTCCCAAGGGATTATTTCAAATATCCTTTACTTTTTTTTTTTTTTTTTTTAGAAAACATCAAATCTTCACTCTACAATAAATTATCTCTCATCCCAGCTTCATAGATATTGTCTGATAGCATCTCCCTCACTTTGCATTGATTAAAACTGAATTCCATAGACAAAAATTCAGAAATACTTATCAAACATTATTAACCTACAATAAGCAAAACACAATTATGACCAATATTTTGCCATTTCAAAAATGGATATGAAACTTTCACTTATATACACAACTAGTTTATTTGTTTGAGAAAGGAAACTTGTTTTATTTTACAAGTTTAAAACAATGTGGATGTGATGTAGCCATAAAGGTATTAAAGGGATGATCCAAGATGGCATCTGTATCTTCTATTGAAAGAGGAAACAGAGAGAGAGAGAGAGAGAGAGAGAGAGAGAGAGAGAGAGAGAGAGAGAGAGAGAGAGAGAGAAGCACATGTTAAGAACACATCGATGTATGGATTTAGAAACTCAAAGTTTAATTTCCTGGAATTACTGCATGATAAATCTAACCATCAGAAACACATGAAATGAGATCAAACAGAAATCAGAGGCAGAGTGCCAAGCAATTAGTTTTTCAAACAAGCAATCCTTAAAGATTTGTTTTAGCACGTGAGGATACAAAGTTTGCTCATTGTGAGTTTTGGGAGAAAACTTTTCCTTTGACAAACCTGCCAAATTACCTGGCTTACAGATTCTTCTCTGTAATTCATAGTAGTGAAAGTCAGTTTCCTTTTTTCTTTTATAAACAAATTCTCCTCCTTTTCCTTTCCTAGGGAACTGTACCTGAAATATTTGGAAATTTCAAGCGCTTTCTGTGCTGAATTATAATAACTGGTATTTACACATAATCAGATAAACTCCTCTCTAGACTTAGGGTTCCCTTTAACTTCTAGTTCCCTTCTGTCCTTGAACTCACATTCAGTTTTTGGAGTGATTTTTTTTTCTGACATTACAGTTAAATGTAAATAATCTTTCTATGATGGTTAGGGCTCTTTATTTTTTTTCTAAATTCAATATACATGTATACTGATGTCTGTATCTAACTGTGTTTAAAATTGTATACTATTAACCTTTCTGTTACTGAATGACTTATTAGCATGGATAATACTCAATACCATAAAACCTCTCTTTCCACATTACCAGTAATCCCATGGGGGGAAAAAACCCAGCACTTTCTCAATCTCTAAACAATTCAGATTGCTCACAATAACTGTATTCACTCTCCAACTCAGCCCACTTTCTTCAGCACCTGTCTCCCTCACACCCACACTTTCCCCAGTAGAGTGCTCCCTCCTGGTCTTCCCCATTTCTTAATACATAGATGCCCCTCCCCAGCTTTGCATGAAGTCTCTGTCTGATTTACTGTCTTCTTCCAATTTCCTCCTGAGAGATAATTCCTTGCTAGCTGCAATTCTAGATTGAAGGCCCTGGGAAATTATTCCAAATAGGGGAAAGATGCAATGACTGCCAGCCTCCCCTACGGCCATCATGTAGAAAGGAAGTTTTCTAATTTCCTGAAGAATTAGGGATACAACCTGATGGAAGAAATTAATATATAGCATGACTCCTGTCTATATACTAACTATAACTTCTTTGTGGTCTCCAGAATTTCTTTTTTCCCCTGAAGCCTAAACTGTAATTAATTCCCTCATCAATTTGCTTTAAGACAACTTCTACTAACCTAAATCTTAATATTATGTTTTACTTATTTTTTCAAGTTTTTGCAAATTTAATTAAGCTGAGACATTTGACACTGAAGTGGCAAGACACCATGTGTGGTTCACTCCCGTGAAGACACTCATGTCACATTGCTTAACACATAATATATGACCAATGTTTGTCAAATAACAACATGGAAAAATAGATCAACTTTAGTCTTGTTAAAGACTTTGGATCTAAACATTTTATCTATTTACTGTTCATGATTGCTTTGGTTTGAACCTGAGGTCTCCCAAAAGTTCAGGGGACAATGCAGCAATGCCAAGAAGTGGCATGAGCTCCCCTCTCTGGATCTCCTCTAATTGTTCTCTGTAGAGCAAGAGGATCAACCTTCTGTAAAATGCAAACTTGATATAAGTTATTCTCCTTCTTAAACATTATGCATATTTGTGGTCCTGCTTAAAAATATGCCCATAAATGTGTGATATTCTTCCTTTTCACATGTAAAACCTAGTTTTTCTGTTTTTGCGTGTGAAGTAGACTCAGAGAATCACTTCTAGGAATAAAATTAATGATCACGTAGAGCTTTGGAGACAAGGTCATACAAGTCAGCATTGCTTCTTCTCATCCTCTCTTTAATCACTTTTTTAAGCCATTACATTTGGTAATTAAGGAAATGATATATGCATTACAGTGTCTTTTAATAGTTAAACTCCCCACAGCCATCTACAGAGATTTCTATGGTTTGGTCTGTTACTTTCTCAGCCTCATAAGGGCCATAATTTCCCACCTCTGCCCACTCCACACAAAAGAACCTTGTTTTCATGCTAAGCATTTTCTGTAATTCTGCCTATCACAAGATTTTTCACATGATAATTCCTCTAGGTGAAATGTTTTCCTATTCCTTTATTATCACAGTAACACCAACTCATTTTTTTTTTTTTAAAAACTCAGCTCCAGGATGCTATTTACATTACTATCCTACCAGGGCTTGAATTATATTACTATTACTAATTACTAGTAAACTCTATGAGTTTATATCTCCCATTATAATCTCAGTGTCTAATGAAGCATATATAAGTGCTTAGATAACTAGCATCAAAGCTCAAGGCATTAAAAGCAAACAGTGTGCTACTACGTTTTGATGTGTTAGGTCCAGTTATATGGTATACAAGTAGATGGGTTCTTTTAGAGGTGTTGTGATCCATATAAATTACAAGTATATTATTCATTTTAAAAAGCTAAAAATAATGAAGAAAGGAGGGGGATAAAAGAGTGTCCACGTTTAAAAACTGGATTAACCAGTTGGATAATGCAGTTACCTGAATTTCAAACTAGTTACCATTTTAAAAGTTATTTCAACATATTTTAGACACATCTCTAGTTGAAGGTATTTCTTCATGAAATCTATAGAAAGCCTGCAAAAACTACTTTTGCTGAAACCCTCACTCACACATTTCGGAGCAAAGGGAGTGGAACTGCCTATAGAACGCCCATTAATGTCAATGGGAATCACTGACAAATTCCCAAGCAATACTTTGAAAACATCTTCATTGTTGCCTTGGGGCTATTGCTAAAGCTGTGCACAAATAAGATTTAGCTCTTAAAGAGACAATTGCTTTTATAGTGCTGAGCCTGTATCTTCCTTGATGCTAAACAGAGATGGCAACACAAGAATGCACCATTTGTTTTACTTATCAGAAAGGCATCATTACACACTTTCTCCACTGTGTCCTAATTTTAAACAAGCAAAACAAATCTTTCTCAAAATAAAGCTGCAATATGATTAAATAGAGATGACTTCCATGTTTTTCTTTTCTTTGCTTTTCCAAATACATAACTAAACCTGATTTAGCCACTCTATTTATGAATCAGGTGCTAAAATTTCTCCTAAGATACACGAAACTATAACTATGGACTAAAATTTATTTACTGTACTTACAATTCAAAACAATACGAATTATCTTTTCTTTTGATCTACGCATTAGTTTGAAAAAATTACAAGACAAAAAAAAGAAAGATTCTTTTTATATGCTCCCTAAAACTCTGCTCGATTTTAAGGAGGCACTTTGTGCATTAGTCAAAACAAAATTTTAAATTCAAGACTCCAAGATTTTGAGGTCATATGTATAAAGCATTTAAATGAGAAAAATGGGATTGAAAAAGGATGCTGCTCAGGAAAACTTTAAGTAGTGTGAGTGACTATTGAATTCTGACTTGCCACTTCTTCCATAATTGTTTTCTGGGCTTTCAATTTACTGTTGGGAAATGAGGATTTTGAAAATGAGCAGACTTGCTTTTTCTAACTGATTAAATGAAGTGAAAAGAGAGAAAGAAGAAATACTCATTACTAGAAATCAATGAAAATCTTTGGTAGCTCCAAACTGGTGTTAGTATTTTTAATAGTTGAAAGAAGTGTTTCATGTTTGTTAACATACAAAGATATATATATATATATTCATTTTATTAGTGATAAACAGTGATCTTTGTACTTAATCCAAGCAGAATATACTAGAATGGTCTGTTCAATTGTTTCAATCGAAAAAAAAATGACCAAAAGATGGATGGCAATCAGTGATTGAGATAGGGACAATTAAACCCTACCAATGTCCTAAACCCAGCTCAGTGGTCTGAGGAACTGAGAGCAAGTCTGCTCTGATTTGCTATCCCAGGTGCCATATAACAGAGAACATGGCAATCAACCTCATCTCAGATAGAGATCTGCATCCAAGTTTTCTGAAGCATTTCTACAAAATAAGCTGCAGCATCACAATTGACTTCTTCCTGAACAATATTTTGTGTTCTCAGCTACAGCATTTCTTTGGTTTACTATAATACGGCACCATATTTTTGGGATTCTCTGTTTTTTGAAGTAATATTTAATTTGTTATTCCTATATAAATACTACAATAGAAATATTTCCTAATGTTTTAATGGATGTCTTAATGTCTGTCTTAGTTTGTCATTTGTTCATTTCCATTTGTAGATTGTACCTCACTTTGTAAAACACATGGACTTAGGTGGCATCTATATGTTAAAAGTAACACCCTCCCCAAAAAAAAAAAAAAACACATTACATTTGTCCTACTGTAAAATGTTCAAGCCAGATGTGGTCATACACACCTGTACTCTCTGGTTCGGGAGGCTTCGGCAGGGGCATAACAAGTCTAAAACCAGCCTCAGTAGCTTAGTGAGGCCCTAAACAACTTAGCTATACCATGTTTCAAAATAAATAAATAAACAAATAAATAAGAAAATAAAAAGGACTGGTAATGTAGCTTAGTGGTTAAGTATT
The DNA here is from genome assembly GCF_047511675.1 of Marmota flaviventris. Lineage (NCBI taxonomy): Eukaryota > Metazoa > Chordata > Mammalia > Rodentia > Sciuridae > Marmota > Marmota flaviventris. The sequence continues at coordinate 158,899,207 of NC_092500.1, forward strand.
CCTAGATTTATTTCCTGATTAAAAAAAAAAAAAGTTCAGGTTCTATAAAATTGACAGCTTGAACAACCTGGACTCTGTCTGTCTCAGAGTTCCATTCCTAAAAATAAATTCCATAATTTAACTTGTGAATCATCTTGGAAAGAACTGCATTTTTTTCTGCATTCTACTAGTGGTAATGGGATTTGGTCCAATCCTTCAGATGTTGATGGTCATGAAGAAAACTTCCACCATGGAGACAGTGTTACTTCAGTACATTGGGATGAAAGGACTATCATTAACAAAGGAAGTCCTGAGGCAGAGAACAATCCTCTCTACTTGGGAAAAAGGTAACAGATGGTCAACCCTTCCACAGCACGCCAAAACGTCAGAAATTTAAGACCTTCCTCTTATTATTCTATGCCTCTATACTGAAGAGTCTCTGAGATTCATCTGTTGAGATTCAAAGAAAACACTAAACCATAAATAAAGAAAAAAAAAATATATATATATATATATTTGAAGAAACTTCAGTATGCCAAAGGTAGAACACAAAAACGATTTTGTAGCATAGATTATTTTGAATTGCAAATATTGGATGATAAGCAGGACAGCTTTAATAAATAAATCACTAAATTTATTTCTTCCATGAACAACATAACTTAAAAATTTCTCACTAAAATTTCCTTCAAAATGCTGAAAATACTATTCTATTTCTAATTTCATCTATAAATTCAGAAGAAAACAAAGGGAATCCTAACCACTCAACTGCAAAATAATGTTTATGGAAAATTGTACTTGAGTCCTCTATATAAAACTGGGGGAAAGTGATCTAGAAAAAAAAAAAAGAATAAGAAATCAGTGTCTTAGAAAAGGCAGCTATAATGGAAGCTTGTCTTCATAATCTGGGATGCTTATAATTTCAGAACTAAGTATTGCCTTCAGCTTGTGATGTGAATATACATTATCAAGTTGCTCAGGAAATTTACACTGAATACAGAACACATCAGGGAATCCTGAAGCAGAAAGAGTCTTAGACACTTTGCAAAAACAAATGCAAAATTGATTTGGACAGATGCACCTTCAATCCAGGTCACATAAAATTCAAAAAGAAGATGATGTAGAGTCAGAAATAACCAAAAATAATCTCTCCTTAACAAAAGGCATCATATCTAATGAGAGACTATAAATTTCAGATAACAGTATAATTAAATGAAGAGTATTAAATAAGCATATTTATAATATGGGGAAAAATTATAAAAATAGAAGATACACAATGAAACAATACTGAAAAGGGCCAGATTTAAAAAGAATAATTAAACATATTGAAAATAAAAATAGACATTAAATGAATAACATAACTAGATAGTTTAAACAACAGATTACACATAACTAAAAAGAAAATTTCTCCCTCACCCCAGGAGATTCGTAGAGTACACATTAATAGCCATAGCATAGCAAATTTGTCCCTCATACTTTTATAATCCTGACTGAGTCAGTTTTATGATAAGGAAGGAAGACAATATTCCTAATAATTGATTGCATGCTTACAATGAAGCAAAGAACTTGACCAACCTGGGATATCTGGAAAAGAGATTAAGAGACATAGAATGAGAAGGTCTAGTGTATGTCCAATAGAAGTTATAGAAAGAATAAAAGTGAAAGAATATAGAAAACTTTCAAAGAAATAGTAAGTGGACATTTTTTCAGACCCAATGAAAGACATGATACTCCCCGTATGCAACACAGAGTGCAGAATGTTTAAAGTGCACCTGGTCATACTGTATATAATATTGCCTTCTTCCAAGTTGCATGTAATTTTTAGACCTTTTTACAATATTTTGGCAGGGCATGCAATCTTTGACTTCCAATTTCAGTGCATTTATATAGGGACTGAGCTTATAAATATATTTTTTTTTCTGGGTCCTGCAGCATTAGAGTTCAAGGTACCTTTTTTCCATGTCTTCAACTTCACTTATCATCTATATGCCATAATTTTGAGATCTTTTCCATTAGCCCAGATGTCTCTGCTGAGTTCTTGACACAGATTCAACTGACATTTTAAAAACCCTCCTCACAGTTCCTCAGGCATTGCATCTCTCCCATCTAAAATTGAACTCCTTTTAGTTTGCAAGACCCCTTCTCTTTATACCTCCTCAGAGTGGATGTCAGCATTATCTTCCCTGTTCCTTAATATATAAGTTTTTACTTGATCCTGAATTCCTCCAACAGTCCATCAAAACATTCATCCTGCCCAGCATTTCTGCAGCCTAGTCTCAGTCAGGTGAATCCACCACCTTCCATCTCTACTGTCCATGCAGCAACACAAGCATTCCTCAACTACCTTACCTTGGCTGCCTCCTAATTGCCTTGTCTCTCCAACATCATTCCTGTGTGGATGCTAGCCCCAAAGAGATGCTTTCAAGATGAAAACCTCATCATGTCTTTTCCTAGCTTAATATCTCTTGGTTGTTTTGCATTGTCTGTAAAAGAATGCATAAACACCATAAAGTGGTTTACAAGGTTTCTCATGAGATGAGTCCTGCTTATTTTCTTCAGGAAAAAAACAACTCCAGGAACTGTTTTCACATATCTAACTACATTACAAACTATCTTAATTATATTAATCATTAAAATGATGTTTAATATGTGTACCATGGGCTGGGGATGTGGTTCAAGCGGTAGCGCGCTCGCCTGGCATGCATGGGGCACTGGGTTCAATCCTCAGCACCAAATAAAAATAAAGATGTTGTGCCACCGAAAACTAAAAAATAAATATTAAAAAAAATTCTCTCTCTCTCTCTCTCTCTCTCTCTCTCTCTTTTAAAAAAAATATGTGTACCAAACCTGTCTCTTTGCATTTTGCCTATAATTATATTTGGATGGTCCCGCTTTGTTTTTTTTTTTTTCTGATAAAAAGAAAAAAAGATTAAAAAAAAACACAGCAAACTTTTTAAATGAAACTTGTCTGCGAATGTTCATCATGTTCTGCTGATAAAGTTAGAGGGAAAAATCAAACCCAGGATTTTTGATGTCTGGTTTAAGAACAATATGTCACTTAACGTTTATATTTTTCAGTGTTTATTAGATAATGCTGGAGGCCATAAATTGCACTGAGGATGTCTAGCTAAATATCACTAGGAATATAACTAAAGTGCAAAAATTGACTTCTCTATAAAAAAGTGCATTAGATGGACTTGTTAAAGAATTATGGCATACTTTTGAAGACAGAAGGAAGCAAAGGTTAGCACTGATATGGGTGCTGTCAGGAAGCAGGGGTTATTCTGTACTTGGATTTTTGAGTCAGTTTTTGGTTTTGTTTTTTAACTGGGAGAGGGGAGTAATGGCATTAGTTAATACTATAGTTGGTTAAGATGCAGCATTCACCAAGGTGACATGTTAAAAAAAAAAAGTGGTTGGTCATTTTTTTGACTTGTAGACTTTTTATTTTTTGAATCTGTGCTCAGTAAAATTGCTTCCTGCACTTTTGTCAGAATGGCCTCTTCCGATGCAATGCTCTCTGAAATTGGGTGTGTTTAAAAGAAGAATGCCATAGACCAGTTCTTAAAGTTATAACAACTCCAAATTGAAAACTATCAGGACTTTTCTTTCTCAAAAAGTAGAAATTAGAGACCACACAGGACAAGGAAAATGAAAAGTGTAACCTTTTCTAATAGTGATCACTACAGTCTCATCATCTTTTTAGTCAACTTTTTGTGCTTAAGACAAAAATACCTTAGAAAATCAGTGTACAGAAGGAAAACTTTATTTTGGCTCATGGCTTCAAGGGTCTCAGTCCATGGTTGGTTAACTCCATTGCTTTTGGCCTGAAGGGAGAACAGCACTGTGTAGGAGTATGCAGCAGATAAGGTCATTCACATGCTGCCAGACAGAAAGCAGAGAAAGGGGTCCAGAGACAAAGCATACCCTTCAAATTCATGCCCCTAGTGACATACTGCTTCCAACTGGACCCACCTCCTAATAGCCCATTCGGCTAGGACCAATCCGTCAAAAAGGTTAGCACCTGCATGATGCAATCATTTCCCCAAAGCCCCACCCTCCATTGGTGCATTGTGGACCAAGCCTTTAACACAGGAGCCTTTCATAGTCATTCCAGATCTAAGCTGAAATATCTAATGTCATATGGAGGGGAATGATGTCAATAAGTGATAGAAAATGAGAATGTAATTTTAATGCTCACAGAATCTTTGTAAAAGAGTTCCTGTAAATGAGGTTTGATTTGGTCCCATGTTATGAGTGACCCTATGAGGACAACCATTAGAAGACTACTATTCTGCTTTCTGTTGGATTCTGTGACCATTCAGGGCACAGTTACAGGGTGATGTTCATGTGTGGGGGTGAGGAATTAGGTAGGGTGTAGATCTCAGATCCTGATTATCCCCAAAAAAGACGGTGATTGAATCCTATGTGCCCTGGTGGATTTATCAGTCTTGGAAATTTTGAACATGCAGTTTTTGACCTTGAGCAATTTTCTTCTACTTTTCCAGCTAAAATCTACTTACATATCGGACTATAATTTAAAATTCTCTTTCTCAGAAATCTTTCCTCTGGCACCTATGATTGCTTTCTGTGCCCTTCTCAGATTCTCAAATTTTGTTTATCACACACATGGCATGGTTTATTGTAGCCATGTCTTTGCCTTCCTTCTACTGTAAGAGTCTAGGTTCAATGAAGGAGAAAAAGTCATATGTCTCATTCAAGGTTAACTTTTCTGCAATTATCATAGAGCCTACTTCGTGGTAGGTAGTCAATGTACAATTGCTGAATCAAATTATTACTGAAACCTATGTGATACAGCTTGGCACATATTCACTAAACTGAAATATTTGTCTCTTTTCCTCTCTCTTGTGTATTCTTCAATACAGGTAACATTCACTTACTTTTGTTTTCTTTCAGAAGCTTTTTGGAAGGCGTACTATTCCCAGAGACTTTCTGGTGACCATGGTGGAGAAAGTCTCAGTTTCATATCATGTAATGAACATTACTAGGACAAAGTTCAGGTTGTGGAAACACCTAAGTGTGTTGAGGCAGACTTGTATCTGAGAAAGAAAAGTACACATAAACTAGCACAAGCTAGGCAAGTTTACTGTAAAAATGTGCATGTCTTTGTAAGGGAATCTCTTTGAAATGGAAAAGCAAGAACAGTGTCTCTTACAGAGGTGCAGGGTGTAGACTCTCAAAAGACATTGCAAGGGTGAGATTCCTGAAGGCCCAGTGGCTAATTCTGTAGCCCTAAAAGAGTTATTTCACTTTTCTATGCCTTGGTTCCCATATTTAGAGTGCTGGTAATTATAGCATCAACCTCTTAAGGTGGCTGGGGAAGTAAAATCATTTAATTCTTATAAATTATTTAGAATACTACCAGGCACCAAATTCACTTTCAGTAAATATTAGTTGTTGATTTCAATAGGATGGTGATTTATTGGGAAATGCTTCTGTATGCAAGAAAAATGTGTATAATCCAAATGCCATGAACAGTGACTCTCATGCTTAGCATATCTAATATTTCTTGTTTGCTTCCAATTAGATTCTTTAGCTAGTTTTTAGTTTATTCTCCCAATGAGAACTCTAAATATGAACTCTAATAATGACCTTTTAGATACAGTTTATACAATTTTTTTCCTAATTCTTTTTGTTTTTCTTATTTTAAGCTTCCAAGGGAGATAATAAGATTGTCTGATCCTTTCTGCATCACAGACCACAAACACTAGAAGTTCTAGACATTTTTTTTTTTTTTATTCTGCTTGTACCCTCTGTATCCCAACCATCTCAGTTTATGGAGACTTTATACAATGCAAATGAGAAAATAATGTAAGATGAATGAGATTAGCAAATATGCCAATTCTAATGTTTTTACTTGTATTCATAAAAAAGGTTAAATATTGAGAAAAAAAGGATGAATAAAGTGAAATGAGTTAGTTGTAAGGCAATTTTATTTTTGTATATTCTACTAAATGTATAGTTTTACATTGTTTCCAGCTTCACTGAAATATAATTGAGCAATAAAAATTATACATAAAGTATAGAACTTTAAGTATATATGTACATATATACACACATATATGTATATATGCATGTATTATAAAATTATTACCATAATCACCCTAATTAATATACCTATCCCTATTCATAACATATATTTTCATATGTGGTAAGAACATGTTAGATCTACTATCTTAGCAATAATCAAATATAAAATGTGTATGAAAAATGGAAGTCACCATAGACAGATACATATATTAGATCTCCAGAATTTGTGTATCGGCAACTTTTAAAAGTCTATTTTAAAATACATTTCTGTACTAAAGAGAAAGTAAAGGATATCACCGTATGTCAAAACTAAATGAAACCAGGAATCCATAAATTCCTGTGAATCAGAATCCTGTGATTTCTAGGGGTCTCTGACAACATTTGGTAACTCTGAGCTTCTCTTTTATGTCTGTGAAGTATGTGGGAAGGGAGGTGGGGGATCCCAGGATAAGGTTGCAGATACCAGTTTTTAAAAGCAGTATAAGGGATAGATCAGTACTGAGTGGTGGGGAAAACTGAATCTCACCTAATATTTGATAAAAGATTCTGTTTCAGACATCATACAAATTTGTAATCTACGAAGGTAAAACTCAAAACAGCAAGCAGATTTTTTTTAAAAGGTGTCCAACAATATATAGCACTTGTAGATATCAAACAGAAATGTCCAGTGGGTCAAAATATTAACTGATATAAAACAGAATACCAAGAGCAATGACAATATTTAAAATTTGACAATTTGGATATCTCAATGACTACTAAAACATTTTAAATATCTTTACAAACATTCATACTTTATATTTGTGATCATTTTTAAATCCATATTCATAACAGCATTTGGAATGAAATTTTGGTTAGACACTTTGAATTTTTACTGTTCCTACTTTTATAAAAAATGCCTCTAATCTCGAGTTTCTTTGATTTCTTTGATTTTCTCTCAAATTTAATTGACCAAATTCATACATATATATGAATATACATACACACACACACACACACACACACACATACATTTTGTGCGTGTGTGTCTGTGTGTGTGTGTGTGTGTGTGTGTGTGTGTTTGGCTGAGTTATACCCCAGAGTTATACCTGAACTTGTCTTCTTCATGAACATATGAAACACAATATGACAATGTATGTTTTTCTTTAGTCATCATATTGTTCCCTGAAAATGTTTGCTATTGCTCCATAAATTAGTACTTCCTATTTCTGAATAAAGCATGACTTCTATTGTTTATTAGATATTTTTCTCATATGGTTTCCATAAATCTTTTATCCCAGATTATCTTTTACCAATTAAAATTATATAAAAATAATTCTAGGGTTTTAGATCTTAAAATGGTAAATAAATTGAAAGTAAGAGTCCTAATTTTTTCCTTACAAGAAAGGATTTTACAAAGGATATCTATAACATTATTTTACAGCCTAAACACTGACTCAAATTCTACAACTTCCACAGGGAACTGTTTGTCTAGTTATTCCTAGACTAATGCCTTTTTCTTTTTGTTGTCAACATATCCATATACAATTATATACAGGCAACCACTATGAACTTACTAAGAAGAAATCGATCTGATTTAAGATCGATTTATCTTTCCAGGCATTATTAATGATATGTGAAAGAGATAAGAGTATGAATAGATGGATTACAATTCATATCATAAATACTCTATATTATTATATACATCATTGTTCCTGAAATCCTAGCTCCAACATGCTTTAGGCAGAAACAAAAGAGGAGAGGGAGAGGGAGGAAGAAGCAAGTCCTAGAGATGGGTCAAACCACTAAGATAACAATCTTAGGCATGATTCAGAGTTGCCAATACATTATTTCTCATTTATCTGAAGTGACTGTTAAACTGAGTTAAGAGAGATAGCATGCCTTCAACAACAAACCATCTTTTTGTCTGTGTAGCACGGATTCTTGAATTTATAAAAACAAGTTTAAATAAATAAACAGACAACTTTGAACAGTATTAGTTGCAATCTCTGGCGTCCTGTTCCTCACTCCCCTAGAAAGCAACTAAAATGAAGGTTGGGAAAGTTTACTTTTCATAGAAAAGCTCTTACATGCAGATATTTCCTTTGTACATGTAAGGCTGTCTCCTCCCTCAATGTAATGCATTATTCCTTCTGCTAATCAATATCAGTTATCACAGTGAAATGATTGAAAACTAAGCTTATTTCTCCCTTATCTTTATTATAAACCATTGCAATTCAGTGAACCATTAGCTGTCTTAGTGAAAAATAGTGTAATGTGTGCATCTTTTTGTAATCTTTGTAAAACAAGAAAATGAGTTTGGTAATGTCAGTGCTGAGTTGGCTAAGTATTCTGCTAATACTGTGCTCAAAGTTTAATCTTTTCCTCATTAATGGTTTTAGTAAACATTTGACATCCACTTGAGGTCAAATGTAAGTAGTTCTCTCTTATCAGTTCTGCAGGGATTTTAACACTAGAAAGTATGTTTGAGGAAAAACATAGATATTTAGTCTCACCTATAAATGAACTTCATAAATCCTTCATTTCTAGATTGAACTGTCATCTGGCATGACTTAAATCACTTTAAATGATAACCATTAAAGTCCCTTATATGGTCAATGAACTTGATCTGATGGAGTGTCCTAAGGATCTACCATGACTTGATATAAATAGTCTTGAAAATTTTTATCTTGTCTCATCTCCCGTCCTCTCCAGTTTTATAGTCTCCTCACAGACTGTTCTAAAACCTCCTCATTCACCCTTTGTACTCTGTTTTCCATCTGACCTTGTTCTCTTTTGATAGAGACCATTATTTAGGTGTGGGTTAATGGGAAAGAGTGCCAAGTTAAAAAGGATAGCTGGATCTTCATTATTTCCTCTTACCTGCAGTTACCAAGAATTCTCTTCCTTGTTGAATCCATGGCCCATCCATTAGATTGATGGGTTCTCTATTGTATCTTCATACCATAAATCTGCCTATAAGTGTGGAGCAAATCTTAGTATATTAAGCATTTAGATGAGATGAGGGGAATGAATCAATACATTCAGGGTGACAACTGGTTTTAGCACAAATCTTGCAACTTAACTTTTAAGTAAAAGAAAACCCACATATATCAAAATGACTGTACAGTATAAATGGAGGATAGAATCTTTAAAATTAAACTATGATTAATTTGAAACAATAGTAGTGAACTTTAGCAGAAGACACAGCTCTATTATTTGTTGAAAAACAGAATTTTGAGGGATAAATAGAAGCATAGATTAATACAGTGCTTTTCAATGTGTTTAATGTAAGGTTATTTTTGGACTTTTAGAATGTTATAAGAACCTCAAAGAAATTTTTTTCTAATGTATGGACACTATTGTTATTAATTGCATTAGAAATATAAACTGAGACATATTTTAATAACATTTAAATGAAGTAGAAAACAAATCTTAACACATTAAGCACTTAGAAACTCCATTTAGGGTGACAGTTGTTTTTTGATGTATTTTTCAAAATAAAAAATAATGAGAAAAGCAGCATTGCATTTCACTTATCACCTCTCTTTAGTGTCTGGCTTAATAGAACAAATATATTTTATGCTTCATCATGCAATTTATTGTGATATCACCTGTCAAGTAGCTTTCAAAAACACAGTGTACAGATTTGAAAAAGAAATGTTTTTTCTCGGGTGGCTGAGGCAGGAGCATAGCAAGTTCAAAGCCAGCCTCAGCAAAAGCAAAGTGCTAAGCAACTCAGTGAGACCCTGTCTCTAAATAAAATATATAAAGGGATGGGGATTTGGCACAGTGGTTAACTGTTTTTGAATTCATTCTCTGGTGCCAAAAAAAAAAAATAGAAAGTGCCACAGTCTGGCTGCAGCAAAATAACGGGGGGGAGGGGGAAGCAACTTGTGTAGATTGATACAGCAGGAGTGGGAGCTGTTTATTGTAGGACAGGAGGGGTATATATACATAACTGAATACACAGCTTAACTTAATTAACATAAACTAGATACAGCAGTCAACCAATAAGGAATCCTCATCATAATGATTACTCACAGCTTAACTTAATTGACATAATCTAGACACAGCAGTCAGTCATTAAGGAATCTCTATCATCTTAATGGCTAGCTGGCATTACTTCACAAACCACTCTCTCTGTCAAAATGCCAGGCGCCATCTTGACTTGTTTAAGGACCCTAACAGAAAGAAGAAATGTTTTATCGTCATAGATCCTTTAAAAGAGTCTCAAGCTGATCCCAAGTGTCCTCAGTCCAGGGGATGAAGACTGTGGGAATAATTACTAACAATTTGGATATTAGATTTGGACTAGAGAACCTTTAATCTTCTTCAACACTTGCTAGTTATTGGTGTTGAGGGCAGTTAGTTAACCTTCGTAAATCTCAAATTTCCTAAGTAAGAAATGGGCTTAGGTATAGTACCTAGCTAATAAAATTGTTTCAAAATTTAAAACACAAATTTATCAAAAAATTCACTACTGCTGAAAGAAATAAACAATTTTCAAACTATCAAAATGGAATTTAACAGCTTGAATTGGAGGGAAAACTATGTTAGTATAATTTTTTGTCATTTGACATGCTTCTGACCACTCAGTATTTTAGGAAAGTTGTTTCAAATGATAATTATTGACTTATTATATTCAATCATAGAATCATGAGATTCTCTTTATTGTCATCAAGTTGCCATGTGTATACATAACAAAACCTCTTCCACTTCAAAAAGAAATGAAAGAAAACATATACAAATAACAACAACAATAAAAACACCCAATAAAATTAAAGAACGGGATAAAGGAGAAAGTAGGGGACATTTGGAAGCCAATTAGTTAGGAAGTGACTTGTCAAATTAGTGGTCTTGTAGAACATCTCAACTATTTTTCCAACCACATATTTTCTATAAATCTGGATAAGAAAAAATCTATGATATGTCAAGATCAATGTAATGTTTTGAGCAACTAACAAATTTCTAAAAAAAAAATCTAGTTTCATTTTTTTAAATATTATTTTTAGTTGTGAATGGGCCTTTATTTTATTCATTTTTATGTGTTATTGAGACTCTAACCCAATGATTCACAATTCTAGGCAAGCACTTTACCACTGAGCCACAGCCCCAGGCCCCTATTTTCATCTTTAAATAGTAAATAGTGATGCCATGTTTACTTTTTTGAAATAATTATTAACATATACTTACATATTAAAAGCATGTAAGGCATAATATAAGCTGGAAGAAATCTGCTTATTTTGTTTAAGTAGGGGGTAAAATAAAAGTTACAAGTTGAAAAGGTTAAGCATGTAAGAATTATAATTAAACAAAATTTACCAAAAAAAAAAAAATTGATATATATATATCAGGGATTCTTAATGACTATTGTATCTAATGTTAATGAGGCAGAGAATGAGTTTTCTTAAATACTGATTTCACATACATAACTCTAATTGCTATACTTATGTAGCACTTAATTTAAATACATAGATTTAGAGAGCTGCCAACCATGCCTGCAAGGTAGGCGGGCCTGCGACCCACCGGCAATACAGGTGCAGCGGCCTGCTGAGGGGCAGAGCCGCCCCCTTGCCCAGCGCCTGCAAGGTAGGCAGAACTGTGACCAACAGCAGAACAGGCCCAGCGGCCTGCTGAGGGGCAGAGCCGCCCCCTCCCCCCCTGCAAGGTAGGCGGACCTGTGACCCACCGGCAGACCAGGCCCAGGATTCCGCGGAGGGGCAGAGCTGCCCCACGCGCCTGCAAGGTAGGCGGACCTGCGACCACCAACAGAACAGGCCAGACCTGCAACTGACAGACAGAACAGGCCCAGCGGCCTGTGGAAGGGTAGAGCCGCCCCTCCCCCCGCGCCTGCAAGGTAGGCGGACCTGCGACCCACCGGCAGAACAGGCCCAGCGGCCTGCAGAGGGGCAGAGCCGCCGCCCGCGCCTGCAAGGTAGGCAGACCTGCTATCGACCGGCAGAACAGGCCCAGCGGCCTGCCGGCGTGGTAGGCACATTGCCCCAATTGGAGGAGGGGCAGAGCCGCCGCCCACGCCTGCGAGGGAGACTTTGCAACTATACAAGAACAATATAAATATATAGGGGGAAAATTCAATAGCACAACAGTTTCACCAAGCAGAAAGAAACGCGAACAGTATGAAGAGACAAGGAAAGAAAGGACCACAAGCAATGCAGGTCAACTCAACGTTAGAAGAGGTAATATCTGCAGCAGATGGAATGTCAGATAAACAATTCAGGATATACATGCTTCAGATGATCTGGAGTCTCAAGGAAGACATCAGACAGCAAAATCAGACAATGAAAGATCACTTCAACAATGAATTACATAAACAAATCCAAGAATCAAAAGATCAACTATACAGGGAGATAGAGGTTATAAAAAACAAACAAACAGAAATCCTAGAAATGCAGGAAGCAATAAACCAACTTAAAAACTCAATTGAGAATACTACTAGCAGAGTAGAACACTTAGAAGATAGAACATCAGACAATGAAGACAAAGTATTTCAACTTGAAAAGAACATAGACAGCTAAGCAAGACTGTTAAGAAACCATGAGCAGAACATCCAAGAAATATGGGATAACATCAAGAGACCAAATTTAAGAGTCATTGGGATATAGGAAGGGATAGAGTTTCAAACCAAAGGAATGAGCAATCTATTCAATGAAATAATACGAGAAAACTTCCCAGAGTTGAAGAATGAGACAGAATCCTAAATCCTAGAAGCCTACAGGATGCTGAATGTGCAAAATCATAAGAGATCCACACCTAGACACATTATAATGAAGATGCCCAACATACAGAATAAGGAGAGAATTTTAAAAGCTACAAGAGAAAGGAAGCAGATTACATTTATGGGTAAACCAATCAGGATAACAGCTGATCTTTCAACACAGACTCTGAAAGCTAGAAGATCCTGGAATAACATATTTCAAACACTGAAAGAAAATGGGTTCCAACCAAGAATTGTGTATCCAGCGAAATTAAGCTTCAGGATGGAAGATGAAATTAAAACCTTCCACGATAAACAAAAGTTAAAAGAATTTGCAACTAGAAAACCATCTCTTCAAAACATCCTTGGCAAAACATTACAGAAAGAGGAAATGGAAAATAACAATGAAAACCAACATTGGGAGGTAGGACAGTAAAGGGGGGGAAAATAATCAAAGAGGAAAACAAACCATGTTTAGTAACATAAATAAACAAATATGGCTGGAAGAACAACCCATATCTCAATAATAACCCTAAATGTTAATGGCTTAAACTCACCAATTAAGAGACACAGGCTAGTAGAATGGATCACAAAACAAGACCCAACAATATGCTGCCTACAGGAGACGCATTTGATAGGAAAAGACATACATAGGTTGAAGGTGAAAGGTTGGGAAAAATCATATCACTCATATGGACTTGGGAAACAAGCAGGAGTGTCCATACTCATATCAAATAAAATAGATTTCAAGCCCAAGTTAATCAAAAGGGATAAAGAGGGACACTGCATACTGCTCAAGGGAACCATACACCAACAAGATATAACAATCATAAATATATATGCCCCAAACAATGGTGCAGCTATGTTCATCAAACAAACTCTTCTCAAGTTCAAGAATCTAATAGACCACCATACAATAATCATGGGAGACTTCAACACACCTCTCTCACCAATGGACAGATCTTCCAAACAAAAGTTGAATAAGGAAACTATAGAACTCATTAACACAATTAATAACCTAGACTTAATTGACATATATAGAATATACTACCCAACATCAAGCAGTTACACTTTTTTCTCAGCAGCACATGGATCCTTCTCAAAAATAGATCATATATTATGTCACAGGGCAACTCTTAGACAATATAAAGGAGTAGAGATAATACCATGCATCTTATCTGATCATAATGGAATGAAACTGAAAATCAACGATAAAAGAAGGAAGGAAAAATCATGCATCACTTGGAGAACGAACAATAGGTTACTGAATGATCAATGGGTTATAGAAGACATCAAGGAGGAAATTAAAAAATTCTTAGAGATAAATGAAAACACAGACACAACATATCGGAACCTATGGGACACATTGAAAGCAGTTCTAAGAGGAAAATTCATTGCTTGGAGTTCATTCCTTAAAAAAAAGAAAAATCAACAAATAAATGATCTCATACTTCATCTCAAAATCCTAGAAAAAGAAGAGCAAAACAACAGCAAAAGAAGTAGAAGGCAAGAAATAACTAAAATCAGAGCTGAAATTAATGAAATCGAAACAAAAGAAACAATTGAAAAAATTGACAAAACTAAAAGTTGGTTCTTTGAAAAAATAAACAAAATCGACAGACCCTTAGCCATGCTAGCGAAGAGAAGAAGAGAGAGAACTCAAATTACTAGCATACAGGATGAAAAAGGTAATATCACAACAGACACTTCAGAAATACAGAAGATAATCAAAAATTATTTTGAATCCTTATACTCCAATAAATTAGAAGATAGTGAAGGCATAGATAAATTTCTTAAGTCATATGATCTTCCCAGATTGAGTCAGGAGGATATAGACAACCTAAACAGACCAATATCAATTGAGGAAATAGAAGAAACCATCAAAAGACTACCAACTAAGAAAAGCCCAGGACCGGATGGGTATACAGCAGAGTTTTACAAAACCTTTAAAGAGGAACTAATACCAATACTTTTCAAGCTACTTCAGAAAATAGAAAAAGAGGGAGAACTTCCAAATTCATTCTACGAGGCCAACATCACCCTGATTCCTAAACCAGACAAAGACACTTCAAAGAAAGAAAACTACAGACCAATATCTCTAATGAACCTAGATGCAAAAATCCTCAATAAAATTCTGGCGAATTGGATACAAAAACGTATCAAAAAAATTGTGCACCATGATCAAGTAGGATTCATCCCTGGGATGCAAGGCTGGTTCAATATACGGAAATCAATAAATGTTATTCACCACATCAATAGACTTAAAAATAAAAACCATATGATCATCTCGATAGATGCAGAAAAAGCATTCGACAAAGTACAGCATCCCTTTATGTTCAAAACTCTAGAAAATCTAGGGATAACAGGAACATACCTCAATATTGTAAAAGCAATCTATGCTAAGCCTCAGGCTAGCATCATTCTGAATGGAGAAAAACTGAAGGCATTCCCTCTAAAATCTGGAACAAGACAGGGATGCCCTCTCTCACCACTTCTGTTCAACATAGTTCTCGAAACACTGGCCAGAGCAATTAGACAGACGAAAGAAATTAAAGGCACAAAAATAGGAAAAGAAGAACTTAAATTATCACTATTTGCAGGTGACATGATTCTATACCTAGCAGACCCAAAAGGGTCTACAAAGAAACTATTAGAGCTAATAAATGAATTCAGCAAAGTGGCAGGCTATAAAATCAACACGCATAAATCAAAGGCATTCCTGTATATCAGCGACAAATCCTCTGAAATGGAAATGAGGACAACGACAACCACTCCATTCACAATATCCTCAAAAAAAATAAAATACTTGGGAATCAACCTAACAAAAGAGGTGAAAGACTTATACAATGAAAACTATAGAACCCTAAAGAGAGAAATAGAAGAAGATCTTAGAAGATGGAAAAATATACCCTGTTCATGGATAGGCAGAACTAACATCATCAAAATGGCGATATTACCAAAAGTTCTCTATAGGTTTAATGCAATGCCAATCAAAATCCCAACGGCATTTCTTGTAGAAATAGAGAAAGCAATCATGAAATTCATATGGAAAAATAAAAGACCCAGAATAGCAAAAACAACGCTAAGCAGGAAGTGTGAATCAGGCGGTATAGCGATACCAGACTTCAAACTATACTACAGAGCAATAGTAACAAAAACAGCATGGTACTGGTACCAAAACAGACGGGTGGACCAATGGTACAGAATAGAGGACACAGAAACCAATCCACAAAACTACAACTATCTTATATTTGATAAAGGGGCTAAAAGCATGCAATGGAGGAAGGATAGCATTTTCACAAATGGTTCTGGGAAAACTGGAAATCCATATGCAACAAAATGAAACTGAATCCCTTTCTCTCGCCATGCACAAAAGTTAATTCAAAATGGATCAAGGAGCTTGATATCAAATCACAGACACGGCGTCTGATAGAAGAAAAAGTTGGCTACGATCTACAGTCGGTGGGGTCGGGCTCCAAATTCCTCAATAGGACACCCATAGCACAAAAGTTAATAACTAGAATCAACAAATGGGACTTACTCAAACTAAAAAGTTTTTTCTCAGCAAAAGAAACAATAAGAGAGGTAAATAGGGAGCCTACATCCTGGGAACAAATATTTACTCCTCATACTTCAGATAGAGCCCTAATATCTAGAGTATACAAAGAACTCAAAAAATTAGACAATAAGATAACAAATAACCCAATCAACAAATGGGCCAATGACCTGAACAGACACTTCTCAGAGGGGGACATACAATCAATCAACAAGTACATGAAGAAATGCTCACCATCTCTAGCAGTCAGAGAAATGCAAATCAAAACCACCCTAAGATACCATCTCACTCCAGTAAGATTGGCAGCCATTATGAAGTCAAACAACAAGTGCTGGCGAGGACGTGGGGAAAAGGGTACACTTGTACATTGCTGGTGGTACTGCAAATTGGTGCAGCCAATTTGGAAAGCAGTATGGAGATTTCTTGGAAAGCTGGGAATGGAACCACCATTTGACCCAGCTATTCCCCTTCTAGGTCTATTCCGTAAAGACCTAAAAAGAGCATGCTACAGGGACACTGCTACATCGATGTTCATAGCAGCACAATTCACAATAGCAAGACTGTGGAACCAACCTAGATGCCCTTCAATAGACGAATGGATAAAAAAAAAAATGTGGCATTTATACACAATGGAGTATTACTCTGCATTAAAAAATGACAAAATCATAGAATTTGCAGGGAAATGGATGGCATTAGAGCAGATTATGCTAAGTGAAGCTAGCCAATCCCTAAAAAACAAATGCCAAATGTCTTCTTCGATATAAGGAGTGTAACTAAGAACAGAGTAGGGACGAAGAGCATGAGAAGAAGATTAACATTAAACTGGGATGAGAGGTGGGAGGGAAAGAGAGAGAGAAGGGAAATTGCATGGAAATGGAAGGAGACCCTCAGAGTTATACAAAATTTCATACAAGAGGAAGTGAGGGGAAAGGGGAAAATAATACAAGGGGGAAAAATGAATGACAGTAGAGGGGGTAGAGAGAGAAGAGGGGAGGGGAAGGGAGGGGGGATAGTAGAGGATAGGAAAGGCAGCAGAATACAACAGACACTAGTATGGCAATATGTAAATCAATGGATGTGTAACTGATGTGATTCTGCAATTTGTATACGGGGTAAAAATGGAAGTTCGTAACCCACTTGAATCAAAGTGTGAAATATGATATATCAAGAACTATGTAATGTTTTGAACCACCAACAATAAAAAATTTAAAAAAAAGAAAACTAAAAATGGGGGAGAAGCCTAGTCCCATACGTACTTCCTGACTTGGAATCCCAGCTGACCAGGATTTACACCCCTGACAAAGCACCACTGATAGAAGCATTTATTCATAAAAGACTTCAGGAAAATTAAGATACTTACCATATAAAGATTTTGTGAAAATCAAATAAGCTTCATTATGAGAAAATACATCAAAAACTGGAAAGTTCTAAAAGATGTTAGTGATCATTACATAGTATCACCACTTCTAGAAGGGATTTGAATACTGCAGCTTAGAGGGAATTTTTTTAGCTCATCCTTAGGGAACACTGTATCTGAGACAACATTTTTTTAAATAGGCTATGAATCTTCACTTCTTCAGTATGATCAATGTTCAGTTGTTTATTCTTTTTCAAATCAGTCCATCATTTAAAAATCACCTCTTTATCAGATTTTAAATATCCTCCTCTTTAAAGCTCACTTCAATTTTAAATCCATTCAAATACTTCTAACTTGGTAAATATTTTATTAATTTCAAAAAATTCATAAAAATAGACATATTCTCCATCAGACATTCCCAGTTGCAAAATAATATGTGGTGTTGGTATGACTCAAGCTATCAAGTGCTATATAACATGACTTGCAACTTGATCTTAAAGTATTAATACATTTATTATACTCAAAATAATTTGATAACTGTTTTATTTCCTGAAACATGGAACTTTACCAGCTTGTATTTGGCCTTATGCCATAATTCTTAATTAATACTCTCAGGTTCCACAACTTGTTCAAAAACAATGGTAAATGATTACACACCAGACAGTGATTTCTGCATTAATTTCTAAGAACCAGGAGTAATTTTGCTATTACAAGCTGCATTTAGGTCATAAATTATTCTGGGGGCTTCTTGCCTAAGCCAAATAAATATGAAATTACTAATATATATGGCAATTCATAAAAATATTTAGAAAACAAAGGCAAAGTTATTATCTATTATTGGTCAGGACCCTCTTCTAACTGAGAATGATAATGAAAACCTAGCCAAAAAGAACATGAAATGCTTGTGTTGAAAACTTGCTTCATCTACAGCAGACACCTGGGAAGGAACTAGTTAATAGCCTGACAGATTCAAGACAGGGACAAGCATTTTTCCTTGGCACTTTTTAAACTGCTACAAGGGAGGGTGAGTCAGTGAAACTGGGGTCAGGGAAAAAAAAGTAATAAGTGCTTGTTGGGGAAAAAAAAAAGAGACATGTATTAAATAAAGCTAAAGAAAACCTAACACTTCCAAAATATACATTTAAAATAAACCATTATTGAATTCATGTACTTAAGAAAACTATTTTGAATAGCTTGATTCCTTCTAGGAAATAAAACATGTATGCCTAGAAATAAAAAATAAAAATAAATAAATAAATACATAGATTTAAATAATTTAAAGAAAATACTTATTTTTTATTATTTGTTTTTTATTTTGCCAGTTTTAAGTGATATTTTGCACAAGTTATTATTTGCTCAGTAAAAGCATACCTAAATTCCTATTAATAGATAACTGAATTCCTGTTATTCAAAATACTTAGGCCACCCAGTTTAATTATTCTTGTATACTCTCCTGTGTCTCTCACATGAAGGTTTTTGTTCAGTATGTTCTGTCATTCTTGTCTCTCTTCAGCTTCTACTACCCCCACTCAAATGATCCAACTCATGGATCCAGAATGTTACACACCCTGAGGCAGTGGAAGTACTGACACACATCTGCACCAAATCAGGGGAAGGGGTGTGGCTATGCAGACCTTTATTCATCATCTCCCTTATT
Source organism: Marmota flaviventris (assembly GCF_047511675.1). Lineage (NCBI taxonomy): Eukaryota > Metazoa > Chordata > Mammalia > Rodentia > Sciuridae > Marmota > Marmota flaviventris. The sequence continues at coordinate 158,918,498 of NC_092500.1, forward strand.
TACCAAAGATACAAACAAAATATAGTGGAAACAGAGATCTCAGACAGACTTTGTATTAATCAGGGTTCTCTAGAGGAACAGAATCAACAGGAAGCATAATTATAAAATTATTAGATTGACTTACATAACCAGAATATAATCTGGCCCACAATAGCCGTCTGCAGGCTGTAGGGCTGGAAGAACCACTAGCTTCACAGTCCAAGAGGCTGAAGCCTCAGAACAAGAGGGTTCAATTGTGGTCCCCTAGTCCAAGACTATAGGTTTCTGGAGAATCTGCTTTGGAAGAGTGAAGAAGAGTCTGATATCCTCAGATGATCACAGCAGCAATTAAGAACCCATTCAAAAAGAATCAAGCTTGCATCTACTGATACTTCTTTGTTCTTACAACTTTTTTTTTGTTTTCTTGCGGTGCTAGGTATAGAACCCATGGCCTTGTGCCTGCAAGGAAGCCACTCTATCAACTGAGCTATATCCCCAGCTCTTATTATTCTAACTTTTATTCCATCCTATTGGATTTTGCTGCCCATGCTTAGGGAGGTCTTCATTTCAGTTGGCTATCCCACAGGTCAACCATTCCTAAAAATACCCTCTATGATCCACCCAGAAGCCTCTTGATCATCTGCATCTCTTAATCCAACCAAGTTGACCATTCAAATTAACCATTACAGATTTGAACCAGACACAGGAGGAAAAAAAAATTAAATCTGCATTTATAATTATAGGTGGATCTTGAATATCATCAAGGCATGAGAAAAAGAATTAATACAAGTCAAACAGGAAACATTGCTAAATCTGTTTCAAATATAATTTTACAATTCTTTTGCATCTGGAAAATTTCTCCCTCATCCCAGGAGATTCGAAGTATATACCTTAATAGCCATACATAGCAAACTTGTCCCTAGTACTTTTATAATCCTGACTGCTTCAGTTTTATGAGGAGAAAGGAAGACAATATTTTTTTCTCTGGGCATCACAGATTGATTGTTTCCATCTCAGCTTCTAGTTCAGACTTACGAGTAGGTTGCTTCTTAATGTGATGCAGGAGTTTCGGGAAACCTCACATGCCCCAAATTATATTTTTCTCATTTACTTGCTGACCCATGAAATTATCTTAGCACAGGTCATTGACTTTAGTTCTATAATTAAAATGTAAAGGATTAAATGATAATAGCCTAGACATAGGAGAAAATCCACTCTGATTGTAAGCACACTTAAGTACCTTACAGCTTCCTTGAAAACTGATTGATCCTGAGTAGAGAAAGGGGGGGGGATAGGGAGAGGGAGAGAGTGGGGGGCACCTTAAGAAGATTATATGAGGAAAATACAAGCTTGTAAGAATGCAGAAAGATAAGGCTCAGGATAGACAAGACAAATACATATGCATTTCACATCAAGTGGATTTATTTAACTCTAATAAATATATCTTGAAAGACATGCACCATAGGTTGGCTGGCTTCCTGAGTTGCCCTAGAATAATGGCAGCTGTACAAATCTCAATCTTTCCTCATATTTTCAAAAGAAAAAAAAAGCACAAAGAGCAACATTAAGAAAATGAAAACATAAATAATTTACATCTTCAGCCTAATCAGTAAACAGAGAGTATCATGTACCCCAAAATTCTTATAAATAGAGAAATTAACACCAAGCTTTATTCATATGCCTTTTTGGAGAAGGAGGTAGAAAGCTTATGGCCATCACAGCACAGGAAAAATTCAACACCAAGAGTAAAATTACTGAGAACATTTCTGAGACCTCACAGATCAGAGCACTACTATAGGAAAGAAATTTGAAGGTACGGGAAGCTTTAAGAAGTTATCAAAATTATTCAAAACCAGATAGTAGGCAAAAGATGACTTGATATCAGAACTAATTCATTGTATAATAACTTGACTGATAGGTTATCTGACTCTCTAAAAGGAAATATGTTTTTTGTTATTTACAATTAAGTACAGTATAGAAATATAGCAATATAGAAATTTATAGCTTTGTAGAATTATATGATAACTTGTAGAACCCTCTTAAGGTGTAAATAAATGGATCCAGTAGAGATGCAAATCCTTTCTGTCAAGCTCAAAAGAAGGATTATGGAGCTATGGTACAATCAGATTTGCATAATTTATGCACAAAATTCAGCCTATTTCAACATTTTTAGCAGGCTTGCTTTTTTGTACACACACATACACACACACACACATTCACACAGCTTTTTTAAAATGTTGTAATCCTCTTATATACTGGTTTCTTCCTCCGTGTACTAAATAACCATTGACTAAGGAACACATATATTTATGTGATCTAATTATGGTTTTACTATTTTGAAAAGTATACTTTGGTAGATCTGAGTTTTGGTCTTGGGTAAACATTGCTTCTACCAGGAATGGTGGTAAGTAGGAAAGTATGTGACATTTGAGGTTTAGTGGTTAAAGAAACTTATTTCAAGAAACTGGGTTACTTGACTATGAAGTTTGCTAAGACTGAAATCTATTGGGTAGATCAGCAGACTAGAAAATCTTGGGCAAGAGCTGATGTTGCATTATTGAAGCAGAGTTTCTTTTGAACCAGGAAAACTAAGTTTTGCTCACAGGCCTTGCAACTGATTGGATGAGGCCCATGCACATGATCGAGGTCATTTTTACTTAAATCAACAGATTTGTAAATGTTAGCTATGTCTACAAAATGCCTTCTTAGCAAAACTGTTTGATTAAATAACTGGTACTAAAACCTAGCCAAGTTGACAAATAAAACTGACCATCACGGTGATGAAGAGGGGAGGAAAAAAGCAAAAGAGGAAATAAATTTACTAAAATGTCAGGTGGCAAACAAAAAATAAATAAAAAGATAGCACCAATGCCTCCTATGGCCCTGAAAACAATTCCATGGTTTAAAGAATTTGAACTTTACCACATAGGTATTAGGAAAAACTCTTGATAAACTGTGATGCTTAATTTTAGGTGTTGTTGTGGTTTTAGATATGAGGTATCCCTAAAAGAACATGTGTGAAGCAATGCAGGAAAGTTTAGAGATGAAATGACTGGGTTGTGTGAACCTTAACCTAATCAGTGCATTAATCAACTTAAGTGGATTAACTGGGTGGAAATTTAGGCATGTAGGGTGTGGCTGGAGGAGACAATTCACGGGGTATGAGCCTTTGGGGTGTATGTTTTGTCCCTGGTGAGCTGAGTGCTCTCTCTGCTTTCCTGGTTGCCGTATCCTGAGCCTCTCCTCCTCCACACCTTTCTGCCATGATGTTCTCCTTCACCTTGGACCCTTAGCAAAGCAGCCATATATTATGGAGTAAGACCATGAACCCCAAATGAACTTTTTCTCCTCGGAAATTGTTCTTGTCAGAGATTTTGGTCACAAGAGTGAGAAAGATGACTAAAAGAAGTGTCAACTTGACTGAATTGAGGGAAGCCCAGATAGCAGATAAACTCTTATTTGTGGCTTTGTCCACAAGGTTACTTCTGGAAGTGATTGGCATTTGCATCAATTTATCCTAATTCTTTTACTCTGGTTTCCTTTAGTTCTTTAGTTGATTTAAAGTCTTTGTCTCTTAACCTTGTGTGGTGTCTTCCTTAGGCACTATTTCTACTAACTTCTTTTTCCCCTGAATATGTATCATAATTTTCTGTTTCTTTGTATGCCTTCCATGTTTTCATTGAAAATTTTACCTTTAAAATAATATGATAATTCTGAAAATCCACTCCTTTCCTATGTAGAGTCTATTATTGTTTCTGATTGGTATGTTTTTTGTTAACCTTAGCAGTTTTGATTATTTTATAAAAGTGACTTTCCTGTAATATTCCTGTAAAGTCTATATTCTTTGTTGTGTAGAGCCACTTAAGTCTCTGCTGTCAGTTTAGATGACATCTAGTGATTAGTGGCTTAATTTAACACCTTGACTTGATAATTTTCAACTTTTGCAAAGAGGCTTTGGACATGTGTTGGAGTCTACCTCCAACATCCCCTCAATTTTCTCTTCAGCCTCAGCCTTCAATTGTTTCCTTTTCAGTCTCTATGGCCAACCAGAGGTGAGAAATAAAGGCTTTTTTCCAGGTTATTTTTATGCATTAGCATAGCCTTATACATTCTGTGTCCCTCTGAGTCTTGGGATCATATTAGAGCTTTTTAAAGTCCTGTATGGACTTTCTTAGCTTTTCCTTTTAAGAATTTTTTAGTCAGCACCTTATTAGTCTCAACTTGTATCTCTACCCTAGGCACCTTCAATATTAAACAACTTCCCTTGATTATTTTTGATAAATACCTTCAGGGAGGAAATTTCACACTGATCCAGGTCTGGATTAGATCTAAACTTACATTGAGATTTTTCAGACAAATGCTACTCAAGCCAAATAGCGACAGGTCTCTGAAGATGGACTTTGTGTGTGTGTGTGTGTGTGTGTTTGTGTGTGTGTGTGTGTAGGAGTAGAAGACCTTTAAACCCACCTGTTCCCTGCAGTAACTATTAAAGTTCTGGTTTTCACAACTCCTGTACTTGTAAGGCTATGTTTTACAAGATTTCTATATAGCAAGAAAGAGGTATTAGGACAGGACAAGCGAAAACTTTATAAACCTTGTGTTCTTACTGACCAGTCTTTTTCTTGAATAAATGTTCTTCAGATTTTAGCAAATCTTTGGTGAACTTCCAGAGTTCTTAAAAATGTATTTTGAATTTTTTTTCTGGTGTTCTTATTGCTTTAAGAAGAAGAATATTTTTAAATTTTTTTACTCCACTATTCTAGAAGTACTTCCATGATAAAGAACACAACACAACACTATTAGAGCTCTGGTATTGTCTCAAATTAGAAGCGTATTAGAGCTTAATACTGAATTTTTACTACTGTTTATTGTGATGATGAAAAACTAGAATATTTAAAATAAAAATAAGAACTGTATCTCCATTTATTCTATTAATATAAGAAGTTGTGCTTACTGAGGATAGCACCACATGTGATTTTTCGATATAAAAATTAAATTAAAATATCCTTAAATTCCAATAGTACTTTGAAACATAAGCATATTTTCTGGTATAACTATACTTGTAAAGATCTCCTATTTGCCTTCATAATTATGTAGATAAATAGAAGATAATAGAAATTTAGCAAGATTAACAGGCCATAGTTTCTTATTAAAATCTGGCCTGAGGATACAATATTAAATGAACAGATTCATGATATTTGTGTTTTCTTTATTACTCAGATATACTGTCAGCCTAGCACATCATTTTATTAAATTTACATTATTCAAAGCTCTCCCTTCAGTTGAATTTCAATGTTTCAGTTTTCAAATTGTTATATTTATAGATAGAAATATAAATTACAGTGACTACTTTTGCCTTAATTAGTTGAAGAACTTCTCGTAGCTATTAAAGAACAAATGGAATAAACCGTTTCTATTTTATATTTTCTAAGAGCAATTTTTTCAAATGAATTCATGATGTTGAAGGAAAGGAGCAACCCTGTTGCAGTGTGGATATTGAGGTGTTCTCCCCTTTAAAAATTCTGTTAATGCAGGAATAATAAGAGGTGAACGATTGGATTGTAACAATTGTTACCTAATCATTCAACCTACTTTGAATGGACTGACTGGTGACTGTAGGCCAATGAGGCATGGCTGGAGGGGTATGTCAGTGGAGGTGTGTCCTGGTAGAGTGAATCTTTCTCTACTGCCTTTCCTCTTCTCTATCTGCTTCCTAACCCTGCCATCTGCTAAGCTGTTTGCCTGCACTGGGCTCTTCCCCCATGATGTGCAGCCTCACCTTAGGTCCAGAGCAATGGAGTTTGTCATCTATGGACTGAGAACTCTGAAATTGTGAGCCCCAAGTGAACCTTTCCTCCTCTAAGCTGTTCTTGTCAGACATTTTAGTCACAATGATAAAAAAAAAGGTGATTAAAACAAAAATCAGGACCAACAGGGGGTTTACAGCTGTGACTAACCTGTGTGATTCGGAAACATTTGGAGCTGGTTTGTAGGAACAATTTTGAAAAGTTTAAAGATACAAACTAGACAAAATTTAGACTGTTATAGGCAGAGCTTAATTGACAATTCTTAATCTTATTTCCTGTAAGATCTACCAATGATACACTCATTTGATTATTTTAGCTGTGTAGTGAATATGGAAATCAGGAACTATGAGTTGAGTTATTTGTTTTTGTTCATTTTCAAAATTAACTTAGCTATTCTGGATTCTTCATACCTCAATATAATCTTCGGATTTCTTCTTTCCCTCAAAATATCTTATAGGACTTTAATTGAAATTTCTTTGAGCCTGGGATTTTCCTTGTGAATAATCACATTGCATGCAAGTAAATATAGCATTTTATGCTCTATTTCATTTTGCACTATCATTTATTTTGCCAGTTTTAATGAAATTACTAGACTCTCTTACACATAGCTGAATAAAATTGGAGAGAGATTTCCTCACTCTTTTTCTGATCTCAGCTAGATAGCATTGATATTTTATCACTGATTTTCAGGTTAGCTGTAGGTTTCTCATAAATGCCCTTTATCAAATTGAAGATGCTTTCTTTTATAACTAGTATACTGAAAATTTTTTGTGTGAATTGATATTTAATTTGTTTCAAAATCTTTTTGGCACATATTGATGATGTGACTTTTCTTCTTTACGGCATTAGTTTGATTAGATTACTTTAATTGATTTTCAAGAATTGAGATTATATTACATTTCTGTATAGCTGCAAATTGCAACTTATTCATGATGTATGATACACTGTTGAATTAAATTTGCTAAAATTTTGCTAAAGATCTTGCATCTCTATTCTCATATGTTCAAGGTGTTCTTTTATCGTATCACTATTGTCTGGTTTGATAGCAGTATAGTATTGACTTCTGAAAATGAGTCAGAATATGGCCCATTATCCTATATATTCCAGCAGAATTTATAAAGTATTATTATATCTCCAAAACTATTTTAAATAATTCTCCAATTATTGGACACCTTAACTTGAAATTTACTTTGAAAATATATTTTTAATTTTTTTTTAGTTTTTTCAATTTTTTATGTTCTTTTTAGTTATACATGACAGTAGAATGTATTTTGACATACTATACATACATGAAGTAAAGCTTCCCATTCTTGTGGTTGTACATGTTGTGCAGTTACACTGGTCATGTATTCATGTATGAACATAGGAAAGTAATGTCTGATTCATTCTACTGTCTTTTCTATTCCCATTCCCTCTGCTTTTCCATCATTCCTCTTCATTCCAAAGTACTTCTATTCTTCCCTACCCCAGCTTATTGTGTGTTAGCATCCATATATCAGAGAGAACATTGAGCCTTAATTTTGGGGAATTGGCTTATTTCACTGAGCATAATAGTCTCTAATTCAATCAATTTACCAGAAAATGCAAAAATTTCATTTTTATGGCTGAGTAATAATCCATTGTGTATGTATGCCATATTTTCTTTATCCATTTATCTGTTGCAGGGCACCTAGATTGGTTCTGTAGTTTAACTATTGTGAATTTAGCTGCTATGAGTATTGATGTGGCCATGTCACTATAGTATGCTGATTTTAAGTCCTTTGGGTATATACTGGGGAGTGGGATAACTGGGTCAAATGGTGGCTTTATTCCTAGTTTTCTAAGGAGTCTCCATACTGCTTTCCAGAGTGGTTGCACCAATTTCCAGTCCCATGAGCAATGTATGTGTGTACCTTTTTTGCCACATCCTCGTCAACATTTATTGTTATTTGTATTCTTGATAATTGCCATTATGACTGGAGTGAGATGGAATCTCGGTGTAGTTTTAATTTGCATTTCTCTAATTTCTAGAGATGTTGAACTTTTTTATATATTTGTTGACCATTTGTATTTCTTCTTCTGTGAAGTGTCTGTTCAGTTCCTTTGCCCATTTATTCACTGGGTTATTTGATCTTTATGGTGCTAAATTTCTGAGTTCTTTATACATCATGGAGATTAATGCTCTATCAGAGGTGCAGGTAGCAGCAAAGATTTTCTCCCATTCTGTAGGTTCTCTCTTCACATTCTCGATTGTTTCTTTGGTTGTGAAGAAACCTTTTAGTTTGATACCATCCCATTTATTGATTCTTGTTTACTGGCATTTTAAGAGTATTATTGAGGAATTTGGTTTCTAAGCCAACATGATGAAGCTTTGGGCCTAAGTGCAGGGTCTGTGGACTAATATGTACATCATTGATCCACTTAGAGTTGAGTTTTGTGCAGGGTGAGAGACGGAGGTCTAGTTTCATTTTATTACACATGTATTTCCAGTTTTCCCAGCTCCAATTTTTGAAGAAGCTATCTTTTTTTAAAAATGTTTATGGCACCTTTATCTAATATGAGATAACTGTATTCGTGTGGGTTTGTCTCTATGTCTTCTATTCTGTTCTGTTGGTCTTCAGGTCTGTTTTGGTGCCAATACCATGCTGTTTTGTTACTATATAGTATAATTTGTTTCTGTTACTCTGTACTATAATTTAAGTTTTATATAATTAAGTTTTATAATTTAAGTTTTAATTTAAATTTTCTATGTCCTCCTGATTCTGATATTGTGATTCCTCCTCCTTCACTTTTCTTGCTAAGTATTACTTTGGCTATTCTGGGTCTCTTATTTTTTCCAATGAATACCATGATTCCTTTTTCTATTTCTATGAAGAATGTCATTCAAACCTTAGTAGAAATGGTGTTTAGTCCTTTTGGTATTATGGCCATTTTGACAATATTATTTATGCCTGTCCAAGAACCAGGCGCTGGGAGCTCTTTCATCTTCTAAGATCCCCTTGAATTTCATTCTTTAGTGTTCTGAGGTTTTCATTATAGAAGTCTTTCAGCTCTCTTGTTACATTGATTCCCAAATTTTTCATTTTTTAGGCTATTGTGAATGGGATAGTTCCCCTAATTTCTCTTTCAGTTGATTCATCACTAATGTATAGGAATGCAATTGATTTATAGGTGTTAATTTTATATTCTGCTACTTTGCTGAATTCATTTATGAGTTCTGGAAATTTTCTGATGGAGTTTTTTTGGGTCTTCTAAATATAGAACCATGTCATCAGCAAATAGGATAGTTTGAGTTCTTCTTTTCCTATTTGTATTCCTCGAATTCCTTCTTCTGCCTAATTGGTCTGGATAGAATTTCAAGGACTATGGTGAATAGAAGTGGTAAAAGAGGACATCATTATTTTTTCCAGTTTTTGGAGGGAATGCTTTCAGTTTTTCCACTTTAAGAATGATGTTGGTCATGGTTTTAGCATATGCAGCATTATAATTTTGAGGTATGTTCCTACTACTGCCAGGTTTTCTAGTATATGAACATGAATGGATGTTCTATTTTGTCAAACACTTGTTCTGCATCTACGGAGATAATTATGTAATTCTTGTCTTTGAGTCTGTTCATGTGATGAATTATGTTTATTGATTTCTGTATGTTGCACCAACTTTGCATCACTGAAATGAACCCCGCTTGATCACGGTGCACTATCTTTTAAATATAATTTTGTATGCAATTTGCCAGTATTTTATTAAGAATTTCTGCATTTAATTTCATCAGGAATATTGGTCTGAAGTTTCCTTTCCTATATATGTCTTTGGTTGTGGTATCAGGGTGATACTATAGTCACAAAATGAGTTTAAAGGGTTTCCTTTTCTATTTTATGGAATAATTTGTGGAGGATTGATGTTGATTCTGCTGAAAATCCATGTAGTCCTGTGCCTTTTTTTTTAATCTGGTAGATTTTGATGGCACAATCAATAACATTGCTTGAAATTTATCTGTTTAAATTTTCTATGTCCTCCTGATTCAATTTGGGTAGTTTATATATCTCTAGAAATTTGTCAATGTCTTCAAAATTTTCTATTTTTTAGAGTAAAAATTTTCAAAATAGTTTCTGATTATCGTCTTTATTTCAATAGTGTCTGTCATAATATTTCTTTTTTCATCATGAATTTTAGTAATTTGCATTTTCTCTCTCCTCTTTGTTAGCATGGATAAGGGATGATCAATTTTATTTATTTTTTTTTCAAAGAACCAACTTCTTGTTTCAACAAATTTTTGATTTTTTTTTTGTTTCAATTTCATTGATTTTAGCTCTGACTTTAATTATTTCCTGTCCTATACTACCTTCTGTATTGGTTTGTTCTTTTTTCTAGGGCTTTGAGAGATAATATTAGGTTATTTTTTGTTGACTTTCTATTTTTTAATGAATGAGCTCAATGCAATGAACTTTCCTCTTAGAACGCCTTTCATAGTATCTCAGAGATTTTAATACGTTGTATTGCTATTCTCATTTACCTCTACGTATTTTTTTATTTCATCCCTGATTTCTTCTGCATTGTTTATTCAATAGCATATTATTGAGTCTTCAGATGTTAGGGTAGCTCTATTTTTTTATTTTATTTAGATTTCTAATTTCATTTCATTATTACCCAATAGGACATGAGGTATTATTTCTATTTTTTTGTACTGCTAAGAGTTGCTTTGTGGCCTAAGATTGGTCTATTTTTGTTTTCAGTTATAGATGGATGAAATATTCCATATATGTCTCTTAAGTCTAAATTATTAATTTTAATTTTTAGTTCTATACCTCCTTTATTAAATTTTTGTTAGGAGGATCTTTATAGTGGTAAGAGAGTTGTGTTATGGTCTAGTTGATTCTTGAAATTAAGAAGGGTTTGTTTGATAAACAAATATATCAAACATAAATTTTCCATTGTTTAAGGCATATATATTTACAATTGTTATGTCTTATTGATATATAATTCCCTTAAGCAGTATGAAATCTCCTTCTTTTTCTCTTCTAATTAATTTCGACTTAAAATCCACTTTACCTGATATGGGGATGGAAACCCTGCTTGTTTACAAGATCCATGTGAATGATAGGATTTTTGCCACATCCTTTTACCTTCAGTTTGTGGATGGTTTTTCCTATGAGGTGAGTCTCTTGGATAGAGCATATTGGTGGGTTTTATTTGTTAATACACTCTTCAAGTCTATGTCTTTGATTAATGAGTGTAGGCTGTTTACATTCAATGATATAATTGAGCAATAATTTTAATTTCCTCTCATTTTGACTTAATTCTGGCTTCTAATTTCAATTAGTTTCTACTTTGATTGACTATTCTTCTAGTGTAGTTCTGCCATTTGCTGGTTTTCATTTTTATTTTTCATTTCTTCTTCATGAACTATTTTATTATTATTATTATTATCATTATTAGTATTATTTGGTAGAGCAGGCTTTCTAGTTTGAATTCTTTTAAGGTTTGTTCATCAAGAATGGTTTTTATTAGATCATCAATTCTGAAGCTTAATTTTGCTGGGTATAGTATACTTGGCTGCCACTCATTTTCTTTCTGAGCTTGTTACATATTATTTATTCTAAGACCTCCTAGCTTTGAGAGTCGGGGCTGAGAAATCAGTTGAGCTCCAAATGGGTTTCCCTCTAAATGTGATCTGTGATTTTCCTATGGTAGCCTTTAAAATTCTATCCTTATTCTGTATGTTAGGCATTTTCATAATAATGTGCCTTGGTATGAGTCTTTTGTACTTTTGAATATTTGGGGTCCTATAATCCTTCCATACCTGAATTTCTATCTCATTCTTTAGATTTGGGAAATTTTTTGACATAATTTTATTAAAAAGATTCTGCATTCCTTAGCTTTGTATCTCCAAGCTTCCATTTATCCCAAATTAATCTTAAATTTGATCTTTTCAGGTTATTTCATATTTCTTGGAACTTCTCTTCATGGTCTCTTAATATCTTATCTCCATAGCCAACTTTATTTTCAGAATTATATATTTTGTCTTCATTGTCTGAAATTCTGTCTTCCAAGTAGTCTAATGTGTTGGTGATGCTTTCCATTGAATTTTTGATTTGGTTTATTTATTCCTTCATTTAATTGATTTCTGATTAATAATTTTTTCAGAATCTTTATTTTCTTATTGAAATGATCTTTCACCACCTGTATTTTCTGTCTGATTTCATTCTTTACATGGTCCTTTATCTCACAGATTAGTTTAACTATGTACATTCTAAACTCCTTCTCTGACATTTCTTCCATTGTGGTGTTGATGGATTTTGTTATTAAAGTATCTTGGTTTGTTTGAGGTAATTTGTTCACTTGCTCTTTTATGTTGTGTGTGTATGTATCCATCTAACAGTATGGATCTAAGGCAGTAGAGTTTCTACTCTGTGGATTTATAGTGTCTCTCAATGTCTGAGAATTTTAAACCAACACACCTCCAGGGCCCAGCAATTGCTACTCCATGCTGAAAGACTGCACCATGGGAATCTCCCCTGGGTTCCACTCTGGTAGTTCCACTCTGGTAGAAAAGCCTATTCTTAGTCTACTATATGTCTCCCTTGGATCCCACATTTCCTGGTCTCCAGTTCAGTCTCCAAATTCAATCTCTTCCACCCCTGCCTTTTGAATTCCTGGCCAGGAGTGTCTCTCTCCCTGCTGTTCCTGCAAGCAGCTGGCTTAGAGAGGAGAGCCAGGCAGCTTTCCATAACCAGTCGTCCCCTATGCAAACCTATCATCTCCACATTTAATTTTTTCCTAGTCACTTAGGCACACTCTATGTTGTGCAGCATGGGTTTTCCAGGCCTGTATTTGGGGCCAAACTTGGGTTTGCCAGAAATCAGCTACCCAGCTGATGACACTCATGCCACAGCCACAAAATGTTTTCTTCCTCTGTCCTCTGCACACTGCCAGGAGAGATGTGGTTTCTTTCCCATACAAGGAATTATGCAGCACACCTTTCAGTTTAGTCAGACGATGTCTTTGATTTCTAAACTCTCCATACCCAGACAAACCTTAGTCCTCCTAAAAATGTGAGTTCCTTTAATTCCCTTGTCCCTCCACTGTGCTCACAGAGGGACCATATCTAGAGTGCCTCCAGCCATGGTGGTGGCTATGGCACTGGATATTACTTCCTTTTAAATTTTATCCAATCTCCTGAGTCCCCAATCTGCTTTGAGTGTCCATTATTAAATTTCAGTAATTTAATAATAGACTGCTTCTTGTTTTTGTCCACCCATCTTTCTGAGAAGCTGCCTGTCTGCATTCTTGGTTTCGTGACATGAAGTAGTCAGGAAAGTGACCTTCTCTATTCTGCCATCTTGAAACATTCTCAATTTCTTTTTCTTTTTTCTTTTTCCTAATATAGGGAATTTCAGGTTAATTACTTCTTTGGGGATTGTTCCAAAATTTTTTTATATTCCAATAAATTATTCCATTTCATCTAAATTTTCAAATTTGTTTGATAAAATTGTTCATGTGATTATTTTCTTAGACATTGAAATATTAACCATGTTATTTTGTTATTTTCTTTTAATATCCATAGAGCCTTTAATAATAGCTTCTTTTTGTCAGGACTGACTATTTGTGATTTCTCATTCTTTACCTATTTATCAATTTTCTAGATAGTTCTCAAAGAATCAACTTTTGGTTTTGTTGATTTGCTATTTCCCATACAATCAATATCTGCTCTAATCTTAATTGTTTTTTTACATTTGCTTTGAGTTTACTTTTTTCTTAAGTTAGAAACTTGTTATTGATTTTAGATTTTTCCATTTTTCTAATGTATTTATTAAAGGCTATACATTTCTCAATAAGCATTACTAAACTATATCTCACATACTTTGATGCTTTATTTTTGTTACACTTTAGTTCACAATATTTTGTTTCTCGAATAATTTCTCCTTTGAGCCCTCAGTAATTAGAAACATATTGTTTTAAATTGTATTTTCACATTAAACTTAAGTACATAAGTTTTCCTAGTTTTGGTAATTAATTTGAAATTCAACATATTTAGAGAAACATACTTTATTAGAAGTTTTAATTTCATTGAGACTTATTTTTTTGGCTTAGGATATAGAACTAAATCTGATTAACATATTAGGGTGTTTGAAAAAAAAATGTGCTCTATAAAAATCAATTATATCAAGACAGTTTACAGTTTTGTCCAGATCTTCTGTATTCTTGTTTATATTTTCGTTAATTAATTCCATCAATTTTTAAGAATGTTGTTAAGAATATCTTGATTTTTGTTTTTTCATCATATCATTATGAAACTATTATTGGGCAAAACATTTTTAGGATTATTTTGTCTTTCTTATTAACTGACTCATAACTATTAATCGCTTTTTTATCTTCAGTGACACATATTTTGTATTAAAATATATTATAAATGATGTTACTTGGCCATCACATCTTTCTTCTTCTTACTGTTCATGTTTTATACCTTTCTCCATCAATTTTTGTTCAATCTTTATTTTTCTTTATGTTTAAATATACATCTTGCAGACACCACATTATCAGATAAGCTTTCATCCAAACCTCACAAACTCTCCCTATCAATTGCACACTTAATAAAGTTATTAATACCACTGAATTTTATTATAACATTTTGTTTTTGTCTTCTATGTATCTTACTTTTTCTTTCTTTTCAATTGCCTTTTTAATAGTATTTTACTATCTAGGGATATCTATTTTTATTTTATCATTCCATTTTTGTGTGATTGTTCAGGGGACTTATAAATTATTAATGCTCACATTTAAGTTCCTGGTATTCCTGTACTATACTATACAAATAAAATACACAAGCTGTGGTCACAAGTGTATCATCTCTACCCTGCCCTTCATATGACAGCTCTTAAGTGCATTACATGACCAGGCCCTGTAGCTCTTCAAAATAATGCTATAGATTTAGTTTTAAATAAGTTGATAGTAATTTAGAAATTAAAAGGAAATAACAAAATATTTCTTTTGTATTTGCCCAGATATATACTCTCTGCTGTCTTCTTTTCTGAGTGTTCCTTCCTCTGCATGAGTGTTTAACTACTTTTGTTCTCTCTTCAGTGCTTTTGTGTAACTGCTTTCTCACCAAATCCAGGTTTTAATAGCTGTTTTCTGCTGACAGGGCTAGGGTTCTGTGCAATAGACTGTTGCACAATCGGCAGAAATTTGACTCTAAATTTTAAGCTTTCTTTACATGACTGGATTTAATGACCCTGGGACTATGGTTTTCTTACTGGGATATTATACTTTACAAATAGGACTGGTGAGGGAAGGATTGAAATTCAAATACGCAAAACTCAAGACAGAACATTTGGATGTCCTAACAGAATTCAACCTTTTCCTAAAACAATGTGGTAACAGAGCATTGCCTACCTTAAGCCTACAACATTATATATTATTTACACTGAACAGCAAACCTGTGGCTTGAGTGCTTATAATCCAGGTTTTACTGATGCTATAACTGAAATTTAGTAACAAGTCTGACTTCATAGCTGTTGGTCTCAAGGCCTATGTATTTTTCAGCTCTCTGGGCTGTAGCAACTGTGCTATGGAGGCCATCCCAGGAGAAAAACAGATAAGCAGACATAGGACAACACCATGCCCTCTACTCCAGAAGTAGTTCTGAACCTGAAATTTAAAATGCACTGACACATTGATCAAACATCCTTCATCCATGAAAGTTCTACCCATCATTTATGAGTGGTAAGAGAACACTTTTTTGAAGTAAATGTAGAACTTTTCCAGGTGTTTCACATTAAAATTTATTTAATATGTCTTGCCCACTTAGTTATTTATAAGGTTATGCTGCTGGGTGAAACCTAACTACTTAGAAATTCGATTTTATGAAGTGAAAGTGTTTTCCAGATGTGGGAGGATGGGTTGCTTATAATGGAAATGACTTGAAGAGTTCTAAAGTAGTTTGATTTCTGAATTTGGGGGCCAGACAGTCTGACTTAGTTCTATAATGGGATACAATACATTTTAAGAAGAACAAAATTAAAAAAAGGAAAAAAGAAAATCCATGAGCAAAAATATATAGATATCTGTCCTACAGTCTATTTACCATCTATGTTGTTTTGCAATCACCCGAGACAGTCTTTGTTCTTCATTTTCTGTTGAGCAGACTTCATGCCAATTGCTTTAACCACCACTGATGTTATGCTTGCTTTTTAAAAGCCTGAAACACCATCCTAATATGCTATTATTATCAAATGGAAAGCTGAAGAGGGAAAGCAAGATATTTTGATGTCAAAAAGGAACAAAAGCAACTGCACCCACTGCCCACAGTGATCACATTTGCCACTTGCTCTGAGCTCCCACTTCACACTGCTGTGTCAGTGCTGCCCCACATTTTGAATGTAAAGAATGGAGCACAAGGACTGAGACTACAGAATTCCTTTGGAGTACACAAATAGATGTGTTTGGGTTTGCTCTGGGCTGGTTTCTATTCTTTTGTGAAGTTGTTTTCTAGTTGAATTTTTAGTAAGTTTTGCTGTACAATAGAATTATAAGTGCCTTTATTTTTATTAGCATTGAAGACCTCTTTGGATTATGAATATCATGACAACAGTCCTGGCAAAGAATTAAGCATTTAAAATACTCCCTAGGGGTTGTCTTTGTTTTATTTATAATGATATTGAACACAAAACTTCTGATATATACTCCATTCCTAGACAGGTACCATGCAAAATATATAACTTACAATTTTATGCATATCTTTCTTAAGATTTAGATACTTTCAACAATATAAACTACAAGGAAATGATCATCATGATATATTAAAAACTAAACTGCTCCCAATCTAAAAAAAATATATTGAGTGAAATAGTAAATAATCAGATTGGGATAGATTAAATTTCTTTTGTCAATTGATGCTCCCTTTCACTGACTTCTTTATTCAGTGCAAGATTTCATTTTGGGTTTGTAGGGCATGCAAAATTATATGATTAAGCATGCCATTAAGAAGTTAGAATGGAGTTAGGCAAACAAATTTGTATATGCACCTAATAGCAATCTAAACAAAGAAGTACATTCAAGGCAATAGAAGTATCATGGGATTTCAGAAAACGAAAGAGAAAGCACATGGGAAAATTTCTGAAATGGTAATGTTTAAGCTCTTCCTTGAAGAATGGCTAACACTGATTAGCATAGAATATCCTTTGAGCATATGGATAATTTTGTAAAAGTGACCAATACATAGGACTCAAGAAAGGTAATAAATCACTTTTTAGAAATTTCATGGTGATTTCTTTCTCAATCCTGTGCCATGCAAAGGATTTTAATGCAGAGCAGAGCAAAATTAATGATACCTACTCAATTTTTAAACTGATGATCTCTGAAGATTAAAACCATTAATAAATGAGATCTTAAAGCCAAGAGGATATGTTTTTGACATTCTTGATTTAGCATAAATGTGGAGCTGGTTTGTGTGTAATTAGGCAATGCTTTTAGGGACAAGAGTCCTATCTCTTCCATGGTACTCTTGCATTGCTAGGAAGTGCCCCGCCCACTTCTTCTCTTGTGTGTCTGGACATGTTTTTAAAGTCAAGTTACTCATATAGTATAAAACACTTTGACAACAGGAAAATTCTGATGAGCGCCACACCTGCTGGATGGCCAGTAATCACTGTGCTGACTACCCTAGAAAGGGGTGCCATGGCTCCTAGACTTAGGAGGTGCATAGTGAAAGGGAGAATGAGCAGGATGGGCATTGACATGGCAGTGGAACAGGTTCAAGGAGCGAGTCTACGATCTAGTGTCAAATATAGCATCTAACCTAAACTTCAGTGATATCCCCCTGTCTCCTTTATTACCTGTGAATTTACTTGGAGAGTAGTTTTCTAAATCTCAAAAGACTTAGTATGTTTTACAGAAGTCATGGGCATAATTTGGTGCATAGTAACTAGGGCTTCACATGGTAGGGGAAAATGGGAAAAGGGAAATTACAAATAAGTGGGAGAGAAAATAAACTTATGCTTTCTAAAATAATTGTCTTCTATTACATGTTTCTCAAAGTTGCTTTTTCTAACTTCAATCTTACAGTGAAATGAACCTCACAATTTTTTTGTTTGTTTTTCACTATGATTTCAAAGACTAAGAACACAATAGGAAATACAAATACAGACATGGAAAAAGTACATCTTATGCATACTGTTACATATTTTGCTTTTAAATCTTTTCTTTTCCAAAAAGCAATGGGAATCAATTCTGGTGAAAACTTTGCTCTTATATCTCTGACCAAAACAATGATGTCAGAGAGGAATAATTGATGGTTTCAAAGTGAAGAGTTTGAAGAACAGGTAGAGCTCTAAAGAGAAAAAAAAAAAAAAAACATGAAACCTCTGTAGTTGGACTGACACCAATTGTTTGGTTTTCTGAAGGCACACAGGGTCAGTATTAAAGTGGTTGAGGAGATTTATTTCTGGCATTTCTAATTATAGCTTCTGAATTCTAATATACTAAATTCAATATACTGCAGTTAAAGTTAATTCAAGATAATCTGAACCTTTTTTGGAAATACATTCAAATTTAGGAGTCAGAGGACATATGTGTACCTGAGTTGTAACCGCTGGAGGTGATGAGTAACTGAATTGTATCTAATGAGCAAAAGGATGGATTAGCATTATGTCAAAGATACATAGCATTATGTTTTGCTTGTATCTTTTCATAAACATAAATCATCAAATTCAACATTTATTTCTTAGGATTTCAGCTGTGGGTTTTGAAATGAGGAAGTAGGTATGGCTATGATCTAAATATGCATTTATTCATATTTATTAAAATTTTGACATTAACATAGAGCAGCATAATTTAAATTATACTTCTGAAAATTTGGATTTGATTATAATATACATCTTACTCATTATATGTTTAATCTTATTTCTGACATAATATTTATGATAAGTTTCTTAAATATCCTAGAATTTAGGCCCCCATATAAGTCAAATGCAGCAAAAGTCAGGTTTGTAAGATCTACAACAATTATTTGAAATAAGAATATTTATGGTAACTCTGGTTTCCATGTTCTGAATGTTGAAAGTCTGTCTGTTGCTACATAATATCTTCCTCTATATATCCCTTTTGACAGTCATTATCCAAAATCACATATCTGATGATTCATTTCTTGTATCCTATATCTTAAGGCTACAAACAGAGCAAATGATTTCAGTTAATGCAGTCACAGCTGGGAGGGAAATAAATCACAAAGCATTGCAGTAATAGCTTCTTTGACCTTGTACAGAAAGGTCAATTTTGCAGGTCAAAATATTTATTATTGGAAAACTCAGTCTTATATAATATCATCTTTCTGTAGTTTTGATGTAAATAGAGTAGTGCCCCGAAATGCCCTTGCTTAGTGTAGCAAAGAAATTGGATACTGAAATGATTGAGTTTGATAAGTTTTATTTTGGCAAAGAACAAAATCAATCAAGGATGTTGAATGGAAACCACAAAGAAGAGAGGATTAATGCATTATTTAGAAAAAAGCAGTTGTCTCTACTTCAAGTTTATGCCAGAAGTGTAGTTATAATGAATGGTAGCCTGGATTCTTTTCTTTGTTTGCATTCTTCTTTTCACATAGGCTATTTTTCATTACAGATATTCCCAGGAGGTTTATTTTAGTCTCAACTGATTTTTTTTTTTTTGAAACAGCACAAAGGCAGCATCTAATTTACGTTGATTTGGGGAAAAGACTATCTCTGCTCCTTCACAGAATGAAAATCAAATTTAATTTTATAAGCTGCACATAATACAAGAACACGGTTTTTATCTTACTATCTTACTATATTAAGGTTTTTAGAAAGTTTGCATAGTGGTGTAGCAAAATCTAGGAATTATTTTTTCTTTTTCAAATAATTTATTTTTATAAATCATCACCTTTATAAGTGGTACATTGCTATATCTACATAGCACTTGTAATAAATATATAGTCGGAGATCCCAAACTATACTTTTTTTTTTTTTTTTTACAGCTCACACCATTGTTTTTATTAGGTAATTTGCTACAAAGCTTTCTTTGCAGGTCAACTAATTTTGTCTATAAATACTTCATGCTGTATTAGAAAATAATTTTCTGTTTTTTTCTGAAATTATTTTAATAAAAACCACCATTCTAACACATTTGAATAAATTTTTCTCCTGTCCTACCCCAATTATATTCCTTACTTGAATGAATTTTATTTAATTATTTAATTATTGAGCTGTATTGTCTTTCTGCAATCATTTCATCCATTATTTGCCTCACATAGTTAAGCCTCACTTCTAGGCACTTATAAATATATCATGAACTCTACCAACCAAGAACATAGCCCTACAACAAATTCAGAAATATAACACACTTCAGAAAGTGTGTTAAAGGATTAAAACATGCAAACTTCTTACTTATGAAAAAAAACTGGGAAAAAATTGCCAGTTCTTCTTGTGGCAAGGGACATTTAAAAGCTTTCTGAACTCAAGGATTTCTCAGGTAGGTCTGTAAGAGGGCAGAGACCTTCAAAAGGCAAACAGCAGACATTTGTGTAAGAACAGATTGAAACACTATGATTCAGTCAAAGATTCCAATAATTTCTTTTTCTGTATGAATTTGAACAAAGTAATTGGGAAGATCATGTGAGCATCAAAAAAGTCTATAAAAGGCACATTATGATCAATTGTGGTTGGGTGTCTAATTTGTCCAGCAGAGTTTCTCTCTTAGGTGTCTCTCCCTCTAACATTGTTTATTTCTTGTTAATTATTCACATTAACTTAATTTTCTTAAAATTATCTCTGCTTATGAGAAGTGAAATTTAACAAGGAAGAGTTTATGAGTTTTCTAAAAACATATACTTTACCAACTAAAATATTCTGAAAATACTGGTATTTATAATTTTACAAACAAATGATTTAATTAGAATAATGAAAACAGAATTTCATGACAAAATTTGCATATAAATTTGTTGTATATATTATTAACTAGAATTTTGTTAAATTCAATAAGGGCCATAAAAAATCCCTGATCCCATAATGCACTTTGTATAAGTTTTTTAGTCTCTCTGAGTTGTAATGAAAAATAATAACTTGTACCTTTTACTATTGCTGTATATTGAAACATCTCAAAATTCAAAAGAATTAAAATAACAGTACTTTTCATGATCCTATAAGTCTATGGACAGACAGTTCTTTATCTGGTTTTCCCAGGGTCAGTCTTGCTTCTGTTCTCAGTTACTATTTGGCTGGGATTGTTGACTAGTTACTTTGATTTGCTTCCACTTAGCATCTCTATATGGCTCTAGTTTGGATTTGATCCCAGGATTCAATGACTCAAGGTTCCCAAGACTATGAATGACTATCATCAAAGGCTTCAATGAAAACAGGCATAATGTCCATTCCTTCACATGCTACTGAACAAACAAGTCCCTAAAACAGCCTGATCGAGGAGAGAGCTTCACCCATAAAGTTTTCACATTTTTATCAGAGAAGCAGCAAACTCAAATATGAAAGGGAGAAATTTTTGATGGACATCCTTGGTGGCAATTGACATATTGCTATGGTCTCTCTCATTCCTTTTGCTCTGTTGTTTGTTTTTTCATTCCATTCAATATAAACTCTAATATCCCTTTGACTGAGCTTTATATCTCTTATTTAAGACTCTTACATAATTCAGCAGTATTTTAAGATTTTTCAAAAGATCTTTTTATTTTTTTTTATTTCTAATTTAGTTCCATTGTGATGAAAAAAGCTGTGTTTGGAGATCATTATGCACTTGAAATCATTACTGAGACTTTTCTTTTAATGTCTCAAAATATGATGAATGTTTTCTGTGCACTTGAAAAAAACTTGTTTTCCCTGCTGTCAGCAGAGTGTTCTATGACTGTCCAATAGATCAGGTTGGTTGGTGGTGCTGTTCACGTTTTCTACGTCCTTACCAGTGTGTGTCTGTTTGCTCTATCATTTATTAAGAAAGGTGCTGAAATTTTTTAATGAAATGGTAGGTTTGTTTATCTCTTTAAAGGAATATGGTTTTTGCTTCATGTATTTACAAACCCTGCTATCAGGAAATTAACCTTTTAAGACTGAACAACTTATCATATTAATGAGCCTATTATCCCTGGTAAGACAAATAGTTTTTTACTTGATATCTACTTTATTTTTGACACTAAAATAGCCAGTCTTGCTATCTTTAGTTTTGTCATAGTATATCATTTACATTGTTTTTTTTTTAAATTTTGTGTATTCCCAAGATATCGCTATCTTGGTATATTTTTTAATTCAGTTTGATAATTTCTACTTTTCAAAGAGAATGCTCAGTCCATGCACATATGAACTTATCTACATGACTGGGATTAGGTTCACCAGTTATCTATTTATTTTCTCTTCTTATTCATCTCTCTCTCCTTTTAGTCCTCATTCCTCTTTGAACAACTTTCTTTTTCTACTGAGTTTTTAAAATGATTCCATGTTGTCATCTTTGTTGAAATATTAATGATGACCTTTTTTATTATAGGCATTGCTTTAAGATATATAGTGAATTTCTTTACCTATTATAGTCACCTTCAGGGATATTCCATCATTTTGTGCATAAAATTTTAAAATTTGTTCTAATTAGTTATACATGGCAGTAGAATGCATTTGACACTTCATACATAAAGGGAGTATAACTTCTCATTCTTCTGGTGGTATGTGATATGGAATTACACTGGTTTGTAGTCATACTATGCACATAGGGTAATAATATCCAATTCATTTTACTATCCTTCCTATCCCCACACCCTCTTGGCTCCTTTTACTATCCTCTGTCTAATCCAAAGTTTTCAAAGAAAAAGTTTTATATTTGCTATGTGATATAATTTTCCTTATGCTTGAGATCCTCCTTTCAATGTTGCTTGGATGCAGGTATACTGGTAATTTTTAAAGGCTCAGTATATCTCAAATAGTTGCAAGGATTCTTTGATTTTGCTTTAGAAAAGCTTTTTTTCCCTAGATAAAGAATTCTGATTTACACTTTATTTTTCTTTAGTACTATAAAATGTCATTCTATTATTATCTATCTTTATTATAATGAGAAGTTGGTTTTATCACTTTGTGTGAAATATATCTTTTTTCTTTATTAACTTTAAATTTTTTCCTTCATATTGTTGGACAATAATAAGTGATTCATTATGATTATTTTGGTATCATTTTCTTAATGATCCTTGTGTTGTGGTTACTGAGTAGTTTGGATTTTTAGATTCAGAATTTTATCAGACATAATTTATTCAGAAATTTTTTATTCTCCCCAACTTCAAAGACTTCAATTACTGGCATGTTTAGGTGACTTTGCACATGTTGGACAAATGCTCTAACAGTGACCTACATCCCCAGCCCCATGCATTTTAAGGCCAATTACTTGCAGTACATATCATTGATGGACTGTTCTGACTGCTATTTTTGTTTTCACCTCAGTCTTTTCCCCCTGTGTATTATATTGAAGACTTTCTATAAGTAAGTCTTCTATGTCACTGAACTATTTTCTCTAGTATTTCAATTCTGCTTAATTTCATCTAGTGTGATTTTCGTCTCATATACTACAATTTCCATTTTTATAATTTCAGTTTGGATCTAATTTATAACTCCTATATTTCCATATGATTTTTTTAAATAGCTTTATTTTTTTTAAATTTTTTTAAGTGGTGCCAGGGATCGAACCCAGTGCCTAGGCAAGCACTCTATCACTGAGCCACAACCTTGGCCCTTCATATCATATTTTAATCATCTAGCTTTAATCTGTAATATACTTAGAATCACTGTTTTATATTTTTTCTACTAGTTCTGTGATCTGTAAATTCTGTATCAATGCCAAAGTATTGGGGTTTTGTCATTTTTAATTAGTGATATTTCTTTTATTTTTCCTTTTTGTCTAATACTTTTGCATAGATGAAACACAGTAAAATTTAATTTGTTGAGTGTTAGATTTTTTAATACCTATATAAATATTCTTGAGTATTTATTTAGGTTTGTAAAGAATGTATGTGGACGTGTGTGTGTGTGTGTGTGTGTGTGTGTGTGAGAGAGAGAGAGAGAGAGAGAGAGAGAGAGAGGATTGAACCCATGGAAAGTATACCACTAAGTTCCATCCCCACACCTTTTTAATTTTTATTTTGAGGTAGAGTTTCACTAAGTTGCCCAGATTGGCCTTAAACTTGTAATCCTCCTTCTTCCCTCCTGAATTCCTGGGATTATTGGTGTGGCATCATTGTGTTCCTTAAGATATTAGGAAACAGTTTGATATATTTAGGTATTACTTTTAAGGTTGTTTGTTTGTTTGTTTTCACTAGTAATTTTTGTTGTTGTTGTTTAGTTGTACACAATACCTTTGTTTTATTTATTTATTTTTATGTGATGCCTAAGGCTTGAACCCAGGGCCTCGCATGCGCTAGGGGAGCACTCTTCCACTGAGCCCCAGCCCGAGCCCTTCGCTAATAAGTGAGTTCAGGGCCTTGCACATGCTACAGTGCTCTGCCACTGGGCTACATCCCCAACCACAACCCCTTAAACTTTCTTAAACAGGACTAGGATATCAGTTATTCTGGGTTTATTTTTTCTGATACTGAGACCAACCCATCCAAGTAATCTACCTGGAGTCTCATGAAACGTGAATTTTTCCCTCCTGGCTATGAAAACAGGTCTCATGCTTAGATCTTGTGACTTCCAGAGATGGATTTCTAAAAACAATTTCAGGTGATTCATTTCCTAGCCTCTTCCCTAAGATTCACTTGCTGCTCAGTACTCAACCAAAATAAAGGGAGGAATCCACCGAAGATCTCCAGAGCTCTCATTCTGTGTAATTTTCTCACATATGGTACACTCTCCTACATTCTATAAACAGTTTAGTCATCCCAGACTCCTAGGACTGTGACCTAAAGTTAGTAGGCGAGGGGAAGATGAGACTAAGAATGAGAGAGAGAGAGAAAGCAGTCAATCAGATTGATTGGTTGACTGATTGAATTTTGGGAGATGATGACATGAACATAACTCTTTCCCCTGCACAAGAAATTCCAAGGTCTAACTTTTCAGTGCTTCCTGGCCTTCTGTAGAGGACAGGCTCTTTGCTCCAAGGAAGGCTGGTTCTGGGTTTTCTCCCTCTGCTTCATCACTGTGCAAAATATCCTAGAATATGAGTTCAAAACCACAAATGAGTCTCACATGTGCAGTACAATTTTATGAAATCACAGTTGTCTATGCATTCCATTATTGACTGAAACTCTGTTCATATGACTGATGAGTGTACTTGTATTCTGTTTACTGACTTTAGTAATCTGTATGCTAAAACTTAACCTTATTTTTTCCACTGTGTTTTTATTGTCTAACCAATTTATCAATCTCTGCATTTTAATGAGAGTCTCTAATTTATTCACACTTAATATCTGGTAGATATATCTCATTTTTATATTTTTTTCAGCTTTCATTTTTATTTAATTACTGTGATATGACTGAAGTTTTTCTTTTCAATATGTTTTTCCCCTGAGTTTATTTATAAGTTATACATTTCCTTTTTATTTCTTTTTATCTATTTATTTTTATCACCCTTGTTTGCAAGATTCAATTCAACACAGAATCCTTTATAACTGAAAAATGGGGGAAAACTGACACTGGAGTCCTAGCATTATTCTCTTGAATGGATATAATTTATAGAAGTCAGAGACAAACATTCCTTCTCCACCAGGAATGCGTCTATCCAGAACCTTATTTTTCCTAGTGGAGAAGAAATTGCCATCTCATTCAATAACATAGAAAATATGCCCATACAGTAGATTTGCATTAAGTATCCTACCTCGTATGCTATAATTTACTGACTTCATTCTTTCTGTAAGATAAAAATAATAAATAAGTTAGAGCTATAGCTCATTAAAATGCGTGTAAGTGCCCTAAATGTAAAGTTGAAAAAGCAAAGAATATCAACAAAATTACACATTGACCTATTTTAAAAGTCCTCATTTAGAACTACAACATTTTCAAAGGTTTCAAAGGATCTGCCCTATATATTTTCAGGTCAGAATAGCTATTGAAGTAAGGGTTCTCCTGATGAATAAGCTAATTTTTGCATTTCACTGAAGCACAGTTATAAATAGATACTAATGATTTTTTGGAAGCCTTGATGGTTTCTTGCACACTGTACATATTAATTATCAAATCATTCCCAGTTCTTTGATTTTTCTCAGGAGGAAGTTGCTACAGGATGTCAAAGAATTTATAACTTGATCCTGTAGATGCATTAAATAGACATCAAAATATGGATCATATGGATCCTGTGAAATAGGCAAAGGTGTTGTAATGGTATAAATTGATTATGCTAGGTATAATCCAGATTTCTTAGGAAATTAATTCAAATAATGTATGTTACAGAATTACCATTCCAGAAACATGGAAAAGATGCTATAAATCCTTGAAGCAGAATATATTAATAATATTAATATTTAATATCGAATAATTAACCTGGAGGCCTGGGGCTGTAACTCAGTGGCAGAGCACTTGCCTTGTATGTGTGAGGCACTGGGTTTGATCCTCAGCATCACATGAAAATAAACAAGTAAAATAAAGTCATGCTGTCCATCTAAAATTACAAAAAAAAAAAAAATTAAATTAACCTGGAAGAACTAGATTATGCCAAGACATATCCCCCAGTTTCTGTGCCATCAAATAGCTAATAATTATTTTTATTATTAACACAAATTGTCCAGTGCTTATTGCTCAACTATTGTTGACTTTTTTGGTAAATCCCCAGACTGATATGAGTTATTATATTCCATTTGCCTGTTGTTCGTAATATTCCAGAGAGTCCCACAACAGTGATCAAAATGACCTCATGTTCCTATACACCCACAAATGGGTCATGAAGTGTAATTCTTTGGTGAGTAACACCAATTCCCTCACATCGCAGGGGAACAAGCTATGTTCCCTTTATTCTTGCCACATAAATATACAAAAGTGATTTTGTTGTATTATATTCTGTTATATTCTGTTCTCATGGAGACTATGAAGTAGATGGCCTGTCAATTACAATCCAGTTAATGAGGTAGCACATACCGTGAGGACCATGAATAGTTCCTTAGACTTACATGCAGTGAATTATTTGTGCTTTATTATCAGTGACAAAGATTTGAAGGGTTTTAGGTGAAACAAAGTTTTAATATTAAAGAAAAAAATTCGCTACACTATAAGTAGGTATAGTAAAAATGAAAATAAACATTCTACACATCTCTTTTCATATTAATTAAAATATGTGGTTGTTATATAATATTTCATTGAAATGCTATACCATAAATGGTACCATATTCCTATCTTTAAGGCTTTACATTTTATAGTTTCAAGTGATAAAGAACATTAAAATGTATGAATTAGAACTAAATTTTTTTAATTGCTAATTATGTGTAGTAAGTAAATAGAAATGGAATTACTGACACAGATACTCATATATTCCATGTTCTTCATCAAATTGCTCAGCTGTTAAATTATTTCTTTATTAAAAATATTTATAAAAAGCATGCTATATACCAATCACTTTCTTAGGTGACTAAGCACTCACACACACACACACACATACACATACTCATACACAACACAAAAAGAGCAATCTTTGGTATTATGGAGTCTATATTCTTGTTGAGTATTTTTTTTCTTTTTTAATAAAATGGTGCATTCTTCTTAATATTTCCATAAATATTACCTTCTTAGCATGTCTAAGGTAAGTACATTCAGTGTTACCAAAATTTACTAATTTTTTAATTGTGCAAAAATTTTACTTAAAACTCATTTTATTCTATTTTATATACTTTTTTTCTGAGGCTTTCTTTTCATTCATACCAAAAGCAATAAGAAGGGCATTAAACACAATAGATTGTTCTTTCTTCCAGAATTTAAAAATATAAAATTGACAGTTGAAGCTAATAAGACTAATATTGTCTAAAGATTTTTTAGTGTATGTACATGCAATAGCTAGGAAAACTAAACAAATGGGGAGAGAAAAAAGGAACCAATAGAGTGGAAAGTTTTTACATTCTTCTTAAATCCATAATATATTTCTTCTAAAAACACTGTGAAAAGCTAACACATGTTATAATCCCTAGAGCAGCTACTAGAAAAGCAACAACTAACAACAGCACCCAATTAAAAAGAAAAGATATTGCAAACTGACAAGGTCAAAAACAATGTATAAATTAACATAGAATCCTAAAATATATTCACTGTTGATAAAGAATGGATTTGTGGTAGTTAATGACACTAAGGAATGCAGGAAAGCAGGTCAAGGACAACATACCACAAACAAATAATAAAGTGTTAGACATAAATCCAAACAGATCAATAATATAATGCAACTAGTCTAAACATGTCAATTAAAAGACATATTATCTGTATGGATGTAAAATATGAAGCAATTCTACTACATCTATAGGAAACTCAATACAAATATATGCCAATATAGGCAAGCTAAAAATAAAAGAATGGAAATAGATACACCACATGTATTAGTCTGGGTTCTCCAGAGATAGATATAGAATCAATAGAATATATATATATATATATATATATATATATATATATATATATAGAGAGAGAGAGAGAGAGAGAGAGAGAGAGAGAGAGAGAGAGAGAGAGTTTATTTTGAGTACCTGGGTCCCACTATTACGGATTCTGAGGAATCCCACAATTTTCAGTTGGCAAGTAGAAGATCCAATAAAGACAATGGTATAGTTAGAGTCTGAGTCCAAAGGCCTGAAAACACAGAGGAGATGATTCCCAGTCTGAACCTGAGTCTGAAAGCTGGAGAACATCAATGTTTCCCTAAAACAGGGAGACAGAGGAATTCTCCCTTACATAGGGTTTGTTCTAATTAGGCCTTCAGTAGAATGTAAGAGGCCCACCCACAGTGAGGAGGGAAATTGGTTTTATTCAGCCTATCAATTTAAATGTTAATCTAATCCAGAAATATCCCTACAGATGCATTCAGAATAATGTTTAGCCATACATTTAGTCCTCAATATACAGTGATTTCACATTCATGAATTCCACCAATTGTGGATCAAAAATATTAGAAAATAACAGCTACATTATTGCTGATGTTTACTATGAAGTTAGACCTATAATGGCTGTCTCTGTATTGAACAAGTAGAAACATTTTTTTCTTGTCATTATTCTCTAAATAATACAGTATAACAATTACTTATAAAGCATTTATATTGTAAATAGATATTATAAATAATCTAGAGATTATTTAAATCATAAGGGAGGATTTGTGTAAGTTCCATGCAAATACTATGTTGTTTTATACAAGGGACTTGAGCATCTGAGGATTTCAGCAACCACAGAAGATTCTGGAACCAATCTCTTGTGAATAAAAAGAGGCAATATCTTTGCACTTCATGATCCTGTCAATTGACACCAAAAATTAACTACCACAAATCCATCCTTTATCAATATATCATACACATTCATCTCATTAACCATACTAGACATTTAAATAAAGGCAAAAACAAGAGTCATAATCCATCCAACATGCTATAGCTATCCAGCATGTAATAAAAATTTCCCTTAAATTTTCCCAGAAGAAAGTAAAGTCTTTGAGTGATATTTACTCTTCTCTTTGCTATCCTGTAATTGAAATACCATGGTATAAAACTAACCATACTTAATATAATTAGATAGAGTTAATACATCTTGTGTTACATGATAAATAAAAAATGGAAGAAAAATAGTCATTTGAGACAGGAAGACAGACAGACACTGTACAGCCCACTTGTCCCTCATTCTACAGACCCAAACACAATATACTGCTCCTAATCATAAATCATGGAAGCAAGTTCACCCCTTCACATGTGTTCACTTTAAAATTGCCAATTTGTAATCCCCTTGAAAAAGCCTAAGGAATTATGCCAATGGGCATAAAGACATAGCTATAGGCCCTCCTTCCCTGTCTTTCTTTTCCACCCATGGATTCACAGATTGAAGTTTCACTCCCTCCAGACTTACCATAACCTCCCAAAGGAACACTGATGTCTCTGGGACCTGCGATTAATACATTTCTTCTGTTTCACACATTTGGGTTTCACCTCTCATGGTGTGTCATCTAACACACACCCAAACCTAACTTTTTTTCCCAGGTCAGGGCCATATTGACTATGGCCACTCTCAAGTGACTTCAAGACTAAATTAGTCAGAAACCATAGCAATAAAAATCACAACAGAAGGCTAATAACTTCAATAGAGAACCAAGAAGAGTTGCATCAGCCAAATAAGTTGCAATTTGTTATAATTGTTAGTTTTCTATGACATTTGTAAAGCATTTATTCAAAATAGGTATTCTATCGTGTTGAAGTATGTTTTGTATTTCCTTTGACTAAACAAATTATCTTGCCTCAATAAAATTTGTATGAAAGTATATTAGACTTATCCCATTAAATTTCAGAGTATTGTCAACAGTACTGTTATAGAAAAATCTCCTATATGAGAGAAAAAAAATAGGAACTTTCAGGCTTTTATATAAGCTAATCATTTTGTAAAACTATACGTCTGCTTAAAACTATTATTGTGATGTGTAGTGTGCAACTTAATTGCTTTATTGGCTTCCCAAGTGATGAATTAAATTAGTACCAAAACTTGATTTTTTTTCCTTTTCTTTTTTTTTTCAAAAACTGATTTTAAAGCAAATAACTATTATTTCTTTAATAGTATTTATTATTGAGATAAATTAATAGGAAAAAATTATAGTAAAAAAAGAGAAAATATACATTTATGGAACTAATGTCTTTGGAGTGTTTAAAGAGTGTAAATTTTAGTTGAGTTCTGATATAATGATAAATTTGTTTTCCAGATAATATGAGAAATGTATTAGGCATTTACCTACTCTGTTTTTTTTTTAAATAAATAATTTAATTTATTATTATTATTTTTCCAAATTTAAAGATGTCCCCACCTAAATTAGACTTACAAAATTCACAAGCTATTGAGTGGAAGGGATGAGAAAAGGAAGAAATTAAGCCTTTGTATGTCATGCCACCATAACTCATATCTATGACCATTTGGTGCACTGTTTTCTCTGTGCGAAGATTTTGATGTTCACTTCAAAATGCAACTCGCACTAAAATTTAATGAATAAATTATTATTCACCTTTTTCAGTCTTTTCCAGGGTTTTATGGATAGTAATGAAATCTTGAGACCAGAGCTACCTGGCATCTGATCTGGCCTTGAACAAAGAGGATATGAAACTTTTTATCCTTTCTAATTTCAGGAGAGCAGTTACCTACCTTAAAAGGTAAACATGTTCTGTACTTCTACAGATCTCCACCTCATGTATCAAGTTCCCAGTTCATTGGGCCATTTGTTTTTGCATGTTCATTTGGTCTTTCTAAGATTATTTGTCAATGTGATCTGTTCTTCACAGTGAACCGACTTATTTCACAGGAAATCACTTATGCACTGAGAGAATCTGTCTCAGTGTGAGTACCTGTGCACAATTTAGTAGAAAACTGTTATACTTCCGTAACACTTTTATAGCCAGAAAACACTACATGCTAGATGTAGTTACAAAGATTAATTACTCCAGTTATAAACTACACACCATAAAAATAGCAGTAATTTTGCTTCAATAGATAAGGATAGATTCTCTGGCCATTTTTTTCTTGGACTTATCTCTTCCTCTTTGAAGTCCTGTCACTGTAACTCAACTGTGTTATAACTTTCATGGTGCCATAATTCCACTAGGACTTAAGAAGCTCATAATATGTGGGTTGGAACAGTTCTAACAGAGCGCCTGGGGTACTATGTATCTTTTAGTCACAGTTTATAGAAAGGACACTAATTCTTTGCCTCTATTTAATGATGGCATAGTTGAAGCCTTCTATATTCCATATAATGAATCAACCCAGGATAATTCCCAGGAAAGCTCCTAAATTTGATGGTTGTTGACAGTAACTTTCTATCTTCATGCAAAAATATCAGGTGACACTGAATTAAGATGGAAGTGATTTATGTTTGAAATTAGTTTGTCAGTTCATACTTTTCACCTTCAAATAGCAAATTATGGTCACATCAAATTGTTTGAGAAATTACGCAAAAAGGAAGCAAATGTTTGTTTAGTAAAATAATGGCTTAATGAGAATGTCAAAATAGCAAACACCATAGATAAAACAGAAAAATTACAAGAGACCTGACTGGAAACTTTGCTTATGAAAAGTGGGGTTTATCTAAATCATAGACCCTATAGAGAAAGCATACAGTGAAATGGTCATATGGAATGTGAAGAATTTTCTTGGATAAATGAGGGTACTTTATCAATTGTCTTCTCTCTGTCTCTTTTGTTAATCATTATATTGCTTTGTATCTATTTTGGTCTATATCGTCTGTAATACTTAACAAGGAACACAGAACATGGACTTCAGGATGGATACACAAAATAAATGATTATATTCTCATTCTCGTTTTAGCAAGGCAGCATGGCAGACACTTGACAATTTCAAATCTTTAACTGAAATTTTTCACCCAATGTTGTTTTACAAAAAATGTCTTGGAATATAAAGAAAGGGTAAGTTCCTTGCTTCAAGTCAAATGGAGGATGGATGCAAAGACAATAAATCAAGTTTCACACAAATATGGAAAGAAATGTTCCAGATACAGTGTGGCATTTGCAAACTAAATGTGTAAAGATCATTATCCATATCTTTTTAAATACAGGGAAGGTTATTAATAACAAGTGTTTTTCTCCCTTCTCCTTATTATGACTTTATTAAATAAAAATTAAATGTAAACATAAACCACTTTCCCTACTTTTTGGGCATATACTTTGAAAATGCTCCTGGACTGGGAGGTGAGTTTGACTAGGGACATGCTTTTCATAAATTTCCATAATTCCTAAGCTCCATTCTAGGAAGCAGAGGGCTAATAAAACTCAGATCTGCTGTCTGTTGAATGGTATGCTTGTTCTGATAGAAACTCGTCAATCTGGGCTGTAGTGATTTTTTTTTTTTTTTGAAGTAATGTCTTCCTAGAGGAAAATTTGAATGGAAATAAGCAAGCTTTCAGTTGAGAGAGAACTGGAAAGACATATCTACAAGTATATATTTTAAATTTAAAATATTGCATATTTGTTGAGTAAATCACCCTCCAGTCTAACTTCAGTTAATTTTGTATGGTCTTTTACTATTGAAAGAATTAGTTAGATCATTGTATTTCCCTTTACAAAAGGATTATTCTTTAGACACACTATTTCTACAAGGACATTTTGTGAAAATATTATAATTTAATATATATTTATAATGAATTTCTTTTTTAATTTGTTCTAATTAGTTACACATGACGGTAGAATGCTCTTTGATACATCATACATAAATAGAGTATAATTTCTCATTCTTCTAGTTGAACATGATGTAGAGTCACACCAGTCATGGAGTCATATATGTACATAGGGTAATAATTCATTCTACTATTCTTCCTATCCCCATGCCTTCTCCCCTTCCTTCACTCCCCTCTACCTAATCTGAAGTAACTCTATTCTTCCCTAGACCCCTGCCCTTATTGGGAATTAGCATCTACATATCAGAGAAAACATTTGGCCTTTGATTTGGGGGGATTGGCTTGTTATGCTTAGCATGATATTCTCCAGCTCCATCCATTTACCAGTAAGTGCCATTAGGTCATTCCTCTTTAAAGTTGAGTAATATTCCACTGTGTATATCCATTCATCTTTTGAAGGACACATAGCTTGGTTCCATAGTTGAGCTATTTGGAGTTGAGCTGCTATAAACATTGATGGGGCTACATGACTGTAATAGGCTGATTTGAAGTTCTTTGGGTATAAAGGAGGAGTGGGATAGCTGGGTCAAATGGTGGCTCCATTCCAAGTTTTCTAAGGAACTTCCACACTGCTTTCCATAATTGTTGTCCCAACTTACAGTTCCACCAGCAATGTATGAATGTACCTTTTTCCGCACATCTTCGTCAACATTTATTGTTGCTATATTTATAATAAATGTCTAACCTCAAAAAAACCCTTGTATTTAATAAAGAATGCTCCAAATTGGTCCTAAAAAGTTATATATCACAGCTAAATATATCTTTCTTCTGAGTCAATTTTGTGTCACTTCTTAAAAAAGCATTATATCATGGCATATCACTTTTCTGGGGAAAATTTCTAAGTGGATTAAAAAGCAGCCCTCAATCCTCCAAATGTCCAAAGTGTAAAATGTTAGCATTAAGGATTAAACCATTAATGTGAAAATGGATTTGCTCCACTTAAAAAATGAGTTGTACAGAGCCATAGCTGATATGTTCATGTACTATTTCTAACAAATAAATCAAATTACAGCTTTCATATCACAATGCATGTCCAGTGACTCTGTATAAAAAATAATTCAAGAAAACAACTTTTCCATTTTTCAAGTGTTTACAATCATCATTAATAGTTAAAATTTGTTAAAATTATTACCATAGTTCAATATGAAGGGAATATTTCTGAAGGATTGTAAAGGACAGAGTATTATGATTCAAGAGTTTTAGAACACCAACTCCAGTATGGGGAAAAGTTTCTGAAAAATTCATCAATGTATTGCCAGTAAAGAAGTACTATTTGTTTACTCTTATAAACAAATATTAAAATTTAGAGTAAGGAGAATTAAAATTTAAATTGCAATAAAAAGGCAATATATTCTAGAAAGATATTTGGGTCACATAAAGTATTAATTTCCATAATGTCTTTTGTAATTTATTAACTCTAAGAAGTTTTAGAATCTGTCATGAGAATGGTTCTTTGCGCAATTATCTGAGCAGCACCTATTTAAAAAACAAAATATATTTCAGAATAAATTATGAGGAATATGTTCTTTTGAGAATTTTCCCTTAAGACATATATTATGTGCACAGAAATTTCTATTTTAAAGGAGGTTATTTTGCTTGATGTTTCCACTTTTAGGAGAGAGGTGTGCATTTGATAGGAGCACAT
This sequence comes from Marmota flaviventris, assembly GCF_047511675.1. NCBI lineage: Eukaryota > Metazoa > Chordata > Mammalia > Rodentia > Sciuridae > Marmota > Marmota flaviventris. Next base: position 158,953,223 of record NC_092500.1, read on the forward strand.
AGAACAAAGCTGCTTTTATATTTATTCTAAAAAATGAAAATCTACCATGTAATTTAGTGTACTTTACTAATGAGTAAATATTTTCTTTCATTTAAACTGTCTTTGTTCAAATCTAACTCTGTCCATAAGAATGTTCTTTAGTAGTTTTCCTTTTTGTTTTTTGAATGATTTGGTGGTTGCTGTATTTGTTTTGGTTTTTGTCCTGGAAGAGAATCAAGTAACTGTGTGTCTGTGATGACACACATACATCTCTGGCCCCATGAAGTCCGGTTAAATTTGTTCTAAGAAATACCTCACTTTATAGTCCTCCTGAGACCCAGTGATTTAATGTTGGCTCTTTAACATTAGCACAGACAGAGGTAGGAACCAGAGAGAATAGACCTACTTTTGTTCTAATTGGAATATCTATTAAAGTTGATTCACTTCCTTGATTAGTTCCTGTCTTATTTCACCATCCCTTTTCCCTGCTCACCTGGACAAACAGACTTGTGCTTCAAATCTCAGTTTACTTGCTCTTGCAGTTTTCTTAGGCTCTAAAACTAGGTTACATGGCTAACTTGTGTTCCCCAATCACCCAGACAATATCATATTGGCTTACAATTTCCAGATCCCACTAAACTATAAACTCAAGATACTTGGCATAAATACCCTCTATCTGGTATTAAAAAAATTCAATATTTGTTAAAGGGATTGTGTAAGGGGATATGTAATGATTAATATTCTTTAGAGATGGAATAAATGTTTATGTGGGTTGTTGAAGTTTATGTCATCCTCATGACACTATATTAACTTACTAAGTCATTTGTTTTGTCCATAATATACGATATTCTTAGCACCTAGTATGTAATTGGCAAACATTGCCTTCTCTAAGACTTCCTGAATTTATTCATCAAGGGATGAATGAGTGCACAAAGTGCAAGGCGAACAAAAGAAACCTTCTCCTGTGAACGGAATGTGTCCCCACAATTCATGTTTTGGAATACAGCAGCATTTGTTGGCAGACAGAGCTTAATGGGAACTATTTAGATCATGAGAGTTCCACTTGCATGAATAGGTTAATGCTGTTATGAGAATGACTTGCAGGCGAGTTTTTACTCTCTTTAGCTCTTCTGTCATTTGAGAAATAGCAATTCTTCCACCTGAAGGACACATCACTCAAGGTGCCATCCTGGAAGCAAAGACTGGCATTTTACTGTATGCCAAACCTGCTGACACCTCCATCTTGTATTTTCCAGCCTTCAAAACTCTGAGAAATAAATTTCTCTTATTTATAAATGACTCAGTCTGCAGTACTTTGCTATGACAGTACCAACAGAGTAAAACAGAAATTGATTACAGAGCAATGAATTGTTGCTATAATAAAATGTGGAAGCAACTTTGAACTAAATGTTAGGTGAGGTTGCAAGAGTGCTCCCCGCAATTCTTGCTTCACTCTTAACTATCTCCTGAACCTGGGATTTTCAACTGAGCATAGAGAAACTCTCAGGAAATTCTCAACTGTTATTTTAGTCAGCTTTTCTCGCTGCTGTGACTAAAGGACCTTCCAAGAACAACGGTAGAGGAGGAAAAGTTTATTTAAAGGCTCACGGTTTCAGAGAAGTCTATAGAAGTCCATAGAAGGTCAGTTCCATTCTTTGGGGCCCCAGGTGAGGCAGGATATCATGGTGGAAGAGTGTTGCAGAGGGAAGCAGCTCACATGTTGATCAGAAAACAAATAGAGTCCACTTGCTAGATACAAATAAATATCCAAAGCCATGCCCCAATTCCCACCTCCTCCAGACACATCCTACCACTTCAGTTACCACTCAGTCCCTATGAGGGGATTAGATCACTGATTGGGTTAAGACACTTACAACCTAATCATTTCTTCTCTGAACCTTCTTGTACTGTCTTACACGTGAGCTTTTGGGGGACACCTCATATCCGAACCATAACAACTGTATAGATGCTTCTATGTATGCATGTGTAGAAATTATAGACTTCCTTTTATTAAAAATAGTTTTGAATGGGTCTCTGTCTCCTATTACCTGACAATTCATGATGGATGGAAGCAGTTTTTAGAAGACTCTTGAAGATTCCACATCTTCCTTCTTTTGTCTTGGATCCTTTTGAGTGACTAATATTATGCTACGCTACAACTCACTTATGTCTTTCAATAATGGAAAATTGTCTTTTTACCAAATTTGTGTTATTTCAAATTTTTGGTCCCTTGACCCTGGGTTAAACAGATATTGGAACTTCAATCTTTCTATTTTTTCAGGAGTCAGCAAACTAAGGGCTCAGTTTAAATCTTGATGGCCACTGATATTATAAATAAAGTCTTCTAAGATACAGTTGAGTTATTGAGATAAAGATCATATGGCTCACAAAACCTACACTGCTTACTTTTGGCCTTTTACAAAAATGTGTGTCGCCTCTTACTAAAACTGTTTCCTCCATATTAAGATGGATTTATCTAATAAATGATAAATAAATAAATACAACTCTATTGAATTAAGGTCTTTATTCTTTTCTTGATCTTCCTTAATCGGTTAACCTGCAATTAGGATAGGAAATGAGAAAGTTCAGCTGATATTAATGCACCCATGCTTATCTAAGTTGCCCATGTAGTGACAGAATATTGAGAACTTTCCATTTATATTATTTTCATTTAATGAAAAACCCCATCTTGTAAATAATGGAATATTGCAAAAACACCCATGACATTATCATTACCAGGTTTCCAGAAAGGAATTATATTTTCCATTTTATTCTGAAATTTACAGTCTACAACTTTATTCAAATACATATGGGGCTATTAACAGTTGACAGCTGTCAGACAAGGTCAAACAAAATGACTCATTAAAGTCATGTTTTTAAAAAAGACTGACAAAATGTTTTATTCCTATACTTAGTTACTGACTAACAATTTTGGCAAGGATTTTGTATCTTTTTGCCTTATGGGTTCACAGAGTATTCATGCTAGAGAAATTTTTAGCATCCATACTAGAGAAGTTTTTAGCATCCAGTATAAAAATAAGTATAATTCAGATTGATTCTATAATTGTGTGCCTGTCTGTGTATGAAGGAGGAACGTTATACACATGGTTTTGTCAACTTTGAACTATAGAATTTTGATTGCAACATTTAGTTGATCTCCATTCAGTTCAGTTTGTTTTACTTCAAAATTACATATGTATTAATAATTAATCCATTTTTAAATGAGAAGCTGTCTGACAAGTCAGAGTGACTATACTGACATCTTGTGATAAGATCCAATTTCATCATACAATGTTTTGTGATATAAACCTTCAGTTCTTCTTCATTAAATATCAGTGATAATATTTATATTACTGAGAACCTAAATGTATCTGTCTTGTGAACTTTTTGATGTGTTCCAGAATACTATTATATCATTACTGTAACTTTTTCTTAATTACATTTCCTTAACATTTATAATTGAGTTTATGTTTGTAGCACATGCATTTATTTAGGTTGGGCTTACCATACTTACTCTTATATTTCTAGAGTCCCAGAATTGGTATGTCCTAAGCTGCCATAATGAAATATTTAGACTGGGTGGCTCAAACAGTGGAAACTTATTTTCTCACAGTTCAATAGTCTAGAAGTCCTAAATCAAGGTGCAGATCTTTTTGGTTTCAGATAGTAATCAAATTTCCTGGCTTACAGCGGGCTTCCTTCTTACTATGAATAATTGGAAGTAGTCCTATTCAAATTTCTAGAGTCATAATTACTTATGGCTCCAAGAAACAGCTAGAAAACTGAAGGAGTATACATTTCTCTCTAAGGAGTGAATAGTTAAAAAAATAGTAATAAACTTTATGACTACCTGAGGAAATTTGTACAAATTATTTCATCAAATCCTCACATAAACAAAGTAGAATCAGGCTATCTACCTTGAGGTTATATAAATAAGACAAATTATATCTAAGAATACTGTAAGCTGTAATGATAATTCTAGATATATAGTCTTGGTATTAATATTCTCTTAATCAGAATAAATGATAAGTAAGTTCTAATCTGTTGATCAGGAATTGCATTCAAAGTGTTGTTCTATCTCCCTGCATCCTGTCAGTTTTCTCTGAACCTAGAAGGTAGGATCTGACTGACTAATACGGCCTTACTTGAGACAAAACAAAGGACTGAAGTTTTAACTTTCATTTCTCAATGAAAATATAGGAAATAATGAAGTCTATATTTTTTTCAGTCATGAAAATTTCTCCAAATCCACACTCTCAAAATCTTCTTATTTCACATGAATAGAATATTTAATGGAACACTGACTTCTGACCTCTGGATATTATCAGGGTTCAAACAGTGAGTTTATAAAATAAATTTCACAGTTAATTTAACTTTGTTGTTGAATTAATCCTTCAGAAAATTTTCAAGGGGAAGAGTTTATAAATTTTATGTGAAACATTGTTTTTACTTATCCCCACCATTCATTTCCACATTCTGTGAAGCAACAGGTGACTATCAGTAGTAAGTCTTACTTTAGAAGCCACCCATGAATGACAGTGAAAAACCGACTTTTGAAAGCACTCTCTTTATGCAGGAAAGAGAATGGAAGGATACAATTCATTCCTGTTCATTTTCCTTTGAAATTTGCTATGTTATATACCAAACATATGTGTGTGGAATGCTCTGGGGCAAATCTGGAAACAGAAACAAATCATGACATTTATAACCATTTGCCAACACTCAGCTAGATTATTTCAAGCTGTTGTAAATTTGTAATGGGTCACCATCTGTGACTATTTAAAATTTATAACAGGGGAGAAAGGAGAATATGTCTCGAGACTTCAAGAGTTTACTCTCTGCTCATATATTTAAGCCATCCCTCTTTTACTCTAAAGCATCCTTCTGTATGCTTGTGAGTTTTCCTACTTGCCTGCCATTTAATACTGCATACAGATATGGATTATATCACAGGATCTATTTTTACATATATTCTCTATATGACAACTAGAAAATTTCCTTTACCTACTTGTTATTTTATTATCCTATTTAATATGAGTTCACTATTGTTTCTTTTTTAAAAGTATTTATTCTCTAGTTGTAAGTGGACACAATATCTTTATTTCATTTTTATGTGGTGCTGAGGATCGAACCCAGTGCATCAGGCATGCTAGGTGAGCACTCCACTGAGCCACAACCCCAGCCCCTCATTCTTGTTTCTTTACCAAACTGTATATTTACAAAAAATTTAACTGCAACTAGTGACTAAACTATGCCCAGTGTGAATTTAAAGCCCATGTGATGTGACGAATATATTTTTTAGTTGTCACTGTCTTAAAGAATTTATTCTGTCATAAATGAAACTTTGAAGTCACTTAGATTAGAAATTACAAAGAAAATAACTTGAGAACATTTCATTTAATTTTAATCACGCAAATTTAGCACATAAATTGAAAATAAAGAGAAAGAGAAGGAAATAAAGTTTTTATTTTCTTTTACATTATATTATATTATATTAAACATAGATTATATTCTTAATACATTTATTACTTGTAAGGTACTTATGAAGTGAAAAAAAAAAACTCCCATGAAATGGGAGTACTGATAACTGATTATATACTAATGTCTGTGCTAAAATAGTTAGATTTTCAAGGGTTAGTAAATTTATTTTGGCATTTGAGAATTATCAGTATTTTATCCTCCTTTTTTTGTAAAATTGCATTACTGCAATATCTTAAGGGCAACCATATTCTATAATTTTCATGAATAAGTTACTTTATTTCCATCTTAGTGATCAGTTGCTTAACAACTACATGGTTGATGAAACCTACCAGATTTTATCCTTCTCTTTGTAAAATCAGTGGTTTAGAGTTCTCACAATACATTTTCAGTTACAAGTCTCTGAAAGATGATTAATAAGTTGTTATCTTCTATTTTCTGGTAGATTTTATTTTTCTGCTTCAAAGCCAAGCCTCTTTTGACTTCCATCACTTGAAAGTTAAATAAAACCTTTCACTCTGTCTTCAAGAGATGTTATTCCTAATATTTGAACACTTTTTCATATATAAATTCTTAGTAAGATTGGTCAGTCTATCATATCCAGTCAATCAAGTTGTTTTAATAGAAAATCTGCTATGTTCAAAATATTTTGCTGGATTGCATGGCAGGGATGATTTGTACTCTACTCAAGGATTTAAAATTTATTTTGAGACCACACATACTGATACAACAGTGAACAATAAGAGGCATTGTTTTGTAAGTAATCAACAAACATAGAATGTAAAATAGTCAAGGGGAAAAGGCAAAATTCAAGAAAGGAGAGTTACAATTAGATTTCCTGAATACTATAGACAAACAAACATGCAAACTTTACTACACATGAAAATAGTTTTCCTGAATGCCTCTTAAATATATAGCAAGAAATAAAAGTGTAGGTGTTTGTAAATGCATTTAGCATCTTAACTATTCTATTACAATTAGTTTATAATTTGGAATGGAATTGCAACCCCTAATATATACTAGATCATTAACAAAGTAGCTGCTATGTACAGTTTCCCTCCTCAAAAAATACATGAAATAAATATCTACAAAAGAAGACTTAAAATATACTCCATTTGGAGACATAAACTCATTCTACAAAGACAAAATGTGAACATGTGTATTTTGAGTTGTGCTATTACATTCATTAACAAATTTTTTTTGTTCCTTATAAAGAAATTAGTACTGGTCATAAAGAAATCACAAGCAAAGAGATACAACCATGTGTATGACATATTTATTATTATCAAGTAAAATGAGTTATAAATTTAACTACTTAAATTTTGATAATTTTTAGAAACAAGTTCACTTGTAAATCACGACAATTTGGTGATATACTGTCAATATGTAAAATTAAAATCAATATCCTTTTTTTAAAAAATAGGTAATTTTAAAGACACCAAAGGAAAAACACATGAAGAATAATAGTTTGGATTTTGGCATCTTAATGTGAATAAATAAATTACCAAATCTATTTCTTCTTATCAATATGCCACAAACCATAAGTCTTAAAGTGATTTTTAGAATGGATATTATGTTGAGGATCCAGTTATTCTATATAACAGAAAAACAGCAGTATTTTTTAATAAAAAAGTTCTGGTGGCAGTGTGTATCAAGATCTCATAAGTAAAGGGTTATTAATATTTTCCCATAAGAATTAAAATGTGAGATTCTAGGCAAACCCAAAGTCTGTGTGTTTGCTGCCTTATTTCCACATTCTCTTAATCAGTCTTTGTCTTCTGGTCAATTAGCAAATAGTGAGAGCTGTTGCCAAGAAATTGAAGTTGAAAGAATTGTGAAATAAGATCAGTGATTTCCAGTTGATTCTACTCTAATTTCTAATGTTTACTGGCTTTCTGAACCTCTTTACAACAATGCAATAATGAAAATCATATGCAACTTTTTTTTTAATGTTTGGGAATTGATTCCAAGGCCTGGGGCATACTAGGAAAGCATTCAACCATTTAGTTCCACAAACACTAAAATCAATCTGTCAACCCTCCTCTTTATTTCTGTGACCTTTGAGAAACTTTGTCTCCTTCAGGGTGGTGTGTTTTAGACTTTTCAAATCAACTTATTTTAAAAAATCATCTTAGTGATTTTTAGACTTGGTAATTTTTATTTTGTTAATATGCGACTGGAATTAATGGTTTCTGATTTAAATGAAACAATGATAATAATTTCTCTTATGATACCTCCTGAATACCTAGCCTCTTGGGATAAAGATATCATGTTGGTAGCATAATGTTTAAATCTTTTCCAAATTTCTGAAAACCAACAGATCAAACAAGATAGAAAAAACAAATAAAAATCTAAAAAAAATGGTGACATTCCTACTCTGGGCCATGAGTGTAAAGCACTATCAAAGATCTCAGAAATATCCAAGGGTCAACCTTAGAGACCACTGGAAACACCCTGCATGTTTTGGCTAGTTCCTAAACATCACTCAGTTTTAAAACCTTTAGCTCCATTTGTTCCATACCATCTTTGTATTATTGTCATAAATTGTAATTTATTGTATATTTTAACTATATGATGCATTATTATGATTGCATTGTCAATCAACTATAATTTATAAATATCCACCTTTTTATTTTTTCTGGCTCCCAAAAATCAGACTGACCTTATTTAAAGTTTAACTATATATATAAATTTAAAGTTATACATATATATATATATATGTGTGTGTGTGTGTGTGTGTGTGTGTGTGTATATATATATGTACATAAAAAATTTTTTTCAAGAAAAGCTAACTTGCATATGGAAAACGAAACTGTGATTTTTCTCTGACATCACCTGAAAGACTGGAATAGACTCTCTGTTAAGCTAAGCATGCGATAATCCAGTTCATGCTTTATTATGCACTTTCAAAGTTTTAAACTTCCCTATAAGCATCTAATTTATCTTATATTATCTACATCTTTTAGAGATATATAGATCACTGGTTTGCATTTGGAATGAACAGTTACATAGCCTGGCTTTAATAACTGGACTTGTATAAGACTCCTTGTAAACTTGTGACTGGGCCTCCCTGAGACTTTCCAAATTTTGGTTGGTCATAAACCAGTGAAGTATTTTCAGTGCAACTCAGAAAGTTGCTTGAAAACACTTGCACGTTTTTGAAACCATCAGTGGTTGCCTGCCATTCTTTTTCCTGATGTACTATCAGCTTTACCTTTACGTAGATGTGCCATATATAAAGGGTTTTGAGAGTCCTTTCAGTCATTCAACAGCTATTAATTGTAACATCTGTGTTGCAGTTCATATATTTTCTACTGACCTGATTTAAAGTTTAATTCACCAAACTTATATTCTAGCCATTGAATTTTTTATTTCCAGTAGTGTATATTTTTAATTTCAAATGAACAAATAACACAGAACTTTATAAAGCAGGAACTACAGAAACTAAGGGATAAATACCAGAAGTCTGACACTTCCCTGTCAAATTCTATTTATCTCACAAGAGGATATTCAGTGACTTCAGACTTCACAACAGTTTGCAATGATTGATGTAAGTGGATCAGCACAGAAAAGAAGACTGTTATTATGGAACCTCCTCATTCTTACCCCCTCAATTAGTTTGTGTGACTGATTTTCTCCAGCCAGTCATGCCCCATAAATCCACAGGGTCCAGTTTGGTTAACTGTAAACCATCTAGACAGGCCAGGTATATCCTAAATATCATTAGGGAATATGGGTGAAAGTTCTTAACAGTGGTCAACACAATCTGATGGGAATATACATTTGGATCTTTTGAAATGAATATATGAGAATATATATTTGGATCTTTTTAAAATGTGAGCTTAAATTTATTCTGTACCATAACCATATATCCTTGAAGGGCTGGGGATATCTACCAGCTGTCACATATGTACACACAGACACATTCACATTTCAAAAGAGCAATTTACATGTAATGTCCTAAAACTCTTCTAGGAAATATTAACATTATCCAAATTCAAGTTTGTAGAATCAGGAGCCCTAATACTCAGTCACTTCAAAATTTTTGGCTTCTTTTACTAATGTATAAACTATTAAAATTTTAACATAAATTCATTGCTTTATCTATTTTCTTATTAACATTAATATTTATAAAGATGATATTTCTATTATTATTATAATTTTTCTTTCCACGTAGAAGGTACCTTTCATTTCTCCTCACATCTGTTAATTCCGCAATTTCTCATGAACATTAACAATTCAGTATTAATAAAATTTTTCCAAAAATATTGTTATATTTTATTTTCATTGTGGTGAAATACATTTTAAAAAGTTTACCACCTGAATCATTTTAAATGCACAGTTCAGTGTCATTAAGTATATTCACATTGTTTTGCTACTATCACTACCATCCATCTACATAATTCTTTTCATCTTGGAAAACGAAGCTCTCTGCCTACTAAGCAGGAACTTCCTATTTCCTTTCAACTCTGCAACCACTATTCCACATTTTGTCTTTAGTAAAAAAGATTCTAGGTACTTCATTTAAGTTAAATCCTATGGTATTTGGCCTATTACTAGCTTATTTTCTATGGCATAACATCCTCAAGGTTCATCCATGTTGTAGCATGTGCCTGAATGGCTTTCAATTTTTATGACTGAATATCACTCCATTGTATGTGTATACCAAAATTTGTTTACCTATTCATCTACTGATGGACACTTGGATTGTAAGTAATACTACTATGAGCATGGGTGTACTAATATTATTGAGTCCCTACTTTGAATCCTTTTAGGCATATAACCAGAAGTGGGATTGCTGGATTATATGGTAATTGTAATTTTAAATATTTGAGGAAACTCCATAATCCTTTTCACCCTCGAGACATCATACCATTTTGCTTTCTCCCCAACAATTCACAAATGTTCATCACATCCCCTAACACTTGTTTTCTGTTTTCTTTGATTCTGTTACTTTTTGTTGTTGTTCATTTAGAGTAACTATCTTATTGGGTATGAGGTTCTATTTCAATATGGTTACAACCTGCATTTTGCTAATGATTAGTGAATTTTTTTAATCATAATTTCCTTTTGGGGTATGTGTACTTTTAGTGTATAAAAACACTATTGATTTTTGTATGCTGATTTTGTATCTGAGATTTGCTGACTTCACTTAACGAGTTATTTTAGTTTTCATCTGTGCATAAAGTCTTTAAGATTTTATTTTTTTTAAAAAGTTTTAAATTCCTTCTTTTTAGATACACATGACAATAGAGTGTACTTTGATATATTTTACATACATGGAGTATAATTTATTCTAATTAGGATCTCATTGTAGTGATTGTACATCATGTGGAGTTTCACTGGTGGTGTACTTATATATGAACATAGAAAAGTTATGTCAAATTTATTCTACTGTTTTTTAATATCTTCTAATGGCTGATTTCTCTGGTCTAAATGTTTCCATGTAACTGATTTCAAACTGTCAATGCACAAATGGAGTTAGGAAGAGATATAAACAATTGGTTCTCATAAACCATTGCAAGCTACATCTAGCAAATCACTGATTTAAGACACATTTCACCTCTGTTTGCCTCCTTATAAAGCCTGCAATTATCATTTTGTTAGATTCTTAAAGTGACCTTTTTATTAATCACATACACACATAGGCATATGTACCACATTTGTGTGTCTTTGTGTCTATATATTTGTAGGTTTGTTTGTACATAATATCTTCTATATTAAATATATAATATTTTAATATAGAAGATATTAAAATATATTTTAATATCTTCTATATAAAAAAATCAGATTTTTTGTAAACAAATACAACGTTATTTCTTTCTGATTTGAATAGACTTGATTATATTACTTTAATTTAAATTACATTAGTTAAAATAGCTTATTATTTCTATTTTTAGAAACCATTTTCAATCTAAGATAACCATAGAAGAACTAGACACATAGTATGCTTTTGTCTAGATTTAAAACGTACTTGGAAAAAAAGTTGCAATGATTGATTCTTTGAACCTAGTTCCTAAAATGATTGTTTAATCTGTCATTAAAATGAAAACACTCTATGATTACTAGGTTATGTATAATGTTTTTAGGTAGTGCTATACACAAAACAGCCTTCAATATTTATGAGACAGCCTTCAATATTTATGACTCAGAGCATATTCTGTGCTGGTTACCTAGCCTAGAGTGCATTCTCTTACTTCACAAAAAGATTTGGAAATAAAACAACAAGGGGAATGCTTTGAGAAGTGAGTACCTATGTACCATCAGGGAATAAAACAGTAGCTTTCTTTTACCTCTAGAAATATGATTTTTTTATTGTTAAATTTTTTAATGATTTTACCAAAAAATTCACTTTGGTAGATAAGATTTATGCATTTAAGACATAAGAGTTTGATGTTAATCAGTGAATTTGAACTTACACAACTTTTCTCATGAAATTATGTGTGAAAAGCTGATACATATAATTTGAATAATTAACTGCTTGAATTAATTCAGCCTGTATTTTAGTTTAGCATAAAGTCGAATTTCAAGAATTTTTCCTAAAAATGCATTAATAAGAGCATGTAAATATACATATATCCTTAAACATTGTACATGTATATACATAACATATAGTTTCTCTACAGCTCTATTTATGATAATGGAACATTGAACCAATAAACTATATGACAAATATATCAATAAATTAATGTTTATGAAGTTAAACATTATTTATGTATTAAAAATTTATGAAAGATGAATATTGTTACTCTTAAAATGTTTCAGTAAATGTGCATAGAATTTTTACCTTTTCTAAATATTTATATGAATATTTGTTCACATAAATGTTATATATATGCATATCAATATTCACATGATTTTGCATTAAGAAACAAAAGTTGAAGAAACATCCAAGCTCTTAAGGTTGTTATCTCTCAGGAGGGTTTTGGTGTGGAAATATTTAATGAAATTTTGTAATTTAAATTATATAGAATTTTAATAATTTAAAATTTAGCTTTTTAATATATTTTCTTTCTGCTACTGATGCCACGTATGAGGACAATTCTACATGTATATACAAGCAGAAATGTAAATGTACTTGAAATAAATTCCAAAGCAGTTATTAAAAATATTTATTATTCCATGCTGGCAAACTGTATGAATAAGCTTTACCTAAGAAATGTATTCTGAGGCAGATAGTGTTGGAATTTTTAAAAATAAACCATTACAAAAATATTGTACTGAGGAAATTTATGTATGGTCTCTACTTTGGATTTAAAAGGATCATTAACTTCATTGCAGAATTTAAGCAAGTGCTTTATAGAAAGGAGTCCCATGAATCAAGAATAAATATTTTAAAATATGAGTCCATTGAGGTTCCTTGCATAAACATTGTTTTCAAGGAGTTAAGAAAGTAAATACAGTTATTTTATTGGAGTCCCCAGCTAAACCACTGGTGCCACTAGATCTTTGTACTGAAGAACTATGGTTTTCTGCATTCTGTCTCTATGTGGCATCTGAAAGCTGGAGTGGATGACTTCTGCTTGAGGATCATCCACAGCTTTAAGAAAAATCATAACCCTGGGCCTCTTTGTAGGACTATAGGTAGCTGTAATTTTGCTACATTTTAATCAGTGGTGCACTGCAGAGGGAACACAAGGCTACCTGATGTGCAATGCTGGCTGATTTCTCTGGTCTAAATGTTTCCATGTAACTGATTTCAAACTGTCAATGCACAAATGGAGTTAGGAAGAGATATAAACAATTGGTTCTCATAAACCATTGCAAGCTACATCTAGCAAATCACTGATTTAAGACACATTTCACCTCTGTTTGCCTCTTTATAAAACCTGCAATTATCATTTTGTTAGATTCTTAAAGTGACTTTTTTATTAATCACATACACACATAGGCATATGTACCACATTTGTGTGTCTTTGTGTCTATATATTTGTAGGTTTGTTTGTACATAGTTTTTCTTTTCCAAATCCTTGCTACTTCTACAATAATGTGATGATTGATGATATTATGGGAAGATGTTGCTGAAAATGCTTTGGTTCCAAACTGAAGTTGACATGGAGTAAGGCTACCAAGGAGTTACAGTGGATAGTTTTATAAGCAAGAAATATGCCTTTTTCTTTTGCAAGAAACTGGTTGTTGGATCTCTTATCTTAGCTGTTCCATAATGGACCACACCATATAAATGTGGTCTATGTGAGCTGGGGCTGTAGCTCAGTGATAGAGCACTTACCTAGCATGTGTGAGACCCTGGGTTCGATCCTCTGCACCACATAAAAATGAAACAATAGAATAAAGGTATTTTGAAAATTTTTTCTTTAAAAATAAATTTTAAAAATATGGTCTCTGTGACCTAATAAAGTATCTCAGAGCAGAATGACAGTCAAGCAATTGCATAAATGCAGTTCAAAATTTCCTACTAGAAGAAAGTAATATTTCCAAAATCAGTTCAGACAATGTCTGACAGTATGCTTCCTCACATTTTAAACTACACCTATCTTCTTGTTAAATAACTGAGAATTAGAAATAACAGTGACAGCTTACAACATCTTTCCTGAGGTGGTAAGAAGTTATTCTCATAAAGGGCTTTACACAGCAATCCCAGCTCAAGTAAAATTTTATTAACAAATCATATCACCTAGGTTTTCTTTCTAAAGCACTGCGGAATGAGGTATGATTTAAGATCTTTACTTGAGTTATCATAATCCCCTTTACAACAAAAAGTCTAATGCATAAAACCAGACCTAAATGCACTCCTGATCTCACATCAAGACAAGACTTAAAAGAATTGCTCTCCTGCCAGGAGTCCCTGATTACTTTCTCTATTAAAAACCTAGGATTGGTCTTCCATGAGCTGCTATTCCATGGATTAAGCCAGCCTTTTGCAACTGTATAATGATAGGGGACAGAGAGAGTATTTCAGATCTTGCTGCATTTCAAAAGGAGTCGCACAGGCTTCCCAACATGCATCATGATTCCTATCATAAATATTATATTTCCCAGAACACTGAATTTGGCTTTTCTTCAGCTTTCCATGTTTGGCTCTCTTCTTAGACCCTCTCTAAGTTCCTCATACTATATTTCTATTTCTATTTCTATTCTAATGTCTAATGCTTGTTTTTATTTTTTTTTAAATATGGGTATAATTTATTTAACCAGGGGATTCTATCCTTACTTCTACCAAATCTTAAGTTCACTGGTTGTAAAAGTAAGAAGGGACAGTTATAACTCCCCTGGGGATCTTTATTTTGTTACCAAATCTTCAGAACTTTAGCAAATTTCCAAAGCAATTTCAAAATGCTACACAAGGATCTAACTAAGTATAGGTGAAGCATCACATGAAATTTGAAAATCACAAACCAACAAAACAAAACCAATTTCCAGGTAATTTGGATGTGCCCATTATTCACACCACTCAAGCCTTCACTCCAAGCATCCTTTAGGAATCGCCAGGGCTCTAGTTCAATAGTTCCCAAACTTAGCTGCATCAAAGTCACATGAAAAATTGAAAAAGAAAGCGAAACTCAAAACCATGTGTAGGGTCATCATCATCTACTAAATTTGAATCTCTGGAGTTGAGGCTAGAAGTCTGGATTGATTAAAGCTTACTAGCAATTCTGATATAGATTTATTACTTTAGATTATTCCTGTGGCCACAAAAGGCTGCTGCTACTGGATATTATCTCATACTCTGCCTGCTTTGTCTGCAGTCTGGTGAGCTCTATATTCAGTACTGTGAAGCGAGTCATTTCCAGTTAGGTTCTTCATCATCGCTTCTCTCACTCTGACTCTTCTGCCTCCCTCTTCCAGTTTTTAAGAATCCTTATGATGACAGTAGATCCACTTGGACAATCCAAGATAACCCCATTATTTTAAGATCAGTTCATTAGTGAATGTATTCCCATCTGCAAACTCTATTTTCCTTGGCCAAGCAACCTAGTGTTCTGATGATTAGGACACGTGAATCTTTAATGGTCAATATTTCACCTGCCATCAAACCTATGCATGATCAGCCTTGTTTTACATGCATGTGTGTCCATATTCACATGTGTGTATGGTGTGTGTATGTGCATTAAAGTCCTGATATAAAACATGATTCTTGCTGCTGGTAGTAAATAAAACAATACAAAAAAATTGAATATTTATCTATTTTTCCTTCTATCTATGTGGAAAACTACAGGGACAATGCATTTGACCTTTTGGTTGTTTACACCTTACAAAGATTGTTACTGAAAATTTTGAATTAACTTTGACAAGCAGTTTGAAAAAATAGAGATAAATCTTCTTGAATGTAATAGACTATATATATAGTAATATATGATTTTTAGTTATACATAAGTTATAAAACAAGATCAAATTGCATTATAGTATGCAATGCAAAGTCACTTGGAAACATTGGAATTAAAACAAAAACTAAGAAACATGCTAATGGAAAGGAATAAATACATATAACACTGTACAGTTTTTACTTAATGATGAGTTTTCTAGTGGCCAAAACAAAATAAAGTTATCAATTCTATAATTTTTATTATTGATTGTAAGACAGAATCCATTTTTATTTTATTGTGTATCACTAGATTCAGGGAGAAGTTACTGAGTGTATGTGGATGGACACACAGGGGAAAGAATTTGAGTAACATGAACATATATGGGGTATTTATCAAAAAAAAATCAGATTTTTCTTTTTCTGGTAAATACATCCTTAGGTAATTCTGAATCAATTTAGATCATGAGCATGGAATCTTGATTCCATTCAGCTAGTATGACAAGTCACGGGTGAGCCTCACATCCTTCACCATTGTCTTTTCAAACTCGCCCATATATAAAAATGAGTTCTGCTCTGAGTTTAAATACTCCTGAATATTTAATTGCTATATAGAATATGAACCATGCTGTGTTATATAAAGGAAAATTTATCCCAGACCACAAACAATTGGAAGAACTCACATCTAAAAGTGACTGAACATTTGCAGAAACATTAGCTCAATTTTTTCACATGTATTGTTTTAAACATTAAAAAATTTCCCCCACCAAAGAGAACATAAAAGCAAATATATAAATGAAAACTGTGTCAACTGAGTATGCATCCAGCAACATGTAATACTGATTTAATCTAATCACTATTGCTAACTTTTTCAGCTCTATTATTTCCTTGAATTCTCTTTAATGTACTACCAAAGAATCTTACTTATTTGAGAATAAAATAAAATATTTAATTGTAGTATGCATTTATTTGGAAATTGCTCTGCCAAGATTTGTGTAAGAAAATTAATGTACATTGCCATTTAATCCTTATAGAACTATTATTACTAGCATTTCAAAGACGACATGATAGAAAAAAACTAGATTTTAATGTTCAGACATGTGTGTAGTGAAGATCACATCAAGAACATACATGTGGCTATAAGAAAAATGTTACATCCGGGTCACTCCTTTGTCCTTACAGTGAGATGGTGTGTTCAACAAAGAGCACAAGCAGTTCTTAAATCCACTTCCCCTGTATTTTCAGGTATTGAATGGACATTACTGTCTTTTTTATTTTCCAGACTTATTGAGGTACCATAATACTACCTAGTGTTCTCTCATGAGGTACGTAATAATTTTTCACCACATAATTCCTAAATTTGGGCTACATGCTTCATGGTGGGTGTGCCTTCTAGTTGACAATCCCCATCACAGTTACTTCAGCTCAGTTCTCCCCACTTTGTTTCCTCAAATGAGCCACATTTTTTTACTCTGAGGTAATCATGTTTTTATGTACTCCCTTTCCCTAACTCCAGGTCAAATTTTCAAGCTTCTTACTAGAAATATTTATTAGAGAAAAAAAAATCGCTCATCATATTCAATGTGCCATAATCTGAAAAAAATTGCATTGCTTATATATGTAGTCTAGGTAAATTCTGTATTTTCTTCAAAATTAAACTGAGTAAATCAGACAAAAAATTTATAATGATTATGACAAAAACAAAGATTTTGTAATTTGGTGACTATAGGTTTCGTCGTATAACAAGTAAATGTACACAGAAGTGTCTAATATCTACTCAGAACTACTTTTGATAAGGGATATACTATCCACTTAAGCAAAACTTTCAGTCATATTTAACAACACTAATCTTCCAGAATATGCTAATAATCTATTTATAAAGTGTCAAAACATTTAGAGTTCAGTTGATTTCTATAACAATGAATTACTTTAAAGTGTTGTGCAATATATAGCACAGAATTTTAACCAAAAACTAAAATCAAAACATTCACACAATAATACTAACAGACCCACAATCAAGGTGATGATAAAATGAGATGTGATCTGTTCAGAGCCCTGAAAGACAGGAGAAAATATTTGGTGTTAGTCTAAAGGATGGTTCACTTTATATTTTAGAGGGGTAGAAACCTGGGAAAAAATAAAGGCAGATATTAACCATTCATTTAATTATTTAATCAATAAACATTTGTTGAATAACCTCTTAGAGCTTAGGAAATACTCAACCATCAAGAACATCAATAAGACAGACAAAAACTCTTATTCTTTGGAGCATCAAGTCCATTGAAGGGATTGGCCAAAACTCGGGAGATGATAAATCACAAATTGTATAGTATGATGAAAGAGTAGAATAAGGGGTTGTAGGAGCATCAGGTAGGGGTGTGCATGTGTGTAGAACGTTGGCCAACAGCATTTTAAATAGAGGCTCCAGAGAACACTTCACTGAGAAAGTAACATTTCAGTGGACTGGAAGACATCATGTGGCAGTTAACCATGTGAAAAAAATGGTGAAAGGATGTCCTAAGGAGAAGGAAAACTCAAGAGAGGTCATTTAAAATAAAATTATATATTAAAGAAATGTAAGCAGTAAAGTGTAGTTAGAACAGTTTGAGCACTCGGGGCAGATGAGGTTACAGAGAACAGAAGGGATGGTGTGGAATAATTGTCTAGAAAAAGAAATATAGCAAGATTGCAGGCAGTGCAATCTTGTGCTCAGCCAGTATCTATGGTCATGAATTTAAAGCAGGACTAATCTGTATCATCTTGTGTTCATCTCAAGCCACATTCAGCTGCACAAGTGATCTGCAATAGATGAAGAGTTGAATTTAATCAGGGTTGCAGTTACTCTACAGTCATATACGTAATACATAGAATAGAAACTACTCAAAGTTATCCCTTTCTGACCCAATTTTATGGCTCACTTATTTGAGCATGAGGCAAATGAAAATATATTTGAGACTAGCAAGTGCTTTCAATATGGTAAGATATAAATATCTCATAAGCAATAAAAATAAATTTGTGAGCTAAAATATATACTTTCTGTTACTCAAAACCCACTGAGCTGAATGTAACAGAAATTAGATTACTATTGAAAATTGAGAAAATAATAGCATATTGCCAAAGTAATATACAGATCAAAGTTACATATATTTTTCCAACAAAGTAGTTGAAACAAATTTCCCTCAGAGTTTATAGAGTGGCGTTGTAACTTTCTGAAGCATAGGGTCAGTCGTGAAATACAGCACTAGAAGATACTCTTCAAAGTCAAGACACATTGCATTCCATCAGTTTTCTTTCTATGATCAAATAGGTCATTATTATTTGCCAAGTGATGAAGGTTACATAAAATTTATAGCAATGGATAACACAAATATTTTATATTAATACCATATTAAAATAAAATAAAATTTCATTTTAATATAGTATATTTCTGTTCCCTTCCCCACCTTAGTTTACTATTAACATATTTAAATTCTATTTTTCCTATTATGTCCATATTTTTACAAAACCTACTGTAAAATTTGCGATAGGATTGTCTTCTGAATTTCTTAAATTTAAACCCATATATGTTGCTTCCAATTTAGTAGCATTGTGTCCTTCCAGAGGCATAGAAACAGTGGGTAGCTACAACTGCCCAACCCCATTTTGCTCAGAAGATGTTGTTACCTTGACAACAGTGGACAACAGAAAAACACAGCATACCAGTAAGTTCCCTGCACTTTAATAAATGGTTCTCTTTTGTCTATTGCTATATTCCTTGATGATAGAAATTTTTTTAAAAAATCACAGGATGCTCATGAATCTGTAGTGCCCAGATAACATTAACAAAGGCCATCTCTCTTATATGTCATTTTAAAAAATGTATCTTTTATCATAGTACTTTTCAGTATTTAGATGACTAATCATTCTACAATACCATGAGTAGCTAAAATAGAAGCTTGGTAAATAGAAACCAACATAAACTAAGTAAATGCTGCTTTATATTTAGATTTTGTGAGTCTATATATGTGAGCACAGATCTCTTTCTCTGAAATTCATATGGATAGAATGGAGGTCTGATGCCATCAGTTAAAATTAGTTTTTCCTCTTAGACACATTTTTAATGAGATTCCTACCTCTGTTGAAAATGAAATCACATTACCTAAGGCAAGCGCTCAGTATCATTGTACCTAATTAGCCATCAAACTCATTTAGTTTGCATTTATAAAAACAACAAGCAGTTAGTAATTAAAACTAAATAAATGACTCATTTGAATCATTCCAAATATATGTTTATTAACATTTTTCAGTAGAAACCTCAAAATGTAAGATTATCACTCTCTTCAGCATTTTAAAATTAAATAATTTATAATTATTCCAAACCCCGCTCTCTATCCTTTACATCCCCTTTGCATACAAACTGTTTTCTTTTTTCCTATTCTACTTCTAATTTGGATCAACAATATGCTTTGTTTTTGCTGGAATGATGACTTCCTGCTTCAGCATAGCAACTCTTGATACTTGTTCTCAACAACAAATTCACCAACCTGGTAGGACTCTGTCACTCTTTATTCTCTGACTCCCAGATGCCCAAAGTACCTGACACTTATTTCTTTAAACTATGATACATTTTTTATTGTAAGAAAAAATCACACAGCTTATATCATCATTTAAAATAAAAACATGTATAAGATAGTAAGCTACATACTGTACAATTCTCCATTTGTAGTACACAATTCAGAGACTTTTCATTTATCCAGAATTATGTGCAACCATCCAAAATGAAAGTTGTCATTTCCTGATCCCTCCAGGACTTCCTCCACTCATAGCTGTGATCAGCCACTGGTCTACTTTTTGTCTACAGAGTTCCCAATTTTGGAATTTTGTATGAATGGAATTATACAGTATATCAATGATTTATTGTGAATAGCTTCTTTTTTCCTGGGATTGTTTTCATCTCCTGTTGTAACATATTTGGGTAATTCATTCCTGTATAATGTTTCATTGAATAGATATCTTAACATTTTTTTCATGCATCCTCTGTTGATGAATATTTATATTGTTTCTACCTTTTAGCTATTATGAATAATGTTGCTATACATTCTTGGGTATAAGTTTCTTGTAAACATGTTTTCATTTTTCTTGGGTATATATACATAGGGGAGGAATTGATGGGTCATATTGTAACTCACTGTTTAATCCTATGAAGATGTTTAATAACTTGAAGAGCTGCCACAATGTTTTCATAGTGACTGAACTATTTCATATTCTCACAAGAAGTGTATGTGGGGCATTCAGTTTCTCCACGTTGTCACCAACACTTGATGTGTGGCATTTCAACTCTAGCCCTCTTGTGGATGTGAAGTGGTATCTTATTGTGGTTTTGAGATTCATATTCCTGATGACTAACAATATCAGGCAACTTTTCATGTGCTTTTTGGCTATTTGCATATCTTGGGCGAAGTGTTTATTCATGGCCTTTGCCCATTTTTAATTAGGCTCTTCTCATTATTGAATTGAAAGTGTTCTTTAAGTATTCTAGATTTAAGTCTCTTATAATATAAATGATTGGCAAATGTTTTCTTATTGCACGGTCTTGTCACTTTTGTCATTGAATTGATACGTCTATTTTTGTTCATCACCACCACTGTATTGAATATCATTGCTTGCAGCAAGTTCTTAAACAGGAAAGTGTGCAAACTTCTAATTTATTCTTTTCCAGAATTGTTTTCACCTATTTCATATGAATTTTAGAATCAGTTTTCAGTTTTGACAAATCAGCAAAAGATCTGACAGTTCAAGGAATATTGCCATCCACAATTTTAATTGTTTTCACACAAAAACATGGAATGTGTTTTCATTTATTTGGATCTTCTTTAATTCTTCTCATAAATGTTTTGTACTTTTCCAGTTGTTATTTGCTTCCCTTCTTATAAATATTACTAAATTTTTATCATCTTTGATGCTATTGCAAATGAAATAATTTTCTTAATTTCACTTTCAGATCATTCATTAGAAGTGTAGAGAAACACAAATAATTTTATTTTGATCTTATATCATGCAACCTTGCTCAATGATTTATTACTTCAAATAACTTTTGGTAGATTCCTTAGGAGTTTTTCTCAAGATCCAGGTCACGTCATCTTTATTTATGACCTGGATCTCTTTTATTTTTTCTCTACACCTGATTGACCTGGCTAGAACCTCCAGTAAAATGTTGAATAGAAGTAATGAAAATGGAAATCCATGATTTGTTGCTGACCTTAGGGGGAACACATCTGTCTTTCACCATTAAGTATGATGTGAACTGTGGGGTTTCTGTGGATATCTTTTGTCAGGTTAAGTAAGTTTCCTTCTACTCCTATTTTGTTCAGTGTTTATATCATGAAAGGGTGCTGGGATTTGTTAAATGCTTTATATTTTTTTTTGCAACTATAGAGATGACATTGTGATTTTTTTATTATATTGTTATAATGTATTGAATTAATTGATTCTAAGGTGTTAAATGAATTTTGCCACCCTGGGATAAATCCCATTTGGCCATGCTGTAGAATTGCTTCTATATACTATAGAGTTTGTAAATTTTTGTGTCCATATTAATAAGAAATATTAGTCTATAATTTTATTTCCTATTTCCCTTGCCTGGTTTTGTTTTCAGGGTAATACCTCAATTCTATGTTCTGATGTTAATGAGGTCAGTTTCTTTGGAAAGCAATAAGGAATTATATGTTTTAGCGTCTGTTTCATCTCCCAAGCAAACCCCTGAGCTAGGGCTTTGGGACTGAAGTTGAGAAAAACAGCAAGTTTCTCTCTGATTGGCATTTCCACTGTAATAGCTGACCACTTGGTAAAGGGAGGACAGTAACCTGTTTCCCTCTTGGCTTATCTCTCCTGCAATGTATCTACTCTCTCATGAGATTGAAGAAGTGTTATTGGGCTTCCTGTGTTTTCTCAGCATGCCATATCTAAGATAGAGTGTCCATTGCATAAGAAGAAGTGAAGCAGATGAGACCTCTCACCTCATACCAAACATCACCTGGGAATTTAGCCTCAGCAAAAAGCATCTAGAATTTTTCTGGATTCATTGAAATAATATATCTAATGCATTTAGTATGATATCTGGCATGGGTAAATGTTATATAAAATATTAGTCAAAGAGTTTTATCATTGGTATACAACCAAAATGTTAGAGATAAATTTATAGAATTAAATAATATTAAGTACACTATTACTAAACAAAGAAAAAACAAAGACTGATTTAACTCAGAAAGAGTGAATACAGAATAACAAACTAAATCAGTAAAATTTAAATTGAAATTAATCACTGGGACATCAAAAGAGTAGTCAAACCTAGAAGTATGACAAAATAAACTTAAAATATTATGAATAAATAACTCAAAAGTATCAATGAAATAATTAAACTTATAAAGGACATAACTCTGGAGGTATAGTGCAAAGAAGCTATGAGAAACAGAGGTAGGGCACATTCAGAGCAGTCAATAACTCGCAACCCCTTACATCTGAGTATGGATTCTTTCCTAACTGTAAATTCAAATTTAACAAAATGATCCAGAAGAGGTTTTTTGAGGAGAGTGTTATGTCTGCTTTTTCTAAACGTTGCGTATTTTTAAGTTGAGAAAAAAGTGCTTTGGAGAGACCATTATTTGCTTCAGCTTGGCAGAAAGAACACAGGTATGTCTGGATACCTTCCTGGATGAACCAAAGATAAAAATGAGCGACTAGAGGGCTGCTGCACTGGCAGTCAAGCAGATTGTTGGCCTGAAAGTCGCATTCACTCCCTGAGTTTTCCAGGACAAAGAATGTATGTTATCTGTGGACCAGGTATGGGCTATGCACCAAAGAAAACTGTCATCTACAATTTGTTGAAGAAGACTGCCTAGATGGGACAAAGGACACAGACAGAAGGTAGGACATCAGTATGGGAGGAGAAGAAAACAAGTTATTAGAAGAAAAAAAATATATAATTTGCCCTTGTGAAGGATGTTGCAGTTGAAAGATGCCCAGTAATGTGGGAAAGATTTCCACAAATAACTTGTAAAAATATTCAGAAGGGGAAGAATCAGGATAAAACCCTGTCAGTCCCAAGGGTTTCCAAGGTTAATACTATGCAGACTCTCTAGTAAAAAAGAAATAATTCCAACTCAATCTGTCTTTCTCCAAACATCAGTCCCGGCAAGTTCAGAAACCAGTGTTAAGTGGATCAGATAAGCAATGCTAGCAGTTCGTGAAAGAGAACAAAGAAATCAATAATATTTCCATTTTTGATACTAGACTCCTATTTACAGCAGAGTTGAACTTGAAGACAGGTGAGAGAATCTCATTTCAAATAAGAGATTGAAATCTTATTTTATAAGAAACCAGTTCAGGACCAGGAAAAGGGCTCTGAATTAGGTTGACCCCTGGATTGCAGAGTATCTTCTGTGGCCAACTTGACAAAGGAATAGGTGCATGTAAAAACACCAGTAGAAATAGAAATTGTTTCCTTTGGTGAGCAGAAGCATTTTATTTCTATGCAATACCATTTGTCTATGTTTCCTTTTGTTTACTGGAATTTTCATGTCAATACAAAACAATCATTGCCAGGACCAATGTCAATAAGCATTTTCCTTGTGTTTTCTTCTAGTAGTTTTATAGTCTCGAGACTTATGTAAAAACATTTAAACTATATAAATTGATTTTTGTATGGGGTGAGAGATTAGGTTTTGATCTCATTCACCTGCATGTGGATATCCAGTTTTTCCAGCACCACTTATTGAAGAGACCATACTTTCTCTTCTGTTTTCTTGGCAACTTGTCAAAGATCAGTTGG
This sequence comes from Marmota flaviventris, assembly GCF_047511675.1. NCBI lineage: Eukaryota > Metazoa > Chordata > Mammalia > Rodentia > Sciuridae > Marmota > Marmota flaviventris. Next base: position 158,977,747 of record NC_092500.1, read on the forward strand.
ATAAAAAAGTCACTGATTTATTTTTGTGCTCTCCATTCTGTTCCTTTGGTCTATGTGTCTGTTGCTATTCCAATACAATACAATTCCGATTCCTGTAAGTTTGTAATTTATTTTGAAATCAAGTAGTTTGCTGCCCTTAGCTTTGCTCTTCCAGTTTAAGATTGCTTCGATTTATCAGGGTGTTTTGGAGTTCCACAAAAATTTTGAGTTTGTTTTTCTATTTTTGTAACAAAATGCCATTGAAATTTTGATAGGGACTTTACTGAGTCTGTGGATCACACTGGGTATTATTAGAGAGGTTGCAACAATATTAATTTTTCCAACCCCCAAATAGGATATCTTTTCATTTATCTGTGTCTTCTTTCTTTATCTTCAATAATGCTTTATAAGTATTATTATACAAATCTTTTGTGTCTTTGATTAAATATATTATTAAGTATTTTCTTCTTTTTGATTATATTGTGAATAGCGTTGCTTTGTTAATATCTTTTTAAAACAGTTTGTTGTTAGTGCACAAAAACAAACATTTTTATATGTTTATTTTTCTATCCTGCAATTTGGTAAAATTTATTTAATAGTCCTACTAGTGTATTGTTGTTGAGTCTGTAGGGTTTTCTATATGTATGATCCTGTCATCTTCAAACTGGGATAATTTTATTTCTTTACGACTTTGGTGACTTAGTTCTTTTTACCTTCTCTAGATTCTCTGACAAGGACTCCTAGTACATGTGGAATAAAAATGTGAGAATGGGCATCCTTTTCTTATATTACATTTTTAAGGCAAATGTTTCCTCTATTAATTGCAACATTAGCTAGCTGCAGGCTTTTCATAGGTGGTATTCATTTTATGAAAGTAAGTTCTTTCTATCCATGTTTTGTTGCCAATTTTAAAATGAACAGGTGTTGAGATCTATCAAATGTTTTGCCTGTGTCCATTAAGATGATTATGCATGTGTGTTTTCATTCATTAATATGGTGTATCATTGAATTATTTATACATGTTGAAACTTCCTTTCATTCTATGGATATATCTCACTTGGTTGTACCATATTCTAATTTTAATGTGCTCTTTAGTTTGGTTTACTTGAGCTTTATTAAGGATTTTTGTGTTTATGTCCATCATGGATATTAGCTGGAAGTTTTCTTTTCTTCTCTCTTTTATTACTTTGGTATAAAGGTGATACTGGCCTCATAATGGAATTTGAATGCAGTCCTTCAACTCCTATTTTTGGAAGAGTTTAAGGATTGGTCTTCATCTTCTTGTAATGGTTGGTGAATTCACCTGGAGGCCGTTGTGATGTTATTTTCCTTGGATAGGAGCTTTGAGCTTTCTGACTTAGCCAAGTTTTCACTTATTGCTCTTCCCCATTTGTATTTCTTCTCAATTCAGTTATGGTAAGCTTTAAGTTTCTAGAAACCTCTTCATTTTTCTAAATCATGCAGATTGGGGGTTTATATTATTCATTATAGTCCATTTTTATCTGAGTCATCTATTAGAATGTTTCTTCCTTCTGATTTTATTTGAATCTTCTCTGTTTTTAATAATATTATACTGAATATGTAAATTTTCAAATAGAGTTGATATAACACATTTATGTGTATGTAAGATATGCACACACACAGATGTGAGGTGATGAATATTTAATTAGTTTGTATTCATTTTACAAGGTATGTGTATATCAAAACATCACTTTGTATTAAATATAAACAATTTTATTTGTCATGTATATGTCAATAAAACTCGGGGGGAAAAGCACATATAAAAAAAGGTGAATTTATAAGACTATTACAAACAACTTCATGTCAACATAATTATCATTGATTTTTGACAGTATGGTTATCTGTTTAAGAAAGTAGGCATTTAATAAGCATTTTTTGAACTTTTAAATGAATGCAGAAACTTTAGTGAGATAGTCCCATATAGAAGAAATACAACAACTAAATTCAAATACATTTAAGAAAAAGCTGTTTCTAAAATACTAAACAAAACACCATCTAAAATATCATCTAAAAAGGTTTCGAAATTTAAAGCCAAACAAGAAATGCTAAGCAGATTCTATTGGAAGAAGAACTGTAGAACTCATTTATAGATGAATAAGAAAGACAGAGTAAAATGAAAATTGAAAGAGCATATTCTTGATGGAAAAACAAAATGGTTCTCTGAGTGGCTGGCTGACCTAGAAAAGCAATTCAAATCAACATCCCAAATGGATGCTTCTACTTGACAAAACTGTTCTTCTTAATTTGGAATAATAGTACATAACTCAATAAATAATTTAAATTTAACTTATGCAATAATTAAAGGTGAAAATCATGAATAAATATAAATTTATAATAAGTAAAGCAATTGTTTCACAAAAACACATAGTTATTATGTCAGAATAAAACATTCAACAACAGAAAGTCATATATATTTAGCATTTCCCATGAAATTTTTCCATAAATTCTTCTGAGGCAGCTTGTCAAGTAATATATGGAGAAAAATAATAGAGTACAATAAAAAATAAAATAAAGAGAGAATAGAATAAAATATCTAACTTCTTCTGAAGCAGCATGCCAAATAATGTATCCAGAAAAATAATAGAGTTCAATAAAAAAGAGAGAATAGAATACAGTATCTTACATAATAAAGTATGTTCAAGGAGAAATATAAGAATGATACAAAAAAGAATTTTAAAGTAAATAGATGTGTACATTTACTTGATTTCAGGGTATGGAAAGATGTTTATCAGTAACAACCATGAAAGAAACAATGAAGGACAATTTGGAAAACAATTATTGTTAAATTTTTAAATCTTCAATTTAAATTTATGCATGGTAAAACAAACCACCAGGAATAATATGTATATAAATATGTTTTATAATGCATACTTCTACAGAATGTAAAATAAATGACAGAAATATACCATTAATAAACAAATCTAATAAAACCAAAAAACCTCACGAATGACCTGAGGTTATTGACATGTGTTGTTCAGAATAAAAATTACAAATTAACAATATGAAAGGATGTTTAGCTTCATTTGTCATAAAATGCCACTATGTATTGATGGTAGCAATGCCAATTGTTACAACAAACACACATCTCAGAAGCTTAATAGAATGAAAAATATATTCTTATCTCACTTTAGAGTCTACATGGTGTTTAATTTTCAATGGGTGCTAGCCACAAGGTAGCTGTTTTAATCAACTTTCTCACTGTGTGATCAAAACGCCTGACAAGAACAATTAAAGGAGAAAAAGATTATTTGAGGGCTTATGGTTTCAGAGGTCTCAGTCCTCTCAGTCTCCAGAATGTCAGCTCCATTCTTTGGGACTAGAAGTGAGGTTAGTCCTCACTTCATGGCGGAAGAGTGTAGTAGAGGAAAGCAGCTAGAAATATGGTCCCAGGAAGCATAAAGAGATTAAGCTCATCTCACAAAATTTATACCATAAAGCACACACCTCCTCCAGCTAAACCCTACCTGCCTATGGTCATCACTCAGTTAATCCCTATCAGGGGATTGACACACTGATCGGGTTAAAGCTCTCATAATCCAATCATTTGACTTCTATACTTTCTTGCATTTTCTTTCGTATGAGCTTTTGGGACACGCTGCATATCTAAACCATAACAGTAGCACAGATTGGGTGGCTTACACAAGAGGAATTTATTTTTTCACAATTGAGGAGGTTAAAAGCCCAAGATCAATATGGCAACGGCATTGTTTTCATGCAGGGTTTCTCTCTTTGGTTCCTAGATGAACGTCTTCCACCTGTGACTTTACATGCCCCCTTAGTAGCTGTCTTGTGTCCTCATCTCCTCTTCTTCTAAGGACTCCAGTCACTGAGGCTTAACCTCACTGCCTCTTGTTAACTCAACAGTCTCTTTAAAGGCCCAATCTCCAAATATAGTTTGAGGACTACTCCTTCTTCAACACAGGACTTCAGGAGAACACAGTTCAGCCTATTCTGGTGGGTCAGAAGTTCCTCCTCCATCTTGGAGCTAAGCCATTTAGAATATATGGCATCCTAGGAAGAAGTATAGACACAGCATTGGTTCAGCCTCTTGCTGTAAAAGGAATGATTTCTGTTTGAGGAAATCCACTTAAAGAAATATTCAGAGACAAATAAATACAAGGTTATTTATTATAAAATCACAACATTAAAAATTTTATAAATGACCTATTTTAAAGAAAGAGTATGTTTAATTATATCTATTTGATTGAATATTGTGCAACAATATGAAATCATTTTAAAAGGACATATCATGAGAAGTGAAAATGTTTAGGATACAATAGGTATGAAATACAAGTGGAATAATCTTATGGCAGGTTCTATGTCAATATATATATTTTGTTGAGGAAACATCACTATTGTACAGATTAGAATGGAAATAGATATTGCCATTTTAATGGTGGTTAACTTTGCATGTTGAATACTATAAGTGACTTTTTATTATTTATTACAAACATCTGTTCATAAAAATTCCTATCATGATATATCTTTTCCTTTTGAATTTTTTCTTTTTAAAAATCTCTCTTTTTGGATATACATGACAGAGTGTATTTTGACATATTATACATGCATGGAGTATAACTTATTCTAATTAGGATCCCATTCTTGTGGTTGAACAGGATGTGGAGTTACATTAGTCTGGTATTCATATATGAACATAGGAAATTTATGTCTGATTCATTCTACTGTCTTTCCTATTCTCATTCCCTCTCCCTTCCCCTCATTCCCTTTGTCTAATTCAATGAACTTCTGTTCTTCCCCTGCCCTTATTGTGTATTAGCATCTGCATATCTGAGGTAATATTTGGCCTTTGGTTTTTTGGAACTGGTTTTCTTTCACTTAGAATGATAAGCTCTAGTTCCATTCATTTACTGGCACATGCCGTAATTTCATTCTTCTTTATGATTTCATTGTGTATATATATCACATTTTCTTTATCCATTCATCTGTTTCAGGGCACCTAGGGTGGTTCCATACTTAGCTATTGTGAATTGAACTGTTATAAATATTGTTGTAGTTATGTCACTGTAGTATGATGATTTTAAGTCCTTTGCGTATAGAACAAGGACAAGTGATGGTTTCATTCCAAGTTTTCTGAGGAATCTCCAAGCTGCTTTCCACAGTGGTTGCACCAATTTGCAGTCCCACCAACAATGTGGGAGTGAATCATTTTCCCCACATCCTCATCAATATTTATTGTTATTTGTATTCTTGAAAATTGCCATTTGCACTGGAGCAAGATGAAATCTCAGTGTAGTTTTAATTTGCATTTCTCTAATTGCTAGAGATGTTGAACATTTTTTCATATATATATATTTGATGACCATTTTTCTTTCTTTTTTTTGTAAAGTGCCTGTTCAGTTACTTTGCCCATTTATTGATTGGATTATTTCTTTTTTTGGTGATGAGTTAGTTGAGTTCTTTATATATCCTGGAGATTAATGCTCCATCTGAAATGAGATGTCAAAGATTTTATCCCATTCTGTAGGCTCTCTCTTCACATTCTTGATTGTTTGCTTTAAAGAAGCTTTTTGGCCTAATGCTTAAATCCATGATTCACTTTGAGTTGATTTTTGTTCTGGGTGAGAGATAGAGGTTCAATTTCATTCTGTCAAAATAGCCGTACTACCAAAAGTGGTATATAGATTTAATGCAATTCCTATTAAAATCCAAATGATATTCATCATAGAAATAAAAAAAGCAGTTATAAAATTTACTTGAATAAACAAAAGACCCAGAATAGCTAAAGCAATCCTTAGTGAGAAAAGTAAAGCATGAAACATCACAATACCAGACCTTAAATTATATTACAGAGCTGTGATAACATAGACAGCTTGGTATTGACACCAAAACCATGAAGATATGAAGATGTATGGGACAGAACAGAATACACAGAGACAAACCCAGATAAATACAGTTATCTCATACTAGACAAAGGCACCATAAACATGCATTGAAGAAAAGATAGTCTCTTCAGCAATTGGTTCTGGGAAAACTGGAAATCCATATGTAGCAGAATGAATTTGAACCTCTATAATGATATGTTAATTAATAAAAAAGAAGAAAAATCTACCTTAAAAGTAAAAAGCACTTTTAAACAACCTCATTGAGGTTCAGATTGCTTATAAGTCCACCAATTTGTTTACAGTTAATAATTTTTAATGCATTTTCTAAATTGAGTAGTTATCAGTGTAATCCAGTTTTAAAGCAATTCCATCATGGAATCTGATCCATCAGGCTAATGACAGTTCATCTCCATTATCATTCTTAACCACAGGCAATCATTGATCTATTTTCTCTCTTCTGGACACTTCACTAAGTGCAAACATACAATATGTAATCTGATGTGTCTGAATACTTTAATTTAGCATAATATGAACCTCAATGTCTTCATTTAGTTGAGAAGGGATAATCTGGAGTTTTCAAAGACAAAACCCTACATTGAGGATCTAACAAGCTCCTTACGAACATATACAATTCTGTTCCTATTATTATGGAATTATATTTCTGGAATTTATATTTTTTTCTGATTAAATGTTTGGTGTTTTTGTGTTTTGTTTTATTTTGCTCCTTTGGGAGAGATATATATGATCAAAGGCACTGTCATAATATAGATATTACTCTCTATATTTTTCTTCAATTAATCCACCAACTCCCTGTACTACTTATAATTAATAAGTTTGCTTTAAGAAGTACTTGTATAATGGAAAACCCAGCATCCTACTCAATAAACTCAAATAGTCTAAGGAGGGCACACTTAATTTTCTTGATACCTTTGGAATGACATAATTCACTCTTCAGATATTGTTCAAAATTCTTTAATTTGAAATGACTAAATTTCAACAATGAGGTAGCTTTGTTTAACTTGTGTGGAGGAGAGACATGCTTACATGGCTATGCAAAATAGCCAAATCTAAATGTGAATTGTTGGATCTCCAAATTCATAAAATTTATTGGCATTATCTCCTCCAGGGAATCTTCCTTTGGAGAACTTGCCTTCTACCATGTTCATGGGGCTGAGATAGAAATGTAGGGATACAAGAGAATGTTGAGTCCCTAAAGAAAAAAATATCCCTTTTAAAATAGAGAACAAACACTGATAAGCAATGCATGAGCCAAATGAAGGAGCCTAATGGACAGAAAAGGGCCAAAATGAAAGGATGCCCTAAATAGCCTGTGAATTACATTGCAACTTTCCCTACACATTCTCTGAATATAACAAAACAGGAGCAAGACCACAACAGAAAGAGATCAATGATCTCATGAGGCTAAGGGTTAACACTTTTCTGGATTACACCTTGTGGCCCCACCACCTAGTTGACCACTCATAGACACAAATGCTAAGGTAAGCTGAAACCTACAGACCAGACTAGACCAACTGTTAATGGGAAACATGATCTGCCCAGTCTTTCCAATCCTGGGGGAAGACCAGGCACTTGGATCACACATATTCCATCTAAATATGTACTCTAATAAAAACCCCAATTTAATTCCTGTTAACGAGTTTCACTCTTGATATTGATCACATCCTTTGCTGAGTGTGAACCTTAACTTTTTGCTTTGTAACAAAGCTCTTGCTCTCTTTGCAGAAACCTGATTTGTCCTTAAATTCTTTTGGGAGATGAAATCAAGAGCTTGAAAGTGCCAAACAGAGGTCTACTCATACCCTCACTTGGAGACAGGGTGATTCTATCTCAATGAATTTGTTTCTGCTTCTCTTAAGACTTTATTATGCTAAGAAATGTTTGACACATATTAAGTGCTGAATTTAAATTAACATTTGCTGAGTTTTTTTTTTTTTTTTGGTGATTTTTACTCATCCCTGTCCTGATTTGTTACACACTAAGACATGCTATTAAGGAAAGAATGTTCTTACCTGCGAGGAATTCTGATATCATCTTTTAAAATATTTCCCTTCCTTCAACTCCCTTCTCCTCTGATTTCCCCTCTTGTTCCCACTTCTTCTCCCATTTTCTGTCCTTTTCTCTCATATATCCGTTAGTGACTTAGATTATAGTTGTATGGATTAAATCAAAATTCAGAAATTTCTATAGTGAAAATGAATTACTTTTAGAATCAGAGTACTCCTTGCCTGAATGTGATGAAAATATAAAATAAATAATTGCAAAATGAAATCAGCAGTCTAAAAATCTCCAGCCCCTCCCCTCCCCAAATGACATAAATACCTTCTGACTCTTCGAAGCAGAACTATTTCCAAGTCAGTGTAACCACTCTGAATAAGGTAAACATGAAAGATCTCTAGCTACATTTTAGCTGGCTAGAGCCCTGAGGTCAGAGCAATATTAGTTTGTAGACTAATTGCCTGTGGTCAGATGAAATTAGGTTGAGGCCCTGAGGACCCCTCCTTCCCATTCTTGTTCTAAAATTTTGCTGAACCCTCCCTTTATTCCCAGAAGCTGTTGATATTTGTTCTTGACCCTATTTCTTAGGCTTCAAAAAAGTATATGAACAGTATATGAAGATTCAGTGCCTGCTAATAAAAGGGATGTTTCTGAATTTATGTAATTTCAAAAAGGTTTTTGAAAATTATTAGAAAATAGTCCAAAAAGGCCAAGTGAGCATAATATTGTTAATCTACATTAAGATAAAGAAATAATATTTTTCAGAAGATGCATAGGTTAACTGAGATACATAACACATTTAGATTAGGATATTTTAGGTCATTGTGTTATATTTTCATCAAGGAAGATCAGACTTAAAAATATTTCAGATAATATTTGTTATTGGAGGTATAATAGTTCCTAAATATGTTTAGGATATATGTGTCTGTTGTACTGGGAAATTTCACATTTATAGCAAATATTATGTATTAATACAATATTAACATTTGTGATTATGTGTAAAATACCAATAAATATACATGTCTCCTTTCATCATTGATATTTAACTAGAATGCTTTGTTAAATTCAAACAATTATAGTACCTAGATTTCTATATTTGTAATTATGTTTCTATGTCATGTGGGAAGCTTAGTTAATCTCATGTCCAAGGAAAAATTTTAAATACCAAATACAAGTTAAACATTGTATTTTCTCTGAAAGATTTCTTACAAAAGCTTTATCAATGTAATATAATGGAATTATAGAAGACTGTTTAAGATTTTCCTTTTATATTTCTTTGTAGAAATGTATATAAAAGCACTATCGGAAATATATTAATCACCCCTTTTTAATTACCCTTTTTTAAAATGTGAGGTATTGGTGAAACACTGAGTTAGTCAATTGAGATATTTTTGCTTTTACAAATAGATCAATATTACAATAATTATGCTAAAATTTGGTTTAACTTTGGGGTAAGTGCATGTTGAGCTTAAAGCTGAAAAGCTTACTTTCACTTCAAAATGAAATATTCTTTCTTCCAAAGCAACAGAATCAGCCTCTCAGAATCACTAGGGACCTGAGAGATTTTCTGAGAAAACTTATCTCTTCAATTCCCTTACAGACTTGTTCAAGGTTGAGATGAAATTTTGATAGAGTTTTTTTTTTTTTGTATTATTATTATTATTTTGAGCCCAAATGTATCTTTATGTAATTTCTGACTTCTTGGTGTTTTCTTCTGGATGCAATGAGAGAACTAATATTTCAGTAATGTGAAAGCAAATGTTATAGAATACCAACAGCTATACTTCTTCAGTAATTCGGCCCTTTCTAATGTGTTTTCAGTCTCCTTTCTCATGATAACTCTTCTCCACATAGGCTTTACAATTAGAAGGTCTTATAATCAGTGTTCTAACAATGAATTGAATATTGCAGGAGTAGTTAGAAAACTCATCAAAGATTTTTGTTTATTGGTCAGACACATTTTCCTATTGAAAATGAAATGTTATAATCTCTTTTAATTTTACTGTAGAATGACTGACTCATAATAGTCCCAAGTGTGGAAGGCAGAGTGATTTTATTGGAAGCTACTGGAAGCAATTTTATTGTGTATGTGTGTGTATGCACATGTGCATGTGTTTGGATTTGTGTTGCTAGTGAAGTGACAGTTGTTTGTTTTCTTATTTTTTTAGTTGAATAAATACCAAAGAAGAGAGTATTTGAAATTCCCACAATTTAATCTTTCTGGTTCACACTCATCATACATTAGAAATAAGTAAGCATTTGCATATCATCATATTTTATGCCCTACAGTGAGATCAAAACTTTTCTGGAGTGATTTGTATTTTGCTCATTTTTTTAAAAATTAAGTTGAAATGATTAAAATATTATTCAAGCAAAGAATTTACCTTGTTGCCAGAATTTACTTTGTTTTCAGTTTTTATGAAATTGTAATTATTAAAAACAATCTCATAAGTAGGAAAATATTGACCTTTAGTCTTACAACAGTAAAGGAGAAATTAATGAATGAGGGTTCAAATGATGTAAACAAATTTCTTTTAATATGCTATAATTGTGCTTTGGGCTAATTGATCATTAAGAATAATATTTTGTTGGGCTACTATTTTAAATCATAAAATATATTGTGATGCAATTGAAAAGCATGGAGAAGACCTAGAGATTTACAGAATTTAAATTTGGATTTTATTTGACAAGTAAGTACCCTTGTAAAATTTGTGCCATACAAGTGTGCAGAATATTAGGTTGGGTAATTCCTAAGAGTGGTCAGTTAGGTAAACACCAATCCTATTCAAAAGGCTGAGAAAAATGTCCCTGGATTTGAGTATTGTTCTAGTCTGAAGCTTTAGTGTAGACTTTTAGATGTTTTCATTAAAATGCTTTTAATACAGTTTTAGACATTGTGCTTTTCTTGTTCAGTAATACGTAGAAAAAATTCACTCTACTACATTGATGTAATTCATTTCCTTAGTGTTGCATTATTATCCATGATGAGGAGGCACCATGGTTTATATATTCACTTACCTAACGATGCACATTCACTGGGTTTCCGGTTGGTTCTCTACTATGAACAATGCTACAATAAATATGCTTTTATCTATGCGCTTATGTACTTACATTTTTATTTCAATGAGATAGAGACCAAGAATTAAATTGCTAGGTTAAAGATATGTGCCTTTTTCCATGTTAATAGAATTTAAGAGATTGCTTTTCACAAAGCACAAAACACATTCACTTCAGAGTATTTTATTTTACTTTGGTTTAAATTTCTTTTTCTAATAGTGTGTTGGATAGACTTTCAAACTTAAAAATATATAGACACTCCAATTTGATCTTTTATGACTGAAGAGTTGGTATGTATGGCACAATTCTCTATATGTGCTTCTTTTCAATGATTTAAAATGTTTAGCATATAGTAGGTGTTAATGCTTTGTCATTTTTATTTCTTATATAATTTCCTGTTCTGTTTGGTTTTTTTCTGAAAAATTTATACTTATACAAATACATTTAAATACTAGACTTTAATAATATCCTCTTATAAAAGTAGTCTCTGTAATTTCATTTACAGTTTTATGATTTATATTTCATATTTAATTATGTAATTGATTTGGATTTTATGTGAAATTTGATATAAGAAATGCATACACTTTCTATTTAAACAGATAAGCACCAAAAATCTATGATGATTTATGAAATAATTCATTTTTTCTGTCCTTTGAACTTCTGCTTTTCTTATACATTGATTCTCATATTCATGTGATCAATTTCTATACAATGGTTACGAAATTTCAGTTAGAAGGAATAAGCTCCAGAAAGCTATTGTATAAAACACTAGCTCTGATTAAAAACAACAGATTGTATACTTGAACATTGCTGACAGTAGATCTTACATGGTTTCACAACACAAAAAACTGACAAATATATAAGGAAATAATAAGATAATCAATTCAAGTAAGCCATTATATAATATGTGCATATTTTGAAACATCATGTTTTATAACATAAACATATATATATTATTTTATCAATTTAAACAATGAAATTTTTTCTTAAAAAAAACCCTCCAGACCAGTTTAATAAAGAAATACTCAGAAATTGTTTTAAAAACTTTATTTTTTAGGAAAGTCTAAGTTTACAGACAAATTGAAAATAAATTACATAAAATACTCATATACCCTCCTTCAATACCTTTTACAGTTTCCCCTATTTTTAACATCATGCATAAGTGAAGTATATTTACTACACTTGAAGGACAAATATGTTAGTTAGAACTTAAAATTATATTTTCTATTAGGGCTCAATTTTTTTCTTGTATAATTTTATGGGTTTTGACAAATATATGATGTCCCATATCCCCCATGAAAATATCATATAGTGTAGTTTTGTGTCCACAAAATACAAGGTAATTTTAGAGAAAAAAAGTCTTAAAACAATTAAAGTTTAAAATATATGCTAACAAAGGAAGGGACAAAAACTAAGCAGAGAATAAGTGAACTTTAATAAAATTTTGCAGTAAAATAGAATAAATAGGGAAAAAGAGAATCTGACAAATGGAGTAGTTCCAACAAACACCTATTTGCATTCCTGTAAGCATGAGTTAGTAATATAAATTTCAAATTTAATATTTGAAGTGAAATGGTAGCATATTATATAACATTTTTGAAAAACATGATTTTACCCAGACAGAAAGAACAAGACTCCAAGATATATTAAAGTACAAAACAATAAAGATAAGAATATATCTTCCAAAGAAAAAAATTGAAAACTCAAATTAAATGTGAAAACAATACTACAGAAAGGTGATAAAAGCTCGGGAAACAATTCTACCATTAGGGCATCTACATCATGTACAGGACCCTCATTGAGAGCTAATGATTTAGACTACTATGAAGATTCTATCTACTGAGAGAAAATGCCATCTGCATTGATTTTAGTAGAGTTGTTTCTTTTTTTATTTATTGTTTCGTAACAGATACTTTTACTGTATGCAAATGTTCATCAGTGATTAATAGATAAACAAATTCAATGAGCATAATTAATTTCTGGTTATGATTATTTGAGAAAGTAGTTATGCGTACAGCTGTATCTCAGCTACATATAATATGCATGAATAGACTTGAAGATATTCTTGCACATTTGTTAAAATGTGTTGGTCTAGATTATCTAGACATAACACCTATTATGAATCACTGCTTTCATATTTGTTGGCATTGATTTCTATGGTGACTGGAAATGTATAGATATATTTGTGGTTGTTACAGTGATGAGTATGTGCTAAGGGTGGATGTTGAACTGGGTAAGGGGATGTATGCTTTATTCAGGGGGCCAATATGAAGTATGTTTAAGGCCTTACATTATGAAGCATTGATCTACACAAATGAAGAATCACAAATGAAGAATCAATAAGCAAAAAGCACTCTCAATACAAAGTCCAGCCTATGGATACCTCAATCAAATTCAAGGTCAATCAATATCATTCTTGCATTCTGCTAGGCATTCATGTTTTATTTATGTAAGTTTATATTTTATATATTTAATTCTTCAGTGAGGAAACAAGAAGGAAAAATATTCCTTTTTTAAAGAATCTAAACATTTACAACAGAAAACAATTTGTATATTAATACTTCTTTCCTATTAGAATAATTTAGGCATGATTCTTCTTTTTCCAAAAAACCTTAAACTTTGGGGGTACATTTATTGATGCTTTTTAACATAATTATTCATACAGGAAAATAATCATTCAAGTATGTATACCTTGTTACTTGCATTCTCCAGTTTTATATTCTGAATTCTCAATTTACAAAATAACACACATTCATCCCTCATGCTCTGTTCAGAAAATGCATGAGTTTAGAGTTAATGTAATCTGTTAGATTAGACTTCCAGAACTTAGGTTTTTCTTTCCAGATTGGGAGATAAGTGGGATATCAAACATAATTGGCCATCATAGTATAGAAGCAAGACTACATCAAAGCGATGACTTCTCTTTATTTGGGCAAAAAGAAATGTGCTATAGGAAAAGTTTTTATAATAATGGAACTCATGTTAAAAAGGCATTAACTCATGCCTTATTATTTAGGAAAACAATCCTACAGAAATATGAAATAATTTTACATGAATATTTAGAATTTAAACAACCCATTTGTGGCACAGAGAATTCTATGGTGATCCCAGGATCCTGGTGCCTTGGCTACATGTCCTATATAATCCCTTGTCCTTGAGTATTGGCAAAAAATGAATAGAAATCCACTTGCTGGTCTATGTTAGGTTATGTGGCATAAGTGACGGATTCAGTAAATATAATTAATCACCCACTAAACAGTTGGCTTTGTATTTATCAAAAGAAACATGAGCCTCTGTAGGTCTGACCTAAGAAGGCAAGTACTACTTTTTTGCCCCAGAGATAATAAATGCACTATGCATTGATATATTGTGGAAATCAGCCACCAAGGTTTACCACTTCTGTTTCTAGGATGTAGTAGAAATGAAAATTATGTAATTTACCTTCCTCACTCAAGGCCAGTCTAACCATTCTTGTCTCCCATCCTCTCACTTCTAGGATGCCAATGTCATGTTACTCCATGCTTTTTAGGGCACTTTTTTCAATGCCAATTAAGGCATGCACTTTATAGGAGGTTCCAAATTCCTCTCTGAAGAGGAATTCAGTATATGCTAGAGTCTCCTACTGATTTTTTAAAAAATTTTATTTGTTTTAATTAGTTATACATGACAGTAGAATGCATTTATGCACTTTGATATATCATACATAGATGGGCTATAATTTCTCATTTTTCTGAGTATACATGTTTCAGAATCATATTGGTCATGCAGTCACATATACACATACAGTAATAATGACTGTTTCATTCTACTGTTTCCTATCCCCACATCCTCTTCCCTTCCCTCCCATCACTTCCCTCTACCTAATGTAAGGTAATGTTATTCTTTCCTAGTGCCCCCCCCCACCTTATTGTGAATTAGTATCTGCATATTAGAGAAAACATTTGTCCTTTAGTTTAGTGGGATTGGCTTATTTCACTTAGCATGATATTCTCCAACTCCAACCATTTACTGGCAAATACCATAATTTTACTCTTCCTTAAAGCTGAGTAATATTCCATTGAGTATATTTACCACATTTTCTTTATCCATTCATCTATTGAGGGACAACTAGGTTGGTTTCATAGTCTAGCTATTGTGAATGGAGCTGTTATAAACATTGATATGGTTGTGACACTATAGTATGCTGATTTTAAGTCCTTTGGGTATAAACCAAGGAGAGGTTTAGCTGGGTCAAATGGTGGTTCCATTCCCAATTTCTGAGGAATCTCCATACTGATTTCCATAGTGATTGCACCAATTTGCAGTCCCACCAACAATGTATGAGTTTACATTTTTCACCACGTCTTTGCCAGTATTTATTGTTGCCTGTATTCTTGATGATTGCCATTCTGACAGGAGTGAGATGAAGTCTTAGAGTAGTTTTGATTTTCATATATCTAATTGCTAGAGACGTTGACCACTTTTTCATATATTTGTTGATTAATTGTACTTCTTCTTCTGTGAAGTGCCTGTTCAGTTCCATAGCCCATTTATTGATTGGGTTAATTGTTTTTGATGTTAAGTTTTTTGAGTTCTTTATAGATCCTAGAGATTAACGCTTTTTCAGAGGTGCAGGTGGTGAAAATTTTCTCCCAATTTATAGACTCTCTCCTCACTTTATTAATTGTTTCCTTTGCTGAGAAAATGCTTTTTAATTTGAATCCATCCCATTTATTGATTCTTAATTTTATTTCTTGTGTTTTAGGAGTTTTGTTAAGGAAGTCAGATTCTAGGCCAATGTGGTGAAGATTTGGGCCTATTTTTTTCTTCTATTAGGTGCCGGGTCTCTTTTCTAGTGCCTATGTCTTTGATCCACTCTGAGTTGATTTTTGTGCAGGGTGAGAGATAAAAAATATTGAAGACATTGACAAATTTCTAGAGACATATGACATAACCAAACTCAATGAGGAGCTCATACATGATTTAAATAGATCAATTTCAAGTAATGAAATATAAAATGCCATCAAAAGCCTACCAAACAAGAAATGACTAGGACCAGATGGATTCTCAGCCAAATTCTACAAGACTTTCAAAGAATTAACAGCAATACTCCTCAAAGTATTCCATGAAATAGAAAAGGAGTGAACCCTTCCAAACTCATTCTATGTGGCTAATATCACCCTGATATCAAAACGAGACAAAGACACATCAAGCAAACAAAATTTCAGATTAATATCTCTGATGAACACAGGTGCAAAATTTTTCAATAAAATTCTGGCAAATTGAATACAAAAATATATTTAAAAGATATTGCACCATGATTAAGTGGGATTCATCCCAGGGATTCAGGGTTGGTTCAACATATGGAAATCAATAAACATAATACATCATATTAATAGACTTAAAAAAAAGAATCATATGACCATTTCAATAGATGCAGAAAGAGTATTTGATGAAATAGAGCACAACATTGTGTTTAAAACACTAGAATAACTAGGGATAGTAGGACCATACCTCAACATTGTAAAAGCTATATATGCTGAACCCAAGCCCAGCATCATTCTAAATGGAGAAAAATTGAAAGCATTCCTGCTAAAAACTGAAACAAGACAAAAATGTTCTCTTTCACTACTATTCAACATCATCCTTTAAACTCTAGCCAGAACAATTAGACAAAAGAAAGAAATTAAAGGGATACAAATAGGTAAAGAAGAACTCAAACTATCACTATTTGCTGATGACATCATTCTGTATATAGAAGATCCAAAAAATTGCACCAGAAAACTTCTAGAACTAATAAATAAATTTAGCAAAGTAACAGGATATAAAATCAACGCCCATAAATCACATGCATTCCTATACATCAGCAATGAATCCACTAAAAGAGAAATTAGGAAAACTACTCTATTCACAATAGCCTCAAAAATAAATAAATAAATAGATAGATAAATAAATAAATAAAATACCTGGGAATCAATCTAACAAAAGAGGTGAAAGACCTGTATAATGAAAACTACAGAACACTAAAGAAAGAAGTTGAAGAAAACATCAGATGATGGAAAGATCTCTCATGCTCCTGGATATGCAGAATTAATATTGTCAAAATGGCCATACTACCAAAAGTGTTATACAGATTTAATTCAATTCCTGTTAAAATTCCAATGACATCTTCAAAATAATAGAAAAAGCAATCATGAAATTTATTTGTAAAAATAAGAGACCCAGAATAGCTGAAGCAATCCGTAGCAAGAAAACTGAAGCAGGAGGCATTACAATATGCGTCCTTAAACTATACTGCAGAGATGTAGTAATAAAAATGGCATGGTATTTGCACCAAAATAGTACAGAATAGAGAACACAGAGACAAACCCACATAAATATGGTTATGTCATTCTAAACAAAGGTGCCAAAAACATTCACTGGAGAAAAGATAGCCTAGTCAACAAATGGTGCAGCAAAACTGGACATCCATATGTAGCAAAATGAAATTAAAACTCTCCTGCTGATTCTTAAAGAAGAAAAAGCCATGTTGTGAAGTGCCTGTGTTCATGGCCAGACTTAGGAGCTGAGAAAATATTGTGACCAATATGTAGCAAAAAAGGAAGAGGAGTTCAGCCTTTCAGCTGCTGAAAACTGAATTCTGCCCATAACCACCTTAGGTTGGGAGAGGACCTGTCCACAGATATGACTCCAGGTGTGGTCAGCACATTAATTTCAGCTTTGGAGACCCAAGCAGAAGACTTTCTGAGGACCACTAAAACTGTTAAATGATAGAGAGTGTGAGATACTAAATGTGTGTTGTTTCAAGCTCCTAAATCTGCAGCAAATTGTTACACAGCAAAGGAAACTAATGCACCATGCAATGCATTAAATATGTAAATTCTTCCCAGTAGAAGAATTTTCTTTTTAAGAATCAATTAAAAATCTTTCAATATTCAAATTCTTCCCCCAGGAATACATCATTTCAAAAGAAACAGGTTCTGATAGTCAATATGAATATGTAGTTCTTGCCAGACCACAATTTAAATTTCTATTGGAAAAAAAACTTGTTAATTATCAAGAGTACTGCAATATTCTCTGTGAAATAATTATCTGAAAACATAAAGTATTTTGCCAGAGGGTATGCTGACCCTTTTATAGAGTTCCAGAATCACCCCAGAATAATCTACAATGCTTTATTGTGTTGTCTTAATTAATGTATCTATATCTGCTCCATTTAAGAAAATATATGAAAACTAATATTCTTTTGTATATTTAACAAGATGTGTATATTAGTGACCTATTATGGAGTATACAGACAAAATGCTATAAGATCCATAAGAACTCTGTCCTGATGAAAGTTAATGTGTCCCAGTTCTTAGAAAAAAAACTTGGGACATTGTAGAGGGCTCAATGAATACTTGATCAAAACAGAGTTGAACAATGAACAAAACAAAGATGTGTCCATGCTACCAATGCAGTAAACATTGAGTTATACATGAGTGCAAATTACAGACAAATAAAAATGGACAATTTATCTCCTTGGTTAAAACTTCAGGATAGAGTTTCCAGAAAAAAATATGAACTATTGCAGTATGGTTTTAGAGAATCCTGCAAGATTTAAAACCACAGGAAAAAGGTGTCTCTTTTAAAATTCAAGCTGTTTCTGACTTGGCTGGCTAAAGGAACTGGCTGTCTTACCATCCTGTTTTGTTAACAAGTCTCTCTCTAATCCCATAGCACCAGGAGAGAACCTTGGAAAGGTTCTAAATGGATGAGTTTTCCTTTTCTTAAAAACTTTTTCTGAGGATTTTGCAGGCTCCCAGATTCTTTTGAATATCTAAACTGATGCTAATCTAAGACAAAAGTAAACTTTGAGTTGATAAGGGTTCTATGTGCCCTTTTACTGGAGTAGATAGGATTTCCTTCAATTAAAAACAAACAAACAAAAAACATTTTGAGCTTATGATTTCATGGTGAATTCACTTTTGATCTTATGTACCTAAATTCATGTATTTTTATAATCAGTTTTATTTTATCCAGCTGTGGAAAATTTACATTCTGTTTTTGTTCAAAGGCCAGTTTTTCTAGGGATGGTGTTTTTGGGAGTAGATCTGGTAATCATCAGAATACAAGCCAGCAACCTAAAAACTTTTTTTGAGTTTCCTCATAATTGTTAGATATTACATATGGCATTTCCATCTGCACAGACCTGCTCTATAATTAATTCACAATGTAAATGTCTAATTGGCTCCATTTTAATTTATAACAGGTTAAACTTAACAGAGGCTTTAATAAAAGTCTGTAACATTTCTTTCTAGCTGTGGAGCTCCACTTATAAAAAGTTATAAATTTGGTGTTTTGTGTATGTATGCACTTGTGATTTTGTCTGGGTCGATATATTATGTATGTGTTACCAAAAATTGCTATATAGATAAATGAGTGCTTATAAATTAAAATTGAAATAAAAATTGATGCATATATATATATATATATATATATATATATATATATATATATATTTAAGTGACTTAAAAAGAAATTCAGTTTAAATTGTGTAAACAGATAAAAATAAAGGAAACTTTAACATTGCTAACTCATGAGTTTTTCCAGGTGGTCAGACAATTAATAAGGTGTTGGTTTTTATAAAGTGTTTAAAATGTAATATTCATTGCTTCTAACAATTTTCATCAACAGGAAAAGGATGGTTAATATTATTAACTGCATTTTTTTGATATCTTGGGTTTTACAGTTAAAATAATTAAATTATATTTAACATAAATGGTATTAATCTTCATAAATGTACTTGTTAAAGGAGACATCTAATTAATTTACAAAGTTAAAGTGCTAAAACATCAGCTGCTAAATAAAAAATCAAGCACATTTAATGTCTTAAATCCCATAAAGAAATATATTTAAATATTGGATGTGTTTTCATAAATTGACTAATAAAAATGGTCTGAGATTTTTTTGTTTCTGTGTCCTCACTGCAAACAGAGTTTCTGGGAGTTCAGATTCAGGTGACTTTTGCTAATTTTCCTAGCCAAGTAAAAGAACTCATTAAGTCATTTCTTACTATTTAAATAATTTATAGTGCTGAGCTGTCTTCTATAGTTTAAAACTAACAGTGTTCCATCCTATACCAGTTCTTCTTTTCAATAATTTTACAAAAACAAAAATTGGGAGATAGAACCCCAGGAAAGTGTTTGAATCATCCTCTCTTTGTTTTAAATTTTTAAATTGTGATGTTAAATGCTGTACTGCTACTGAGTGACACAATGACTCCTACCGCAGCAGACCTGTCAGGCTTAGTCGGGAGGAGAAACTTACAAACAGGACAAAGGAATGGACCAGATTCAGTAATAATATGGGACAGAGGTAGTTCTTGTGACTTTCCAGAAGATACAGCTTGTCCTATCTGGGTATGTGCAAATGCTGTTCACCATTACTATGGAAGATTTAGAGCCACAGTTCAAATAATCAAAAAACATGACACATTAGGCTGAGCAGATAGTCAAATGACAGGGTGGTACTAAGTCTCCAACCACTATGTTTGTGGCTATCCTGGCTTTATTGAGCTGTCAGGTAAGTGGAGTTCTTGGAGAAATTCCCTGGACATCTTTCCCAGATCCACCTTTAGTATATCCAGCTGTGTGGACTGGAGAATTCATTCCAGTATTCAATAATGATACTCATATGATGGGAGGTTTTTTGGATAAACACATGGCATGTTTTCATTGGATTTAATTCTACTAGATATAGTTGGAATTCACCTATATGTTGGTCACATGATCAACCTGCTGGTTGTCTAAAAGTAGTCTCAGAGGAAAAGATAGCATATGGGGGAGCCAGGGAAGTCAATAATATTGGCCCCTGGGACTTAAAATCATTTGTCCAGACAATTAGAAAAATGGCACTTCCCAATGAAAAGCCAGTGTTTCCAATGGAGCATCCACCAATACCTTACTTCTCTAATCATTATACAATAGAATTTGATACCTTTTCTAAATGGATAGAAAGTGCAGATATCTTGCCAGTGCAGAATAAAGTTCCTGGCACTAGTGGATGTATTTTGGGTTGGTCTCCCAGAACTGATAAGAGATAGCTACATCAGGATTCCATGACTCCTGGAGGATTTGCTGGTAATGTCCTGATTTTCAATGGAGGTGGCATGCAAAAAGATCTTTGACATTTAATAGCTGCCTTAGATTTGATCAATTATACAGATGGCCCCATCCATGACTTTATAGATAGGAGATAGCTTGTAAAATGGCTTCTTTCTATGACCTGCAAGACTTTGTCCAACCTCCATATATTTTAATTTCTGGAAAGGTATAAGTAAAAACAATAGGAGAAAGATATCAAGTAACTTATCAAAGATGTAGTATGACCAATTGTATCACTAGGTATAACAGAAGAAAGGGAGTATTTGTGTTATACCAACCCTCCTTTGTTTTACTCTCAGCTAATATTTCAGAGCCATGGAATTTTGATGTTGGAGTTCAAGTCCTGCAACAGATGCATGGCCAGCTAAGTAGACCCCGGCATGCTATTTGTCTTACTGTATTTGGAATAGTCACTTTGATATCTATTTTAGTACCTATGTGACATCTCCTGTAGCCTTGTCCCAAAACATTCAAAATGCTCATTTTCTTAATAATTTAGCTCAAAATACTTCCAAAGCCCTACACAGTCAGGTAAATATTGATGAAAAGATTGAGATTATAACTATATTAAATGCTTTGGAAGCTACTGTAATAACTATAGGAAATTAACTTGCAGCACTCAAATTTAAACAGACTTCAATGCCATGCTGGGTACAAATTTGTTTGTATTACAGAAGCCAAATATAATGCTTTCCAGTGGGATTGGAAAAAGGGTAAGAATCATTTAGTGGGCATTTGGCAGAGAAATAATGACAGTCTAGATACTATGGAGTTACATCATCACATCCAGGATATTTAGGAAAGCAGGAACAACCTCATGGATCATGTGACACTTGCTTTTAAATGGCTTTGAGCCTGGAAATATGCTAAATGGCTTTGATTCTATAAATATGTTAAAACATTCCATCTGATACATTTTTGGAATCATATATATGCTACTAATTCTCTTTTGTGTTATGATAATAGGTTTCTGTATCGTTAGACAAGACATCTGGGAACTTAAAATCATAGCCCATCACTTGCAGTTAAAAATAAAAAAGGAGGAGATGTCGAGAGCAATGAACAAATTATGGCTTTGAACTGTCCTGGACCGTGGTGACACCTCCCTTGGGAGTTTCTGGTGTAAAGGTGCCAAGAAAACTGCCCATTTGAAGTGGCCCATGTTAAGAAAAAAATTCTTTCAGGGCTTTCAGGGAACTTATTACTTCAATAGCCTAGAGTTCAAATGCCAGCTGCCTAGAGGTAGAAGAGATATGGGACAGGCTGATAAGCTTTAATTGGGCTGTTTCACTCACAAACTTCATTTTTGTTTATCTTGAAGAAGCTTTCTCACAATAAATCCTTTTGATGTTTAAATGTATATAATAAATGTGCAGAGCCTGCTCTGGTCAGTCTCTCTCCTATCAGGAGTTTAGTTGATCCACCAGGTCCTGCTTTCTATATATTTTGTGGGGTTTTTTGTTGTTGTTGTTGTTGTTTTTGTATTTCCAATCTTATTGCTGCCCCATTCAGAAAAGTGAATAAACACTGTGCGGGCCACAGCAACAGACAAAATTTCTGCCTACCTGGGTCATTAATTGCAGTCAAATACGCAATTTTATAAACTTATTGGTCAACAAGAATGAGTACATATGATTAAATAGTCTAAAATGTCCTATAAAAGAGGTAAACAAGGGGAAGAAGTGGGTAAAAAAATGAGATGCTACTTTACATGGGACAATTAAGGATGATCTATTTAAGGATGCAGCATCCTTTCATGTACGAAAGGATGTGGTCACAAAGCCACAGCAGGAAACAGCATTTCTAATAAAGGAGCCACCATGTGCCAGGGTGTGTTCTAAAAAAGAAACTGGTATACTAGGGGAAAAAAATGGCTGGAGGGAAAAAAGGGGTGGGAGATAATGTTTTATAAATATAAATTCAATGATCAAATATTTCAATAACAGGGTTGTATCAAAATCACCTCTGATACATGGTTATATCATCTTAGAGTAGCAGCAATAGCAGCAACCACCCAGTAAAAACCACCTCCTACATTCTGGTACTACTTTGAGGCAGAGATGATATAGGGAAGAAACCTGGAGATTTCTTGTCATTATATATCAGATACTGATAAATAAATGAGGAAGCCATCTATGAGTTTCATATGAAAAGTCTATGATGGTGAACTACAGGCTGTGGTAGGAGAGAGAAAATCAATAAGCTGAATCATTATATGTCAGTGTTTTGGTTGAACTTCCTAGCCAAATTTTATGTCTATCTATGGGAGATGCACTCTAAATAAATGGAAAAAAAATCCAATGAAAAGAGACAAGGGTGAATATTTGAAAATATCTGCCCTGGCAGATACTAATAGTGGAATTATTTTCTTCATAGTTCAAGAACTAGGGATTTTTCCCTAATGACACTGAAATTTTGATACCAAAGAAGGGAATGTTACGTGTCTTTCTTGAGGTCTTTTTTTTGCATTTAGTAACTCTAAGTAATTATTATTTTCTTATGCTCAGTTATCTTGGGGTCCAAAATTTGTCTTCAGGTTTAGGCTTATCAAAAAATATGCTGTGATTTTTAAATTCTCACAAGACCATCCCTCTGCCATTGTTTCTGTTCTTTTTTGTCTTCTACCACAGGCTCCCTCTCATTGATGATTCTGAACATGATACCCATCTGGAGACATTGCAATATCCCAGAAATATTTTAGATATTATTTTTAAAATATAAAGCTATGTTCTAGCAGATACCTATTTTTACAAGACTTGGGAACATCACCTTAAAATTGCCAAACTTCTTTTGAATAAATATTCTAGCATGCCCATGTTCAGCCCAATCATTCTGATGTGCAGGTTGTCTTGGAATACAAAACCAGAAACATTACCCAGTACCTTTAGGGGTCATCACCGTCATTTGTCATGGAGGGTACACATGCTTTGCAAGAAATGTTGCAGTGAGACCTGTTGCCTATTTACTATGTAAATAGAAGTTTTGTATTATGTGACTTAGTTGCACTGAGCTCCTGATTTCAAATATTCTGGCCAGAGAAAAATTTATAAGGATGTTTATGTTAAGATTTCTTCCTGGTATCTTACTGATCTAATAGGATTTTCTCAGTTTGTCACTTTGATTTCAGTGTGGATGCCAAATATCACTTCCATAGACTATATATGTTAAAAATTAAACATGTACTCATAATATTTGATTCTTATTTAAACTTAATAAAATATATATGTGGCGCATAAAGAATTTGGTTTACACAGAAAAGATGAAAACAATTTATAATTTGAAGAAAAACCATATCATTGAAGAAAAACCATAGATAATCATTTTCCCTGTAACATAGTATTCTTTTATGTGGGCACATTCATTGGTATAATGCTTTAGTCAGTCGAATTATATTGCATTAAGCATTAATGAAGTATACTCAGAATATAATTAATAGAATATAGTATATCTATCAAGCAAACTAGTTATCTGCTTCTGCGTATACACAAAAGTAAATATTTAGTCATTTATTTCACATTTAATTCCTACCTCTCAGACACTGTACATAAATATTCTTTCTCTGTCTCATTTAATGTTAAGTATGCAGATTCTTAAATTATTTCCTTAAAGTATTGTTATCAACATTTATAATAAAACAATTGAGTGAAAAGTGAGTCACTTCTGCTACTTGTAAAATTTTGAAAGTAATAGTATTTTATCATATACTTTTTATGTTAATAAAATGAGGATGCATATGAAAATAATTTCATAGTTGTTGGCATGTGGTAAGTTGCTGATAAAACTTAGTTATTCTATGGTTGATACTATTACTGTCGATATATATGTTTTATGTATATTAATTTATTATATTGTTATATTAATTATATTATATATATTATTGTCAGCATACATATTTTATAACCAATAAATAAATTCTTACAAGTAGTGTCACTAGAACAAAAGGAAGAATAATTTTAAAAGCTCATTCTATAAGTTTATAAATGGCTGTACTGTGGTAATATTTTTTATATGTACTTTTTAGTTGTAGGTGGACATAATAACTTTATTTTTATATGGTGCTGAGGACCAAACCCAGTGCCTCATGATTTCCAGGTGAACATTCTACCACTGAGCCCCAGACACAGCCTTATGACATTAAAAAACAGCAACAACAACAACAAAAAAAAACTCATTATACTTTTTCTTGAGCCAATGCTTCTGGAGGCTCCCATGCAAACTTTTTGCAAGAAAACTTATTGATTTTCCTTTTAATTTTTTTTTTGTCTAGAATGTTCCTCTGACTGGACACATGGAAGGAAGTCCAAAAGCAGAATTGATGAGACAATGGAAATAATAAATGAGTAATAAGGAGATAAGAAATTAATAAATAAATAATATTATGGAGACAACATTGAAAAAGAGGTCTTTTAACATTCTGGAACCAGGAAGAACAGAAACCAGAGAAGCTGTTTCAGCATAATGGTGTAATGGGGTCAGAACAGATGCCTGCTGCAGACATAACTGAAGAGAATTGAACTCAATTCTAACATGCATTCTGTTCCCTGAGAACCCTGACTCTGTGCATGCTCAGACCACTTTCTGTCTCCCTTCTTTTCACTGGAAATAAATTTCCATTCTACAAGGTAATCCAACTGTGATAGAAGCACCAGGATAGAAGCCTGGAAGAAGCTTGGCTTCTCTCAGCATTGCAAAGCGTGGAACACATCCTGCAGCTGTTGGGAGACCAGGGTCAACTTTAGGCAGGAGGCTGATTTGCAATGGAAGATGTGGTCACATAAGAAGTTTTTCATTACCATCTTCTTCTTCTCCCTCTCCTTATTCTTCATAAAAATAGAGGCCTTGTCAGAGAGAAAAATAAAGGGTAGAACATATAGCTAGAGTTAAAAACAAAGTAATCGTAGAAAAAGGATCCATCATAAATATACTGAATAGGATTCAAAATATTAGATTAATAATATCAAAAGTAATCCTTTGGTATGAATGGTAACACAAGGAACTATCATGGGAAATGGGGAAGGAAGAATGGTAGACCCATCGTGTTTCAGGGAAACAATGGTGTTAATGATTTCTACCAGTTGGATATTTGAGTTTGAAGCTTGGTAATAAATTCTTTTTCAGAATTGCAGATTAAGTGCCATCAGTCTCCAAAGAACAAATAGAAATTGTGGATTTTTTTCACTGAGAAACTGGAATAATTGTCAAAGAAACATAGGCCACAGACAACATCCAAGCATCTTGGATGGAATACAGCTCCAGAACACATTCTTTTTTTTTTTTTTAATTAGTTGCTCAAAACATTACAATCACCTTGACATATCATATATCATACATTTGATTTAAATAGGGTATGAATTCTTATTTTTCCCACATGTACAGATTGCAGAATCACATCAGTTACACATCCACTGATTTACATATTGCCATACTAGTGTCTGTTGTATTCTGCTGCCTTTCCTATCCTCTACTATCCCCCCTCCCCTCCCCTCCCATCACCTCTCTCTACCCCATCTACTGTAACACATTTCTCTCTCTTTTTTTCCTTCCCCCTCACACCATCTTATATGTAATTTTGTATAATAATGAGGGTCTTCTTCCATCTTCCGTGCAATTCCCCTTCTCTCTCCCATTCCCTCCCACCTCTCGTCCCTGTTTAATGGTAATCTTCTTCCTATGCTCTTCCTCCCTGCTCTGTTTTGAGTCACACACACACCCCATATCAAAGAAGACATTTGGCATTTGTTTTTTAGGGATTGGCTAGCTTCACTTAGCATAATCTGCTCTAATGCCATCCATTTCCCTGCAAATGCCATGATTTTGTTATTTTTTAGTGCTGAGTAATATTCCATTGTGTATAAATGTCACTTTTTTTAATCCATTCATCTATTGAAGGGCATCTAGGTTGGTTCCATAGTCTAGCTATTGTGAATTGTGCTGCTATTAACATTGATGTAGCTGTATCCCTGTAGTATGCTCTTTTTAGGTCTTTTGGGAATAGTCTGAGAAGGGGAATAGCTGGGTCGAATGGTAGTTCCATTCCCAGCTTTCCAAGGAATCTCCATACTGCTTTCCAAATTGGCTGCACCAATTTGCAGTCCCACCAGCAATGTACAAGTGTACCCTTTTCTCCACATCCTCGCAAAAATCTATAGCACATTTCCAAGAGGATTAAAATACTTTGACCAATACTTTGCATTTGTACAATCAAAGTCAGATTTTTTTTTTTGAGGAGGGTGATTGAATCCAGGACACATTTTACTATGGAGCCACATCCATATCCCTTTTTATATTTTTATTGTGAGACAGGGTCTTGCTAAGTTGCTAAATTACTAAGGCTGGCCTCAAACTTGAAAACCTCCTGACTCCATATCCCTTTTAAAGAAATGACTGGTTTTAATTACAGTTGTAATCAGGGGTATACTTTCTATTAAAAAATTTTTAAAAATCCATTTTACATGGTGAAAGAAATTAAAGAATTAGATGATACTTATGATTCACAGAATATAATTACTACAGTAATTAATGTATTATAAAGTAGTAATTTTTATGTTTTTGTCTTTTGTACTTTGGGATTTATAGAAGTACATTGTTCATAAAAACACACCACTTCTATCAGAAGAAAAATATGTTCATTGTGATAAATAATGACCATCATTATGGCTGTATTCCAAGAGATTGTTACCAATTTAGTGAACTGCATCATTCCAAGGCTTTGTGACATATGCTATAGAAAATGATAGAACAATAGTCAAGGCATCACAAAGAGAAGTGAATTTCTTCAAGAATCCAGTGGACTAACGCGTAATAACCAAGCACCAAGATAAAAACCAAGTCAATACACAAGTCAACACAAACATCTCTTGTTTACAAAATTTATTATGCAATACTTCTAGGCAAAAGAAGCCTCAAACATTGTATGTCTAAGGAATATGAACTATCTTTCATTCAAGTGGAAACAAATCAAGTGGTTAATAACTATGTTTTGCTGAAACTGGCACAGATTAACATCTATTGAATATGCTTGACCCAAGCTGCTGTGATTTTCATATTCTATTTATTTGACAATCATTTAAATATCCATCTTGTTCATGAAAAATGTCCATCTTCTACCATAAATTTTTTCATCAGCTTTTGTATCCCTATAACCAAAATAACCAACAAAAGCAATGTCCATTTCATAGGTTCAGTCCATGGTCAGGTGACTCCATAGCTCTGGACCCACAGTAAGGCAGAATATGAAGGCAGAAGGACATGGTGCAAGAAAGCAGCTCAGGTTATGGAATTCTGGAAGCAGAAAGAACTCTGCTCACCCTGGACAAAATATGAAGACCAAAAGCACATCCTCAGTGACCAACTTCCTCCAACCCCACTTCACCTGCCTACAGTTACCACCTAGGTAATCCATATCAGTGAGGACTAGATCACAACTCTCCTAATGTAATCCTTCACCTCTGAAAATTCTTGCCTTGTCTCACATATAACCTTTAGGGGTACACCTTATATCTAAGTCATAAGAATAAATAAATCCAGACAAAAGAAAAAGAAGTAGGGGGAAGGGAGGAGAAAGATAAGAACCAGAAAATAATAAATTTATTGATCACTATCAAATTTAATCCTAAAATATTGCAACTTTAAACAAATTACATTTAACCTCTGATTTCTGGAAAAACAACTGTTATATTTATTTCATAATGGACACATACTGACACAATGAATATTGTGGAAAAACCTCATTTGCAGAGAATAATTATTTGGAAAATATATATACAACTTACCACAGTGATTTTCAAGATTTATAATTATGAAAAAGGACTTATTGTAGACAAATTATGAACAATAAAAAGCAAAGATTTATAACTACCACGAACACAATTTTTGCATAAGGAAGAAAAACACAGAAAGATATATCAAATAAATAAATCCATGACAATTCAAATGAAATTAACTAATTGTAGGTCATCTTGACAGGAAATACTTCAAAAACAAGGCAAGAAAACCCATTACTTCCACTATTATTCAGCACTTTACTGGAGACATTAGCCAATACAAATAGAAAGTGAAATCTTTGGAGGCATCACCATGTATAAAGAAGAAGTAATGGAATCTCTAATTACAGGTGGATGATAGTGCACATGGAAAATCTCAGAAAAGCAATTACAACACAAAGTCAACAAACAATTCAGTCCAGTTTAGAGTACAAGAATCAATGGCCTTCATATGCATGAAACATCAACTACAGAACACAAAGTCAAGGAAACTATAGTATCAGAGAAGGTTCAACACTTAGATTTAGTAAGAAATTTGCACACCAGTGTAAGAGAACATTTTTAAATTTTATGCTAAATAACTTTTCTTTTGTCCAATTCTTTCTCTCCTAGTTTTCTATCTAGAGAATACAACTCAAGTAGAACTATTTTTATCTGTAAAAAATTTTGTTGTGATACATACCAAAACTATTATCTGTTTTTCATTAAAACTCTAATTTGAAAGAGAATTTTGTCTTTACAGATCTGTGGCTAGGATCACAAGGAGGCTTTTTGCTTATTTGTTTGTTTTTTCAAAGCAATTGATATTCATAGGGGAACGTTTCACCTTCAAGCTTATAACTAAAATTTTAAAGTATTAAATCTTGACATGAGGTTTCCATTGATATTCTTTAAAGAATCAATGAATAAATACATGTATTCTTAGAGTAAACATTTTAATATATCTAACTTATATTTAATATTAGGAAAAATTTAGTTTGAAATGTTCTAGTGTTCCAAAATATACTAAATATAAACAGACCTTAGAATAGTCCATAAAGGCCCTGGAAAAAAACTTTCAGACTTCAAATATAATGCCTAAACAAAGTTGCCTAAATGAATTCTGGAAAGGTTAGTTCGATCACCTATAGCTGAACTTTACCAAAATCTTCAGGTCCAAAGAGAAGGATGAAAGATTTTGTGCTATTTTTTATTTTAAAAGCATCATTTGAGATCATCATTTTTGAGAAGCACCCTGATGTTTCTCCCACAAGATATGATTTGGAGAAAAGACTTGCTAACTATGTCCAAGAAATTTAAAAAATTAAGAAATATGACAGAAAAAATTAACACTACAACAAAAAAATTATTACTGTTTTTTGCTTAGCTCAGATCCAAACAACAAATTTAGCATTTGGTAAGCTTTTGTGAATTTTGACAAGACCATATTTTCACATCTAATAAGTTGTCTGGAAGAAAATAGCTTTATTATTTTTCTTTGTAGCTATCATAATGTTGCTTTGAGATACAAATTTTGGAGAGTAATACCAGAAAGCTTCAATTCATCCCAAAATTCCTCCAGAATTTTCTAGACTGTCAATTGCTATGATATTTTCCCTTACAGAAAGAAAAAAAAAAAAAAAACGCAGTTAATTTAATAAAAGATATGGAAGTTACTTGTAAAAAAAACTTTGTACTCCTTCTATCAGTGATTTATCTAGTGAAGATAAAAATCAACCTGGGTAATAAAGTGTGTTTATACATTCATAAATCATAAGAGTTATTCCAGTTGAACAGGTACAAGTTTGAAAAGTCATTTACAACCGCAATATAATATGGGTTAATTTTGACAAAAAAGGGTTTGCTACACTTATACAATGTACTTTAAAGATGAAAAAGCAACACAACTATGCTTGTTATCAAAGGTTAATCCAAAGCAGTGTATAGTTAGAGAAAAGCTCCAAGAAAATTCTGCAGACTTCCTTTGTTAGTTATACATTGATCAGGATTGTTAATGAACTTGGAGGTCTACTTCAGATGCCAGCTGTTTGGTGCTAGGTAAATGAATATTCTTTTGAATAGAAGTTGGGGTTTATTTCTCTTCCCAGGAAGAAGCAGCACAAATGATTGAAACTAAGACTATTTCTGCACCTACTTTTTGGTAACAATCCCACAAGTGTTGATCCAAGAGTAAAAAATAGGGAAAAGTGAAGAATACTAAATGCATTGATAAAATCTGCAATTTTATATTTGGTAAATTATAAAGTATATAATACAGTTTATGAGACACACAGGAAAGAAGCAAGATTGGAGTTTCAAGCTTCAATAAAAATAAAGTACACATTAAAACACGCACATGGACTTGGTCTCTGAATGCTTGTATTGCTGCTATGTTCTGAATGTTTGTGTTCCCCCACATCCCACAAAATGATTTGATGAAATCCTTTGGGTTGTTACATCAGAATTGGCATTTGGGGTAAACAGACTGGTAATTGGCAAATAGTCTGTTGCAGGGAAGCATCTTAAAATCCCCTGTGATTTCTGCTGTAATCCTCATTTGACTCCTAAACCCAAAATACTTGATACTGGAGTAGAAATAGCTCAGAGATGCACAAGAACTCTAGGCTAAAAAGGGTCCTTAGAAAGTTCTGAGGCTGCCCAGGAAAAGGATAGAGATTGGAGTTGGAGGGGATTCTTAAAAGCCATTGGATTTCCATTGAAACCCCATAAGCTCATATGAAAGTCCATATGTGCTTTAGATAGAAGGAACATGTTCTTGGATTAAGGGTTATGCTCCAGCTTAAGGGCAAAAATAGAACAAAAGATCTTAAAAACAACCCAGCAAAAAGATTAACTTCACAGCTGGATTAAAAAAAAAAACACATAAATAGGCCAACATTCTTCAGAGAAAGATTAGAATCCTCTGCCTCCATAATACTACATCCTAAAATAAGTGATATTTAATAAGTTAATAATTAAACAAAAAAAAATTTACCCCAAATACTGAGAAAAAAAACAGGTAACAAATATAGGCCTACAAATTGAATATTCAAATTAGGAACTAAAGTTCTCATAATAATGGTGACAAATACATCAAAGATTCTACAGAAAATGGTAGGCCTCAAAGGTAAACATAAGGAACTTAAAGACAGCTGTAAAATTCAAAATTAACTGAATTAAATTCCCAAACTAAGAATATTGGATATTTATATTTTTAAAAATTCTATTGGCATTAAGAGCTGTTTGGACACAAAATTAAAAAGCACCCATGATGGGGGGGGTGGGGGAAAGCACCCATGAAATTTAATTTTCTTAAATTGAAGAGTATTGATAGATTAAAATTATCCAAACAGAAAGATAAAGGGAAAAAAATTCACTGACAAAAAAAAAAAAAAAACAGAACAGAGTTTCAATGATATAACACATTGACTGTTGCCTACAGGGCAGGAAGTGTATGAGTTTGTTTCCCATCTGAAGGAAAGGAAGCAGGAGAAAAGATAATGACATCTTTAAAGTGCCAGGAGGATAAAAACAAAACAAAATAAATAAAACGGTACATCTAGAATTCTATATCCAGAGAAAATAGCTTCTGATGGTGAAGGAAGACAACTGCTGTTCCCTAATAAGGCAAAGTAGAAAACAAATTCCCCCTCCCTCATTAGAGAGCTAGCAAAGCAGACAACATGTATGAAGCAATATTCTCCAGACACTGCGTAACAGGGGGAGCAGAATTGTCATCTGTGAGAGAGGGAAAATAAACTGTGAACCTCTGCAGAGTTTCCTACAGCTAGGGTAGTTTTTAAGACACAGTGCAGGGAGGAAAAAGGAGAAAGGAGAATCCAGTGATTTTGTAGAGTTTAGAAGAAAGATGAGAAGGTGGACAAGCCCAGGTGGCCAAGATTTTGCAAGGTGTGAATGAGGAGGCAAGAAGATGACCTGGGACTGATCCTTTTCAGTCTTTGGCTGAGACCTAGTCTGTGTACAAGTGAAAGAACACAATGTAAGCTCCAGAAAATAATGCCTAGTAAATAGCAATATTAATAATGATTATTTGTATTATATAGTTAGAATATTTTACAAAATGCAATACATTTTACAATGTATTGCAAAAAAAAGGGGTGGGGGGCAAAATATCAAAACATAAAACTAGTCTTTTTCATCAGATTTTTTAAAATGATATGAATTCCTATCCCTTCTCATGAAAAAAAAAAAAAAACAACATAAATTGACTTGCTTTATTTGAGCTCTTATGCGTGTGCCAGTTACTATGCATTTGCTCCTGATGTTACCAATCTGAATGAAAGCATAGAAATAGAATAATGAGACACTATAACAACATTATTTATACATTAATGAGGAAAAGCAGCATGATACAGATAAATACATTGGGGAAAACTCAGAAAAATGCCTATATCTTATATTTAAACCAAACTAATTTTATATGAATTAAGTCATATTTTCTTCAATATCTCCTTCATAAGCTAATTCTGGCTTTGTGAGTTTAAGGAATGCCTTAGAACATGCTCTCTTTCACATTCATAGCAGTACTTTTTTATTTTAAGGTTTCTGTCCATAGTTAGGAACACTAACCTCTGTCAAAGATGGCATAGCCCTGATCTTTGAAGCTCAGCAACTATCCAGTTCTTGACTGAGTTCCTTAGAATTTGCTACAATACTTTGAAATGAATAGGCTGTAGAAAATGTCTTCCCTAACTAATGTGTTCTACTGTAATTTCAAATACATTTATTTTGCTAACATACTATATGACCACATTGTCAGTGATTTAAAAAAAAAATATATCAAATACTAATTTGTTCAGTCCAGGTTTCTGTATAACTCCTGATGAGGTACTGCAGTATTTTCACTTAAAAGTATTGTATCTTGGGATATTTAAAAATAAAAGTACATTAATCTAAATTTATTGTCAGAATAGAGGCAAACTATTTCCAAATATTGTTTAGGTCTAATAATATGCATCCTAGCATATGGTATTGTTTCTCAAATACCAAATACAAAAAAAATGTTTTGATGAAGCTTAATTGCCCAGTTAAGTGATTTAAAATATAAATGGATCTGAGATGATTCTCATTTTAAATGCAGAGTCATTGCTATAATGATAAATAGTTACACCATACAGTTTTGAATTTTTCTTGCTGAAATGATTGCTTCTTTGAAGTTGCACTAGGTTGAATGTTTGTTTTCAAAAATGTTTCCTGACAGGAGATAAAAGATATCTTTCTTTGTTGTGTTTTTCATGCCGGACTGCAACTTTTCTCTTGTTGCATTAAAAGAAAATGTGAAGCTGAAATATTATGCTACTTTAAAAAAATGGGTTAGGTAATACTGTAAACTCATGGATTTTTTTTCTAAGCACACATATGTTCTTAGTATCCATATCTAGTTAAAATGATATTGTTATCCAGCATAATAATTATATAGCCTAGCTGAACACTTGCCCAAACCCTAACTCTGCTTATTCTTAAGAACAGGATGATTAAGAGCTCAGAGCCCTCAGTGACCAGATCAGTGGAAACCAGCTCAATCTAAGAAGGCCTCCTAACTGGCCTCTAATTGATCCAGAACCCCACTATTATGCCGTCTGTATGAAAGACGCATCCCATCAGCACAATAACAGGTGAAAATACCATTACTATGGCCAGAAAGAGCTGTAAAAGAAACAACAATGATGCAGTACTGAAATTACTACAAAATTTTCATCTATCCAAGAAAAGACATGTATATTACCCCCCTCTATTACCTTAACCATGACTCTCAATTCTTTTACTTATGACTCCCTCCACCCCAATGGGTAATTGATTTGTAATCTAGGTTCTCCATTTTTGGTCACAGAATAAATTTGTGTGATTGGTGTTCAGCCTTGGTAGTCTGGCTTCATGACATGGAATGGAAAAAGATATCAATTTTTGCATGTCCCTCTCTTAGGAAAAGAGCAATAAAATTTGGGGTAACAGGGTCAGTCCATTACCAAAGTTAGAGTATATCTTCACTGCTCTATAAAGGCAAATTATGTGTGTGTGTGTGTTTGTGTATACACATTTATTCACATATGTGTATATACATATCTATATGTTAATATATATTCATATATATGCATATATATATATATATATATGTATTATGGTTCCGTTGAATATGATACATTTGAAAAAAGAGGTAAATATTTTTATATGCAGAATACTGATTTAAAAGATAGGACCTAAGCTTGTTTTACCATTCATATGTATAAGTACCAATAAATAAGTGTCCATAGACACATACATACTTAAGTGAATTGTCTCCATTACATATGCACAAATAAAGAAGTCTTTTACTTTGCTTCAAAAATCATGAATTCATTTTAAAAACATAATTTATTAAAAGCCCAATTTATATAATTTAAGATAAGTTCCTTTTACTGGGTGTGGTGGTACATGCCTGTAATCCCAGTGACTTGGAAGGCTGAGGCAGGAGGATCGTAAGTTCAAGGCCAGCCTCAGCAACTTAGTGAGGTCCTAGGCAACTTAGTGAGACCTTGTCCCAAAATAAAAAAATTAAAAATGGGAAAGGGATGTGACAATGGTGATGTTCTCCTGGGTTCAATCCCCAGCACCAAAAGTAGAAAATTAAAAAAATAATAATAAAATAAAGTCCTTTTGAAATCAAATGTAGATTTTATTATAATGAGCCACAATTACTCTGAATGAGACACAGAAATGTCAGAAGAACTTGAAAGCTTGGTGAAATGTGTCACTTCCTAGGACAACATGAAGTACAAAATTTGACTAAACTGATGGTTCAAATTCTGTCAGGAGAACGTGAAAGCTCTGCTTTCTACCTCTCTTTTCCCTTCTCCCACTAAACCCCAGATAAAACAGACAGAACGACGAAATTAAAGCAAACTTGAATGACATCTGAAGTAAAGTGTTGTGGCAGGAAACCTCCCTGAAAACGTTCTGGGAGGCCCAAATCACCCACCAGATAGTAGAAAACAGGGTTTAAATCAATGAAGTGGGAGTGATGAGAGAAAGTGACAATTCCTACAAACATGGATTTCAGAAATAGCACACGTGGACTCCTTTGTAGACAGATGGGACTCTACCCAGAATGTGGTGAAGGGTTCTGCAAGGGAGCAGCGAAGCTGAGTCACGAAGCAGGGGACTTATTCTCATACTCCAAATTGAGCATGGCTGCTAACAAAGTCACCACCAAAGAGCATGAGGCACAGAGTAGCTAAGGGTGTCAGGATGACCAAGGTTCAGAAGTGACGTTGACTTGAAGAATTCAGAAACCTCCAGTAAAAATCTGCAGTAAACTGTTCAGAGAAGAAGAGCTGAGATTATATGATAGAGGGAGGATTCCAGAGATCTTGTAAAGAAGTACAGCTTGAAAGTGAAAGCTTCTCCGTGGAAGGTAGCTCCTCAGTCCACTTGTGCTATGGTTGCCTGAACCAAGGCATGTCACATGTGTGTTAAAAAAAATAATAATACTCCACGTAAGTAAGAAAGGACTTGGAGATCTGCACCTAGGTGTTAGAAGACATGTCCGTAATGAACTGCGTTTCTTTCTCCTACTGTCCTGTATCTTTACTTTCTTGAACTTTGTGATAGAATTGTCTATGGATATTTGTAATTTCCCCAGAGTTGGGTGAGTCCTTTTAATTATCTGCCCTTCATTATTCCTATATAAACTTTCAAGAAAGATATGTTTGCACAGATTGCTAGGGTTTCGCTGGGTTTAGGGATCAGATGGTGTGGATTAGACTGTGCCTGCTAATAGCTTGTTATGCTTGCTAATATTCTGCTTGTTAATCTACCAATGACTACCACATCTGTATCTAATCCCCAAGTCACTCTTTTGTGGTAATATAAGTTGCCTAAAACCTGCACTCAGATGTCCCAGATCAATCTCATATTCAATATGTCTGCAGCTGAACTTGTAAGACCTTTCCCTTGATTATAGACTCCTGTGACTCTCCATTCCTAGAATGTTCCCTGAAATTAGGATGGAAAAAGACTCAGGTATAGACCTTAATTTTACGTAGAGATTCAACCACTTTTCAATCTCCCATTCCCTCTCCGGGTCCAGGCATCTGCTCATTTTAGGTCCTCAAATTCAGAAGAGCTGATTGCTTTGTCTGCCTAGACTATTGTTAAGTTTGATTACTTCCAAGAAAGTTCAGGCCATTTTTTTTTTTTTTCACATGGAGTGGTCTGGTAGCTTTTCCTATATGACCCACAAACACTACAGCTGTGATTACCATCCAATTCAGACAAAAGAGCATGATTACTTATAAATCATTCACAGCGTAGAATCCTTCCACCTCTCTGGTCTACATCTCCTCAGAAAAAGAAACAAGTTTAATCTCCAGTGCAGCATGTCTTTTCTTTAGGGAAATGTGGCTCTAGAGTCAGACTTATTGCTCCATTACATTATCTAGTGGTGCGATCTTCAACAATTAACATCATGTTTAAAGAGCTGTTCCTCCTTTGTAAGAGTGAATTAAATAATAGACAACAACTCATATCCTGTTGTGAGGATTAAAAGATTGTCTGAAACTAGACATAGTAATTTCATAATAAATTGTAACCAAAGTTATTGTAATTATTATTACCAAAAGAATATTCATCCCAACTTCTGTGGACTATTTAGTTTTCTAAAGTCTGAGTACTTAATTCTATACTCCAAATCATAGTTTCAGCATTTAGATACATTTAGATATATTTCCACCCCACTTCACTCAAATCAGCTGAACGTGGTGTTTTTTTTTGTTGTTGTTGTTTGTTTTTGTTTTCAATTAACAGGGTATAGTATAGCTTCAGCTTCCTCTGCACAACCACATTTATTGACATACTACATTTCTGCATCATATTGTAATTTAACTTTCCAATGACACAATACTGTGTGTTTGTCATAAAGTTGTAAACTTTTCTAGGATCAGTCCCTATTGCATTACTTCTGTAGCATCTACTTAAAAGCTTAGGAAAGACTTTTTAGAAATATTTTTATTGATCTGATTATTTTTCCCTTATTGGCTAGTTAGTAGGATAAATTAAAAATTTTTCAGTAGTTTAGGAAAGGTAGCATAGATAGTCATCAAAGAATATGATTAAAGATATTAAAATCTCAAAGGTGAGATTTTGTTTTTTCTAAATTTATTGACTTTTTAGCTTTTTATTTGAAATAGAGAAAAATTAAAAGTTGGGGATTATAAAAATAGTTCCCCTATAGATTAACTCAGCTGACCCCAAAGGCTAATATAAAATCAAATTGCAGGCAACTGGCATTGACACAATAATAAGGATCTAATCTAAAATGATCAATTCTGCTAATGTGGTTTTTTTCAGGTACAAGTTCCATATTGCATTTAGTTTCATGGCACCTGACTTCTCTAATCAGGAAAGAGGTTTGTCTTTCATGATTTGCACATGTTTCAATCATACTATTTATTTATTTTGTAGCTGTTTTTGGCTTTGGGTTTTCTTTTCTTTTTTCATGAATAAATTAAGGTTCTACCGTTTAGACAAAACACCACAGGTATGACATTGTGTTTTTCCCCGTGCTTAAGATCAGGCAGTGCCTCATACTAATATGTCTTATTGTCAGTGACAGTAACATTGACCATTTGCTTAAGATAGAATTAACAGGTTTTTCCAGAATAATATTTTTCTTCATTGTTAATAAATATATTCTTGGGGGATGGTTCCAGTCTATGCAATAAATCTATTTTTTATCATACTTTAACTCATTAATTTTAGCATGTGTTGATAATTTTTGCTGGCAACACACATTACTGTGGTGTTCACTAGATGACAATTTTATATTTACATGTCATCCTCCATTTGTTGAATGGAATTCTGTAAGGAAGAGCTCTTCCTTCAACCCCATTTATATATTTATTCAATCATCCCTTCATCAACATAGACTCATATTTATTTATTTATCCTAGGGTTATAATCCATTGTTATTATTGTTGCTCAATTTTTTTTTTTTAAAGATTTGGTCATGGAACATCTTTAAGCTGGCTCCTTTATATCACGTCCTGCCAACGTTTACTCAGATTCCCCAAGGGAGGAGAGTCAGATTAGAAATATTTAAGGAAGGAGAAATTTAAGAAATAAAGACAAGACACAGAAATAAGTGAAAAGCTGGGGGCGGGGTGGAATGATCCAGCTCTGACATAGACTTGATCTAACAACCAAATTGCGCTCACAGGCTTTATGCATATGGGTAGGAACCCCAGTGGGATCCAGTGTGAGAACTTCCTGAGGAACACGGAACCAGGATGGCAAAAGCAACTTGGTTGGGGCTTAGCAGGTTACGCCCACATCCTCCACCTCCTCTACTTCTGGACTGAAGCATTTGAACCCAGAGTGGTCTGAGCCAATGGGCAAGGTGTCAGCATAAAGTGAGCAGTCTCCAATCAGTAGGATTTCACCAAGAGATCTCAGAGGAGTAACACCCCTGCTTTGAGATGGCTCAAATTAACCCATAATTCATTCACACCTGCAACACATGTACAATTCTGACTCGCCCTCCATCATGTATTGAGCATTCTATTATTAATAATTTGAATAATTTTATGTACACTCTTCACACTTCTAGTTTTCCTTTTATGAATTACATATTCATATTACTAATATTTTCTGTCATAAACCAAGACAATTCTTGGAAACTATGGACCTTTTAGGGAATTTCAGAGTTAATTGGTTATTGAGTCATCTTGGGTCAGTAATTCCAAAATGTCATGGATCCTGTAATTTCAAATAAGTCTATAATTTCTATTGTTCAGTTCCCTTATCTCCTCCACCAAGCATTATCTTTATGACTGGTAGATAAGAATAGACAAAAATACTACTTTTCTTTCCTACCAAAAATGTAATTGGAAAAAAGTCATTTCATAAACTGTAACTTAATTTGGATTCCTTGCCTTATATTCCAAATTTAGGCAATCTAAATTATATTTTTCAATTCAGAAAAATTTTCTCTAATGCATAATTATAATTTTAAAAGCATTAGACACTTATGACTATGTTTTTCTTCATAAACTAAAAAAATTTTGGTCAGAAAATTTTTATAAAATGGCTATATGACAACCTCATATATTAGGTCATTATAAAAGATAAAAATAAATCAATATGAAGAAAATTACTGAGTGAACACATAAAGATGTAACAAATCTATATAGCTTAATTTCTAACTAGTACTTATGGTACTGGGGATTGAACTCAGGGGCACTCAACAACTGTGCCACATCATCAGACTTATTTTGTATTTTATTTAGAGACAGGGTCTCACTGAGTTGCTTAGTGTCTTGCTATGGCTGAGGCTGGCTTTGAATTCATGATCCTCCTGCCTCAGCCTCCTGAGTGGCCTTGGTTACAGGAATGTGCCACCACTCCCGGCTAACTAGTAATTATACTTTTAAGGATATATACAGACCTAACCTAATACATTATTTTGTCATACTTTTCCTTTGCTTCAAACTATTTGTTTTTTCAAAGCAATTCAAGTGTTTTTTTGTCACTCTTTCTATATCCTGTATTGGTACAGGTAGAAGGATGAAATCAATAAATATGATTCTTCAGTGAAATGAAATTTTTTTTAGTTTTCTTTATATTAGTGTATTATTTTGATTTTACATACATGTTCCACATTCATTACTAACTTAATAGGACACTAGAAAATAGTTTA
The DNA here is from genome assembly GCF_047511675.1 of Marmota flaviventris. Classification (NCBI taxonomy): domain Eukaryota; kingdom Metazoa; phylum Chordata; class Mammalia; order Rodentia; family Sciuridae; genus Marmota; species Marmota flaviventris. Next base: position 159,018,221 of record NC_092500.1, read on the forward strand.
TATTCCAGATTTTGAACTGTTATAGTCCTTAATTTATAACAATATTATAAAATTATAAAATATTTTAAAGAAATATTTCTAATGAAAATAAGTAGTTTACCACATTTTAAATAAAAGATAATAATCATAAACTTAATATAGTAAAGAACAATAAATAGAAAATAAGTTATTGAGCATAGTATACTCTGTGTGATCCCAATTCTTTCCATTATCAGCCAGCAATGGAGAAAGGCTTTCATCTCATGTGTACCTCCTTCAATTTCCATTTCCAAGCATTCTTCTCACATTGTATATATTCAGCCTCTTTCTCATCAAGATTTAACAGCTTTTCCAACCCAATGTTTCCTACTATGTTTTTCAGTGACTTTTAATACTATAACATAGATTGGATATCGTTTTTAAATGTGATTTTAATTTTCTTTTCTTTTCACCTTAATAGACTATTTTTAAAGCAATTTAAATGCACAGGAAGAATGAGCAGAAGATACAGGCTTTTCTGTATGCTCCAGCCCTTACACATACATAGTCTCCCTTTGTATCAACAACCTCCCAAAGAGGTGGATTTATTACAATTGATGAATTTATACTGGTAAGGAAATTATCACCTAGAGTCCACAGTTAATAGTAGGGATAATTCTTGTTGTATATTCTAAGAGTATGGACAAATTTACAACAGCACATATAGATCATTATATCATATGGAGTGGTTCCCCCTACTCTAAAACTCCTCTGCTTTCTGCCTACTTCAATACCTCAACCGCTGGCAACCATTAATCAATATATTGTCATCATTATTTTGCCTTTCCTAGAATATCACATAACTGGAAGCATGTAGTAGATAACCTCTTCAGCTTAGCTACTTTCACTTTTTAGTATGCAATGAAGTTTCCTGCATGCCTCTTCCTGGCTTGAGAGCGCATTTCTTTTTAGTGCTGAATCATGTATCATTATCTGGTGGTACCAATGTATTTATCCATTCACCTACAGAAGTACATTATTGTTGTTTCCAAGATTTGTCAGTTAGTCCACATGCGGTTTCTATGTGGACATAAGTTTTTAATTTCCTTGGGTAACTACCAGGGAACACAACTCCACTCTTCATGTGGGAAGAGTATGTTAAATTGTGTAGGAAACCACCAAATGCCTTTCAAAGTGACTGTACCATTTTTCATTTCTACCACAAAGAATGTGGTGTTGCTCCACATCCTCACCAGCACTGGCTGTTGTCAGTGTTTGGGTGTTTTGGTATGTAGTCATATCTCAGCGTTTTTTAAATTTGCATTTCTCCAAAGATAATATGGAGCATCACTGTACATACTTCCTACAATCTATCTATCGTCATTAGTAAATGGTCCGTTTAAGGTTTTGGCCCATTTAGAAAAATATCTTTTTTGAATTAATAAAGAGGAACAACTTATTTGCTTAAACAATCTTTTAAAATAATTTATTTTTAAATACTTATTTTTAATAATTATATTTACAGCAGAAAAGGTATTTTTGCAAATGTCTATACTTAATGTAAGTTTTCAGTGAACTTAGCAAAATCATTGTGCTCATACCTTATGTTAGCTCAAGATGTGAAAAACAAAATCAATCTCAAAATTTCAAATTGAGTGTTATTTCCAGAACCTGTAGGCTTTTCTCATGTAATCTTCATGAAGTTAATTTAAAAAGAAAGTAATATAAAGCAATTTGAGATAAATGGAAGATAATATGGAGTTACAGTGGAAAGTCAGATCTACCTAATATCTCAAATGCCTACATGAAGAACGGTCAAAGGGAAATTACTTCTTAACCATAACTTGAAAAAATATTAAGGAAATAAAATAATTTGATGAAAGTAAAGTATTATACATATAATAATTAGTAGTCCAAATTTGAAATTGCTGTCATTTTCCCCACAGCTTTCAAATATTTCATTCATTCATTTTAAAGATTACTTGAATACCTATTTCATAATAGATGATAAATGAGAAAATATTATATCAAATAAGACATCATAATTGTCATTAATAATAATAAGTACCTTAGCTTATTTATTACAAGAGTGAGAATGGTATAATGATAAAAGGCTCAGACCCTTCAGTGAGTCAGACTCAAAGCCTTTTCTACCACTTAGCTGTGAAATGTTTAGTATGTTTTTACATTTTCTATGTCCTTAGTTACCCCACCTACAAAACAGGAACAATGGAAGTATCAAATTTATAATTTTGGGGAAAGACTAAAGGAAATAATATATATTTGTTGTTTTAATGGTTTATCATTTTTTTAAAATGATCTGTTCCTTTTTAAACAAGTTAAGACAATATTTCTTCAACTTTTCCTTCAGTTCCAAAATAGATATGGCTAGAAAAGTAATCATCAATTTGAAATAAAAAGACAAGTCGAAAGGTTTGTTTGTTTGTTTGTTTTGTTTTTAATATTTTAAACCAATTTGACTGGACCAACAACTCCTGAGTCATACACACTTCCTGGCATGGAAATTTATTGTAAGGACTCTGATCTAGGGTCTCACTGAGTGCCAGATCCATGTTGGAACTTAATACATGTTTGATTAAAGGACTAGATTATTTTGCATTTCAAACTTTTATTTTGTAGAACTTTGTGTTCTTTCATTTCACCTATAGGCACTTTTTAAACTGCAAGAATTGGCAGTAGATCATACGTGAATGGTGTTACCAAAATTCTTTAAAGGATATCCAAATATAAAGATAAATTTAACAAGAGAACCCATGCAGCACAAGATGAAACTAAACTACGGGGAACATTGATAGCCTATGACATGAACATTTTTAAAGAAATGTATGTATAGATCCACTCCCTAAGTTAAAAATTCATAACTTATAGGTCAATGTTAAAATTCACATGAAAGATTCTCTGGTAGTACATTTTTTTTTTTCTACTGAAGTTGCTTGTTTTAATGGCAACTACAAATGTTCTTCTAAGATGAGCTTTCAGTAAATCTTATGCTGGCACATGTTACATGCAAATAATTTTTTGTTTTGTGGTTTAAAATGAGAACCTTTAGCAATTTGCTCATTACAAAAATGTGACTGTTATTTTACTGTTAATTTTATGATGGACTGGGTTGGCTGTGGACCTGTCTTAGTAGATAATGGTTATTTAGGAAGCTGACTCTGTAAGGTTCAGATAGGTCCTGCATTCCCTCTAACTCACTATAGAATTTTGAACCATTTCTGATTGAACATTCTTATTGATAAATAAACCACCACTTATTTCTAGTCAAAACTAAATTAGATAAAATTAAGGCCTTTTGAAACATTTGAAAAAGTATGTTGAGCTAAACAAAAAAGCTAAAAACCTGATTTTTACCCAAATCAAGCTATTTTTATTATTTTAAACTATCATAATAATTAGAAGTAACATATTTTTCTCTTTTTTATTTTAACAGACCAGAAATGCAGTCATATCCAGACTGAGTAACTTTAGAAAATGGAAAATGTGGCAATTATTTTTAATTGCTAGGTTCAGGGTGGAGCAACTAAAATAACTACAGCTTCCATTTTTTTTCCAGCACTTTAATTTGGAATGAGTCAAGTGATTTTCTACTATGGTAATCTAAATTATATTAAGCCAATTGACAAATGTAACATTTTAAGAATCACAGATGAGTAGGAAAAAGGTCACTAAAATGAGTAAAAATGGATATAGAAGACCATCAGTGTATAACTATTCTGAACTGAGAACAAAGGTAGAATCATATTTTTTAACATGTGGGGTATAGGAGGAGAAAAATCTTGTACAAACACTAATCTTTACTGTGTAAGCTACATGCTGAGCATCATATTCATGTGTAGGTGTTATAGTTTAAGAGCATCTTTGCCTGATCTAAAATGCATAGAAAGGAGACTAGGTTAGCTCATTAAAGAGATTCAAAATGTTTTCCATGTAAAATAATTGATGTGATGGAAGCAATTTAGATAAGGAAAAAAAAAAGATTAAAGAAGAAATTGTACATGTTTTAAAAGTTCTTGAACACCTGTGATGTTGACTAGGGATGCTTATCGATGTCTGAGGAGAAGTGAATTAAATTAGAACCCCCCCCAAATCAATGTGACAACAGAGTAAATTTGTAAGGAATTTGAAGAATACTTTTCTATGAATTAAATATGGACAAATGTAGTTAAAATTAAAGATCACCAAAATTACACCTGTGCAGTATATCTATGCAAGCAATAAAACACTAGGTTACATATAAAGTCATAACTGCCTAATATAAGAGACATAAATGGAGATTCAGAAAGCAAAAGTGTGCTTCCTTTCTTCTGATACAGTAGACACCTCAATTTTTTCTTTTACAGTAACTTACAATTCATATATGTATCCTTTGAAGTCAAACTGAAATCTGAAGTTGGAATCAAAATTTTTAAATCCTTTATTTCTTATTATCACTTTATATTCCTTCATCAAAACTATCAAAGTAAGATTAGCAAGGTGCCTGAGCAAAGAATAGACCTTCTCCATCCATTATAGTCTTTCTCAAATATTTTCACTTGACATAAACTCAATATAAGAGGCAAATACGTCTGTGCTCCAGATCTTGGTGTGTGGCTTGAAATGTACAATAAAAGTAAAAATAATGATGATGATGATGATTAGAAGTCTCCACAGTGGCTCTTTGTATTACATTTGAGTGTTTGATTCTGATAGAGCAAAATCATTAATTGTTTAATATAATATTTTCCCAAAGTGTGTTTTTTTTTTTTTTTGTGTGTGTGTGTATGTAAAATCAGTGCTTTAGGAAAATATACCCTAAATTACCCAGTAACTGGCTTAGCCATACACAAGAAATCATGGTTTACAGTTTGATAAAGACAATATTATGATAAATTATATTTTATAAATATAATGCTGTCTAGAGCTGTTTAAAATAAAATGCTGTCTAGAGCTGTAGCCAAGCAGCAGATCACTTGTCTGGCATGTGTAAGGCCCTGAGTTCAATCTCCAGAACTGAAAATATAAAATAATAAAACAAAATTATAATGTGTTATTGTTGACATTCGTATGAATCATTGCTATATTTTCAAATAATTATAAATAAAGCAAATGTTATTAAAACTAACAAAGACAAATGAAAGAATGTATGCTTGTAGGGGTACTATGAATATTAAAGTTCTTCTACAAGCTTTTTAACAAAAGGAACAGTTAAAATGGTCTAACCACTTATTTTTCCTTAGAAATATAAAGTGCTTAAATTATAGTTATTTTAAATTAGGATAAAACTTTTCTAAAGTTGAGTCATTACAGTTTAGACCATTGGTCTAAAGATCTGCTTGAGGAGTTAAATGAAAAGTAAGATGATGATGAATTTCATTATTTCTTGCTACCTGAGAAACCAATGGGAGTTGTGATTCCAATAAATTGTGGCTAAACCATATAAATGACACAGTTCTCCGTCCCATAGCCTGAACCCTAAAGGTTAATTGTAGACATAAGACTTTAAAAATATTAGAGAATAATCAGATAATTGAGAAATAAGAAATATGGAGAGGTCAACTACCCTTTTTCCCAACTGTGACATAGAAAGAGAGGGACTGATCCTGAAAAGCTCTCAGCTGTCATCTTAAATGATTTTTTTTATTTATCCACTAAACAAAATCAAAATTGAAACTGACATAATCAAAATTTTATTTTAGAAAAAATAAGTAGATTTTTTGAATAAGAATATGGTGGTAAGATTTGAGATAAACAATATGGAAGATTTTTTGTAAAAGGTAATGAAAACTGAAACTAGCGCAGAAAAATAGAGAAAAAGATGTTAAATAAACATGAATGAAAAGATCTGGTGGCTATATTGATGTGGTGAGGTCAAGGAGATGAAGAAACTCCTACCTGGCTAGAGTTATCACATGAAAGGGGATGTCTTTTTTTTTTTTTTTTTTTTTTGATTGTTACTATAGGGAAAAGAGTAAGTACATCATTTTGCAGAGAGTGAGTGATTAAATAAATAATGCATTTGGAGATGAACCTATTGGATTTGAGATGTGTATGGGATGTTAATTAAAGATGATTAGGACAAAGTTATAGACCTTACTCTAGAACTAGCTTCTAATTAAGTTAGAAATAAAAACTAAAGAATCTCAAAAGAATCTACAGGTTCATAAATGTTAAATCAGTTCAAAATAATTGATAAAGCAGAGAGGAAATTAAAGTGAAATTTAAAATACCTAAGAGTGAATTATTCATATGATACTTGAGATCAACTATACTTATTTAGAAAAAATATTCAGCCATTAATGTTTACACAAAATTATAAATGATCAAATAAAGTTGTAAAGATAGACATGGATATTTTGAAAAATGTGTGATAAAATTATTAAGAAAACAGGGTAATTTTTTTTTTTTTTTTTTTTTTTTTTGCACTGGGGATTAATTCAGGGGCACTTGACCACTGAATCATATCCACAGCCCTATTTAAAGACAAGGTCTCACTGAGTTCTTTAGTGCCTCACTTTTGTTGAGGCTGGCTTTGAACTTGTGATCCTCCTGCCTCAGCCTCCAGAGCCATGGGATTACAGGGATGCACTAAGGCACCTGGCAAGGTAGTTTTTTAATACTGATTAAATAGATAAACTTATGGTCAGATTGATTCAATACAAACAGAGTGGAAATAAAAAGAAATAGCATTTTTAAATGCAAAAGAGTTACTCTTTTTATCCCTAAGTTACAATGGAGAAAAAAAAAATGGGCTTAGGGATACCTACTGCCCTAAGAAACAAACCTTGTAAGTTCATGTTCTAACACTTGAGCACACTCTTTTCTGATTCCAAAGCCAGTAAATTAAATTCAATGTATCACCCTCCTTATTATGGCAAATGAAACTTAAAAATGTGATTCATCAGTTCTTTAAATTATATTTTCATTGTCCTAATTTCATATTTTGAAAGTTTTCACCATTTCCAGTATTGTTTCTTTCTCCTTCTATAGTCAAATTTATATGTGGCAACATTTTCTTTCAGCCTGAAGAAATACATGTATGAACTTTCTTGAATTTCAAATATGCTGGCTGATGATTCATTTAGTTGGAATTTATCTGAAAATGTCTTCGTTTACCTTCATCCTTGAAGGTTTTGAACTAACAAAGACAAATGAAAGAATGCATGCTTGTAGACAGCAGGTCTCAGCCCTTAATTTAGGTCGTGATTATATCAGTGTATATATTTTTCAAAACTATCAGATTATACACTTCAGATTTGTTTCTCCATCTATATCTAGATTTTAGCCCCCAAAGACATAACTAAATAACTATGTATACACACTTAAAGCACACATTTATTCACACAAACACAAATGCTTCTTAACATAGCAGTCAGAGAAATCTGAATTCATTTCACTGTTTTCTTCAAAATCCCTGCACTTAGGGCTTGGGGTTGTGGCTCAGTGGTAGACCATTTCCCTATCATGTGTGAGGTATTGGGTTTAGATCCTCAGCATCACATAAAAATAAATTAATAAAATAAAGGTATTGTCTCCATCTACAACTAAAGAAATATTAAAAACAAAACCCTGCACTTGCTCCTCTAAGCCACTTATTTTGTCCTATAAGATTATACATGCCTCCTTGCTCTTCTTCAAACAAACCATCCCTGCTCCCCTTTTGGATCCTGCTGCTATTTACTGAGCCATCTTCCCCAGTTTTCTAGGACTAACTCCCTAACCCATTTCAAAGCTTCATTTATAATTCACTTCTCAATGAGCCTGATCCTGACCAGGCTAAATAGAATGATGTTTTTTTTTTTTTTTCTCTGCCTTGTCTCCTCCATTATCATGTTTTACTTTTTTCCATAGCACTTTTCAACTTTCAAAACGCAAAAACATTAACTAATCTTGCACATATTGCTTAGTTTAGTTCCTCTTTGCTCCATAAGCTCGTAAGCCTCAGAAGAACGGGAATCTTTTGTCAGTTCTCTGCAGTAGTGTATTGGTGGGGAAATGTGTGGAATTAAATAGAAAATGACAGCTTCTTTCATAGCAAGTTTTCCTGAAAGAATTAACATTGGTACATCAGATTGGGTACATGACCTGAAATTTTCCAAAGATTTACCAGTATGAGCTCCTTTCCTCATTGCCCCAACTCTTCCTCTCTTTTTCTCTTCTTCTTTTTCTCCATCTCTTTCCCCACCTCTTCTTTCTTTTTCATGCACCTCTCTTTGTTTTAATTTACTAAAAATTTTACAATAAACAAGGTTCTCAAAGAAGCATGGACTTTTTTATACCCTTCTTAAAAAAACAGAATCAGAGAGGAACTAAGAAATAACAAAAGAAATAATCTTTTTTGTTGTTGTTACACTGTTAACAAATACATTCCTCAGAGAACCCTTTGACTTTTAGAAAGTATCTCTTCATGACTGTAACATGATATTCTTAGTAAATAAATTTTTCAGAAAATGCAATTTTATGCTCAATAAATTCTAAAAATGGAAAATGAACTTTTTTTTTTTTTTGTAGGACTGAGTAATGAACCCAGTGGTGCTCTACCACTGAACTACATCCCCAGCTAATTTTTATTTATTTTTTTCTTTTCTTGTAAAAGGCTCTTCAGTTACACAGACCAGCCTCAAACCTGTGATCTTCCCGTTTCAGCCTCCCAAGAACCTAGAATTATAGGAGGGCACCACCATGCTCTGCTGATATGTATTATTTTTCAAAGAACATTGTCACTTTCAATCTCCAAGAAACTTGCTGAACCTGTTTCATTCAAATTAAATTCTGAAGCTCATAGTTAAACTAGGAAGGTGTTTTAGGCAGTTTTGTATTCCTGTACATACTAGTGAGGTGTCCAGCTGGGGACCAGATTCTTGGTGTCCTAAAGAATCGATCAAAAAATTCAGAAGTAACACAAAGAACATAGAATATAGAGTTTCTGGAAGTAAAGGTGAGAAGGACACTCATGAGTACAGCACAGTGGGCCAAGACAAAGCATGACTGAAGTCCCTGCAGTAAAGGTGAGTCTAGTCTTAAATGCTGAGCTGTGCTTTAGTCCCCTCTCTGCATGGACCTTATTGAAGACCTTGGCCATTTGATCCCATTCATTACTTTGTTTTTGCCTAATAAAAATACAGAAACTGTGGCCAGAGTTGCCAAGAACCATGAAGTCTCGGTGGTGGGATTTGTCATGAAATAAGATTTATCCTAAACAAGGCACGTGATGGCTCATCCATCTCACTCTCCACAGGGCATTGTTCTTTAACCCTGCCTCTGCCACCTTGATGGCCCTAAACTCCTACCTCACTGTGACTAAACAGACCAAACAAGAACAACTTAGAGAAGCAAAAACTTATCTTGGCTCATGGTTTCAGAGATATGATTCATGGTCAACTGACTCAATAACTCTGGACCCAAGGTAAGGCAGAGTATCATGGCAGAAGGGGATGGTAAAGGAAAGCCTTTCAGTTCATGACAGAAAACAGAGAGAGAGAGAGAGAGAGAGAGAGAGAGAGAGAGAGAGAGAGAGAGAGAGAGAGACTCCACTCACCAGGGACAAAATTTAAACCCCAAAGTCATGCCTGCTCCAAGTGACTTCCTCTAGTCACACTCTACTTGCCTAGATTTAATCTATTCAAGTGGATTAATCCAGTGATTAGGATAAAACTCTCAAAATTTAATCATTTTACCTTAGAAAATTCTTGAAGTGTCTCACACATGAGCTTTTGGGGGAACATCTCATATTCAAACCATAACAGAAGGCAACAGACTTTAGAGTTTTTAGATTGGAAACATTTCATAATTCAGAAAGATATCATGCTATTAAAGAGGCAGAAAAGACATAAATGAAATGTTTTGTTCCTCAGTTTATATTGATTAATATGTTATAAATTTTCAGAGCTCCAAAGAGATTAGACATCAAGAAAGAGAGAAAAAAAGAAACAAAGAAAGAAAGGAAGAAATAAAGAAAATAGAAGGAATACTAAAGTAATTTCCACCCAAAAGCTAAGCTGGGGAGGTACCTTTATGACAATTGTCATTTTGGGTTGGGTTTATTTGGGTAAAACAAATATTCATTTTATAGTATGAATCAGATTACTTGTAATAATGCATTTTTTTTAGAGAGAGAGAGAATATTTTAATATTTATTTTTTAGATTTCGGGGGACACAACATCTTTGTTTGTATGTGGTGCTGAGGATCGAACCCGGCCCGCACGCATGCCAGGCTCTGTCCGCGCTACCGCTTGAGCCACATCCCCAGCCCCGGTAATAATGCATCTTAACACCAGAATATTACAAAACCAACTAGTGAAACAAAAAATGAAAGTCACAAATAAATGCTTAAACAAAACACAAAATGAATAGTAAATGATAAGAAAATGCATTTAAATAGCAGAAGAAAATGGAAAATGCAGGAAAGTAAAAAGATACACCGAATTTGTAGTCTCGGATTTTTGTGTTCATATATATGTTAGATCACGCTATTGTAAGGAAGATCACAAGAGAAAGAAGTTTAAACTCTATAGCACAATAACTTATTAAAGGTCCAGGTCATTTTTAACCTGGAAAGCAAAGTCATAGACTAGAAATTTTTCCAAATCTCCAATTTGTTCAGAAGCTTTAGGAAATGAAATAAAGGCCACCAATAGTTGAATTGTGTTCCAAATATTCTTTTTGTGCACAAAAGTTTAGAAGCCTTGAGATTTATAAATTGTGCTTCCTGTGATATAGCAATAAACAAAGGTTATAGTCACTGAATGACAATCTCTGCATCATTCAGTTCCTGGGAATAAAGAAACAACTTTTCCATTTCCATACACAGCCAGAAAAATACATCTTAAATGGTCTCTTCAAAAATAGTTCCACTGAATGCCTTATATTCACATTTCGATTAAATTATGTATAAATCGCATTCATACATAAAGGTGATTAGATTCTTACCACATACCCCACCAATGTTAAGGTCAGTTATCAAAACAAAGACCAGCTTTCAAGAACTCAAGGCCTTCAGGAAGATGAGATTTTTTTTAAATGGCCTCCTACAGTTTAAGAAGCATCCTTTTAAAGTAACTTATAAAAAAAGCAACTTAATGATTTTTTAAAACCTTCAAATATCTATGCTAGATTAACCCATCTCCTTGTTGCACCTGTGGCAATTTGGTTAAAAAAAAAAATACTACAAATGTAAAAGCTTCATTTAAAAATCTATAAACTTTTAAGTTTAGAGTTTTAATTAGAGAACAAAACTGTTGCCCAAAAGACTTTAAAGTGAACTCTTACTTTGATTGTAAGTCAGGAGTAAGACCAGCTGTAAAATTATATCCATACTTTCACAAAACAACAATCAGTCAAATTGATTCAAGCTGCCTGCTTTCCACCCTGCTGTGAACACAGGTCAACAAGATCTTAATGAGAAAAAGAATGTGCTAACTTCCTTCAAATGGCCAATAGTCTCAACAAACTGAAAAACCATCAAATTACAATTGTTCTAAGGTTTCGTTATGTTTTTTAAGCATAAAACATTAGATCTATCAATATTCAGGCTTTGACTCAGCCACAGACAACAGCACATCTGTGATTAAAGCAAACAATTCTCATTCAACAGCAATTAACTAAATATCTCTTCTCAGAAGACCTTTTGTGAAGGATTTTGCTATTTCTGTTGACTAGAATTATTTTAATTTATTTGTTGCATGATTCTGTTGCTTCCTGGGAATGAGTTTTTTGAGTTGTTTTGATGGCATCATTTGATAAGTAGCTAATGACTGGATCTCAACAATAAATGCCTTGTGAATTTGCTGTTATCTTTTTATAGGTTAATTGTTATGCACCTCTTAAAGTGACTCATTTTCCTATTCCTTCTCATTAGCAATTTTCATTCTCATTAGCAATACCATCTACCATCAACAGAGTTTTACTATGATCCTGAAGAAAAGAAATTGCCAAGTACAGCTGAAAGATCAAGTCAAATTAAAAAGTACTTTTACCAAAGTTAATTGTATCTAAAAATATGATACTATGTTTCAGAGATACATTCAAAATAAAACATGTCTTAAGGTGTATTGCTAAAATAAGAATTTGTATATATGGGAAAAAGGTTGTCATATAGGATTTTTTTTTCCTAATGTATAAACTTCTTTTCAGAAATATAGTTAGAATTTTTACTTCAGATTGTCATTATCATGGAAAATATAGAAACAGACCTTAGGTAAAATGAGCAAAAGAAGTATCAGAATCATATAATTGAGGGACTCACAAAACTGGTAAAAGACCAAAGAACTATTTAAAACCAATAGATTCCTAGAAGACTAAGCCTCAGGAAATCCAGCATAAAGGCCCATAAAGTTTCGATCCAGTTTCCCTTGATATTCCCTTTTTAATTTTATGTTTAGACCATTTATCTTTACAGTGGCTATTTATATAGCTGCATTAATATCTGTCCTTATAACTATTTTCTAATCATTATTCTTATTTTTACTTTTTAAAATATTTTTAATTGTAGATGGACACAATACCTTTATTTATTTCAATGTGGTGCTCAGGATCAAATCCAGTGCCTCACACGTGCAGGCACTGCAGGCAGGCACTCTACCACTGAGCTACAGCCACAGCCCTACTTCTTTTTTTTAACCTTTTCTGTTTTTCTGCTTTCTCTGGTTTTAAGATTTTATGGGATTTTATATAATTCCATATTGTATCCTCTCTTAAAATATTGACTATATTTCTCCTCCTCCTCCTCCTCTTTCTTCTTTTTCTTTTTGTACCAGGGATTGAACTTCCGGGCACTTAACCAATGAGCCACATCCCCAGCCCTTTTTAATTTTTTTTTTTTAATTTTTAGACAGGGTCTCCATAAGTTGCTTAGGGCCTTGCTAAGGCTGGCTTTGAACTTATGATCCTTCTGCCTCAATCTCCCCAGCCTCCACTGCACATGGTTAATTGTATTTCTTTATAAAAATCATTTTAGTGGTTGCCTTAGGTTTTTGCAATATGTAGTTTTAACTAACCTAATACCACTTTTAAACACATTTATTCTCTTTTGCTAGTAGTGCAGTTTACTTAAAATAGAATATTTCCTATTCTGCCTTCACATCCCTTTAGGATATCAGTTACTCATTTCCCTTATTCATAAGCTATAATAGTTCAATGCATTGTTACTACTACTACTTTAAAAGATCATACAATAGATCAACTAAGAATGAGAAAAAATATTTTTGCCTTGAGTTATTCCTTCTCCAATATTCTTCTTTTTATTCTAGATTCAAGTTTCTAATCTTTATCATGTTTCTTCTGCCTTAAGTAGTTCCTTTAACATTACTTGCATAACAGGTCTGTTAGTGATGAATTCCTCTAGTTTTTGTTGTCTGAAAAAATATCTTTATTTCTCTATTCCTTCTTAGTTTTAATTTAAATTACTTTAATGGATTTATAATTCTGGGTTGGTATTTATTTTCTTTCAACACTTCAAATATTTCACTCAATTCTCTTGCTTACATGATTTATAAGAAGTCTGATGTGATTCTTACTGTTTTTCTTTGTACATAGGGTATTTGGTTTAGCTTTTCTGACTACTTTCAATAGTACTATTCAGACTAGTTTTAATTATATATATATAAAGAGAGAGAGAGAGTTATTGGTAACATGCTTGGGTATAAATACTTTGGTCTTTATTCTGCTTGGTATTCACTGAATTTTCTGGATTTATGGTGTCCAAATATGTATTATTATTATTATTACTATTATCATCATCATCATTTTGATACCAGGGATTGAACTCATGGCACTTGACCACAGAGTCACATCCCTAGCCCTATTTTGTATTTTATTTAGAGACAGGGTCTCACTGAGTTGTTGAGCACCTCGCCATTCCTGAGGCTAGTTTTGAATTTGCAATCCTTCTACCTTGGCCTCCTGAGCCACTAGGGTATTATATTTTGAAATTGATTTACAAATCTTGAATATTCTGTTTACCCCCATTCCTCCATTCTTCTTCATTTCAGTTAGGTAAGTTTCTATGGGCTTATCTTCAAGTTTAACCATGGTTTTCTCATCCATGTCTAGTTCACTGAGGTGATAGTCAGAGACCACTTTGTTTCTATAACATTGTTTTTGACTTTTGACCTGTTCTTATAGCAGTAGCAGCTATAATCTATTTTTGAGCTACTGGGAGCCCTGTTGGTGTGGTGAGGTGTGGGGAGAGAGTTGTTCTACCACCTTCTGACAAGATGTCAATATTTTAGTTGGACCAAGTCTGGTCTGAGACTCTCACAAGTGTTTTTCTCAAAACTTATAGCTGCTTTGACCTCTTTTATTAAGACAGGAATGCTTTTAGTCAGCTTTGACTGCTGGGAATGAAAGACCTGACAAGAGCAATTAGAGGAAGAAAAAATTTATTGGGGGCTCACAGTTTAGAGGTCTCAGTCCACAGACGGCTGGCTCCACCCCTTAGGCTGAAGGTGATAGAGAACATCATGGTGGAAGGGCGTGGCAGAGAAAAGAAGCTAGATACATGGAACCAGGAAGCAGAAAGAGCTAAGCTCAGCTCACAAAATATAAATCCCAAAGGCACCCCCTGAGGAAACCACCTCCTCCAGCCATACCCTACCAGCCTATAGTTATTACTCTATTACTCCCTATCAGAGATCACACTGATTGGGTGAATGCTGTCATAACCCAATCATTTCACCTGTTCACCGTCCTGCTTTGCGTCAAACATGAGCTTCTGGAAGACACGTCATATTTAAGCCATAACACATTTTTACAAGCCAAACTTATATTTGATACTATGAGTTTTGTCATTCTATGATGCTGAAAATGAAATCCTGGGGATCGGAGTGAGAAAAAAATTAATTAAAATTACAAGAGGAAAAATGAAATTCAAGACACTTCTTTTCCTATTTTTATCTCCTCTTTGTCAAATGGCATTTGGTTTCTGATGAAGCTTATTGTTTCTGATCCACAGAGTTATCAGAAGCTGCCTCATGGAAATATTTGTGAGGAAATCATTCTGCCCTGTCCTCACACACATGAAGCCAGCTGAGACTAAAGCCGGGTGTATGTATAGAATGGATAATAAGACAGTAGAATTTGCTCTTGCTAAGGATAATAGGCAGATATTTGAAAAACTTTGTTTTGAAATATGTACATTCAGTTATGAATGATTTTAAAGCATTTTATCAAATTGTGTACAGTTAAGTAACAGTAATGTCCAAAGAATATGACATTTGGAAGTAGAAGATTAAATACCAGCAAAGCTAAATATCTCCCAACAGAGCTTCTATGTTTGACAGTTGTGAAATCTCTGAAGACATTTCTGTTTTATTTATTAGGTAAAGCCGTCACAGTTTATACACACCATGAAATTCCAAAGTGACTATTAACAAATGACAGTACAGCTTGACATATGTGAAGTAGTTACACAAGCATATAAGAATTTATAAATCTCATTTATATGAAGAAAAATGAATATGGAGATATGTTCAGAAAAGTATCTCAGAAAACGCTGGGAAGAGGAACTCTCTCTGAGACAGTCAGGAAACATTCTCACATTGATAGTATATTAAATAAATTGTCCATTAAGCAAATAATCTCCACTTCTATATCCCAAGAAAGAAGTAAATTGATGAAATAGGAATAAGCAAATTTCCTTTACAATTAAATGTAAGAAGAATCTGACCTACTTCTCAATATGTGAGAGCCTCAGAAGAGGACAAAGCCAGGGTTAGGAAAACAGATAATTTTCCTAGAGGGCTTCATCCTCTCTTATTTACTTGTGGTCTCTGCACCATTGGCCTTCACTGGCATTCCTATGAATTTCGGTTCTCTAAACATTTACAAAGTGTGTTTCCTTTGCTCTTATTCATTTGTAGTGCTTCCTCCAATGCAACCCAATTTCTGCATTGTAACTTAATAAATTCCAGATATTAGGACTTGGAAATTTTTAAAGGGCTTCTTATTATGCCTACCATACCAAAAATGGCACTCTGGGACATATGAACCAAAACCACATTGAAGTATCACTTTATACTCAACAGGAGGTTATTAGCAATAAGAAGTGTTGAAAAGGATGTGGAGAAATTGGAACCTTCATCATTGCTGATGAGAATGTAAAGTGGTACAGTTACTTTAGAAATAAAATTGGAAGTTTCTCAAACGACTAAACATAGATGTTCCATAGTATCTAAGGATTACACTCCTACATTTTTACGGAGGAATGATGAAAATATGTATTCACAGAAGAATCTGTGCACAAATGGTCACATAGTAATTATAATATTAAAAAAGTGAAATCAAATACCTTTTGACTGCTGAATAGATAAACATGGTATATCCATACACTGGAATATTATTGAGCCAAAAAATAGTAATGAAGTACTGACAAATGCTAAAACATGGATAAACTTTGTAAAAATGCTCAGTGAAAGAATTTAGATACAAAAAGCCTTCTATGGTGTGATTTCATGTGGGCAAAATGTCCATAATAGGCAAATCTATGATGAAGACATTGTATTAGTAGTTGCTAGAGGCAGGAAGCACAGTGTGGAAGATAATTACTGATGAATACATTTTGAAAATGTTCTAAATTAGATAGTCACAATTTATGTCTTGAGACTATATTAGGAAACACAGAATTTTACAATTTTAAATGATATATTTTATGATACATGAATTTCATTTAAATTTTTTTAAAAAAATAAAAATGCTTGTGATGAATTCAAGCCCTGTGCTAAGGTATTTTGCATTTTTCATATGTTTACTTATTTAATCCCCATAACAACTCTTTAATGTGATTGTTATTATTATTATTGCTTTACCAACAAAGTATCACAAGCAAATTGAAGATAAGCAATTTCCTAAAGACAAACAGCAAATGGGCCACAGAAGAAAAATAGGTAGCCATGACACCTGACGTCCTGAGCTGCATAGCTGGCTATCTGTATTGCCCATATAAGTCAGTTAGTCCTACCACGAATACATTTTGGTTTATTTATTTATTTATTTATTTATTTGTGGATGACAGTTGTATGAGTTTTTGTGACCCCCATGATACAGACAATAGTGTCCAGTATATGGGCCTTGAAAAGACTGAAATAAGACTATGTTAGGACAGTTTGCCTGTGTTGATTTCCACATATAGTAGGTTGAGAAGTAGTCCATGGAGAGTGAGGCTCATGTCAAGGAAGCAAGTTCAGGATCCCTGCAGGTGGAAGAAGATGATGTGAGATGCAGTTGGGATAGTAGACATGCTTTAATCGGAGATGGCAACAGCATCCATCCACCAGCTTCAGCTTGAGCCCCCAGCCTACTCCATTTTGCTCCAGTCAGTTCCATTTACCACCCCCACAACCATTTCCATAGTCCTTTTTATATGCAGGCCAAACAAAGAAGGCACACTGCCAACAGGTGACATTAGTGGGTGGATACTCAGAAGCAAATGTTTATGACCTTGAGTATCTAACACTGAATCAGGGTGTTTATGACATTGACTACACCTTGATCATAACACAGCCAATGCATGGCCTTGGTTACACACTGAAAACATAACGTATCTCACTGGACATCTCTGAGAGGAAGCACAACTCTAGCCATTTTGAGCCTGCCCCAACAGAGATTGATTCACATCTCTAACAATATCTACTTATTTTGCAACAGGAAAGCAACAGTAATTCCCTCAGAGAGTTGATCTATCAAATGATCTGATAGCATTCAGTATCATTCATTTATTTATTCACATATTCATATATTCATTCTTGTAGCAAATATTTGCTTTGTGCCTACTCTTTCTGTCAGGCACTCTAAAATGAGCAAAACAGGCAAAAATTCTTGCTGCTATGAGACTTATATTCTGATGAGAGGCATACAGAAAATAATCAACATAATAAATCATAGTAAATAACAAGCTATATTGCATACTGCTGAATGTTAAGAGATAGGAAGTTGTATAGAAAACTAAAATTGAGCAGGATGTAAGGGTGGAGCATGTGTATGTGGAGAAGCTGTAACACAGAAAAAAAGAACTTTGAGCAAAGCCTTGAAGGAGATGAGGATTTCCCACAGCTTGAAGTAGGGTCTCCGGGCAGGACAGAAGGAGCAGCCAGTGCATACTGCTTGAGAGGGGAGAACATGTGGCACATCGTAGGTTTAGAAGCGCAAGGCTGGTCTGGCTGGAGTGGAGCAAGCAAAAGGGAGAACAGAAAGAGAGGAGATTGAGAAAGTAACCAGAATGTAGGGGCTCATAGGCCTGTGTAGGCCAGTAGGTCAGGCTTTATAGATCAATTAAAGTTTTTGGATTTTATTCATAGGATTTTATTTAAAGGAGGAATCATTAGAGCACTTTTAGTTGAGGAGCGATATTCAGTAACTTGGATTTTGCAAAAATCACCTTGCTGTATGGAGGACAGAGAAAACACAGGGGGAGAATAGAAGAAGAGAGGCCAATTAAGAAACCAGTATCAGGAACTCAGGTAAGATGCGGTGACTCAGTTCAAGATTACATTAGAGGAAGAGTGAGAATTCCTCAGGTGTTAGATTATTCTTACAATAGAGCCCACAGGATTGCCCTGATAATTTGGATGAGTCACAGGAGAAAAGATTCAAGGATGACTCTCAGGTGTTTAGCTTGAAGCTGGGAAGAATGGGTTTGCCACTAAGTGAAATGGAGAAATGGAGAGTGGAGGCAGTTAGCAAGAAAGGAGTTTATTTTTGAAAATGTTAACAAATTTAACCTTTTTGGACCTCTACAAAGTCAATTTAAAAAACTTACAATGATTAGAATTAGCTTTTTGTTTCTTTGTAAACTGTAGGTACACAAATTAATATTTAATGATATATTTTTTTCTAAATTACCATTAGGCATAGTAATCCTTTCATCAGAAAAGAGTAGTCACCTTTCTTAGAAACAAAAATCTGGATTAGTTAAAGCTGCTGGAGATGCATTATTGTTTTCTTTCTAGAGATATCCAGGTTAATACCACATGGGATAAATTAGGTAAAAGGTGGATAAACAAGGTTCCCATGTTACCCCGAAGTGACATGCATTTCTAGCACATTTCTCTTTCTTAGCACCAGTCATCTTGTTAAGCTGCTATAGGCAAGATTACTGCCACTTAAATTATAGAACTTGAAAGTTACTTCAAAATTACTAATTTGTCTGAAGCAGGAATGTATTTGTGGGAGAGAAAGATAAGAAAATTAATTATTTTCATTGTCTTGGCTTCCCATAATATATGACAACATCAGAGAGAAGTTCCAGGAAGAGGTCACTCATTCTTGTCCAGGAAACTGCTATTATTAATTTACCTATCATTGGATGTACAAATTAATATAAAATGTCATTGCCAGAAACATCTGTACCCCTTAATTGCTTCCGTATTATTTATAAACTATAATATAAAGAAAAAGAAATAAGAAGCTAGAAAACATCAACCTCCTGTGTTAACAGAAGACTAGCAGACAAAATTTGCCATACAGGGCATTTTTTTCATACAACAGCTATTGATGCTATGTGCCTGCTATGTGCCAGGCCACATTATAGAAAACGCAATTAAGAATGAAAAGTAGTTTCTCTGACTAAACTGACATGTAGATGTAACTTTTTTATCTTTTATTTGCTGTATCAGAAACAGCTATAAATCATTTGTTGGGTCAGATTCCTCCAATTATTACCCAGGTTCCTGGAACAAATTTAGAAAGTGAATTCAGGATCTTAACGTATTCAACTGTTCTTAGAATTTGAAGAGTTGAAAAAGAATTCAGAGTTTCTTTGGAGATAAACCTCTTTATCCATTAAATTTAACATCAAAATCCAATGCAATTAGCATAATCACAACATCTCCTAAACAGGCCTTCAGGAAGTTGAGTGACTTCTTATGTGTTGTACCTGCCTTATCTCTTTTAACGTCTTTAACAGGGAAAATATGATTAAAAATCACTTGCAATAATGATAGTATTATTAATAAGTTAAGGTTAATTTATAGAATTTCCACTTTTCATAGGCAGCTATAGAGAGAGCTAACACTTGTAATCCTTTGGGCTTCAGTGAGGATTCTGTTTCTAATTCCAATCCTAGATCTGCCCCCCCTTGTACATTTTTCTGTGACTTATAAATAAAAACTTTACCACTAATGAAAGAGGTAAGTTCTCAAATTTGGCTTTTTAAAAAGTACTTTCATTCTTAACCCAAAACAAGCCATTCTTCCTAACATTTTTATTTTTATTGGTATGTGTATGTATAACAAAGAAAATAGTTTCTCTAGATTGTTCTCCATCTCCCTTTTTAAAAAATTCCTGGCGGATTCTTCAAAGGGAATAGTATCTTATCTCCATCTAAGTCTATACCTAAGACTCTTTAGAAAAGCTTGGCCGGCCCTATGGA
This sequence comes from Marmota flaviventris, assembly GCF_047511675.1. Taxonomy (NCBI): domain Eukaryota; kingdom Metazoa; phylum Chordata; class Mammalia; order Rodentia; family Sciuridae; genus Marmota; species Marmota flaviventris. The sequence continues at coordinate 159,038,542 of NC_092500.1, forward strand.
GGGACAGCCAGCACCTGCCAGGGTAATTTCCTGCACAGAGGATGATGAGCCATCTGAGAAAAAGAAAGGCTGAGATAATTAGTAAAGAAATAAGAGACAGGGCCAGAAATTAGGTTCAAAGAGGAGTGTCTGATAGTTTCTCAAGTCCACATAGGAGCTGGAACAGAATGGCTCTGGTCCTTTATTTAAGGGAGAGTACATCAAAGGAAGAGATAATTTTTCACTGGGTGGAGTCTTGCTTCATTATGTCTTGCAGTCAACAGGTTGATTGACATCTTGGCAAGCCACAACCATCTCTGAAAGACTGCGTGGTTTTGTGTCTTCTGCAGGTCACCCCAACTCCAGTGGAGTGCTGGACCTGGCAGAGTTAGCTAAGATATCACATGTGCTGGGCAGTCTCAAACCATCAGGAGTTGAAGCTGGGAGTTCCCGGAAACTAGAATTTCCTACCCAATGGCTTCCATGCTGATTGGGTTCACACTCATTTCATGAGTGCAATATCCTAATCTATAAAGCCATTTTTTTCTCTACATTTCATTCTATCCTCATTTCCTACATTTTGGTCACTCCCTTTCCAGAATTTTGCTTGGCCTTAAGTATTTCCCTCTGAGTTACAATATTTACAAACACCCTGGTATCTGTCTTCCCTGCATGTCCATCCTCCACTTATCCGGAGTGACTCTGGCTTTTCCCTTTCATTACTACTCAGTCTTCCCTTTATCACATCATTTTTGTCACTAAAGAGTATTATTCCATAATATAACTGATGTTTTCCCATTAACAATGACTAATGACCCAATGCAGGGACCAGTTCTTTTTGTCTAATTTTTAAAATATTCCTGGACATTGTTCTATATTTCTAATTCAAATGAAGTATTCCATTTGTCAATATAGGAAGAAGGCCTTATTGTAAACAAATTCACTATGATAAAGATGGGAGTCTATGTTATTGGTAGAATTGGAAAACTCAACAGGAACTTGGAATCTTGAATAGCATATAATTTCCTACTCTAAACTGTAGAAGTGCCCAGATGAAGCCCCACTACTGTTACTGTGCATCTTCCACTGTTCATGTGCATACAGTGTCCATATTGGGCACTACTCTTTGCAAGGTAGCCCTTCCCATATCTGAACTCAGGAAACAGTTTTTATACATATTAAAGATATAGAGTATTTGATATTATGTTACATTAACTCAGTGTCCTAAAAAGTAGAGCTAAAGGCATAATCAAGGTCATTTTCTCTAGGGACATGCATGGTATGAATAGGACATTTTTTAGTTTTTGAAACAATAGTAATAAATCAGTTAAAGGCATTATTGTGACAAGGAAATTGATTATGCAATGGTAGTGAGGAAAACTTAAAAAAAAATATTTAGCGGGGGACAAAAGGGCAGTTTGATGTGATACCTTGAAGGTTAAATGAAAAGATTTAAATTAAGAGTCATATTAAACATAAAGTTTTCTGAACATGAAGCAAAACTAGGAAACATGAAATAACCATGAAGAAGTTAGGGTCAATGATGAAAAAGAATCAGATGCTTCATAGATTATAGAATGTAATTTGGCCTGAGAATGTCTTAGTTTGGGGGAAAGGGAATGTTTAAGATTGGCTGGAATGTGTCATTGTAAATATAGTTCTAGGAAGGTCTAAAATTAAACAGGAAAAACGTGACAACTTGGGGCAAGCCAATGTTGTTTTAATTTAGAGTAGATTTATTATTATTCAAAATATTGGGGCAAATAAGTGTTAAAATCAGGCAAATTAATGTTACCATAGGTTTAAATTTTAAGAGAATTTAGTAATTTTGTTAAATGTTAAAAAGGTTTTATTAGAACAAGTTTTGTATATATTCTATGTATTATGTATAAATTTACAAATTACTTAATTAAGTGTGATAAATATGATAAAAAAATGTGCATGTACACATGCAAAAGGCCCTGGTACATTAACAAATATATTCAACCAACAAATATATTCATGAAGTATACTGATTTCCTTTTAAACTTTCATTTTATTTTTGCATTTGTCTTTATTGTAACCCTGTTTTTACATATGTTCAGCTAATTTCAGAATATTTCCATTTCAACTCCATGGATATAAAAATAAACACACCATTTTATCCTAGAAAAAATGCTATATATGTATATGTGGTTTTAATAACCAATTTCTAGACTCTAAAAATGCAAATCTTTAAACCATTTTAGCTCATCTCTTTGCTTTAGTCTTAATACCCTATTAGGCAAGAAATACCATCTTTAAAAATATCGCTGATCGCTGACATCTGTGTCTTTATATTTCGACTGCCACCATCATATAAAAAGTTCCTACCACTGAAAACAGTTTCATAACTGGTATCTTGCATTTTAATTGCCCATATCTAATATTCTTTGCACAAAATTCTGGTAAAACTCACTTATTCTTTCATGGCTTATGTAACATAAAACGTCTCAGCTTTTAGCCAATTGTCTACAATGACAGCACTACACTTTATCACTTTGTTTTCAAGAACATGTACACAAACACATGCATATACATCAGGACTACTTCATATCTTCCCACTCCACAACTTGAATTATCCATTTAAGGATGGTCTCACCAGAGACTTTGTGCTTATTGTTGTATTCATGGAGTCTAACCTAAGGCCCTTAACATGCAGTGTACTCAGTGGAATTTTATTACATTGAGCCCAGTGTGTTTTGAATGCCAAGCTCAGGAAAATGAATACATTCTCACCTTTTACCTCCAGCTGCCTACATTCTACCCAGCCTTGAAAGCACATTGATTTCCAGCTTTTTTTTTTTTTACTGTCCTGTGTTATGTTAGTGTTCTTTATAACATTTTCGTATTTAGAATATTTGACCATGAGCTTTCATTGTTTCTGCCAGATTATTATCTTCCTAAAAAGAACAACTTCTCTCTTTTTAACACATTTACTATAATGTCTAGCCAAGTGCCGAGCATATTATAGATAATAAAATATGTCATTATGTCCTTATAGATAATTTTATATGCTAAGTAAAGATTTATTAACTTTTCTATAACATATACAGTAGTCATTGAATATGTAGTGAAAATAATTACCGTTTTTATAATATCTTACGTAAGCAATTTGCAGTGGAGGAGATGGAAACAATTTCAATAGAGTAGAAGAAATATCCAGTGCAAATTGAAATGAGATTATAAAGAAAGAAAGATGAATGGCATTTCTGGGAAGAGGACACTATCCATACAAAATATTAAGAACAAATGCAAAAGATATACAGGCTGGAGCACTGTAACTTTTTATTTCCTTTTATTGGGTTGGTTTTATGTTTATATCCTGTCTCCCAAACCAAAATGTAAATTTTATGAGGAAAGAAGCCAGATACAGCTAACCCTTCATTATATCCCCTCTGAATAGCATATTGTCTGGAATATAGTATTAATAAATAAATATTTACTGCACGATTCGTGCAAGAGGTTTTCAATTACTTGGATAATAGTTCTTTATGTGTGCTTGTTTGTATTTGACATAGCTATAAGCGGTGAGGCATAGCTACTGAGGAAGGGGGAAGATCTCAGAAGAGTCATTTATAAAGATTTTGAAGAAGACCCACCGACCCACCAAAGAGAAAGCAATATAAGGTATCATAACTAGATATGTGTTTTGGAAATTACACTATGGCACTGCTATAGAAATTATGCAGAAGAGATAAGATAGGATATTAAAAGGCCAACTTGAAGGCTATTGCATCTGTAATTCAGTCCCTAAATAAAACTACAAGTATTGGAATGGAAATAAACATATAGGTTCCAGAAATATGTAAGTGATGGGAGTATAGACCAACAGGACCATTCTGAAATACATTCTGACACATAATTGAATCCTAAATTGCACTCTATTTCATTTTTCTATAGGAGGGCAAACATAGAAGGACATTGTGCCAGCATTAGGACTCATAGGAAGGCATTCTAGGCAACAAGATGGTCTGTGATTGGCAGAGCAAATAGAATGAGGTACTTCTTGGAGTATTATGCAACAGTTATATGAAACAGATTATACTATACGTCTGCAAAGCAGGAAATGGATGCTTTTTAAAAATAGAGTGCTTAGCTAAAAAAAAGGAAGAGGAATACAATCCCTGAGAAAATTACATTTGCATGACAAAAATGCATGCATACAAAACAACATTCAGCTATACAATGAATAAAATATACACATGTATGAGAAAACCAATCTATTCTCTGAAAAAAATCTATTATTTTTCTTTGTGAGGCAGTAAATCTATAAATTTCTGTTAGTAAAATTAACGACAGTGTGATGTTGAGGTTTCCTATTCAAAAACAATAATGCAGCTTTCCATTTGCTCAAATTCTTTCATTTATTCTACACTTGTCTTACTGGTAAAATAAATTTTAAGGAGATAAAAATAAGGAGGCACTGTGAAACAATGTTTCAGGAATGGTTTATGAACAAACATCTTGCTTTAATTATATTAAAAGCTATATGGATACCAACAGCCTGGCTTGCTAATCATTTGCTATTATAAACTCAATAAATGACTAACTGGAATGAGAGCTGAATAAATGTTTTCATTCTCCATTCAGGAAAGAAGATAAAAGAGTATTAGAAAGGGTATGTTCTGTGTCTTGTTTCTGTCTAGACTAAGTTGTTCTTTTAGGTCTTATTCCAAAATTCATCACTGAATAAATTCCTGGAGCACATGATTGAAGACTGTTTCAGATGTTCCTGGTAAACCTGATCAATACTGATGTTTGACATTCAGTGAAAGCATTATCCACTAACAAAGTTTAAATAGCGTTGTCAAGAAAAATATACTAAGGAAGAGAACTAGGTCTCATTTGAAGGATACTTTAAAACTACATTTTATGTTTAGAAACCTTTTTCCCAATTGTTTTCCCTTCCCTAAGTGAAAATGCTGATGCAGATCTAGATTTCTTTCTTCCTTAGAACATTATTCCAGAGATAAAAGAGGTAATCACTGTAATTTTTCAAGTTAAGTGCCTCCTATTGTAAAGGCACACTCACTTCCTGCCCCTATTGGTTATTGATTGTGACACCACTTTGAAGGTGAAACTTGTTCACTCAAAGCCTCTTCCAATGATGAGCTATCCTCCTGATGACCTTTGAACGCCTTCATCTTTGGTACAATGTCTCCAGCGTGAATAATTGCTGAAGCTTACAGACCTGGTCTTTATGCGACTACTTGGATTCCCTAAGCCAAGCGTTAATGAGCTTCTACTTCCTGAGTTGTTTTTAATTCACAGAAATTTGCTTTCAAAAGGCTAAAAGAATTTTTAATAATTTTGCTGGCACATTTTCCATTTATTTTTATTGTATATCAGTATAAGAGAAAAAAAAAACAGGTTTAGTTTGCTATGGGAAGATGCTATTTTTTTCATTTCTTTAAAAACATTAACAAGAATTCTTCAAATGCTGAGCTCTCTGATTTCAAATTCCCAAGTGTCAAGGTACAGCTAATGGGACAGGTGAGTTGGATGTCAGTTCTGCCCTTTCTAGGACGGAGACATCGGTAAGGTAAAACTCCATGAATATCAGTTTTGTCGTATATAAAGTAAGGATAATACTGTCTATCTCATAGAACTGCAGTTTAGATTAGTAATCATAAATAGATGTTTGGTCACATTAGGCACCTAATAACTAAGAATGGTAATGATAATTATTTAGACATGTAATGATGTAGTACAATCTCCATAGCATTTATGTTTTAAACTAAATGTCTCATCATCAGGGTTAGGGACTAGTTAGATGGACTACTGGGATAGGTTGTAATTTTTACTACCTCTTCCATAAGGTGGAAAAGGGGTGAAGGCTTTTCTTATGTCCTTTTAAATTTCTTATATTGGTTATTCTTGTAGGTCTTATTCAAACAGACACAAATCACAGATCATCAATAAATACACACACACACATACACACACATATATACATGCACACACACACACATATCTGAATGGAATATTTGGTAGTGAAAACTGTATTGTTGTTAAAGTAAATACACAAATACAATATTGATATAAAGATTACATTTAATTATGCCAGAAGGAGGACTTTGTGTTTGGGAAGCCTGTTTGAACTCATAAGCTGGCTTTTTAGACCCATCTAAATGTGATTTCTTCTTCTTTTGTGTTGTACATCTTTACCCAACCTCCTTCTATGCATATCTTCAGTCTTGTAGAATCTGTGACTGGACAACACTTGATTTTTCTGACAGAATCTGGCAAATATTAATGTGCTCATGCAGTTGCACCTATAAACTTCATAATGGTCACAAGAATTCTCTTTTCAGAACATTTGTACTTCTACATCCCAATGCATTTGTACAAGCATTTTAGTGAGCAAATTTACTCGATGACCTTGTGGATATTGGTGGTCATTTTAAACTTAAAATATTTAAAATTGCTTAGTTAACTTCAGTTCAAATAATTCTTCAAGCTCAACACCAATTAAAGCTCATCAAAAATTCTACTTCCATTAGTCACCTCCTGGTTGGGAATACTTTCAATTCTCAGGCCACTTAGTAAAATTATCCTTGGTAATTATAATGTCAATAGGCTAAAGAAGACAAATTATTTTAAAGGATGCTTTCTTCTTAGGTATCTAATATATCAACATGCCTGTGATACTTGCATTAGGGTATTTTACAATGTACACAGTACTTCTCAATTCTATGTTTTTTTGAGAACAAATTTTTCTATTACTATATGCTTCAAACATAGATTATGCATTTTTGTCGCCTTTTATTTGAAGAAAACCCGTAGCAACTCCATGAAGGACAAACATTTCAGGATAAACAGATTGACAGATATGACCTATGACTCCACATCAACATTCAACTCTCAGTTGTCCTGCTTATTAACAAACTATTCATTAACAAGCAATCTGTCACTAGACAGTTTCAGAGAGTTGATCTGTCATGATGATGATCTACGGTGTGTTTACCCAAAAGCCACTGCTGAGTGTCCCTCAGGGAGGTTTCCATTGAAGGTTGTGGCTGCTTTATGTCCAATGCTCCCTCAAGGGCTGTCATTGACCTTGTAATAAAGGAGATCAGTTCTTACGGGAGAATAAGCCGGAGTGATCCTGCCATCACAAACTCAGCGTGGTTCTCAGATGTTCAGCTTGGCCTCTCAGCTTCATGCTCATCCCGTAACTTTTTAATTAGTTTCCTGACATGTCCAAGCAGCTGTCTTCTGGATGGATTTCAACTACCTACAGTTTTTCCCTTGGCTGACTGAGAGTAACTCAATGTAATTATAATTATTATAACAAGCATTAAATATTTCTGACAGTTGTAAGTGTTGCTTCAATCCCCAGAATATTTTCAGTGACCATGCAAATATTAGCTAACTACGTTTCTCTGGAGAACTTTTGCTAGACTTTGGACCCATTAATTTAAATAACTATCTTCACGAACATATAGTAATTCTAAAGTTAACATAGTGGTTTCTTAGTAAGTTTTTTTAATTTGACTTAATTTTCTTTAGTATATAAAAAAGACAAGCTATAAAGAAAATAATGAAACAAAAGTAAATTAAAACCAGGAGCTACAATACAAAGATCAGCTGTGAGATTTATTATGGTCATCTCTTGCATTGCTATCCACTGTTTTTCTTTATTGTTTTGTCTTGGTTTCTTAAGAGGAATAAGGTAAGGGACAAATCCTTCTCCAAATCTCTTTTAGAAATAAGTTTCAGTTTACAGCACTCAGTATAGAAAGATTTTTTTTTTTTTTTGGTGGTGCTGGGGATTGAACCCAGGGCCTTCTGCATGCAAGGCAAGCACTCTACCAACTGAGCTATATCCCCAACACTTGGAAAAATGTTTAACTTTTTATTAGTTTGGATGATATTTAGATAAACAGAAGCAATCTTGGTTTATGGGGCATATTCTATAAAAGAACAATAGAGAATATTTTGTTCAATGAGAAAAGCAGTGTTCTTCAACATCTCCCCTTTTCCTCAGGGTATTGATATTTAGGAAGGAATGAAGGTATATAACAAAGAAAAAGTAGATGGAGGTAGGGAAGCTTCTAGGAATGAATAAATATCAACCCAGACAAGTCTGCTAAAGGGAACTCAGTTGAAACCGTTGTCAATCTATAATGCAGACAAGAAAATTTTCCCATTAGTTTGTCAAATAAGATTCACTTTTCCCATTACCTAGCACACTATTGTTTACTAGAGTTCAGAGTTTGATTTCAATATTATCCATGTTGAGAAGTTTACATAATAATAAAAATAAAACTTCTGCTCTATATAGCCAGAGACAATACACATGATGCATGGGCTTGTAGCAAATACATGTCTTCACAGGAGCTAGGAATCCATTTTCACTTTGATCCCAAAAGAGGCATTCAATTCTGCACTTAGAAGAGAACTCTATAAACCATCCAATCTGCTGCCATATGGCAAGACATGCTGGGAAGAACACAGAGGAAGTTGCCCAAGAATGTTCAGAGCAAGACAAACACAAGGACCAAAGAGGAGAGTTTTTCCACCAAGATTAGGAGATTGTGTAACATATTACAGGGAACAAATTTTCTTTACTACTACAATTAGTAAAGACTGTAATCAAAATAAGTTTGAAGAAAATGTAGTAATACTGATGCTTCCCTGCAATTTATTTACTAGTTAGATTGTAGCTCCTTGGACTTTCTGATTCTTGAATGACAGATTTACCTCTTCATATAGTAGCTGTTTTGCTTAAATGACATCTCCCAAGTTTTTGCAAAACTTGATTCCTTTACATTATTCAGCCTGTGGGCTAAATATCTGAAGCCCTTGGTTTGGCAGTCATTGTATAATTGAATATTTTTAAAATTATTTTGCTGCATTTACTATATATCATAATTTACTTGTTTATATGTTTATTTACTGTCTCTACCATGCTAGAACATAAATCTCATAAGAGCAACACTGTTATTTTAGTCTTATGTAATACTTTATACTTCTAACTAAACTTTGCCTAACTTTATATAATACCAAAGCATGTATGTATGTTGGATGTATACTATTTTAAAATAATTATTATTCTTATAATTGAAATGAGTTGCTACTGCTTATTAAAATAAAAAATTCAATCTCCTTTTCTTATGGGACAATATTTACACAGGGCCCTTAAGTAACTTTCTTGTGAAGAGAAACCATAGGTAGATAAGAATTTTCAGAAATGCTATACATGTTTGTGATTTTTTGCATGAAATGTCCTACAAATTATCCTATCAAGTGAAAAATGACAAAATAACCTCTAGAGGTTAATAATAAACCAAGTACTGTAGCTTATGTTGCCATTGTTGTAAAGTTTTTATAGAAAGAACTGTTTTTTCCCAAGACAGATTCTTGTTACTAAGGTGTCCAGTATATGGCTTGACGTTATTCCAAAAAGCAAATAAACAAAAAAATTCACAAAGTCATAAAATGGGAAATAGAAATTTTGGGGGAAATATACAAAGTGAGTCCTTGCATAATGCATTTTTAAAAATATATCTGAATAAAATACTCAGTAATTGTATATACCTGAGCTCATTTAACTCCTAGTTGACATAAAAATCCACAGAGAACTGATAATTTGAATTTCTCCATGTTTCTCTAATTGTAAGCAAAGATATGGACAATATTTAGCAATTATTTTACGTTTATTAATATATATCTTTGAAGTTGTTATAATTACTGAGAATTAGTATTTCCCCTCAATGTGGTGCTAGAGCATGGACAGTAGCAGATTCACATCAAGTGAAATTATTGACACTAAGATATTTGCCCTGCCCAGGGCACATAGTAAAGAGAAAGCAGTTCATTTAAAAAAAAATTCCTTAAATAAAAGCAGAAGACATAATCATCCGAGAAGAAAAGTAACAATACTCACTATGAAAAAAAAATAGGAAACACATCATCCCAAATAGCTCACAACAAGACTACTAAATCTACTGAAATTACAGTGGAAGAATGTCAAATTAAAAATTTAGAAAGATGATGATGACAATGTCCAATGAACTAAAAGAAGATTTAAGAAATGAACTAAGAAAATATTGGAAGTGAAAGAATATTTCAGTAATGAGATATTCTGAAAAAAAGGGGGAAAAAACAGAAATTCTGGAAATAAATGCCTCCATAAATCAAATTGAAAATTCAGTAAAAGCATCACCAATAGATTAGAGCACACAGAAGGCAGATTTTCAGACCTCAAGGGCAAATTATATAATCTTGAAAACAAAGTCAGCAATAAACAATAAATAATGGGTGGCAAAAGACCATGACCAGAATAGTCAAGAAATCTGGAATGATATTAAGAGATCAGATATAATAATATTTGGCAGAGACAAAAGCACTAAGATTAAAAACTAAAGGAATGCAAATTCTTTCAGCAAATTTATATCAGAAAAATTTCAAACCTTAGGAAGGAGAAGGAAATTTAAATACAAGACACATTTAGAACCCCAAATAGAAAATTTCAAAAGATCCTTGTCAAGACACATTATAACTAAAATGTCTAATATAAAGAACAAGGATAGAATTTTAAAAGTTTCAAGAGAAAAGAGGCAGATCACATTTAAAGGTAAGCCAATTAGACTTTTCATGATATCTCAACCCATACAATAAAAGCAGGAGGGTATGGTATAATATATACAAAGTCCTAAAAGATAATGTGTGCCAACCAAAATTGCTATGTCCAAGAAAGCTATCTTTCAGAACTGAAGATGAAAAAACTTTCAAAATAAGCATAAACCAATAGAAGTCATGACCATACTTACATACAAAAACCACTTAATGAAATAATACATCCTGAAGAAATGAAAAAAACATCAGAGCCAGCAAATGGATGAGTCCTAACAATTAGAGAAAAGCAAATCAAAACAAGAGATTTCATCTCATTCCATTTAAGATGGCAATAATCAAGAATACAATTAATAGTAGTTGCTGGTGAGAATGTGAGAGACAATTCATATGTTGTCAGTGAGACTTTAAGTTAGCACAACCACTTTGAAAACTAGTATGGGATTTCTTCAAATGACAAATTATGGAACCACCATATCACCTCAACTATCACACTCTTTCTTTCGTATTTATCTGAATGTGCCAAAATCAGCATATTATTGCATAAAATATGCATACTAATGATTATAGCAGCACGATTTACATTAACCAAATTGTGGAACCAGTCCAGCTACCTATCAACAGATGAGTGGATAAAGAATATATAGTATATATATTCAAAGTATATATTGTTATGTATGTTTGTTATTATATGTTATATATCTTGTTATTATATTTGTTATATATATATATATATATATATATATATATATATTAAGTATAGTTGGTTATTACATACTTACCATGATTTAATCATAATTATATTACTAATTTAATTTGCTATATGTTTGTAAATTTAATATAATTTCATGTTATTTTATATTATATATTAACCTACAAACAATATATTTATCATGTGAGTTGACTTATTCAATATCCCTATTTAACATTTCTCATAAAACAATCAAAACTATTATGAGCATTCTAAATACAAGAAAAAATAGGTATTACAATGTGAGATTTTTCAATACAAATTACTAGCAATGAAATATGTGGGTCAAAAGGCATACATACTTAAATGATGTGACTATAAATTTCTGAAATGATGTACAATTTATTCTATTACCCATAGTGTGAGAGAGGTCTACCATTCCCAGTATTTGAGGTAGCAGCCAGCAACCAAACATTTTTCCTCACCTCACTTCAAGCAGTTAATTCTTTCTCTGGATGACAGTAACTGACCAAATAAATATAGAAATATCATCCACTTCCAAGATCTCAATGTGATCAGATCCTGATAACATGTGCATTGAGTGTGGTCAAAACATTACAATATTTAATTTTTAAAATGTAATAATCATACAAGCATACAGCTTTCATCATAGAAAGATGATTGATTTTTTTTTTCATAGGTCCTCCTGCAAAAAAAAAAAAAAAACAAAGTGAGTGTGTTTTTTTATCTATTCATTTGAGATGCAGGGCACTCGGGTCACTGGGTTTCCAACATATTTACAAATGTTCATCACAGGACTTGTTTATTCCAAGGGGTCCTTCAGGAAATAGAATATTCAAGTTCTGGTTACTACAGTTTCTGATCCTTTTGCAAATTGAATGCAAAGAATATTTACATACATATTACAGTTAGGATTCAACTGAGTTGATTTGAGTTTCATCAAGTCATTGGAAATTATTAAATTTAAAAGTCACAGGAAGAAAGTTATAACTCAGCTCTCTACTTTTATTAATATATTCTTATATATTCAGGAAACTATATCAGTATTTTTGTAACTTGTATCTTTTGTATTCTACAAGAAAGAATAACATGTAAAAAAGTAATGACTAGTAAAAAAATGTTTTTTTTTTTTTTCACAAAACAAACTCTTGCTTTGAAATGGTATGTTAAAAAGAAAAATCAGCAGGAAATTATATTTGATTTACTCACTTTATTGAAAGCATCCACTTTATTCCTTTCCTTATCTCTCTCTTTCTTTGTCTTTTTAACATTTTACTCTTGCTACAGGATAATGATTTAATTAAATATTTCTGGCCAAAAATAATGTCTTCTCTCCATCTTCAATAGCTCTTATAAATATTTAAGTGAAAGAATGAATAACAAAGTTATTATTTTTTTATTTTGTTTAATTTCCTGCATTTATGACACTTGGTTTTTAGACAAGGTTTAAACCAAGTGATAAAACAGAATATTCATTTAATATAAAATAAAAATACAGAAATGTAACCTCAAATGGGATGGGAGAATTGGTTTCCTAATTTTTATATTTTAAAAATTCTACCTTATATCATGGAATGTCCAGGGAATTTGCTTCAAGAAGGATGATAGAAAACTTTCTATAGAGTTAATCAAAATTTAAAAATGCCAAGGAAGAAATCATTGCAAGTTAGAAGAAAAAGAATGAGAAATGATTGAAAAGCTGTAGCATTTAGAAAGTTATTCTCAATTATTTGCTAACAAAATAATCTTCTAAGAAAATGAAAGCAATGTTTTTTTCATGTTCCGATAAAAATGATTTGCTAAGATGTCACTCATATTTAAATGACATTTCTAATATCTTTTAAATTTAAGTACCCATCTTATTCAAAAGTCATTATTAAATAGAGAAAGTTACTGTTTAAACATAATCCTCCTTGAGTTGTACAGAATGACACATTTAAAAATACAAGACAAAAATATTTGGAAAACAAATTGAGAACACAAAATTACCACCCTGATATATTCTTAATATTGAATGACATCTTGATATTTTGTTATCAAATAAACACTCTTTTATTATTACTCTACAGTTAGGATTTTAAGAATTTTTATATAGTGAAACACACTTGGGTGAAAAATCCTAATAGCAGAAGTGTCCTTTCCCCACTAGTATAACTCAATCAAACAATATAATACCATGATGAGAAGCCACAGCCTTTACCAACAGAGTTGAGATCATGAGCATATGACCTGTGCTCAGTGCTTGGTTTGATGTGCTTTTGTGGTCCTATTAAGAGTCTCAATTTTCTTTGAATATTTTTTATTATTTATTTATTTAGTACTGGGAATTGAACTCAAGGCCACTTTACCACTGAACTATGTCACCTGAGACAGTCTTGCTAAGCTGCCTAGGGCCTTGTTAAGTTATTAAGACTGGTCTCAAACTTGTGATCCTCCTGTATCAGCCTCCTGAGTTGCTGGGATTACAGACCTGTTCCACCCCACCTGGCATGAACTTTGTTTTGTAAGTAAAGTGTGAAGGGACAATTGAGCATTTACATGTATGAACAGAGGAGATTCACATAATACATATGCCCCCCCCATTACTTGCCATCCTTCTCACATAGTGTTTGTGATGCCCCATAAACATAAAATCCTGGGAGGGCTCATGGCTCACAGGTTTGGATGAGAGTTTCCCTAAGGGCCATGTTTTAAGGGCTTGTTCCAGAGGGTGGTGTTTTTTTGGCAACTGGTGAAACTTTCAGGAGGTGAAACCTAGTACAAAGTCCTTAAATTATTTGGGGACTGTCCTTAAAGAGGATTGACCCTACTCTTTTTCTCTTCATCTTTGCTTCCTGGCTTATGAAATGACTGGTCTGCCCTACCATCACCATCACTCTCTTGCCTTGATGAGCCATCCGTACCAAAGGCCCAAAGCATGGGGCTACTTAATCTGGGGGGAAATCTCTGAATTTCTATGCCAAAAAACCTTTTTGCTTTATCAGTTAATTGCCTTGAGTGTTTCATTACAGTAATACAAAGATGACTTTAGTACCCATGATGTGGGAGAGTTTGGAAGACCCAAAGTGAGCACAAGGTATGAAAGCCCTAGAACTGAATAAAGCAGGGTGCTAATAGCCCAGAAACTACTTTCCACTCAAACTATTGTTTTAACACAGAAAGATCACTTTCTAAGAAATATCAATAGTCCAGGAACCCTATAATATCTTTTTTTTTTTTAAACCTGTGTTACTACCCTGACTTAGCCATCTGGTTACTCTGAAAATCATGGCAGAAGGAAAAACAAAAAACAAAAAAACAGTGCTATGGCTATTATTCTTTCCTTTCTTATCACAAGCTAAAGGTAGAGTTTCTATAGAATATGCACAATTCAAGAAGTAAAATAAAGTCAGCTGAGTTATATTTGTCTAGGATTTTTAATTTCTAAGAGTTGACTTAGTATATATGTTTCAGCTATGAAACTGAATTGTAGACATTTAGTAGTTCCACAAAATAAGTGTTCTTTATTTGCATTTAAAGGTCAAATTTCATAAAATAAAGATGAATAACAATATTAATGTTAATATGAAATTTTACATTTTTTATTTATGACATTAAATAGAAAATTTTTTTAAATATGAAAATTTCAGAGACAGTGACCACAGAAAATAAGAAACATGTACCATTAAAAACAACTAATTTCTGTTTTTTTTAAATGAGTAATTCACATTTTCTTTTTTACATTAGAGTCTGCAGTTAATTTAGACAATCCTGTCCCCAAACACAAGCCCTAGCATCTGAACTATTGGATGCTATTCAAACTGATGGTTCAGCGGAATTAGATGGCCATAAAGAAGAACCTGATAGTCGAGGATGGTGACTTCCACCTATAATTCAGCAACTTGGGAGGCTAAGGCAGGAGGATAGCAAGTTTGAGGCCAGCCTCAACAACTTAGCGAAGACCTAAGCCACTCAGTCAGACCCTGTCTCAAAATAAAATTTTAAAAGGGCTGGGGATGTGGCTCAGTGGTAAAGCACCTCTGGGTATAATCCCCAGAATAAAGAGAAAGAAAGAGAGAGAGAGAGAGAGAGAGACCCTATTATAGTAAAGACTTTAATGATCAAGAATGAGGACAAAAACAAACAAAGCAGAAAAGAAGTTTTTATTATGATCAAACTTTGAATATCAAAAAATATTATTAAGAAATGTTTAAAATCATATGGATTGTATAACAGTATATGCAAAAACCATACAATGCACCATTCTGAGAAATATAAATTGAGGATATAATTAAACTAATGAAAGTGAAATAATCAAAGCAGGGACAAAAATTTAAGGCAATTATTTATTTTGAATCTTCCAGGATATTTTCACTGATACATGTTGGGACTGTTGGTCTCTTTGGACATAAACTCCTATTGTCTGATGCTCCAGACATATGACATCCAAGGAAGTACCTCATAACCAATTTAATAAGTGAGGTACAAACTCTCCAGCCTGATTTATATGATCATTCATGATCTTACTGATTTGTTGATATGCTGATGCTAACAAAAGTGAAGATCTAGAACACTACCATGTGAGCCGGGGATGACCATGAAGGACAATGGCAATGGACAAATACTCCCTCAGCACAGAACTTCAGGCTGTATATTGGATTATCACTCTGAAGGGAAATATGGTCAGAAGCAGGGATATGTTCTGGTTCATGGGCAGCTGCTAACAGTTTGGGTGCATGTTTAAGACTTGAGAGGAAAAGAATTGAAATTTTAGTGAGAAGGAAGTGAAGAGTAGAGTTATGAGAATCAATCTGTCAGAATGGGAAAAACAAGGGAGATGATTCTGTCCCGGAATTAGATGCCAATAAAGAAGAGCCTGATATTCGAGTATGGTGAATGTGCAACAATGGTCATCGACTGCAAAGAAGGCTTTTAAAATTAAACGGAAAACTTAATGCACTTTGTGGATTTCAGTCTTTCCCCAATTACATGAGAAAATGTCTATGCTGGCAGAAATGGAGGTTATGCATAGGTCCAAACATGTATCTCCTTCCTAAGTTGATCCTAAGTTGATTTAGTACCTAAATGGTACTAAGCCAACACCACAGATCAATATTGATCCCCTGAAATGGAATCATTTTTCTAGAAGGATGTATAAGTAATGGGGTGAACTGTGTTGACTATTGATTTATTTGACTTCTCAATTCCAAACACATGCTACATACATAAAATTTATATATTTCTATGTATTTATCTATCCAAAGATACACATACACATGCATGTGAGTGTGTGTAAGCATATATATGTATATATGCATGCTTCTCTGTTTCTCCTAAGAACTAAATTGGCTTCACATACATAAATAAGTACACATATGTGCGTGCACACCAAAGTACAGAACAATTTTCTCACAGACTGACGGACTAATTCTTTATAAAGACTTAAAAATATTTTGTCTTTTTATATAATGCCAATTTTAATTATGTTTTCTCTCATATATGACTCCTATTTTCTCATTCTTTGATTTTAGGTCTTTTTATTTTTTACTTCTTATTACATTTATTAAGGATACTGTTTTACAAATTTTATGATTTAAATGATTAGCTCTTTATGAAGCAAACTTTCTTCTTTCAATTCAAGATAGATGTGTGTAGATAGTAGATATGCACACATACCTACATATATTATATATATATAATATATATACATATACATGTATATATACACACATATATATATAAGAAAAATTTCACCTAACTAGTGTTATGATTCAGCCATCAAGTTTTTATTATTTTATTAACAGAATTATAAATACACCTATCTAACATAATTTTATAGTTTAAAACAGAATTTTAAATAGATTTTATCCCAATGGGATTTTCTGATAGACTTCTGTCATTTTGAAGGATGCTTTCAAATTTTCATCTTCTCACCCCACTAGAACATAATTCCTTTTGTGGTGACCCATTGTGTGCTTGTTCACTGCTGTACGCTTAGCCAATTCAAAGTGATTGACATTCATTACATGCATAATGCTGATTTGTTTAGGAAATATATGATGAATGAGTAAATTATTTTAGAAATATGTAAGAGACATTTAGTAATTCCATATTCCAAAATCATTGTTAAATGATGGTCTACAATCTTACACATCTTACAAGCTTTAAAATATAGAGCATGTTTTCTTTTTTAATCCTATGAATTAATTCTACATGAACCTTTCTGTAGAGACATAAATGATATATAATTTTCCTCTTAGGTAATCCTTTGCTTGATACTAATGTCTCAGCCAAAATTCATGATTTTACTATAATCAATTATTTTCCTCCCAAAGACTTGTTGCTCAAACCTTACTAATACCACATTGTAATAATTCATGGGGCTATAGAGAGATGATGGAGAGGACAAAGTATCTTGTTAATTACTCCTTCCCTCATGACAAAGGCATGTCCTACTGAGCTATTCTTTCAGTACACTCTCATTTATCTTCTCAATTATTAATTATTTAAATCTGCTGCAGAAGATTTTCTCCAAAATAAGTTTCTCATTAGCTTAATTTCAGTCTTCTTCTAACAAATATGAACATCTTTTTCTTTTGGCCAGGTTTATAAATAGAAAAAGAAAAGTGCTAGTGATTATGCACAGGTTCTGAACTGGATTTTAATCCAGGCTGCAACAATGGACACTGATTAAAAGATACCAGAGTTTTCTTAATCAGAAAACAGAAAAAACATTTGTGGATAGATAAATATTCTATCTGAAGACAAATTTTTATTGCTGACCTCTTTTCTTCTTAAGATTTGAAGTTGATGAGATCTTCAATTGTTTCTTCCTGATTGAGGTCATAATTTAGTTAAATAATTTAATTCCAACAGCTGTTGTTTTCTTTTTTATATAAAAAAATAAGCAGAACATTACCTGAGTAACATTACCCTATCTGTAAAGTATTTTAAAGTATTTTTAAATCTTTAGATTATGGTGGTTGATGCCAATATGGCAAAAACTGACACCTCTTTGCAGGCAGACTCTCTGCTTTGCACCTGTATATCTAACTGTCCTTTGAACATTGTTAATATCATGCTCAATAGACTGCTAAGGTATTCAACAGACTCAGCATTTATTGTACTTCCTCTTTTCACTACATACAATACCTGAATTTCCTCTGATATTGCGGTCTCAATTTCCTTCCTTTCCACTACATTTTACATGCTTCCAATGGTCAGTTCCTCACCTCTCTACATTCTATTATCCTTTCATTCCTTCACCTTATTGCCATCTCTAATGCCACTGTTTGGTTCATACCATCACTGTCTTTCTCCTGGCTTAACTGCGTCCTTACCTCTAGTTAGTTTTCAATTAGTTCTTTATCCACACTGCAGATAGAACAGTCTTCTTAAACCCAAAAGATCTGTATCATTTCCCTGCTGAAAACTCTGCACTATTAGTTCCTGTAAATACTTATTGATCCAGAACTCATTGACCATTTATAATATGTATTAAGTTCCAACAATCGTGAACCATTATCAGATGATCAGAACTGCCATACTCCAAATTCTCATTCTGATATGTTATGATCCTCTTCTGTGGAGGCCTTTTTCTCTTACTCTTCAGAAAGACAGTCCAGATTTCCTCAAACCAAGACCATGTTATATGCTAAATAATTTTATAGATTTTTAATTTAACCCATAGTTGCCATTAGCACACCAATGGAATTGACTATTTTCTCTTCTCTTCACTTTTTCTTTTAGTAAACAAGCAACAAAATGACCTAGACTTCATTAGCAATATAAATTGATATGTAATATCCAGAACTTACAATGGCTTAAAAAGGGATATATACACACACATATACATGCACACATGCATGTTCATGTATATTTTCGTATATATTGAACTTTCATGCTTTATAAAATACTTTTATATATGTATGTATATATACATATATGTGTGTGTGTGTATATATATATATATATATATATATATATATATATTTATATATATTTATCTTTAATAACTGACTAGAAAAAGTCTTCCAATTGTGGTATCCCTTAAAAGGGACTCGCAGTGAGAATGACTGCCATTTTTTAAAATAAGTAAAATAGTGTGAAATATGATATATCAAGAACTATGTAATGTTTTGAACAACCAACAATAAAAATTTAAAAAAAAAGATTCTAATCCAGAAAAAAAAAAAAGAAGTCTATCTATGAGGATAGGGAGGAAACATGCATACAAGTGAGACTTCTCTAAGTGAAACTTATTATATAGTTTTGAATACGAAATCATGTAATTGCTTTATTAAAAATTTTAAAAATGTAAAAAAATAAATAAAATAAAATAAGTAAAATAGTATATAAATATTGATTCTCTATTATATAAAACATATATATTTCAGACTCTCTTCTACATCACAATTTATCCAATAGAGCTATACTAGAATTTCAGTTAGGACAGTTCTTTTTTTTTTTTTTTTAATTTTTTATTGTTGGCTGTTCAAAACATTACATAGTTCTTGATATATCATATTTCACAATTTGATTCAAGTGGGTTATGAGCTCCCATTTTTACCCCATATACAGATTGCAGAGTCACATCAGTTTTGTAAGGGTCTGGCTTTATATCAAGATGCTTTGCATTCTTGGCCACTTCACTCTGACCATACGCCAGTACCACTGTCTGTATTTGTGACAACCGATACACAGTTTTCTAAATGCTGTCTGAGGGGAAATGGGTCAGTAGCCTCCTTAGTTAAGAAGGGCCACTTTGTAAACATGTGGTATTTTTTAGTTCAGTAGCTTCAGGCTATATTTTGTCAGCATTATATCTTCTACTTGGATAGAAATGTAAAAGGATTACGGAGGTCAATTTTTGGCCCGAGAGTATATTTTGATGATGTTCTATTGGTAACAATTACAACTCTTATTTTAATGTACTACAGCAATGGGTCTCCAAACCATTTTTCTCTTGGTTTTATGTGTTTGTTTTTCTAAGGCGATGAGCAGTGAATATGACTTAACTTACCTTATGCACTATGAGAGAATATTGGGAAATTTCATTGATATTGGGTTCAGAAAATAAAAATCAAAATGCCCCAAAATACCATCATTGGAACACATCATATTGATTCTGCCTACAAACAGTGTTTATTTTAGACTTATTTACTATATTTGGTAATAACTAAACTCTAAATATGTTGAGCTCTGAGGTAGCTTTAAAATATGGTCATAAATATACCCTCCTCCTTTGAGAAAATAAGTCTGTTGTCTCCTCTTCTATCTTGTGACTTTTTCTTTTCTTTACTACATAACTTTACATATACATAGAATTTGGGTTCATTTTGACAAAATCAGACATGCATGAAATTTGATTTATTCTATTTCAATCACTATCACCCCCCTCCTTAGCCTCTTCCTTCTCCTTCCCCCTATTCTCTTTCCTCAATCTACTGATCTTCCTTTCACTCGTTTATTTACATATTTTTGATTGGTGCTTTCTGCATATACATTGCCACAGTCTGGCTGGGCACAAATGCCGCAGTCTGGCTGGGCACACAATCACGAGCCACCACACAGCTTGTAGATTCAAACAGCAACTCTTTATTCCCGAACTCACACCAGCAGTCTACAATCACGTTCTGGGGAAATCCACGTTCTCTGCCCAAATCCACGTTCTCTGCCCAAATCCACACCCACTGGGCTTCTATCTCCAAAATATACTGTCTGAATCCCGT
This sequence comes from Marmota flaviventris, assembly GCF_047511675.1. Classification (NCBI taxonomy): domain Eukaryota; kingdom Metazoa; phylum Chordata; class Mammalia; order Rodentia; family Sciuridae; genus Marmota; species Marmota flaviventris. The sequence goes on from NC_092500.1 coordinate 159,059,545, forward strand.
GAGAACTCAAGGGGAACTCAGGCAGCAGGATACGCCCTATTCCCAGCAGGACTAATCTTAAACCTTAAACCTGGAACCTAAACTGGGAACGCCCTAAACACGATTATCTTAAAACCGGGAACACCCTAATCTGCCTTGGTCCTTGAGCAAGGTCACCTACATTCAATGTCGCTGCAACATGTCAGCAACATGGGGTACGCTGGCAAGGAAATTGTCATACCTACTTGGCTAATGGCTCCCAGCAATACATAAAGGTGAAATTCCCTGTCTTATTTTGGTAATAACTAAACTCTAAATATGTTGACTCTTTTGACAGAGGATGTCACAAGCAAGATTATGTGACTTCTAAGGCTGGATCAAGGCCTTTCTTGCTGAAAATGTAATTAGAGCTCTGAGTCTCTACGTAAGAAGTCTAGTAGTAACCCAGAGGCCATTGGGCTGGTGGAGAGACAACCATAGACATTCTGATCTAGAGGCTCAAGTGGACTGTGTTCAAGTCCTACCATTACAGACACCAGATGGCTGGAAAGTCTCCAAATGGTCCTCCTGAGTGTTCAAGTCACCCCAGCCATTTGAAAATTCCAATGTATGATTCCATTCACCATGGAATAAAGGTATAAATATATGAAGCCAGAATCTAGGAATGTAGTATATTTTCAAATACTGCTAAACTTTTGGCTAGCTTTTAGTATATCAGTAGATAACCAAAATGTGTCTATATGTGTATCAATATCTATATGTGTATATGTATGTGAATAGACACATGGGTAAGCTGCTTATAATATATACATATGCATACAGCCAAGTAATAAAACAACATTAACAGGGGTTATAATGTAAAAGAGGTAGTCTAGATTGCAGTCTCAGTGGTGTGCAGGCTAATCCTAGATGTGAGCAAAATGATTAACCTTGTAACATCAAGTTTCACATTTTTTAAATAAGGCAAAGAATGTTTTCACAGAGGTCTTATGTTATCAGCATCAACACTATTATATGTGATAGCACTTTGCAAAAGAAAGACTGATTAAAAGAAAATTATTTTCATGCCAAAAAGACTAATGTATTTTAAAACAATTTGTTCTAAGAATTTAATCAGGCATTGTTAGTGTCCATGTGATAATAGTTTCTATAGATTTTATATAATCATTTACAATGTAGCTTTTACAGATCAAGAAGTGAATATAGCGCTATGGGCTATGATCATTATCTGCCACTCAAATGCACTGCTGGAAATGCCAAGCATTAGCCACATTTATAAGTTAGTTGTGCCTAAACTGAAACATTTACCAACTAGAACTATTTGAACCTTTTATGAGTGTACTATTAGGAAACATGAACATTGCTTTTTCCAAAGTATTTTTCAAGGGAAAAATATGTACTTGCTACAAGACTCTCACTCCTCTAGTTCCAATTCCTATGTGCAAAAGTCAAGAGACTAAAAACCATTATTCCCCATCCCAAAACATATCAACCTTTCTACTGCTGCTTCTTGAGACCACCAAATTAAAATCTGTCCCAAATTTGGTTTTCTTGCAGCCCTTCTTATAAAAATATATCCTTCCATTTACATATACATACTTCAGAATCATCCATGACTCTTTTGTATCTCTTATAAATCACATCTTAAAGGTATTCCTTCAACAGATTCTATTGATTATTGGTGCTAACAAATCCAGGATCTGAACACTTTCGTCTAAATCCATTGAGATCACTTTGATTTATGCCACCATCTTATGCATCTTGAAATAGCCAACTAACTGATATAATCACCTTCCACATTCATCTCTGAAATAGTCTAAATAACACAGACACAGGATGCTTTTAAAATACAAGGGATACTTTCAATAATGTAATGGAGCTGGGCTTAGTGGCACACACCTGTAATCCCAATGGCTATGGAGGCTGAGGCAGGAGGAATGAGAGTTCAAAGCCTGCCTCAGCAATTTACCAAGGTCCTAAGCAACTTAGCAAGACCCTTTCTCTAAATAAAATATAAAAAGGGGTGGGGGTGTGGCTTAGTCATTCAGTGCCCCTGTGTTAAATCCCCGCTACAAAATAAATAAATAGCTAGATAGATAGATAGATAAGTGACATTGTTAGCTGCTGAAACTTTCTGGTAACTTCCTATTTCACTCAGGGTGAAATCTGAAATTACAATGATCTAGACAATCTGGCTGCCTGCTTTCCTCTGTGATGCCTTCTAATATTCCCAACTTTCCTCATTCCATTCTAGCAACCTCAGTCACTACTTTCAGAATCTCCCAAGCATGGAACCATTTCAACAGATTGCAACTGCTATTCCTCCATCAGGATCTTTCTTCCCTTTCAGTTCAGTTCTGGACTCTAATATTATCTCCTTAGAGAATTTTTCTGTGTATCCTTTATTTCAATTCATATGGACACTTTCTAACATTTACAAAATCGGAAACGACATTATTCTGAACACCACACACATACTCTCTAGGTACAAAAATTACCAACTCATTATCTATTTTCATTATTCATGTTCTCCATATCCTACACTGGATCACTGATTATTTTCAAGAAAATGCCTGACATCATATCATTTTGATCATAAACTTCACACTGCTCGAATGTGTAATGCTTACATGTGTCTGGCTTTTGGCAACATCTGTATCCTTTATTTGCTTTATTTTTCACCAAACCACTAACAATGCTCTAAACTTTTATATCAACTCTTTGGTTTTCTTCCTCTCTGTAACCCCTATTAGACTATATGAGTAAGGAATTCATATATTTTGTTCACTGCTATGTCTAATTGACAGTTATGATGTTGTAACAATCCTGGTGCACACTCATAGGTGTTAAATAAGATTTGATGAGTAAGAAAATTTATTTCCTAGAGTTCAAAAATATAACATTAATGTGATTTATCTTTACTAAACATGCATTGTCCCTCTTAGCTATATAAAAGGCAGTACACTCCCAAACACCAAATCTAAGAGATTGAAAGTTAAATTATATGCTGGTGAGGAATGAGGTTTGTTTTGCATAATCTTTACAAAAGGGTTGAATCATAAAACATTCACTTTCCAGCATACTTAGAAGGTGAGCTCTAAATGCTTTAAAAACATTTAATTCACATTTTTTGAAAAAGAAACAATCAATCACACACTCAATCTAACAATACTTGTGTGCACCTGCCAACAGAGGAATGCATTCATTAGCTTATAGAGAAATGTATGCATGTGGAAACAACACTGCATTCACATCACCAGAAAAAGGAAAAATTTTGTACAAACATGCTCACTGGTACTAGCACTGAATACTAATAACATATCAGTACTCTGAAGTGATTAAATATATGCCAAATAGTGCTTGCTGTTTCAATCATTTTAAATAATTTCAACAAATACAAGAATTTCATAATTCATCTTTCATCTGAAGAGGTATTCTGCATAGTCTCCTCAGGGATTCATTTAAGACTAGCTTTTCTCTATTATACTTTGTGTATAGCCTTGGGCTTATTGTGAATTTTCATGGGTGATTTTATTTTATATGAATGCCAGGATCATACACTTTCATTTCAATTCATTATTTCTAGCCTTAGCCTGACCTTTTGGTTTTATTTTTATTGCCACTTTCTCAACCATCAACAATTCTGGTTTTATTGCAATACAGCAATAGTGCTAGTGGCTTTGGAAAATAAGGTAATTGAGACTTGTTGTGGTTTCAATATAAATACTTTCAACCACAAAGTTTTTGCACTTTTCTAATGGTCATACATGAAAATGAATACGTGAATAGACATAACTTTGAAAGGCAAACTAAAAGCTGACTTTACATCTGGCCTCTGTTTCTTTTGGGAATAGAGGGCAACCTTGACTATCTAAACAACCTACTCTGTAATTGACAGCATTTTCAGATTCCTGGACTCCATGTTTTTAAAACAGAAAATGGGAATCAAACCATGAGTATCTTCCATATAAATATTTTCATGAATTTACCCTCAGATCCTGGTCTTAAGTATTATTGCCTTGGAAAATAGATATATAATTAATTGTCATATTGTTTTTCATATATCACTATATGAAATGAACAAGTAAATCAAAGAGTAAATAAAGAATTTAATAACCTAAAAGGGTCTTCACAGCACAATTTGAAAAGAACTCTAAATCAGAACACAAAAGTAAAGGCATAAAGCAAAAATATACATTTGGTTGTAAATATGAAGCTTCAGTATAGTTAAACATAATAGCTTATCTAACTTCAGATAATTCAGATAAGCTATTATGTTTAACTATAATGAAGCTTCATATTTATATCCAAATGTATATTTTTGTTTTATGTATTTATTTTTGTGTTCTGATTTAGAGTTGGCTAAATTTTTTAAATATTGGGTGTTTATAGAGGTAACAGGCAAAATCCTGAACAATGAATAGAGAAGAAAATTGTATCAAATGGACAAATTAATTATGTCTAAAAGAGATTAAGTTAATTTGTATTTCCATAAAGTTATATTAATTTCCTATATTTCCAGTATTAAATATTTTTTGACTCAAATAGTAGACTTTAATTTACTATAGGTTGAGCAAAAACTTAAAAATCATGACTACCAAGAGTAGAATCTTCTTGTATTTGTGACAGCAACATTTGAATTAAAATGTATTTCCTATAAAGAATATTCAGTTGAATAGATTTTAACATATTAAATTGATGAGTTTTTTAGTGAGCATCTCAAATAAGCCAGCCATTGTGATATGTGGTAGAGATCTGGTAAATGAATAAAGTTCCTAACTTTTCATATTCTTCCAATAGGAAGAAGATATGACTGTAAACAAAAATTTTTAATAAAATTGCCAAGTGAAGTAATGGAAGAAAATTACAGATGGGACAGTTAAATGTTAAAAAAGAAACCATGAATGACTCAAAATTAAAGTGAAGGCAAATCCATTATGCAATTTTAAAATGCAGGAGCATTCTAGTCATTGAGGAAAACATGACTAGAAAGGCCGGAAGTATTAAGATGTTTAATAAAATATTTAGGTTTAAACTTTTTACTTTTATAAATAATACAGCAGAAACATCCATACTAAGAACTAACTCCTAAAAGTAGAATGCTGATTTACAGGATATGGACTTTAGAATAAGTCTTATCACTATTACATTTATTATCATAACTATTCTATGTTGTTTCACATCACCATTGAAGTACAGTGTTTTTTATGCCATAATATTTAGATGACAAAATTATCTTGAAATATTGCATATGAAAACTTTGCTATCCTAATTTCTTTCCTTCAGAGCTCTATTCTTTCCATGTGGAAACATAAAATTTTCTCCTTATCTTTTATGATTGGTTATATGTACAGATGTGTAATATTCTTTATATTCCTCAGGACCCTGGAGATCTCCTAAATAAATATTTACAATACTTAGTTCAAGAAATTTAGAATTATTTTGTATAATTAGTTTTTTAATCTTTTTTATTTTTTGATGTTTTATTTTTCTTTTTTTTTAATTTATATATGACAGCAGAATGCATTACAATTCTTATTACACATATAGAGCACAATTTTTCATATCTCTGGTTGTATTCAAAGTTATTCACACCATTTTGTGTCTTCATACATGTATTTTGAATAATAATGTTCATCACATTCCACCATCATTTCTAACCCCATGCCCCCTCCCTTTCCTTCCCACTCGTCTGCCCTATCTAGAGTTTGTCTATTCTTCCCATGCTCCCCCTCCCTACCCCACTATGAATCAGCCTCCTTATATTAGGGAAAACATGTGGAATTTAGTTTTTTGGGATTGGCTACCTTCACTTAGCTTTATCTTCTCCATCAATTTACCTGCAAATGCCATGATTTTATTCTCTTTTATTTTTGAGTAATATTCCATTATGTATGTATGCCACATTTTTTAACCCACTTATCTATTGAATGGCATCTAGATTGATTACACAGTTTAGCTAATGTGAATTGTGCTGCTATAAACATTGATGTGGCTGTGTCCCTGTAGTATATTGTTTTTAATTCCTTTGGGTATAGACCAAGGAGAGGGACAGCTGGGTCAAATGATGGTTGCATTCCCAATTTTCCAAGAAATCTTCATACTGCTTTCCATATTGGCTGCACCAATTTGCAGTCCCACCAGCAGTGTATGAGTGTACCTTTTTCCCCACATCTTTGCCAATACTTATTATTTTTAATCCATAATAGTTGCCATTCTGACTGGAGTGAGATGAAATCTTAGAATGGTTTTGATTTGCATTTCTCTAATTGCTAATGATGATGAAAATTTTTTCATGTATTTGTTGATTGATTGTATATCATTTTCTGAGAAATGTCTCTTCAGGTCCTTGGCCCATTTATTGGTTTGGTTTGTGTTTGTTTTGTTTTGTTTATTGGTGCTTAGCTTTTTTGAGTTCTTTATATACCTAGAGATTAATGCTCTATCTGCTTAGAAGATGGAAAGATCTACCTTGCTCTTGGATAGGCAGAATTAATATTATCAAAATGACCATACTACCAAAAGCACTATACAGATTTAATGCAATCCCGATCAAAATCCCAATGACATTCTTCATAGAAATAGGAAAAGCAGTCATGAAACTCATCTGGAAAAATAAGAGACCTAGAATAGCTAAAGCAATCCTTAGCAGGAAGAGTGAAGCAGGTGGCATCACTATACCAGAACTTAAACTATACTACAGAGCAATAGTAACAAAACAGCATGGTATTGGCACCAAACTGGTAGACAAATTGTACAAAATAGAGGATGCAGAGACTAACACACAAAATTACAATTATCTTATATTAGACAAAGGTGCCAAAAACATGCATTGGAGGAAAAATAAACTCTTCAACAAATGGTGCTGGGAAAACTGGAAATCCATATGCAACAAAATGAGATTAAACCGCTCTCTCTCACCATGCACAAACTCAACTCAAAATGGATCGAGGATCTAGGAATAAAACCAGAAACCCTGCATCTAATAGAAGAAAAAGTAGGCCCTAATCTCCATCATGTGGGGTTAGGCCCCAACTTCCTTAATAAGACTCCTATAGTGCAAGAATTAAAATCAAGAATCAATAAAAGGGATGGTATCTTTCTTATTTTTAATCTCTGTAGTAGTTCTCTGAAATGTGTCCTCAAATATAATAATTGTTTCCACTCTTTATTTATATTACAGTGTCTTTTCTCCAACCTGTAAAATGTTTCCACTAAAACTGCTTGCTTTTGTTTTTGTTATTATTGTCTAAGATAGCCTTTTGGGCTATAATCATATTGCTTTGAAAATTTGTTGCTGTGTTTTTAAAAGGTTTCTTCTGTGAATTTCATTACTGCTGCTTCCACCAACATCTTGCTTTGCTAATTCCATCTTGATTTTTCTCACCCCTCCCCACCTTACTGAATCTCTTCATTCTGTATTTATACAGAGATGTTTTTCTTCAAATATCTTCAAATGTCCATACAAGTCTTATGTTTTGCACTGCTTGGTCAGTGAAAGATTAATTACATGAGTATACATTGTTGTCTCTAACTTTGTGGACAAAACCAAAAGTTTAATCTATTACTTCCTATCTGATGAGGGTTGAGTAGGAAGCCCCTATTTATGGAAATCTCAGAGTAAATGTAGAATCCTCTTCTACTGTGGGATAGGGAAGCAACTGGGTCCTTGGAGAAAGCTTCCTCTGCTCTTCCCCAATTAACAGCCCACCTGTCTACAATGCTTTGTCATTGTTTCTCCTTTATAAGATTTTCTCAGTTATCAAGTGGAGCCAGGAATATTGGATTTTTATACCCACTTTTGGCTTTATAGATCCTACAAGAACTTAAGCTCCTCAGATTGAACTTCAAGTTCCACCACTATGGTTTTATTTGTTGCAATTTTACAAAGAATGAGTTGGGAAGAACCAAAACACTGTGTTCTTTTTAAATGACAGAATTCATATTTACTACATGTTTCTATTTCTATTCCTTTTCCTTTCCCCTTTGCTCTCTATTTGTGGTACTGAGAAAAACCAAGCATACACTGAGTTATGATGGGAAACAGACATTCTTAAATATTGGGACTAAGAATTTCAGATGGAATCTCTCCACCGGTTGATTATTGCCTAGTACAGGTCTATTGCCTATAATGATAAGCAAGAAATCATCAGCTGACTTTTTCTGATTTTTGCAAAAGCAATGTTCATTAATATAACTAGTGGCAGCTTTTCTCAAGTAAATTAAACCAAGGTATCAATTTTAATGTACAATAATGACATCAAGCAGAACTCTATATAAATCCAGCTTTTAATTTCCTTTTATTTCAAGTCTATATCATGGCCTCAAGTTATTGCTCATTATCACTTGTTGGTTATTATTATATCTCTCTCTCTCATGTTTTGATTCCACAATTAGAATTTATGTGGAAATATATAATTACTTCACTTAGTTAGAAATAAAACTAAAATGCTTTTAAAAGTAGAATAATAGATGAAATGGGAACAACCACCAAAATCAGAATGACTTACATTAGAACAAATGTAAACTAAAATGTAAACCAGTTTAATGCAACTTAAAACACTCTTGTTATAATGAGAGTCATAAAAAGAAAAATTGTCAAGCCTACTTATTTTGACATTCTTGACTTCCAAATTTCTTTTACCATTTACTGATCAGCATAAATATTCACATGCATATTTATTCATTTTCGTAAGTTTTTAAAATTGAAAATATTTCTTACTTTTATATTAAATAAAGCATTTTGCAAATTCTAAGTTCTGAAACTGACATTGACAGAATAAACACTTTTTTACTATAGTCACATAAAGGTTGTAAAAAATGTTAATCATTGGTTCTGGAGAAAATTATATGGAATATTACTGATGAATTTTGAAAATTAAGTTACTGAAAGTATAGAGGTCTGACTTCAAAGTGTTATTTGATCAGTAAATATATAAGGATAAAACAAGCATTTTCTGTCAACTAAAATCTTTCTATAATACTGCTCCACTCAGACATGATGCAGATTAGTTTAAAATATTACAGACTAAAGAAATAAAGAAACTTTAATAAAAGGGTAATGTGTAAGATGGTGAGAAGGAAATTAACATTACTCTTTAACATCAGTGTATAAAAGGTGCCATTCACAATTGCTGTATTTGATGACAGCTTGTTTATATTATATAAAAAACATTATATAATGATATATTTTAGGGCATGATAATCTGATGATATTTGTAGTCACATATTTAATTATTTAAAGTTTGTTTTTTGAAAGCAAGATGAAGTACTACCTACTCATGGTTAACTACTTAATATAATATAATAAATGTGAGATAGCAGCTTTAAACATTGATCATATGTTAAATATCTGGGAAGCATTTGCGCAGTGGGGCATAGATATGAATGAACTATTTTAATGAATGAAATGCCCAGTATTCTCCACCACACATATATCTCAGGGAAATTTTGTTGATTGGATTCAGCCTAGAGAAGTAAAAATTCCCCAGCAATACAAAATAAGATTCTGGAAGATAATTTAAGAAATTTCAAGTGCAAAAATAAAGGTCAAGGATACAACGTACCAGAAATTGGAGCATTTTCGTGTGATTCTAAAGCCTAGATCTAAAGCACAGTAACAGAATCAAAAGGGCACCCTTCTCCAGTCAGAAAGCAGAATAATTAAAATGAAACAAAAGAGAAAGTAAACAGTGCTTGACCATCAGAAACAACAGAGGTTATTATAACAGCAACTGTGGCCATTGCCTATTAAGCACGCCCTACTTTGGGATGGTCAGGATTGCAAATTTAGCTATAGAGGGGCAAATATTAATATGTGAGGATAGAATACCAGTGTTCAAGTGTTGCAATGTGTTTCTTTGGCAATAGTCAATGTATGATATCTTGCAGCCACTAAAATCCACTAAGCCACACTGAGGATGAACTCAATGTTGATGGAGATTGGGTGAGTATGGAGAGAAAGTATATTCTTGGTGAAATAACTTACTTGGTAGAGCAGGCATCACCTAAATTTACATTTTTTTCTAGGCTTTCCAATTATTCTATGTATTTATCTTTAATTTATTCAAAGCTAAATGGGGTTGTGTTTTCTCACAGTTGCATCACACAGTTTTAACCAATGCAATAATCTTTGTATAATTAGACTACTTAACCAGGAAATGCATACTTAAACATTTATTAAGACACTGTGGGGGCTGGGGATGTGGCTCAAGCGGTAACGCGCTCGCCTGGCATGTGCAGGGCTCTGGGTTCCATTCTCAGCACCACATACAAATAAAATAAAGATGTTGTGTCCACCAGAAACTAAAATAAATAAATAAATAAATATAAAAAAATTCTCTCTCTCCCTCTCACTCTTCTCTCCTCTCCTCTCTCTCTTAAAAAAAAAAAAAAGACACTGGGTAGGGATTATTCAAAACAGAAACAACATGCAGATGGAGAATTCCTATCATATGAAAAGTCATGGTGTCAAAGGCAGAAGAAGAAAAAGTTTCATTGAAATATTCAGCATGATCTAATTCCTATGAAAGAGATATTAATGGTATTGCTCATTCTAAAGTCAGTCTAACATAGTATTAACATAGTAGCTAATATGAGTGAGACCTAATTTTAGACTAGTCACTTTTGTTAAGATTTTATATGGAGAGTGTCCATATAATTTATTTCAAAGAAAAAAAAAAGTAACTTCTTTTAAAATTTTACTAGGAAAACTGGTGTAAACTGATACTATACCACAATGTGTATAACTGTAATCATTTAACTGAATCCTTAAAAAATCACTCATTTTATAGATGAGAAAACTAAGTGGGAAATTCAGGAACTTCTTTGAAGTCATATAATTGCTACAAGATACAGCTATGATTTGAATATAGAAACACTTCAACTTTTTGTTTTGTTTTACCATGGTTTTTTAGTTGGAAATATAACTCATTTAAACATTCTCTTATATTGGACACTATGAACGTGAGGTTAAACAGCAAAGATTAATCAATAATAATATATGTGGTTAAAAATATAACAGATAAAGAACTCTTAACCAAATTATCTTCAAGTCCTCCAGGTTTACAGATCATTTCTTTCTTTGAAACACAAATGGAATATTTTAGGAGCCATGGTAGTCTCGGCACCCAGGCCCTATATTGGGTCCTTCAACAACTACATTCCATCTGTTTTTGTCCAGAACTGATCTGCCTCTGAGCCAGACCAAACTGCAGCCAATTTCTTTACTAATGCTTGGTAACAAATCTTTTTTTTCTCTCCTGGAACTCACTTTCTTTCTATACTATTGTGACAACATTGAATACCAAATCCCTTTTTTACTCTTCAAACTGCCAATAATAACATCATTGCATATGATAGACTTTAAATATTTCTCTAATGGAGAGTAATTTAAAGCAGGGAAATTGTTGTCAAATGGGATGCCATTGCTACTTTGCTTCCTAGTCTCAAGGTCTACCCTACCTGCAGACCACATTTGAAAGTGATCAGATGTCCCATCTGGTTTCACTCAGACTGTCATCCCCAAATTTCAAAACCCACCCTAATTTCTATAACTATACATAGTAAGTTAGTTATTTCATCTAAACCTCTGTTCTCTGGACTATGCCTAGTTTATCTCCTTTCTCTGTAAATCAGAAAGCTCAGTCAATGAATTTCCCCAAAAAATAGGTCCATGGGTTCAATAAGACAGCAATCTCTATTATTACAGGAGCTGCTTTTTCCTTCTCATTACAATGCCCTGGGGAAAACAAAGGGCAGTGATAGAGAGCATTTCTATGTGCTTTAAACAAAGAAAGGATCAGACAAAGTTTTTGAGTGAAAAATAACTTTTTTATGAAAAAGTTACATACAGTGTTATTGAACCCAAACACAACAATCTTAGTAAAATAAAAATAACCATCATTTTCTCTATTTGGGGGTAATATTTCTTCATTCATTAAATCAAGGGGAGCTAGACCTCAGGATGGATCTTGGAATCCTAATGAATTCAATTTTATGACTGAATCATCTTAAAAGTTCATTGTGAGTCTGGTAAGCTAGATTTTCATCTTTCCTCCAATTTCAGAGTCCTGGCTGCATTTCTATAGAAACTGCTGCACCTCAGACCACATCACTGGAACCCAACAGAGAGAAGATTATGCTAGAGCCTTATACAACTATTGACTGATGAGAACCTGGTCATATGGTCCCTATCTGGTATGCTTTAGATGTGAAATGTCCCCCCAAAAGCTCACATGTGAAACAATGCAAGAAGGTTTAGAGGAGAAATGATTGGGAAATGAGAATCTTAACCCAATCAGTGAGTTAACCCCCTGACTGTAAGCAAAAATAACCAAAACCATTTCTGCACCATAATGAAAGTACAAATAACCAGAAGGAGGGCAGACTCCATGAATCCTTCTATTCAGCAGCGGAGTTAGGCCTCAGATGACTCACTTTCTGGGTAGAAAAATGGCCCCAATTACAGGAGAGGTCTGAGTTTATACAGGTGACACATTGGAAGGTGACTTAACCATTTAAGACTTTAACAGCACATACCAGTTTGGGCATTGAGGAAACAGTTCATGAGAATTTGAAATTTGTTTTGACTGGGTAAGACTGGAGGGTTCAGAGTTCAGCATTTTCTTTCCCTCCAGGGTCTATTGTACTGTCATTGGGAAAGGATTTATTTGGGGAAAGATCAGTGTTTTGGCTCCTTCAGAGACAGTCCAGGGACTGTCATTTTTAGACTTGATGGATATTTTCTTCTGGGTGATGTTTGCTTCCTTCTCAGGGATTTTCCTGTTACTGGGAAAGGATGTATTGGGAAAGGATCAATGTTATCAATGTGTTGCTGCCCTCTTCCCAGGCCACATGGTTTGGGGGTTGTCATTTCCATATGCTTCACTGATAGGGATTAATTGATTGGTAACTGAAGGTGGGTAGAATGTGGCTGGAGGAGGTAGGTCATTGGGGATGTGCCTTTAAGGCAAATGTTTTGTATCTGGCAAGTGGAGTCTCTCTTTCTGCTTTCTGATAATCGTGTGAGCTGCTATCCTCCACCATACCCTTCTATCATGTTGTTCTGCCTCACCTGGATCCCTGAGGAATAAAGCCTGCTGTCTATGAACCAAGACCTCTGAAATCACGAGCCCTCAAACAAATTTTACTCCTCTATAATTGTTCTGGTCAGGTCTTTTAGTCACCACAGCAAGAAAAAAGCTGTCTAAAACACCATCTAACCAAAAAGCTGGAAAGAGGTCTTTGGTATGTAACAAGGAAGAGGATATGGGCCAGAAAGTATCACTGACACTTCCATATTTCCTATTCCTAACACCACCAGAAAATCCCATTGGACTAGGAAATATTTTGATATTTCTATTGTTTGATTCTGATACTTTTTTACCATGAAGGTTTGAAGGACTAAATCATAAGATCTAAGTAAGATATCTTCTACAGCCAAGAAACTAAATTTAGGGTGACTGTAACATGTTACCTGAAAGGTACGGTTAGTTCTGACTAGTGACAGGGTGTGTAAACAGAATGCTAATTCGTAACTGAACATTGCAAGGCACTTGAAAAACTCATCAAAAATGTTTGTACTAACTATAAATTTCAGAGTTCCTAAAGTCTAGGCAATTATTCTTTTTACCCATCAGCAATTTGTATACATCAGATATTAAATCCAGCCTCAGCATATTGCATCTTTATAGGTTTCAGCAGCTAAATCTTCTCATTAAATTAATCTTCCTAAGAATTTTTATATTTGATTAGGCTATGAAGATATACAAAAAGTTTCTTTGGCTTTCAGACATTTCATATTATTCATAACAGTCATAATAGTCCTACTTTGTATGAATTTTTTTTCTAAAACGGCATTTTTTTCTGTTGTTTGATGTACCAAATAGTTTCATTATTTTTTCTTTAAAAAAAAATAGAAGTGTTTCCCTCTCTAACAATCCATGTTCTTTAGAGAAAACACAGGCTAGGAGAAGAAAGCAATCATTATGTATGCGCTTTCACAACAAAATATTCAGTTTTGTCATTTCATATATATCTAATCCATTGTATGCATGGGTGTCTGTGGATACATATACACGTGTGGTGCACACAGCTCTCACTCATTTTTGGTTCATGAAGAATTTTCTATCACACTTTTAGATGCCTATATGTAAAAGCTTGGACTTCACACACAAAATACCAATTGAAAAAGGAAGAAGGAGCTTGAGGATACTATAAATTTAAACAATTGTTCGGGTAAACAAACCTCCATATACATATGCAGACAATATTCTTTAGGAATAATTAATACAACATAAGAAGCTTTGAAATGTAGTTGTACAACTTATATGAGAGGCATTGAAGGCAATACTCAGAATCTAGGGATTGATAGCCACCTGCAGTTGCCATTGAATGTATTCATTTTTATAAGCAACTTCACCTAACTTAATTTGTAAACATCAAGATGCCTTTGGAGTCTTCTAACACCATGCTCTCATATTCTTCCAAAAAAATATTGATGGTGCATTCTCTACAAATGAAATTTCCAAGCAATAACAAGAAAACCAACATCTTAATCTCATTTGAACCTCTCTAGCTGAATGGGGACAGTAACTGAAACTTGAATTACTTTCTGGTTCTTAAGGAAGTCATTCAATACATTTGATTTTAAATTCCATTTGTACTTAAATATTATTACAAAATTCTGAAGTTATAGCCTACTATAATTTTCATATTTCATTACACACATGTGTAACAAATATATACAAAATGGCATTATATATGTTGTGTGTTATTTGTCTTATACATTACATTCACATGCTTTGTGTATGACATGTAAACATATACATGTCTTGTATAACCATTATCAATTCAACTAATAATAAAGGTGGCCTAAAAATTCAGACTACTTGGCATTGAAATTCTAGTTCTAAAGCCACCTTGCTTTGTAAATATCTAAACAAATCACTTTTTATTCTGCCAAAATTTCACTGAACTCAAATTTCACATATTCTATTGAGCTACAAGAGATTTTTGGATTTTATTCTTTGAAATTTTAAGTTAATATCATGTATAATCTTTATATTCTTCATAATGAAGTTGGATTTAAGACTATAGGAATTTATACATTTTCTCTATTTTCTGCTTAATGCCTGCTCCAGATACGACTTATAACTCCTACCATAAGCTACATCTTTCTACTTCATTCCTGATCCTTTGAGACAGCAAATATTCAAAAACTGAATCATTAGCTCTGTTGTACATGAATCTTGGTTCTGTGATATAATTTTTAATTATGTCTTGAGAGATATTAGGTCCATGGTCCATATGAGTGACATGGTCTCTTATTTCCTTACTTCAATGATCTCCAGTCATCATTTGATTTTCTGCAGAATATCTTTGTAACAACCAATTTGGAAAACAGTATAATACTTTTCATACCTGGACAATTAATTATCCTTGCCAATAATGCTTAAAACAAATTTACTTTCAATTAGGAGGCACTCCCTTTCTCTCAAACAGAAATGTGGGCATTGGTTTTTAAAAGTCACTATGAAGAACAATATTAAGTTACAGTTTCACATCCTCTCTACCATCCTTATTCCATTACTTTCCAAACATACAAAACTTTATCTCCCAATTTTATAATTTTTCTTTGAGAAACATTCTTACCATAGTTTTATGTTTGTACTGTTTAATAAGTAAAAAGCTTTATTTTTTTTAAGAAAGAGAGAGAGAGAGAATTTTTTTAATATTTATTTTTTTAGTTTTCAGCAGACACATCTAAAAAGCTTTATTTTTAAAGTAGTAAAATTTCTACAAAAGTGATAGATTACTTGAAAATCTTGAAAGTTGAATAGTTTATGACTTAAAAGGGATTAATATATTTTTATTGACTGAAAATATCAGGAAATCATCATAAAAAACCTGATCCATTCACTCATTTTCACTTACTTAGTAAACAAAAATCACTTTCATTTAAGACTTATTTTGAGTGTTATTATCACTATCAAGATTAAAAAAACACACATGTTGCCTGTCTTTTAGGAGAATACTAATGAATGTAGTTATTCATTTCTTTGAAGGAATTAGGTAGAACATTTTATCAAAGTAAAAAAAAAAGCACATGTGAATATTTATATTTACATTTTAAGTTCTCAAGCTTACATATTATTTACTTACTTCCAGATATAATTTTATTATTAGACCTCTTTTAGTTTAGTGTATAAGGGGCAACACATTGGTAATGTTTCAAGGTCAATAAGGTGTAAATATCTGATATATTAGGAAATTTTGTTATTACGAATGGGCTAAATGTTGCTTCATTAACAAAAACAATAATCTTTTAACTGGTGTCCTAAGAATGAAGTAAAGCATATATATGTTTAATTATCCAAATATTTTCAAAAGTGCATCTGCATATTCAAGTGGTAGCATAATTTTCACCCTGAATTTTTAGTAGCAAAAAGTTTAGTTAAGGACACATTTTATTTAACCCAATTATTCATCATTAAAGAGATGGAAAAATTAATGATCAATCAGCTATGTGATTTTTTATTCAAATTTTTATTCAAAAATTTGTGATAGCCAACCATTTTTCTCTCCTCTTCTTTATTTGTGTCCTGGATTATTTTCTTTCAACACTCTATACTAAATGTCAAAATAATCATATGGTCTTACTCGAAAACGGTTTCCCCTTTTTCATTTCCTCTCAACAGTATCACACCTCTTTGCTGGCCTTAAAGCACCTGTTACCTTCATGTACTAGACAATCAAGGATCTCCATTTTATTCCAAAATAAAATTTGACTCTTTCAGTATGTGCAATATTACTTTTCTATTTCCTTAACTATACCCTTAGTCCCTGGTTACACTGACCATGCATCTCTTGCATCGTGGTACCAATTTCTCTAGCAAAATTTCCATCAAAGTCCCCTTACCCCATATAAGAATTCAGACTGTCAGGTTTTCTTAGTAAAACACTGCAATTAATTATCAACAAGGCCCCTAAAATAAAATAGCTCTGTAAGAAGGAATTCTCATCTCTAATGGAACTGCAGTGATTAAGTTTGAATCATTATTCTTAAAAAAAAGATGCTGTTCCTCTCTCTCTGATGCCCTTCCTGCATCTTCAATTTCATCTTCATACTGTGTCTCTGGCTTTGATGAAGCTCTTTGTACATGTTCCAGTCAACCTGCTGCTTTGCACAGATCATTGCTTTTCCTGAACTTCTCTTCTGGGCATTCTTCAAAATCCAGTTCACAGAAGATGGGGGAGTAGAGTAGGCTGTTTTCCAGACTGCTCCCTGGCATGAGACCAAGGGAGCAGATATACAGCCCCTTAGTGAAGTGGGTGACAGAGGGAATCCACTGGGATTCAATATTTCATACCCAGAGCAGCACATGGACTCAGAAGTTTGGATACATTAAAATAAAATTTTTAAAAAGCCCACCATCACCATGGCTGCCAGAGACAACCAAGCACACACAGAGAGAGGAAGCAGAGAAAGTCCCATTTCAGTCAGTGTTGTGGCTGTTTGGGGGTGGAGAAATCTGAGATCAAAACGTTAATTGAACTTATCTGAACTAAGCGGCTGCAAACTGTGGGGGTCCTAGACAAGGACACTGGGGTGGTAAATAAGTACACACTGTATCCCAAGTGCCCACAGAAAGCTGGGGTGAACACATTCTTTCCCACTCAACATCTGTGGGACTCAGGAAATCAGAAAACACACACACATACACACACAGACACACAGCCAAAGTGTCCCAGCAGGCACCTATCTAGAAATTATCAGCTGAGTTCTACCAGATCTTAAAGAAGACCTAATACCATTCTTTCTCAAATTATTCCACAAAATTAAAAGAGAGAGAACACTCCCAAATAACTTTTTATAAAGCTAGTATAAACTTAATATCAAAACCAGGCATAGACACTTCAAGGAAGGAAAACTACAGGCCAATATTCCTGATGAACATAGATGCAAAAATTTTAAATAATATATTAGCAAAATGCATTCAAAAGCACATCAAGAAGTTTCATTCCAGGGATGAAAGATTTGTTTAACATACACAAATCAATAAATGTGAATCATCACTTAAACTGAATTAAAAAAAAAAAAAGATGACTATGTTCATCTCAATAGGTGCAGAAAAGGCCTTTAATAAAATACAACAACCATTCATGTTAAAAATGCTGGAGAAGCTAGGGATTGAAGAAACTTACCTTAATATCATAAAGGCCATTTATAACAAACCCAAAGCCAACATCATATTACATGGGAAAAAAACTAAAAGTATTTCCACTAAAATCAGCAACAGGACAAGCCTGTCCACTCTCATCACTCCTATTCAATATAATCCTCAAAACATTAGTCAGAGCACTCAGGCAATAAAAGGGATACAAATAGGAAAAAATGAAGTCAAACTATCTCTGTTTGCTTATGATATGATCCTATACTTAGAAGAAACATAAAAAACTCCAACAGAAAACTTGAAGAGCTTATAGACAAATTTAGCAAAGTAGCAGGATACAAGAACAACACCCACAAATCAATAGTTTTCCTATACTCCAACAATGATTCAGTCAAGGAAAATGTCAGGAAAGCTATTCCATTCACAATAACCTCAAGAAAAAAATTCCTTGATAATTAATCTAACCAAGAAGGTAAAAGAGCTCTACAATAAGAACTAGAGAACACTGAGTAAAGAAATAGAAAAAGAATGTAAAAGATGGAAGAACATCCCATGTTATTAGATAGGTAGAATTAATATTGTCAAAATGGCCACACTACCAAAACCAAGATACAGATTCAATGCAATCCCTGTCAAAATACCAATAACATTCTTCACAGAATTAGAAAAAAAAAAAAAAAACAATTCTTAGATTCATTTGGAAGATTAAGAGACCCAGAGTAGGCAAAGCAACACTAAACAAGAAAACTGAAGCAAGAGGCATCACAATACCTGATCTGAAATTATACTACAGAGCTGTGGTAATAATAACACCATGGTATTGGCATCAAAATAGACATGAAGACCAATGGAACACAGAGACAAATCCACAAACCTATAGCCATCTGATATTTGACCAAGGTGTCAAAAATGTATCTTGCAGAAAAGACAGCCTTATTAACAAATGGTACTAGGAAAATTGGATATCTATATTCAAAAAAGTGAAAAATTAGATCTCTTTCATCCCACACAAAACTCAAATCAAAATGCATCAGACTTAGGAATTAGACCATAAACCTTACAACTGCAAAAAGAAAACAGGGTCAACACTTCATCATATAGGTGCTGGAACAGACCTCCCTAACAAGACCCTCAAAGCACAAGAAATAAAACCAACAATCAATAAGTGGGATGCCATTAAACTAAAAAGCTTCTCTACAACTAAGCAAATAATTAAGAGCATGAAGAGAGAGCATCCAGAATAGGAGAAAATCTTGGTCAGCTATTCCTCCAATAGAGGATTGATATCCAGAGTACACAACTCAAAAAACTTAAAAAATAAAACAAAAGAAATAACCAATCAATAAATGGGGGAAAAGAACTAAACAGAAACTTTTCAATAAAGGAAATGCAAAAGGCCAATGTGGAAAAATGTTCAACATCTCTTGCAATCAGGGAAATGCAAATCAAAACTAAACTCAGATTTCAACTCACTCCCGTCAGAATGGCAATGATCAAGAATACAAAAATGTTGTGGGGAAAAAGGAACACCTGTGCCTTGCTGCTGGGACTGCAGACTATATAACCACTCTTGGAAAGTAGTGCAGACATTCCTCAAAAAAATAGGGCTGGGGGGCTGGGGTTGTGGCTCAGAGGTAGAGTGCTCACCTAGTATGCGGGAGGTACTGAGTTCGATCCTCAGCACCACATAAAAATAAAATTTAAAAAATTGGTGTGAATATACTAGGTATACAACCAGACATGTGAAAAATTGTGCTCTATATAGGTAATAAGAATTGTAATGCATTCTGCTGTCATATATAAATTTTTAAAAATTTACATTGAAAAAAACTAGGGATGGAAACACCGTATGACCCAGCTATCCCACTCCTGGGTATTTTCCCAAAAGATTTACCATTGGCATACTACACAGCCACATCAATGTTTATAGTAGCACAATTCACAAAAGCTAAATCATGGTTCAATCTAGATGTTCGTCAATAGATGAATGGATTAAAGTAACTGTTGTAGCCATTAAAAAGAATGAAATTATGGCATTTGCTGGTAAATGAGTGGAAATGGAGAATATCATGCAAAAATTAGTCAAACTCAGAAACTCAAAATATGCAGAAGATAGCATAAAATAAAGGAAAGAGGGAGGAAGGATGAGATTATATAAAGAACCAATTAAGGTAATTTATAAGCAAAAGAAAGTGTAGTAGAGAAAGAAGGAACCAAGAGGGGAAAAACAGGAAGGAAAGATGAGGGGAAAAGGGGAGATCATGAGCATAAATAGGTTTCCAAGCATCTGTGCAATAGAACCTTAAAAAAAAAAAAAAAAAACAATAACAACAACAACAACAAAAAAAAAAAACAGTTCACATCACCAAGATGTCTTTCCTGACTCCTACACTTTTCATTATTCCCCATATAATTAACCATCTAGCCCCTTCCGAAGACTTGAAGCTAAACTTTCTCATAGCCTTTTTTCCTTTTTTTAAAGTCTGAATAGTAAAGTTCATGATACTTGTTTGATACTCAATAAGTATTCAAATAAATTATAAGTGGATTTTTATCCAAAATAAACTACAAGTGCCTAAACAACAGAATCCTCTGAACTGTTTTATCAGTACCTCTATATTACCAGATGTTGGTTCAATTTCTTTAATATTATCAGTGCACATAAAATAATCGGCTTCCCCTCAAAGGTTTAACCACTTCCTAGGTTGGTTAAAACTGTTTTTATACTCCAACATATATACTTATGCTTATTGAAACAATTTCCTTCTCCTATATCCTTAAACAATGAAACTTGTTTAAGTGACCAATAAGTTAATGATAACCAAATCTTAGCACTTGATGTCTCTTAAATTTTTTTTTCAGAAAGAAAAAGTATAAGACTATATTGCACAACCCACAAGTGAAGCACAGAACTCTGTTTTGATAGTGCATTCTCTGTTTATTATTGTAGTGTTTTGATTGTGCACTATACTAAAGCAAAGAAAGATGCCTTCATTATTATATTTCTGGGTGAACTTATTATTTGTCACGCTAAATCTAGGACCACATCAGGGCCACAGGAATCCTTATTTGGGATATGAGCTGTGTTCAATAGCCTCTAAGTTTCAAATAGATCAGAAAATTTAGTCCTCCCTCATTTCTACAGTGTTGAATTTATAGCCAAGAGGTGGCCTTTCCCTACAGTAATATTAGCATTTCCTATGGGACCACAACAAGAGAAAATATTTATTTTAAGCAAAAAATGAATAAAGATATTTCTACTCTTATTTTGATAATGATTTGCCACAGTCTGTCTGGGCACAAATGCCGCAGTCTGGCTGGGCACAAAATCACGAGCCACCACACAGCTTGTAGATTCAAACAGCAACTCTTTATTCCCGAATATGGAGTAATAATTTTATTGGGAGAAATTCCAAACACTCCCTTCGCTGCTTTTATTCCTTTGAGTATTAATTGTCCTACAGCCTCAGGATACCTAGTAAGAATAGTGTTAGGAGAATAAGATAAATGTATCCACAATAATGGACCTTCTTGCCAAAATACTCCTGTAGGAATATTTTTTGTTGGTAGTACAATAAATAATAAAGGCAAACTTATATCAATTCTATCCAAATGTATATTTTCCATATACGTTTCAATAATTTTTAATGCCTTTCTTGCTTTAGGAGTTAACATGAGGGGTGAATTTGGATCTGATGGACCTTGTAGAATATCAAATAAAGGTCCCAACTCTCCTGTTGGTATACCTAGATAAGGCCTTATCCAATTTATGTCTCCCAATAACTTTTGAAAGTCGTTAAGTGATTTGAGTTGATCTACTCGTATTTGAATTTTTGGTGGACGGACCATGGTTGAGGATAATAGAACTCCTAAATAATTAATTGGAAAATTTAATTGTACTTTATCTATTACTATCTCTAGATTATAATTTTTAATAAGTTTGTAAGTGTGGCATAACATTCCAGCAATTTTTTTTTTATCTTTATGTGCCAATAATACATCATCCATATAGTGAAATATTTGTAGTTCAGGATTTTGAATTCTAAGTGGCTGGATTGCCTTGTTAACATATATTTGACACATAGTTGGACTGTTAGCCATCCCTTGAGGGAGTACTTTCCATTCATATCTCTGATCAGGACCTTCATGATTTAATGCAGGGATAGTAAATGCAAAACGTGGACTATCCTCGGGATGAATTGGAATTGAAAAAAAACAATCTTTAATATCTATAGCTAAAACATGCCAGGTTTTTGGCAAAGCAGACAATTGAGGAATCCCTGATTGAGCAGGTCCCATAATAACCATCTCATTATTAATGGCTCTTAAATCTTGCAATAATCTCCATTTACCAGATTTCTTTTTGATGACAAAAATGGTAGTATTATACGGAGATATGGAAGGTTGTATATGTCCTTCCGCTAATTGTTGTTTGACCAGATCATGGGCTACTTGTATCTTTTCTTTAGTCAGGGGCCACTGAGGAACGAACACTGGTCTTTCTGATTTCCAAGTAATTTTGATTGTCTCAGTGGCCCTTTCTGAAAATCCAACCCATGTCTGTCTCTTCCTTGATCTATTTGCATTGGTGCTGCTATACCTTGCCCTTGTTTTCCTAATCTTTTTTCTTTCCTAAAGCCTTGTCTAGCCCTAGTAGTGGGCGCATTAGGATTGATGTTATTTGTTAACATCAAACCTTATTGATCTAGGACATCTCGTCCCCATAAATTTATAGGAAGATGATCCAATACATATGGCTGTATAGTTCCTTCACATCCTTCAGGATCCTTCCAATCTAATATCATAGAACTTCTATGGGGATTAGTCGCCACTCCTAGGCCATGAAGCGTTTGAGTGGCTTGTTGTAATGGCCAATGTTTTGGCCATTCTTGACAAGATATGGTGCTAAGGTCAGCTCCTGTGTCCAGTAGCCCATTAAACTCATGATCTTGAATATTTAGTTTTAGCATTGGGCGAGAATCTAAATTTAAAGACAACATAGCCCAATCTACACCTGTGGAGCCTAATCCCCTGGAACCTCTTTCTACACTATGACTAGGAAATTTATTATGTAGGCTGGGTATTATTAACAACTGTGCTATTCTATCTCCAGGTGAAATTACTGATATACCTCTTGGAGAACTAGCTATAATTTTTATTTCACCTACATAATCGGGATCAATTACCCCAGGACTTATCATAAGTCCTTTTAATGTAGATGAACTACGTCCCAATAATAAGCCTACTGTTCCTTGGGGAAGAGGTCCTTTTACTCCTGTGGGAATGATTTGAACTCCCATCTCTGGAGTTAATACTGCTCTGGCAGAGGCGCAGATGTCCAACCCTGCGCTCCCTCGGGTTTGTCTGATGAGGGATTTAATGGACAATGTGTCCTGGGCACTACACTGATGGTGTTGCTGGGTTCCTCCACTGCCCCATAGATTTGTGGTTGTGGGCCCCGGAGCATTGGGCCCCCCTGTCCGTTTTTTGGCAATGGAGCCTGATGCCTTTCTCCACGATATCGTGGATAAATACCTGGTCTTTGTCTGTTTTTTGATAAGGGAGTACCCTCTATGGTGGTTTGAGAACAGCATTCATTAGCCCAATGTCTCCCTCTACGGCATCGTGGGCAAATACCCGGTATTCTATTCCTTTGATACCTACTTTTGTTAAACCCTCCTCCTATGGGGCAATTCCTTTTAAAATGTCCTGTTTGTTCACAATCATAGCATGTTTTTGGCCTGGCATCTAAAGCCTGTTGTACTGCAGCTGCCAAGACTTGCCCTTGTTCATTAATATCTCTACATAATTTAATATATGTGTTTAAATCTTCATGTCTCCATGGTCTAATAACCTCTCTGCAGCAACGATTTGCTTGGTCATAAGCCAGTTGTTTTATTAATGGCATTGCTTGTTCTGTATCCCCAAAAATTTTGGCAGCCGTTTGAATTAGCCTATCTACAAAGTCAGCGTAAGGTTCATTAGCTCTCTGTATTACCTTAGATAGCTGACCTTGTAAATCTCCATGTCCTTGTAAAGTCTTCCATGCCCTATGTTGAACTGGACAACCTACCAGGCACGGTCCTTAAGCCACATTAACCTCACTCCCCCACTGGCACCAAGGCCAAATTTGGGGGCCAACAGAGGTGAGGCAAAGAACCTCACCCCCCACTGGTGCATAGACCTATCCACAAGTATGGCTGTATGCTGGACCGGTAGTCAGTGACGGGTATGATCCAATTGCAGTGGTATCAACCTAAGACAGGAGGCTGACGCCTAAAGGTCAGTTTTCCAATGACGGGTAAGAACCATATGTTGAATTGGACAACCTACCAGGCACGGTCCTTAAGCCACATTGTTTGTTGTTTAATTAATCAGAAGGGGGGAGATGCTGGGAGCCATTAGCCAAGTAGGTATGACAATTTCCTTGCCAGCATACCCCATGTTGCTTAGTGGAAGGACTCGTGGAAATAGGACATTTTGCAGTGACATTGCATGTAGGTAACCTTGCTCAAGGACCAGGGCGGTTCCAGGTTTAGGGTGTTCCCGGTTTAGGATAATCGGGTTTAGGGCGTTCCCGGTTTAGGATAATCGGGTTTAGGGCATTCCTGGTTTAGGTTCCAGGTTTAAGGTTTAAGATTATTCCTGCTGGGAATAGGGCGTATCCTGCTGCCTGAGTTCCCCTTGAGTTCTCACGGGATTCAGACAGTATTTTTAGGGAGACAGAAGCCCAGTGGAGGTGGATTTGGGCAGAGAACGTGGATTTGGGCAGAGAAGGTGGATTTCCCCAGAACGTAATTGTAGACGGCTGGTGTGAGTTCGGGAATAAATAGTTGCTGTTTGAATCTACAAGCTGTGTGGTGGCTCGTGATTGTGTGCCCAGCCAGACTGCGGCATTTGTGCCCAGCCAGACTGCGGCATTGATTGACTAGTGTTATTATTTAGTATTATCCAACAAGGAGCTAAATAGTCTAATTAGTCAATTAATGATTGTTCTTTCACTTACATACAATATTTTTACATTTTTGAAAGGTAATTTATGTATGAAAATTATGACAAGGCTATTGAAAAGATTAAAGGATATAAAACAATGCTTCTAACACAGAGCTAAGCAATGGTTCCAATAAATGACAAAATCAACTATTACATTATATTGAATACTATCAGCAATATCAGTAGGCAATATCACAATGATACGAGAGCACCAAAAATATCTTCCAAACTTTATTTTAGTACAAATTCTGTTGGTCACTTTTTAAGAGAATTCAGTTTTATTTTTCATTTAATTCCAATATAAAATATGACCACCACTATGCTAAATCCTATACATTTGAAATACTTTTTCCACAACAAAATTCCAAGACTCATAACATATCTTCATATAAATTACAAATCCATTATAATTTTTATATAAAATACAGTGTTCGATTAAGTATAGAAGTTCTAAAAAACTAAACATTCAGTTTTCCAAATGAAAGATGAAATTATTCCTGCTAAAGCTAATAGTGAATCATATGGGACTTTTTCCGAATCTGTAATCAACACAAAAGTGATCATGAAAATATTTCATTTAGGTATTACTATAGTTTTAAATGTATAACACTTACCAAAAAATTAGTCTTTTGATTCTTTGA
This sequence comes from Marmota flaviventris, assembly GCF_047511675.1. Lineage (NCBI taxonomy): Eukaryota > Metazoa > Chordata > Mammalia > Rodentia > Sciuridae > Marmota > Marmota flaviventris. The sequence goes on from NC_092500.1 coordinate 159,085,334, forward strand.
TGTTCCTGCTATTCAAAATATTATGTTTGATTTCTAAATCCCTAATTGTTGAACATGGAAAGCATAAATGAACATTGACATAGTGTTAAAAACAACAAGAAATTTATTCCTTTTAAAATAACAATTGACTGCAAGCCTGAAATATCTATTGCTGGCTAATGTTTTCTTAAATAGAGAGAAATGTGACTTCATTCTTAATATGCCTACAGGAAATAAAACAATACTATTTTTGTCTCTGTCATCCCAGTATTTAAAAGTTGTTGCTCTTTATTGCAATTCATTCTGGTCTTCTTGTATGCACAGATATGCTATAAAAGTTTCCTATGTCAATAAATTGATTTAGTATTTTTAAAAAGGAATTTTTAATACAAAGCAAAGTATTTAATAAATAATTCAGAGTTGACATTGTGGTGGTAAAAATTTTGGTAATATTATACTAATGATGTTTGAATATTCTTCCAAGAAAAAAGCAAAATAGTGGGTTTTATAACTTGACCCTGAAAAGAGAAATAATTTTATGTATAAGCAGATGACAAAGTTTGGTTAATAAAACAAATCATTTTACCATACCACATGTACTTTTATTTGTGAGGACTATAGTTTCACAAGAAGATGGGTTCCATTTAGCAAGAAACATCACTCATTTCATTGGATCAAATAATGGAGAATGTGACTCAATGTGTTGAGCAATTTCTACCAGCGCAGCATGCCTCTAAGTTGAGATTTGTGACAATTTTTAATTTTTTGAATGCATACAGATAAGCTGTATTGATTAGAAAAACTATTTTACATTTTCATCATAATTTCAGCCATGACATTTATTTTGACTGTTACATAGAAAGACCTTAATTCTTTGAAATAGTAAACAAAATTGAGAGTATAAAAATTGAATTTTTAATGCACTGAGTTGATGTAAAAAGACACTTTCCACATCAACATACTCATCTGACAATCAAGAAACATGTCCTGGAGCTAGAATTAAGCGTTAAGACTCTGTTTTCTCTCTTAGACAGCGATTTATAGAAATAATCCAGTGTATCAAAAAGAAATATATGATTTATGGGTAAGAAGTCAGTCATGTAGAAAAGATTCAGTAATTAGCAATGAGAATTTTCAAAAAATATATTTATATTAATCCACAAATAATTGAAGCTGAAGGAATTGCGTTAAAATGTTATTTTTGGAGACACTAATATGCACCATGGAGGATGTATTCTGCCTTATTTTCATGGTGCTGGCTTCTTTTGTTTAAAGATTTGTTGATTTATTATTCAGATGTATTCAGGGGCAAACATTTTTGCTGTATTTTTCTTTCAGTATCCAAAGTTATAACAGTAATTCTTAAATAATTCAGCATACAAATATCCAGCTAGGACCATGAATCTGCAATTGCAGAATTCTTTTCAACAAAATACTTTTTAACTTTATATTAAATTAAATATTGTATCTCATTGCCAGTAGGTTTCATGAATAAAGTTACAAAGGTTAAAGCAGCCAAAGATAAGACGAGAGGCTGATTAAATAAATTAGTCTCCAAAAAATAGTTATTTATTTTTTGAAATAGATAAATATAACCCCATTTCTTTATCTGACCCCACAATGTCAACTTAAGAAAAACTTGCCTCTGAAATACAATTATAAGAGGAAAAAGCTCATCCTCAGAAAGTGGATTCCTTATAAATTTCAGGACTCTGGTTCTATTTTGCCATTGGTCTAGGAAACTTCTAGTCTTCTGTATAAATGCCTCCAAATCAATATCCTTACATGAGTTCTTCATGGCATGGTTGAGAAAAAATTCTGAAAGGAAATGAAGGTCTTATAAAAAACAATGTGTAGAAGATAACACCATCATCAATGCAACATAAGAGACTTTTAAAAATGACATTGATAGCCCATACATGTGTTTAGAGCCAATCTTTTTCAAGACCCAACACAGCTGGGTGCACACATCATCAACTAAGGAGAGCTCCAGAGGAGACAGCACGAATATTTTGAAAGCTGAACGAAAATGTAGCTGATTCAGTCTCCCAAAAACATGGACATCTGTGCTAGCTTTGTGTGAAGCCCAGAAGCAAGCAGGGACTCAAAATTCAGCCCAGCAAGGTATGTCTCAAAGAGACAGGTGGGACTGGACTCACTGTCTCCCAGATCCTCTCTACCTCCCATGCTGCTGGATAACTCTCTTGGCAATAATCTGGGTGGAGAAGCAAAAGTTTCACTTCTGGGACAGCTTGAATCACCATGGCTCTAATCTCCACAGCTGGGAACCTCATTGCCAGGGATGGAACTGGGATGACAGGAGGGGCTTCAGTGAGAAGTCTGGACACTGACCACTGAGATTCCTATCCTGAAACCTAAACATGGCTCCAACACAGTTTTGCAGCCTATATCTAGGAAGTTGAAGAATTTCTCTGCAGTAAAATTGTGAAATATCTAAAAAAAAAAAAAGACCACTTGGCTACGTTGCAGGGCAGTATACCAACAAGCTTTCAGGGTCTATACAATCTAAAGTAATAATAATGTATTTACAAATTAAGATCTCAGAAAAAGGAAAGATGAGGAACTATTTTCGTTGTCACCTTGAGTGAACCAGTAGTACACGCCATAAGAACAAAAAGAAAAGGAAAAAAATCGGGGAGGGGGAAATTAAAATGATCATATATATTTTGTTTTCCTAAATACACATAAAGCAAAGTGTGTTAATTCAAAAAATATTTTTAAAATGTGATGTGAGAATTTACTATTATTGATGAGTATGTGCATGTTGTTTACTTGAGTTCTTTCTTTTTCCTTATCATTTTCACTTCTTTATGCTCATTATTATTTTGAAATAGTATTAAACTTTTGGGGTTTCAGATGACAATTAGCAGTATTAGAAAAAATCTATTACCAAATGAATATGAAAAAATCACTCATTTTAACAACTCATACAAAAGTAATATTCTCAAATCTGTAAGATAACTATTAGTAAATTAAATAATTAGGTTCTTTTTGATAAAGAGTCAAGGATTTAACATGGTAGCTTATTACTAGATATAAATTTTCTATTAATTATTTTCTGCTTCCAAGAAACTGGGTTGACTTTATGCTCCATTTAATCATTCAAAATGAAAAGAAAATAGGACATAAACTTAAGGGAGTAAAGGTACTTTATTGTTCTTTGATCCAGAAAGTGAAGTATTCTACTTCAAATATCCCTAAAGATCTTGCTACCATTTTAAAATTCTATCCTTATTATTTACTTACAAATTTTTATTCCCAAAGTGAAATATTCCACCTTTTCTTATTATATATGAACATTTTGCATGTTGTTATTCTGAAACATTTCTGAAATTTCTCTGTAGCAGAGAATTTGATTCAGTCTTATTTTCTTTATAACTGAGAACATGTAATAATCTTTTGTAGTTAAGATGAAAGAAAACAGAAAAATATCCATTTCCAAAACATGTGTATAAATAAACACAATAATTGCAATTTTAAGCACTTTTCAATGAAAGACCATTTTACAAAAATTATAAAAGCAAAAATTCTTTCTTCTCTAATGGCAGATATTTTTCTCCCCTACATTAAAAGTAAGATTTACAAACTGTTGTCAGAACACCAACAGACTTTCCTACTCATGCATTTTTTTCTTCCCCATATCAGACTTTGTTCTTTATAACAAGTAAAATAGGGACTTACTATTTAGATGTTCACTAATTTCCATATTTAATAGTCAGATAATAACTTCTAGCTTCTGTCATAAAATAATTATCTCCAATTAATTTGACAGCACTTAAAAAATAAGCATTGTTCAGTGTTTTCTGGTTACTTTAAACAACGGATTTTTTTATTCCAGCAATAATCTCATCCTTCTAAAGTGAATAGATAATTGTCCCTAGTATTATTCCTTAGGGAAATTCTATGCAATCAGGCTCGGGCCCACAGAGAGATTTTTCTGGGAGAAAAGAAAACTAGCATATATTTTAGCAGTCATATTTAGCAGGACAGGTTTTATGAATTGGAAAACCAAGGGGTCACAAAACACAAGTGATTTTTCCCCAGTGGACTATTTACAGAGTCCTAGGGTAGCATACTAAGCAGAAGAGGAATGTGAAAACCCCTGGAATTCAGAAATACCTCATTAGAGAAAAGCCTGACAAAAATATGAGACCATACTCGACCTCAAAGCATTTGCTAGATTATGAAATAATGTTGGGGTGGAGGTTTAAGCACCAAACTGAAACCATCTGAAGTGGGTAGCTAAATCCCCCATATCACAGTCCTTTGGTGATTAAATATTACATATAATTTAGGATGAGACAGAGTTCCACATAAATTGCATTTTACTATTTCTTTTCTAAGATATCACTGTTGAGGAATGTTGTCCAAATAAAACTAGAGGATCAAGCTGGGCATGGTGGCACATGCCTATAATCCCAGCAGCTCAGGCTGAGATAGGAGGATCATGAGTTCAAAGCTAGCCTTAACAAAAAATGAGGCGCTAAGCAACTCGGTGAGAATCTGTCTCTAAATAAAATACAAAATAGGCCTGTGGATGGGGCTCAGTGATCAAGTGCACTGAATTCAATCCCCATAGAAGGAAGGAAGGAAGGAGGGAGGGAGGGAGGGAGGGAAGGAAGGAAGGAAAGAAGGAATAAGTGGATCAGTATGTAAACTTATGACAATAATGTCACTCAATTCTTTGATCCCTTTAATTTCAAATGTGACTACAGATTAGATACAAAATTCTATTTTCTGTGACCTATACATTGTCAACTTTTATACATGTTTTTTCCATATACTGAAATAAAAGATTTGGAAGTCACTAAATTGTCAAGTGTTTAATACCTATTTATCAGTTTTATTTATTTCAGAACACTCATAGTAATGCCTCCAATTATTCATCCAGGCCACGAACCACAGTCAGATCATAGCTGTGTGCTGGATGCCATTCCTTGTGAAATGAGGAGCTTTGAGAGGATACAATAGAGTCTCAGAGAATGGCTCTCAGGCATATAAATTTTAGATAGTGCATAGATATTTAAAATCTGCAAATTGGATCATTAAAAGTATAGTTTTCCCACTGCCCTTACTAAATCTTTCTGTGTTTTAGATGGTACCAACACACTGTTTTGAATCATTGATAAAGGACACCAACATTTGAATTATGGGCAGATAAAGAAGTACTGGGGAAAAAAAAGAGAGAAAGATACAAGGAAAATCAGTAAAGTGCAATCAAATTATGAAAATTTGGTTATAAAAGAATGTGATGAGTCAAGCACAAAAAGAGAGCATCCCTTTCATGTCCCTGCCTGGTATGGCCACCTGCCCACCTTGGCAGCCTCTCGCCTTGTTCACTGTGCTCCACTCCTGGATCCAAGAAAACATCATACTCCTCCTTGCCTTAGGGTTTTTCCACACACTTATCTCCATGCCAGGAAAGATATTCGCTGTCCCTGTCACCACATTCATCCCTTTCCTGGACAATTTGCAATCATGCTTCAGGCCTTATATTGATATCTAAACCTAAGGCAAACTCCCAAGCTCACTTATTTGGTTATGTCCTCTTTTTTCCACACCCTAGCACCTGCATTAGCCTTTTATTTGGGAACTTTTGATAAATCATAATAATTTGTGTTTATTGGTTTAATTGCTCTATCCCTTGCTGAACTCTGTAAGCAATGTGGCAATTGAGGCTGTCAATCTTGTACACTGACATATCACAGCTTTTCTCACTGTTAATTATAATCCATTGGAGTGGGTAATAGGTAGAATTGCAAGACATTTGGGAAAATTTGCATATGGACAGGCATTTCTTGGTTTCTTTGATTAATATCACTTAAATATTTTTTCCACCTATGAGCTAATAAAGACTGAAACATTATATTTAGTTGGTAAGTTTCTTTAGCCTTTATTGTTGTTATTACTGTGTCCCTCACAACATTCATTTTTTCTTAGAGTCCAGGCCAGCTCCCTTATAGGATATCTTACTCTCTAGTGTTATCACAGATGATATGGCTTTGGAGAAGGGTCCTAGGTGTTCCCTGAGAAAAGATGGAACTGGATGCAGGATTGACAGGAGAACTCGGCTGAAGTGAGGGAAAAGGATTTTAGCACTAGCAAGTCAGAGGCATAGACAAAGGTTTATTTGTAAAAGTAGATTTACATCCAGGAGAGAATGCTGGTCATCTTTTTAGCCCCTTGGGGTAAAGGGAGAATGGGGTCCTCTGGACAGTGAGAGATGTGCTTTTGGGGTTCCCAACTCTTCTTTTAAAGGAAACTTGGTGAAGGGTGGCATGGGAAGGAATGCAGGAATTATCAGCCTGGTGATCTCAGGGCAGGTTATGGTGGTCTGGTCCATCTCAGGATCCTCAGACTATCAATAGATAGCAATAGAATGTTCCCCTAAATTGTGGATTTCACAAAATATCATTTCTGTCCTTATTTAATCTATGTTTTGGGTAGTTAATGGTGCTCAAGGTAATTCTTGTAAGTGAAAGGATTCATGGTTAATGTTAAGGTACAGATTTCCCAGGAATTTGAGAGTGACAAATCTGGGACAGAAACTGGATGAAAGAATGACCAGGCCTAGAAAAGTATGTGGAACTTCTGAATTAAAATTTTATTTCTTTTCCTTCCTTTATTTCTTCATCCTACTTATTTCTTATTTCTTTCATTACTACCTCAGTCTAATTGTTTCCTCAGGATTTAGTTTTGATTAAACTTTTTTTAACAACAACAAAAAAACCTGCTTAAGATTTTTTGGCATTGAAAGTTACCTTTCCTTACATCTGGAGAGAAATCATAATTTTTCCTTATTTAATAATACAATATGTTCACTGGCTTATAGATACTATGTGTTTTTATATTTTGAATAATGGTTCTCCAACACTGTACCATATCCTCCAAAAATGAATAAGAATTATTTCTTAAAACCTTAAAAAGGAACTATGAATTCTGGTCCTGTATCAGTTACTAAAAGAAGCAGGAAAGAAAACAGTCAAATGCATATAAGCCATACATTAATGAACTAATGCACAGCATGAGAAGTATCATTAATAATATTAATCCCAGTGGCTGGGCAGGCTGAGGCAGGAGGATCACAAGTTCAAAGCCAACCTCAACAAAAACTCAGTGAAATCAAATACAAAAAAAAAAAAAAAAAACTCTAAATAAAACACAAAATAGGTCTGGGAAGGTGGCTTAGTGGTCGAGTGCCCCTGAGTTCAATCCCTGGTATCCATAATAATAATAGTAATAATATTGTATTGGACACTGAAATTTTGCTAGAAGAGTAGTTTTTAGATGTTTTTAACATATACATACAAAAAAAAGGTGATAGTTCTGTAAATTTGTTGACTACTAATCATTTGACTATATGCATATCAAAACATCATTGCATCATTGAATACTTCAAGTATGTACAATAAAATGATTTTAAAATATTATAGGTATTATTTAATCACCCTTCTATGATTACTTGTAGCATTTTTACTCTTATTAATAAAAGCCAAAGATGTCATCATGTATTGTTTCCTTTTCCAGTTTGCCTGAAGACTATAGCTCAAAACCATGATTTCCATGTTAATCACCAAAAGGTCAATCTCAGAATATCAATGAAAACAAATTTATCTACATGGTGCTTTTTTCTAGCACCAGCATATTTAAGTGCTTCCCAGTTTAAGTTGACATTATCACTGTGAGATTGTAGCAGGGACTTTAAAATTCAGGCTTTATAGAAATATTTTAGTCTAAATATGGATACATTATGGAAACCATGTTTAAATCAAGATCAGCAGAATAAGAAGAGGATTAAGTGAAAAGCAATTATGATTCTCAATCTTGAGATTATTTTTAAGGTTATATTTTTAGACAAAGATTCTATTTTTTCCACTCCTCTGACTCTACATTTAATTCTTCCATTAAAGGGAATGAATTCTTTCTCTTAAAAAATTCATTGTTAAGGAACTTGCAACCAAAATTTCCCTGATTTGATCATCGTCTATTTAAAATCTTTTCTTGAAATTTTTTAACTATTTAGCTTTTCAATCAAAATTAATAATAATAATAAAATATTGTATAATTTATTTGATCTTATGTCAGAGGATGAGAAAATATAATCTTTCAAATACTTTGCCCAGTGGATCCCTGTCATCAAAATCTGTGAATGCATAAAATGTCCCGTTTTTCTCCCAATGCAACAGTAGGTATCATATAGAAAATTTAAATAAAAAATATTGAATTTTAGCCAACTTTAATACTCAGTGGCTGGAAAAGCTGAGGTAGAAGGATTTGAGGTTCAAGTTCAAAGCCAGCTCCAGCAATTTATTGAGGCCCTAAGCAACTTAGCAAGACCCTGTCTCAAAATTTTAAAAAATAAATAAATAAAAATAATAAAAGAGGATGGGATGTGGATCAGTGTTGAATAAGACCTTGGTCAATCTCTGGTACCTAAATATAAATAAATTAATTAATTAATAAGAGTTTATAATAATAAATTATAAAGCTTCATTTAATTTTTAAGAATAATCAGTACTTAGTTTCAAAGGAGCAATTTAAAATTAGAAATGCTTAAAACAAATCATAGTTATCCTTTATCAAAAGATATTAAGCTTCATGTTTGTATAACTATAACAAAATATAATCTACTGTCATGTATAACTATAAAAAACAAATTTAAAAAATCAAAATATAAAACCCAAAAAGTTCATGTTTATTTATTTTAACTATGTTAATCATGAACCATCAAAACATGATGAATGTAAGATTCTATGTAGATTCTATAAACAACGTCATATATGAGTAGAATAAAATACAAAAATTTTTATAGGGGACCTGCATAGTTTAGGACCATGTAGTTATTTGGATGGGCTCAGAAAATCATGTCTTATTCATAGCAGAATGTGGTTGGGGAAAAAGCATGATCACACTTTTTATTTGAAGATATGTTTTATTTAATTTGATATGATAAGCTACCTGTAAGGAACAAATTGTTTTGGCAACAAAGCATATAAAAGCTTACCAAGAAAACAGGTTAGGATCCCTTCTATCTTATACAAACACCCAGCCTGACAGATATATAGTCTCTCCTGGCAGAGCAGGGAATCGGTGTAACTCCAATTCCTCACATAAAAAGAATGACCCATAGTCAAAGTTTCTGCAAGTGAAACCGCTGGAAGATGGCAGACTGAGGTGGGTTCCTATTCTCAAGGTAGACTGGGGCAATGAAAAACATTTCTGGCATGACAGAAGTGATAGAATAAATGATCCCAGGGATAAGTAATTTAATTCTCCAATCTTGGTAGTTCATCCACATCATTTTTCATTGAATTATTTTTTTTATTATATAATGAAGAAGTTCCAGTATGTATAAATAATATCTGTTCTTTACTAATGCCACTAAACTTGAAATGTTCCATCTCAAATGTAAAGTGATATTCTACTAGTGGACTAATTCAGATCGTCATTTTATAGAAAAAAAATATAGGAAAATATAAGAAATTTTGGAAAGATGAGAAGAAAATAATATTTGATTAAAAGTCACCTGACTCAGGTTGCAATAGTAATTTTCTTGGGTGCTAACAAGTTTCCTATATTATATTTACTTAAGAATTATGTCTGCAATAATATTTTTTCTCTCTCGAGGAGATTATTAATAATACATTATATAGGTTTACATTCAAAACAACCAGGTATGGGGTCATAGTAATTTTAGAGATTCTCCTTTTGAATAATGAAACCTTTAAAGATCTGTCTTAAGAAAATAGACCTCTTATGTATTTGTGCCACTGAAATTAAATTGTATAAAAACTTTAACAAAATAATTCCTTTTCAAAATTTATTGAAGAATGAAAATGGAAGTTTAAGGAAAGTTTACAGAATGATATGTAAACTGAATTGTGAAGTATCTGCTCAAGATTTTTTTTATATGAATGTTGGTGAACATCAACTAGCTATATTTAATTTTCATCTGAGTTTATTTAAGTTCCTCCTGTCCATATTTACAATACCCTGGCAATTACAACTTTTACAACTAAAAGTATGGTCAAAATTTTTAGATGCTAATATAAAATATGTGAGAATCTGATATTCAATTCATTATTTCAGACCCCCCCATCCTGCCCAGCACTTTCTGAAGCATGCTTGCTCCAGATAAACTCATTTCATCTGTGAATTAAATTGTCATCACTCTGCTGATCACTTCCTTAAGTCTGACCCAGGTCTCTTTGCTGAGTTCTATCCTCACTCATTTAATAGTTTAATAAAAATTTAATGCTTACTAAATCGAGGTACTCCTTTAGATTATTATGAACAATGATAACAACAAAAATACTCCAGTGCTCATATAATTACATGCTCCCATAGTAAACAGTCAGTAGGCAAAGGACAATTCAACCTTTTACTCTGCATTATTCAACATGGTGGCTCTAAGAGAAACAAGACAATTGAGGAACTGAAAAACATCTAATCTAAATTAATATTTACTACAAAAAAGAAAGTAAAATATCTCATTAATAATTTTATATGGGATATATATTAAAATATTTTGGATATACCAGATTAAATGAACTATATTATTAAAATTATATTAGTCTTTTATTTTAGTATTTTAATGGCATGATTAGAAAAATCAAAAATTATATATATGACTCATATTCCATTGTGAAGGATATAGAATTGATGATAAACCCCTCCAAGACAGCATGTGACCTGGGAGGAGGAAAGGAGGGAGAAGCCCAAACTTTGATCCTTCCAATCAATCATCTCCCAGTGACAGAAGCAGCCCTGGAAGGGAGATAACCATCAATCCAAGATAGCAGTCCCTGAGAGGAGGGATCCTTTCCCAAATAAATTCTCTCCCAGTGACAGTGAAACTACACATCAATCTTGTCCCTGTGTCAAGATGATGACCTCAGGAGGTCAGATGAGCACTGGACTCTGAACCCTGAACCCTCCACCCCCTCCCTGTAAAAATACTGCCTAATTATAAAAACTGGGCCCAGTAAAAACAAGTTCCAGATGTTTGCAACATTTTGCCCAGACCCTGTTGAAGTCTTCAAGGACTAAGAAACCCCCCAAATGTAACCTACATAAACCCATACCTCCCCCATAATTGGTGCCATTTTCTACTCAGACAGTGTGCTCATCAGATGCCTGACTTCACGCTGAATAAAGGCTTTGCTGAATTAGCGAGGTTTGCACCTGTCTCAGTCACTTTTGTGTTTATGTTGGGCAGTGCTTCTGTACTTAATTTAATCTAATATTAGGGAGTAATCTGTGCTACTAAGAAAAGGAGTTGAGCCTGCTTTTAAAACTGGGAGGTTGGCAAATGCCTCTTTAAGCAGAGATCTGAAATATATGGCCAATCTTGCAACTATCTGGAGGATACTCCAGATGAAGAAACAGAAAGTACAGGTTCCATAGATTAGAATTGAGGTGGGGCTGGGAGGCCTCTTTCCCCTTGTCAACCTCTTCTCCTGTTCTACTTTCAAATCATGGGTGCTTTACTACCCACCCATTTAATTTTTTCAGCCTAGAAATCTTTCAAACTGTCTTTTCTCTCCCATAGTCCATTGATTACAGACCCTGCTTATTCACTTCCTGTCAGTTTTGTTTATTTCACCCCATCTTCACTCCCTGTGTCCAGGTTATCAACATTTTATGTCTCAGTCACTGTCTTTAAACAGATCTGCAAGCTTTCAATCTTACCTACCACTATATCAGACAGATCTTGAACCAAGTTATGTTGTGAGATAGCCCCAAATCTTAGTGGCTTATAAGACACTAACACTTTCTTATGTTTTTTTTTTCTTTCGTAGATGAGCTTTATATCTGTCTTGTGTCTTCTTCATTTGAGACCCAAGTAAAAAAGAAAAGATTGAAGGAAATCTGGGATTGAGGCAAAGGGGATTAGAACTACATAAAGGTTCTTAGAGCTTCTGCTTGGAAACAACACATTCATTAACCTTGTTAAGTGTCTGAGTCTGATGTCATTATTCCTGAGGTCTGATCTTCTAGGAGAGTGAGACCTTGAAAAATGACCTGCAAGAACTCACCCCCTCCCCATCTTGCTGAACTTGTCTCAAAATGTTTTCAAAGCAAAAACATAATCATTTTACTCATCTGTTTAAACTCAATTCATATTTTTCATTATTAGAACCAATAATTTGAATTTCTTAAAATAATTAAAAGCCTTTTCATAATCTGCATTATGTGGGTTTTTCTCTCAATTATCTTGTTTTCCTATATGTTGGAATCTTTGGTCTGTAATAAAGGTCCCCAAAGCCCACTTCAGGGTGATTTGTATTCTTATTGGCAGGGAGAGGGTTAACTTCCTCAGCCAAGAGAATAACCCTAAGAATAACAGGTAGACAAGAAATGTAACATCCCATTGATTTAAGCCAGAGCAGGACCAAAATGGCCTTAGGTAAATTGCTTTATAAAAGAAAGCATATGGAGGGCCAGCTCCATATGCTCACATCTATCTATTACCTATCAAATGTTCCCCATCTAGAGAGAAACAAAAATTCATCAGTGCAATATTAAAATGTGAAATCCACAATTTACAAAAGGATAATATTCCATAACTAGGTTTTAACCAAAACATGCAAGATTCATCTAATAAAATCAATGCATTTCACTTTATTAACAAAGAAAGAAAAACATACGAATCTGTCACTATTACAAAAAAGAAATCATAAATGAGACTATTTGATGAGTGTTACATGGTAAAAATATTTTTTCAAAATAAGATAAATTGTCAATGAAAAAATTTTAATTACAATATTTACAGTAATACATTATATAGAAAAAAATACCAGTGGCATGGCATCTGCTAGCAGATACCCAGAAAATTATTATTATGTGTTTTAATCAGTTTTAGATGGGTGTGGTCTTGCCAGTTCCTGAGATCCTCAAGCCATCTTTCATATTATCTCTGGGCAAAGTCTTTAGTATTTCTTTAGTGATGATAATATCTTTAACAAATGCCATTTCCTTAGCCCTAGTTTTACTACTGCCTTTCAAGTCCACGATTTTCAAATCTCTCTCTGCTTTCTGATCACCATGTTAACCCCTTCCCTCTGCCACACTCTTCTGTCATAATGCTCTGCCCTTACCTCAAGTACAAAACATGGAGCCAGCCTTCTATGGACTGAGATCTCTGAAACTCTGAGCCCTCAAATAAACTTTTTTTCTCCTACAGTTGTTCTGGTTGGGTCATATAGTCACAGCAGAGGAAAAGCTGACAACAGAAATTACCGGGAGTGGGATACCAATTTCTTGCACAAGGTACCTTCTTGCACAAGGGGGCCTAGAAGTTCAACATGCTTAGCCACCCAGACACTCATAAACTGCTACAGCCAGGGTCCCTGTCAGCAGACTTGGCATCAACCACATGGTGCTGGTTCTGTAGGAATGAAAGATGCTGGAATTAAAGGTTCATTGTGTGAGCATTTGTAATTACCAATTATTCTACTTTTGTGATTTTTAAATATTAAAATCATTATATAAGAAGATATTTTAAAAATTTTATTTATTTCACAAATTTAATTAATCTTAAAAAGAATTTATTTTATTTTTAATTTTTTAATGGAAAATAAAAGTTTACATACATTATGTCTACATTTGCAATAATTGAGTATATTTATGGAATTCAGTGTTAGAATTCACACATGTAAATTGTGTAATGATCAAATTAGGATAATTAGCATTACCCTCTCCTTAAATATTTATCAAGTCTTTATGTTGAGAAACTTTCAACTTCTTTTCTCTAGTTTTTAATAAACTGTATATTAAATTGTTGTAAACTAAAGTCATCCTACGTGGTTTTATTTATTTATTTATTTATTTTGGTGTTTTGTTTTTGTGGTGCTGAGGAATGAAACCAGGACCTCATGTATGCCAGGCAAGCACTCTACCCTTGAGTCACATCCTCAGTTCTATTAGGCAGTTTTTGAAAACAGTTTTGAGTGGGATAGTTTCATGGGCCCAACACTATTATAAAATCACTGTGAATATTTTAAAAACTATACTAGCCCATCATTTTCTCTCAGAATATTTATTTTTTGAAATAAGTGTAATGTTGACCTCTACCTCACTATGTTAGTTAGTTGTTAGTAATGAGCAGTGGAATGTGAACCAATAACATACTAGGGTTACAAGCTTTCTTTAAATTGACTTTAAGACTAATGAATAATAAAGTAACATGTAGGTTGAGAGATAAAGGAAAGCAGCATTTGTGCTAACCCTGAGAATAAACACATGGAAACAAAGGGAGCCAATTAAAGAACATGTCAAGAAGAGAAGATCCATGGGGTTAGCTCCTGATAGGGTCTCCTGGGGTTACTGTAAAGTTAGGTTTCTTAATGCATATCAGAAGGGAACTTTCTTCAGTCATGCAGGCACGCTAAGATAAAATTTTCCAGATCACTGAAGGCAACACCCACATTAGCAGAAGCTTATGTGTAGTTGAAGCCCCCTAAATGGACTGGTCACCATGACAGTTCTAGAAAGAACCAACTAAAATCAAGAATTCTTCCATCCAACATGGAGGAGGAGTTAAACTTCATATTGCTGAAGACTACAGGAGAACTCCACTTCTCTTGGGCAAACATAAAACAGTAATAAATTTGGAAATAGCATTAAGTCTCCTTCATCATTCTCTGCTTAGAGATGACATGTTGTCCTTCTTTCCTTCCTCCCTCCTTCCTTCTTTCATTCATTCCTTCTTTCCATCTTTCTCTTCTTCCTTCTTTCCCTTCCTCCCTTTCTTTCTTAACTATGAACTTTGTTTGAAATTAATTTCATTTATAAAATTCCCACTTGGCTTTTCTATGTCTCACATAATTTTTTTTTTCTCAGTGGGACCCAAGAATCAAGACAAAGTTTTGGCTCCTTGTTCACAGGTGACATTTAGTCATAGATTTTATTTGGACTTATTAGATTTGGGAGTTGAGTCTGCTCTTATAGAACGTTTCTCCTTTTCTTCTACACCCATTGTACTTGCATATCATAGGTGACCAATATTTCCACTCTGGAGTTCCTTAAGTTTAAAAGACTTTCTTTTACAAGCTAAGAACTGAGGGATAGAAAAGTAGCTAGTGTCACAGAGATTTTTACTGTCAGACTTGAGCATAAAAGACTCTATTCTTTCTTCTTTTTTTTCATTTTGAATGATGTTTTATTATTATAAAGTGTAAAGTAAAA
Organism: Marmota flaviventris; assembly: GCF_047511675.1. Classification (NCBI taxonomy): domain Eukaryota; kingdom Metazoa; phylum Chordata; class Mammalia; order Rodentia; family Sciuridae; genus Marmota; species Marmota flaviventris. Next base: position 159,100,523 of record NC_092500.1, read on the forward strand.
TGCATTTGGAATGAAATGCAAAAGAAAATGTTGAGAGCAAACATCACTCTTCAAAAGCCACACTTCCCATCCAGAAACAAACAAGGCTAGTGTCTTATTTTAATAAGCATTTCTTTAATCAAAAGGAAAACTGGTGTAATTTTTCCAATATATTTTAGAAAGGACTTCCTCATTTTCTTTTACTAAGCCCAAATCAATCATTTTAATTGGGAGTCATTTCAGTCCATCAGGGAAAGGGGCAAAATCAGAACAAGTGTGCAGGAAGAAGGACTATCTCAGGAGAGAAGACCATTTTATTTTCTTGCATTTTGAAATGATTTATCATTGGATGCTTAGCTTCATTAATACTCAAGTATTATTTTCATGTCATTTTTGAGTGATAAGTCTGCTTTCTAAGATTATTTTAAAATATAGTTCTCTTCATTGTTTACTTCTGGTGATGAATTTCCTGTTGTGTTAGATTTGAGTCCCATCTGTTTTTAAATATCAGCTCATCAGTGAGTTATTAATTTAAATCCCACTGAATATTGCTGGAAGCTGACCAGTGTATTCACAGCATGACACTGAAACAGATCAAAATGACACACATTCCAATAATTCTAGGAACTAATGTCCATAGGCAACAACGATAATTGTTCTTCACACTGGCAGATATTTTCTCTTTCTCCAGAGAAAATTCTTAACATATGCATTTTAATTGACTTTAAAAAAATGACAGAATGATGTAGTAGGTGGCAGTGGAGTTTGTAACATTGGGCAGCTCAGTTGTTCATGAAGCCATGTTAGCTAATGCTTTGATGAATAAAGCAAACTAATTGTGCTTTATGAATGAAGCAATATACTACTAAAAAATAACATACAAATAACAAATATATTAAATAAAACTGACATTTAAAAATTACTGTAAGATTCAAAATCATTGTTGTAACATAAAATAGATGTTATGCTAAGAAATATCCATTAGAAATTACTTCTTTAAGCAATATGGCAACTATTTTTAATAAGGAAAGATGAAATTTTTCATATCAGAGGGTATATCTTTTGCCTCCAGATACATCCTCAGATGATTCACTGAAATCAGCCCATCTCCCAAGTATCATGCTAAATGAAATTCCAGAAGTGATTACTTTTCTTAAAAACACAAGCAAATTTTAATACTATCTCATGTCCTCCTCCATCCAAGTAGAGAATAAAGAAGAGGTTCTCTAAGAAGTGGAATGAAATCTGACATAACTTTCCTTTGTACATATATGAATACACCACATTGAATCTCCATATCATGTACAACCACAAGACTGGGATCCTAATTAGAATAAGATGTACTTCATGTTTATATAAATATGTCAGAATATAGTCTACTGTCATGCATAAATAAAAATAACAAATTTTTTAAAAGATTAAAAAGAGAAGAGGAGTTGATAAAAATAAATAGGACTTTGATCAGTCTAGACAGAGTAGGAGTACACATTGAATGTGGAAAGAAAATACAGAATCCAGCAGTGTGGAGGTATGTCAGTGGTAACTGTTGATTCTGACAATCAGTAGGTGCTTCCTCCACCCAACAAGAAAATTGGTATATGTGACAATGGGTTCCTGCAGTTGTGAAAGTAGCTACAAATGCAACTTTTCTTATGTTTTCCCAGAGTAAGTATCTGATCTCTGATTTATTGACCTTTGAAGTGTAATCTTAACTCCTAACCAGAGTGATCAGGTATCCTAGTTCCAGGAAACTTAAATTATAATTTATTAATATTTTCAAAATAAATGTTGGAGACCAATTGCAGGCTTATAAATTAGAATGTTGGCACATAAAACAACCAGCTGTATACCTCAGACCTGCAGTCTTTAGCTATATTATTAGATAGATGCATGAAAGAATAAAGAAAACTGCTCAAAAGCTGCATTTGTGTGAGAGTCCCAGACCTATAAGATGATTTCTAGGAAGCTCTCATCCAAATAGTGAAGCCAGAATTAGACAGGCTGACAGTATAGATAGGTAAATGGAGTCAGGTCAAGGAGGACAATTTTGAGTGAGTCTGAGAAATTGGAGACTGTCCCCTGACGGATTGAAATGTTAATTTCTTCAGAGTCCTTTCTCCATCCTTACCAAGAACTTGCCTCTGCTCCAACCTGTTGCTAAAGTCCTGTCCCAGGAATTGCCCTTCCCTACAGGAAGCTATAAGGATGCTAATTAATGTGTCCTTGGCTGCTCCATTCTGCCCTTCCCCCTTAAGCCACCTGTTGCCCACCTTTTGGCCATCCCACTGAACCTGCCTAGTCAGGGTACAGGAAGGAGAAAGATAAGGGGAAGAGGGCAGCAGAACAAAGGAAGCCTAAGACATATAAAAAGGGCAGAACACCTGGCTTCTTGGGATACCAGGATACCAGCTATGGCCCCCTTCTCCCTCCCGGGAGAAGTCTATGTTACCCTGTTTTACATAAACCCTGCTTTATATCCTTGCCTCCATGTGCTTCCCTAATGTTCAAACTTCAACATGTGAGGAAGTAGAACTTGTCACCCATAACCAGCAGTATCAATAAGACTTTTTTTTCAGTGGAATACCAAAACTAACCGGCCTTAGTTTATGACAAAATCAAGACCCTATTCTTCAAGGACCAAGTTTTAGGTAAGCATGCAAAAAATAGCACAAGTTTTCTATTTCAGGCAGACAATATAAAATAAACTTTTTTCTCTTTTTATAAACAATTGGCATTAATTAAAAGTAAAATATAAATTAAATCTCTTTTAGCTGTAGCTTTTTGAGTTGATAAACAAGTGAGAAGATCAAAGTACAAAATACTTTTAATCAGATTTCATAAAAACAGATAAAATGAGGAATGGAACAAATGTTGCTAAACTGAAAAAATAGATTGTAAGGACACCAATCATTTTAAATTTGACTCTCCTCAGTTCTAAATGACTAATTCTTTTGTTACATAATAAGCCTTCTTCTGTTAAGAAAATGCAAGTTTTTTTAACTACAAAATTGATCTATTTCCTATAATAAAAACTTGTTAAATATTGTTTTAGGAGCTTTGAAGAATGATTGGTTTACTATATGGATGAAGTCTTTGAGCTATCCCATAAAAACATTTAGGGTATTTTATCTAAAACCATTAAAAAAAACATTAAAATCTTTTGGGCTCTGTTATAGCTATCCCAATATACTGTGAATGTCTATAAAATTTTAAAAAGCAAGTTTGAAAATTTGAAATGAAGGAATTTTAACTCTAGGCTTAAAACAGAGAGATTTTGATTGCCCTCTGAGACAATGAAGAGCCAAATGGCTTTCCATAATGACATCCAGGGTGGCCTTTATGATGGCAGAAATTGTAGCTCTGTTGAGAACTTTTGGGGAAAACACATTCTTTCTTTTCAGAGTATTTGAGGCTAGTTTAATGTTTCAGGAAATTCTGCTAGGAAAAGCAACCTGATAGAAGCTTGGGAGTAAGAAGATAGAAGATCACTGGGATTCTTCTAAAAAACTCTGTTCTTTGGAACTTTACAGAAACCATATTTGGTATGGAGTCTTCCACAGTTGCTATTTTCTTTAGTTGTCTCCAAATTAAGTTTATTTACATGCTGTAATTGTCCTTCTTTGAAAAAATTTAAGGGAAAGTTTGCATCTAAGCTTGGGTCAAAGCTACAAAAATAGAAAGCCCTCTGAAAGTATTCTGATGTAGCTGTAAGAAGATAAAACTCAAGAAGACTAGAGTAGCAATCCCGTGTCAGGACACTAAATATGGTAAGAAGTGAAAATGGAGAGAGATTTTTAGTACATCTAAGCATTCCATGAAAATTCAGTTACTCAGTATCTGGAACTTAGTGAAATCAATCAACATGGATATAAAAATATTTTTTGCCTTATTTATACTCAGAGGTGGATACTAAATTACTATCCACAGATATGATAAAACAAAAAAAGGATAATTGTAAAAATAATTGATTTTCTAAAAAACTAGTATTTCTTATATTCACTAAAATAAACTACTTTTTAATATAAAGAACATGCCCATTAAATAGGATTAGGGTCAGTTTGGTTTCAGTGTGCCTACCTCCTTGCCTAGACACTGGATATCTATTCAGAATTTTTTCTTTTGATTTTATAGAATACTAGGAGAACGTTGTCATGTATTTCGTCTTCCTAAGAAAAGAGAAGCTGTGTAAAAATAGAAAAGCATGGAAAGGAAATGACCAAATGAATATTGTTACTTCAGAAATCGACGGGCAGCACCAAATGGATTCAAATGGACTCTTGTCTCTGTAAAAAGCAATGGGTGACAAAAGGCTACTAAAATAAATAGACAAGAAAAGGTTACCTCAGCCCTCCTGGGTTGCTCAGCCCCTGCACATTCTCAAGAAAAGGTTATCTTCCACACGGGCCTTAGACTGGTTCTTGGGATGTAACTTCAGAGCCTTTAGAATATTCTGCCTAATATTATGCCTGAGACCTTGATCCATGCATTACCAGTATAACCAGATAAATTTTACCTATCCCAACAGTGTAATGTACGGAAAACATCTGCCTCATAGGGGAAGAAAGAGAATGGAGATGGAACCACATAGGTCAGTCATGTGGGTTCTAGAGATCAAGCAACTGACCCTCAACAAAAACCCTGGAAACCAAGGCTTATGTGAGCATCTCTGGCTATAACATTTCACGTGTGTTTCCACACATTGTTGTTGGGAAAATTCAGGGTGACTGATATGACACATTGGGAAGGGACACCAGAAATCTTGATTGAGCCTGGCCTCAGAGATTTCACCCAACATGCCTTTTCACTGATTTTAATTGCTTTATTTTTGCTTTAATAAATCATAACCACTAAGAATAACAACTATTCTGAATCCTGTGAGTCCTTCTAGCAAATTGTAAAAACTGAGCGTGAGGATCTCAATGCAGTAAGTCATCTTTACTTATATTGATTGTCTCTGTTCTCCACGAGTAACTTCAGTTCATTCCCTAAACCACACTTCATGCTGGTCTCAACTAAATGGTCAATGTATATGAATTGCTTCAGAGGATAAAAGAGGTATATTAGAGATTTTGAACTAATTTTAGCCATAGTAATATATATTCAATCAATCAAAATAGAACTGCTCTGATAGTGGAGGGTGGGTATTGGCAAGGAAAATGCTTATCTTTATAAGCAGTGGCCTTTGAAACCCCCTGCACAGAATTCCCTGAGTCTTATTCTGAAAGGTCAGAAAAAGATTTAAGTATATTAAACCAGCATATCTGAAAGTTTGGGAATTATCAGTATATACCACCTATAATAGTATGACATAAAATAGTATGCAAATTCATCATTCATTAGAAGAATTGTAGCCATGAACTACACACAGATGATACAGAAATCCAAAGGATTGTACAGATTGAAGAATTCCCTAAATATAAAAAGTATTTATTTTACATTAAATATTTTTCTTTACCAATAGCCTTTAAATTGGGGGGGGGGAGGGGAAAGATCAGAGAATATACAGATCATGAAAAGTAAACCACTGAAACATTTTGAATTCATTAAAATGTCAGATATCCATCAGCAAAACTTCTTAAAACCTGTGTGAAGCAATGTTGGTTTGCCCCAATGAAAATGATAACATTTTAAAGGCACTGGAGAGGGAAGAGTCCCCTTTCAATATAAATGTGGAGACTCCAAAGTTCCATGTACCATAAAAATAATGACACAACTCTGACAACAACCCCCTTGGCCAAAATGTCGTCATACTTTCTAGAATATAAAACTGAAAACCAATAATATGTCATAATAGATTCAATTTGTTATGTGTGCCTTAGGAAAGAAGTCTACTGGAGTGTGTTCACTCATTACTAAAACATTTTTGAGAAAAAAATCTTCTCATTTTTTCCTTTCTATAACTGGTATTGAAATAAGCTTATTATTACATAATTGTGTTAAATTGGACTGGGAATAAATTTATATTCTGTCATATAGTATAACTATAGTAAGAAAATTAGGTTAAATAACTATTACCTGGTTTCTAATAGTGTAAATTCCAACTCAGATTTGGAAAAATATTAATGGATAAAGCCTAGCATCCACATCCTTTCTTATAGTTCTAAGTTTTCAGCTACAAAAATAAAAAGTAATTTGTTGATAGAATATTAACCTTTGAAAGGTCCTAGGGTTATTAAATTGTTTAGGATTTTTTAAAGAACTCTTAAAATGTTGTATAAAACTAAAGCAAGGAAAAGAAAACATTACAATTAGAAGTTTGTAGAATATTTTATATTATGACTGGGGCTTATTTTTGTCAAGAAATATTGTTAAGAAAACTTACAGATGTAAGTTTTGGAGACACAGAAAGCAACTGTTACCTTCATGGAATTGATATCCATCTAATTTCATTTTAGCATAGTTAATAATTTAAAAAGAATATATAAATTATATATGTCTTAGACCACTTCCATCATAGAAAAAATGTTAATTTCATTGCAAATGAAGAGGAAGAATTTGTCTAAAGGTGTGATTATTGAATTAGAAATGATTCCTGTACAATTTAGACAAATAAAACTTGCTAGAGTGCCTAAAGTCACCCTACATTGGAGAGCTCCTTAACAGTTACACATATTTTCAAAAATTGTTCCCACTCAACTTTGCAAATGTTTTGCTGTACATCACCTACAGTGTCTCTTAAAAAATAACAAGGGGGACAATGAAAGTGATGACAATTGGAGGTGAGGGCTCTTGAAGTTAGAGGAGGGAGAGCAATATGTGTGGGTATGACAACTCAGGAGTTTTAATAACCAATTTTTTGGTCTGTTCTTCAAAACCTCCTCACACTAAGTTTCTGTTGTGCCCTAGGGCTACAAAACACTGTCTTTAAATATTAAAGTTCTATATAAAGTTAATAAGATATTTATACATTCTTGCTAAAAAGAAGAAAGCCTTAGGGAAACTAAAGTATAAATAGATAATCCTTTGAAATAAAAAAAAAAAGTTCTGATCCTTAGTGTAATCCTCTGTGGAAGTTTTTGCACTGGAAAGTGATGTTTTCTAATTTTTTTTTGCATCATAAAATCCAAGAGTCAAAATGAAAATTTGTAAATATTTCAAATTAAGTCATTCTTTGAGAGGGAAATATTTTCTCATTTTTCCTTCAGGATGTTAAGTAATTATAAACATTAAAGTTAATAAGGAGCTAATTTCCATTAGTCAAATGATACATGAAAATCAAGAGATTCTAACTATACATGGAAGTTTAAACACATTATTATTGCTGAAAATATACGTATTGGTTGAAGTCTTCCTTTGCACAAAACAGATATCAAAGAATCACAAACGTAACAGTTTTCAAAATCAAATTTATTTGACCAGGAAACTCACCTTTCCAAAGAAACAAGAAAAAAAAAAGTAACATTAACACATACTCTAGGGGCTAGGGTGGTGGCTCAGTGGTAGTGAGCTTGCCTCACATGTGTGGGGCACTGGGTTCCATCCTCAGCACCACGTAAAAACAAATAAATAAAATAAAGATATTGTATCCAACTACAACTAACAAAATACTTTTAAAAAACCCCACATACTCTAGGTATAAATTGTGTTTTCGAGCATCTATGACTCTACCTCCTCAATTCTTATTCTTTAAAATGTTCATATTCCTTTGAGAGTCAATTTATATTAAATATTCTGTGCAGATGGGCCTAGGGATAAAGAAAAGAAGGAGTGAGGTCAGGATACAATGAACAATTCCAAGAATAAAAGAAAAGCAAAAAGGAACCTTGAAGTTATCAGCAACCCACAGGAATTTCCTATTAGGACTTGCTACAGTTTGGAGTTGGTTTGATCCAAAGCTTCATGTGCTGGAAGATGTGAAAGTATTGAGGTGACTGGCTTAAAAACGATGATTAGATCATGGGGCACCACCCTTGCAAGGGATTAGTGTAGGTCTTGAAGGACCAGTTTGGTAAGAATGCATTACTGTAGAAGAGCAAGCCCAACTCCTCCTGTTTCACACAAATACTCCCTATGCGATGACATCTACATTGGGGTCTCACCATAAATCAACACAGGGCTATGCTCTTTGCCCTTCAGAACTGTAAGCTTAATATAAGACTTCTTTTTCTGTAAAGCACTAAATCTCAAGTATTCTGTTCTAGCAACATAAATCAAACTAAGGCATTACTAATCCCAAAAAAAGCAGCAAAGAACCAATCATGAAACACTGAGGTCTACAATAAGAAAAGAGATGAATGTCAATTTTCAAAGTTAATATCTTGGGGATGATTAATTAGAAGTGCTTTTATAACATCTAACAAGTGTTTTCTTTTTATCTATAAATAATATTAATATTATATTAGTGATCAAGTACATAATACATTTTCCAGTATTGAATTTTTTTAAATCTCTACATCACTCCTTCGTCATAGACTATTTTAATACCACACTGAATATGATATGATATCTACTTTGGAATTGTTATGACTTAACTCTTGGTTAAAATAATATGATTGTTATAATGAGAAGACTACAATCATATAGTAATTATAATATAAATTAATATGAATAATATTGATCCACATAATAACATATTGGCTCTAGATTATTATTTTTCACCTAGTTTAGTGCAGTTGTGTTAATTTTATTGAAATATACATCCAATTCCAAACTTGGGACTTAATGGGTAAAAAATGTTCAAATATTATTTGTACCTCTTTATTCACAAAAATCATCCCACTAAATTATACATTGTATGGCCTTAGACATGAAATGGTACATCACATCATCAAGCTTATTATCGTTCTAGTCATGTCAGGAGATTAATACATTTTCTTTTTAGCATCAGTTATAAATATTCATTCAGGTCTTACTGTATTCACTAATTAGATTTATATTATTTTAAAAATTGTAGGTTTAAAATAAATAGTGTATGAAGTTTATAAATACCCAATTCTTGAAAAGCAATACTAGTTTTACCATTTTTATCAAGCTAGTGTAGACAGTGAATTAAGAAGTTGCTATGATTTGGATGGTTAGTCCATCCAAAACTCATGCTGAATTTTATTCCCTTTTATTCCCATTGTAAGAGTCTTCAGAGGTAGGACATTTAGGAGATGAATAGACCACAAGGACTGTTCCCTTATGGATGAGATTAATGGCATCATAAAAGGAAGAGCGCATCTCCCTCTTCTGCACTAAGCCTCTTACCTTCCACCAACCAAATAATGCAAGGAAAAAACCCCACCAGATGCTGGCCCCTCAATCATAGACTTCTCAGGCCCTACAACTGAGCTCCAATAAATTTCTGTTTGTTATAAATTAGTCTGTAGTATTCTGTCATGTTGGCACAAAATGAACCAATACATAAGGAACACATAAGGACTAAATTTATAGGTTAGCCCCCCTCCTTCCTAAATTTCGTGCTGAAATGGTTACATCAATATAAAAAAGACTTTCATCCCAGACCTGGAATATGTGGAGCCATTTACAGATACTTTGAAAACTTCAAGCTAGCATTGCAATCGTATTGGTACAACAACTTGGACAATAATATCATAGTTATCACCTGTCAATAATATCATAGTTATCACCACTCTTGTAAAAAACATCATCTATTAATTTCTGATCCAGGATAAAACTCAGTGGCTAACAGCTTCAGGAATATAATTGTATAAGGACCTGTACAAGAGTCCCTCTACCTATTATATTTAAGGAAAAACCAATCCATAAAAGCCATACACTGACTATTGCACTTAAGATTCAGGTAGGAGGTTGTTCCAGATAGGGCAATTCTAACCCCAGTGCTTGCATCATGAGATGGACTGCATACTTACCACAATCATGCTCAGGCATGAGAACCCTAGACATAATAATTCTGTCTGAAACACATGTAAGAGAAACCTCCTTGCTGGTACTTGCAGCCTCCTGCCATGTTGGAGAGTAATACCTGCTAATCTACTCAGCAACTGCTATGGAGTTGAACTAACCCCTATTTATCACTCATTCCACAACTAAAAAAATTAAATATTGCAAATTATATAATATTGCAAATTATATAATTGATGCTTTATATTCTCATAAATGCTTATCAATCTGCACTTTCATTAATAAAGTTTACTAGAGAATACTCAACAGTAAAAGAAGAAAATGAATACTTATCTCAAAAAGAAGGAAGTCAACCTGAGCAACAATAATGATAATTAACAGCAGCTGAGTCCTTATCTCATGCCAGAGACTCTATTTAGTGCATTTAAATGTGTTATTTATTTTTTGCAAGAGTCCAATTTACAAATGAGTTTAAATAACTTGTCCAATGTCACCAGGTTAGTAAAGCATTTAATTGAGATTTGAATTCATGCAATCCAACTAAGGCTCTTAAACTGTTAACAACAAAGCTAGTTGATCTCACCTCTAATGTACATTATAATTAGCAGAGATAGCAGTTAAAAAAGTTTTTATTAAAAAAAAAAAACTGATCCTTATCCTCAGACCACTCTGAGTCAAAACTTTTTTATTCTTCCAAGGAGATTCTACTGGGAAACCAATGTTGAAAACCACTGCACTCTTGGCTATATTCTGAAGATCAAATGGATTTCATTGAAAAGAAATGGTTTTGAGAAACAAAAGGGAATTAAAATTTTATTATATTCATATTTCCTTTGAGAGTTGAGAGAATATTGAAGCAGTAAATGTTTGTTGCTTTCCTCTGCCTGAAGGTATTCTTCCTTTGTATAATGGCATTATGATTGTGCTTTGGAGAAATACTTCTGATCTAATCAGGCTGTGACTCTGCAACTATAAAGGATGGTCTTCTATCCCCTGGCCCACAGGCAGACACCCATTCAAAAGAGTCCAATTAGGCATTCTCTCCCTTTTGAACTTCTAATCTTGACTGAATAATACAAGAAGAGAAATAGGTTTGAGCTAATTTATCTTAACATCAGGACCCTAAAAGTCTATTCATGAGCATAAATCTGTAGTGATCATTTGTCTTTGTGTCTGATTCAAAGAATTTTAATCACCTCCTCTCACATACACACACTCATATATATGTTTACATGCACACATACACATACACATATGGATGTATATTTTTCTCTTATATATTATTCTGAGTCCATTTCCCTTGTTTGGAAAAAAAGGAACTATAGCTGCAACATATTTATATCAGAGAATAGATTTCTGGCATTAAATCCTTAAATATATTAATAATTTAACAAACCATATCAAAATAAAATAGTAGGGTAAAATATGATGCTGATTTATAAACACAGTATGAATAGAGGATCTGCCTCATGTCAGCCATGTTCCTATTTAAACATTATTATTTGTAGATATTTAAGTGTGACCAGAAGTCTTGAAACATGTATTACGTCACACCTCCATTTATAGCATCATAAAAATCAAAGCAAAAAGAAAAAAATAATAAAATATTTACAGACTGAAAGCAAGTAATGGAACTTTGGTGGCCATGTTATATTAATCTCTTATTACTTTTCCCTTAGGGATGAGATCACTAAAATATAAATGTTATCGTGCTAAAGTCTGCTAAATTATAGAGATCTGAATTTATAGCCTTACCAAACCTGTTAGTTAAAATCTTCATTTTTAATTTTATGTAACAATGTAGCATTCTAAGAATTGGAAAACGAGTATCTGGGATGATTACTATGAAGTAGTTGAAATTATTAATAAACATGCAATTTATTTTCCCAAAAATTTATTGAAGGAACTTCAATGAAACAATGAACATTAAAAATACAACAAGAGCAGGACCACCCCTGCTGACCTTAGGACCCAGGCCAGAGCCCAGGCCCAAGTCTAGGACTGCTCCAGTCAACCTTCTGACCCACCCAGGAGCCAAGGCCTAGCCCACCTCCATCTTGGGACACTGAAGCCATCGGCATATCTCTCCCAGGTAGTAGCCTCCACCTTGGGATGACAGGGCCTAGAGGTAGCGGCATACCTGAACAGGCAGTCCAAAGCCATTATAAGGGAATCCCTTTCAGGCCCATCTCTAAAAGTGGTTGCATCTATCTTGGAACACCCTCACAGCTATCTTGAGTTACCTCTGCTATTGCTGTCACCACCTTTAGATACAGCAACATCCATCACAGGACACTGGCCAGGGACTGTAAGCCCAACACCAAGGTGAGGTATGAATAATCTATAGGAGCACTACAAGATTATATGGTAGAAACTGTAATACCTCAGATCTGCACTGCAAGAAAGGAAGACACATAGACAACATGAAAAATAAAGGAAGAAAGTGCCCCAAACAAACCAAGATATTACAAAAATAGAGTCCATGGATAGCTCAGTTGATGAAATGTCTGAGAAGGAGTTCAGAATGTACATAATTGAAATGACCTAAATGAGCAAATTAAATTGAAATGGTCTAAATGAGCTAATTAAAGCATGACCTAAATGAGCAAATATAGGCAAAAATTGATCACTCCATCAAAAGATAAGAGAGCAAATACAGGCAACCATTGATCACACCAACAAAGAGATAAGGGAGCAAATACAGGCAACAATTGATCACACCAAAAAAGAGATAAGGGAGCAAATACAGGCAACAATTGATCACACCAAAAAAGAGATAAGTGAGCAAATACAGGTAGCAAAATATTACTTCAAAAAAGAGATAGAGATTCTGGGGGAAAAAAGTCAGAAATTCTTGTATGAAGGAAACAATAAAGCAAATAAAAAACTCAATAGAAAGCATCACCAACAGACTAGATCACTTGGAAGACAAAACATCACATAATGCAAACAAAATACACAATCTTGAAAATAAAGTTGACCACACAGTGAAAATAGTGAGAAATCATGAAGAGAACATCCAAGATTTATAGTATAGCATCAAAAGACAAAACCTAAGATTTATTGGGATAGAGGAAGGCACAGAGATTCAAGTCAAAGAAATGCATGATCTCTTCAATGAAATAATATCAAAAAATTTCCCAAACATGAAGAATGATTGAGAAAATCAAATACAAGAGGCTTACAGGACAATGTAAAAATGTACAAAAATTACCAAATGTAATTAAAGTTGTAAATTTTAAATGAGAAAAGTGTACAAATGTAGAAAATTACATCAGATCTACACCAAGGCATATTATAATGAAAATGCCTAGTGTACAAAATAAGGGTAGAATCTAATGGCTGCAAGAGAGAGGGATCAGATTACGTACAGGGGGAGAACAATTTGAATCTCAGCTGATTTTCAACCCTGAGCCTCAAAGCCAGGAGATCCTGGAACAACATATACCAAGCTCTGAAACAAAATGGGTGCCAACCAAGAATCTTATATCCAGAAAAATTAAGTTTCAGATTTGATTACAAAAAAAAAAACCTTTCATGATAAACAAAAATTAAAAGAATTTACAATGAGAAAGCCTGCACTACAGAGTATTCTCAGCAAAATATTCCAGAAAGAGGAAATGAAAAAATAAAAATAAAAAAAAAACAATGAAAATCAGCAAAGGGAGGAACTACACTAAAGGAAACGCCAATTAAAGGAGAAACCACGTCAAGTTAAAAAAACAAAAATAAACCAAAATGACTGGGAATACAAGTCATATTTCAATAATAACCCTGAATGTGAATGGCCTAAACTCATCAATTAAAAGACATAGATTGAAAAATTGAATTTTAAAAAAAGACCCAGCAATGAGCTGCCTTCAAGAAACTCATCTCACAGGAAAAAGACATCCACAGACTGAAGGTGAAAGGGTGGGGGAAAATGTACCACTCTCCTGGACTGCATAAACAAGCAAGGGTTTCCATTCTCATATCAGATAAAGTAGACTTCAAACCAAAGCTAGTGAAAGGATAAAGAAGGACATTTTATACTGCTTAAGGAATTCATGCATCAACAAGACATAACAATCATAAATATCTATGCCCTAAACAGTGGGGCATTTATGTATATCCAACAAACCTTCTCAACTGCAAGAACCAAATAGACCACAACACAATAATGCTGGGTGACTTTAATACACCTCTCTAACCACTGGATAGATCTTCCAAACAAAAACTAAACAAAGAAATTATAAAACAATTAATATTATAATATAATATAAAACAATTAATAATTTAAACTTAACACACATATATAGACTATTCCACCCATCAATGAGCAAATACACTTTCTTCTCAGCAGGACATGGATCCTTCTCAAAAAATAGACCACATGTTATGCCACAAAGCAAGCCTTAACAAATACAAAAATGTAGAGATACTACCCTCCATTCTATCTGACCATAATGGAATGAAATTATAAATCAATAATTAAATAAAAAATTGAAGTTACCCCAACACCTGGAGACTAACTAATACTATATTGAGTGGTGCATGGATAACAGAAAACATGAGGGAGGAGATCAAAAAGTTCTTAGAGGTCAATGAGAACTCCAATACAACTTATCAAAATCTCTGGGACACTATGAAGGCAGTGCTAAGAGGAAAGTTTATTGCATTAAGCTCATTCATTAAAAGAAGAAAAAGTCAACAAATAAACAACCTGACATTACATCTCAAAGCCCTGGAAAAAGAAGAACAAACCAACCCCAAAAGTACTAAAAGACAGGTAACAGTTAAGATCAGGGCGGAAATCAATGAAATTGAAATAAAAGAAACAATTTTAAACTAACAAAACAAAAAGCTGGTTGTTTGAAAAACAAAATTGACAAATCCTTAGCTACCCTAATGCAAAGATGGAGGAAGAAAATTCAAATTACTAAAATTCGTGATGAGAAAGAAAATATCACTACAGATACTACTGAAATACAGAAGGCAATTAGAAACTATATTGAAGATTTATATTCCAGTAAAACAGAAAATCTCAAAGACAATGGCAAATTTCTAGAGGCATATGCATAAACCAAACTGAGTTGAGAGGACATACACAATTTAAATAGATCAATTTCAAGCAAGGAAATAGAAGATGACATCAAAAGCCTACCAACCAAGAAAAGCCTGGGACCAGAAGAATTCACAGTAAAGTTCTATAAGACAGACCTACAATGAAGAATTAATACCAATACTCCTCAAATTATTCCATGAAATAGAAAGGAGGGAATCCTTTCAAACTCATTCTATGAAGCTAGTTTCATCCTCATACCAAAACCAGGCAGAGATACATCAAGGAAAGAAAATTTCAGACCAACTATCCTTGACGAACATTGATGCAAAAATTCTCAGTAAAATTCTAGCAAATCACATACAAAAACATATTTAAAAAATAATGCACCATGATCAAGTAGGGTTCATTTCCAGGATGCAAGTTTGGTTCAACATACAGAAATCAATAAATATAATTCATTACATCAATAGACTTAAAGATAAAAATCATATGATTATATCAATTGATGCAGAGAAAGCTTTTGACAAAATACAGCACCCTTTCATTTTCAAAACACTAGAAAAACTAGTGATAATAGGAACAACCTCAACATTGTAAAAACTATCTATACTAAACCCAAGGCCAACATCATTCTAAATGGAGAAAAATTGGAAGCATTTCCTCTAAAAACTGGGAAAAGACAGGGATTCCCTCTTTCACTATTTCTATTCAACATCATCCTTGAAAATCTAACCACACCAGTTAGACAAATTAAAGTGATACAAATAGGAAAAGAAGAACTCAAACTATCACTATTTGCTGATTCTATACTTGGAGGATATAAGAAACTCCACCAGAAAGCTTCTAGAATTAATAAATAAATTCAGCAAAGTAGCTGCATATAAATCAATTCTCATAAATTGAATGCATTTCTATACATCAGTAATGAATCCTCTCAAAGAGAAGTAAGGAAAACTACCCCATTCACCGAAGCCTCAAACGAACAAACAAACAAACAAAAAATACACTTGAGAGTCAATCTAACAAGACAGGTGAAAGACTTCTACAATGAAAACTATAGAACACTAAAGAAAGAAATTGAAGAAACTTAGAAGATGTAAAGATCTCCAAGCTCTTCAATAGGCAAAATTAGTATTATCAAAATGGCCATACTACCCACAGTGCTATACAGATCCAATGCAATTAAAATATTGCCATACCTTATAGAAATAGAAAAATCAATCAATCATGATATTCATTTGAAAAAAACAAAAGACCCAGAATAGCCAAAGCAATCCTTAGCAACAAGAGTGGAGCAGGAGGCATCGCAATACCAGACCATAAAATATACTACAAAGCTACAATAACAAAAATGGCATGGTATTGGCACCAAAACAGACTGGTAGACAAATGGTACATAATTGAAGACACAGAGACAAATACACATAAATATAGTTATCTTATACTAGACAAAGGCACCCAAAACATACATTGGAGAAAAGATAGCTTCTTTAATAAGTGATGCTGGGAAAACTGGAAATCCATATGCAACAAAATAAAACTAAACCTCTGTCTCTCCCCATGCACAAAATTCAACTCAAAGTTGATCAAGGACCTAGAAATTAGACCAGAGACCCTGCACCTAATAGAATAAAAAGTAGGCCTAAATCTTCATCACGTTAGATTAGGCCCTGATTTCCTTACAAGACTCCTACAGCACAAGAAATAAAATCAAGAATTAATAAATGGGATGGATTCAAACTAAACAGCTACTTCTCAGCAAAAGTAACAATCAAGGAAGTGAAGAGAGAGCCTACATTTTGGGAGCAAATTTTTGCCTCACGTATGTCAGATATAGCACTAATCTCCAGGATGTATAAAGAACTAAAAAAAAAAAAAAATCACAAAAACAAATAACCCAATCAATAATTGGTCTAAGGAGCTGAACATACATCAGAAGAAGATATACAATGGATTGACAAATATATGAGAAAATGTTCAACATCTCTAGCAATTAGAGAAATGCAAATCAAAACCCAACCCTAAAATTTTGTCTCACTCCAATCAGAATGACTGCTAATAAGAATACAAACAACAAGACGTGTTGACAAGGATTTGGGGGAAAAGGCACACTCACATACTGCTGGTGGGACTGCAAATTGGTGCAATGTATCTGGAAAGCAGCATGGAGATACCTCAGAAAACTTGGAATGGAACCACCATTTGGCCCAGCTATCTCATTCCTCCGAATATACCCAAAGGACTTAAAATCAGCCTACTATTATAACACAGTTACATCAATGTTTATAGCAGCTCAATTCACAATAGCTAAACTGTGGAAACAACATAGATGCCCTTCAACAGATGAATGGATAAAGAAACTGTGGTAAATATATACAATGGAATATTACTCAGCATAAAATTATGACTTTTGCAGGTAAATAGATGAAGTTGGAGAATATCATGCTAAGTGAAGTAAGCCAATCCCAAAAAACCAAAGGCTGAATTTTCTCTCTGATAAGTGGATGCTCGTCCATAATGGGGGAACTTTGATTGGGCAAAGGGGAGGGAAAGATGGGGAGGATGCATCAGGGCAGGCACATATAGTGCAACGCTACATGGTATACAACAAGAGAAATGAAAGTTGTGCTGCAAATGTTTACAATGAATCAAAATGCATTCTGCTGTCATATATATCTAATTTAAATAAATAAATAAATTTTTTAAAAGAGCAAAAAACAAATAAAAAGAACAACAGTCAAGATGGCTGCGAATAGAGTGCATCAAACCCAGTGTACTGCGACACTGCGCAGGTGAATAACGAGTTAGAACGACAAAAAGGTATCTTGTCAGGAATTTACAGCAAAATCAGGGGGCACCGAAACCTAGAGGAAGGATTTCCATCACCGGTTATTGAGTCTCAAACGCGAGCCAACTGTGCGACCAGAGATCCAGGCTGACTGATCCGCCGCTTGCCACGCGGCCCGCCCCACAGACGGCGGGGCGCCGCCAAGAAGCGAACAGCAAGCAGAGAGAAACGGTGCTACGGATTCTGTGGAGTCCTGCCAGCTGTGCCCTCACTGAGCTCCGGGCTGAGTTCGGGGTTTGAGATGGGAAAGGAAGCGGTCCAGTTCTATCCCCCACAACGGAAAGTCCACCAAGGAAGCCAGCGGCCACCATCTTGGAGAGCTGACGTCACCACTGCCAGTTTCCGACAGATTGCAACAATAAAACAGGTGTGTGTTACTCAGCCCATCTCCCATACAGCGGGGAATTCGCATAAAATCTCTCCCAGGCTTTCTGGGGGAGGGATTATCAGAACTAGCCTGCATAGAGACGCGGGGAAAGGTAGAGACACCTGACCTCCAACTCCCCCTCCCATCAGCGACAAAAACGAAACCTGTCTTGCCAGCTCTGGGGGAGGGGCAAGCGGAAAAAATCAAAACAATAGGGTGCCAATTCCCAATAGCCACCCTCTACACCCAGCAAACCGCAGGCCCAGAGTACAGTTTGAACTGCCGAGAGGCATCACACAGGGGAAGGCCGGGCTAGCAGGAGAAGCCAGGGGACTAGAGGCCAGGCCCTCACGACTGGGCGGCTGGAGACCGCCCGCCCGCTGGCAACCACCCGCGCGACTGGGCGGCTAGAGACCTCCTTCCCACAGGCGACCACCCACGGCCCCCACGACTGGGTGGCTGAAGACTGGGCAGTTGGAGACTGACCGCCCGCCCGCCAGCGACCGGGCGGCGAGACCCCGAGGTGCGGCCCAGCAGGTACGGCGCAGAGACTTTAGGAAGAGGTCTATAGCCAGGCCTTCATGAAGTAGACAATCGGGAGCTGAAACCAACCAGAGACAGACCAGTCCCACCCCTCCCTTCGGACACCCCGGCAAGGAGCCTGGGACCCGCCATAGCAGAGAGGTGACGTCATCGGAGTTCGGCCGACGGAATTCCTTCCCAGCGGAATCCACTTTAGCAGGAGAGAGCAGAAACACAGCAATCAAACAGAGCTGGAAAGTAACGTGAACAACATGAAAAAACAAGGGAAAAAAGGATTACAAACAATGCAGGACAACTTAAATATACAGGAGGACCTAGAAGCATCAGAAACATGGATAGGGAAAGAACTCAAGGCATATCTAACTCAGATGGAAAGGAATATTAGAGAAGACATGAGACAGCAAGTCCAAGCAATGAAAGTATATTTTGAAAACGAATTAAACAAACAAATTCAAATGGCAAAGAACGAGCTTTACCAGGAGATATAGATTTTTTAAAAAAGTCAAACAGTAATCCTAGAAATGCAGGAAACTATAAACCAAATTAAAAACTCAAACGAGAATATTACAAATAGACTAGATCAAGTAGAAGTCAGAACATCAGATAATGAAGACAAAGTTTATCAACTTGAAAAGAATATAGTCAACACAGAAAGGATGGTTAAATCTCACGAGCAATCTATTCAAGAGATATGGGATGTCATAAAAAACCAAACTTGAGAGTCATCGGGATAGAAGAAGGTATAGAGGTTCAAATCAAAGGAATGGACAACCTATTAAATGAAATAATTCTAGAAAACTTCCCAGAGATGAAAGATGGAATGGATTGCCAAATCCTGGAAGCTTACAGGACCCCAAACCTTCAAAACCATAATACACCAACTCCAAGACATATAATTATGAAGATAGCCAACATACAGAACAAGGAGAGAATATTAAAAGCTACGAGAGAAAGGAGGCAGATTACATTCAGGGGTAAACCAATTAGGTTAACGACTGATTTTTCATCACAGACTTTGAAAGCGAGAAGATCCTGGAATAATGTATTTCAAACGCTGAAAAATAATGGATTCCAACCAAGAATACTGTATCCAGCAAAATTAAGCTTCAGATTTGACAATGAAATTAAAATCTTTCACAATAAACAAAAGCTAAAAGAATTCGCAGCCAGAAAACCAGCACTGCAAAGCATTTTGAGCAAAATACTACAAAAGAGGAATTGAAAAATAGTGCCCAAAACCAGCAGTGGGAGGTATCTCAGTAAAGGGGGACAAAAATAACCAAAGAAGAAAAACTAGCCAAACTAAAATAAATAAATAAATAAACATGACTGGAAGTACAAACCATATTTCAATTGTAACCTTAAATGTTAATGGCCTAAATTCACCAATCAAGAGACATAGGCTAGTAACCTGGATTAAAAAAACAAATCCAACAATATGCTGCCTTCAGGAGACGTATATGATAGGAAAAGACACACACAGGCTGAAGGTGAAAAGTTGGGAAAAATCATACCACTCACATGGCCCTTGGAAGCAAGCAGGAGTGGCCATATTCATATCGAATAAAATCAACTTCAAACCTAAGTTAATCAAAAGGGATAAAGAAGGACACTATATACTGTTAAAAGGAACCGTCCACCAACAAGACATAACAATTATCAATTTGTATGCACCAAACAATGGTGCTGCAATGTTCATAAAACAAACTCTCCTCAAGTTCAAGAGTCAAATAGACCACAACACACTAATTATGGGTGACTTCAACACACCGCTCTCTCCATTGGACAGATCCTCCAGACAAAAGCTGAATAAAGAAACTATAGAACTCAATAACACAATCAATTACCTAGACTTAACCGACATATATAGAATATATCAACCATCATCAAGTGGATACACATTCTTCTCAGCAGCACATGGATCCTACTCAAAGATAGACCATATATTCTGCCATAGGGCAACTCTTAGTAAATATAAAGGTGTGGAGATAATACCATGCACCATATCTGATCATAATGGAATGAAACTGGAAATCAATGATAAAAGAAGGAAGGAAAAATCCTGCATCACCTGGAAAATGAACAACATGTTACTGAACGATCAATGGGTTACAGAAGACATAAAGGAGGAAATAAAAAAATTCTTAGAGATAAATGACAATACAGACACAACATACCAGAATCTATGGGACACAATGAAAGCAGTTTTAAGAGGGAAATTCATTTCCTGGAGTTCTTTCCTCAAAAAAAGAAAAAAACAACAAATAAATGAACTCACACTACACCTCAAAAACCTAGAAAAGGAAGAGAAAAACAATAGCAAATGTAGAAGACAAGAAATAATTAAAATCAGAGCAGAAATCAACGAAATTGAAACAAAAAAAAAAAACATTGAAAAAATTGATAAAACTAAAAGTTGGTTCTTTGAAAAATAAGATTGACAGGCCCTTAGCCATGCTAAGGAAGAGAAGAAGAGAGAGAACTCAATTACTAACATATGGGATGAAAAAGGCAATATCACAACAGACACTACAGAAATACAGAAGATAATTAGAAAGTATTTTGAAACCCTATATTCCAATAAAATAGAAGATAGTGAAGATATCGATAAATTTCTTAAGTCATACATTCTGCCCAGATTGAGTCAGGAAGACACACACAATTTAAACAGACCAATAACAAAGGAAGAAATAGAAGAAGCCATCAAAAGACTACCAACCAAGAAAAGCCCAGGACCGGATGGGTATACAGCAGAGTTTTACAAAACCTTCAAAGAAGAATTAATACCAATACTTTTCAAGCTATTTCAAGAAATAGAAAAAGAAGGAGCTCTTCCAAATTCATTCTATGAGGCCAACATTACCCTGATCCCGAAACCAGACAAAGACACTTCAAAGAAAGAAAACTACAGACCAATATCTCTAATAAACTTGGATGCAAAAATTCTCAATAAAATCCTGGCGAATCGAATACAAAAGCATATCAAAAAAATTGTGCACCATGATCAAGTAGGATTCATCCCTGGGATGCAAGGTTGGTTCAATATATGGAAATCAATAAATGCTATTCACCACATCAATAGACTTAAAAATAAGAACCATATGATCATCTCGATAGATGCAGAAAAAGCATTCGACAAAGTACAGCATCCCTTTATGTTCAAAACACTAGAGAAACTAGGGATAACAGGAACTTACCTCAACATTGTAAAAGCTATATATGCTAAACCTCATGCTAACATCATCCTAAATGGAGAAAAACTGAAGGCATTCCCTCTAAAATCTGGAACAAGACAGGGATGCCCTCTCTCACCACTTCTATTCAATTTAGTTCTTGAAATACTAGCCAGAGCAATTAGACAGACAAAAGAAATTAAAGGCATAAAAATAGGAAAAGAAGAACTTAAATTATCACTATTTGCGGATGATATGATAATATATCTAACAGACCAAAAAGGGTCTACAAAGAAACTGCTAGAGTTAATAAATGAATTCAGCAAAGTGGCAGGATATAAAATCAACACGCATAAATCAAAGGCATTCCTGTATATCAGCAAAAAAACTTCTGAAATGGAAATGAGGAAAACCACTCCATTCACAATATCCTCAAAGAAAATAAGATACTTGGGAATCAACCTAACAAAAGAGGTGAAAGATTTATACAATGAAAACTACAGAACCCTAAAGAGAGAGATAGAAGAAGATCTTAGAAGATGGAAAAATGTACCCTGTTCATGGATACGCAGAACTAACATCATCAAAATGGCGATATTACCCAAAGTTCTCTACAGGTTTAATGCGATGCCAATCAAAATCCCAACGGCATTTCTTGTAGAAATAGATAAAGCAATCATGAAATTCATATGGAAAAACAAAAGACCCAGAATAGCAAAAGCAATTCTAAGCAGGAAGTGTGAATCTGGAGGTATAGCGATACCAGATTTCAAACTGTACTACAGAGCAATAATAACAAGAAGAGCATGGTACTGGTACCAAAACAGGCAGGTAGACCAATGGTACAGAATACTGGACACAGAGACCAATCCACAAAATTACAACTTTCTTATATTTGATAAAGGGGCTAAAAGCATGCAATGGAGGAAGGATAGCATCTTCAACAAATTGTGCTGGGAAAACTGGAAATCCATATGTAACAAAATGAAGCTGAACCCCTTTCTCTCGCTGTGCACAAAAGTTAACTCAAAATGGATCAAAGAGCTTGATATCAAATCAGAGACTCTGCACCTGATAGAAGAAAAAGTTGGCTCAGATCTACATATTATGGGGTCAGGCTCCAAATTCCTTAATAGGATGCCCATAGTCCAAGAGTTAATAACAATAATAAACAAATGGGACTTACTTAAACTAAAAAGATTTTTCTCAGCAAGAGAAACAATAAGAGAGGTAAATAGAGAGCCTATATCCTGGGAACAAATCTTTACCCCTCACACTTCAGATAGAGCCCTAATATCCAGAGTATACAAAGAACTCAAAAAATTAAACTAAGATAACAAATAACCAAATCAACAAATGGGCCAAGGACCTGAACAGACACTTCTCAGAGGAGGACATACAATCAATCAAAAAGTACATGAAAAAATGCTCACCATCTCTAGCAGTCAGAAAAATGCAAATCAAAACCACCCTAAGATACCATCTTACTCCAGTAAGATTGGCAGCCATTATGAAGTCAAACAACAATAAGTGCTGGCGAGGATGTGGGGAAAAGGGTACACTTGTACATTGCTGGTGGGACTGCAAATTGGTGAGGCCAATTTGGAAAGCAGTATGGAGATTCCTGGGAAATCTGGAAACGGATCCACCATTTGACCCAGCTATCGCCCTTCTCGGACTATTCCCTAAGGATCTTAAAAGAGCGTACTATAGGGATACTGCCACATCAATGATCATAGCAGCACAATTCACAATAGCTAGACTGTGGAACCAACCTAGATGCCCTTCAATAGATGAATGGATAAAAAAAAATGTGGCATTTATAGACAATGGAGTATTACGCAGCAATAAAAAATGACAGAATCATGGAATTTGCAGGGAAATGGATGACATTAGAGCAGATTATGCTAAGTGAAACTAGCCAATCCTTAAAAAACAAATGACAAATGTCTTCCTTGATATAAAGAGAGCAACTAAGAACATAACAGGGAGGAAGAGCATGAGTAAAAGATTAACATTAAACAGAGACGAGTGGGGGGAGAGAAAGGGAGAGAGAAGGGAAATCGTATGGAAATGGTAGGAGACCCTCAATGTGACACAAAATTACATATAAGAGGTTGTGAGGGGAAATGGGGGGAGGAACAAGGGAGAGAATTGAACAACAGCAGATGAGGTAGAGAGGGAAGATGGGAGGGGAGGGGTGATAGTAGGGGATAGGAAAGGTAGCATAATACAACAGTCACTAATATGCCATTTTGTAAAAATGTGAATGTGTAACTGATGTGATTCTGCAATTTGTATTTGGGGTAAAAATGGGAGTTCATAACCCACTTGAGTCAAATGTATGAAAGATGATATGTCATGAGCTTTATAATGTTTTGAACAACCAATAAAAAAAAGAACAACAGTCAAAAGAGATAGTGAAAGAACCTAGGTTATGAAATAAGACGAAAGATGACAGTATGAAATGAAATATGTGACACATTCTCAAATAGAAAATAATATAGGAAATATTAAATGGAAGAATAAAATTAGTGAAAATCATTAGAAGAGATACATAAATAGAATAGAAAGACTAAAATAGCTATTAAAACATCCAAATAAGAGAAAATAAAAATACTGAAATTAGAATGGTTTCAACATATACTGTTTAATTTTCCAGTAAGAGATGAAGAGAATAATGAAATAGAACATTTATTTAAAGAATGTAATTCAAGAAAAATTCTTGGGTAACTCACACTAAAACAAAGAGAAAAAAAAGAACCTAAGGTAAAGTCACAGAAGATTCAACACCAGAATATATCCTTATATACAAATAGTTCCTAAATTTATCAGCCAAGAATATTGATCAAACCATAATTAGGAGAAAAAAACAAATTGACTTCAATTTTTTCAAAGTCACATTTATTGCCTTAAGACAAAGAATAACACTGACCAGACATACAAATGGGAAAAGAATGAATAAGACATAAATTTGGTATCCAGACAAATTCTCAAGTATAAAGCTCAGATGAAAATAGTTTTGAATTCAAAAATCTCACCTGAGTTATTTTAGTAGTATTTAATTTGGGGCAGACAAGTAATGACTACATAAATTCCTTTAAAAAAGTGACAGAGATCATCAAATATATTTAACAATGTCACTTACACTAAAACAAATGTGAGGATAACAGAAACAAAATGAAAACTTTAATGAAGTAAGATCTACCCACCCACCTACCCATCCAGGCACACACCCAAAAAAGGGTGGGGGAAGAAAGAAGGAAGAAAAGGAGAAAAAAAGTGCTTATGGACACATTTATAATAGATTATAGTCAAAATTGCTGTGTAAAATAACAAATTTTGAAATAGCACCATTGTAATTTTTATCAGCTCTATTTAGATCTCAAATCACATATTTTGAGTGTACAATTTGATGAAATTTGATGCTGAGTCATGGTTTTACCACCACAGTCAATAGAATTAGGTATAATTCAGCACAGAAATGTTAATATTAAAATAATCATTACAAACTATTTTGCATATGTCCATGGATGAACACTTGGAAAGATAAACAGAATGTAATGTTTTCTGGGAAAATGTAACTTAACAAAACTGGATAAGAAAAGTACTATGGAAGAAACTGATAAAGTTCTAAAGTACTATTTCTCCAATTTCATTATAAAATCATAGACAATTCATAAGGAAAATAACACCAAAGATATACTGAGCAAGTTGCTATTTAAAATTAATCATGATACTTATAAGAAAATTAAGTAAATACTGATCAAATTGCAAAAAAAGTATAATTTATCAGATTACATAAAATGTGAAAACCCTTCCATTGAAAATATCTTTGAAATTTCTAAAGGAAATGATTAAATTATTGAGAAAAAAACTGAGATTCCATTTTTCTAAAAGAAAATTACACTATAAAAAATCCCAGTTCTCCATAAGCTAATGTATGAATTCAGTGTAAACTCTAAATTTAGTCCACATTTCATTCCCAGGGAAATCAACTGGAAATATTATTTAAAAGAAAATCAATGACAGGGTAATGATCTTATTAGACATTATAACACAGTAGGAAGTTTCAGCAATTAAAATACCTTGGCTGAAGATAGAAAAAATAGAACTTGAGGTTGTCCTTCCAACAGAATGAACTATTACTATCCCTGATTAAGAAGACAAAATATATTTTTCACTTAAAAAATTGACTCATCCTGACTGATTTTAAAATTATATGATTATCAGTTAAGGGAAAATTAAATCAATGCTCACTCTATTGTTGAGTGTTCTGGCTCATAATGTTATGTGTTTCTCATTTATCTGGTCTTTTTTTTAATCATTCACTAAAGTGTTATAAGTTTTTTCTCAATAAAGATCTTATGCATACCTTATGATGTTCATTCTAAATTATTTCATAAGCTTCCTTCTTTGAGCTGGATAATTTCTCAAAATATTTTCTGATGGTTTAGTGGAGGTAAAAGAAGCACTATTTATACATCATATCTGATCAACCTGAGAGAGAAAAAAAAATCTCATGTCTTTTAATGCTGCTGAAATCCTATCAATCTAAAGTCTTAACTGGTTAAAAACCATTAAGATACCATCTCTAGCTAAGCTACAGGAGGAACTCAACATGTAGTGTTAAATATTTTTATATTCTGTGGATCTAAAGGATTTACCTGGAGCAATGTCATATCCCAAATGTGGTTTGGCAGTAGAAGAAAAAGAGATGCCTGAAATCTTTTTTTACCTGGATTCTACATCCTTGACCCTCACGGAATTGGAGAGATCCATAGCACTTACAAAGAGAATATTTGCTTCTATCCCATTATGTACTTCAAAGTGTTCATAAAACTTCAAAGTCAGTTAAAATCTTTACATAAGAGAGCTTCCCTTGCATATTGCTTTCCACTTAACAAGCACAAAGCTATAGAAAACCATTTCCTCTATACTTACAGTTTCAGTTCAACTGTGAGGACTAAATACAGTAGTTGTCCAGGAGATGGTGAAATGTATTTGCTCACAAACTAGAGTATCATGAATCAGTAGGTATGGCACTAAGAGAGAATTTCCTCTAAGGAGTTATATAAAATTGTGTATAAGAAGTATATCTAAGATCAAAACTTCTTTGGGCATATGATTGGAAAACAAATTTATTATTATTATAAGAATGTTAATTTGAAGAGAAGTTTCAGGTTGTGCAGTAAGCTATTATCATAAATATATAGAATTATGCAGGTTTGTTTCCAAAAATCTTGAAAAACAAAGAGCTTTCTTTGGGGCCTATTTCAGAACACTAGAGAACATAATATGTGAAGAGTAAACAGTATTCATTATTCAAAAATAAAAAGAAAAGTGTGAAAAGTGTTTCACAGTGTGCTAAATCTTAGTGTTCATATTAAAGAAACATCTTAAAACATAACTTCAAGTGGATAACATGTTCATTATTTTCAAACAAACAAGACCCAGGGCAAAAACAGGTCAAAGTTTTCAAATCAGTGATAAAATTCCCACGTGTATGTGTGTGTGTGTGTGTGTGCATGTGTAAGGTGTTCTTACACTATATCTGACATTTAATAAAAATATTTATTTTTATTTGATCTTATCAAAAGTGTATCATTCTCTTGGTTAAAAATTTCATTGTTGTGTTATACAACATAGTTTAATTCTCCTTGACTTCCTTAACTCCCTTGATGTCTTTACCAAGAAGACCAGAAGAGGATATGTCTAGATCATACAAGGTTAAAAATATTTTATCTTGAAGAAACTTAGAAATTATGATTCTATATCAAGACACCAGGGCAGTGTGAACTAAATGACAAATTGATGCCACTGGCACATATTATATTTTGGTTTCTGGTGTAAGAAAATGGCAGGCTATGGTAGTGCAGAAACCCTCCTACCAAGAACACGTAGACATACTAGATAGTAGATTTGATATAACAAAATGGCAATGAACATTTAATATTGAAAAGTAAAAAATTTAAATTATTTTTAAAATTTTAAAATACAAATCTCTTCTAAACGTAGAGTTATCTTTGGAAATATAAAGGCAAGTTACTAATAAAAATTATGTTTAAATAAAGTTTTTTTTAATTCTTACAATTTTTTCAATTATACTGAAAGTTTTATTAGCCTAAAAAATAGTCTATACTTAGTAGATTTATAGTAGGTTGTATTCACATACAAATAAATTATTAATACATCAAGAATTCAATGTCCCTCTGGTTTTCAAAGTTAGTGAAGAAATTCAGATGTATGTGCATATATAAGTATTTATACATATATATTTAATGTATATATATAAATGCACATATACATTCACACAGTATATATATATATATATATATATAGAGAGAGAGAGAGAGAGAGAGAGAGAGAGAGATTAAGTATAAACAAATACTACAATATATTAAAGTGATGGATATATATAAACACATGCATTTATTTTTATTTTCAGGAAAAATTAATTGTTTTAATATTAAAAGTTTTCCTAAATGTTCAAGTGCTAGTCTTGGATAAATTGATCCAAATAATTTAAGAAATATTTATAGATTCTTAACAGAATATGTTGATTTATACTCTGGGAAATATTACATATTGCAAGAATCATTGAAAAGAATGTATCATCAGTGTTAATAATAGAATACTAAGTTAAGTTCAAATAAAATTTAAATATTTAAAAATCCACAAGTAATTGCCTATATTTACATTAAATGGCACATAGCTGGAAATATTTACACCCTAATTGGAATGACAACCATTTTTCAAATTTGCATGACAACATTAGAAAACACTGAAGAAAATGAAGAAAAATAGTTTCTATTAAGAAGTTTTGTTATCAGCATTAAAAAGAAATACCACATTAAGTACTGTACACACTTCAGACCAGAAAATATGAATGTTATGGTAATATGATTTATTCCTTTTGTTCTTCCTTCCTTTATTCCTCTTTATTTCATTAGTAATACAACTAAGAGTTGTTTAGATTAAAAGTATGCATATAGTTTCTGATTTAAGTGGATCCTCTAAATAAGTGCATACTAATTCCAGTATTCTTTAGCTCTAAAGTTATATCTACCAAAGTTCACTGTCAACAATATCAGTCCTCTTTTCAGAAGACAACTGAAGTTGAATTTCCCAAAACATATTTTCATTGCTTCCTCAACTTGACAGATCCCTAATACTCTGCAAAAGCAATAGCCTTCAGCAAATGATTTTGACTATTAGCTTTATATGCTCTCTTTTGTATATGTGAACTTGAAAGTGGTTTTATATCAGTTGCATAAATCATAGCCATTTCTAGTAAACTAAGAGCAAAGAAAATATACCACCTGACTGCATTGCAAAAGCAATTGTAGATCTTTAGAAATACGATCAAATACTTCACAAATATAACCAAATAAAACATGCATAATCTAAGCAGTCTGAGTTTCCTCAGGGTGTATGTGGAAAGATAAGGCTGTGAATTGTGCATAAGCAGCTTTATTTCATTTTAAAGACTTCTTTTTAAAATCAACTGACTATGTTATGCACTCTCAGGAAAACAGTTATAATAAATTTGAAGACCAGTTTGAAAGTCTTTCACGTGAAGTGGAATACTTATGATCACACTTTGGTATTTCCTAATAAAATAATAAGAGCCAAGAAAAAATCGACAATTAGAATTTAGCTGTGTTTGGAATGAATATATTATATCTGGAATTGGGGGGAAAATATTAAGAAAATCATGAAAGCCTCCATATATTGTCAGAAGATAAAATCAGTTTTATAAAATAATTTTACTCCAACTAATAATTTACAAATGTTCATTTACCCAAAATTGTCTCAATAAAGTTAAATACACAGTCATCTATAATTAGAACATATTGCCATTATAGGCATTTCGGAAAACATATACAACAAAATAGGTTGTGAAAAGCACTTGGAGTCATGTATATTGTTAAGTTATAAATTGATCCATATTTCAAATGCTAGATGTTTATATTCAATGTCTTGAAACATTTGTGATGAGTTGTGAAAATTTAGAAAATTAGTTAGCACTTGATTATAGTTCCAAAGATAGAATTGAATTTATTCCCTATTTGCAAAAATAATACATACATACATACATATATGAGTGGTGATTCATTGCTCTGGCTTTCAATACTAAGAAAAAAGTTTTGCTCTACTTTAAATGGAAATTAGTATAATATCTCAAATAGTCTTAATTTTATATAAGAATTTTTTTCAATTCATCAGTAGTTTATTTCCTTAGGTAGATTCTAACATATTCAGAAACATTGAAAAAATATATGCAATATTTTATATAAGGGTGAAAATGGTAGAATCATAGTATGGTGGAATGAAAAGGGGTCTAGAAAAGCACACAATTCCACCTGTCAAGGGCCTTATTCTTGACCATGTGACATGCTATTACTAAGAAGGTTTGAATTCCCTTTTCTGCACCCTTCCACTAAACTGAATAACATATCTGTTGATGATTCACTAAATTGAGTAGACTTACAGTGCCAAAATAATTTATTATTTTTGAAGAAGTGCTTTTTGAAAAAATATTTTTACTTTATCAAGTTACACTTAAATAAGTTATTGTTTTTCAATGTCTAACATAAAACAATTACTACTGGAAAGAACCATATCATTTCCAATCCTTGTAACTTAAAATAAGTAAATAGGTCAGGCAACAAAGAAGCATATGTTGAATAATGAACATTTATACCTGAAATATAATCAACTGTATTTTCTTTAAATCTTTCTTAAAACTTTGAATTGTTATTTTGGTACTGTAAAACTTGTTCTTGCACATTGCATATTTTAAATATATTCTTTTACCGTGACTAAATTTAAAATTCATTGCATTCAGCACAATTACTACCTACATCTTCCACAAAAACTGAACTAGTTATTTGAACAAGAGCATTTAGAGATGTTCAATTTTGTTCATTGTATGTAGAGGTATAATTATGCGAGCCACTGAATTTTATAGTTTGTCTGTTTTACAATAAGACTCAATGGTCTGGCAAAAACACTGATATAAATGGACATCATTTATTTCCTATATTAAGAACTGCATTTTTAGTGTTCAGAAAGTTAACTACAAAGTGTCAGAATTCAATGGGTTTTGATTCTTTATGATGAATGATTTTAATCATTTAAGAAGCTGAACTATCTTAAGAATTAAGTTGTTTTCAAAAGGACATAAGAAAGCCAAGATAAGTTGGGCGTGGTGGTGCTCACCTGTAAATCCCAGTGGCTAGGAGGCTGAAGAAGGTTCTTGAATTCAAAGCCAGCCTCCCCAATTTATCAAGGCCCTAAGCAACTCAGTGAGACCCTGTCTCTAAATAAAACACACACACACACACACACACATACACACACACAGAAAAAAAAAAAAAAACAGGTCAGGGGATATGGCTCAGTGGTTGAGCATCCATGACTTCACTCACCAGTACCAAAAAAACAAAAAAACCAAAGATAACCCTTGAGAAGATCATTCATGGCAGACAAATTAAACAACACATTGGGTGTGGCATTTCTGGATTCTTTTTTGTTTGTCTATTTTTTGTTTGTTTGTTTTTTTATTTATATATAACAGCAAAATGCATTACAATTCTTATTACATATAGAGAGCTTAATTTTTCATATCTCCGGTTGTATACATAGTATACTCACACTGATTTATGTCTTCATACTTTGGATAATAATGATCATCACATTCAGCTAATATTAATTACCCCCATGCCTCTTCCCTTCCCCTCCCACCTCCTCCCATCACTCTGCTCTATCTAAAGTTCCTCTATTCCTCCCATGACCCCGCTCCCTATCCCACTATGAATCAGCTTCCTTATATCAAAGAAAACATTGGCATTTGTTTTTTTTTTTAGCATTATCTTCTCTAACTCCATCCATTTACATGCAAATGCTATGTTTTTATTCTCTTTTGTTGCTGAGTATTATTCTATTGTGTATATATGCCAATTTTTTTTTTTATCCATTCATCTATTGAAGGGCATCTAGGTTGGTTCCTCAGTTTAGCTATTGTGAATTGTGCTGCTATAAACATTAATATGACTGTGTCCCTGTAGTATGCTGCTTTTGGGTATAGACCTAGGAGAGCCATAGCTGGGTCAAATGATGGTTCCATTCCCAATTTTCCAAGAAATCTCCATATTGCTTTCCATAGTGGTTGCACCAATTTGCACTCCCACCAGCAATGTATGAGTGTACCTTTTTCCCCACATCCTCTCCAACACTTATTGCTGTTTGTCTGCATAATAGCTGCCATTCTGACTGGAGTGAGATGAAATTTAGAGTGGTTTTGATTTTCACTTCTCTAACTGCTAGTGATGATGAACATTTTTTCATGTATTTGTTGATTGATTGTACATCATCTTCTGAGAAGTGTCTCTTCAGGTCCTTGGCCCATTTATTGATTGGGTATCTTTGGTTTTTTTGGTGTTTAGATTTTTGAGTTCTTTATATACCCTAGTGATTAGTGTTCTATCTAATGTGTGAGGGGTAAGGATTTGCTCCCAAGATGTAGGCTCTCTATTCACCTCACAGATTGTTTCTTCTGCTGAGAAGAAACTTTTTAGTTCAAGTCAATCCCATTTATTGATTCTTGATTTTAATTCAGTAAATGTAATTCATCACATCAATAGACTTAAAGATAAGAATCATATGATCATCTCACTAGATGCAGAAAAGGCATTTGAAAAAACAGAGCGCCTCTTTATGTTCAAAATGCTAGAAAAACTAGAGATAACAGGAACATATCTCAACATCATAAAGGCTATCTATGCTAAGCTCCAGGCCAAATCATTTTAAATGGAGAAAAACTGAAGGAATTCCCTCTAAAAACTGGAATAAGACAGGGATGCCCTCTTTCACCACTTCTATTTAACACAGTTCTTGAAACACTGGCCAGAGCAATTAGATGAAAGAAATTAAAGGGATACACATAGGAAAAGAACTCAAATTGGCAATGTTTGCTGACGATATGATTCTATACCTGGAAGACCCTAAAAGTTCCACCAGAAAACTCTTAGAACTAGTAATGAATTCAGAAAAGTAGCAGGATATAAAACCAATACCAATAAATCACAGGCATTTCTGTATATCAGTGACAAATCCTTAGAAAGGGAAATGAGGAAAACTACCCCATTCTCAATAGCCTCAAAAAAAAAAAAAAAAAACTTGGGAATCAACTTAACGAAAGAGGTGAAAGATCTATATAATGAAAATTACAGAACCTAAAGAAAGAAATCAAAGAAGACCTTAGAAGATGAAAAGATCTACCTTGATCTTGGATGGGCAGAATTAATATTATCAAAATGACCATACTTCCAAAAGCACTATACAGATTTAATGCAATTCCAAACAAAATTCCAATGACATTCCTCATAGAAATAGAAAAAGCAATCATGTAACTCATCTGGAAAAATAAGAGACCCAGAATAGCCAAAGCAATCCTTAGCAGGAAGAGTGAAGCAGGTGGCATCTCTATATCAGACCTTAAATTATACTATAGAGCAATAGTAACAAAAACAGCATGATATTGGCACCAAACTGGTAGACCAATGGTACAGAATAGAGTACACAGAGACTAACCCACAAAATTACAATTATCTTATATTAGACAAAGGTAACGAGAATATGCATTGGAGAAAAGATAGCCTCTTCAACAAATGGTGCTGGGAAAACTGGAAATCCACATGCAACAAAATGAAATTAAACCCCTATCTCTCACCATGCACAAAACTCAACTCAAAATGGATCAAGGACTTAGGAATACAACCAGAGATCCTGTGTACAATAGAAGAAAAAAGTAGGCCCTAATCTCCATCATGTGGGATTAGGCCCCAACTTCCTTAATAAGACTCCTGTGGCATTTCTGGATTCTATAAAAACTAAAAGTGTTTTGACTATAACTAAATTTATCTCACTGTATATAATGACCATATTTTCAAATGATAACATTTGAAATTATAAGCTACTTGAAGAAATTAGCTAAAATCAAGCATTAAGATAATTTCCTAATTTGCTCGTCCTCATCACTAAAAATTTTAAGTCATGTTGAATACTTACATCCACCCAAACTAAATCAGACAAAACCACATTTGGTTTATTTTATAAGATATGTTCCAAAATGTTATGTTCAAAACTGGACATTTTTTTGAGCAACTAATATATGGCAGGCACTGTACCAGATATATTTTTGGCACATTTCATACATGTTGTAAGAACTGTTCATGGCATTCCACAAATATATCTAGAATATTTGACACCTGGAACAAATCATTTGAATAATTCCTCAATATGACATTAATTTGAGTCTTAACTATAACATAGTTGTCTGAGATAACTAGATCACTTTCATTATGTGAACTTCTTTGGTATGGACATATATTACATCCTTTCAATGGTGTCTTACTTGATATAAGTAAATGATATATAAGTACTTGATTTTTATTGAAAATGTAATGGTAAGAAAATATTGTAGTTAAGATATGGCTGAGTATGTAGATACAGCAATAGAATAAACTTGAGTGCATTATTTATTATTTCAAGTACTAGCTATGGCAGACCTTTTTGGTGGCTTACCCCAGAATTTTTCCCAGCCCCATATTTTCTTGCTTGCCTCTCACCAAAGAGGCTTTATTTCCCAACCTCCAAGAGCCATGTGACTCAGTTCTGCCATGAGACAAGCCAGGAAGTCTGCTGAAGTACTTAGGGGAAGATTTTCCTTTGATAATTAAAGAAAGAAGGAATGAGAGAGTAATAAATGTGGGGAGGAAAACAGAGAAAACCGTTTTCCACACTCTTGCACTTCACATGATTGTGAGAGGACAGGATGCAGAATGTACTGGTTGTCAAGTTGTGACCATGAGACCACAGTTACAGAATTTTCTAAACACCAATCCTATAACCAGACCATTCTGAGGCAGTGAAGCAACCCAGGAGCTGCCAATTTCCAGATTTTTAGTTACAGGAGATAAGGAGATCACATTTATAATGTGAACTCCTATAGTCTGGACATATATTACTTCCTTTCAATGATCTCTTACTTGATATAAGAAAATGATATAAAAGTACATAATCTTTATTAAAAATATAATGGTAAGAAAATATTGTAGCAATAAAGAAAAAACTCAAATCTGTCTTTAAAATAAAAACTACATGAAAAAATCATATTTATTCATGATTTTTAAGACCTAAAAACAGTAATGGAAGGAAATATAGAGCAATATCAATGAAAGCTGGCAGAATTCAGCAGTTAGTATTTGTTGGATGAATCAATCAATCTAGAAATTAATTATTTGTGTAAACACCATTAGTTCAAAATAACGTGTGTGAGCTGTCCTGTCCTACCTCACTATATACACCCAATTCAGGGGACAATCTAAAAGAATTCTATTTCTTAATAGGTTTTGCTTTATCAATTATATTATTCTCATTTTAAAATCATGTTCTAATATCTAGAACATTCAGAGTAATACTAATAGTGAATTAATAATCATTTTCCTTCAGCAAGAAGCTCAGGAAGATGGGTATGGTGTCATATGCCCGTAATCCCAGGGGTTCAGGAGGCTGAAGCAGCAGGATCACAAGTTAAAAGTCAGGCTTAGCAATTTAGTGAGGCCCTAAACAACTCAGCGAGACCCTGTTTCTAAAATACATATGTATATACACTCACACACAGATGTATGTATGTATGTATGTATATATGTACATATGTATGTATATAAATATGTATAAAACATGTATGTATGTATGTGTGTGTGTTTATATATATGCATATATATAAAGGGTGGTTCAGTGGTTAGGTGCCCTCAGGTTCAATCACAGGTACCAAAAACAAAAAAAACTAGGGAAACCCAGTGAGTATTTATATACATGTACCTTAGTTAAAGAAACAAGCTCTCTTGTTAATCTAGTTGTTCCATTCATTTTGGAAAGCTCTTTCCAACTACAACTTCCAACTTTTTACAAACCAGAATTTATAGCACAACCTTACTATAAAGATCAGCATTTGTGTGAATCCTGAAATATCATGCCTCCCCTAGTCATTATTACAAATCATATCATCTGATACTGGTAACCCACAATAACATTAGAACTCTCTTTAATATCTTGTGTATTGGGCCTTATAAGCCTATATATTGAAAAATTAAGCAGTTCCCCCAAAGAATATCCTACAAAAAAGTTAGATGGTTCACTAAAGAACTGCAGACATAAATATATTGATGATTACTATTAATTCCACTAATACAAATCCTAGAAACTAAGAGTAAGAAGAGAAAAATTTTTCTTCCCCTTCTCTAGCTCTTCCCAGATTCCCTGCGTGAAGCCCTACCCAGTATTATAGTATTATAGCTCACTACCACTTCATTTGAAGGCTCATTTACTGAAAATTACTGGGTTTCCCATCTTTGTGAAATCCATACAAAAATTTACCCACAAGGGCAAACATCAAGAAATATACTTACTTTACAATGTCTAGATAACCACAATGAAAACAAATTCAAAAAGTAAATTACATATAGCAGGAAAAAATGTGTTATTGGAGAACCAGGGCGATATTAGCATTTGAAGGACAATGTGAAGTTTGTGCAAATCTATTGTCATTTCATTAATGAGAGTGCATTTTCCCTATTAAATTAGTTTTATTAAAATCCAAGAAATAACTATAATAAATCCCTTGTTTTATAAAGCAAAATTAAAATTAAAATTTGCATTTATAGTGCAATATAGTATAATATTGATTGATTGATTTTAAAGGCTTATAAATAGAAAACATACAAAATATTGACAATATTGATGTAACAAGAAGAACATTTTAGATACAGCACTTTGTAACTGTTATTTCATACCAAAGAATCTATACATCAAAAAAATAGAGGATTTCTCACTCCTTTAATGTGTCTTGTCCTTAAATATTTAGGAATTTGGCAAAAATGTGAGAAAATTATATTTTTTCCAGTTAACGAAAAATGCATAATTTTTTTTAAAAAAGAAGAGAATTTGATGTTAGGGTTAGGTTAGGAAGGTATCTCGAAGACTAAAACTGCAAAATGTGGACCTGTGCTAAATACTTGAAGTAATAACCACAGGAAGTAGCAGTCACCCCTGATGGGAAAATAGAAGAAAGAGACTATGGCCGGAATTTTGGAATTTAGAAGAGGAATCCTTTGAGTTGGAACCCAGTCTGTCCCTTGGTGATACTCTCTCAGGAGATACAAAGAGGCAAAGAGAAAACAGACTTTTTGAAAACTAAATCCAATTTTCACTGCCAAGGTGAAGAGACTTTGTTGGGATGACATTGAGTTGAAGAGCAAGAAAACAGAGAGGATCTGAGAAAATACACAGGTTAAGAGGATGGCTTTGAACCTGAGGAACAAATAGTTAATAATGGACACAGTCTATGTGGTTGGCTACTCAGCTGCACACATTGTTAACCCAGAAACAAAATCTTGTGCTGTCACTTCATAATGTCCAACTATGTTTCAAAAAATGAAGGTCTTTCTAGTCAGCGACCTGCGCTGGCTTCATGAAAGAAGGTTCGAACCATGAGAAAACACTAGGGAGTTTTAAATTAAAGAGACAAGATCTAATTACCTTTAAAACCAGCTCCAGGATGGCTCCTCCTAGCTCCCTTCTCCAGCCACCTAATGTGGTAGCAAGGTTGACTGAAGAGGCGCGTGCGAAAGAGAGAGAGAGAGAGAGAGAGAGAGAGAGAGAGAGAGAGAGAGAGAGAACACATCAGGGAGTGGACTCTTATTGGGGAACAAGAAATTCTGGGGAAAATCCCATCCAATGAAGGTTAAGGGGAGCAGCATCCCAAGGTCAGGGGCAATGATTGGGTCTTCAGGGCAGTGGCCAGACACGCCTCTGCACCAACAAGCCCTCGGACCTGGAGAAGGGTGGGGAAAGCTATGACACAGCTGTGTCTAAGTGCCTCTCACCCAGCCAGGGAAGTAACTCAAATCATGTGAGAGGATGGCCTCCCACAGTACTTCAACCTACATAGGGAAGCACAGGTTCCCAAAAGTGATGGTGTCCATCTATATGCAACAAATGATGATACATTCACCTCAAATTGGGTGAAGGTCCTGCCTGAATATTGCATTGCCTAAAAATAAATTGTAAAGTCAAAACCAGTAACAACACATCAATACCATCAGGAGAAAGAGGGCTGTGGCAACAAAAAGTTAATCCAATTATTTCCACAATTTATAAAAATATATAACAATTTAGAAAAAAAAATATTCATAGCTGCACAGTGCTTGCTCATATAACTAGTAACCTGGTAGGTACATTCTTCTTTTTCTTCTTTTTACTTCATATGTTTCTTTTTTTCATGCTACCTATAAGCATATAAACATGACTCCAGAAAGGCTGGTGTCTCTCTGATTCACTATAAGCTTCTTTCTCCAAATACTACAAATTACCGTAAGTTCCTACAAGCTACCTCATGCCCCAAATGGTTTTCCTATCTTCAATAGACATGATAAAAATGTTTCCACAGGAAACCAAAATTACTTATGTATTCATAAATACAGTTACTTCAACATTACACTTGCATTATGTTCTGTTAAGAAACTAGGTAGAAAAAAATATTTTTGTCCAGAGTCATACTTGAAAAATTATTTCAGGAATTGTCTAATTACAGTTAGCAGTATAATAACTACATTGTATTTTAGGTATGATTATGCTGGAGATTTTAAGTTAAACTATTAAACCTTGTAATGGAGGTTCTAGTCAGGAAAATGAATCAAGATAAAAAATAAAATATAGTTAGAAGAAAGTAAACTATTTTTATTCATATATGACATGATTTTATATATAAAAAACCTATATAATCAACTAAATGGCATTAGAATTAAAAAACAATTTCATAAAGGTAACCAAAATATGTTTATATAAAAAATTATATTTTGATAGAGACAGCATTGAAGCTATAGATTTCTTTGGGCATTTTAACAACATTGATCCTTCTAATTCATGAAAATGGGATGTTTCTCAACTTTTTGGTGTCCTTTTCAATTCCTTTCATCAGTTTTTTATAGTTTTCATGGTGGAGAACTTTCAACTCTTTGGTTACATTTATCAGCTTGTGTGTATGTATTTACTGTTAGTAGGATTTCTTTCTTGATTTCTGTTTTAGACAATTCTCTATTGGAATATAGCAACACTACTAGTATTTGTATGTTTATTCTGTATCCTGCAACTTTGATAAATTTAGGTAAATAGAATTTTGGTGGAGTCTTACATATATAAGATTTTGTCATCTTCTAATAGTGACAATATGACTTCCTCTTTTCTATCTCAGATGTTTTTTTCTCTTGCTGGATTGCTCTAGCTAGAACTTCCAGTACAATGTTGAATATTGTGGTAAAAGCAGGCATCTTTGTCTTGTTTCAATTCTTAGAAGAATTTGATCCTTTCCTTATACAATATTAGTTGTGGGCTTATTATATGTGGCCTTTATTATGTTGTGGTACATTTCTTCTATACTTATTTTGTTCAGAGTTTTTATCATGAAGAGATGTTGAATTTGAAAAATGACACTAAGAACATGAATTGGCAAAAAACATTTTTAAAATAATGGTGCTGGGAAATTCGCACAGCCACCCACAGCAATCCCATCTCTCACAATATAAAAATCAACTTAAAGATTAAAGATTTAAGCAAAGCCTGAACCTACAAAAGTACTAGAATAAAATGTAGAGGAAATGCTTCAAGTCATTGAAGTGAGCAAGGATTTTGTGTAATGAAATAGGCAAGCATCTTGTAAGAATTCCCAGGCATTGAGCAATAATTTCAAAGCAGAGGAAACACAGACACAATAACCAAGTGGGATTACAGCAAACTTAAAAGCTTCTTCACAGCAAAGCAAACAATTAATGGCATGAAGAAACAACCTACAGAAAGAGAAAACATTTGCACAATTTACATTTGACAATGGGTTAATATCCAGAATCAATAAGAAACTAAAAAATTATAACAACACTCTATAAGTCAATTAAAAGCAAGCAAAAGACCTACATAGATATTTCTAAAATACACAAAAATAAAAAATTGAAATAATACCCAAAATTACTAATAATCAGGAAATACAAATCAAAACAAGTTATCATTTTACCCCAATGAGAAATGGCTATTACCAAAAAGACAACAAAAAGTTCGGTGATGATGTGGAGAAAAGAAAACTAATGTACAGTTTTGTCAGAAATGTAGACTAATACAGTCTTTATGGAAAACAGTAGGGATTTTTCCTCAAAGTGTTAAAAACAGGACCAGTGAATAGACTTGTGGTCCTTGAATGGTCAGGAGGATACCTCTCCTGGGAAATTTTCAGTGTGAAGGTACTGATTGAAGATTGCCCAGTTGCTATGGTGATGCCCTGTTCAAAGGGAAATTCCATTTCAGCCACAGATTTAATCAGTTCTTAATCTTAGGTTCAAATGCCAGCTGCCCTGTGATACAGAATTATGGGCGCAAGCTGATAATTCTGATTGGGCTGCTTATACCCTCAACTTCTAAACCATGTATTTTAAGGACATTGCCCTTCCACTTTTTTTTTTTTTTTTTGCAGCACTCTTCACAATAGCCAAAAAATGAAAACAACCTTGCAATCCATTAACTTATTACTGGATAAAGAAAATGTCATACATATACACAATGGAACACTATTTAGCCTTAAAAATGGATAAACTCTTGTCACTTAAGACAATATGAATGGGACTAGAGATCATGTGTTAAGTGAAAAAAGCAGGCACAGGAAGACAAGTATTGTATGATCTCACATGTGGAATATAAACAACAGTTGATGTCACAGAAGTCGGGAGTAGAGTGGTGATTAACAGATGAAATAAGTAGGAATGTGAAGAGGTTGATCAATGGGTACTGTTAAAATTATATAGGAGTAAGAATTTTTGGTGTGTTACTGGGCAGTAAGTTACTATAAATAATAATAAAATACCATATATTTCAAAAAGCTTGAAGAAAGAATTTTCAATGTTTTCATAATAAAAATGCTAAATGTTTGAGGAGATATATACATTTACACTGACTTCAAGATTATGCAATGTATATATACATTGGAAAATTTACATGGTACCCCATAAATACATAGGTTTTATGTTTTATGTTTTTTTGGGAAAAATTAATTAAAAGACAACATCATATAATATAAACAAATACAACTCAAAAATAGCATCAAAAAGAGAAAAAATAGGAGTAAAGTCAATAAAATAATTACAATTCTATCTATACAAAACTAAAATATATTGTTGAAAGAAATTACAGAGAGACTAAATAAATGGTATGAAATTATTTATATTATGCAGAAGCCTTAATACTGTTAAAATTCCCTAGATTGGTTTATGGACCAAATCATTCAACACAATGATTATCAAAAATTCAGTTTGCAAAAACTGCCAAAACCTCTTAAAAATTATATGGAAATTCAAGGGACTTGGAATACACAAAACTATCTTGAAAAAGAAAAAAAAAATGGATTCACTGTTCATATTTCAAAGCATGCCACCTAATCATGACATAGGATATACTTACTGACATAGGATAGACTTACAGATTCGTGAGACTAAATTAAAAAGAAACAAACCCTTACAGAGAATTGAATTCTAATGAGGTTGCTAAGACACTCAATGGTGAAAGACAATTCTTTTCAAAATGGTCTGCACCATCTTAATATGCACACCAGCAATAAAGTTAGTCCCATACCTCACACACTCTATCAAAATTAGCTCAAAATGGAATACAGAATTAAATGTTAGAGCTAAAATGATAGCACTCTTGGAATAAACCATAGTGGTAAATATTCATAAACTTGGTTTCTTAGAAATAACACCAAAACACAAGAAAAATATAGATAAATTGTACTTCATTGAAAGCAAAATGTTTTGAACTCAAAGAACATCATCAAGAAAATACACAGAATGGGGAAATATTTGCAAATAATTATTTGATAAGAGATTTATGTAGAAGATATAGTCTGACAGTTCAGCAATTAAAAGAAAATAGAACACCCAATTGAAAAGTTGTCAAAACAATAGTTGTAAGGGTTTAGTTACACAGAGATCTGCACAGCAACATTGTGTGTATAATAAGCAGTACAGCATTGTGCCCTCAGAACTTTGTTAAGACAGCAACTCTCATGTTGTGTTCTTACTACAATAACAAAGTAAAACAACGACAACAACAACAAAAACACTTTCTAAAGTTTGGCAAAATATCTGAATAAACATTTCTCTAAAGAACATATGCAAATAGTAAATAAGCACATGTAAAATAGTTCAGCTTTATTATTTATTACTCATACATTGCTGGTGGGACTGCAAATTGGTGAATCCACTCTGGAAAGCAGTATGGAGATTCCTCAGAAAACTAGGAATAAAATCACCATTTTACCCAGTTATCTCACTCCTTGGTACATACCCAAAGGTATTAAAATCAGCATACTACAGTGACACAGCCACATCAATGTTTATAGTAGCTCAATTCAAAATAGCTAAGCTATGAAACTAACCTAGGTGCCCTTTAACAGATGAATGGATAAAGAAAAAAAAAATATATATATATATATAGAGAGAGAGAGAGAGTAGAATATTACTCGGCCATAAATAAGAACTATCCAAAATAGAGACAGACAAAAAGGAGATTTGTGGTTGTCAGGAGTTAGGAAATAAGATCAATAAAAACTGATTCCTAAGAGTATGAAGTTTTCTTTTTTGGAGTGTTGAAAATAATGTCAAATTAATTAGTGGCGATGGTTGCACAACTTCAAAAATACACTAAAAAATACTGAATTTTACAGCTTAAATGTGATTTGCATGATATGTTAATTATATCCCCACAAAGCTGTTAATTTTTTTAAACAATCCTGTGTACTATAGCTACAATGTGAACAAATCCCAGGGCAGTAAAGTAATATGAAAGTACTACCACTCCCCTGTTTGTGGAGACTGTAAAAGAAGGCAGGATTCCCTTCATCTGATCAATTGCTCTGCCAGAAGGAGACATCAAGCTCATATTACATGGATATTGAAAAGGAGGCTTGGATTTAACTTTGAACTCTTGTGTAGGTAAAAACAGTTATATGTTCAATTGGTTAGATCTTTAATTTCTATCCACCTTCTCAAATAGAAAAATCAAACCACATTTCTCCCACTAACTAACAAGTGTTAATAGAAGCGAATAATGATTTTACTGCATTTCATTATCTAGGCCACTTTATTGATGTGTAAAATAGACTTAATGGTGGTTTTAAATGTACCATTTTTAATAGCTCTGGGGAATGAAAAAGTTTGCAACATTAAGTTTTACATTAAGATTTGCTATATGATTTCATTATGATCAGATTCAATGCTTTTTAAGAAATTATTTGCATGGATAAAATACTCTTAAAGGTAGAAAGATAGGGCATTCTATATATTAAAACTTTGAGTACAGGCTCTGTTTAAATGAAAAAAGTAAATACAAAGTGTTACAGGTTTCTGGTGAATTAAGTTAATATAAACTTCACAGACGCAGTCACAATTTATGTTCAGTTTGTGATGGTTGGGTATGAACTGAATTATTTGATAACAAACTCATTTCTCTACTTTGCCGATGGGAAAACAGACAAAATGGGCATAGTAACTAAATTCTATTTTTAGAGACGTCTAATTTATTTTCTCAGAACACTATAAGTATTCTCATAAATATTAGTAATGGTAGAAAACTTTAATATATGGCTCGTGTCTAATTCATTGTTTCAAGCTAAAGTGCCTCAAAAACCCATATATTTTAACAGCTGTAATCAACTGTACACTTCCAATTCCTTCAAAATTCTCAGTTTAAAAAACAAGAATCAAAATAAATTAAAAACTGAGTGAAATAGATGGTAATAAGTAGACAATGAATTCCATACTAATTTTAAAGTATTTCTTAGTATTTGGAATTTCTATTAATTTTTTCTATTCTACCACCCTATGAATGTACTTGAACCGCTCAGTTCTACTTTTAAATACAATCCACAATTGCCAATTTTTTTGCGTGTTTATCATTCTATGAAAGATACTCACATATGTATATGTTGTCTTTAAAAACATAAAATGGTAAAACAATGTTCACGTGGCTCTGCTTCTCTACATTTTCATTTAATATCTTGGAATTCCCATTATAAAACTTCACATTTTTTATAGTGACATTTCATTATACATATTGATGTATAACCATTGAATTAATAAATATTTCTACCAATGGACACTT
This sequence comes from Marmota flaviventris, assembly GCF_047511675.1. Taxonomy (NCBI): domain Eukaryota; kingdom Metazoa; phylum Chordata; class Mammalia; order Rodentia; family Sciuridae; genus Marmota; species Marmota flaviventris. Next base: position 159,144,550 of record NC_092500.1, read on the forward strand.
GTTTTTCTATATCTTGGTATTATTAACAATAGTATTTTACAAACATGAACATGAATCAGAAGACTACATTTTAAAAGTAAAATTTTAAGGTCAAAGCCCAAAGTTCATTTGACCCAGGAAGGTTTTCAATATTTTTAAGTTGTAATTTTAAAATTCTTTTCATTTTTGAAGCATTACAACTCACCTCAACTTGCTCAATTTACATTCCATTCAGAAATCACATTTCAATCAGAAATTGCCTACCTCCACATACCCATAACTTTATCAGTGCAATATGTTCTTAAACTGTTTTATCTTTACAAAATCAATGAGGAAAGATAGCGATGCTCTGTACTTTATAAAGAAAAATAATGTTTTAATGTATGGCATCCTATTTTCATTATCTCTTTCTTTTATCTGCCTCTGCTTCTTGAAAGATGGATAGTCTTTTAAAATTATTACCAATTCCCACTGCCTAAAAGAGTATGACAACTAATACTGGGTACTCTCATCAATCTATGCAGGGGCAGCGGAGGGCATGACCAGAAACGGTTCTTTTGTAATTGTCTTGTCTGGAACCTTGGTCTGGAACAGAGACAATGTTAGACCACAGAGCATTGAGCAATTAAATTTCAATAACGTATTATGGATACCATAATGTCTGATTGAAATGCATCCCCACTATATACCTGGCTTGTGCTAGACATAGAGGATCAAGATCATTTCACCCCTACCTTCAAATGGCTAGTAGCACCTAAAACAAGCCTATTTTGTCTTTTATTATAATCATTTCTGCTTTGTTGTTCTACCATATAATATCTGTAGAAAATACAGTTTAATTTGGCCTAGGTTTGAAATTTTACATAAAAGGAATAAAATAGCAGATAGTCAATCATTTGTGTCTGGCTTCTTCATTCATCATTATATTGAGATTCATCTGTGTTATTAAATAGATACTTTTATTTTGTGCATTGTCAATACTTTATTGTATTCCATTGAATGAAGACATCACAATTTATTTATCCCTTCTGCTGTGTATTGACATGAGTTGTTTCCAATTTGGAATTATTATGGTGTTAACACATCAACCAGCATGTTTGTACATGTCTTTTGGTTCATATGTATAAGAAATTTCTCTAAGAGTTGGACCATTGGACGTCTGTCTTAAATTTTACTACATAATAGTTTGTCAAAGAATTGTAGCAATTGTCGTTCCCATCATTCCCAGGTAAGATAGTTCCCATTGTTCTATATTCTCACCAATATTTTATACCATTAGACACTTAATTTTGGATAATCATGTGATTATAATTATTATTATAAGTTATTTGGGGTCTACAAATATTCAGAATACTAGACTTCGACATCATTTATGTTCATTGAAGATATCTCCTCCTTGTTGTGGCTTCTGCCTTCACTTTCTTTATGGTATTTGCTGAACACATATTATGCAATTAGCACATTTATGTATTAGTTTTTAAATCTTCTAACTCAAAGTCATGAAAAGATTCCTTATGTTTTCCTCTAAAATTGCATAGTTGCACCTTTCATGTAGGTTTTGTATGCACTTGAAATTGGTGTGAGAGGAATTTTTAATTTCAATTTGTAATTTTCTTCTCATAAGAGAGTTTAATATCTCATTATAAGAACTGTAAAATTACATTCTCATATGAAATTTCTTTATTTTTATAATTATTGATATTGCTTATTATTTTTATGATCCCTTTAAATAAACAGATTGATAAATAGGCTCTGTATTATGAGTTGAAATATATTGTTTCAGTGTGATTCTTGCCATATATATATTTTATAATTATATATTTATAATTTTTTTAAACAAAACAAGAAAATTAGTTTTTCTGAGCAGAACTTGTCACATTTTTGTGGTTTCCGGGTGTTTAGAAAACATTTACCACCTGGATATTCTATAAAGTTTTGAATGTATTGCCCACGTCCTCAATTCATAGAATTTATTGATCACAATTATTTGTTAATTATGAAATAGATATTCAGTTTAATAATTTTATGATTGTTGAAATCTTGTATTTAACATTAGTTTGAAGAGCCGTATTTACCATACAGTATTGTTTATGTGTATTTTGTTTTATAGCTGAGCTGTCTGCTTTGTTAGAGATGGTTTCATGTGCAGTTGAGAAAAAAGTGAATTTGGTTGATGGATGAAATATTCCATACATGTCTATTAGGTTGATTTGATTAATAATATACTTTACTCTAAAGAGTCTTTACTTAGTTTATGTCTGAATGACCTCTCTATTGGTAAGAGAAGTGTATTCAAACCATCCAATATTATTGTATTGGGGTCTACTTGAGTTTTTAATATTGATTTCAGATAGTTTTATGTATCTAAGTGCACAGTAATTTAGGGCATAAATATTTACAATCATTATATTTTCTTGTTGGATAATTTCCTGAACTAATATGAAGTGACCTTCTTTGTCTCTTCTGATCAACTTTTGGTCAGTCTACTTTGTTAGGTATGAGCATAGCTACTCCTGCTCACTTTCAGTCTCTATTTCCATGGTATATATTTTTCCATCCTTTCACCTTCATCCTGTGGATGTTTTCACATGGCAGTTAAGTCTCTTACAAACAACATATATTTGGATCTTGTTTTTTAATCCATTCTGCTAATCTATGTCTTTGATTGAAGAGCTTAAATAACTTACATTCCATGTTATTATAGAGATAATTTTTATTTGTGCCATTTTTTTTTTATTTCTAATATTAATTCAAACTTGATTCTTCTTTGATTGACTATTCTTCTAGTCATGGAGACTCATTCATACACTGGCTCTGATACTTATTTTTCAGTTATTATGTGTGAAATATTTAAAATAGTATATTTTATAGTGCTGTATTAGTTACAAATTCTTTAAGTTTTTGTTTATCATAAAAAGCTTTAATTTAATCAATTCTGCATGAAATTTTGACTGAATATAGGAAATATGGCATTTGGGTATTATTTTTTCCCTGTTCCCTTGATTCTTCATATGAATATCTTTTCTACTTTTATGCAAGGGACTATTGAGTGAGTGTCTTTCACTTAAGGGTTTCAGACTGGGCAAAACATTCAAGCATTGATACTCCTTTGCAGTACACATCCTCTTCTGTGCCCAATATCTAACACTTCATCAAGAGAAGATACTAAACCTTACTAACTGCAGTCACCTCAGAATGAAGCCATGAACTTATAACCCATAGGGGGAAAAATTTTGTTGACAATGTTTTCTACAGTTCCTCTATTCCAGTTCCTCTAATTCAGTATTGTGGTAAAGTTCTTGAATTTATTGAGAAATTACTTACTAAAGATAATACAATTACTATTACACTGCACATAATAAAATAATATAAACTAAGATAAAAAGAAGGAAAAATGGGGGAGATTTTTGAAAGCACGGGTAATGCAAGAACAAGAGAGACTAAGAGGAACAAGTATAAACCTGAGCTAGAAAACCAAAGACAGAATGAATCCACCAATGCTTTGAAATATTAGAAGAAATGTAATCAATTGGGTTGAGGGCTGCAACATAAAATAATAAAGGAATATTTACCTATTCAATATGAAAAGTAACTTCTATAAGATTCAAATTGACATTAGAGATATCTGTGATATTCTATGCTGAGGTAGAGAGACTTCTTATTGAGTTTTCCTGATTTGGATTTTATCAATATTTGGGACTTCTAAAGAAGCCCACCACTCCTCAGGTTTAACCTTAAGTTTCCTTGAATGTGGAGGTAATGATCAACATCAGCTCCCTTCTGACACAATTCTAAAGGGACCCCTCTGATCTTTGGTGTGTCCAGGTACCTATTAGTTTTCTGGTGTGTCTGTGGAAATGGTCCTTAAATATCTGACTTAGCAGCCAGATTACTGCCGAGGGGGTACAGTCTTTTGTATACTCCTAAAGAGAAGTTCCATACAATACTGTCAAAACAAATGTGCACCCCATGTATATTTCACAGTGTGTAGGATGCCCTGGTCTAAGTTAGAGGCACTGTAATCTGTTTGATGTGGCACTGGGTTGCCCATGGGAGGGTATAGGACAACTGCCCCCTCTGGAATGTACCAATTGCAGGGCATGTATCTGGGAACACTGGGTAGTAGTTGTTGTCTATGTGATACTGTCCTCTGAGCCCCCTTTTTGTGTGTGTACTGTCATTGTGTATGTACTGAAGTTCTCCACTGGCTACTTGGTGCTATCCTCAGAAAATACCTTCTGTATGTCCGGGCATTTGAATGAGGAATTGAGTTGACTGGTGACACTTGGATTCATAGCTGTGGACCCTCCTAGAGGTGATGGAGTCCGTGAGCTACTTTCCCAGTTGCCATGGTTTTATCACCAGGCAGGGCTTGTTCACCAGTGCAGAGGCCCAAGTTGGCATGCTTGGAGGGTGTTGCATCTGCTGGCTATTTCTGATGGGCATGGGATTGCAGGGTGCAGGGGTCAGGGCTGTTGCTAACTGCTTCAGAATGCTGAGCACCCACTCCTTTGTATAGGAGCTTCTTTATAGAGGCACACAGCTTGCTGGTGCTCTGCAATTGTGGAATCTGTGAATTCAGGCTTTCTCTGGGCAGTCTGTGGCACAAAAGACTCCACCCTGGATGATGTAGATAACTATGGTACCATCCTCATGACTGGAGTAGAGTATTAGTTGGCCCACCTTCTCCTGAGCTCCTATGACTAGAGGCTGTGAATTGCTGAGCACCTGCCTCTTTATAGAATGCTAAGACCTTGATAGGTTCATGCAACTTTGGGCCCTGTGGGTACAGGATATTTGTGTGTGCTCCATGGAACAGAAGTTTCCACCTTGGCTGCTGCAGATTAAGGCTTTGACTGTTACCATTATAGGTCAATTGGCCCATCTTCTCTTGAGTTTCTGCATAGGCTGTGGGGAACACTGGGTTGGATTAGCACTATCTACAATAGATTTGCTGTTGGGTCAGCTACATCCTAATCTACTTGTCTGAAACAAGAGAAAACAGGACTTGGTAGACTTTAGCTAACAGTGACCTCCTGAACAAATTACTGAGACAACCTGCTTCAGAGGTGTTCTCTATGGTTTTATTACTATCTCTAAGTGGGAAGAAGCTTTACTGATTTATTTTTTTCTAGGAAGGCTGGCTAGGTGTGAACTTTACAAAATGGCTGCTTTGCCCAGCATATCTTTCTGCCCACCATTTGGGCTGAACTGTTTGATCTCCTTCCCTGTCTCTGCTGCTCCTGTCCTGTTTAACTTGGGCTGATTTTCTTTCCAACTGTTGTAAAGGAAGTAAGCTTATGGGATTTTTCTCTCACTATTTCTCTGTTATGCTTCTCCCCTGACCTCACACTGGTCACTGTTCAGAGTTATAGTTTAGATATGCAGTGTCCCACAAAAGCTTATGTGTGAGACAATGAAAGAAAGTTTAGAGGTGAAATAATTGGGTTGTAAAAACCTCAACCTAATCAGTGCATTAATTCACTTGAATGGGTCAACTGGGTGATAGCTGTGAGCAAGTAGGACACGGCTGGAGGAGGTGGGTTGCTGGAAGCATGCCTTTGGGGTATATATTTTGTCCCCAGTGAACCAAGATTAACCTCTCTCTGCATCCTGATGGTTGTGTTCCAATCTGCTTTCCTCTTCCACCATAATGTTCAGCCTCACTTTGAGTCCAGAACAAAGGAGCTAGGCATCCACAGACTGAGATCTCTGAAATAGTGAGTGCCAGACAAACTCCCCATCCCGCTAAAATTGTTCATCAGTTCTTTTGGTCACAGCGATAACAACAACAAAAAGCTAATTAAAGTGTGAGTCAAGGAATTATTTTCTTATTTCCTACTCCTTCCACTACTTCAGGTCTGAGCTATGGAGGAGTTCAGGGTCCCAGCCTAGATCCATTCCACCAATTGTCCTCATTCTAGCTAATTATTTTACTTATATTTCCTTTATTATTCAGCTTCTCTAATACACTGTTTTTTTTTTTCTGTTTTTTTCCTCATCTTGAAATAACCCTATTTTATTCTGAAGTTTCATCGTCTTCCATCTTCCTTTAAATACTGGTGTTTGGGCCATTTTTCTAATTTCTACTTTTCTATGCTCTATTTACCCATCTCGATAGTTCTTACTATAACCTAAATGCTGATAATACAAATGTGTGAGTGTGTGTGCATGTGTGTGTTTACACATGTGTGGATTTATTGTTAGTGCTTCTCATAATTTAATTTTCATTTGAGTCACATAGAATCTTGTCTAAAGGAAGATTGTAAGTCTTTATTTCTGGGATGGGACCTCAGATTCTAAATTTCTAATAAACTCTCATATTATACAGATGTTATTACCCTAAAGATAATATTTTGATTAACAAAAGTTTTGATAAATCTTTTGCATTCTATTCCCACCCAGTCAATTTTTATTGAATATCCCTACTTGATGGTTCCAATGGGACTCATTCCACCTTTTTAAACAAATTTACAAACATATCTTCTCAAATTTTCTCCTCCTTCTTGTTCTCTAATTGCATAAAACTTTCAGACAAAAAAATTGCCTTAATAAGAAACAAAAAAATTGGTCATAATTTCTCTCCATTCTTCAACACACCACTTCCAATCAACTATCAAGTTTCAGTAATACCTAATTAGACATGTCCCTTATTACTCAACCCCTCAGCTTTGACTTTATTTCAGAATCATCAAATTTTGCACTGATTACTTGAACTCCAAAAATAATTTTCCTACCTTATATCTTCCACACTTCAATTATGCTCTAAATTATCTCTTACAGTGACTTCTCCAAACCACAAAGTTGATGCTGTCATTTTCACAGATAAAGGCTTCTTTTATATTTTAGTACATAATTGGAACATTTTAGCACACTTTATTGTCTTACATATCTACACAGTCTATTAACTCCCCTCCTTGTTCAATATATTATACTTATCATATAGGAGATATGGATTTCCTTATCCTTATGCCTTTGTAAGTAGGCTCTTATTTTTCCCAGAATGACCTAATTGCATTTTTCTGCAGTTGAAGAGATTTCCACTTTTCACAAGTTATGTTATGTTATCTAACCAGCAACAACTAGCCCTGTTTTGAGAAAAAAATACCTATTTTATCTCACATATATATATATATATATATATATATATATATGTATATTGCATTGGAGCTTTTTTCAAAAAAATATCCTGTAATCATCTGCTTGACTTTCTCTCCTGTTACCCTAAAAATTCCTCAGAGAGAAGATGGGTCTTATACATTTGTGTATACCCAGAGTCTAGAACACTGTCTAGGATATGATAGTTTTCCCAAATTATCTTTTAATATGTTTCTTGAGTCTCTTAAAAAATAGAGAATCCTATCCTAACTATTTTTTGAACATGCAAAACATAAATTGTCAACTATGAAATTTTAATATTTAATATTTTACTGTACTTTGTTTTTAAATCATTTAATATATTAGATATTATTGTCAAGTCAAAGGCTCACATATACTGCATAGATCAGATCAGCCACCCATTATGTGTAATCTGTCTTCCTGTGATAGTTTTATAATTTACTTCCATTTTTCATCTTCTACTTCAATCCAACCTATACATCTTTATCTTATTATTCTTGAGATTTTCAAAATACTACTTCCTTCTTCAGGAATATTTTTACTTTCTACATCATGTTAAATACAATTATTCTATTTATATCAACTAGTCTGTTCAGACTGCTTTAACAAAATACATGTATTAGGTAGCTTATCAACATGAGAAAGTGTTTCTTACATTTTTAGAGGCTAAATATTTCAAGATTAAGAATCTGTTAGATTTAATGTCTGCTAAAGACCTACTTCCTGGCTCATGTGCTGTCATATACTCACCATAATCATAAATGGAGAAAATATGAGTGATGGGGCCTCTTTTTGTAATGGCATTAAATCCACCTTTTTGCAAGGGCATTAAACCTATTTTTATGCTCCCCACCTTCATTATCTAATCACTTCCCAGAGGCAAACCTCCTAATACTATGACTGTATGGGATTGTGAATAAATTAATTTGGAGAAGATATATACATCCAGTCCATTCCAACAAACAAGATCTTCTATCATGTGGTCTCACTATAACTTTGGAATTTCCCCCATAAAATTTTCTTGTATATAACCTCTACACTTCTGTTTAGTTTTCAGTAAACATTTTTTATTTCTGTGACTTAACACATATGTTCCCTTCGTGAGGACATATGTTATATCTTTCCAATTTCTATTTAAATTCTAGTTCTCTTTTAAAGCCCCTTTCTCTAAATTTAAGCAAATTCTCCATCTGTCAACTTCTACAGCATTCTATCTGTAAGATTTTAAGTCACTTATTCATTTTTTGTATTGTTAGTAGTATTTAAAGATGTGTCTTATTTTCTCTTCTGAATGGAAAGCTACTGGTGTATAGAATTTATATCAAAATTATTTTAGCATTTAATCCTTTCTCTAGCCCAAGGGCAATAGGAGAAAGAAAAGAAGAAGAACAAAGGCCTCTGAGGCAGAAAGAGACCAAGCTACTGCACAGTATATTTATGCCTAGATACTTAAGGCAAAAGATGTGGCTATTGATGTGCAGAATCACGGAAGGAAAGCAAAGCGTCTTTAGTAATAAAATCATAAACCAAGAAACTTTCTGCATAGTGATCAAGTCTTTTTTTCAGTAAAGTAGGAAAACCATGGGACACACTGAATAGTTCAGTTTAAAAGTTAAGATTATACTTTAAGATGACTGCTATTTAAGAATTATATAATATAAACTAGAAAAATAATCTAAAACTTATCCAGGTACATTTTTAAAAATAATTATTTAGTAATCAATTTAAAGGATGTAGGAGATAATAGGGGCATACTAGGTATAAATGTCATATACAAGTTTATTTGAAAAGAATTTATCCTTTCTACTACAGCAAGATTTTAGTTTACAAAGGAGTATATAATCAGATGAGCCAAGAAATGTTACTATAAAATGTATTCTGCCTGTGTTTTATTATCTATATATCCAGTTGTACACAACAAGTCATACACAAAAACATACTTATATATAATTATGAAGTACATATTATAAATATAAAACACTTATATTTATAATATATAATGTATTGTATAAAATAATATATTGTACATAATTATGGCATATAATTATAGATATTTATAAATAAATATATACAAATTATATGACATAAATGTATACAAGTATGTATTACATATAATATTACACATAAATATTTAATCCAATGATAATTTAAAATTTTTGGACTCTTTGATTTTTGAAGACACCACAAATAACTAAATAAATGATATCTGCTACATCATAAATTACCAGTGGTACTCTAAAGGGCTCACTACATTTTTATGCTTAAATAATATAATCTAGATAAAATGTATATATTTTGTCCTTGCTTTTTCTTTTTCTTTCTTTTTTTTTTTTTAATGTGGCATCGAGGATCGAACCTAGGGCTTCGCATGTGCTAGGCAAGGGCTGTACCATGGAGCTACTACCCCAGCCCCATTGTGCTTGCTTTTTCTTAAAAGGGAAAGTTATCATTCTACCTCTATGGTTTGGTTTATCTGATTGACAAGGAATTCAGCTACTCTAATGGCATAATACGAGATCTAATTTCAAGGCATTTTTAATAAATCAGAGATGTTCTTTCCAATATGTTTTTGATAATAACATTCCTCAAGTATAATATCTAAACCTTTTTATGTGTATTTAATAACATTCTAATGTCCTTATAACATTCCAACTTCTGTTAAGTATTAGGCAAAGTTCTGCTTCTTTCCAAAAGCTTCTGCAGATATTAAATAAATATCTTTGCATTCTCTAAGCTTTCGATAAATTCCAAAATCATCGTAGTCTTTTCTCAACATATACATTTCCATTGGTTTCAACTGAATCTGGAAGTATGCTCATTTTAAACAAAGAATTCTTGAACATCATATTTTCTTCAATATTAATGCCATAAAATATATCAAAAGATATTCTTTATAGTTACCTGGTATTTATTTTAAGAGTCATACATTTTATATATATATATATATATATATATATATATATATATATATATATATATATATAATGTTAGATATGTAATTCTGTCTGTTCTAAGCATTTTCTGTGATAAAGACCACACAAGATATAAACACTCAGAAATCTTATCCTGAAATTGCTTCATCATAACCTGTGACACATTGAATTCTCTTCTTCAAAAGCATATTCTGGTCATTTCTGCCATCCCTATCTTTCTACTTTAAATACAGCTGAGGATTCCAATTGGGTGGGAATTGATTCACGTAAATACCATCTGGTTCCTTAGTTAAATGTAGCTTAATAATTCAGAGCTTTCCCATAGCCATCATCATATCTACCAACCTCACTGACTTGTTTCAGAATTTCACTTGGAGATAAAGAACATGCTTTTGAAGTACTACCCTAAATTATGAGATCAAACTATCTTCCATTTTAGATTTTTTTCAAATAAAAATAAATTGTCAAATGGTGTGAAGTTCCCCAAATAGAAGGATCTTGTTCTCCAGAAATATGTCACCACATGGCCTCTTTTATTCTAAGCAGGAGTATCTCAGACAAGTGGTTTCCAACTGTCCTTAGAAATGGGTTTCCTCTGCTCCTAAAATTCTTATTTCATGGATATTAGAACCTGCTGTGTTGTTTCAAACTATGTAACCCGAAGAGAAATAGTAAGCTTGAACATTTGTAGATGAATTTTTCTTCATTTATTTTTACCAAAGTTTAACAAATTATCATTGTTATGCTTTTAAGTAACTCCAAAGGATGACTCACATTTATGACCTAGCAGAGAGAAAGGAAAGTAAAAGAAATCTTAAGATCTTTTGCTCTTGCTTGTACACTCCATGAGGTAAGAAACAGATAACCAACTGCCTAAAATAAGGTGTTTTTCGTATGCTGCTAACCTGCAGCTAAATGCCAGTGGGAAAGAGGGAAAAATGAATTTAATTCACTGAAGCTAGTTATTGTTCCAAATAATTGCTACAGTAGAATAATACCTTTTGGAGATTCATGTGTGTGGAGGGGAAGATAGCTGTTGGTTTCTCACCAGGAACACAATTTCTTTTCTTATCTGTTTCAATGGAAGAAGAAAAGCAGCCTACATCAGAGATCCAGATCAGAAAAACTGCACTGAAAAATAAGTAATTCCAAAACAAATATCCAAATGCCAGAAAGAGAAATCTAAGCAAAATATCACATCAAAATATTCTGTGAAGAGCCCTTGTTTCTTTTAAACACAAAGATGCTTTTTAATTACATATATCTATATATTCTAAAAATTATAAGAATTCTATTTTGTACATGGTAAAAAAATCTAATAGCCATATCCATATACAAATATCTTTATAATGTTCCACGTCACATATTAACCTATCCATAACCCCAAGATACTCTTTTCATTTATTTTAATAACAGTTTTTCCTCTTTGAACACACTTAACCAGACCCAGGTATTATCCTAACATGAATCCCCTTCTTTATATAAAACACACACTGTTCACCCATATTTCTAGGCAGAATGCAAAGCAGGTCCACCACCTTGTGCCTGTCTCCACAAGCTTGAGTTCCAACCACATCTAGTGCTATAGGTCAGCCTGAGAAAGATTATGAGCAAACTGAAACTAATTGCTGTGGAAATACTGGACAGTTAATTTGAGAATGACTTACAATACTAAATGGTAACTATATTGAAGTGATTAATAATACCTCAATCCTAGAATGGTTTGTGGTCATTTACCAACATGTCATCAGCAGTAGAAGCTTTAAGTCAGAGGCAACTGGCAAAGAAAAGCAGGAGAAAAGGACCATTTGCTAACAAACCTCTGAAGGTCACTCAGTGACAAGTAGTCAAGACTTAAAGTAACATGTTTAAATTCATTCCTGTGGATCAGTAGAGACTCGGTAATGGATGTCACTGGGTAGTCTTCCAGTAATTTCCTCTGCTTGCTATCTTTACATGGACTGTGTCTCCAAATAATGGAGATGAATTTAGGTTTTCTGTTCTGAGGATCCAGAAAATATTTGAAAGTGAATTCAGATTTTAAAGTCTATTTAATGTCATGCTTTTACAGATTACAGATTTCATTGTATTTGTTAATAATTAAATAATTTATGGATCAGTTCTAAATCACCTGTAGAAACTCATATTTTTAACTGTTTACATTTTTTGAAATATTCAAAATGTCTTATTTCATGGGGTTGAACCAACACTATCTTCTAAGATCCAATTTGATGTCAAATTTTACTTTTTTTCCTTTACAAACTAACTAATCTATTAATGAACTAAACTATTAATAGTAGTACCTAATGTATGGGAATGCTTGTCATTTTAACAAATGACAGTATTTTAAGTATTTTTGCTATGTGGAACTCATTTATATCATTTAACTACTAATAGAAATCAATGAGATCAGTAATATTATTACTTCCATTTTAAAAGAGAAATGGAGTCACAGAGAGATACAATAACTGATCCAAGATCATCTAAGTGGTAAGGAATGGAGCCAATATTCAAGCCCTGGATAGTCTGGCTCCAACTCCCACAATCTATCCCTCCCTCACAATGCATCTTTACCTTAATGTTTTTCCAAATTCACTTTCTCAAGCTAAAAGATTAGGAATCACAAGTGTAGAAATCTACCCAATTTAATGTCATCTCTGCACCAGAACAATGGGGCTAGGTGACTGGACATACATACACCCAAAAATGTTTTCCACTAAAATCTGAAATTTAATTAGTTACATTCAGTCATCTTTACCCTACTGGTTTCTCTTCATTTATACTAATTGAAGGCTATTTGGACTAATTTGCCCTTTTGAAATGGGCATCTGTCCTAGTGCCTGGGACTGCAGCCAGGAGCACATGAAGGTGAAGGGTGAGTTGATAGCTCTTGGACAGTATCCTGGAAATCTTTCATCACTTATACGTCTGGTGATTGATGCTACTGTTGTGTGTGAGATCTCAGAGAAGGCTGTTGATTATCAGGGCTTTCTCTATGGGTGAGTGATTTTATGCAGTTGCACAGGGCTCCACCTTCAAAAGTGCCTCATGCGTGGCTTAATATTCTTCTATCACCATGTTGAATTAATTAAAATTTTTTTAAAAAATTTGTGTTTCCTAAGAAAGGTGGGTGAATAGAGTATGCATGTGAGCAAAGCAGATATGTATATTACACATATCTACTATTCCTTTCTCCCCAATTGCATATAGTTTGTGTTGCTCCTTGAGCACAGAATGCCAGTGGATCATGATGTATAGGAATTTAGTTGCACTTAAAGCCAATACAGGTTGTGTGTCCCTAGACCAAAATGCTGAGGACCAGAAGTATATGGCATTTAAGACTTTTTAAAAAAAATTTTGGAATAGTTGCATATACCTACTGAGATATCTTAGGAATAGGACCCATGTCAAAACCTAAAATTCATTTATGCTTCATATGCATTCTATACACACAGCCTGAAGGTAATTTTATACACTATTTTTATTGTAGTTGCCTCTTAACAGCAATCCATTACTTGAAGTCAGTTGTGAAATTTTCCTCCTGTGGCATCATGTTGGGGCTCAAAAGCTTTTATGTTTTGGAAAATTCCAGATTTCATATTTTCAAATTAGAAGTGTTCAACCTGTAGATGAGAAGCCTTTCACACCTACAACTAAGTAAATGAATGAGAAAGGATACCTCTCTGTAAGTTCCAAAATACCATGTTCTCTTTTTGAGCTACAATTTACCTCAAAAGCAAAAGGATGGCAATGACATTCTAAGAATTACAAATAATCAAGGAGCCTCTCCATATCCTTTCTTACTTATATGACTTCTCTGGGATAGACAGTTATTATCACTGAAAATGGCAACAGAGAAGGGAAAGAAAAGGTAGAAAAATCCAGATTTTCTTCTTCTTTGAGTTTTTCCTTACTCATCAGTAATGTTAAAGGTGGAGAATGTTGGAAAACTATGTGTTAAGAAGTGAAATATAAGATATCAAGACAGTTTTGTGCCAGTACTTTCATTCTTTTGATAAGAATTTTGAAGTATTTATGCGTGTATGAGCTATGAAATCTGAATTGTGTCACTTTGTTGATTCCACTTGAGCTAAGTTCTCTTATATTTACATTTAAAATGTCATTTCATAATATAAAGTTGATCAGTAAAAATCACAGTAATAACTTTACATTTTAATTTTTCCTTAGTTAGAACACTAAATAGCAAACATAAACACAATAACAGATTGAAACACAGTTTGCCAAAGAAATTGAAAAGCTCTAGAATTTAGTATTTGTATTACATTGTTTGTTCTGCTGTTTGGACAAGGGGTCCCACAAGTGGTCCCACATTTTCATTTTTGTATTGTGTTACAAATTATGTAGCCAGTTTTCACACCCATACATGGTCTCTCCGTAATACTGAATTTTATGAAATGTTTTTTTAGTTCATGTGATTTGTTCTCTTATTTTGATAATATAATAAACTATATTAAAGAGTGATGTTATATAGTGTGGGAAAGTACTGATTGCTTCCTCTTGTTCACTCTTTCCATTTTCTCTAGCCCTAGAATTTTTTCTCTGGTCTGTTCTAGGAAGAGAAGGTGGGAGATGGCAGCAGAATAAAATTGGACTAGCAGAATGAATTTTCTGATGACTGCTCTCAAACATTTTGTGTATTTCAAACTCTCCCTCCCACTGTCTCTGTGATATTCAGATCTTTAGAACCAAACTCATAAATCAATTATTTTGTATATCTTTGCGATTTTGAGACCATCACACCCTCCCCTGAGGCAAGATGACGGACAGATTCCAGTGCTTGGGTGGAAGAAGGAGCAGTGGACAATAGAAAATATGGGTTGAATGTCAATGAATATTTCAAAAATGCCATCTTTCCACTTTGCTCTGCTATAATAAATTAATGTGTCATGTGTTAAGTTGATATATTTTTTTAAACTACAAACATCTCCATTCTCTAAGGTAAGCCATTATATAAGCATACAACTATTTTAAAACCTTTTATCTTTTCTTGACATATCTGTGCTTTGACCTTGCAACAAGCTATGACTACCTGATGAATTTCAGTATGTTTTTGTACCACTTTTCCTATGTGGGATTTCTTATTCCTCTGCTATTCTTTCTCATCATTAGCATAGAGGGTGTTAACTTATTGTTACCAAATTGTTTCACAGAATATTAAAACTTCTCTAAAATCTTTTAAAATTCTACTTCTTTGTACATGTAATAGATTGCAAAGTCAATTTCCTTGTTACTTTTGAGGGAGTTTATAGGGCTCAAACCAGAAAGAAGAAAACTAAGACATCTATATATATATATATATATATATATATATATATATATATATATTTTTTTTTTTTTTTAAAGAAAGAGAGAGAGAGAGAGAGAGAGAGAGAGAGAGAGAGAGAATTTTAATATTTATTTTTTAGTTATCGGCGGACACAACATCTTTGTTTGTATGTGGTGCTGAGGATCGAACCCGGGCCGCACGCACACCAGGCGAGCACGCTACCGCTTGAGCCACATCCCCAGCCCCGACATCTATATTTTATAGAGTCTTCAGCAATGAAGGATAAACAGTGTCCTCTGGCCTTAAGAAAAGAAAACCAAACAAGTTCTGCAACTACCATCCCTGCAAATGGTGTCTATAGGCCATAGTCATCCCCAAGAATCTGTGTGGGATGAGCTAGAGGAGCCTCTGTGCACACCCAAATGCACAGTTGCTGAAGTCTCTTATATAAGATAGTGAGGTATTTGTATATTATCTATAATATCCTCCTGAAACTTCAAATTATGTCCAGATTACTTATCATACATAATACATACTGTATAATTGCTGCACAAATAGTTATCCTACTGACTTGTTTAGGGAATAATGACAAGAAAAAAGTCTGTACATGTTCAGTACAGATGCAAATTTTTTAAAATATGTTTAATCCATGGCTGATTGAATCTAAGTATGCAGAATCCAGATAGGGAAGACCCATTTTATATTATTTTGATTTTAAGATACACAGTTATATCGTATTTTAAATATCTGAGATAACTGCCTTTATGATCAATACCATCTCACAGATACATAGGCCCAGCAGTTCAGATGTGTTCCCACTGATATTCATGTTAGACAGTGTATCCAATGTATTAAAAAAAGCCAGCCTCAAAGCTAGCAGAATGAGCACCAGGGACATGGCAGGAGATTCTGGAGACAACAGTGGAGGAAAGATTTGACACCTCCCTTCCCTACCCCAGTCCAATCAGATATTTCTACAGGGGAAATGCCAGCAGAAGGCAGTCACAGAAACAGCTCCAAGGCCGAGTCTCTAGTTCCCCAGATTTGTATAACTGCAAAGCCTACCTAAAAGCTGAGGACACTGTTCATCATGTCATTTATGGGTTCTGTTAATAAGTGCCTCATCTCCACAACTCTTTCCTCAATATTCAGTGGAAGGCAAAGGTGTCAATGATTCTAATCCCAAGTGATTTTGAAGAATCGGACTCTGAATATGAGGTAAAAATAGAAATATTTTGAACAATTTATTTGTATCTTTTGGTTTTACATATAAAATAATAATATATCATAACACCCATCAGAGTCTAAAATTTTTTAAGAATAAAACCTGTGAACAAGAGTATATTGTGGCATAGTTTAGTTGACATTGTTTACATGGATTAATGCTGCACCACCTGGTTGACAGTAATTTTGAAACCAGAGATAGGGGAAGGAAATTGTGTTTCTTACAAAGGGTATTATCAATGGAGAAGAAATCTGTGCTCAAGTCCTATGAAGTTAAATAAAGAGCATTTCAAGAAAATAATCACACAGATTAGGAGTGACTAGATGGGAAGTGAACAACTCCTGAGAAGGATGGAGTAGATGCTTGCACAGTTTATTTGTTTATCTATTGTGAAACTATGTGAATAGAAACAAAGAGAATTGGGAAGAGACCTCAGAACAATAATAGAAAAGCTGACGTCTTCATCCTTAGATTTTGCAAACATTGGTTTGTTTCAAACAGGTTAAGTTACATCTTAGTAGACATGTTTGTTCCTTTTAGTTCACAATCCACACAAGAGATTGAATCCCAAGGTTAGGGGTTCAAAGCTCAAAAAGTTGAAAAATTATACCATTGATAGAGAGCTGGGATGGATGAGTGGAAGAGACTGCATCAGAGTTGGAGCGCCCAAGTCAGGAAAGAGGATCTTGGAGAAGCCCCAAAGTTCTTCATAAAAAATCATTTTCCAGATGCCTCACAGGAAACAGCAAGGACACGGACACATAATCACATACACCATTATTTAAGAAGACCTGCCCACCCTCTCTCTGCCTGCCCATCTCCACAGTGGCTAAAATTCAATGAAGGGGGAAGAAAGGAGAATAAAAAGCAGGTAATTCTAGCAAAGAGTTAAGCCACTGCTTAAGAACAGAGGAAGAGATAAAATTGGAGTTTTCAATTGGATTGAACTTATAATAACTGGAAATTAAAGGAAGGCTTTGGGGTCTGCCTGGAATGCTGTTAAGAGACTTTGAATTAGGTATTTGACAGAGCACAGTTGAAGGATGTGATTGGAAGAGATAAAAGTTCAGACTGCTCCATTATCCAGTTACATTTATGTGACAAGCATTTTAAAATATAATAAATCTTCCTCATATTCTCCTGCCTGAGCAAACCATACAAAAACAAACACAAAGGAGAGATTTACAGAATCTATATTCCCATCCAGTTGAACTCTAAAGATTTCACATAATCTCAACCTCCAAACTAATTCATCAAGTGCTTCGAATACAATGCTAGAATTATTTTCTGGGCTATATTTTCAGACAATGCTTCTAATTGTACTTTTTTTTTTGGTAACAGCCCACTAATCAACAATTCTAGTTGTAACATCAATAGCATAGCTCTTAATAATCTTTTTCCAATAGTTTCTGGTTCACTGTTAGCCTACTTTGAATGATGCCAAAGTACATTTTCATTGTTGGATTTTAATTTTGTTTGCACAGAATGTTTTATATCATTTTAAGTAACTCAGTTATGCTAAAAGAAGTTGAGAACTATATCTGTGTGTTCAATCTGATTGACTTCAAAATGATGTAGTAACTCCTCAGAGGACATAGAATTATTTTATAAAATCATACTTTGTAAAAACCAGTGAGCAATTGGAACAGAATTTATTGCCCTATAAGGTGGACCTAATGAATTTAATATATAATCAGGGTAGTCTTGTTGACCAGAGATTACTGATTATAGTCTAGAAATGGGAGACTGTCAACAGGGAGAATATCCTATATATAGTGTCTAACCACAACAATTAAAAAGTGCTCTTAAAGGAACTGATTTTTATGGACATAAAAATAGGTATCTAGAAGAATCCCATAGTCTGCTTTATGTCCATGAGACACATGCCCAAAACTTCAAACCCACAATGGAAGCTTACACCTATGACAACATTAATAATGAGGGAGAGCAGGTGTGGCCCATGGGAGGAGGAGGAAGATAACTTTGACACAAACCAGATTGTGAAATGTATGAAGAGAGCCTTCAGTGGAAAACTTACTCATTAATAAATCTAGATGATGTCAGACTCGAGCTAAAACCTGATTTTGGGAGAAGAAGATGGTTCCAAATATAATAAATATTTAACTCATGCTTACTCAGTCTTTTGAGGAAAAACAAATTCACTGTGTGGACAGCAACTGAATGAAGTGCATTTCTAGAGACCCAACCCCAGTTTCAGCAGGCTGTCTCCCATTGTGGAATACCCAAACACTAAAGGAGAAAGGATAGTGGCTACAAGTTAGGTAGAGAAGTAAACAGCTTAGATCTGCAGGAAGAGATATGGGGAAAATTCTGAAGGCAGTGAAGAATGAGGATGCCCCAAGTATCCAGATTGAAGGGCTGAGTAGAGTCCTATATTTAGTAACAGGTTTCTTTTGGAATTATCATAGATAAGCAAGAGATAACCACTGTGATACTGATAAGGTTGGTGTTGGGGATCTTTCATTCAGTGAAATCTGGAGATCAACTACCAAAGTGAATTTCCTCAAAGTCAGAACTTTATTATGGGAACCAGTAGATGTTTGGCATGCTAACTTGTATGAATTACAAAAAAAAAAAAAAAAAAAAAAAAAGTAGATTAAATTTAAATAAGATCCAACTCATATTCTCAAATATCCTTAATAAAATGACTAATGCAGTATAAGTAGTGTTCCTCAATATAAAAGGACACAATATATTCAAGTAGAAATAGGAAAAGAATAAAGAAAGGAAGAAACTTGTTCCTCATTACCTACCTAGCCCTGATCTAAGCCTCATAAATTAATTTTCTATGTGTGTTTGCAAATAGTTTTCACTCAACTGCATCGAAGTGTAAAACTAAATAATGCAAGCATTCTTCATTTCCTTAGGATAAGTATTTTATTACCAAATACATGAATAATTATTCTTGCAATATGCATGCCAAAAAATTGACATAGCTTTAGAAAGGAAAAGAGAAAGAGGGAATAGAAATATAGAAACGTAAGAAATATTTACAGAAAAATTTTCAAGTCTAATGCTAATTTTATTTTTAGACACTAGGGATGAAATTGTGCATAAATCTATTCCTTTACGTGGATATTTTTAGTAGAACTTTCATCTTGAGTCCTGCCTTTACACAACATTTTTAGTGGCTCCAAAAGGATGGTGCAATTACAAGTTGCTGAAATAGTATTTTCTTGCTTATAAGTGACTTTTTATATTCCTGACATAAACCTCAATTAGTAAGCAGTTATTACTGTGATTAATACTATTGAAAATTTAGCAGTTCTCCTGAATTATATGACATCTATTCTTATCGTTTTTTATAAACCTTATTCATTGTTAAGTGTTTTTAATATTTCTTATTTTAAGTTAAATAGACAATTATTTCACATCACATGAAATGTATTTTGGAACCTTAATTATATAAGATACATTCAGACCTAGAATTAACAACAAATACCTGATATATGGGGGAGAAATGGTGAAAACTACCACTATAGACCATAAAGTTGGTTTCACATTTACTCCTTATTGCACAACTGGTTACAGACAGGCACAAGAACATGAACCAAACAGATGGGCCAGAACCTTTCCTGCTACTTAATTCAATCATAGGTGTATACAAAATATGCCTGTGCAGGCACTAACAATTTTTTAAAAGATCAGAGTACAAGAGTTAATAATAGATTTATAAAAATTTCAAAAGTCTAAACAAAGCTGCCAAGAAAAACTTTATCTAAGCTGTGCAAGAAACTAAATTATTCAATGTAAAGTGCTGTTTGCAAGTATAAAAATTTGAAGACTTCGATTTCCAGTTCAAGCAGTACAGCAGCCTAGAAAGTCTAAAGGGCCCTCATTTTCACAAACAAGAAAATATTCACTATTAAATACTTTTATTGTATTCCTTGATTTAGGGAAGGGAGGGGGGAAGAGAAAGAGTGCATAAAGCAGAACTTGACCTAAACTTTGAACTTTAAGCCAAAAGGAGAAGTAGGCCTGCATGTATGCAAATAAAGGAAGACTATCCTAATATTCTCTGGTCCACAGCAAGAGGAAGGGATTGATACATAGTCAAGAAAGGACTAGACCTACACTCAGTAGTAGCATCCCCTTACAAGCAAAAGCATATGCAAATTCTCTTCAGAAAAGCACCATAAATTTAGGCCCTCGGGGTTTCCATTAAATAAGAGTTGCATGAGCTGCCAAATGCAGAAGTTCCACCTCTAGCAATAGGACTTATCTTGCAAAAAAAAAAAAAAAAAAAAGAACTTTTTCTTTCTTCAGGTAACAGTCATGAACCTGTATAAAATAATAATAATAAAAAAAAATCCAAAGGAATTGTAGAAGGATCAAAATTAGGCAGAAACTGAAGAGGAGTTAACACTGACAGAAGGTCCAGTACTTTCCTGCTTTTAAAGCTCTTGAACTCCTAGAAGGCCCCTATCATACTAGCTTAAAAAAATGACAGTTCAGAGTTCAGTATTCCCACAGCAGCTGGAAATAGAGAAGAAATTTTTAAAAATGAAAGAAACACCAAGAAGAAGTCCAAGTGCGAAAATAAATCTCCCCAAATTTATAAGTGACCTATGAATTATCCATAGGTAGGGTAGATATAAAGCAGCCAAGTTAAGGATAAAATAACTGAACTGAGACATCAGCCAAAAAACACATCAACACTCTTAATAAGAACACAGTAAACTCATAGTCACCGCACATAACATCAAAGTTTCCACAATATAGTCCAAAATCACAATATATACAGTGAAATAGAAAAATGATACCCATGTTCAAGAGACAAAAAACTTAATGAAGGTCAGCTCACCCCACTTGGTAGAATTAGTATAAAATAACTTTTAAACAGCTATTATTTCTATGTTTAAGACATAAAGAAAAATACCTTCCTAATAAATGGACATATAGAAAATACCAGCAGAGAAATAAAAACTATATTTGATAATGAAAATTCAAGAGCTGAATGATATAATATCTAGAAAAAAAATTTTTTTCAATGCCATTAAGATAAAACTGGACAAAACAGAAGAGTCGCTTGAAGATACAATAATAAAGTTAAACAATCTAAAGAGAGAGGACAAAGTTAAAAAATAAAATCATTGACAGTATACTTTTGGATAAGACTAGACCCTTTCATAGAAGAATTTTAACAAACCCCACCTAGAGAGGTCAGCAGGTGAAAAAGCCAGGTATTATCATATTTCCTCCAGTTCCGTTAGCTCTGAACTGGGGTCACTTCTCTTTATTTAAAATACTGTGACTTGACAGACTATGAATAAATATAAGAGACATATTCCAAATTCAAAGAGCAACATTTTTTATTGTCTTCCTTGTTCTTCCTTTAATACCTTATCAAGAGTGAATTTTAAAATTCATTTGGCAAGTAATAATGTCACTTATGGAAGAAGACGTGTGGACTTTCAAATCCTGGTGACTTAATACCCTTGCCCTTCATTCTTCCTCGTTCCAAAAATAGAACTGACTCAACCCTGTAGCCTATGATCTTATTAGGAACAGATATTTAGCTGTGTTATTCAGAATTACTGAGACATCTGCTTCAGCCAATTCTCTAGATATTTATTCCATTCTAAATAACAATATACAGCTCTCAGGAATTAATGTTTCTTGCTCATCCCAAACCCCTGGTATTTGCTTCATGTCCTGTAATTTCCACATTGTTGTTATAAAAGAAATAAATTAATTCAATTATAACCTAATTCAGATACAAAGAACATTCCTAAAGTTGAAGAATTTCTTTGCAGAGAAAATTTAAGTTAAAATGATAGTTAAGTTCTGTCCATGAAATGTGTCCAAAACATATACACTAGAACACAAAATACTGTAAGTTCAACATGACATAACAATTACTATTTGCCAATTCTTGCTCTAGATGATAGTCAGAAATTAAGTCATATGGTTTTTAATTTTACAGATGAACGAATTGAGGTCCACAGAGGTTTGGCAAAAAGCTACCTGAAGTCTCCCAGCCAGGAAGAGCCAGAAGCAGGACTTTTATTAGCTTCAGGATTTGTGCTCTTCCCATCCAAATCAGCTCGTTTCAGTGCTAATATACTGGCATTGATCATTATCGAGAATGATCAATGTAACGTTCTTCATACATGTCCCCGAAGACAGCATCGTCACCATGTCCTGTTCTGAAGTTCCTGAGGAGGGACCTGGACCTCTCCTGTACTATTTTCATCTAGAGTGCACTTGCTTTTGTCTGCTGAAAGCTGGGGAAACACCCAGGAGCTTTCCAGTCTGCTTTGTCTGTGGGGGTGTGGGTATCAGCAGGCTTCTCTGTTTATCTGGTTGTGACATTTATTGCTTTTCCCAGAACTTTTATCTTAGAAAGATACTTAGAGGAAAGCATAAAGATGATTAAAAACATCACAGAACAAAGCTCAGGTGTGATCAAAAAGAAGATATTAACAGTATACTGATAAAAAAAAAAGGTTTTAAAATGGATTGTATTATCCCTGCCAGTCGTTGAGCTTTATCTGGAAATCCTGAAGATAATGAATTAGATAAAAGAATCTATGGCAAATTAATTAGTAGAATATAGTTTGTCCTGGGTGGGAGCTTACACATTTACATTCTGTTTTTTATTATGTCTTGATACTGGATTTTTCTCATTGTATGCTTTCGCTCTCATCCTTTGAAATATTATGAGTAAATGGACTTATTTTTGTTCTTACGTTCACCTTGCCTCTCACTTAGGTAGTAAGAGAATTAAGGAATGGAGCACCAAAAGGAAGATTAAAGTTAAAAAAAGAAAAGCGGCAAATCAAGGGCTTCTCTGTCTTTCATTTTGTAACTAGTCTCTCCTCAGCCTTCAATAGTGCACACAAAGCACACCATCCACCAGAATAAGCTGAAGAGAACTGAATAAGAGAAACATAAAAGTGAGACAGGGTGTAAAGACAGAAACACCTATGCACTTTCACCCCTACAAAGTAAAATGATGCATACTGAGTGAATTCCATCTGGATTATAATGAGGATGCAGAAAAACTGTGGAATCTATTTCTAGCTTGTCCATCCACTAATAAACACATATAGAAATAAGAGAAATGGATAATTTATAATTACAACTATTTAAAATAATTTAATCTGGCCTTGAGCTATATTTTCATGTTTAGATTTATACACCCTATGCTGATGTGCTGTACATTCACACTTTCCAAAACAATGAAACTGTGTGGTTAAAATGGAAGGAAAAAGGAGAAAGAGCTAATTTCTGTCCTTCTCTATCCTTCTGGTCTACCTCAAACTCTTCCTTTTCCCTCTAGCTCTTCAATTGGTATGTCCCCTGCAAAAAGTTGACTTTGAAAATTTTCAGAAGGACACTGAATAACTTCAGAAGGTCACTTGGTCTTTCCTCCATCTTATCCCTCTCTGCTCAATCAACATCTTATACATCATCTGTCTTATACCACTAAAGACAAAGTGGAGACTTAAATCAAGAAGTAAAGAGAACCTCGGAGTACAACTGCACCTGCAACATACTGTGGCCTGCCAGGTATGGAAAAGACTGCCATGCCCTGGGACTGTGGGGAAGAACACTCATGCTTTTTTCCCCCAGAATGGTTCATTCATTGCTGAATTATAGGTGACCACTTGGCTAACAGAAGAGAAGGCTCAGTTGTGCTATATATTCAAGTTTTTCGATGAAAAAGTATAAATCCTTAATTTTATAGGCATTATTCTAATTTCAAACATTTTAAACTGATACAATTTATTCCAGAAATGACAATGACAACATGGTGACATTCAAAAGACTGCATATGGGAAAGTACAACAAACCTCAAGTTTGCCAGTTTGTGAACGCTGGTGCACATCTTCATCCTTCGTTTAATTTCAGATAGTGAGCTAGAGAGAGGAAGAGAATAAAAATCTCAGATTCCTCACCCCCCCACTAAGTCTTTTTATCTTATACATTATAGCATCGCCTACTACTTTGCTGCAGCACTTAAGAAAAGAGCACACGCATAAAGACTTAGAATAGAATGGAATTCCTTACAATCAATTCGTAGTACAGGCTCTGGAGTCAAAATGGTGCAATTTATATATTCCAGCGTCACCAGTTTCTACTAACTGTGTGAACTCAGAGTAAGTACTTGAGCTGTTTGTGACCCAGATCCCTCATCTACAGAGTAGGAAAAATACTATGCCTCTCTTTAGGTTGTTGTGAAAATACAGCTATTTAATACATGTAAGTGCTCATAAACTACCTCACTTATATCATGCCAGTCAATAGGTGCTTTTGCTGTCATCTAGATCACGATTGGCTTCATTTCCAGCACAAATTTTCCATAGCCATAATCTTGCAATGTTCCCCAACTGATCTTCTTACCCCGGTTAATGACACTCAAGTTATAAGGGGCCTCTCAGTTATCGCACGTTTCTTTCTAAAAACTTGCCTATAGAAGTAAGGAGGAATAGAAGAGTGGATAACACTTAACCTCTGAGGAAGCCAATGGCAATAGGAAAGCCTGGGTCCGCCAATTGACAGTGACCAGGTGATTTCAGATTCAAAAGTGTTGGTTAATTTTATTGGAAGATATTCTGGTGTTGATTTTGTTTTCTGCCAAAGACAAATGCTTAAATATCGGTTTCTGATCCATAAGTCTTTTTAAAGATGCATAATATGAGACAATATAAACAAAACTTTATATAGTTTTTAAAATTTTTATTACAGAATGCATTCTTGAATGCCGTCACTTGTATTATATATTCTGCTTTCATCCATCAAGTTTTCATAGCCGTTGGCATTTTTAGCTATTTGAAAGTTGTAAGTTGCATCACTTAAAATCAATATTATAAAGAAGGCTTTGAGTAAAAAAAAAATCTTTTTTTCTATTATTTGTCTTTAATTTTCTCTCTCTCTCTCTCTCACACACACACACACACACAATTGCCCTTACAGAAGAGAAGCAGCAACTATGGTTGCTTAAAGCAACAGGAATCGTATCACAGAAAACCAGAAGTTCTAGCTAGGTAAAAGATTCTGGGTCTACAGAACTCTCTGTGAAAGAGAGAATAAGCTATGACATCATTCACTAAACCCATTTGTTTGGAAGGAAAAGAGCAATCCTGCCATCTAGTGTTCGTGGGTTGTAAGACAGGGATGATGTTTTCGTTTAAGAGCAGGAATTCTTATCAGCTGTAAGCATCACATTGAGGGAACAACAGTGACACCTGGGGTGCAGAAAAGTAAGAGGATCAGCTTCAATTCACAGCCCAACCTCTGAGTTAATCTAACATAGTGTTTGTATTTGTGAAAAAAAAAAAAGAAAAAATTGGGAGCAACTGTTTATGGATTACAGTAGCTATATTTCTGTAATCAGTTTATGTGGACTCAAAATTTCCTGCACCAAGTAAAAATGGCTAGTCACTACAAAAAAAAAAAAAAAAGGAAAGAGAACCTAAGAAGATGGTCACAGAGGCTGGGATGTCAGCGTTTTAAAATTCATGGAATGGTAGACATCTCTAAGATGCTGACTGTTGATGCTACAAGCACCTGGAATGCCTGCTCTGAGTACCTGTCTACTTATTGTAGTTGACCCCAGACTCTTTTCCCTCAAAGGCTCAAAGATTCCCACTTGCCTTAGAACCAGCCCTTGATGGGGGAAGGACTTCATGGAGCAGTTCACCCTGTCTTCTAGGCTCAATTCCAAGCAGCACATTGCTACAAAAGACTTCAGGACTCTTCAGTGAGCATTTGGATAATTTCATTTGCTATAACTATGGGTCAGGTATCAGAGCAAAACTGCTGACTGCTTACCATTTAAATGAGACATTATATTCAAAAATACCTGTTTCATCCATTTTTAAATATTTCTCCCGATCCAATGCCATGGTACATGCCTGTAATCCCAGCAGCTCAGGAGGCTGAGATAGGAGTATTTTGAGTTCAAAGCCAGCCTCAGCAAAACCGAGGCACTAAGCAACTCAGTAAGAGAGACCCGGTCTCTAAATAAAATACAAAATAGGGCTGAGGATGTGGCTCAGTGGTTGTGTGCCCCTGAGTTCAATCTCCAGTACCCAAATATTTATATTTCTTAAGTTATTTAGAGAAAAATAAGTTGATTCAAGAACCACTATGTGTCTACATTTATTTTCTCTAGCTCTGGTTTTACTGAAGAAAGTACTTGCTTCTTGTACTTCCTTGAACCAGAAGGAAACCCCTAAGCCATAACTCTTTGCTGCCATCTCCAAAACACTGCTAAAACCTCAATTGGCTATATTACCTTGAAAATAAAAGCAATCAAGTTTCCTACCCTCACCGAGACAACTAGAAACCAAATGACAAATGAGAACTATGTATGAAAGATATATATCAAGTTGCTCAGTAATAGGAAATATGTTTTCTTAATAATTTTATTTACTTGATTATAATAAATATGATCAATTCTTGTCCCCCAAAACATTTTTCTTCCTTGAGATCAGATTTGTCTTTCACAGATACGATATAATAATTGAGTACAGCAACTGTTACATTCTGAGTCAGATAACATTTGTAAAATGATCTTCATCAATTGCTTACAAAAGTTGTATTTAGGAATCCCTCCTGTTTCGTAAGGTCAGAGGGATCTGCACCAAAGGAACTACAACGTCCCTTTCTAGTAGTTGTAAAAAACATATCTTTGGCCAGCATCATTTGCTTTTCAATCCACCCAACATCCTTGTCACATATTTTAGATTACTAAGAAGCATCATGGTATATCATTTAAGAACTTAGGAGCTGGAGCCAAATTGCCTGAGTTTAAAATTTATTTCCGTGGGCTGGCATATTGCCAATATTCATCCTTGCTATGGTTCACTTTCCTTATCCTTACAAGACAATAATAGTAAACTTGCTTTGTAGGTGAAAAAGAAAAAGTGATAAATTCTTATAACACATAAAAGAGTTATTGTTACATAGGAAATCCCTATAAATATTACCTAATTCAGGCTGGGGCTGGGGCTCAGTGGCAGAGTGTTTACCTGGCATGTGCCGGGCCCTGGGTTCTATCCTTAGCACCACATACAAAAATAAATAAAATAAAGGCATGCTGTCCATCTACATCTACAAAAAAAATTTTAAAAAATATTACCTAATTCATTTTCTTCATTTTTTAAAAATAAATACCTGGCACATATAATGTTCTCAACAAAAGTTAATAATTATCACTTCAAAGACCTTTCTCTGTTATTAAAAAGTGGACAGTTACAATGATTATGTATTTTCATGGCAAAGGAGCAAAAAAAAAAAAAAGATGACCTTCAGGGAAAATGTGTTAAAAGCACAATTAGGGTCCAGAGGACCGAAGAACAGGAAGCAATGTGGGTCTCTGCTGCACCAACAATAATATTGGAAGAGGAATTGTGTCAATCAAAAGAGGAGGTTCATCTAACTCATTCTTTTATAAACTAATGTAAACCCTGAGGAACAGCACATGAACACCTGGGACAATCAACTAAGGGAATAAGTGACCTACCAGGTGAGAAATAGCTTGGCTGGTCACTCCAAACAGCACATTTCAGAAACAAAATATTGGGAAAATTCCAAAGGCAGGAAGGAAATAACTAACATACACATACACACACACACACACACACACACACAGAGCACAGATTATAATTGCAACTACACTTTAGCCAATGTATATTAAGTAAAGTTAAACTTGAGATGCAGGAAAATGAGGTTCTTAAAACTACACAAACTTGTCATCAAAGGGCAGGAAATATCGACATAGAAATAGACAAAATGTTAATATTCAGGTGGAATACTTTTTCAGGACTCAAGAGAAATATAACTTTCAAGGCCTGCAGTGAATTTGCATTTATATGTGCTTTTACAAGCAAATTCAGTGGAGTTAAAAAAAAAAAAAAGATGGAGTCCAAACAAGAGGAAAAAATATGCTCACTCATGTATTCTTAGTACAAAGTGTAGGTTTTTTTTCCCAAGAAGCTCCACAGCAACCTCCTTGCTTTGCAATTAAAATTACACTAACCACAAAACAAAATGAAGCATAATGAATAAATCCTATTTGCACAGGTTCAAAGTTTCTGTTTTGAAATTTGTGTTCTCTGATTAACTGAGGTTTGACAGAATTAAATAAGAAATTAATAAAGAATTCAGGATGAGTCTCTCTATTTATGCTAAAAAATACCAAGAACCTTTTTAAGCAAAATGAACCACCTAATAGTGCTAGATGGAAAATACAAAGAAAAATGTTCAATTCTATTTCTGCAATAGTAAGTGATAAACTCTTTTTTAAAAACATTCAAAAGCCTTCATAAGTGAATTTTTTTTCAAATAATAAAGGAACTTGTATATTTTCCATATCTGAAAACATAGCTTCGTGTTTCATTTTCAGTTTTAAATCGGACACCTATAAAATTTTATAACTTCCAAAAATATAAAATTTTTGAAAATGGTAATGTTATGGAACAGCATGGAACAGCTAAAGGATAAAGATGTAGACTTCTGGTCCTCCACAAGGAGAGATGGTCAAGCAAGACTAGGTGGCCAGCACCTATCTGCAGTGACCACAGAATAGACAAACCTATGAATTCGAGGACATGTTCATAAAAACATATCAGTGCCTTTGTTATGAATTATTTATTTTCTCAAAAAATTCATGTTCTTGTCAGAAGTTCCAGTACCTCAGAGTATAACCTCATTTGGAAGTTGAGTGGCTTTAGATGTCATTAGCTAAGATGAGGTCATATTGGAGGAGGGTGGACCCTTAATCCAATGCAGATGATGTCTTTGTAAGCAGAGAGGAGACACAGATACAGAGAAGAGGAGAATGCCATCTGATGTTGGTGGGAGGGAGAGCAGAGCTGCACTTACTAGCCAAAGAACACCAAGGATTGCTGGCTAGCAACCAGAACCTAGAGAAAGGTAAGGAAGGACACTCTCCTTCAGGCTTTAGGTGTATGGGCTTGATCACCCTTGATTTTGGACTTCTAAGCCTCCAAACAATTTGAACAATACCCTATTTTCTGGTACTTTGTTATGGCACCCTTAGGAAACTAATATTAAAAGACTAAAAACTTGGAAGATGCCAGAGTGTTTTATGAAATATTATAATACTATCACAAAAAAGAAAACCCAAACCTAAAGAAAAATTAGTACTAAAGTTGGTATGACCAATTGCCAGCAGAGAGCAATATTTAGTGACAGGGATCAAAGTATAGCAGAAGTCATTGATAACTCAGGTACAGTGGATCCATTTGATCATTGAGTACACAGGACTTGAAGTTTTAAGTACCTGTACACAGGACATTCAGATAACTATTTGTACAATACTGAGGTTGGTTTTACTTTCCTGCAGATTGCTTAATCTGATGGAAGGAGTTCTAATATAGTAATGAGGCATTTTGATGATTTTCACTTTTGAATAAGAAGTAACATTTGTTGAATTTTCACTATGAGCTAAAAGCTCTGCTTACATTTTTTTAAATTTGGTTCTCTCAATAACCCCAGGAGGTAGTTTTATTAACACCATGCCCATTTTCTTTAGGGTTGAAGATTGAAACAGATATTCCAGGTTGCACAAGGAACAGATCCCAGAGATGAGTTTGAGCAGAGGCCGAGAGAATTGGGCCTCTGAACACCTTGTCTGTATTCCTTCTACTTGGAGGCAATTTTGTGTAATCCTGCTCCTTCCAGTTATTTATTACAAACAGCAAATCATATCAGTGAAGCAGAAAACAAAAAAGCGAGTGCATTTTTTAAACCAATAAACTAATAAAATACAATTGTTCTTGATCTAAAAGAGTTGAAACATAAACTTAAAAAATAAAGTCTTAAGAAAATCTCTTGGGCTTTCATATCAGAAAACTGTTGGAGAGAAAAGCTAAATCATTTACATGTGTAAGAACATTGTGTAACCAATGTTTCCCAGCTAGAACTTCCACGGCCCAAAGCTGGAGCCAGACAAAGCTGGGTTTAATATTGGATCCTAGCTGTAATTATGATGATTTATTTGTTAGTTTTACTTCAGTTTTTTTATTTATAAAAAGAGAATAAAATCTGCTATACAATGATATTACAGATCTATGCTATAAAGGAAAAAAACATTCAGTATGCTATGCAGCACACACTAAGTATTCAGCATACTGTACTTAGTAACTATAGTGTTGCTCACTTGGTACTTGGTCATTAAACATTTTTTTTGAGGACAGGAATATATCATTCTATAATCAGATCAATAAAAAACAGAATTATGTAGTGAGACCAATTAGCAAACCAGGCAAAGAAAATGGTCACTATTTCATCCTTTCAACTAAATCAGCAAATACAGACAAATGTTTTATATTTTGTACTTGTGTGGGTTAAATTATATATGGGTATATATTTAATAGATACATTATCTCACTGTTCTTCTTAAAGTCTGTCTTGATTTTGCTCTCTTGGTTTTCCCCCAAAAAGAAAAAGAATCTATATGGATGTTTAAGATATTTATACTTTGAGCAATATTTGACAAAACATTCTTTCTGTGAATAAATGTTTTTCTGGATACACTGTACACAATCTAGCACTATAAGTTGATTAAAATGCTCGGATTTTTGTTTTATTTTTTGTCAAAAAAAAAAGAAAAAAAATCACAGCTTATGTCAAAATCACCAAGACCTGGAAACCATCATCCACTGACATGTGAATGAATAAACAATATATACTGCTCAACAATAAAGAAGAGTGAGCCCTGGATAAATACAACAATATATATCAGTCTCGAGGGCTTTATGCTGAGTGTGAGAAGCTAGAATCAAAAGGCTACCGTATGATTTCATAATTCTGGAGAAAACAAAATCAGAGGGAGGTAGAATAAATCAAGTAATGTTTACCAGGTGTTGGGCTGGGGAGAAGATCCACTTCAAAGGGGCATGAAAGAACTTTCTGTGAGGATGGAACTGTTCCATATCATGATGCAGTGGTAGTCACACATGACTGCACATGTGTGCCAAAGTCAATGCTCTCTATATCACAAAGGGGGGAATTTCAATGTAGTAAGAGTATTTCAACACACTAGATCATCAAGAAACTGGCTTTTAAAAAATCACATACAACATACATCTCAGTGAATTATTACAGAAGGAATACTGCTGTAATCACCACTTGGTCAAAAAGTAGAACTTCCCCAGAAATCTTAACAAATCCCTCCCCGCACCCGAATCCAACCAGAGCCCCCTCACTTTCTGCAAGTGTACCCTCCCCTTACCTTTATGTTTTTAAATTTTATTAATAAACTTTATCTGTAGAACACTTTTAGGTTTACAAAGAAAAAGTGATTGAAAAGCTTACAATTCTAGTGTATCCCTCACTCTCCTTCCTACATATAGTCTCTCCAGTACCAATATCTTGATTAAGGATTTTGTTCACTGAGTAGTAAGAGTTCAATTCAGCGTGTTCTTCTCTCCTGTATTTCCTGAATAAATACAACTGGATTGGCAGTGTGTGCTTTCAACAGAGTCAGAGAATGTCTGATTTTCAAACTTTATTGATGTTAGCAGCCATGTTTTCTCAAAGCCTATGTACATTACTTTATTGGGAGTTTCAAAACAGTGATATACTAATCCTACCTGTTTTCTCACATATAGCAGCTTGTTATGGTTTGGATGTGAGGTGTCCCCCAAAAGCTCACATATGAGATAAGACAGGGATTAACTGAGTAGTAACTGAAGTGGTGGGGTGTGGCTGAAGGAGGTGGGAATTGGAGCATGGCTTTGGGGTATATATTTGTATCTGGCAAGTGGAGATCTTTGTGCTTCAGATCACCAAGTGAGCTGCTTCCCTCTGCAGTATTTAAAGTCCACAATTTGCATACTAAGGATACTCACTGCAATTCAGATAACTCACTATTTCTAGGTTTTTTTTCAGTGGACAGTTAGAAAAGAATCATGAGAGTATATTCATTTCCAATTCAAATTTAGCACTCTAACATGTAGAAGTAACAGAAATACTTTTAACATTTACTACTTAATATCTTCTTCATTGTGTCAATAACTCCTTTTACTCACACAAACGACCAAAGGGAATAACACAATTATACTATCCCATATCCTCACATTGGCTTCAAATTGAAGTACATGTAGAATAGTCAGAATAACAATTGTAATATTAACACCATTCAGATTCAGAGAAAACAGTTAATTTTTTCTTAAGTTATGCCAATTGTTTAGGATTTATTTTATAACTCCGCTGTTCTATATATTGCTGTTATTATAATTTCTCCGTACCACACTGCATTCATTCTTAGTTTTACAAGTAACTCTATAGTAAAGCACTGGTAACCACTAATTATTATTTGATGGCCTTCTGGTCATTTTGGTTACATGAAGTTCATTTTCTAGTAGAGTCCTTACAAATGTTCCATTAAGAAAATATTCTGAGTTGCCATGTGTTAATAGCACTTTTCTGCCCTTTTTTAAACTGATGTGATCAGTTTTGCTGGATGTAAAGATTTTTGTTACCATTTCCTTTGTTTGAGAAACATAAACATATATTTTCCATTTTTTCCACCATAAAATATTGATGTGCAAGATCCTGATGATAATTTGACTTTATTTCCTTATGGTGCACACATAGTTTTTACTCAACCCTCAAAGAACTTATTTGGTGTTTTTCTTTAAAGTCTGTTAATTAACTGGCATTAAGTCTTTGTATCAGTCTTTCCATTTAATTTTTAATGTATTGTTTCAAGATTTTGTTATTTATTTTTACTGAACAAGTATTTTTTTTTAAACTAAGGATCACTTGTAGTATTTTATTGTTATTTTCATTATTGTTGTTCCCTTAGTTTGGTATTTTTGTTTAGAAATTTATTTTCTCTGTGTCTTTGCTTATTTTCAATATTTGCCACTTTTTCTTGAAGCCTTTTTGTAATTGTATTTATTTTAAAGTTCCCCTTTTTGCATGTTTATTTAAAGACTGTTTGCTCTATATTTCTTATAGTCTTAATTTCTAATGTTTTGTATTTTTAATTCCCTTGGAAATATTGAAATTCTGATGTATAGTGTAATTTCAGACCTTATGACATATTGTGTAGTATCTCTGAATTAGTTTTGAAATGTTATGGGAGATAATGTCTTTGAAGTTCGTATTTTCTGTAATAAGGTAATCCTATTTAATATTTTTCTATTGTATTGATTTTAATTGGGTTTTATCTTTGGTTTTTGATTTTTTTTTTTTTTGCAAAGTTCTCGTTTCTGAACTTCAGATAGCTTTTCTAGGTTCACAAAACTCCCTGTTGTATTCATGCAGTGTTAAAAAATCTGAAGTCCTGTTTTCTGAGATTCCCTACATTTATAGTTTGCTCATTTTTAACATGTTTTTATTAGTGCATTATAGTTACACATAAGAGTGGGTTCATTTTGACATAATAATACATGCATAAATATAATTTGCTCCATTTCAGTCCTAGTCTGGACATTCTCATTCTTTTCTCTCTCTTCCTGCACTCTTGGTGGGAGGATCTGAAAGAAATGTCCAGCAGCTTAGTTCCACAAGTTCATTGCAGCTAGACAACAGCAGTCCCCACAGGTATTACTAAAAGACTCTATCAACCCACTAGTGCACTGGGTAAAATCCTTCCTGATTTCTTCAGGTTTTCTAAAATTGAGCCATTGAATTTAATCACTTAGGGAATGGACACCCATTACATATTTGGGGATTCTCCTTTTCTGTGGCCTGTCAGATACTCAATTGTTTCCCTTTGCTTTCTTTAAAGCAGAGGCTAAGAACATAGGTCTGTGGTGGGTGGTTGATTTCTCCCTCCCCTTTGTATTGTGGGGATGCCTTGTCACTCAGCTTTATTGCAAATATTCCCACAAACTCATGTGTATTGCTCTCCAGGTGCTCTTCATTTTTTAACATGGGGATTCAGAGATGTCCAAATTATCCTGTGAATTGTGCTCTGACCAGTTTCTCTCAGATTTGTTTTTAGCAATGTTAATTCATTTTCGTCCTGCAAATCCTCTCTGGCTTGTCTGTTTAATTTTACTACATTTCAGTGTTTATACAAAGGTTAAAGAATGTTTGACAGGGTTTGCACTTAGGCGGGTTAGTAAGATATCAAATTCTGTGTCAGTGTGGGAGAGCTCAGATTTTTATCTGCTGCTAAATATTTTCATGAGTTTCTTTTTTCATTTATAATTATGTATCTACATTTTGTGTTTGGAGGGCATCAGAGTTGTCACCATTAGATATGTAAATTCCCCTTACTTCTTTATGTCCCCTTCTTGGATTTTTGGAGGCAATTGTTGATATGAGAAAAAGTTAAGCTTCTTTAAGACATTTGTTAACTCTTTGCTGAATCATCTACAAACTCAGACTTTAAGAACAAGTTTTGCTCTGACTTGAACACACTGACATTTCTTACTTTTTTTCTTGATTTTTCACATAGTGAAATTGTCATTGTAAAGCAAAAAGAAATATAAATAAAAAATAAAATCAGCCGAAGAAATTTGCAATAAGATGAAGGGAGTAAGAATAATTCATGAATAAGATTTTAAAAATTGCGACCTTATTAGAACTATATTGATGGCAACGTGATAAATCATTTTGTTTTTGTACAAGCTACAATTCCCTGAAAAACATACACCCATAAATATTTAATAATTGCTTATTGTGATGTATAGCTTATTAGGTCAGCTGATAAATTTAGAACAAGATTTCCTCCAGGGGAAACCATCCTTAATGGGATATTTCATTTGTGCTGACCCAAAAAAGCTTTAAACACTCAATGGGGGTCTAATTTGTGCAAACATCTATAATGGCTCTCATATGCTTTCTTTATTACTTTTTGACTTTCAGTTCATGTAAGTGTTTGGCTCCTCTTGTTTCAATTCATTTACTTTGTAGCAAATGCACAAGTATGGATCCTTAAGAGCAAGCCTTTAAAAATTTTTATAACAGACGACTATTAAATTTTTCATAAATGTACTAACAAGATCTCCAGAGTAAAACTATAAAGCCTCAGAGATTTGGGGGACTGAGAAGTTTGAGCTGTATTGGCACCTGCCTTTCTACAGTGCTCCACTTGTAAGACTTCTTTCTCCTCCACTCGTCCTCGATCATTTCTGCTTGTCTCAGTAAGTACTCCCTTAGTGCATTTCTGTAACGGTTATTTATTATGTATCCTGACCACCTATTGATGCCTTGCAAAATTCTGTATGTTCTACTTATATTATAACTTCTCTTCCTGGGAGTGTAGGTATATTTCTGGGAGAGAGAAACGTATAAAAATGATAATGACAGATTGACAAAAAGCCAAAGACTTCTAAGTGATAAGAAAAAAAGAAAACTAGAATACATGTTTAAATCAAATTCTTCAGATCACTACATAATTCAGCGTTCTTCAACAGTATTAGTTTCCTCTTTTATGTTTTACATGGTTGAATTTTTTTAGGTAAAATTATATATATATATATATATATATATATATATATATATATACACACACATACATACAAATATATATATACATATATATACATATATATATACATACATACATACATATATATATATACATATATATATATATATATATATATATATATATATATATACATACATACAAACACACACACATACATACACATACATGTAAGTTAATCGTGATTTGCTTTTCTCGGGTATTTTTTCCCAGGAAAAGCAAAATGAATGTACAGTATTTTTTGGCAAAAATAAAATGCTCCTATTGCTGTTTTCTACATTCTCTCATTCAGTTAGAATTATCAGGTGAGTTAATATTTTAAATGCTTAGGATACTATGTCCTGATACTATGTCTTCCCAACAACTGAAGAGGTAAAATTTAGGAGGTTATAACTGTAATACTTTTTCTGAATCAATATTAGAATCATCCCAACATGTTATATATCTTTTTATTGCAGACACTAATGGAAATTTTCATTTCATCCATTACTATCAGGATTATTATCCCCACGTAGCATAGACCCAATCTACCAACACTGCCACTGAAGTTACCACAGAACCCTGTTGACTCAATTGGGCTATCATCAACAGAGTCTATCTCCTCAAGATACTCTCTGGACATTCCCTTCATCTCACTGCCTTTTCAGAAGACAAGTTACTCCTAAGGACATAATTCTTCAGTACAGTAGGAGACAGACTTGTTTCTTCCCATAATCCTCCTTCCATAGGCTGAAAGTGGGTAAAACACAACTTACTGCACAATTACTATGTATTAAGGTATTTTCTTTCATTGAGCTCACTTAATTCTTAAAACAAACCTAGGATATACAAAACATCATTCCCAATTTACTAATGGGGGTAAGTGAAATCCGGAGAATGTAAGTAACTTATCCATGGGCATCATATCTACTCGGTAGAAGAAATTAACTTGGGTCCAAGTTAAGGACTTCATTCCATATTTCAGAATATTTCCTTTCATTTTCCCTGAAATGACTCCTTGAAATCCAAACCACAAGACAATGTCACCCACCTTCCTTCTTGGTTAAATCTCCTTTCCCTCCCCCTCATTTACTGCAATACTAGATTATAACATTCATCTCCATCAACATCCATATCATCATTCTGGCTGACTTCTCTATCTATATAAAAGATCAATCCCAAACTCACTCAATGTCCGTACCTAGTCCCATCATTCCTAATTACTGTACATCGACTATTCTCTGGGCACAACCACCTATCTTCCCATCCAACTTGCTTGAAGAATCTTCTGAAACAATTCACTAATTTAATGAGCATCTCTAATCCGTTAACCTGACTTTCTGACCACCCCACTCTCTCCAATAGCCAGGATCCCTGCGACCTTTTCCTAGTCAATTTCCCTTTTGTTCTTCATGCAAACTATTCCATTGTCAAGCTCTACTCATACTTTTAATGCTTCTCTATCATTCTGTCTTTTTGCCTGAGTTTGCTTCTTATTTCACTAAGGAAATAAAATCACTTCAAATAGATTTCCTGTCTTCCCACCATACATCCGTGAACTAGTCTACATATGTACACATTTATTTTCATTTCCTACCTGTTAAAAAATAGACTATCCACCCACCTACTCTTATCTAAGCCCAATGCCTTTGCTTGTGCATAAGACTCTCCTGTTTCCTCTCAGCCACTCCTCTAAGGTTTCTGTCCCCACCAATCTAGTTCCCTGAATTTGCTTGTACAACGATCTAATGAATTCTATCTTACCAGATCCGGTGGTAAGCTCTAGAGGAATTCCTCTCCCACTGGATTCCTTTCTGTAGCACAGGGCAATAGTAAATCCATTCTTCCTTGTTAAAGCACTTCCCTTCTCAGACACTCCACACTGCTAATTTGCCCCTTTCCTCAAAACTTCACCTCCTGTTCTGGATTTTGACATACACATCCAAAAGAAGAGGAAGAAACAGAAACTGTTTCAGAATCTTATAAATATTGTATATTTGTATTTTGCTCACTATTCAGCAAGACATTTATTTTTTAGGAGGGGCTGAAGCTAGAGCTGAGCATTTTTGCTGAAACACCATACATACCCTAATGTCACAAATACCAAAAGTAAGAGAGTTTCCCCATCATTAGTAGTTTATTTACACCTTTGTCATGATTCTAGGTGTATATATCTATATATACACACAAGCACATAGATAGGAAGAAAGAAAGAAAGAAAGAAAGAAAGAAAGAAAGAAAGAAAGAAAGAAAGAAAGAAAGAAAGAAAGATGTTTTCCCAGAGATTTCTCAGAACTGTTGTCAGACATTTAATATTCAGGTTTTAGAATGTGAGCAGAAAAAAATTAAAAAGCATTTTCATGGAGCCTATAGGAAAACCAGAATGCCACTACTTTGTAGACAACTGTAGAAAATTATGTCATTCCATGAACTTAAGCTTCCAAGAAATTAAATTAAAATCTGTGGGAAATATGAAATGTTGCATGTGAGAAAGGCAGAAGCTATGTGCAGGATATGGGGTATTTATTTCAAGATATTGAAAGGCTTCACCACTGACTCCATCTTAGCTGAATGGATCCTCCCCTATTGCACACTTCACTGAGAACATTCTGTGCTTACTTCTGAGCTTCATTAATGAAGGTTCTTTTTACAAACATGAATAAAATCTCTTGCTCCCACTCCTGTTCCCAAGGCCAGACCATTTCCATTCAAGGAAATGTTTTCTATTAAATTGGCATATAACATTTTAAAAAATGAGATTTGATTTTTTACAAGTTGTAAACAGAAGAGATTCTTCCTTTTCTCCCCATCTTCCTTGAACTTGTGTATTTCTCCCCCTGGGAGCTGGCCTCACACTGAAAAACTGAGCAGGGCGGAGTGAAGTTGTGTCAGCAGCTTTGTTTGCAGCCCACACACTGATACAGTGTGGCTGTGTATTAAATCCATGTTTAATAGTTCATTCCCAAGACAGGCTCATGAGCCAAACCAACAAAGGAGGAGCACATATTCATGCTGTAAATAGCTTTAGGCAGATCGCTCTTGAGTAAAGCAAGGTCAGCTCGTCATTGCTAACTTTGTTTTCTATTTTCCAGGAAAAAAAAATTTTTACTTGATACCAAATTCTTTTTAAATTACACAAAGAGGTATCCAACTATTGAGATCAGAATTGTACCTACCAGGATTCATTGCACAAGCTGATACAAGGCCATGTTGTTTTCCATTTTCATATGGAACCTAAAATTTAGAGGCAAACATTATTTCAAGGCCCTCTACAATGCCCTATTTGAATCCATATTACATTTACTTGGCAACTGCAGCATTTTCTATGCTGTGCTATGGATGCCTCTGTTCCATCCACTCATCTCCCCCTACAGATGCACCCCATTCATGTTTAGCTATCTAGATTAGCACCATTGTCCTGGCAACCTTTTAGATTCCTCTATAAAATAGTTTCATCCAACTAATTGACAAAATTCTGTCCTTTTGGATACGTTTGTGTGTCAAGGTCAGATATCCTATACCAGAGAATAGACAAGGACAAAGGAAACTCTGGGGTTTCCTTCCAGTATTCTCTATTTAAAGTAATTAGACTTTCTTTTCCTAAATATGAGTATTTCAAAAGGAAGAACCAAGGTGATAATTAATATTCTAATTTCTAAGAAAGATCCTTTACTCCACTGATTATGAATATATTTTTTCCCTGAACAAGTTTGATAAAAAATAATTTTTAATATGATTTCCTTAATTCAACATTAATTCTACATTTCAGAGGAAAAGAACTTTTCTCTTTTGAAAACAGAAATCAACTCCGTATTTTAAAAGGCTACACTTTTTACATAGTCTGATATTTTTACTAATCCTATTGTACTTTCTTAATCTGTTTTTGTAAAATATTAAATGCTTATGAAATATTAACAGTTTGCAGGAAGACATGTTCCATGAGTGAATAATATAGGAAATTGCATGTCCCATAAGTTTCCTGAAGATTCATAATGAATGTACCTACATAATAAAAAGTTCTGATTTGACCCATAAAGAAGAAACAAATCAACTATAAATTATCAAGCAACTGACTATAGAACATTTTCTTAGAAAATCATTTAGCATTTATTGAAGTACAATTTTACCAGTGCTCTAGTAAGATGGGAATATTAGCTGTATGTTCTTTTTCTTTTAAAATAATTAATAGAATAATTAATTTCTAATGGCTAGTAGTAAGTTGAGATAGTTTTAGAGGGAGCAATTTTTGAACCCAAATAATCCATTTTTGAAAAATTCCCAAGATATTTCTGAAGAGCAGCTAGGGTTGTAGCTCAGTGGTAGTGTGTTTGCCTAGCATGTGTGAGGCACTGGGTTTGATCCTCAGCACCATATAAAAATAAACAAATAAAATAAATATATTGTATCAATATGAAACTAAAAATGTTTTAATAGAGGTATAGAGAGGTAAAATAGTCTGATAACTAACCTTATTATCAGTAAACATCATCTTGTGTAAAATATAAAAATTTCTTAAAATGATATACCTGAATACAATCATCTCATTCATTTCTTTTAAGACCAAATACCTTTAGTTCCTCAACATTGATCTGTGCATCTATCAATTTTCTAGTAAAATAAATTGGCCACAAAGCCACTATAATAATTTTCAACAGAAACGGGGTTTGGTCTCAAGGACTCAAGTGTTTTGGAAGCTGTGTCATCCTGTGGCTCTCAGGCTGGACCTACAGGGTGGCAGTGGCATTCTTTCTCTAACAACCTGAACTCCCCTTACCAGGGAGAGTATGAGCAGTATCCAGGTTGCTCTTGGTATATCCCCTTCTTTAGTCAAAAGTGTAACCTCCAGAAGGCAAGTATGGAAACTTAGTGGACAATGTGGAGGTACTGGCGGGTAGGTGAT
This sequence comes from Marmota flaviventris, assembly GCF_047511675.1. NCBI lineage: Eukaryota > Metazoa > Chordata > Mammalia > Rodentia > Sciuridae > Marmota > Marmota flaviventris. The sequence goes on from NC_092500.1 coordinate 159,185,422, forward strand.
ATGATGTGGTCATAGAATTCCTGCCCAGTGAGTGAGATGAAGGCCCTTGTAAAAGAAGCTTCACACAGAGTTCCACCCTCTTTCCCTTCAGCCCTCAGCCAAGGAAGGACTCAGTATTATTCATCCTCTGGAACATGCTGGATCCAGGACTCCCTAGCTCCCCAAATTTATAAAGAACAAATTTCTGTTCTTTGTTAATCCCCCAGTTGTGGTATTCTGTTACAGTAGCAAAAAAATGGACTATGGCGTCTACTTACTTAGGTCTAGATTTTGGGAAATGAGTCAACTCAAGATTTGTATCATATGAAGTATCCCACTCTTCCTCTGCAGCCCAACAGGCATTAATGGCATTCCTCTGAAGCTTCTTTAAAGACAAAATAGCCTCTTCAACAAATGGTGCTGGGAGAACTGGAAATCCATATGCAACAAAATGAAATTAAACCCCTATCTCTTGTCATGCACAAGACTCAACTCAAAGTGGATCAAGGACCTAGGAGTTAAACCAGACACCCTGTGTCTAATAGAAGAAAAAGTAGGCCCCAAACTCCATCATATTGGGATTAGGCCCCTACTTCCTTAACAAGACTCCTTCCTATAGCACAAGAAATAAAATCAAAAATTAATAAATGGGATAGATTCAAACTAAGAAGCTTCTTCTCAGCAAAAGTAACAATCAATGAGGTGAATAGAAAGCCTACAGCTTGGGAGCAAATTTTTACCACTTGCACATCAGATAGAGCACTAATATATGCTATACTAATATATATATATGGTATATAAAGAACTCAAAAAGCTAAAAGCCAAAATAATAAGTTCCTTAGCCCAATCAATAAATGGTCTAAGGAACTGAAGAGATACTTCTCAGAAGGTGATATACAATCAATCAGTAAATATATGAAAAAATGTTCAAATCTCGATCTATTAGAGAAATGCAAGTCAAAACTACCCTAAAATTTCATCTCACTCCAGTAATAATGGCAGCTATTAAGAATACAAACAGGGCTGGGATTGTGGCTCAGCAGCAGAGCACTCACTTAGCATGTGTGAGGCCCTGGGTTCGATCCTCAGCACCACATAAAAAGAAATAAATAAAATAAAAGTATAAAAAAAGATTTTTAAAAAGAATACAAACAACAATAAGTGTTGGCAAGGATGTGGGGAAAAGGCACTCTTATACATTGCTAGTGGGACTGTAAATTGGTCGCAGCCAATATGGCAAGCATTATGGAGATTCCTTGGAAAACTTGGAATGGAACCACCATTTGACCCTGCTATCCCACTCCTTGGTCTATACCCAAAGGACTTAAAAACAGCATACTACAGGGACACAGCCACATCAATTTTTACTGCAGCACAATTCACAATAGCTAAACTATGGAACCAATCTAGATGCTCATCAGTAGATGAATGAATAAAAAAAAATGTGGTATATAGACAAATGGAATATTACTCTGCAATAAAAGAGAATAAAATCATGACATTTGCAGGTAAATGGATGGAGTTAGAGAAGATAATGCAAGGTGAAGTTAGCCAATCCCAAAAAACCAAATGCCGAATGTTTTCTCTCACATAGGAGGCTGATTCATAGTAGGGTTGGGAGAAGAAGCATGGGGAGAGTAGACTAACTCTAGATAGGGCAAAGAGGAGAGAGGGGAAGGGAAGCGGTATGGGGTGTAAAAAATACGGTGAAATGAGATGGACATCATTAACCTAGTTACATGTATGAAGACACGAATGGTGTGAATATACTTTGTATACAACCAGAAAATATGAAAAACTGTGTTCTATATGCGTAATGTGAATCGTAATGCATTCTGCTGCCATATATAACAAATTAGAATTTAAAAAAATTAAAATCACCAGTCAGAACTTTCTTCCATAACTTATGGAAACCATTCAATTCTAACTTCAACACAAATATCAAATTGTTTTTTATATTTATTCTCTGGGTCATTTCACTTGAATTTGGAAGAAGATAACACATAAGCACATGCACCTATTAGATCTTGAGCTGGAAAGGTGTTTCATGTAATAGCTCTTTCACCTATGTTTGATTTTGGTTTAGCTTTGCTTATTCCTAGGAAATGAGAATAGTCACAACTTTCAAATACCTTGTATCTGCTGTCAATGAAACCAAAGGACACAGTCATATTCATACTGTGAATATGAAAAGCAAAACTATGAATTATCTCAAAAATCCTAAAAGCATATAAGTATTTTACCATGGGTAGATTTTTAATTTACAAAATATTATATGATTGTCATAACAAATCTAAGTGAGCTAGAAATGTGTAATATAAATCCCAAAATTCTTACCACTCTTCTGCCCCTATTCATGGTATTATTCATGTTTTCTCCTATTTCTTCTATCTATCCACTCACTACAAGTTTTACTGTTTAATTTTTTAAGATTGAATCCTCTGCTATATATAGCTAATGATAATTGAGAGGATCCTAAAAAGCCAGGTATTATAGTGCATTCCAGTAATCCCAGCAACTTGGGAAGCTAAGGCGGGAGAATCACAAGTTCAAAGGCAGCCTCAGAAATTTAGTGAGGCCCTACGCAACTTAGCAAGACCCTGTCTCAAAATAAAAAGAAACAAGGGGTTGGGGTGTAGCTCAGTGGTTAAGTGCCTCTTGGGTTCAATCCCTGATACCAAAAAAAAAAATCAAGAAGTTTCTAAAAAGCTTTCTGCCATTTTATATCTTGCTTGTTCACACAAGTGTATTAAACCTATTCTATTGTGATAATAAAAATAAACATTTTTTATTATTTAGACTTTTGATTTGCTTTCTTTTTTTGGATAAACCATTGTGTCTACTCATATCAGTTTAGCTCATTTTGAATATTTGTTTTCAAAATATCTACAAAAATCATTGTTTTCAACCTTTAGGTATATATCTCTGTTGTATATAATCATACAAATGGAAGTATTGGTTAATTGGCATGCACAATTTGAGTCTTGACACTAGTGGTTTGATGTTCCTTCCTAAAGCTACACCAGTTTATACTCCCACCAACAGTTGGTATGTACTTCTCCCCTTAGCCACCCATATGAGATGTTGCAATTAATTCTACTTTTAACATCAGTGAAGATACTGTCATGCCACAAAACATTAAATAAATATATAACCCTCATCCTAGTGGTTAGACACAATCAGTTGATTTTATTTCTCAATCACCAACGTTCTCTCTCCTTTAATGTCACTACCTGTCTAGAACCAATTTTCTTGAAGGTTGCAACAGAAGGAGGGAAGAAATTTTCAAATGTCTTGTTCCAACAGTGACACATATTATTTCCTCTTGCCACCCAGTGGCACCTAACACCTGTCCTATCTAATTGTGAAGGTGGGGAAACATCATTATTTTATGGGCCACAATGAAGGAGAGCAGTGGTTACAGGTGAGTACAGTAAGTTACTGCTCCTGTTAGTAAGCCTTCCATTAATGTACCTGCAATAATCGACTTATAAAGAGAAAAAGGCTATTCTGACTCACAGTTTGCCAGGTTTCAGTCCATAATCAATTGGCCCCATTGCTTTTGGGGGCCTGTAGCAACGCAGCCCCTTAGGCTGTGTCATGTGACAGAATTGCCCACTTCATTAAAAAGGGAGGGACAGAAAGAACCTGGGGTCAGGGCATATCTGATTTCCCACTAGGCCCCAGCTCTGAGAGGTCTCACCATCTCCAAAAGACATCAAGCTGGGGAGTAAGCATCTAACACATGGGCCTCTAGGGACATTCTAGATGACAACTATAGAACTGCCTTACTATAATACAATATTTGAAAAATAGCATTTCATATTTTTAGTTTTATTTCTCTCTGATAATCTTTCTACTCTGTCCAAGGTTTTCAAATTAAGCACTTTTTAATTTTTATTATTGATTTATAGGTGCTCATAAAGTACTACCAGTATTAACCTTTCTATGTTTTAGAACCATTTTCTCTCAGGCTTTCTGATCTTAACTCAGTCATAACATTTTTAATAGATGACCTTCCCTATGAAAATCATCAGTTAAATCAGTGACACACTACACCATTTGGGATCTTTCATTTTTATTAACAAAATCTATTTCAGTCCATTAGACTAGAAAAGACACATGCATAGAAGTGCCATATTTTATGTGTAAGAGTGAAGATAGTGATACTAACCCTGTCTCAGCCTAGCTTCTGGGCTGTCTTTTCTAATTGTCATTCTAAACTATAAATAGCCTTAAAGGGGGGCAAGAAAACCAGGCTGGATATGGTGACACAAGCAATCCAAGGGACTGGGGAGGTCAAGGCAGGTAGATTGCAAGTTGGAGGCCAGCCTCAGTAACCTAGAGAACTCCTCAGAAACCTAGCAAGACCCTGTCTCAAACTAAAAGAATAAAAAGAACTTGGGGTATAGCTCAGTGGTAAAGAACCCCTGGGTTCAATCTCCAGTACCAAAAGAGAAAAAGAAGAAGAAAAAGAAAAATGAAAGCTAGGCCTAAAATTCTAGTGAACAAAAATAATATGGTATACATTATAGTCGAAACAAACTGGAGAAAGCTATCAACAGAATCACACTCACTCATTAAAACATATACAAATAAGAAATACACGTTGAAGGAAACGTGCACAATTTATAGAATTAGCAAAAGGAGGCAAATCAACAATGAATGTTTAAATATAATAAATCAGACTCCTCGTAGTCCATAAAAATCATGGAAATGTCAAGCAGACCATGTACACTGACTGCAAGGCAAGAGCCTCCCGTTGGCTGCTGTAGTTTTATGCTTCCTGCTGAGAGCAAATGGAAAGTATTTCCACCGGGCTATGTTTGATTGGCTTAGGTGACCTCTAAACACAAGATTTACAAAACTGCTCACTTTCTCTATATGCTTTTCCTGTTTTTTTCACCCTTCAGAAAAATCGTTTTCTGAAGCAAGAAATAATGGTTCCCTCCCAGGTGATCATTCTAGTCTGTGGCTATTAGAGATGGTCTGAAACTCCCCTCTGCAGCTCCCACAGCAGCTGCCCATATGTGATTCTTCCTGGAGGACTTGTGTAACAAGGCACCATTACAAGGGCATGCCCTCTATTTTGCAGAACCTGAAACAGACATCCTATCAGAGACCACAAATCGTGACAACAGGATAGGATAGGGAATGTACTTCTCCTGCTCCTGTAACCATGGCTGTATTATCACCACTTCCTCCGTGAACCACACTTTGCCAGACTCCAAATCACATTAGCCATGCACTTCATTTAAGGGTGGAACTTAAGCTTGAAAGCCATACCTGAAAGTGACATTTTAAGCCAGATGTCAAGAGAATTGGGGTTACGCAGTTGTAAGCAAAACAGAAACGCAGTAGCTTTAGGCGTTGGGTAGTAATTTAATTCCATGAGGCTATTCTATTTTTAAATCATCTTTTCCAAGGCATGAAACCAGGATATAAAATTCATAATCCCTGCCTTACTAAGCCCACTGCCTATCATTATTATGTCATTCCGAAAGTATCCTGACATGAAGACAAAAATCTTAGATATAAAAGACTGAGTCCAAAAAATTACTGAGATGACAGCCCTAACAAAATGTGATTTAAAATTTCCCACAAATTCAAGCTCACTCTTTTTTTTCTTTTAGTAGTAGTGTATATTCATCATTAGTTTTGAGGAACTTTTCTTCTTGTGTGTATCAGTGCTCTTATGAATTAACTAGATGACCAGTGTTCTCTGAAGACAATGTATGCACCAGAAAAGTGGTAGGACATTCCTGGTGAATTGATCCCTGTCATTACCCACACGGCCACACCACTGTCCCTCTATAGTGAATTTTAAGAACTAAGTGTCATCATTTGTTTACCTAATATTCTCCAAGGTCATAGATTCTATTTACTTTAAGGGTCAAAAGGGGACATAAATAAGTAAAGAAAGACAGAGGAAATACAATGAGGAGTGCTCAAGTTTAGGATGAACTGTACCAAAGTATACCTGGACTAACTGAAGAGAGCACATTAAAAAAAAAAAAAAGAATGTCAGTTAAATTTTTTTTAAATATATGTAAATTTTTAAATTAAATCTGTTAAAATGTGGCCTTCCCAAAGGTAAAGCAAACAAGTAACGTCACTTTGTATCTCTAGAATCTAGGGTAGTACTAACTAAAAAGTTTTGAAATGACTATTTAATTGAATGGAGGAATAGTCCTTGTGATTGGATGCAACATTAATGTCTCATTTTATGCCCTTCAAACTGCCTGAAGGAAGATGGGGGCAGCAGGAAGGTTTAAAGTGAGTGTAAGACAACCTCAGCCCATGATCATGGCCGTGCCTCTGCAAAAGGAAAAGCAGAACATGGGGAATATGGAACCTCTCCCTCTGTACTTCCAAAAATCTCTGGAGAGCCCTCTTGTGCTATTGCTCTCTCAGTGTCCTATAGCTGCTCAATTGAGAAAATATGCAGTGTTGAAACTTCACAGGGTACTCCATAAATAGGTGTGATTTACATCAGTTAAGACTTTTAAAAAATTAAAAAGAATATCAAAGGTATTGTATTTTAAATGAATGACTTGTTGACCTAAAATAAATAGGCTAAGAATTAATAAATTATTTAGGGATACATGAGATGTAAAAAAAATACACAGATTTATTAATATGATGCTGTGGAGATGAAGTCCTATATGAACTTCATATAAAAAGGAGACATATTGCTGAAATCCAGTTAAAACACAGTCCACAAAGAATGTGGAGGCCATGTAGTCCTAACTTATTCTTTTAGAGGAAAAATAACTGAGATCCAAAAGATCTGCTTCACAGTTACATAGTATCTCAATCACAGAACCACAGTTAGAATTGAAATGCTTTGATTCCTAATCCAACATTTGTTCCTGCCATCATATCACACAGTCTCTCTGTCAAAGCAAATCTATCTCAGTAGGCTGTCCCTTTTGATCATGGCAGGTAGACATCCTGGAACAAAGAAAAGCCACTCCCTCAGGTATCTGGGGGTGAGGATGCAGGTAGAAGCAAGAGAAATCTTCCTACGCTTTTATAGAGAATAAAACACCCAAAATGAGTCAGGACACAGCCAATCTATAATAAATTTCATTCTCTCCAAAAGAATAAGTCTAATAATTCAACATAGGAAAAAAAAACTATAGTTGGCATTAAAAACCCTTTAAAATGTGTCCACAAAATCTTCTTTATCAAAATTCCAAATCGGGCTAGGATTCATTCAATTTGGCATTTTCAAAATGCACAAAGAGCTGCACTATTGAAAGCATTAGGTAAAAACAGAAAGAATTGAGAGATCAAGAGCTCTTGCACAGAAGAAGGCAAATTCCCTACATTTCCACTAAAACTTTTCTTCAAAGAACTTTTATTTAATGTAAATGCTCACAACTTATTTCTCTTATTTTGAAATTTTTATATAACTTTGATTACACCCTGCTTCCCTTCCTGCCTGTGATGTGATAGTAAAATTATTTATATATATATATATATAAACACACACACATATATACACATACAAAATGCTTTGAAGAGCATATACACATATATGTGAAATACTTTGAAAAGCAATGAAATAAGGATATCTTCTTCACAGTATTTCTTCTTTGATTATTTCCTACCCACACCAAAAGTAGCGCCCAAGACCCTGGCTTTCCAAAACTAGCCTTACATCCCCTAGCCTAGCTTCTTACCTATTTATATATTAAGAATCAGCTGAGTTCATTCCAGCCTCAAAACAACATCTAAGCATTTCCCTTACCAAATAAAACTGTGTGGTTTCAATAATTACCACAGATATGCTAAGAAAGCAGCGACTGCATGAATCAATTCTCTTTCTCCCCTATAAGGGCTAAGATGTCAAGACCAAGATGCATCTCCAGTTGAAGATCCCTCTAGCTTAGCCCTACTAGGCACACCTAAACATTATTTGGGTCTTGTTCTACCTCCTCAGAAGGCAAACATTCTGGGCTGAATATGCCCCAAGACCCCACCTTGAGCAGGAACCTTCACCTTTGTGGTGTATTAAGTGTGGAGTCCTCTCAAAATTCTTATATATTGAAAGCCTTATCTGGATATGATGATATTGGAAGGTAGGACCTATGGAAGGCAACTGTGAAGATGTAGGTTTCATGAATGGTATTAATGCCCTAAAAAGAAAAAGGCAGTTAGCTGGCTCTACCATGTGAGTATATAAAGGAGAGTTCACTGTAACTCTACAGAGGGCCATTACCAGTATCCAATCATGCTGATCTCAAACATTGAGTCTTTTGACTGCGACAAATGCAGTTCTGTTTATATGCCACCCAGTCTATGCTAATTTATTCTCACAGCCAGAACTAAAACTACTTGTACTAAGACCTTCTGAACAGACAGTGCTTGTCTGTTACTCAGGACTGAGTACTACACTTCCCACTTCAATTGCTATTCATATGAAACTCAGTCTCAGTTCAGTCATCAAAGCTGCCATTGGAATACTTGGTACTATCACCAAGATCTATACTTATACCCCAAATGGAACCATCAGTATTATAGGGCACAGGGCTTCCATGCAACTATGGCAATGTAGAGCCCTTCCCCACTTCAAACCCTGATTCTTGCATCATGCCAGAAAGAGTTCAGATATGTTGCTCAGAGTGACAAATATGAGCTTATTAGAAGGGACAGGAAAGGGGCAAGGGGAACCCTCTAAGTGGAGAGAGTGGCTCCTCTCATAGAAGAGAGGGAGAGCACACCTGTCCTGGCCTCAGTTTTAATGAGAGTCTCAGAGAAGTTTCCAGGGGGTCCCATCCTGGTCTACCATTTGACTTATCACTGACAACATAGAATCTGAAGGGACTGCCTCCAAAAGAAGATGGTGGGGCACTCACAGTGTTGGAGATTTTGAGGAAATTGAGTCCCCCTGATTTACCCTCAATTTCCTGCCCCTTCATTGGTATATTACCCTTTGAGTAACCCTCAGCAAGCTTTGTTGGTGAGGGTCTTGATGTTTCAATTGTGGGGGAATGGGAAATTGAAATAATTTAGGTGATAAGACAGGGTCCAGAACACTTGGTATGATGTGATACGATCTTGAAAGTATGGTTCTTCCTATGAAGGTGTAATGATAGCTGTGAGAGCTTTCGACATTCCAGGCCCTCATCTTCCAGGTGTTTATCAGTTACCCTTCATTGACCTTTTGCTGCCCACTCATTCACAGCTGACTAGCAACCTAACAGCAGCAGTCCTGCTCCTTCAGATGATGGGATTGCTCCCATTCCATCTGCCTCAGAGGCCAAGTGTGGGCCTAAAGTCCAGCTCCATCCATTTTCAGAAAAGCACTTGTTCTTCCACATTACCCAAATTAGTCAATCTGTTCTCTCATTTAATAGCTGTTTATTGAATGCTTCTATGTGTCGTTCACCGCCTATACCAGAAACAGGACCACAAGCAGGACAGACATTGTCTCATCTCCAGGAAGTTCACCGTCTTAGAAGTAACTCCTAACATTTTCCAAAGACAGATAATGTTGAACACCCCCACCCCTGTCCTTCACTTAATGTTCAGTTTGTCAGTAAGTCATCTCCTATTACTATCTGGCCTATTTTCTCTAAATTAGAAAAGTCATTCGTTTTCACAACCTTTACTTTCCTACCTGAAATGATATTTCCCACCTAAAGAATCGTATTTCCCATAAAGAACAACCCTATGGAAAAAGAGTGACCCACCTCACTGGCAAAGTAAAACTGGAACAGGATTCAACACAAATAAAGCTTTTACTGCGTAGGAGCCTTCTCCAAACCTTCAAAGCAGTGCATGCCCACAGTTACCTGTTCCTGCCTGAACGACTCTCAAACAGAGCCCTGCGTGGTGCACGCATGCGTGACTCTGTGTGCCGCCTTCAGTGACCTGGTATGTGAATGCTTCCCAGACCCAAGAAAAGCCACGTGGTACACTCAACATACACACTCATCCCACACCCACACTCAGGGTGCATGCATGACTCTGGAGAACCCCTGCTCCAGCTCCCAGTGCACTTACATAGCTCTGTCTTAACTTATGATTTTATAGTATAGAATACCCACACGATTTTTTTTTCCATATAGAGGAGACAAAGGAACTAATATGTTACTGGGAGGTGGGGGGACTAGTAGAGACTATATAAGGCAAAGCCTAGCTGTATTCAGGGCTCGGCCTTTGGATGAGAATCCTGAGAGTCCATTCTGGCACCAAATAAACACTGCTTCCTGTGGAAAGTCCAGGTACCTGTCTCTCTGTGAGCAAATCCCACAACAATACTAATAAAATTTGCTTGGGAATTTGGCAAGCAGGGAGAACTCACCAGAAGAGAGACGTGGGAGGAAGATGGGAAAGTATGGAGAAACTCAGGAAACCAGAAAGAGATGAGCCAGAATGAAAGCACTCCTGTATCTTGTAAACTTCCAAATTCTGTAAGTAAAACAAAGAGAACTCCTAGGTTTGTTCTTTGGGTGACTGGGTGGATGGAAATGAGATAAGCTTGGTTAGAACACACAGGAAATTTGAGATTCATGAGGAAAATGACAGAAATGTGTCTTTGAGTACAAAAAGTTGACAGCTATAATGAAAGATGGCACATCAATTAAAAACCAAAGACATAATTCCTGTATCTTGACAATTGTGAGCCTTCAAGTTAAAGCACATTTTCTCAATGGTAGAGGACAAAGGAGTCCTATTTTCCTGTGTTGTTCAGAGAAACAGGAAAGGAACAGATCCAACAAACCACTCAAAGTAGATCTGAAATTAAATAATAATATTAGCAAATAATTTGTTTTAATCTCACTGGGTTTTTGTTTTGTGTGTGTGTGTGTGGATGCAAGAGATATAACCGGGTAAAACCTCAAGCCATTATAATCCTAGGCTCTCCTTTTCAATTAATGTCAGATCTTAAAACTGACTGTATATAACAGAAGTTACAACGTTTTGCTTTTATAGGTTGAGAGTAAAAGGAAAGCCCGTAGGTAGCTGCAGTTCCAATTTGCATTTCAACACTTTCCCAGCTTCCTCAAGACCTCAGAGGTTATGACAGTGTACAAATGAAACGGGAGGGGGCAACCCAGTAGAAGACAGGGGAAATAATCTCCATATTGCCTCTGGTAACCAATAATTCTAACATATAATGTAGCATTTTCCAATCTCATTTAACTTTAAAGAGCTTGAGAATGTCTCATTTCTTCTGATAGGAACAGATGTGTGTACCATAGACTATCATAGTCTGAAAATTTGATGCAACAGCCTCTTCATTCCCACAGGGCTTACACATTCTTTCACTATTTGTTCATACATTTGATAAAAATGTCCACAAATGCCATGCCAAATATTGAGTTGCTTCAGGGAAAGGTCATCCCTCCTACCTGTTTCTTAATATCATGAAGCCCCAAGGGTCCATTCCCTGTGCTTTTCAGAAAACAAATGTTTTACTATTTCACTACTGAGAATATGCTTGGATACCTTGGTCATCCCCTGCCCCTCCTCAATTCAAGCCTGTGAAGTCCCATCAACCAATAATGCTTGAATAAATAACCTCTATCTTTTGTATAAATTCAAACAAAGTGCTTCAAATTGGATTGTTCAAATCAAGTACAGCAGTTTACCAATTCTGAAAAATTAACTTTCATGACTTTTAATATTTTCTTAAAAAAAAAACAAAAAACTGTTGGGCCTGGTGTTATGGCCTAGCGGTAGAGTGCTTGCCTAGCACATGCGAGGCCCTGGGTTCGGTCCTCAGCACCACATAAAAGTAAATAAATAAAACAAAGGTATTGTGTCCATGTACAACTAAAAAAAAATTTTTTAAACAATCAAGCTTTAAATTATTATTTTAGAATCCCAACCCATTTTTCATAAGGGTGTTGAATGGGAAAACAAAATATCCACAGAGTAGTACAGAACACTTTATCAAGCTGAAATGATGTAAATTCCCTTTTCTCTAGATTGCAAGCTACCGGACGCCACTCTGAGGAAGTCCAGCACCCTGGATGTCACCATCACAAATCTCCATTTCTTGGGGGAAATTCTACCCACAAACACAACTTCCAACAATAAGATCTCAGTGTGATGCATGTTTGATGAGAAAAGTAGTATTCTGTGTTTATTCCTTGTGTCTGTAATTACTAGTTCTCACCATGAAAAATCCACAAATAAACAAAGGTACTATTTTGACTGTTTACTTGTCTGTTAGGTTATAGGCTTTGGGGTGAGTTTTTGTTTTGTTTGTTTGTGTTGGCTTGGGACTTGGGGTTTTTGTTTTTCTTTGTTTGGGGTTTTTTGTTTGTTTGTTTGTTTTGTTTTGGCTCAGTTACAGAAGAAAAAATTATGAATCCAAAGCCAAAAAAAATAACTGTGTTCTGAATTGCTAGAGTCTTCCCTCTCTTATCCTGTTTATCTACCTTGGAATTTGAAATTACTTGTGCTTCTTTTGCCTCTTACTTCTGCTTATGAAGAAATAAGATGTCTTTAACTAAAATGACAGAAATTTTTAGCATGACACTGTCCTCTCAATCTGTCAGGCACCATTGGCTCTGATTACCTGTATTCAACTACATCAAACTTGTTTGAAATTTTCAAAGGACCACATAGCATCTTTATCCAATACTTATATCCTGATGTTGAAATTTTACTCACCATGGGAATGGAGATGTAGCACAGATGAAAAGTGCTTGTGTAGGATGCACAGGCCCATCCCTATCGTGGAAAATTGAAAAATAAAAACAAAAACAAAAAATACCATTCATCTCAAAGAAACAAACTATAAACTGTACCAAATCAAACCACCAGAAAAATTCATATTCAAAAGTGATCTATGTGGAATCCCTTCCAAGTGGTCCAGTTGCATAATTGCTGGAAACAAACTTTTCATAAGGTAAGCTGACCCATAAGAGGTCCACAGTGCATCTTGCAAATATTCTTTAACTTCTCCCAAGCACTATTTTAAAAAGAGCTGCAGGTAGCCAAGCATATTATGAGGATTTTGGAGCTTATTTTCTCTGAAGCAAGAAATGAATATGTTCCAGGAGTACTCAGGACTTCAATCAAACTACCACAAATAGGATCATCTCCAAAACATACAAAGTTTTCTCCTTTTCAGTGTGTGTGGGGGGGAGGGTGGATCTAATAAATGTTATAGAACCAACTTGAGAGACTTTCATATTATCCCTGGATTCTTTCTAATAAAGCTATTTTATTTGGGAAAAATTTCACTGAGGTGTGGCTACAGATCACGTTCCTTTCTTGAATATTACACACTACTACCCATAGGAAAAAAAAACTCTAGTGATTTCTAATCCAACAGGTTTGTGCCAAAAATGAAATAAAGTGGGCGTGTTGCAAAATTCTATCATCTGCTATACTAATAACATTTTATGAAACCCTTCTGTTAATAAATAGCTTTATTCTGGTTATTTGATCATCAAGCATAAATTCACATCTAGAAAAAAATTAGATGAACTAAATTAATTTACTTAGTGCTTAAAATTTTGAAACAACTATAAATCACTTACAACTGAAATCTGTCATAACCTCATGTTGCAGAATGAGACCCGCTGTGGATTAAAACCAGGTTTCTAACCACTTGAGAAAAGATATATACCAAACTCATTTGAAAAACACATGGAAATATAATGTTGAGCTGCATGTATAATAACTTTTCATGTAGATTTATGAGCCAGCTAGCAGATGGGAATAATAACATTTCAAGTATCATCCTTGAGAGTATTCAGTTGTCCCACCCATTGATACAGTAGCAAATAATATATATGTACAATGTAGTCTATATTGTAAAACAACTCCAAACTAATTATTTAAAACTTTGAACACTCAACAAAATTAATTTTAACATGTAAGCATTTAAAACCATGTGTAACTTTATGCCAATTTAATATTCTCCAGCAATGTCAGAGAGAAATCCTTATGACTCTGGCCCTGCCTGTCATCCGCTGCTTCAGAGAAGTCTTCCAACCCACTCAATTTCCCTATTTTCCTTAATATCTTTCTTTACTGCCTCTTCTTGAATAATAGCCTAGTACCTAACCTCAGCTCTTGAACCGCAATGTTCTGTCTTTTTGGAATGCCTCACTTGCTTCTACTTAGGAAGCTATTCAGGTCCTTTTTAAAATATAAAACTTACTCAAAATTCCATGACCACCCAAGGCTGAGAAAATCATTTCTTTCTCTTCAGTCCCATCTCATTTATTATCCTTGTACCAGATAGGAAGAGCAGACCTACACTACCTGTTGTTTATTCCCCATTTTTGTATAGAATAAATTCATTCCTCATCTTTTATTTTTAAGTTCCTTGAGCATAAGCTTCATGTCTTTAACTTCACTCAGTTCTCTGTGTTACATTGCTGTTTCATATTAAATATATTGGTTTTATATGAGTAACAATACATCTCTAATAAAATTTGGAACCTGGTGCTTTTGTACAGAAATTGAAGCAAAACTACATTTTTGACAAAAATGTCAATAAATCTGTTTTGTTAGTACATCATTGCTTCTGTGAGACCAGCAAAATAATGTGACATAAGGCTCTATTTGTTTGATATACTATGTCTTTGAAGAAAGTATCAAATAGGTGTGCCTCATGTTGGGACAATCTTTTGGAAAATGACACTAAGAAAACCTCTAAATGAATTGGAGAAGGATTGTAGTACAATGTTAGACCTCACACACTGCTGGGCACACAACTAAAGAGAAAAGTCTTTTAAAAGAAAAGGAAAATTCATTTCTCTACTTGTTTATTTTCCCATTCCCCTCACAACCTCTTATATGTAATTTTGTATAACAATGAGGGTCTCCCTCCATTACCATGCAATTTCCCTTTTCTCTCCCTTTCCATCCCAGTTACTAATATGGCATTATGTAAAAATGTGGATGTGTAACGGATGTGACTCTGCAATCTGTATTTGGGGTAAAATTGGGAGTTCATAACCAACTTGAATCTAATGTATGAAATATGATATGTCAAGAGCTTTATAATGTTTTTAACAACCAATAAAAAAAAATAAATAAATAAATAAAAAAGAAAAAAAAAAAAAAAAGAAAAGGAAAAATCTCAAAAAATAATTAATGCCAAATTTCATTATAGTACAAGAAAAGTATTTTTAATTTCTTAGAAGACTGAAAGTAACAAAAATTAGTAACCAAGATATATCTATGGAAGACAGTAAAATATACAATTTACACAATTTTAAATCTGAAAATTGTTCTTGATGGACAAGAAAAAGCAAGTACACAATTCTACTACAAGACAATTTTGAGGCAACATTGTACAGGAAAGGGGAAATCTACTATCTGTATTGGTAACCAATATGGTTTATATTTATATATAAATAAGAAGAAAGGAACTAATGTAGCTATTTTCCTCGTCTTTATTAATGTGAATACTTATATTACTGAAGTTGTAGTATATCCAAAATACTTTGCCTCAGATTTCATGCAGATTATCTCATTTTGTTTTTCCTAAAATTTGTGGGAAATATTACAATCATTTGTCCTATTTATACATAGCAAAACCAAAACCCAAATAGTGGAGCTGGATTAAATTGCACTTTGCACTACAACACTCATGTCCAACCACCAAGCTTTAGGCAAGAATGACATTTTTTTTAACTAAGAGTTAAAAATGGATGATTCTGATTATAAAACAACATTATTCAGGAGCTGAGATTATCATTGAATGTATCAGTATCATAATGCACTTTTTATCAATTTAACTGCTTAGTATATTTTCATCCAAATAAAACAGTTCTATATTTACTTTCAGCAGCTTACGGAATGAGATAGCGTGTAACAGTAATGGAGTGTTTCATTTATAAAATTAATACTTAGTGGAGTCATTTGGGTTTTGATTTGGCCAAGAAACATTTTATTTTATTGATGATGCATGATCAGTAACCACCTGTTCTCAGAGGAGTTTTATATTAATAGCTGCTTACAGACAGGAAAAGTGGGGGAAAGGAACTTAGTGCTACATCCTAAGAGTGGAAAAGATGAGCTACAAGCTTCAAGCTGTTGTTGAGATGGTAGAAAGATAGAGGCTCTGAAAGGGAGATGGAAACACAAATCCATATAGAGACCACATTAGATTTTTTCCTGTATAAAAATCCACAGGAATTGATTCCTCAATTAAAAAAAAAACTAGATAAATGCAATGACAAGTTTTATTATTCCTTTAACTTTCAGGAATTCACTGTCATAGAAAAGAAAATATATTGAAATATTTTGAAGTAAACATCATTGACAAACATCAATTTTTTAACAATGCTGATCATTACATTGTGTCAGACTTCTCTTGCTCACAGGAGAGACCTTAACAAACTTTAGCCCAATAAGTGAAAAGTTGTAATAAATTTCTTTAAACTCCATCAAAATGATAGCTTTGTCTGACATTTCCTAAGTTACATATTTCCTTATCAGCATCTTAGTCTATTACTTCTCGTTACATATTAATGGGCCAAGAAGCTTATGTTTTGTAAAATGTCAAGGAGATGCTCTCATCACAATGTTAACATCAGCCAAAATTTTGTAAATGGAACACATATCTTCTTTTCTTTCCTGTTAGCCACAATACATTTTAAGTGAGTGGTACAGGAAATGCGAGTACCAAATTAAGGCCAATTTCAGGAAAAGGAATTGTGTAAACAGGGTCATGATGATAACTCCTAAAATTTGGCAGAGTGTTCAGAAGACTTTGAACAGTTCACACTTTGTTTTTCATTCAAGGGTACTTAATTATGATTCGCACACCCAGACTCCTAGAAAGTTGAAGTCACTGTATATTTTGATATTGAAAATAAACAAATTGACTTGCCTCACTTGAAAATACTTTGAAAAGACTGAAATATTATATGCTGCAAAACTTTAATTTTTAAGAAGAAAAATAAAGCAAAGACCTGAAATAGCAGAATAGGAAGAATTTTATATTGAAAGCTGTGGGACTTCCAGGACTTGCTTAGAGATGTGTATTATCTCACTCTTTCTCTAAAATGTGTATTGTGTACACTCTTTCTGGGTGTAGTGGCACATACCTGTAATCCCAGCAATTTGCAGGGCTGAGGCAGGAGAATATCAAGTTCAAGGCCAGCCTCAGCAACTTAGTGAGACCCTAAGCAATTTAAGTGATACTATCTCAAAATACAAAATAAAATTTGATAAAAGGATTGGGGATGTAGCTCAGAGGTAAAGCACCCCTGGTTTCAATCCTCAGTACCTAAATAAATGAATATTAAAAAAAGTTGAATGAAATTAAATGATTGAACTGTTATCTGTGAATTACCTTCAACATCTAAAATGACATAATTATAAGAAAATGATTTTTGATATAAGTACCTTTGCAGAAAGAGGATTTATCTTATAAATTTGAGAGGTGACAGATAGAAATAGTAGGGAAATTACATTCTAGATAGGGGAAATATTCATTTAAATATGAACACAGTAGATAGAAACAACCAAATAAATATTGAAATTTTTAAAATGATCCTTAACACCATTTTAGTAATTATCTTTTCCAATAAAAATATTTTGTTGCATATTACTAAAGTAACTACAACAAAATATTATTTGTTCAACAAATATTTAACAAACTCCTACTTTGCTGCAAAGTTGGTGCTAGGCTATTATTGTAGCTCCTGGAGACATAGTCGTAAAATCATGAACGTCCCTGTCATCATGAACCTCAGATTCTAACCCACATACACATTCCAGCTACAGCATGGTTAACTTTCAGAAAGATAAGTGCATTCAACCAAAGAATTAACTAATACTGAGCAATACTTCTAGATTCACATAATCCTTCATGAAAAATCCCTTTTCCTCTTCTTTCCAATTTCTTGAACATCAAGACTCTTCTTCTTATTCTATAAACATTTCATTCTTAATTCTATATTTCAACTCATCCCATTTTCCAGAACAGATGAATTTTTATTTGTTCCTTCCCTTTGTCCTATTTTCAGATCTTCTTTTGGAATAATGAATGTATTATTTTTGTCAAAGTGATGCAATATCACATCTTCCATCTCAAGCTTCTTATTTTGATTCAACTATTGCATAACTGGACTTTTCCCAAAATTATTTATTAGAGATATATTTCTTGAGTTGTTTCACATTTCAGAATGTGCCTTGATATTTGAGCCAGAAGCTAATTGCCTCCAATATTCCATAGTGATACATTTTTCCCACGATATTTTATTGTCATTCATTTAACAAGTATTTATGGAGCATGTTTTATGTGTTATGAACTACTGCGGGTGCTGTATATACAGCAGTGAAGAAGTCAGATTTGAGGTTAAACTTATCTAATTCCTCCTCTCATGGATCTGACCTTACTGATCTGTATACACCTTCTCTTTTGGCATTGATGGTTATTTTGAAGATATCTGAGATAAAGTAAAATTTTCCTTTTTCAAGGCTCTTGCCTTATTCAAACTGATTGCCTGAATAATTACATTTTCATTCTTCAACAATTACATAGCTTTACTGAGATAATTTCAGTGTGTTCCCCTTCAATTTGCAGAATGTGTCATCTCTTCTTTTTCAGGGAAATTTTTCTGTGCTGTATCATTTTGTATTTTCCCCCTTTATGTGGGTTATCTATTTCAGAAACGCTAATTCTTTTTATGTCAGATTATCTCATCTGTCTTCCCTATTATAGTCTCCTTGGGTTTTAATCTTTTTATGTTTTCCCTCTCCTTTTGCTCTGATTATTTCACTCTTTTCTTCCATTTCAACAATTTAATGTTCAGCTTGACCTCCTCTCTTCTTTGCAATTTCATAATATCTGTAGGCTGCTGTTTTGGCAGTGTGATATTTTGTCTGATCATTTCTTGTTACATTGCTACTTTCTAACTTGGGAAGTTTTGTCTAAAAACTTTAATTGTTGTTATAGGCTGAGGCAGAATTTTATATCTTATGAGACTCCATTTCCAGATACTCTAACAACTGTTAGTCTCCTCTAGCTGCAACAGTTTTAAGAAAAAGTATCAGGTTATATGTATTGGAAGACAAAAGGGAGAGTCAAAGTAAAGCTCTTTAATAACTGTTAGCATTTGGGGACTCAGCTCCCCAGCTCTCCTACTAAACAATACATCCAGGAGAGATGCATTCTATTCCCAGGATGGAATATATCCTTGCAATTTGTGGGGCTCCTCTCTTGCATCTCTGAAGCAAGCATTTCTATATAAAAGTAATCTCTACTTCTATATAAAAAGACAGTCCCACTTTTACATATTTTCATATCCCCTACCACTACAAACTAATATTTTTACTAACAGATGAGGTATTAGATAAGTACAAATCTCAAAACTGCTTCTGTCTGAGTGAGAACAGTTATTGACAATGCTTTTATCAAGTTATCACAACTGCCTGGCTCAGAAGTGATAATGAGGTGAGAAAATATTCAAATTTCCTGCAACTATCTATCTTGCTTTGTCAATGCTATAGATCATGGATTAACGCCTTTATCTAAATTGGGACCCTTAGCAATGAGACCAGGAATGTTCAAACAGAATAAAAAAAAATGTAGAACATAAATTAAAACTTACCTACAATGTATTTCTTCCTACCTACCAAGTTATGATTTGAAGATGCATAGGATAGCAACTTCACGGAGTATGAAACGTGATTCTGAGCTGCAAATCAGTACATCTGGCATCTGTGTTGTATTTCAAGTGTCAACCACAACAATGACAAAAAAAAAAAAACCTCTAGAAGATATACAGATGCAGTACATAGGGTTTTGTTTGAATGCCACCTGGAAGCCCACCATACTTTTACCATATTCTGTGAGTTACTTAAAGACAAAGAAACTGCTAATGAATGTGAGACACACAAGACCAACTCAAGGGAAAGCAGCTACTGGGAATTATCATAACTGATAGTAAGGAAAGTCATTGAGAGTTGCTGGCTTTCTTCAGTAGACTTTGGAGCTGGAGGAAAAGCAACAGCCAATATTTGAAACAGTACACATTGCTGACTTAAAACAAAAATACTTCTTATTCCAAAGAGACAAAAAAAAAAAAAAGAAAGAAAGAAAGGGAAAAAAAAAAAAAAACTTATTCTAAAGAGCTTCTAGGACCGCTGGTATTTTCAGGACTTTGGAACTCTGGGTCTGGTCTCAGCCCAACTGTAGAGATTTTGATTTTTAACTCATCCACTATATCTATATTATGGAACATCCACTAGAAAAATAAAGCGACTTTGAAATAAAGGACCCCATGAACTAAATTTGCAAACAGTCCATCTTGTGTCAATGTGAGATAGACATTGGAAGCAAATGCACCTCAATCCCCTTGGTTTTCAAAACAAGACGTCATGTCTGTCTCAAGTTCATCTAGAATTTAAATCCTGTGGGTACTTCCCCAATCTCCAGGGGTAGAAGAGCTGCACTGCAGGCTCTTGAAAGAACATTCAACCACCATGAGTAAATGGAGATGCAGGACTTGCCCCAGGCTTACTTAAGAAGGCTGATATATGACAGGTGCAATCTAAGAACATGTTAACTCTTTACTCCTCAAACTTCTCCAAACTCCTCCTCCGTGTTAAGTAAAATGTCAGGTTATAGAAGGAAAGAAGATCTGGATCAGATTCCCTGTAATTCTTATAGAAACAATAGAGTGAGCTCTCTTACTCAGAACATAATTTAAGGAACCTCAATATGAAGAAGAATTAATCTTTATTTCATAAGGCTGAATTGAAGATGCAAGATCACTTTCATTAAAATAGTTACATTATTCTTACAATCCAAGGTCAACAAAATATTTGTTGCTCTAGATTAGGTTCAATATTGCTGAGTGTAATATTCAGTGGCTCCACAGACCAGATTCAAATTTCAGGTCTTCTACTTAGTGGTTGTGTGATATTAACCATGTGACCTTACAAGTGAGACCAGGAAAATCATTGTACTAGCTTACTAGAGGAAGGGTTAAATAAGGTAATCTTCATAAATATCTCAGATAATGGTCACATTATTGAGTTTTTGCAAATTATCAAATAAGAGATGACTGTAGCAAAAGACGTAGGGATAAGTGGACAGATTCGAAAAACTTAGAAGGTGATAGTGATAGAACTTGGTAATGAGTTGTGCATGGAATGTAAAGAGGAAGAGGATTTCTCATATGGTACTTAGATTCAGCTTACACATGTAGAAGAGAGGTGACATACATAATTGGTGAAGACAACATACTTTAAAGGAGAACCACATTTACAGGGCAAGATACTGATTTCCATTTAGACTGATTGAATTGGATATGACTTTGAAATAGCTACTTAGTTGCTTGATATCAGATCTGGAACATCATAAGGTAATCTGAGCTGGCTGTGTTAATGTGGAAGTTGACTGTTCCAGTTAAGGATGGAAAACTAGCGAGGTGGTCTCAGATGAAAATGAATTTAGGACTGAGAACCAAGGAATTCCCAAGAGCATTATAACATTATCATACTAATTCATATTTTAATGAAAATGAATATACCCGTCTAATATTTAAGTCAATTCAAAAATTCATGTTAATAGAAACTAAGAATGATGAACATAGATAACCAAAACTAAAAGAAACAAGGAAAACTGTTTCAAAAGCTGTTATCAAATAGCTTTAACATAACATTTTAAAATAATTTCATACTCTATTGAGAAATTAAATTTACTTGATGGTTAACTTTTGTAATATTAAGGATATTACTGACATTCTCCCATATTCTAAGTGATTTCACAATTTGACGTGTCTGTAATGACAGAATAATCTACCTATTCCAGTTGATCTAGACTTTGTTAATTATATCCAAATACAAAATTTTAATATAAATTTGACTTTATTAATACTTTTCTCAAGCTTACTTTATATACACATGTTCACTAATCTTTAATTGGCTAATGACCATTATATTCACACAGATATGGCTCTTCAGTGCATGAAAGTCCTCAACAACAACAACAAAATGATTCTATATTAAATGAACATCATAGGTAGAAAAGCTACATTATATTCTGTGAAAGGTTGTTGAATACAGAATGATAGTGGTGGACTGTACTTTTTTTTTCAGATGTACCAGTTTTTCATTTTCATAAATGCAGAATAGAATAGTATTTATCTTTTGGTATTATTCTGAGGATTAAAAGACTTAGTGTAACTGAAGATCTTAAAATAGTCTGGAACATGGGAAAAGTTTAATCAATATTGTATGAAATTATATAATGGAGGATTTTGGTTCACTTTTCACTAAACTAATGAGTACTTTTAAGGAAATAATATTTTAAAAAATTTTATTCACTTAGAAATTAATTTTAAAAAGAAGAAATAGTCAAGAAAAAAATCGATTCCAATACACTATTAGTTAGACATAGACCTGATCTTTTCTAAATTATTAAATTAAAAGTAAATTATCATGAGAAATTTACACAAAATTTAAAATGTTTGGACAATTCAAAGTAATGCGTGATCATTATTTACATGATAATTGCTTGATAAAGAAAATAGCTGTAACAGCTGCTTTGTAGGGATAACTTATCTTTTATATATACATCAATGATTGATTGATAGAAACATACATAGATAGATATAGTGAGATTTCCCTAAAGACAACCAGCTATTGTTTGTATATACCACAGTTTCTTTATCCATTCATCTATTGAAGGGCATTGAGGTTGCTTCCACAGTTTAGCTATTGTGAATTGAGCTGCAATAAATCCACTAATTTGCAGTCCCACCAGCAATGAATGAGTGTGCCTTTCCCCTACATCCTCACCAACACTTCTTGTTGTTTGTATTCTTGATAATTGCCATTCTGACCAGTGTAAGATGAATCCTTAGAGTAGGGGTACAGGGGCAGGAAAGATGGTGGAATGAGATGGACATCATTACCCTAGGTACCTGTATGACTGCATATATGGTGTGATGCTATGTCGTGTATAATCAGAGAAGTGAAAAGTTGTGCTGCAATTGTGTACAATGAATCAAAATGCATTCTGCTGTCATATAAACCTAATTAAAATAATTTTTTAAGAAAAGATAACAGCTATTTTCCTAAGGATGACTGGAGAAACTTGAACAATGACTATATAAGATCATTGTATCAATATTAGATTTTCTGAATGATATAATTGTGCTTGATCTTTGTGTTAGAAGGCCTTTTCTATCAGGAGATAAATGCTAAGTTAATAAGAAATAAAGTACCATAATAGGTGTAACTCACTAGGGAATTCCTCATACACATGTGCAAAGACAGAGAAATTGAATGTGGTAAAATATTAATATTAAATGAATCTAAAAATAAAGCAAAATAAGACTTAATACAAAGAATAGCACAATTAAGTTCCCAAAACTATATCAACATTACTTATTATGCCCATTACTTATTTGTATTAAAACTTCTAAAATATTTTTTCCATGACCATATCTTAGTGTTTAGAATGTAAAATTTTTCTGTGCATACATTACAATACAAACAATACATCTTAAGAAATAATAGTTTTTGTTATTTACCATTTACTGTATCAGTAACTATTTGAAAGAGATTGGTTTAGGATTTCATCAGTGACACAAAAATCTAGATTATGTCAATGTACACAGCTGATGTTTTGCCCAAATACCCTTGAATTTATTTTAACCACTTTGTTAGCCCTTCTTATTGCTTCTGTGAGCCTTTATTTCCAGAATCCCAGACCTGCAACTGTCTTCTAAGGACTGGCCTGGGGCTGTGGACCTGTTTTTCTCACAAGTAATTTAGAAAATCCAGAACCAGAGTGCTTAGAGTAAACCCTCAACACTACCACCCTCAGATGGCTCCTCAGTTAATGACTAAGCAATGAACCTGAGAACATCCAAATCCCTTGACTCAGCGCAAACCACTGTGAAATATAATTTATTTTCCACATTTTGCCTGAAAACTTACCTACTGACTGATTTCTACCCATTTCTTGTTCAACCTCTCCTGCTGTTTCCCAGGCTTTTCCTGGGGACACTTTGTTAATACCACACTTGTATCCAAACATTTCTCTAAAGTTCTGCTTTAATCTAAGATAAATATTTCCTTTCAGAATTTAACTTTTGGTACTTTAGTACTAAAACGATCATTTTACCTATTCCCTAAATTGACTGTAAGTTAGTATTTTTCCCAAGATGACAATTTTTTCAAAAGAGAGTGTATGTGTGCATATGTATGTATGTGTGTATATATATATATATATATATATATATATATATATACATACATACATATACATATAGATACATATGTATATGTTTATAAATAAAAGAATTTGTATATGTATTATATATGCATCTATATAGATGCATATATTCACACAAACATATATATATATATATATATATATATATATATATATATATACTTGGACCTCTATTCTTCCATCTTAAATTACATTTAACAAAATATTGCTTTCTAAGGAAACATATTTCATTCAATTCAAAATCCTTAGGTTCAAAAAAGTTCCTGAAAGGGCAGATAGCCTACTATGGTGGTGCATTCCTGTAATCCCAACAACTCTGGAGCTGAGGTGGGAAGATCACAACTTCAAGGCTCAGCAACTTAGTGAGAAACTGTCTCAAAATAAAAAAAATAAAAGAAAAGGTCTGGGGACATAGCACATGGTAGAGCACCCCTGTATCCCCAGTATCATAGAAACAAGCAACAACAAAGATGGAAATTAATGAACTTACAATAAAACATATAGTAAAAGTTTAAGTAGGTTTTATTTACCTACAAATTTTACAGATTTCATATCTCAGAGAAATACTTTTGCTCTCAATACTCTATTCTATCCTTGCCACAACAAGACCATTATCCCCTGGCTACACTGTATTAACTCTCCCCTCAACCCACTCCTCCTCTCTTCCCAGCTTAGATATTTTGTATTACTGCATATACATGTACCCACATGCACCCAGATACTTTATACACATTTATATGTTATATATTCATATTCCTTTTATTATAATTTATTTGTACTGATTTTAATGAAGCATTTGCTTAGCTTTAATAGCATACTACATATTTATAGTCTAGCATTATATTTTTGTCCCAAAAATTTGAAGCCACTTATACTAAGAAAAGATATAACTATTTTTCTGTCTCTAAGATATTGATTTTTATTATACTTAATTCAAAAAATAGCTGCTTACAGATATAGAATAAAGAAAAATAAAAGAGCAATTGAGCAAAAGAAAATGGAATAAAGAGGAAGAAATATAAAATGGAGAGGAAATAATTTTATTATAGAGAAAGAACAAATGCATCTTGAGCACCAGGGTGAAAACTATTGTGAAACACATAATTTCTCCTGTGACATAAGTTTTAAAAGATTGTTTATCTAATAATAAATATGTATGTACTAATACCTATTAATAAATAATATTATCATTTTCTATTAATTAAATTGGCATGACTCAAGAAAAGAGACTGTGGCAGTTATCAAGAATACAGACAACAATAAATGTTGGTGAGAATGTGGGGGGAAAGGCACACTCATTTATTGCTGGTGGGACTGCAAATTGGTATAACCAATCTGGAAAGCAGTATGGAGATTCCTCAGAAAACTTTGAGTGGAACCAACAGTTGACCCAGCTATGCCACTCCTTGATCTATATCCAAAGGACTTAAAATCAGCATACTATAGTAATTCAGCCACATCAATGTTTATTGCAACTCAATTCACAATAGCTAAACTGTGGAAGCAACCTAGATGCCCTTCAATAGATGAATGGATAAAGAAACTGTGGTATACATACACAATGGAATACTATTCAGCACTAAAAGAGAATAAAATTATGATATTTGCAGGTAAATGGATGGAGTTGGAGAATAACATGGTAAGTGAAGTAAGCCAATCCCCAAAACACAAAGGCCAAATGTTCTGATAAGTGGACGCTGATCCGTAATTGGGGGGGGACAAGGGAAAAATGGAGGAACTTTGATGGGACAAAGGGGAGGGAGGGTGGGGATGGGGAATGAGGGCAGGAAAGATGGTGGGATGAGATGGACATCATTACCCTAGGTACATGTGTGAGTGCACATATGGTGTGGTGCTACATCATGTACAACCAGAGAAGTAAAAATTTGTACTGCATTTGTGTATAATGAATAAAATGCATTCTGCTGTCATATATACCTAATTAAAATAAAATTTAAAAAACAAAGAAAGAAAAGAGACTGTGGAATGGAATAAGAGCTTTTAGAAATCATACTGATAAGCAAGTTGCCATCTCACACCTAAGACTGAAAAACATCTGTCTCTTAACCCAGCGAGGTAAAAGTTGTAGATTGTCTAAAATGAATTTAACCACTTTTAAGTAAACACGAGGCCATAATATCCTACCGTAAAAGAACATAGTATTTGAACAAAAGTATTTGTCACAATAATTTTATAAATTATTCTAAATATTTTTAAATTATTTGAAAAAGAAAATTTGACTTAAAGTTGATTTAAACAGATTTTCCTATTTACTCCATTTCAAGAATTAAATGGAGTAAAAAAAAAAAAATCATCAGTAGAAGATTGCAGAAATGTGAGGCAACTGGGAAGTGGAGAAGAAGAAATCTCCTGAAAAGGGATCCCAGTCTGTGTCCTCTCTTCTCTTCCTCTTGCCCTCAGCTGTTTTAGTCTTGGCTCTGATACTTTTCAAGGTTAAGTTGCTTCCTTGCTATAGTAATTTCCAGGTTTTTTTAAAAAGCTTTTTGCAATATTAAAAACAGCTGGACTGAAATTGTCTTATAACCAGAAACAGCACATCGCTGCAAATTGTGTGATAACAAATGCAGTGTTTCTCTTTCTTTGGCTCAGAAACATTATAAGAAGCATAAGAAAAGGTGGAAGGAAGCTAGAAAACACAAAAAACTTGGCCTTAGCCCTATTCTAGATGGCAACAACATGTGTTTACTACAAGAAACTCTCTTTTTTTTATGAACTCTGAGACTCAAATAGAAGGGAAATTAAAACCCTTTCTTTTGACATTTTCCAGGTTCAATATGTCGTAAACATCTATAATCAGTAGACTGGCTAAAGCTATGCTTTCGAATCTTTTAAAAACTTTCTTTCCATGATTTTTGTTTTTCCTGAAATTGTATCAGAAAATGTGCTACCATCAGGTAAATTTCAGTTGAAATACAATTAATGCCCCAGTTGAAATTGAAAGACATATGTCAATTACTGAAAGTAAACCATTTTAAATTTAAGTTTTTTTTAATTTTGAAGGTACTTTTAAAAATTCAAGGTGAAATTGAATTATGCAAAGTCACAATTTAAAAACAAATATTTTACTAATTTTACAAAACATGTAACAAACACTTTAATTTATGCATGTTGTTTGCAAATTCTTTGAAAATCTTTTCTTAAACGATTTTAAAAAGAAAAAATGAGGCTAAATTGAAAAGGAGGATAAGAGCAATATTTAGTAAGAGAAATACAGTTAAAGTAGAGGGTTATATAATGTTTATAAATATCATTTTTCCTTTAATATATTATTACATGTATATAAATATATATTTAAAATAGGTAAATCATTATTGACAAGTTTTTTCATAGAGGAGAAAATAATTTGGGGGAACATACTATTTATGTCCTAAGTGCTTTTGATTAATGTGTAAAATGGTTAGCATAGCAAATTGAAAATAATAACAGAAAACCACTAATTTCATGTTGTTCTTTCCTATGAAAATAAAAAACACATGACAAAGAAAATTAAGTGGAGAACAGGACCACATGAATTCAAGATGTTAGATGCTATGGTAGGCAGCATCCAAGGTAACTTAAATGATTCCTGTTTGGTGCAAAACTTTCCTGACTGTGGGCTGGACCTAGCAATTAAACTTCTAGAGAACAGAATATGGCAAGTGATAAAAGGTTGCTTCTGAGGTTAGGTTATTAAAAGGCTCTATTACATACCTTGATGGTACTCTCAGTCTCTTCGGACGCTGGCCAATAGACGGCCAACAACACCAGAATGCTGCCAAAGCCCATAAATAAATGAGTCTGGAAGTGATCTCTCTCACAGTCAAGCTTTCAGGTGAGATCACAACCCCAGTGGACATCTTGATTGAAGCTTTGCGAGAGACCTTGAGGCAGAGGCATGCAGATGGTTTTGCCTGACTTCTGATCCATGTCAATTATTAGAAAATTAATATTTGTCGTTTCAAGCTGATTCACTTTAAGGTAGCTTGTTACATGGCAATCGATAACTAATACTTGCCAACTACAAATGTCCTGAATATGGTGCATAATAATTGGTGATCATCTATTCCCATTTATCTTCACAAACTTGTATACTGCTGGGAATGCAAAATTAAAAACTACATTTCCTAAGATGCTTTGCAAGTTTTTTTTTTTTTTTAAATTACATACTGCTAATTAGAAACAATTGTGTGAATTGGGGAGTGCAAAAAGGAGGTAGAAGCCACTTTCCTGCTACTGTTTTACACCAGTAGCTTGGTCATGATTGTATCATGACTTTTTGCAACAGTACATCATTGGCTCTCCAGGTTCAAAAGGGTCAAGTGGCACTAATGGCCATGGGAGTCCCTTTGTATCTGCAATGGTCAAGTGTTTTTGAACTGGAACATCAATGGGTAGACTTCTGGTTTCCCAAATTGCAGACTATGGCACAGGTAGTGGTTTTCTTATGAGGTCAAGTTTTTTTTTTTTTTTTTTTTTTTTTTTTATCCCAGGGAAATTATACCAACAGAACAGTTAGGAGCCAAGCCTTCTTTCCTCTCAAAATCACATCAATTAGTGCTCTTTCTGCTTAACATATGCAACATGTTTCCAGTTCCTGAACTGAATGCAGATGAATGCTTAATCACACTAGCTGCTTTACTTCTTCTTCTTTTTGTTCAACAGCTATGTGTTGCTTCACAGTTTATTTGAGTTTATCAGAATGATACACGAATCAGGCAGCATTCAGAACCAGAAGAGGCTCAGAGAGTCCTGTCCAGCAAAATGAACAGTGAGCTTTCAAAAGTGATATGAGAAAAAAGTAGAGAAATCATCGTATTGGTGACATCAGTTTGAACCATTTTTAGATTTTTAATTATAAATTGACAAATTATAGTCATATTCATTTAGGGAATATTATGGTTTGTGTCTGCAATGTTTACCAAAATCTTATATGTTAGCTAATGTAGCAATGTTCAGAGGCGAAATGATTGGATTCTGAGAGCTCTGACATGTTAGTAGATTAATCATTTGATGGATGAATAATTTGAATGGACTTAGAGGGAGGTGATGAAAATTATAAACAGCTTGGGTGTAGCTGAAAAAAGCAGGGCACTGGGAGCATGACCTTGCGTACAATGTCTGTCCCTGGCCTCTTACTCACTCTGCTTCCTCACTGGCAGAAGGTGAGCTGCTTTTCGTGACCCTGCCCTTCTACCATGAGGTCTCTGCCTTTGAGGCATGCTAACCATGAATTTAAGACCAAAGACCAAACCTCTGAAGCTGTGAGCAAAATAAATCTTTCATCTTCAAAGTTGTTCTTATCAGATATTTTGGTCACAGTGACAAAAAGCTGACTAATACATGGGGTAAAATATGATGTTATGATTTATGAATACAATGTGAAATAATCAAATTGAACTAATTAACATACTCTAAGACATTATTGTCTAAGCTCTAAGTCATCATTTTTGTGATTGGAACATTTGAAATTTACTCTCTTAGCAATTGTAAAATGTAAATTAGTAATTACATGCACAGTATGCAATGTATCTCAAAAAGAAACCATATTTTTCCTGGATAATTGAGTCTTAAGCCATTTAATCATGATCTCCCATTTGGCCCACATCCTAGCTTCCAATAGTTAAATTGTTTTAGATTCCGTGTAAAAGTGAGAACATATAGTATTTGTCTCCCTGTGTCTGCCTTATTTCACTTAGCATAATGGTCTCCCATTCCACTTATGTTGTCACAAATAACACTTTTTTCTTTTTAAAATCTGAATAATATTCCATTGTATATATGGTAGTTTCTATTTCTATTCATCTGTTGATAGATACTTGGAGGTTGATTCTACAGCACGGTTCTTATAAATAATGTTGCAATGAATGTGGACATACAGACATCTCTTCAGCATACTATCTTCAAATATTTGGGGTAAATACTCAGTAATGGGATTGCTGAATTATATGGCAGCTCTATTTTTAATTTTGAGGACCTTGAAATATTTTTTCCCATAATGCCTAATTTACATTCCCACTAATGGTGCACAAACGTTCCCTTTTCTCCACATCTTTTATCAATTGTTATCTATTCTCTTTGTCATAATTTTCATTCTGACAGGAAAGAGGTAATATCTCATTGTGGTTTTAAATTGTATTTCTCTAATCATGTATCTCAAATTAGGCATAAAAGTAATATATCTCAACATAGTGAAATTTACATATAAAAAGCCACAGTTAACAATATACTCATATGTGAAAAATAGAAGCCCTTTCCTCTGAGATTTGGAATAAGACAAGGATGTCCACTCTCACCACTTTTATTCAACATGAATGTTCTTGCCAGTGCAATTGTCAAGAAAAAGAAACAAAAGGCATTCAAGTAGAGAAGGAGGAAGTAAAGTAGTTGCTATTTGCTGATGACATGATCTTATATAGAGAAAACTTTAAAGATTCCCCCAAAGAATCTGTTAGAACTAATAAATATAGTAAAGTTTCAGGATACAAAATTAGCATACAACAATCAGTATCATTTCTATAGCAACAAAAACTTTCAAAAAAAATTGAAAATAGTCATATTTACAGTCACAAAACAGTAAAGCACGTGGAAATAAATATAACCAAGGAGATGAAAACCTGCACACTGAAAACTATAAAACATTAATAAAAGAAATTGAAGAAGACACAATAAATGGAAAGATATCACATATTCATGAGTTAGAAAAAATATTATTGTTAAAATATCATATATTTGAGATAATCTATGGATTCAATGAAACTTGAATGTATGAAAATCCAATGTTACTTTTTGGAGAGACAGAAAAAAATCCTAAAATTCACATGAAGCACACAAAAAAACTCAAATATTGAAATCAATCATGAATAAAAGGAACAAAACTGGAAGCATCACACACAAGTTGTCATGGTACTGATAGAAAAATAGAGTCATTGATCAATGGAATAGAAATAAAAGCTCAGAAATGAGCTCATACATACATAATCAATTGACTTTTAACAAAGTGGCCAATAATATACAATGGGAAAAGGAGTCTCTGACAAACGATGCTGGGAAAATTTCCTAAGGAAAAACATGAAATTGGACCCCTTTTTGACACCATACACACAAATCAACACAAAATGGATTAAAAACTTAAGCATAAGACCTGAAACTATAAAACTACTAAAATAAACAACAAGGTGAAGTCTATATGAGATTGTTCTGGTAATCAATGATGTTTTAGATTTGACTCCAAAAATGCAGGCAACAGAAGTACAAATAGACAAATAGGATTACATCAAAATAAAAGGCACCTACCTGTAAAAAAAGGAAAAAAAAATGTCGGATATGTGAGAATATGTAGACTGTGAGAAAATATTTCGGCATCCTATATCTGATAGGGAAAGATCAATATATGAAATATATAAAGAAAGCAAACAACATTATATAAAGAAAAATAATCTTATTTAAAACTGGGCAAGAGATCTGAATGGACACATCTTAGAAGAAGACATATGGAACTATTTAATTGTTTTGTGGTAGATTTATGCATAGTCACCTCAGTAGGATATCCTAAAATGATTAATTTGGCTAAATAAATGATATTTGTTTGCTGCCAAAGTTGTATCAATTGCTTCTTTTTATCACTGAGATGTTTTGGTCCTAGTTTTCTATCACCGGACAATATTTTAATTCTTAGTCTTCCCTTCATTTTAGGAAAAAAACTGATAATTTTGCTATGATTCAGTGCAGATAAACAGATGTTCTAAAATCTATGACAAATTAACTTCAGGCTTGCTGAAAGTTAAGTTAAAGTAATAATGAGTTTTCTCTTTGATTCAGACTTCCTATCACTTCACATTTACATTGAGATCCTGATCTATTTCCTCCAGGAGGTTTAAAAGAACAAAACAGATCTTATTTGGGGAAAAAATAAGTATTAAATGAAGCAAAATGTGAATAAATTTAACATCTTTATTAAAAAATATTCTTGCATTCAATTATAGGTTCCTAATTTAGATATTTTTTAAGGAATTAAAAATACTACCTTTTCATACATACAGTTTAAGACAGTTAAGAAGAATGCTTGCTTAAAATTAAAATATAGATTTTTTGTTATCAATGAAAACCAAATTTATTAGATCTTCTACAGAATTATCTTAGGTTCTTATCCCAATTTTGTTCTTTTTTGACTTAAATATTGGCAAACAGAAAAGACGAGAGCTAAGATTTTTCCATTTTATTTATTTATTTATTTACTTCTTTATTTATTCATTAATTTGTTTTTTGTAGTATTGGGGATTGAAATCAAGAGCTCTCCATCCAATCTCCTCCTCCTCTTCCTCCTGTCTTCCTCCTTGTCCTCCTCCTTCTTCTGTCAGGGTCTTGCTAAGTTGCTCAGGCTGAACTTAAAAATTTATAATCTCTCTGCCTTAATATACGGAATTGCCGGGATAACAGGCATGTACTATCAGGCCCTGTCAAAACTCCCTTTATTATTTTCAAAACAGTTATTTCACAATTCTGTAATGGATCTAAGCTAAACATGATTGTGAGGATAAAAGGACAATGCATTCCATCTTGATTATCATAAATGCCAAGTCCTTTTCTGTATTAGTTATAATGATTGTTAATTTCATGTCACTGTTACCCAGAAAATATTCCAGATCTCCAGGTGACAAGTACTAAATAGATGGCAGTTTCTGAAAAGACAATTTTTAGTTCAAGGAATACTTTAATTTAGTATGATTTAACCTCATTGCAATTCAATTTAATATAGCCAGTATATGTTGGAGGGATTTTATTGTACAGTTCCTTATAAGTACAAGGCAAAATGAATGAAATCCCTGCTTCTAAGAATCTCAAAACTTTTTACAGGAAAAAGTCAGTATAATAATAAATACAATCATCATTTCATTTGGTGGCATGCAGAGAAGTAAACTCAGTATAATTTTCAAAATCTCAACTATAGTGCTTTTAAAAGGATATTATCTTATAATAAAATCTATATGTTTGAAACATAATACAGTTCTAAATTGATTCATTTTGCCTGCACAAAGTTACTTGAAGGAAACTGTAGCACAAAATGTTCATTATCTTTATATACTTCACAGATAATATTCTAACAGAAATCATTCATAATTTGGGATACTTGAAACATCTTTTACATAATTTTCTAAAGTATAACTATATTTTATTAAAAACATACAGGCAGAAAAATACATTGAGGAAAATATGATCAATAAAATTACCAATTTTATAATGCTATTTCCTTGAAGCCAGGTCAATCCTTTGTGAAGAGCTAAAACTAGAATAATTGAGGATTTCTATGTGGATTTTCAGCATCTGGGATATAATGCTACTAAAACAGAGTTGTTAACTCTATTTATTCTCAATCATCTTACACTGGCAATCAGGTTTTTTCTAAAATTTATTCATATTTTGTTTCTGAATGACTACACTGTTATCAGTTTTTCTTGAATATGTGATATTCCCTTTTAGGGTTTTCTAATATTTTTCTCCAAAAAATGATTGCTTTTTCAAAAATTTTTATTTCCCCATACTCACTGTTATATGTTATAAAATTAGGCATTTAAATGAGTTCTTGATTCAACATTTTCACTCAAGTACAGTTCAGCAAAGATTAAAAGTTAAGCTCTGCACATAGCTTCTTGCCCGGTATCAAGGACAAGTTAATAGCTAGAAAGAAAGAGTGGGGCATAGAATGTTGTTTTAAATTTGAAAGTTTTTTTTCTATAAGTGCATTTGACTCCTCAAGTCCTGGCTCCTCTGAAAGTTTTCAGACACTTTCAAAATTCAATTATTTTAATGCCATTCTACTTCTCTGTTTGATTTTGATGAAGTATACTAGTTTTTAGCAAGGTAGTCAATCATAACTCCAAAGAGAAATTAACAAAACATAATCACAGACTACAGAACTCCATACTTCATAGGAAAGTCAGTGGCTTTTTCTTGTTTTTAAAGGAGACTTGGTTTGACTATATTATCATTCAAAATTACAATATAAACAGCAAAATGTAAATCCAAATTAATTTTTTCTTTGTAAATTTAAAAATGAAGCTATGTATACACTCTTCTTTAGACAGAATCTCTTTATCAAAACAAATTTTGTGTTTTAAATTTTCTGGATGTGGCCTTGGAAAAGTTACTTATATTCAACATCCCCATAATGATACTTGTCTCATAGACTATTGCACATATAAATACTGGATCTGAATTTTAAAAATATATATATAATTTATGATATCCAATTTAAGAATCTCTTCAAGCTGTAATCAGTGCACACTTATACCTAGCTGCTGGGAGCCATTAGCCAAGTAGGTATGACAATTTCCTTGCCAGCTTACCCCATGTTGCTGACATGTTGCAGTGACATTGAATGTAGGTGACCTTGCTCAAGGACCAGGGCGGATCCGGGATTAGGGTGTTCCTGGTTTAAGATAATCGTGTTTAGGGCGTTCCCAGTTTAGGTTCCAGGTTTAAGGTTTAAGATTATTCCTCCTGGGAATAGGGCGTATCCTGCTGCCTGAGTTCCCCTTGAGTTCTCACGGGATTCAGACAGTATATTTTGGGAGACAGAAGCCCAGTGGGCGTGAATTTGGGCAGAGAACGTGGATTTCCCCAGAACATGTTTGTAGACGGCTGGTGTGAGTTCGGGAATAAAGAGTTGCTGTTTGAATCTACAAGCTGTGTGGTGGCTCGTGATTGTGTGCCCAGCCAGACTGCGGCATTTGTGCCCAGCCAGACTGTGGCATTTGGCGTCCCGTGCGGGGAACTTCTGAAGCTTGGAGGTAAGTGAAATTTCTCGCTCTTGAGGAAGAGAG
Source organism: Marmota flaviventris (assembly GCF_047511675.1). Classification (NCBI taxonomy): domain Eukaryota; kingdom Metazoa; phylum Chordata; class Mammalia; order Rodentia; family Sciuridae; genus Marmota; species Marmota flaviventris. Next base: position 159,220,411 of record NC_092500.1, read on the forward strand.
AAAAAATGGGTGAACATTTCAAAAAACAATGTGTTACTGTTTTGATTTATTTTGTTTTTATTTCAAGTTGCCTGTTCCTAGAACTTTCTCAGGCAAACGGGGGAAAATGGTTGACTCAAGGTTTGAAGTTGTTCGCCTCCGAGCAAGAGAAATTGTTAGAGGAAGGAGGCACCCCAGTGAGACCAAGAACAATTAGGGCATATGTTGATACAATACAAAAATGTAGCCCATGGCTTTTTAAAGACGAGTTATTAAGTATATCAATGGGACCATCATGGTATCCTGTAGAAGGATTTTTCTTCAAGAAAGAGATGGCTAGTTCTGTTTACTACATTTGTCTAAGATCTTGGTTTTTACAGACATCTAATTAATTTACAAAGCTAAAGTGTTAAAATATCAACCACTAAATATAAGATCAAGTACTCTTTACTTATTAAGTTCCATAAGGTAATATATTTAAACATTATGTGTGTTTTCATAAATTGGTAAATGGAAAAAGGTTTAATATTGCTTTGGTCTGTGTCTTTGCTGAAACAAGGTTACTAAGAGTTAAGATTCTATCATGTGTAATTTATATACAAAGAGTAGAAAAAATTTCATTTGGGTTTCAATTATAGTATTATAGTATCATAAAAAACATGAAAGTCTTTCATCTTATTAAAGTGGAGTAATTTGTCTAAATCAGAAATTTTATAAGAGTTGTCTCAAAATGTGAATTTATAAAAAGGGTTAACGGTTAAAAAAGAGATAGAAAAAGATTCAAGATGTGGAAATATATTTTAATATAAAAGGTTAAAGGAGAAAGAAATGTTTCTAGATGAGATAATCTCTGTGTGGTAAAGTAAAAAGTTGTAAAATGTCATTTAAAAAGATTTTGAGGAAACTAGACTTACTTTAAAAGCTTGAGAAAGGAAGAAAGAAGAAAAAGGTATTTGTACATGGCAGATTGAGACAAAGCTTCTCAATGGAGTTAAAAAAAAAAAAGCCTTTGGTTGAAGGGCAGCCATGTAAACTAACATTGAAGCGATTTAAACAGAATCTAAGCCTCGTTTAAAAGAGTGAAGTTGTAGGTGGTGAAAAAGTACATTTAAAAGTACAGTATAGATGATAATTAAAAGGCTTTAAAAGGTTAAATTGAAGGTGGTCGAGATACCTTCATGGCGGTAAAAAGATTGCTTTATTGCGTCATTCGAAGCCTAGTTAATCTTAAAAGCATTACTTAAAAAAAATAAACATGAAAATGGGAAGATAATAGGATAAAAGATATTTAGATAAAAAAGATTAAAAATTTGAAGTGAAAAACTTTAAAAACAGAAGTACAGAAAGGTAAAAAAAAAAAAAAGAGAGAAGATGTAGAAAGATAAAAAAGATAGGAAGATAAAAAAAAATGTAGGAAGACAACAATTTTAAACCCACAAAATAGGAAAAAAAAAACTAGGAGGAAAATAAGCAACTAAGGGTAAATATAAAAACCTTAGGGAAAAAAAAAACTAGAAGATAGAAATAAGATAGAAAATGGTTGAAAATGTCAAGTAAAGGTATTTCAGATAGAAAATACAAAAGGCTAAGACAACTATTAGATACAGACATATACTTATTAAAACAAAAAGAGGGAATTGGAAAGGGGTATATATCCCCCAAAGATAAACTTAAAATAACCCTTTTTACCCTAAACTTTTAAAATTTGGATTCATAAGGACTTAGTGCTGCGGAAAGACACATGTATCCAAAAAATGTACATAAGCCTAAAGTACTTTGGAAAGATATTCTAACAGGACAATGAAAAGGTCCTGACCCAGTGATTGTCTGGAGTCGGGGGTCTGTTTGTGTTTTTCCACAGGGAGAACAGCAGCCGATTTGGATTCCAGAAAGATTAACTAAAACAATTTCTACAGATGGAAAAGAAGATGTTTTGACTCAAATCCATAACAGCTGATATCCAGAGCTCCAGCTTGGCCATTCTTACATCTGCGACAGTGATTAACCAGTGATGCAATTTTTATTTCCTTGCCAGCGCACCCCATGTTAATTGTGGTAGTGCTGACATATCTTTGCTGATGGTGTCACCAGTGATGCAATTTTTCCCAAGGAGCCGTCAATTGGCTTGGTGTCGTTGCATTTCTGTATCCTCCTCCCTTCTGCTAGTGATGGTCTAAAATTTGGGGGCCAATGGCTTATGCTGGACCGGTAGTCAGTGACGGGTATGATCCAATTGCAGTGGTATCAACCTAAGACAGGAGGCTGACGCCTAAAGGTCAGTTTTCCGATGACGGGTAAGAACCATATGTTGAATTGGACAACCTACCAGGCACGGTCCTTAAGCCACATTAACCTCACTCCCCGACTGGCACCAAGGCCAAATTTGGGGGCCAACAGAGGTGAGGCAAAGAACCTCACCCCCCCCACTGGTGCATAGACCTATCCACAAGTATGGCTGTATGCTGGACCGGTAGTCAGTGACGGGTATGATTCAATTGCAGTGGTATCAACCTAAGACAGGAGGCTGACGCCTAAAGGTCAGTTTTCCGATGACGGGTAAGAACCATATGTTGAATTGGACAACCTACCAGGCACGGTCCTTAAGCCACATTGCTTGTTGTTTAATTAATCAGAAAGGGGGAGATGCTGGGAGCCATTAGCCAAGTAGGTATGACAATTTCCTTGCCAGCGTACCCCATGTTGCTGACATGTTGCAGTGACATTGAATGTAGGTGACCTTGCTCAAGGACCAGGGCGGATCCGGGATTAGGGTGTTCCTGGTTTAAGATAATCGTGTTTAGGGCGTTCCCAGTTTAGGTTCCAGGTTTAAGGTTTAAGATTATTCCTCCTGGGAATAGGGCGTATCCTGCTGCCTGAGTTCCCCTTGAGTTCTCACAGGATTCAGACAGTATATTTTGGGAGACAGAAGCCCAGTGGGTGTGAATTTGGGCAGAGAACGTGGATTTGGGCAGAGCACGTGGATTTCCCCAGAACGTGTTTGTAGACGGCTGGTGTGAGTTCGGGAATAAAGAGTTGCTGTTTGAATCTACAAGCTGTGTGGTGGCTCGTGATTGTGTGCCCAGCCAGACTGCGGCATTTGTGCCCAGCCAGACTGTGGCACCTAGCTATTTCGGAGGCCAAAGCAGGAGGATCATGAGTTCAAGTCCAGCCTGAGAAACTTAGTGAGACCCTGTCTCCAAAAAACAAACATTAGAAAAAAATCTATTGAAAGCCTGTTTGTTTGTTTGATTGTTTGTATTTTAAATAATTAGTTGAGAATAAACTACAGGGGAAAAGAAAACAAAAAAAAAAGGTGAAGAAGATTATCTCTTTAGCTGAGAGTTTTAGCTTTTCATAATTCATGGTATATATAGAGTTTCATTTTTATAAGTGGTCCAATATTTAATTCTTGATTGTGGATTTATTGAGATGGAAATTTAAAGGTCATAAAACATGTTATACAAATACAAATTTCTAGTTCTCATACTATTTATAATATGTACCAGTTATCTATTTATTGTCTCTTAAGTTCCATTGTTTTTCATTGCCTGCTGTTGCTAACGGAGCTGGTCCTTCTATAGATTTGCTCTTCACCCTCCTGATGTGAAGCTCCATTAATGCAGAGCACTGGAGGCTGCTGTTTGAGGAAAAGATCCTCCTTTCAGATTCTATTGTGCTGCTTGACAGGCTCCTGCAGCCTGCACAACTTCATGGAGCCCACAGCAGGCAGTTCAGGTGGTTTCTTTAAAAATAAGTAAGTGTGCAAAAGTTTTATCATACCAAGGAATGACATTTACAGTCAGTGGAAAAGAACATCATTAAGTACTACATATGATCAAGCAGTCACCCATAGTATCTGCAGTGTAACATTCTTGACAGCAGTATGCAAGCGTTCCTAATGCTATCCATCCTTGCCAACATTTGATAAAGGCTAATTTTTATAGATTAATGAATATGGAGTTTTTTAGTTTTTTAAATTTAAATTTTCTAAATGCCAGCAATATCAAGCGTGGTTTTTACCTGTTCATTGACCATTCTGATCCCCTTCTTTCTACCTGGACATATTCTTTTCTGCCTAGACATATTCTGTGCACATTTATCTATTATTTGGGTTAGTTTTCTTCTTCTGTAAAGGGTCATATAGTTATTTTAGGATTTATGTGCCGCCAGGCAATGTCTTTAACTCTTGAACTCTTTGTACCAAAAGACCAATAAACCTTTTTTTATATATCATTTTTGGCTCTGGACTATACAGGAAGAGACTGTGAATTGAATTTGGCTCACTGGGTGTAATTTTTGAACTCTAGATCTATTGGGTAATCTGTATCTTATTGGATTTGAAGCTTCCTTGATATAATCTGGGTTCTGGCCCTTTGACAGATATATATATATATATATATATTTCAATACATTAAAACTTATTATCTGCTACTATCTTTGCTTATTATCATGGGTTGCTTTTATGATTTTATAATCTTATATATTTCAAGGCTTTGTTTTTTACATTCATTCAAATTTTGTGTTTTAAATTTTCTGGATGTATTATTTCTTTTATCATTGTAGGTCACTTATTTATCTCAAGTGATCTTTTACAAGTTAAAATTTTCTTTAATATTAACATAGAAAACCCAGCTCTATTTACCTTTCAAATTTGACACACATGATTTGATTCACTTTCAGCTTTTCTGGTATGGCATTTTATAACCATCTCTTCTAAAATGTTTTGAATAAATTTGTAATTGAACTTGAATATATCTTTCCTTAAATTAGACATTCTAGAGGACTTTCATTTATTGAGATTACCAGTATATCTGATTTATTTCCTTGCTCATAAGATGGAGACAATAAAATCTAATTCATGTATCTGTGCGAATTTAATAAATTAGTATGTTAGGCATTTAGAAAAATGCCCAACAAGTATGTTTCAAATTCAAAATATTACACATTACTGCTTATCTCATCGTATTATAGGGTTTCCATTTCCCTTGCTTTTTCTACTATTTTTTCTCTTTATGCGATCTTTAATATTTATTTTTTTAATCTTTATTCTGTATTCTAAACTCTACTAGTTTAGAAGCTATAAATCCTACTTCTATTTTTGTGATACCCATATGATTTTCCCCTGTATGTTTAAAATAAAAAAGTTAATCCTCTTAAAAACTATGAGTACCTTAGAACTATTCGTCTTCTATTAACCATCTAGTTGTACATGTAATTATTATTTTATGTTTTGTCTCACATTCTTTACAAATTAGTCATTAATATTATTCTATAGTAGTAATATCTTCTACATTGACGCATAATCACTAATTCTTTGATTACTAGCCCCTCTTGTAGGTTATTTATTCTTATTTCAATTTTTCTTTCAGAAAAAAATTCCTTCGTTGTTTTTCCAGTGATGAGGTGTTAGTAGTAAACTCTTAGTTTATAGTTATCTGAAATTGGTATTACTTAGTTCCTATTTGTAAGCAGTAGTTTCATAGGGTGTAAATTTTGTGTTGACAATTATTTCACATTAGTATCTTGAATACTTAGTTTTTAGTTTCACTATTTTCTGTCTTCTAATGTTAGAAAATCTGATATCTTTCTAAAAATTTTTCCTCCTAAGCAATCATTTCCTGATTAAGATTTTTCTTAACTTTGTGTTAATTTTCTTAACTTTGTGTTAATTTTTCTTAACTTTGTGTTAATTTTTCTTAACTGTGTGTTAAGCAATTTTAGTATTGTATGTCTGGGTTTGTCTTTACTTTTATTTACTTTGGGGAAACACTTATTGTGTTTCCTTAATGTAAGGATACATGTCTTTCAAAAGTTCCAGGACATATCAGATATTTATATTGAATATTTTATTTTCCTCCATTCTCTACATTCTCCTATAACTACTAATAACATATATTGAACATTCACATTCTCTTCCTCATCTCTTCAAATATCTATTTTATCTTTTTGACATTTTCTCTGCTGTGTTTTGTGATTCTTACAGTTCATAAATTATATCACCAACTGTATCTAATCTGAATTTTTATTTCAATTTCTGCTTTTTTCATTTTATTAATTCAATTTATTTTTTCAAATACTCTTCTCAGGATTTAGAGAGTGTCTATACCTTTTCTGCATATTTTCTCTTCCCTCTTGTTAATCACTTCAATATGCTTTCTTTTTACTCAACATGATTATTATATTATTCAAAGTTTTAAAAATCTAATGCTGTTACTTTTTTGGATTTCTCTTATCTGAATGTTTTGTAATTTTTTAGTGTAATATCATAGTCTCTAAAATATTACCTACGGATGTAATGCTACCTAGATTGCAGGTATGTTGTGCTTCCAGAGGGCTATTTCATGCTTCTGAGAGAGCTGGGCATCCCAGGGTCTTTACTAACACTTAAAAATTATTCAAGACTTGGGATATAGCTCAGTGGTAAAGGCTTGGGTTTGATCTCCAGCACTGCAAAAATTAAATAAAAAATAAAAATAAATTTTATTTTTTTCTTGAAAGATAAGCAAATGGTGAGATAAGAAAGAATTTCATCATCTTGCTATTAAAAATTTCACTTTCCTCCATCTGAATTGATTAGACAAATGAGTCTTGAGTGTTTCAACTTGCATCTTAAGAGGATATTAAGAAGAACTGCATATTATCAAGAACTACTGGAGCTGGTATTAGGTGTGTTATTGAAAAATTATCTTATTTGCAAAAGCCCCTTTTGCCCATCATGAGAAGGATTTATAGGTTAAAAGTGCAAGTAATGAATGCAAAATAAAGTTAATTTTACATGACAACTGAATTATTAAAGATGCAAAGTTAAGATTATGGAAAGAAGACCTAGTTTAATGCTTATCTCAAAATACAAACCACAATATATATTTAAGTCCCAAACATGATAATAAAATACATATATAGTTTTATTATTTCAGTTTTGACTTTTGGAGATGTTTTTCAATGCTTATCTGTCCAACTAGAATTTAAGATCTATAAAAGCAAAGATCGTGACTTTTCTTTTTTATCTTAACTCATACAGTACTTCATATATTAATATTAGTAGGCATTATGCAAATATATTTTCAATGAATAAACAGATTAAAATAAATGAGTAAACAAAATACGTTGGGTGTACTATTCCTTTTGTTTTGAAAATAACAAAACTTATGGGAACTTTTGAATACTAAGAAATTAAAACAATAGATACACAATGCTATGAAATGACTTTTGATACATGCATTAGATCCCTGTGGAAAGCTTTTCTGCAATTTACTTTGAGTTTTAGTCATCTAGGGTACACCACTAAATTTTTTGGGGTAGTTTTATATACTTAAGCTTATTATCTATGATCCTCTCACTTTATTTGTACTTTCTGGATGATCTTCCTATTTAAATAATCTTAATGGCATTCTTTGAAATAAACCCCTTACATACCTTAAATTTTTCAACACTTACTGTTGTTTGTATTCATAATAGCTGCCATTCTGACTGGAATGAGATGAAATCTTACAGTAGTTTTGATTGGAAATGCAAATCAAAACTAATCTAAGATTTCATCTCACTCCAATCAGAATGGCAGCTATTATGAATACAAACAACAATAAGTGTTGTTGAGGATGTGGGGAAAAAGGTACACTCATACTGCTGGTGGGACTGCAAATTGGTGCAGCCAATACGGGAAGCAATATGGAGATTTCTTGGAAAATTGGGAATGGAACCACCATTTGACCCAGCTATCCCTCTCCTGGGTCTATACCCAAAGGATTTAAAAAGAGCATACTACAGGGACACTGCCACATCAATGTTTATAGCAGCACAATTCACAATAGCTAAACTGTGGAACCAACCTAGGTGCCCTTCAATAGATTAATGGATTAAAAAATGTGGCATATTTACACAATGGAATATTACTCAGCAATCAAAGAGAGTAAAATCATGACATTCGCAGGTAAATGGATGGAGTTAGAGAAGATAATGCTAAGTTAAGTTAGCCAATCCCAAAAATCCAAATGCCGAATGTTTTCTCTGATATAAGGAGGCTGATGATTCATAGTGGGGTAGGCAGTGGGAGCATGGGAGGAATAGACAAACTCTAGATAGGGCAGAGGGGTGGAAGGGGAAGGGAGAGGACATGGGTTAGAAATGATGGTGGGATGTGATGGACATTATTATCCAAAGTATATGTATGAAGACACTTATTGTTGTGAATATGCTTTGTATACAACCAGATATATGAAAAATTGTGCTCTATATGTGTAATAAGAATTGTAATGCATTCTGTCGTATTATACAAAAATTTTAAAAAAATTTCAACACTATTTTGTCAGTGTCACTAATATTTTTGAGATGAACTGATTCTACCATAAAAATGTCATGAGGGAATAGAGTTTCATTTTTATATTTTGATTGAAATTATTGTCATTAACTAAATTTCAACACTTGCTTTTCAGGAAAATACACTAACAGAGCTTTGGACACATATGGAAAGCATATTTGTATGGGAATACACATATGGAAAGACTATTTGTAATAGTCATTTATCTATTATAATCATCCTACAAGGTTTATATATTTCCAATTATATTTTCACTTGCAAGTCTTTAAAAGTGATGCTTTTTGTATTCATTTTTTTTTAAATTGAATGAGAGAGAGGTTATATATAGTGAGATGTGCTTAGGGCTCTACAGCTGCTTAGAATTCTTCCTGTGTTGGTCCCTGAAGTATGATGTCAAGGTTGCACCTAAGTCAGACAATCAGCATGAATTCAGGCTCAGTAAGTAAGAGACTGGCAAGTTAAAAGATGGACAATGAGAAAAGTATATGTCAAAAGAACTTTTGGAAACAAGAATGCTACTTCATACTGTATTAAAGTTGGCTTTGCCATCACTTGCTTCCTAAGCTAATGACAACATTTCTAAATTTTATAACAATATCACTAAAAGACCAAAAGGTAAATAGTCATTGGAAACCATTTGCTTTGAATTAAAGCATTAAAAAGTTTCATTTACAGATTGCATTTTTCTTGTTGATATGTTCATGTTACATGTCTGTTCTTGTAAAATGGAAAGCATTAAAATTCAAATTTTATAAAGCTTTTGAATGTAATTATTATCCCTGTTTTCAACCTCCCATGATAGATTTAACAAGTGATATCAAAGATTTTCCAAAAGTCAAATCTTATTCCCATAACACTAAATAAGTCTCCAAATATTTTGGTAATTGCTTTAAAAGTAAGTTACTTTTAATGTCACACATGGTTGTTGTACTAAATATAAATATGGATGAAATTTAATGATTTTTTAAAAAAATACCTTTTAACCCATTAAAAAATAAAATTACTTTTGATGCTTTGGGGGATTTTCCTTATACTGAACAAAATTTGATATTTGAAGTTTACCATCAAAAATGTAGCAATAATAGAAACCAAGTAAGAGAGTCTAGGATATTCAACAACAAAATTGAACAAGCTTTAAATTTGATATTGTGACACATTAAAATTAGCTCAAGATAGCAAAAAGTCAACCAAGGAAGACATGGGATATTTGGGGACTTTGGAAATACAACTACTATTTCTCATCCATTGCCTTTCAAAAGTTGTTTTGTGCAATTGTTTTATTATGATCACCTTAAAAGTAATATTTATTTTTGAAATTAACTTTTAAAAATAACTTAATAAAATCATATTGAGCAGAATTTTTGTTGTTTTTGTTCTGTGTATAGTCCTGAGGATTGCACAGGAGTTAGAACTTTTGCAAATATAAAGCAAAACCAATATGCTGATTAGAGATTCATAATAATTTACAATATTAATTTAATAAAATGCCTAGAACAATGTCTAACAATTATTAACAATGAAGCTGTCTGCACTTAACAACACACGTAAGGCAAATGTTGAATTAAGGTAAAAATTATATGCAGTAAACTCATATCTGACATAATATACAATAAAATTAATATCCACACTGAAGGTCTAAAGTTATGACAATATGCTTCCTACAAACCTTCTATAATTTCCCAATTGGGTTGAGCACAGCTCATTGTGGCCTAATGTCAATTGGAATATTCAGACTATTTCTTAAAATAGAATGCTATAATTTCCCTACCATGCCATGTAAAATAATTTAATATATTCATTTTAACAAAAGGTTCAAACTACAGTGTGTTTGTTTTAAATTTTTAGTATCAACTCTGGTTCTTAACGATATCTACAGTTAACATTCTACTTTTCATGCTGTTCCTAAAAGGAACAATATCTTTACCCTGAAAGTGTTACTCTAATTCACCCCTAAAATTTACTTTATGTGAAAAAGTTTCACCATTCAAAAACCCTACTATTTGTATATATTGAGATTGATTCAACTACATTGGGTACAGATGTTGATATCAGACAAGCTGGGTTTCTACATCTAACTTTACACTGTGACCCTGGGAAGTGGCATAATGTATTGGTGCCTCAGGTCCTGACTACAAAATGAGAATGTTTCCAGAGTCCTCAACAGGAAGCATGAAGTTTAGAAGGAGCTAGTGTATGTGCCTAGCACAGGCTCAGAGTAGTGCAGAACTCTCCTGCTGTGAATGCCTTCTTCTCTCTTCTCCATTCCTGGCGTATCTTAGCTAATTGGAGATCAGTGAAAAAACAGTGGAAGTTACTGGAATAAATCAGCTCCACGCAGAGGCGCATCTACATTGCAGGCAATAGTTACACATTTCTAAAGTAACAGTCATTGAGATCAAAACGACGTTTAAAAAAAAAATGTATTTACACTTTACAATTTCTGTGTAGGGGAACGTCTTTTCAGGACAACAATGAGAGAAAGAACAAATTAGCTACGTCTGTGTGTATAGTTTAATTCTGTAAAAATAAAGAAATATACCCAATTTTATTAAACACTGAACATTCATGGACAGGTAACAGAAACAAAGTTATTTCATAGAGCAATCTACATCAACATCCCAAAACATCAAAATAGAGTTCTCTAAAGGAAAGAGTCTTTCTTTAATGGGGTTGATAATAATTAGAAGTTCCCATTATTTGTCCATGAATCCTAAGAACGGTGCTACTTCAAACAGGATTCTAGCAGAACTTGGCACAATAAATTTAACTTTTCAACCATCCCATTACTTTTTCACCATCTTGTGGCTTCACTCACTCAGACAGTCTCACATATACGTACATTAATATTAAAAACACACATGGCTGTAAAGCAGAAAACTCATTCTAAAATTACATTTTCTACAACAAAAGCAGGTCACCATATTTATGTCCGATGTCTCAATCACAGAAATGGATTTTCCTCACGGAGCTACTGATTCACATACACTATCAGGTTCAACATTTCAGAGTTGTGTTTCTAGGAGGATCTGTTTGATCATGTGCAAGAATTCTAAGGCATTATAAGAAGTTGTTCCACAGGACAAGGGCTGCCCAGGCAATGATATACTCTTGGTATATTTAACAAGTCTTTAGTCTTCAAATGCTAACAGCCAGACACAGGGAGACATTCATAGTCTACAGGTGGTTGGCTCAAAGGTCAAAATGTGTTTTAAAAAAATGTTTATGCAATAGCACCATAGGAAATCTTTCAGTAATGAATTCATTTTTTTCCCCAACATTGCATTTTTAAACTGAATTTCAGGAAGAGAGAGGGAGAGAGACAGAGAGAAAAAAAATAGAGTTTTCAATTCTCACAAGGCCTATTTCCACTTCATCTATTTTTTTTAAATACACTAACCATGACAATATCAACAATAATAACTACAACAATAATAGGTCAACAATGAAAAACAGACAATAGCAGCAGTAGTAACTTGAGTGTGGTCCATCCAGGCAGGCATCTAGAGGAATCCTGTGCACACCCCGGGGGAAGTTTTCTCATAAGGTTCGTAAGACATCACAGGCTTCTTGGATTTGGTGTGAAAAGGCAGCACTTACACAGAAGGAACTGAATTCACCAATTAACTGGGCATTTCCAGTAATTAAATAAATGATGATCAGCATTGGCTTTAATTGACACTACTTGACCTCTTACACTAGTCAAAATGTAAGAAAATGAAGTGGTCTCAAGATCATTTGTGTTTCAAAGAGGTTAAGCTGGCCTGCAAGTGAAAATAATGAAGCTGAAATATTCCAGTTTCCAAACATCAGACAGACGCACACACATACACACACACACATACACACTTAAAGTACAAACCACCCTCAAAGACTCCCATTTCACATCAGCTCATATGGATCTGGTTTACATTGTATCCGTGATACAAAGTCAAAGCAATTATGCTAAGAAGAGGTTTTTCCAGTTTATGACCTGCAAGATCAGTCCCAAATCTTGAAAAATGGTCAAAAAGAACATTTGCACAGTCACAGCCCCTGAATTGAACTGTCTGAATTGCGAGGCATCTGTTTCAAGCTGTGAACAGAAGCTTGTAGAGTCTCCCTTGAAGCACAAGATGCCCCTCAACCAGCTTTAACAGCACATCAAGCACGGAGTTCAAATATCCTCCTGTTGCTAAACAGGATTGGCTGGAAGCTTGTCTTCTAGTACAGAGATCATTCTGACCTTATAGTTTTCTTTTGTTCAAACTCATTATATAAAAACATTTGTGCTAATATCATCAGTTTTTTTAAAAAATATATGTCTATGTCTTCTCTCCATCGTGCACAATCCTTTATGTTCTGACAGAGGTTTTGGTGTTATTTTTTGGTATGTGTGGTTTCTGGATATCTTATGCTTTTGTATCTTACATAAAATCCTTTCTTGTTGATTGTGTCATCCGTGTGAAAATGAATTAAAATGGCATCCCCAATTGAATAGATTTCTTCTGGTGGCTGAAAGAAAACAAAACAACAACAGAATGAGTTGCTTTTTCTTCATGGCAGTGCATGTTTGAGCATGTTTTTCTTTGGCATATAATTCCACCCTCCCAACAACCTTGACAAATCAATATGATTGACTGCTTCCTTTTACAGATGAGGAAACTTGAGACTGAGAAAAGACAATGTTATGCTAGACATCAAAAGGCTAGTCAATGCTATAGCTGGGCTTCAAACCTGCATGAGCCTGTTTCTACTTTCCTTTCTAGATTTGTATTTCTCCCCCAAACCCTTAAGGCAAGTTTTTTTTAAAATTTATATATATAAAAGAGAGGTCAGAAAAGGTAAAGGGATGTTAAATTTGTTTCACAAATTACTGAGGCAAAGCCACTCTACAATTGAAATCTTCAATTAATTTTTGCTTTAATAATTTAAGTAGCAAGAAATTTCTTTTTTCTTTATTTCAGTTGTTATTTGGGCAAAAGTTCAACAGTATTATTTAGGCAATACATACTGGCAGACATTCAAAAAATTGGGACTAATATCTTCACAACAGAATATGTATTCAGAAGACTATTCAATATTAATTCAGTGCATCCCAGGAAAGAAGCATTGAGAAAACCTTAATCTTTATTTTTTTGGTTCTCATTTCTCATGGTGACCTTTTCTAGCCTGTTTCTGGCACTCTGCACTTGTACATGAGACACTGTGAAAAGAACAATATTCCTATAGCATAGACTGAGCCAACATACCAGCAGCTGACCCTGCCACTCCCACCAAGAATATCAGCTGAAAAGGGAATGTCAATTAGAATGATGTGCATATTCTTTCTGTTAATGCTTTAATTGAGGAAGGTGATGAAATCAAGTTTATGTATTTAAGCTTACTGCATTTAGATTATTATTTAAATGCTTATTGTCCAATAAAAAGCTAGAACATGCTTTGAGATTATTGAGTATTTAAATACTTATTGTACAATAAAAAGTTAGAACATGGAAGTAACCAGAAAGTATAACTACTAAATTCATCTGCTTGGCTAATATAATCAGGCAAATTCATCAGGAGTGGAAAAGTGGGAGGGTGGAAGAGGCACATTCATTATATTTCTTCAAGCCATTAATAATATAAAATTTTGCACAAATATTGCAAATTGTAAATATTACACACAGCAATCATCAATTAATAGGCTTTTTTAGTTTTGTCTACAGTATCCCCTTGGTGGTGTACTTACCCCAGATCCACAGAATCGACCAAGTCCCACTGCTGTGGAATCGAGACCATCAAAGAGCTCAACATAGTCATAGCCACAGTCAGCTTCTTCTTCCACTTCAAAGGTCTGGAAGGACAATTCAAGTCGAGAGCCTCGTTCTGACACTAACAACCACTCACAGTCCACCTGTCCTGGGTAGTTGTTATCTCCAAACTGTGCGTGTGAGTATAGCTCTCTGGGTTTGGGTTCTGCTTTCAATCGTCCACCACACTCTACCAGGAAAGAAAAAGGGATTAGAAAAATGAGCTTCAACAGGTCCAATTTCAACTTCAGTGTATTCTGACATTCTCCAACTTCTGTTTCCATTTCCAGGATCAGATGTAATTTCCACAACCCAAGAGCCTAAGTACAAAGACGGGGGCACAGGCTGCCTAAGTTGGAATGTCAGCTCCAACACCTACAAAGTCTGTGACCTGGTCAGTTTTGTCCCTTCTCTGAGACACTGTTTTCTCAAGGGTAAAATACAGATGATAATAAAGGCACCAATGTTAATGTGTTTTTAGGATTTATACATAAAATCTTTTCAAAGACTACCTGTCACATAATAACTCTCAATAATTCTGTTGTTGTTATTACACCTAATAGTTTTTAGTCTCAAGTAACTCTTTTTATGGTTAAAACAAACAAACAAACAAACAGGGTCTTAACCTGAATTTAACCTTAATAATGTCAGAACCCAGAATCTAAAATAAGAAATAACCTAAAATTCAACAGAATATATAAAATTCGTGTGTGTGTGCGCGCATTAATAAAAATTCTACACAACATATATAGCACCATATTATTTTACTGTTAGAAATATTTATCTAACTTGATCCAGAAAAACACAGGCATAATTAATTATACTTATCTTTGAAATTCCAGAACCAATTCAGTTACAGTTGGTTTGCTTGCTATAATGAAATATTTTAAATGCTCCTTTTGGCTTCTTTTTTAGAGAGATATTAATAAGCATATGATTTTCCAGTTATTAACTTTGACACAAGAGGAAAATACATCAAAGAAATAAGTCAGTGAACATACAAACTTTTAGCTTGTTTTAGAAGGTAAGAGGTTTATAAAAATGTTCTCAGTA
This sequence comes from Marmota flaviventris, assembly GCF_047511675.1. NCBI lineage: Eukaryota > Metazoa > Chordata > Mammalia > Rodentia > Sciuridae > Marmota > Marmota flaviventris. The sequence continues at coordinate 159,235,528 of NC_092500.1, forward strand.
ATCTTTAGTAGTTAGAAGCCCAAACTTTATAACTAGAGATTAAGCAGAGGCCATGGGAGGCCACAGTGCCCACCGACACATACCAACCTGAAAGGGAAGGGAGGAAAAAAACGGGCTCAGAAAAATGTCAGAAGAAAGACCTTCTGTCTGTTCCTGTTTCCAAAGACTAAAAGGGTTGTTCCTGGGAAGTAGGAATTTCAGTAATAAAACTAGGGAAGACCCAGGAAATATCCCATATGGGAGGATCTGGAGAAGCTAAACCACAGGGTACCAGAACACATAGTTGGGCCAGATAGTCCTTAGTGAAGATGGATCGGGCAGATGAATTCTTACTTGGATTTTCCATTTTTATATATGTATGGTTACCTATATAGTGCTTTGGTGATTTTAAATAACAATATATTTTTGAATTCTAAGGCATGAATACCCAGTCAGCCAGGTTTACATGCACTGAAGGGCATTGTCACAGACAACTGCTCCTTCAGGGACCTTCTTGTGAATAAATTCTGAAACAACTTCCAACTGGGTTTCTAATCACAAGCATGCCTGTCGGGGAAGGTGGCTACAGTCAGTCTAACTGTGCCTCTGTCTTGCAAATGATAAGTGGCCCATCTTGCACTATCTATTGACATAGTGCTATTGTTACAAATGTATACACTCGAAGAAAGGCATCTTTGAAACTACTCCTGAAGGTTGGAATTCTGATCACTTTGGGGATTTCATGTCCCCTGTCTCGCAAACTGGAAGCCAAGAATCCTCCCTTTTCCAACACAATGTTTTTCTTATCCCAGGAACTCCATAAATAATTATTCTCTTCCTGTGACAGACTTCCACAGTCAAACTGCCCAGATACAAATCCACACTTGGCCTACTTTGTCCCACAACTTCATTTGTAATTTTATTCTTTGTTTTGAAATATGGTTAGCACTGGGATTCAAATCCAGGGCCTTGCACATGCTAAGCGTGTGTCCTACTATTGAGCTAGCTCTATCCTCTCACAACTTCACTTTTAAAATGGAGATCATACATAGTACACACATGTATGCGTGGATTTATATTTGTAAATGCTTGGATGGTGTCTGGCACACAGTTAAAAGTAATTGATATTTTAAGCTATCATCATCATCATTATTTTTTTTTTGGTAAGAACATTTAAATGCTATCATCTGTAAACTGAGATCGATTCAGGTATGAAATGAAAAGTCACAAATATTGACCAACAATTCAAAACACGATTAATCTGCTATCAGAAAAGAAAAATTATATTTTTGCAGGCCAGTAAAACCATTTGTGAAAAATATTTCTGAATTCAATACGAAAATACGTCAACCCGCTTGTAATCTCATTTGTAGGTTTTCAAAAAATTTTCTACCTATTCTCCAAGTTCAGTATAATTGACAGGTCTCTTTTGTCTTGCAGGGTTAGCATTTGCACTGCTTTCACTAAACTGCCCAGGAAGAACTGAAGGGAGCACCAGGAGATGTGGAGGAGGCCCTTGCTTGTGTGTGCCTGCTTCCTAGAAACAAGGTAGGGAAACAAAAGCATCCAAAAGAGGCAGTCCTCTGCCAGCCCCAGCCTGGAACAGAACTCAAGAAGGAAGCAAGCAGTGGAGCAAAACGGGGAAAGAGGTTTCCCCAAGTCTTCATGAACCTAAAAATCACAGGAAGGTGTCATTACTCCATTTGACTGAAAACTGGCCTGCCTTGGGGGAAATAAAAAAATAAAAATGCTTTAAACTACACTTAAGGATATTTTTAAATGCTGCACTAAGTTCCCTTTTCATCTGTTTCAGTGCTCAATACCACAGATCACTGCTATACTAATAAATCTGAAAATAATGTTCTTACCATAAAAAGAGAGAGAGAATTTAGCCTAGATGATGAACATTTGAAGGATGAATATGTGAACATTATGTGCGCAAGATGTGTGATTTTAATACGTCCTGAGAGAAAGTCTATGATAGGCAGCCTGAGGGCAACTGCTTGAGTGTTTTATTTATTATTTTTTTAAGAGTCCCCATGGCTATTCAAACTCTGGTCAACAGCATTTAACAGGTCCCTTGAAAAGATGATTTTTAAATAGAGTCAACAAATTTTTGGCGAATTTCCCTATTCATTTATCAAGTCAGAAAAACCTAAAACCAGTTGTTCAGTATGTCAGCAATATTTTTTTTTTAATCAATACTTTGAAAGTACTTTACGAGCTGCCAGAGAGAGAGTCTTTCACAAAGTTCTGGGAAATGGAATTGGAGCTGAATAAGAAAGATAACTGGAAGAGAAGCCAAGGGGTGGGCTTCGTTTTAATTTGGAAAGATGTGTTTATTTCCTGGTAAAGTATTACATTAAAGAAGAGGTGCTGTAATTTGACCTACAAATGCTTTTAGTGAGCATTCTAATTGAATTGATTTTGATCAAAATAACTTCCAAGGAGCATAATCATACATTATTGGATTTTTAAATGTCATTGACAAATAATATGATGCTTTATACTACAAAAACTACATTTTCTCTCCAAGTTTCTCCCCTCTGAGAGAAGAGTATTTCTTACTTCAAAATTTGTTTCTTTCAGTTAGTTTGATTTAGGCTGGAATAATACCAGTCGTTACCTGATTAAAACAAACTTGGACTGAAAATCTGAACCAACTGTCAGAGGAAACAACAACTCTCACCAATAAAGTTCATTTTTCATGGACTTGGGTAGTATAACTTATGAAAAAGTAGCCACAAAGCTATGTTAGAGCAATATTTCTAATCGCCTGGTTTTAAAAGTTACAGTATTAGAAGTTTTTATTGCAGATCAAATTGAAATTGTACACAGAAGTTTAAGTAAATTAAAGTGTATACTTGAGGACTTGTCTATAGCAGTTACATGTATTCTAGAAGGCAGGACATAATGCAAAAATGCTTTACACATGAAGCAAAAGTTGACAGATATGGTACTGGACTGGGCTGTCTTGTCAGCAAAAACTTAAACAGAAACCCAGAAACTCAATTTAGACTACAAGCTGTCCACAGAAAGGAATTTCTTATATTGTCCTTACCACAGATTTCTGATTTTTTCCTATAAAATATGAACATGGCACATTGTCTAGTCAAAGCAAAGGCCAAAAAAAAATAAAAAAACATTGTTGAAAGATTACAAAATAAGTAAACTTGGAAGATGTAAGCATCAGACAGTATAATCAGAATATTTGGCATGTATACAGCACCCAGAAAATTCTAAGATAGCTAGCTAAATGAGAAGAAAACTTAAAAAATAACAAAATATAATTAATCATGCAACTTTTGAGTTTCTTCATAGAAAAATAATAATAGTCATGGAATTTTACAGCTGTAAAAAATCTTTAGATTATTATTTCACAGATGATGAAACTGAGATTCAAAGAAATGACCTTTTCCAAAGTTCCCTGCCAGGTAAGTCATACTTTGACCAGGACCCAAAGGTATCAACACACTGGAACATAATTTAAGGTCAATCCTCCCAATTTATAAAGGATAAAAGGAAAAACTGTAAAAGTAAGATTTTATAAAATTGAAAAAAGAAATGTTTATAAACAGGCAATTTTGAATTTCTTTATCATTAGTTATTTCAATAATTTTTGACAGCATATTTTATACTATATTCATAGAAACTGATGGGCAGGATTTTTTTTAAAATGGCATGAACTTTATGTTTTCAAAAATACTGATGAGCCAAGCACAGAGGCACATGCCTTTAATCCCAGCTACTCAGATAGTGAGTTCAAAGCCAGCCTCATTAAAAGCCAAAAGCGAGGTATTAAGCCACTCAGTGAGATCCTGTCTCTAAATAAAATATAAAATAGGGTTGGGGATGTGGCTCAGTGGTCGAGTGCCCCTGAGTTCAATCCCCAGTACGCCCCCTCCAATATTGATAAAATAATAGGATTCAAACCTTTTAAAAACTATGCTTGTTAACGAGTATTAAATAAGTCATCAGAAATATGTTTAAACAAAAATGTCAAATAGATGGAAAATCCTTAATATGAAATTGCCACAGTTCATAAGAGATTTTTCTCAAACCATATTTATATTAATACATGAGAAATAATTAATTTGTATTATTTGTAGAGGTCCAATAATATCAGCATAAATGATATTTACTTTCTCATAGACTTCAACATAAATGTAGTGCTCACAATAAAATAGACTAAAACAGACAATAATATCAGACAATGAAAACAAATCTCTAAATCAAAGAGAAACAAAGAAAATAGAAAATAATTTCATTGAAATTATTTCACAGCATATTATTATTTTATATTATTAATATTTGTATATTATTAATTGTTTTATACAAAGTCTCTTCTGGAAATGTGTCAATTGTTTGTGCATTGTCAATGCCACTAGGTGTCACTATAAGCTAAATGACTTCAGGAAATAGCTACAATTTTTAAAAAAATCTTTTTGTCAAACTGAATGAAAATAAAGGATATTCCCTAGACAACTTCTGAAACATATAATTAAATTGTATTCATACCACAAGCAATTTTATTATAAACTTTTGCCTCAAATTTCTATTTTTCTCTTAAGAAAAATATAGTTGAAATTCAATCTCTGAAACTCAAATTATGAGTTTAGAATTAGGGAGGAAATCATGTTGTGTAACAAATAAAAGAAAAAAATGGACTTCATTAAACATAGATAATCCCATACTTATTTACAAAAACATATTAATACAAAAGTAGCTAAACTGGTGTGTTATTAGACACTGTATGAGTTTTCAATACCAAGCTACAGATTTCTGTTAGCAGTAACACATAAGTCAAATTACTAAATTTAACATGAAGTTCATTATACAAATATTTAGAGTTAGTTCTACTTTACTGTACTATATTAATCAAAAATCAAACTAAACATTTTTTTCTTCTAAGATATTTAAGTAGGGTACTGAGTGATTCTTGCAAAAAAATTCACATAGTACTTTGAGATTTTTCTGTGCTCTGCTTGGAGATTCATTTACAGTCCTATTAATGAAATACACATATTCACCAGAAAAGAAACCTGGGTCTTTGTCAGACAAGAGAAGCACAACCCTAATTTGCTGACCTGTAGAATGTGTTGCTTGAAAGCCTTTTCTTTGAACAGATGCATCAGAAATAAACCGAACAAACATTTTATTTCCAGTAGCCACAAGGGGATCTGGTATCTTGTTGCCACATAGTCGTCCAAGAATTGGGGACTTTTCTGTTTCTCCATCAAATACTTCTAAGTGATCATAAGCACATTCTTGATGCTGTTCAATCTCAAACTCACTAAAGGCCTATTTAAAAAAGAAAGAAAAAAAAATTATAAAACCACAAATCACTCAAACTGAGTTCTTGTCTTTGGAACTAAAATACATATGAATAAAATATGTTCAGGGCATACAAATGAGTCAATCCATAAAGCATATTATTCAAAGGACTATGAAATCAATAGAATATGTAATCTCTAGGAAAGAGTATAATGAGTCCAATAATATAACTGTGTATGAGAGTTTGGATCTTGAATGTTCAAAGGAACAACCATGTATTAAAGGTTTAGCCCTTAGTGTAGCACTATTGGGAACTATTGGAACCTTTAGAGACTGGGCCTTGTGGGAGGTGTTAGGTTCACTTGGAGACCTTCCCTAAGAGTAGATTGTAGGAACTTAGCCTCCTCTCACTCTTATTAGTTGGCTATGGGGTGATTGGTTTTACTCTACTGTCTACTGCTGCCCATGGTGTGTCACCTTACCATATGCACAAAAGCAACAGAGACTCTAAAATTGACCAGAGACTCTAAAACTGAGTTTAAATAAGCATTGTTTCTTTACAGGTTGACTCTCTTGATCATTTTTATAGTAATGGAAAGCTGAATAATACAATGTGAAATTCTATTTTGCAAGTATTGCAAATAATTCTACAATTATAAATAAATCTTCATCTACACAGAATTGAAACAGTTTATAATAACAAAGTGGTATTTTATGCTAAATTTAATCCAAAGGATACATCAGAAAATTTTATGCAATTGTGTTAAAACATTGATCACTTCTGGTTTTGATGATTGTAAGCTTGTGAACATTATCCTACCTTTGGACATGTAAGCCCATAAGAAAGTCCCATAACTGTTACCTTTTCACAAAATTTTAATGCAATAAATCTTGATAGAATAACTAAAACAAAGGGAATTTTTACTATATATTTCTTATTTAGATCTTACAAACCATAGTATTAAAAAACACTAATGTTTCTATAAGGCTAGAATAAATTTAATTCACTTTTCAGGTAGATGGCATATTTATTTTATTATCTGGTATGCTAGAAAGTTTGGTATGCTTTGCTATTACTTGTATGATTTACAAATTCTTATTTTTCCATGCAGTGATATTTATGTGTGAGTTTTAGCAAATTTAAAATTAAAATTCACTAAATACATATATACAATACATTAGAAATCGTCAAGCAAAGTTTACTTGAGATGGATTAAAAATAAAATTGCCCAAGCTATTCATTTAACTTCAGGAATTACAGGTTATTTACTGATGCCAATTAAGGCTTGTTTCTTTCCCTGGCGAAAAAACATCATATAGTGAATAAGTAAACCATCATTCTTGCTTAAGTCTATAAAGCAAAGCTAAAAAATATGAAGAAAATAAAACAAAGAAATACAAAATATGCTTCTAACTTTATTAATTTTGCTATAATTACCAAATACAATATTCGAACAACAAACTTTTGAAATATGTTTTACTTAATGAAATTTTGTGTAGTGGTCCTATTTTAAGTCTAATGGATGATAGTCAAAACAATTGGCTCTCAGCGTTGATTTATTTCACATCACATCATACCACCTGTCACATCTGACTTTGGAGGAGTAAGGGAAGTAATGAAAGAAGCATTTGGTGTTAACTAGGGAGTAGGAGAAAGTAATGAGGTTGCTTAAAGAAGCGAGCAAAGGAAAGGAAGAGGACTGATCTCTTTTATGAATTCAACTTGAAAAGTATAAATAAACCTGTGGTAGCCAATAAACATTAGAAGTCATTATTAGATGTAATTTATTATGGGCAAAAAGGAATGCTCAGTTCATTTCACCAAAAGGACTGGAGAGAGCAAAAAAAGATTGAATGTAACACAAAGATTCTCACTGGAAACAAAAAACTAACAAGTAAAACAGTAAGTAAGAAAACTGCAGCAGTGTTCATTACCCTGAAGCACAATATGCAAAGCAGGTGATCCCTGAAGGAGTTCATTTTATTAATTTATTAATAATCTTCAATTTCTGTAATCTCCAATTTCTCCAGTCTGTTAGACTGGAGTTTATTAATGAATTAATAATCTCCAATTCCTGTAATCTCCAATTTCTTCAATCTGTTAGACTGGAGTACAGTAGACACTGGACAGGGGCTGCAGAAGATCATGAATGGATGTCTGGATGTCTCGAGCAGTATGTCAGTCAATTACTTCTCCACCCATCTTATGTTTATAGAAAACTTTGTAGGAAAATGTTGTAGACGTGGCCAACCAAACTTTCTGGTTTTCTGTTTCTCATAAGAGGGTACTCAATCAGTTCCAGTTACCACATTTTTAAAAATATACTAAAGAATAAAGCTAGGGGCCATATCCCCAGCTTTTTTTTTTCTTTTTATTCTGAAACAGGGTCTTGTAAAATTGCTGAGAATGGCCTCAAACTTGGGGTCCTCCTGCCTTAGCCTCGTGAATCATTGGGATTACAGGCATGCACTAATACACCTGGCTTACCAGAATGTGGTGTCAATTTAAAAGTAGTAAGAAACCACTTTGAGAAAATTGACTCAACTGCACCCATTTAATTCTTTATTACATATGAAACCAAGTCTCTGAATTAAAAGAATAATGTCATTTAAGAGGATAAAACATTGTTTCAGGAAAACAACAGTATCTGAAAATCATTGCATGTTGAGTAATCATCTCTTTTGATTGTTGTATTGTTTTGATTTATTTAATGAAATTTTGTGTTGTGGTCCTATTTTCAGTCTATTGAAGACAGTCATAACAATTGACTCTCAGTGCTGATTTATGCCACATCACATCATACCACCTACTGTCCCATCTGACTTTAGAGGAGTAGGGGAAGTAATGAAAGAAGCATGTAATATTAACTAGGGAGTAGGAGAAAATAATGAGTCCACAATAATAATGTATGATACATGATTTCTTAACCTTATTTAGTGATAGAAAAGAACATGTTATAGAAAGAACATGGCAACCTACTATACAGACAAGAACATTCTAAGAAGGATGGGGATAATGCTGTTCTAAAGTATAATCCCATAAATAGTTTACTAAATGTGCCTCTGCATTTGCAGACCACACATGTTCAACCCATTCGCTGGGCCATTGGAAACTAAGTGAATGAGATGAATAAGCAACTATTTCACTCTCTAATGAAATGCAGGATGTCTGGAGTAAATAACAACATCTGTTTAAAATAATGGAGCAACACCACACAAGGTGGCATTGAGATGGGCTGTGGGCCATACTGACACCTGGTCTGGAGCCAAATGGCTGCAGCTTCCTATCAAATTACTAATGGAATCAGATTGAGTCTACAAGAGTTAAATTAGCCAAAGATTCCATAGCTGACATATGCTCAAGTGATACAAACAATGCTTATTCATTAACGTATTAGTGAATTTTCCTCTTGGGATAGGTAGCAGCTTGTTCTGTCAAGTGCAAAGATTTGTGTGCTCCTTTTCCAGAAGTCAGCCTGACCTAAAATGCCACCACACACAATCAGAGGCTTGCCTAACTCACATGCTGATGTCTCATAAATCTGGTCCTATGCCACAGAAACACCCACATACAGAGTCCTCCATATATAATGACTTCACCTTAATTAAAAAAATACCTCTAGGCCACAGAAAAGTATTTTCAGGAGCCCTTGGGAAACTGTATTATTTTGGAGTCCACAATGATAATGTTTGACACACAGTTTATTAACCTTATTTTGTGACACATGATGAACTATGAATCTCTAAATGTTATAGAATTTGAAATTTTCCAGCTACCAGGAGGAGACCTAGTTCAGAAGACACTCAGATTCCCAAAAGGTCCTTCAGGTAACAATGGGGACAGTATAGCCCACAAGGTTGAATGTATATAGCTGTAAGGAATTCTGACTTCTGACAAAACATCTCCTCCCTGCCATTATTTACTTAAGTATTCTATTCTTAAGCATTCAAATTAAGACTTCATAAGCATTTTGGCATCAAAATTTTAAAGCACATGCATTCCATCATTATATTTCCATGATTTTAGGGTTACTAATTAGGGTTTCAGGGTTAAACACAGCAGATAATGATGAGCTCTAGTCAGAAATTCTAATGTATTTCCCATAAGGCAAACTAAGAGGTTAAGAGTCCAATTCAAAAATAAAATAAAATCCAACTTTTATTATAGGCTATGGAAATAATAACTCTCTTTCTGGAACACCCATGCATGCCTAATCTACCTGGATGGCCACTGGTCAAGCTTCCATATGCTCTCTGGTCATATGAGCATCTGTAAAGATTCTTTTATTGAAAATCCAGGCATTAGTTAAAGGAAGAGGCCATGAAGAATAATTAATATATTCACAAAGGTAGAGATAATAAAATGATTGCATATAATGCAGAAATAAAATTTACCTAGATTGAACATTTAAACTCAGAGAATTAAAGATATGATGCAATTTGAGCAGTGGCGAGATAAGCTCTAGAGCTCTTAGTACCAGACATCTTTCACCTTTTCCTGTTTTTCGGTAAGAACTGTCATTTGGTTTCCCACAAGATATTTGAAGGATTAGAGGCCACTGGAAAAAACAGCAGACTGGAATATAAACCCCAATCTTCTGATTCAAAAAGCCCCCGTTATTTTCCACAAATCTTCTATAACTATGATTAAATATACTTCTTATGGATTTATAGTAGAGAGTTATATGAGAGTTGTAGATGTCTTGCTTTTTAAATATTCCATATATGAAACTGTACATTGCAAGTGTATGTTACTTAGCAAAACTCTAAGATATGATAAATCACATAAAACTACACAAGCACATTAGTCTATTGCCAGATGATCCTAGCCTAAAACTTTGTTTTTGTTTTCATTTTTAATGAAGATTAGTTTAAAATATTAAAAAAGTTGCCAAAAACTTAAAAGATTGTTTGAATCTCTCAAAAATCAAGATAGGATAAATCCAGGAATATATAGATTGTTGTTCTTATTCATTCAGAACTTTATTTCTTTTATAGTAGGAAGAATTTTTTTCAGCCATCTTTTGATTAACTACTTTTGATCGTACTGAAAAATTATCATGTAGTTATCATTTTATGACTGAATACATAAACACACGCATTACATTCAGGATTATTATATATATTTCCTGTCACTGCTGCAGTCAATTACCACAAACTTAATGACTTAGAATGGCATAGATATATTCTCCTACTATCTTGGAGGTCAGTAGTCTAAAATGGGTAGAAAGGCCTTTCTTTCTAGAAATCCTGGGTGACAATTAGTTTCCCCCAATTTTTCAGCCTTTAGAGAGGTCTGTCTTTCTTAGCTCATACCCCCTTGCTCCAGCTTCAAAATCTGTAATGTAGCATCTTCTCTACTCTCTGATATCCAACCTCCTTCTTATAAAGACCCTGTATCCAGATGACCTCCCCATTTGAGATCCTTAACTTCATCACATCTACAAAGTCCCATTTGCCATGAAAGGTTCTGGGAATTAGAACATGGACATCTTTGGGGAGTCATTATTCTGCCTTCCACAGAGCATAAAGACTAAATGTTTTTATCCTCCCAGTTCATGTAATTTTTTTTTCAGAGAAAGTTAACACAAACACTTATCAGTCTGATTACAAATTCTTTTTCCTGACTTTCTTTAATTCTTAACTCTGGGGAACACAAGCTATATCCCTATGGAACAAATCTGACCTACAGTCTGTTTTAAGATAATCTTTATTGGTAAACAAGAGAATACATTCTTTATATATTTTCCGTGGTTGTTTTCACACTAAAACATCAATATTAAGTTGTTGCAACACAGATTGTATAGTCTACAAATGTTGTTACATTTTTCTACATGACCCTCTAAATAAGAATCTTTCTGAAAAGGGAGCATTAGCAACATTTTCATTTGTTAAGACTGAATTTCATATTCATAAGGCTATGCAAAAGGCTAATAATCCTGATAAACATAGATGTTAAGAATTCTCAATAAAATACTAGTAATATAATTCAACAAATTAAAAAGATCATTGACCATGATCAAGTAGAATTCATCCCCCAATAATGCAGGGATACTGCAATATATGCATATAATAGTTGTCATACATCACATTAACATAATAAAGGACAAAAACCAGATGATTATTTCAATAGATACATAGAAAACATTTAACAAAATTTCACAGTTTTCGTAATGAAACTCAACAAAATATTACAGAAGAAATCTATATCAATAAATAAAAGTCATATATGATAAACCCATAGCCAGCATAATACTCAGGAGAAAAAAATTAGAAACTTTTCCTGTAAGATCTGAGATAAGACGCAGATGCCACTTTTGCCACCTCTTCTCACTATAATACTGGAGGCCCTAGCCAGAGTGATAAAATATGAGAAAGAAATAAAAGGCATACATATAACAAAGAAAGAAGTGAAACTGTCCCTGTTTGCAGATGATGTGGTCTTATATTAAAACAAAACAAAACAAAAATAAACAAAGAAAACTCTAAAGACTCAAACTGTTAGGCTAATTAATTCTCTGGAATTTTAGTGTACAAAAATCAATATATAAGTATCAAGAGCATTTTTATACATACTAACAGGAAATTATCTTATTTACAATAGCTACAAATACAACACTTGGGAATAAATTTAACCAAGAAGGTGAAAGATGTCTATACTGAAAATTATAAAACACTGCTGAAAGAAATTGAAGAAGATACCAATAAATGAAAAGATATCCCATGTTCATGGAATGAAAGTTAATATTGTTAAAATATCCATGTTAGCCAAAGCAATCTACATATTCAAAAAATTCTCTCTATCAAATAACAATCTTCACACAAATTAGAGAAAACAATTCTAAAAATTGTATGGAATCAGAAGAGACCCCAAATACCCAAAGCAATTTGAGTAAGAACAACAAAGTTGGAGACATTGCACTACTTGGCTTCAACACACACCCCAAAGCTGTAGCATTCAGAATAGCATGGTATTGGCACAAAAACAGACACAAGGATCAATGGAACAGAATTGGGAGCTCAGAAATAAATCCACTAATTTACAGCAAACTGAGCTTTGATGCAGGTGCTGCAGACACAAAATGGGGAAAGTATGATCTCGTCAATAAATGTTGTTGGGGAAACCAGATATCCACATGCAGGGGAATGAAAGTGGACCCTTCTCTCATGCCAAATACTAAAATCAACTCAAAATAAAAATGAATTAAAGACAAATGTAAGACCTACAACTGTGAAACTGATAGATAAAAACAAGGGGAAAACTCGATGGCAGATAATCTCTTCTCTGAAATTAAAACAGTGTTCACCAATCATACAAAGAACATTTTGCTAAAATATTTTATTTCTTGGATTGACTGTATTTGTGACTATACATAGAGCTAAGACTTGTAGGGAGGTAATTTAGGTTAAATTAATTTGAAGGAGTAGAGCTTTAATCCTATAGAGCTGGTGTCCTCATAAGAAGAGTAAGAAAAACTACAATCCTTTCCTTACACATGCATAAAGAGAAAAGGGGAACAGGAAAAAAGAAGCGCCCCCCCAAACACCAACCCTATAGGCAATTTCTGATCTCCAGAACTGTGAGAAAATAAGTTTCTGTCATTTAAGCCACTCTGTCTACTGTAGCCCAAATTGACCAACACGGATGGAACCTATAACAGTGAATTAAATGGGAATACCAGAAAGATGAATAAAAACAAGCTAAAAGAGAGTGCTTTTAAAAAGTTTCATAGAGATTCAAGATAGCTGAAGAAACAATCACTGAACTTGAAGAAACATCAATTGGAATTACTGAAACTTAAAACAAGTGACAAAAATTAATACAATATGCAAGTGTTGTTGGAAGATATCAAACATTTACTTTGTATCTGGAAGAAGAGACACAATGGTGCAGAAGAATGCTGTAAAACTTTTGAAAATAATGACAGACACCACAGGAATTTCAAGAATGCAGAAATTGTAGAGAATTTTGAGAAGGTGACTTTTAGAAAATTACTAAACAGACACATATCTACAAACACACCATAAACACACATAGACACATTATATTCAAACTTCTAATAAAAAGAAAAAATTGAAGGTATCCATAGACAAAATTATTCTTTACACAGAATAAAGATAAAATTTACAAATTATTGGAAACTTTGAAAGCCTGAAAATCCCATTGGAGTAAAGTGTTTGAAGTGCAAAAATAAAAATAAAATAGTCATCCTAGAATTCTACACTCAATGAAATATCTTCCAAAAGTGATACTGTATATCTTCTCCATACAACATAAGAGGAAATTCTTCAGAATGCTCTGAAAAAATTATGATCTACATAAATCCATGCGATCAGGAAAATCCATTTTTCCAAACTGAATTAGCTGGCTGCATTGCTGAATACATGCAGCCTCCACATTTCAGCCCATAAGGTTCAGAGAATTGTCCTCTCAATCAGGACCTTGGACAGGACTAGAAAGCAATGGAGTTCCTACAGCGCTATCATCTCAGCATTTAGCTGAGAGGAATGGAGTTCCCTCCATTTGCTGTATTTGTGAGTGATTTTTCAGAGACACTAGTTCATTTCAGTCACAAATACAGCAAATGGATGGATGGAAATCCATACTAGGGATATGAATGTCTTGTTGCTGTCTCTGATTTTATCATAATGCCACATTTGAATAAAGCCTCTTTTATTAGCTAATAAAATAAAATGAAATGAAATAAATTCACTGAATGGGAAGATCCAAACAGGGAAATTACAAATTAACCTTATGGCTCCAATGGTCCAGGGAACTACTTTGGATTGGTAGCCTCTTTCCTAAAATATTTTTTGTTCATTACAATAGTGCTTCCTACATTATGTCCTGATCCTGGCTAGCTAGCACATTCCTTGGCTTCCAAAAACAGCATCTTGTTGGAAATCGTTTAATTTTCTATATTTCCATTATTTTATTTCTTTAAAGTACATAATTTATAGATTCTGTAATCTATAATGAAATATTTAGTATCAGACAACCAGATTAGAATGCAACGTTTAAAAGATGCAGAAGGGAAGACAAATTTTTTGTTCATATTTAAATGACTCACATAGAATAACATGTGAGAAAAATATAAGAATACCAGTGTCTTATTAGAGGACAATAGATTATACAAAAATGATACTTTACACACCATAAGATAATATCCATCCTATTGTAAGAAAACATACTTTTTTGCATAGGAAGCATATAGAATTGACATAATTAGTAGAATATATTAAGTTGTATAACTTGTGTTTAAGTAAATGATTATTCTGTTTTTTTAATGAATTTCCTTTTCTTTATTTCTTTTTTTTGGTTCCTTCATTTATTCTCCCCTTTGAAAACATCATTACCAGTAACATTAGGTAAAGTATAAAGTAAAAGAATCCCTAGAGGAGAACAACATAGCTGTCACCTTGATCTAGGAAACCAAGAAATGGTTAGTGTAAGTAAGCATGAGAAGAAAAATCTTTTCCAGCTATCTACTGATTCAATTCAGTTGAATAAACAACCCCACCACCACCACCACCATGTGCTAGCTGCAAAAGACATGGGTCTACAGCTCAATAGAAAGAAAATGGGTTCACTTACCAATTTGATCCGGTGGCCGGGGGTGGAGCTGATTTCCCATGTGCACTCCTTCCTGCTTGGATACTTGTCTGGCCAGTTGGGACTGGTGATGAGGCCACTTGGGCTGTGGATCTTCTGTTCACACTCAGCTGTGCCAATAATGATAATATCAGTCAGTGTGGAATCTAGCCCAGGATTGGGCCAGAAAACAAGCAACCTATTTGCCCACTGCTCTGTTGAAAGATCTTTCTGAATACTAGCTAATCATCACTCTGGTCTCTGTTATCATATTCATCTGCTTTGGCAAATAAGTTGCTGAGCATAATCATGCAATGTTTGTTGTCTTACTCACTGGAAATTAAGTGTTTGCCACAAATCAGATAAATGCCTAAAATAAAAGTAACTCCTATTTTAAACTGCTGGATCCATAAACTCAGACTTTAATAGAGCAACATATATTGACAATCAAGAATATCAACGCTGGGTTTTGCAAAATATGTAATGCATTGCTACAAACAAAAATCAATGAACTATGCCATTTTAAAATCTTTTTTATTTCCCCATTAACAGAACATCACTTTCATCTAATTAATATCATTAAAGCATTTTAGAAATTATATATTTATATTTTCTATCTCCCTTAGTGAAGTGTACACTTAAAAACCTAAGTCACAGTTTTAGTTGCCAAGTAAATTAACCTCAATTTCATTAAAGCAAAATGAAGCATTAGGGATTAAAAAAATAGCTCCTTAGCCTTGGAGACAGCTTTTAAACTAACTAGAAAGAATATCTCATTCCATTAGCATAAAATTTCTTATGTTTCTATCAGTTCAGACGAGACCATTCCACACTTAGTATCAAGTTTCAAAGTATTTAACGTCATCAGGCTGTGTTCACTGTATATAACTTGTGAAGCTATACCCTTGGGATTCTGGTTTAGGCTGGAATTATTTGTTACATATTGTGTATCCCATTGTAAACTATAAATGATTTTCTAAAATTTTCCAAGGAATCTATTTGGGGAAATTATTTACTATATAAACAATATATCAGCATACTGCAGGGCCACACAACAAGGGTCCATGCTCAATACAAATTCATGCAATTGATGTTATCATTGCTGCCACTATTGCATTCCTTAATCTACACCTTCATCTTAACCACACTAGTTCTCCATAGGAAGATTTGGATTTACAATGTGGAGGAATATCAAGAAGATACAGGTGACATTCAGCTTCTGGCAAACAAATGAGGATTATGTAGCAAGACAAGAGCAGGCTCTGGGTTCCATCCCAACCCTGGGGGTGGGAAAGAAAAATAAAAAGAAAGAAAGAAAAATTCTGGATCCTATCATGAAAAGAGTTTCTTAAATTCCATCATCCCAGTTTTTGCCTTGCCACATGAAATATGGAGTCTACCTGATTTACAATAGCCTGCAACAAAGCAAACAGGCTTACTGCTAAACTATATAAGGTGCATATACTACAGCAAAGGTAAAAGAAAATTCAACCTTTTTCCTGGCAATAAAAAATAATTTTATTAAAGGGTACTTGGACATCATTCTATCTAAATGGAAGTTTTCTATAAAATTACTTCTGGAAATATTAGCTACTTAAAATATTAGGAAGATATTTGTTATCTCTGAGACATGGGTTACATGCACATTCTGCAAAAGCTGCTTCATGCTTTCTCTGAATTACCTTCCATTTCTGAAGGAAAAAAAAAAATTCTGGGCCTGTTGCCCAGACTGTTGATTTAATAGCATATACTACCAAGTTACAAATATGCTCATACAGGAAAGCAGAGAGAAAAAAAAATTCCTGGTTGCATATGATCCTGTACAATGCCATTTTCTTCAAAAAAGAAAAAAAAAAGAAAGAAAGAAAACTTGCCAACTTACAATTCTAAGGTATATACAAGAAGTCCATTATCTAACTGGGATTTTAGTCAGGTCCTTCCAATGTACATACACAGAATGATGAGTAGTTATAAAAAAACTTACTTAATAATTTTCTTTTTGAAATAGGCATAAATCCAATTTAAGTAGAAAATTCCAGAGTAGACTCTCAAAGGAAGAAATAAGACCTGAATAATTATCTCCTGTTTCCATATAACTCACAGTAGCTGAGGGGAATAAAATTATTGTTTTGAAAAATCTTGGAATTTTTTTAAGACTTTGGAAACAAAATCTGGCAGGCTAGTATTGTGCTCCTAGTATGCTTGCTTTTTATTTTCTGGCCAAATCCTGACTTAAAACTTTAAATGGCATGTACCATTTTCAAATGTCTTTCCCTTGGTAGACATTTGAGCTTGATATGTCTGATATTTAAGGCACATCACTCATGAAGCTCATGTATGAGAAATTTGGGGGAGGGCTATAACACCAAATGTAAAACATTTTTCAGAAGTTCAGTTTATATATGGATAGTGTTGTAAGGTCTATTCTATAAAGACCTGAGGATAACATGTTGATTTTTGGCTACCAGATGGCTTCATAACAGCTTATGTATCTCATATACAAGTTACTCTAATGCTGCCCACATGTAACATGTAAAACCTTTTGGTAATATAATGAGGTTTCCAGTTATATTATATGGGATCTATAAACATTTCACAAAAATTTTTTAATTTTTATTTTTCAACTCATTGATATGATTAACTCTCCTTAGAAGCAGAACTTTGTTCAAATCACATGAAATTTGAGATGTTGTCAAGAAGAGGACATTTCTTTCCATACCTTCCTTGCAATCGTGTTTATTCTCATGCAGCACAAATCCGTTACGGCACTGACACATGTAGCTTCCCACTGTGTTGACGCATTCCTGCTGACACCCACCATTATCCTTAGAACATTCATCTTTGTCTAGCAAGGAAATAAACCCCATAGTTTAGTAAGTAGATTTAAAAAAAAAATGCTCTTAAAGGACAGTCACTTATTGAGGCGAGCAATGGCCAAGGGTAAACTAAGTCACAACTTTCCCTGTGTTCAACATGAAAAAAAAAATAGAAATTTAAGGTGTCTTAGTTTTACCCTTTTCTTGTTTAGCTAGGAGCCTTGTACCATGGAATGAGTTTCTGAGAATACTTGTGCTAGGATAACAACTTACAATATTCTTTCACTTCGATACTGGAGTAAAAGTTTTGAGTAGGGAAACAAAAAACAGTCAACATATCTTTTCCCAATTAATCTACACAGTGATTGTGAATTTTTAGAAATGAATTTAAAATCACTAGTAGCTTTAATGAAGGCAAGAAACAGCAGCATTTACGTAGTGGTCAAATCCTTCATTATATTAACCATGGTGTACAGACAGAGGCTAAACAAGTTTCCAAGATTTGTATATAATTGCTTTAAAAAAAAATCACTCAGTATAACTACTGTAGTTGATTTTTTTTCATTAACTTTGCAGATATGCTTGGCATTAATGAATCTGGACATTTCAAAACATTCCAAGACAGAAAAGACATCGTTAGACCATCTTAAAGATGAAAGTTAATTTATATTTTAAACAAATCTACTCTGGCAGACTAGTTTATTAATAAGTCATCCTCTAAAAAGGCTTTTAGTGTGCTAGAAGTAAAGGTTAAGATAGGAAATATGAGCTTTAGGAAATAGTCAATATATTCACTACAGGGAGAAAGCCAAACTAGATTAACAGGCAGTCGATTCAGTGACAGGCATCAGCTGTCACACTACGTTACTCAGCTGTCATCCCATGGCTGGCATGTCCCTTTAAGCCAAACTGGCAGGTTGCTCCTGACACACATATATGGTGGCATATCACTCAGAAGTTCATCACTCCCACACACAGAGAACAAAAAGGACACAGTACAGTCATGTCAGAGGTGAGATGAATTCAAATTTTTCACTGTCAGCTGATTTTGCTGGTGAGAAATAGTGAGTTCACATGCCAAACAGTTTGCTATTTTGGCTTTTATATATTTTTGTTTATTTTTTTTTAAATAATCTGCTAGCAATTTTGAAAGATGCATCTACTTTTTCCACTTTTAAAGATTGACTGCATGACAAGCACACACAGGTTACAGGATATATTCATACACTGGCAGAATATTTCAAATACATACAGGTATTCTCCAGTCTTTAAAGAATATGTAAGAATCAGTAAATTTGTGATTTATGTTTTCTCTGCCTATCCTTGCCATTTTCATGATTCTTTTAATGCTTATTATGGGAACTAAGCAAGAAAAAAATTAAATAAAGATAATTAATCTCTAAAAGAGTAACAAACACCAAACTGCATAAGAAAGCATAAATTAATAGAGAATTAACATCATAAAGTTAATTTTAGATCAATTTATCATATCTTAAACCCCATTCCCTTAACTCTAACACTGAAGATTATTGGTTATGAATTATGAATGATAAAAACAGAACGGATGGGTGGTAAATTATATTTACTATTGCTATCTTGTCACTTGGTTGCATTTCCTAATTCACATAGTTCAGCAGTAAGTTTTTAAAATATATTATTTTATCATAAGAAGCTTTAGAAAAAGCCTTCCTCATGAGTGAATATAGATAAAAATCCTCTTCATTAAATGAAAAAGGACTATTTAAAATTTTTTTTCTGGTGCTACAATTACTCTGAAATAGAAACACACTTCTTATGAAAATGTTTATATAATGATGATTTGTTGTATTTAAAATAAGACCCAATAGAATGAACTTCAGAATGTATTATGGTCAACTAGACTTTCGAGAATGGTATGAAAACCTAACAATTGTAAGCAAAGTAGCTTAGAGAACATTTGTTCCCTTTTGTAACTGACTGGTAAACAAATGGACTGCTCAAGGACCCACCCTATGGGGTGAAGTTGCCTGATTCCTCCTTTCATTGGTACCTGTCTGGATGGCCATGCATGGGAAGCACCAAAATGTTAAAAGAACACATGTATTATTACAGAATAATAATACATGTGTTCTTTTAACACACTCATGGTATAGTCAAAATAATTCCAACACATCAAACTTCATTCTAGTAGAAATATCATCTCACTAGCTAATCTTTTCAAGTGTGATTAGTTTCAGGACCTCATAGGGCATAGCTGAGCTGTAGTAGTGGTAACTGAAAGAATTCCAAGTAAAACCAATCATATTTTAATAGTTTTTTTTCAACCAATTATTCTTATTTCTGTTGTGCTGAAAAAAATAACTTTTCAAATAATATTTGGAAGAGGAGGAGGAGAAGAAAAACAGGATAAATTGAAGAACTAGAAGATGAAGCATTATTATTATATTATTATTTATGTAGTCATTATTTTCTAAGTATCCATTATTTTTTACTTTTCCAGTTTGTCTGTGTTTCCTGCCTCCCTCCATTCCCACATAGCTTGTTTCTTATTTTAGTCAAGGTCCCATGAAAGTTAAAAGTCATCAATTAGGCTGCTAGAATATATTTATGGGTTAATCTATGCTTTAGCCAAGATGCAAAACTGGACTAATCAAAATTGTAACTAAAAGCAGCAGAGGGAAGTTATCATGTCCAGAAAGGTAGCATCTAAAACTGAGCTCCTTGTGTCAAATGGTCATATGAAAAGAAAATTTCATTAAATCATTGGAATACTTAAAATGAGCCAGATGTTTTACATCATGCAGACAAAAAAAAAAAAAAAGCCCATATTTTTTTTAACTTAATAGTTTGTCTAGAAAATAGTGAATACATTGGGGTCGTTTGAAGATATTTTTAATAGAGATAATTAATTAACTATTCTAATTAAAGTAAATTCAGTTTTGGATTTTCTTTGTGAGAAACAGCAATATCATAAAAGAAAAATTCCACCAATATGTTCTGTATTTCTTACTTATGAAAGGCCATCAAACTAGCAGGGTATGGGGGAGAAACCTTAACAAGCATGATTGACTAATGTTGTCCCTTTTTCCCTCTCAGGATCTAACCTCACAGACTTTTCACAGAATGAAGAATTCAAGAAAAAGGGAAAGGGAGGAGGATGCAGAGTATTCAGCATTTCTTAAAATGTCTGCATAATCAATTAAATAATTGAGAATTCAATCAATTATTCATTTGAAATTTTCTGGCATTTTCATAGAGTAGACACACAATGAAGAAAAATTAATAGTTTTTATTAGTAGAAGAAACAAATATTTTATGAAGAGAAAAAAAAAAACACATTTATCTTCTGTAGATGGAAACGAGCCCCAGTCTTGGGAATGGACATGTCTGTTTTCCATTCTGTGTTAGATGAAGAAAAGTTCTATTATTAGGAGAAGGGAGGTGGTATTTTCCCATCAGAGCCTGTAGCATACCTCTGAGACTATCAGAGGTCATCAGTCTATGAATAATACATACTGGTTGGAACTGAAGTGGCAACCTGTAACAAGTTCTTGCAAGATTCAAAAATAAAAATTTTCTCTTTGCAGAAAGCTTCCTTATCTGTAGGAAAAAGAAGTAAACATTCCATGCAACAGAACAGCAACATATAGGAAAGCAAATATTCTCAAACCAAATCCTCAGGACTGAAATTAAGAGATACATACAGTACTCATGCACACACACAAACACAGCACACACAACATAAAACTATTCAATAAATTATCACCTTTAGAGAGCAAAGATAAAATCTGAGAGCTACAACACTGACTATAGCTCTTTCCATAAATATGCAAATATTAAATCTTACTAATATTGAAAACTTAGAAGCAGGATTCAAAACTGTATAGGAATATTGTAGTTACATTATTACTGATAATTAATCACACCAATATTTATACATTTGTTAGGGTGATATTAGATTGAATGTTATCTACAAATATCAACAACCATTCCATGAGAAAAATTGTGTAAAGAAAACAATGTTCATGAAGAAGTATGTGTGAGAGAAGATGAGTGTGTCAGTCAAAATCACTTGTAATTAGAAATATTGAAATAAAATTATTTTATCTTACTCTGCATTTTTATAGACCAAAATGAACTGGGAGAAGGCAAACTTCAGTTTCATTCTATTTTTGTCACTAAGAAAGTCACTAGGTCTATCAATAATAGTTAGATCACATTCCCATTAAATTATCCCTGAGGGAGATTGCTATTGAAAGTTTTCTTTTTCAAATTCGGTGTTCTGATTATCATAGAAGTCATTACTGAGTCTTTTCATTGTACAGGGTTGCCTAACAAAGGTGCACCCCATGCTCAATGCCCATTGCCTAAAGTTATTTCCAAATTGTGAAAGTTATAGAGAATTTTTAAAAATCCTGTCAAGTTCTCCAAATGATGCTGTTTTGCATGCACAAATTTCTACTAATACTTCTTTGGGCTCAACCTATTCTAAGAAAAATAACTTTGTTCTGAGAGGTATATAGCTAACTTTGCCTTATCACTTAAACTAGATAAACTGTATTGTGTATACCTATGCAGGCTTATACCCCTGTGTTCAAAAACGATATCACGTAAAATTGAGTTTCATTTTATCAGCATATAAAAGAAATCATTATTATTAATCTAATAACAAATCTCCTTTAGCAATTCTTGGATTAGATATCTTCTAGAAAATGCCCATGTTACTATATTCTGAATTATCTAAAAAATGAATAGACTTATAATTATAGTTAATATCCCAATAGCCTTATTTTGATATTCCTAATTTCTTTATTTTCCTAAATATCAGTTCCTTCATTTGTTTTGAAATATATATTCTGGAATCATTACAGTGCATCAAACTTTGATTTTTGTAAAGCAGGTTAAAAGCTTTTCTGCTATAAAATCCATTAACTTCCCACATTTCAAGCTATGGCATTTTCATAACTAATTTATGAAGCTTAATTAGAATTGATATATAAGGATTTCTTAGTTTCATGAACATGGAAGTGACAGAAATCATTGATGTTAATTATTCTGCTAATTAGTTCTTGGAAACATCCTTTTGATTCCATTTCTTAAATCTAAAAAATACTTATTTAAAAATCTGGGGTTATGTGTAAAAATAGATACAATCTACATGGTTATTTTATTTGATAATGGTATGTTAGAAACAGCACTATAAGTACTTTATTTCATTGCATACATTAAAATTTAAATATAGCTCTTCCTCTCTTTTGTTATGTATGACTTCAAGGAAGTTTAAATTTATTTTCAAATTGCTTTCCTTTCCAAATACTGTGGGATAACTTATCACCAAATACTGTGTTTTTTATTGTTATTGAATCCCTTTGTAATTGTTATTAGGAAAAGAATAAGAAGAAAATAATTGAACACGTTATGTTATACCCCTTGTTAAGATTATGTAAAGCCATAACTACTTTTGAAATTTTAAAACACTGGCTATAAATGTTACTATTTAAGACTAAGTTCCCATAAAATATCTTTTGATTCTTATTTTATTGTCTGTAATAAGATAATTACAAATTAACTTGTTTTGATTCACTTCTATTGATTTTTTCTTATATTAATATTGAATAACAATAAATATAAAAACTCAAAATTTTCTTCACTTACAAAAGATCAAAGTCCATCAGGCAATGTTTTGCAAATCTAGAAATATTTTTTAAGAAACAGATAGTTGAAAATATTATTTAAGGATTTTTCTTCAAAGTTACTTTATATTTAAATCAGAGAAATGCTCTGAGATAAATTGGAGTTTACTATAAGGCACGGTCTTCCCACTTTAGCAGAAGTATTTTAGTGTTTTTAAATGGTTAACTTTCAGGTTTGTATCCAGTCACATGATTAGTTATAAGCACAGTGCGTAGTTTTATACCTAGATTTCTATTAATATTTTATCATCTACAACTTTTTGCACCGTGAAGTCATTAAACTATATTTATGGTACAAGAGTCTATTTGCTGTAACTTGCTATTTTTTTTAATTGTCACACTATTTTGTCCAAATTTCTATCATTATCTCATTATATTTAAATCTTTCTTGATGTGGGGATATTTATGAGAGTCTCCCAAAAGAATGGGATTTCTTAGACAAACAGGACAGTCATGTTAATGACTCTTGATCTCTATGCCTGATTGTTTTCTAAAGAATCTGTGACAATAAAACTAATAATGCACTTTAAAAATCCCCCAATAATGGATTTTAACATTAAAAAAATCCTTCAATTTTGTTGTGAAGTATAGTATGACCGTGGTTTACATAGTTACTTTCTAATAAATGTAGTTACAATAAAATATATGATTTTTGACAAATTATTTTATGACACTTAAAGCATTATTAGAACTATTAAATAATATTTTCAATGTGAATAAACCTATTTATTAAAATGATGAACTTTTGTAGGTTATAATTTTGTAAGATTATCAGTCTAAGATCATTTAGTTATCTAAATCCTTATTTACATCCATCTCTTTAGGGTACCACAATGGTAATTTACTACAAATAGAATGTTTTTACCTTCTGTTTTCTTGAGCACACACATTCCCCACTGACAGAAACTCCCAGGAAATAAGCTGTGCAATAGGTATCATCCAGAACCATAATATTTTAAATATAAATATGGCAAAATACAAGGTCTTTTCAGTGCATCAAAAGGAACATTGAAAATTTATACTTAATGATGATTATTTCACACTTTACAAAAAAGTAATCTAATAAAGAAATGAAAAGCATATCTATTGTTTTTCAGGTCATAAGGATGTTGAATGGCACACATTCATTATTAATGCCCCTTGCAAAGGTCATAATCTGCTTTTATGGTTAAGAGAATTGTCTGTGAACCAAGACAGAATAGGGTTTAAATGCTTTGTGACCCTGAGCAATGTATTAAATCCTCAGCAGCTCATCTTTCAAATAAACATAGAAATGAACATACCAATATAATATGAATGTCCAGAGTTTAGTTTCCTCCTGAACTTCATTGTTCATTTTATTTAACTACCTTCATTCCATCAGTATAAGCTAGATTCTTCTAAAATAAAATAAATACTGCATGTAGCATGTGTGTGTGTGTTTAAATACTAAAAACAGATAGTTTTTTAAATGATTGTATTAGTGAACATGACTTATAGCAAATAAGTTGCTTAGTATTACTGAGATACTCAGCTAATATTGCAAAGCATCACTACACAGAGAAAACAATAAAACCTATTATCTTCTCAAGTGATAAAAGTACCATCTGCATTCATGTTTGTATTCTAAGAATTTTAAAAGCACATTTATATTGCACTAGTAGTGTTCTAAAGATTCAGATAAATAATCTGGCTTTTTATTTGGAAAATTTTGTCTGACCAAAAATAACAGAAAGTGATTTTAATTGTTGTGAGAATTGTTAAATTTAATCATAATTTGAATTCAGTATGTATAGTATGTATTTTTAAAGAATCTTGAAGTATGTGACCAAGGTAATGTGCAAAGGAATACTTTGAATTTTATGATAAAATTGCATTGCTTCATAATTTCACTTTTAAAAATAACTATTTAGATGGCTTGAGGTAAGTAGCTTTGTCTCTACCATGTCCATGATATTTATACAATAGTGAAGTCTAAGAAAGTCTCTTTTATTAAAATAAGATATTCACATTCTACTTTTAAGAATATAAATCTTAAATAAATGCCTAAGAAGAATTTTTAAAAGGTAATTAAATCTGTGAGAAGGCAAGCGAACAAGAGCAAGTAAGCTGAGACCCATTGTATTTTGAATGCACTTTTATGTCTGAATTGGAACTCAATGGAGCTTGTGAACCATTAACTTCAATTACCCCCCAAATCCAAAACAAACCCTGGACATTGTAAATCTCATTAATTTTAAACTCAGGGGGACTGGAGTAAATGGACTTCGAATTAACTCAATCCAAATTACCTAATATTAAAGCATAATTAGAATTTAGTTGCTTTAAATTATTTGCTAGCTTTGTGCAAAGGCAGAATAGATTCCTATACTGAGGTTTATTACAATATTATCTGTTCTTGAAGTTTTGAAATATTGTTTTTATAATGAATCATTCTGAGATTGAGAAACTAGGGAAATTTCATGTTTCTATATGTTTTTGTAAAATTGGGCAAGTTTTTATTTATTGTATTTTGAATTGGTTGCCAATTTCCAAACACAGAAGTATAAAACATTAAGTATACCCCATCCTATGTTATTTGTAATAAAATTATAGTTCCATATTTCTCAGCTACAATCATGCCTGTAGCAACAAGGCAAATATGATGTTGTTACTGGCCTAAAGATAAGAATGTAAATATAGCAATAACAAGAAGAAATATGCTGCAAAATGAAAGAGTCTAAAAATAAGAACACATTTTCCAAAAAAAAAAAAAAATGTTGAAAAATATTCCACTGTCTATTAGTCTGGTATCATTATTCCCATATATCTGTAACAACTAGTCACTGCTTGGAAGTATTATATCATTATTTTTGTGTTATTTGTACCAGACTTTATTTATACAAAATCTAATCATTTTGGGTCAACCTTTCATCAGTGCTCCTTTTATTAATATCTTATGCAAAAAATGTCAATAGTAGGATAAATCATCATTTATTCTTTGTGCTTCCAAGTTTATCAACAGTAAACTGTGAAGGAAAGATCATAAACTTAAGCCAATCCATGTTGATCAGTAACATACACATACAACATGTTAATACTTATACCTGAGAAAAAATGTGCTTTGAAGCCTTTCTTGGATACGGTATTGTCAGATTTGAACTCAATCCTCATGTTGTTGTACTGGGATGTGATCACTTCCGGCACTTCTGCGCCACAGAATTTACCATGCAGTTTAGAGTCAGAGGAAAGACCACTCCAGATCTCCACATAATCGTATTTGCATACCTTGAAAAAAAAAAAAACACAGTGGTCCTAGTCACTAGACCAATGGTACCAGATGATTGACATTTATTTGAGAAGTATATCATGTTTTTACCTGTTTACTCCCATGGTAGTCAAACTGGAAATGACAGGTTAAAGAAAATCAAGAACATGGTTCAACTCTGAGATAAAAAGTATGAAAGATAGAGAATAATTTTGTTGTGAATGTCTTCTAGATTGTATATACACTGACATGCTTGTTTCTTTCTGGCAAGTGACTATTTTTTCAAAAAAGACAAAATCATAAGGAGAATTCAGATGAATATTTGTTGAGATGATGGTGGTGATGGGCAGAAGAGCAGCAGTTTGTCACTTTTTCATTTTTTTAAAAAACTTTTTATTTATTTATTTATTTAATTTACCAAGGATTCGACTCAGGGACACTTGACCACTGAGCCACATCCCCAGCCCTATTTTGTATTTTATTTAGAGACAGGGTCTCACCGAGTTGCTTAGCCCCTCGCTGTTGCTGAGGCTGGCTTTGAACTTGCAATCCTCCTGCCTCAGCCCCCTGAGCTGCTGGGATTACAGGTGTGCACCACTACTCCTGGCTTCATTCTCTGATTTTTTTTAATTGCTTTAAATTTCAAAAGGAACTGCAAAGGTATTTATATAGTATTCTATTTTCTACAAAACATGGCAGGTCATGTGCATAATATTAGTATAATATTATATAATATAATATTAGATTGAGTCTATCAAACACTAGCAACAGAAATAATCCTTTTTCCATTGTAGAGATGAGAAAACTGAGGTTCAGAATATTTTTTAAATATAACTTGTCCAAAATATAGTTATCAAACATGGAGTATGGGGGTGGACAGAGTCTGGCTTAGTCCTGTTCTGTGTCATGGAAATATGACATTCTGATCATAACAACACCATTACTCACTTTCAAAGGGAAAGACAGACCCCCTTGGTATATAATTTAAAAAGTCAGTTTCCTTTCAAATTTATGAAAATTACTGTTTCTTAATTTTTCCAAGTTTGTAGGTATTTAGTATTTGTAGGTTTGCAGCTGGATCACAAACCAATAGCAATTCTGTTCAGTGGAATGGAGGCAGGAATATATACCAAATTGAGATCTACTCATTCTGATTTATATGTAATACACTAACAATACCCAAATGGAAGAAGGAAAGTGAGTGCCAGGTAGTCTTAAGCAATTTATGGCTCTCAAATGTTCCATGATACACTTTTCCAAAGTTCCAATAGGGCACATTCTAAAGAACACATCTTACATGAATGACCTTATTACATAAATGTGTAATTAGAAAGGTTTAACAGTGCACACGATTGAACCCTGGGGCATGATGTGTTCTTTGAACTATGTCAACTCAAATTACTGGTGATATTAATTAGGTGATAAATAAGCAAAATGATGCTAGGAAAAATGAGATAACTTTTCTACTTACTTTGTTAAAACTGAGGTTTTTGTTTAAAGATGTCTCCAGTATATTATAGGAGGATACTTATAGGGCTAAAGTTCTTTGCCATTGACTTTCCTTTGGTATCTCAGTATAAAGAAGAAAATAATTAAGGTTTAAACTTAACCCAATATTCTGAAATTCAAGTGTTTGCTCAGGCCTCTGATTATAACAGCATAGATATGCAGAAAACATGGAGAATTCTGTGATGGCTTCTCACAGGGTACCACCACTATAAACAGAGTTCTGGGATATGTTTAAATAAAGTTTGTAAAGGGTCCTTATGTGAACTATGACCATTATTATGAGAACAATGCTTTTAGAAGACAGTGCCCCATTTATGTAAATTACTGCCCTCCTTCATCCTGAATATAAATCTCTCACTAGTCTTCTCAGAAACATGTACCAATTAATGAATTCAAAATATCTCACTTGCTGCAACTAATAGCTTTAGGGAAAACTATGAGAGTAGAAGTCATTCAATACTCAGTTCATATCAAATCACAGGAATTGATAGAGAAATTCCATTTTCAAGAATTGTAACTCAATAAAAGCTTTTCCAAAAATACCATAAAAAATTTCTCTTCATTTTAACATTTCCCCAAATTTGAAGTAGTCATAAAAGGAAAAAGATGTTCCATGTGGATAAAATATATTAAAAGGATAAACTGCAGTGTATCCCATCATAAAACTCACACATAATGTTAAAAAATAATCTCAAAAGATACACTGAGTTTTAAGATTCTACAATTATCTAAAGTATATAAATTCAGACTTTAGTCTTCTTTAAAGGGGAACGAAAGTCATCTATCTATTGTCACAAAACCCTAGAAAGAGATTTTTAAAATGCACAGAAGTACTTTGGCTACTATAGACAGAAAACAGATTAAAAAGAAGGAACAAATAGGAGGTTAAAAAAAGAACAGGCAAAGATAAGTATATAAAAGCAAAGTTATATGTAAAGTCCACAAATGTTCCCAACAATGATTGTCCCAGATATATTTCTGTTCTTACACTTTGTGTTTTGACAGAAATATAACAAAGATAAAATAATTTTTATGAATGTTATCATGTTTAGAAGTGTTGAATCATGTTCATTGAAGAGTAAGCAAAACTGAAATGCAGAAAAAAAATAAGAACAGAAAGTAAGAATGATCAAACAAAACAAGTGTTTATCATGTTTTCTCTTGAATTAAATCAGCATTGACCAGGATATTTTTTTGAAATATTCTTATTTCCGAGTTTGGCAGCCCATTTGAATTTAGTGTGTGTTTAGTGTCTATTAGCACAAAGGATTTTTCAAATAAATGATCTCACTTATTTTAATGTGACCACCTGACAGAAAACTGTATCTTTGCAATGTATGCTATATTTTGTAAAGAAAAGATAGTGTCAACTAAGTACAAATGTTACTGAGGCTAAAAAACAAATATTCCTTTTCTTTTCTTTCGCAGTGCTGGGCAGTGAACTCAGCCAGTGAGCACAGTAGGTATGCAGCCTACCACTGAGCCACATCCCCAGCCCGTTCCCTTATCGATGAACCAGGAGCAAAATTCATAATGAAATGCCACACAGAGAAGAGAACAGAACTACAATGTATCACTGTCCCTGGGACAATGATTATTGGGACTATTTGTGGGCTTTATACATAATTTTGTTTATGCATATCAATATTTGCCTCTTCTTGTTTTTAACCTCCAATTTTTCCTTCTTTCTAATTATTATTTCTCTTAATTCTTCATTAATGGAATATATCCATTCCTACAAAATGTTCCACATTCTCCCATACTTATATTTTTGTGTGGATCCTGATGTTATTTTTTTTAAAGAAAGTCTATGTGGCATGAAGTTGACCTTAAATACTCTATAATTATTTAATAAATCAGGAAAATAGTGTGTATTAAATCTGCTGAATAAAAACTCCCTCTGGCTGATTTTCAATCTCCCAGAAATTGTCTAAAATATCATCCAACATCAACAACAATTATAATCAGTTGCAGAAATGAGCAACAGAACAAAGAAACATTACAACACCTACATCATTATGATAGATCCTTTTTTTCTTTTCCTTTTTCTTTTTTTAATCTTTGCCAGTTTGCCTTAGTAATTCCCAAAGTATGATTCAAATGCATGGTATGTATGGTTCACTTACTTCATTTCCTTCTAATTCAAAAAACTCAAACTTCATAGAAATTCTGTATTGAGTTGGTGCAACCACTTGCCACACACAGTTTTTGTTGGGAGGGTACTCTTTAGGCCAGCCGGGGGTAGTGATGGTGCCATTGAGCTTGGATAGAAGTCCTCCACAAGCAGCTAAAAAGAAGGAAAAGGTTTGCTTAATAACATCACCCTCTTATGACCCCCTTTTCCACTGGTATCTCAACATCCCAACGTTAAATTTCAACCATCTTCAGGATTTCAAAATTTAATAACTGCACTCTCTGCTCCTTAGCTTTTAATACAACTATTTTAATCATCAAATCCCATTTATAAATTGCTATCTTATAGCTTTAGAACAAAGTAGATTATGACTGTACTACCACATTTTAAATCACTTGAAAGTTGGTCAAGCAATATAAAATGGGTTTCTTAACTTTTAAATGAGTATAATGACTACCATAGTGTCTTGGCTACTATAGAATTAAGAAAAAAACATATTTTTTCAAGAATTGATAAGGCTGTTGTGGGAATTAAGAAATGTGCATCGATAGATAGATATCATAATACAGTTTCATGGCAATAAGACCAAAATCAATTATTTATTTTCTCAAACTATTTTTTTCCAAAACAAGTAATGCTATTATCTAAGCTAACAAGCAAGATAAATTGCGGTAAACAGAACATACTTGTTCCAAAAAAAAAAATCTACTTAACAACTGGTTTTCTTTCCTTTGGGATGATCTATTTATATTTCTTCTCTTTCCTATTGATACCAAAATTTGCAAAATCATGTTTTCCAAGAGCAAGTTGAGAGAAAAGGACATATATTGTACACAGTATAATTAATTAACTCCTAGGGAGTCCAGAGTTACATAAAGATAACTGGCCTCTTTCTTTGCCTTTGTGCACATATGCATGTGCATACATATTGCCATATTCATAAGTATGCAAAAATACTACCTGAACATTCACTTTTATCAGTTTTTGGCAAATGACCATGAAGTAAAATGTTTGTTTCTAGGACCCACATATAAATAATGGTCATGTTCTTTTATGATTGATATACATTGTTCTCTTCTGAAATAATACTGCATCTACTTTGTAACTATGTCATTTTCATTCTAGGAGAGGAGGATTAGTGGTTTAACAGGTAGGATGGAGACTTTTGAAAGCCAGACAAAGTTCAAACTCACAAGAAGAAATAGGGAGACTGATTTTTTTTTTTTTTTTAAGAAATAGGCCATCAAGGGTGTGACACTTATTCCTTAAGCAAATAGTTTTGCTGCTTTTGCCACTTTCATCCTGTTACAGACACAGTGGAGAACAAGGTGCTCACTTTCCAGAGACTTGCTTCTTGGTGAGCAAAACCAAAAATAAATTAGTACATGAATACAAATAATAGTAAATTGCTACAAGTTCTAGGTAGATAAATTTAACAGAATTTTTAAAGAGAGATAAAATAGAAATTGACCATAGGAAGGAAGAGCAGTCAATTTCTTCCGTCTGTTAATGAAGGTCTGTAAGAGGGTGGAGGAGAGAAGGTGAAAAAGAGGAAGCTTTAAATTCTTAGGAAAGGGATCTTAAGCCATGGGAATAAAACACTGTATGGCAAACCTCACGTTAGAGTGTGAAGGGAAAATGCAGAAAATCATGACAAGTGATGATTTAAGAAATCATATATTCATAAAATGTGCATTTAGCTTTATGCTAAATGCTTTGCTCTGACTGTGCTAGATGTTAAAGATACAAAGATGGTTCAGATTCTGGCTTGTCATCTTAATAAGGGAGACATTCATAGACTATGTTAAAAAAAAGATTAAAACAATGATGAATAGACCAATGGATAGATGCATGGAGGGATGGATACAAAACTAGATCTAGATAGAGATAGAAATCAATATGTATGTATGTATGTATCTATATCTATCCATCCATCCATCCATCCATCCATCTATCCATTATGGGTCTGGTGACCAAAGAAGAAAGGGACTGATCTCTAACAAGAATCCAGGCAAAGATTCACAGCAGCCCTGACTGTGAGTGGAGTGAACATGAAGGAAAGAGAGAGACAAGAGAATGAGAATACATGAAGGAAAGGGATGGGCAGGGGTCTCCAGGCAGGCAGCACTGTGGCAATCCAGCCCTACCCTCACAGCTTCTCCGGTCAGGCCCCAGTTCGTAGCCAGGCTCGCAGGCGCACTGGTAGCTGCCCAGAGTGTTCAGACAGCGCTGCTCACAGCCTCCTTGGTCAGGTTTGGCACACTCGTCCTCCTCTATAAAAATGGTGAGAGATACAGAACAAGTAGAGCGTTTTGTCTTTACATGGTAGGGTGCAAAAATTTTTGTAAATATGATGCTTAATGGCTCTAAATAAAACAAAGACGATTCATTTCTTTAGGAAAGGAGCAGGAACAATGTATAAGCCCTTGATGGATCACACAGAAGGCTCATGTTGCTGTAACCTCCTAAGAATTGTGGAAGAACCAAGAGGAAACTAGGACAGGGTCAATGGAACAGTACCTTCTCCAAGACACAGTGTGTGTGTTTGTGGGTTGTTTTTTTTTTTTCCCCTGAATTTCAGGTCAAATGAGACTGTCAAATCTTAGAGGTTGTTCAGAATGAAACAGAAAAACTTACTGAAAAAGCATAGTTTCCCTATTAATTTCATAGTATAATTTGCTAGATGAATCTCAAAAAATGATTCTAGGGGCTTCTGAAATATAGTTCAGTGATAGAGTACAAGCTTAGCATGTGTGAGACCAGCCGGGAGAAATCTTCAGCATCATACACACACACACATAAAATTATTCCTTCATACTGGAGATTGAACCCAGGGGTGCTCTGACACTGAGTTAAAACTCCATCTCTTTGTATTTTTTATTTTGAGACAGGGTCTCACTAAGTTGCAGAAGGTCTTGCTAAGTTGCTGAGTCTGGCCTCAAACTTGCCATTCTCCTGCTTTAGCCTCCCATTACAGGCATAAAAAGTTTTTTAAAAAAATATCATTATTAAGAAATATAATGTGGCAAATATATTATAAATTAATATTCTTACAAAAAAATAACTTAAAAGTTGACTGGATCTCTTTAAAGTGTTTACTATAAATACTTATATTCACTGTTTCTTATAAGGACATTTTGATGTATAACATAATAATTCAATATTTTCACAAATGCATATGCTACTTAAATTGTATATGAAAATGTCTGAAAAATAGATACTATTTTTAAAAATGTATATGACAGAATACTCCATATCTTGCTTTCCAGAAATAACTTAATGTGAATTAGGCAAATTGTAAATATCCTCTGGTGAAATTATCTGTCAGCAAAACACTAAGTATTTTTTGATAACCAAATACACATAAATATCACAGGAAAAATGTTTGGCAGCCCATTTTTTTTCTGTGAAATATAACACATACAGAAAAATTTTACACTTTGATGGATCCATATAGTTAGAGCATCAAGTTTTTCTGTATTTCAATTCATATGATGAATACTTAAGTAACTCTCAGGGAAAATTCATTTACTGTTGTTCTTGAAATAAGGAAAATATTTAGATGTCTATCAATAAAATTTGACATATACATATTGATTGCTTCATTTATCCTATAAAAAGCAGTGTAGAGATAATTGTTTGCTCCACCCATAGGAAATTTTATTCAACAATGACACACTTAATATAAATGTCTACGAATTTCCCGTAGCATATTTGA
Organism: Marmota flaviventris; assembly: GCF_047511675.1. Taxonomy (NCBI): domain Eukaryota; kingdom Metazoa; phylum Chordata; class Mammalia; order Rodentia; family Sciuridae; genus Marmota; species Marmota flaviventris. The sequence continues at coordinate 159,269,448 of NC_092500.1, forward strand.
TGTTTCTATTTACATAAAAGTAGTTTTCATTTTACCTTCATAAAATACATCAAATATGTGAGATAAAAATAAAAATGCAGTTATGCAATTCAAAATTAAAGCTGATCAGCAATAATTCTTTGTCATAAAGACATTTTAGGCATCAGAATAATTCGCTAAAGAAGATGTAAATTCTTTCCATTGTGGAAGAACACCATTCTGGAAGTGATTCTTTAGACATGCTGGCACTTGGAGATAAACTGATGTGTCAACTGATGTGTCAATAAATTCCCTTCTGGTTACGGATTTTTTTTTTATTACATGTACTCATGTACTGTAAATATTTTCTTCCTTTCTGTATATCCCTTTCTGGATTTTGTTATTTTGACTATTTCATAAAGAACATATGGTAGCCATCCTAACAGCGTCTCTGCCCTGTGCTATGAAGTTCCAAACTCCAGTATTTCACTAGTTACCTTTCTCATTAAAATTCACCAAATATCTTTATAAACAGTGCATACTTCAACTTTTAATACAACCACAGGCCAGTTTTCCCCCAACTTTAAGATCAATAATACAATTCTCCCTGAAAAAAAAAAATCTCATGTTTGCACATTACTGCAAATTACCTTTGAAAAAGTTAGCAGCAAACCCTGCCTTATTCACAGTCCCATCAGAAACGAATTTCATCCACAAGGTATTGGAGGTAGATCTTATGTCTTCAGGTTTATCATAACCACAGAAACGACCTATCACAGGGCTATTATCGCTGTTTCCATCTCGAACTTCTAGGTAGTCATAGGCACAGTTGTCATGTCTTTCGATCTACAACAGTAAAAATGTGTGAACATGACCTCATTAATACATAAAACAATTTTATAAGATTATTATGTACTCTCAGTGCCATAGAACTGATTTGTTAATACAAAAGTTACTTAAGTGAATGCAGTAAGTATTTCTCATAAGTGCACATGTTGCATTTGAATAAAGGACTTTTAAAATCATAAAATTGTATGGAAATATAACCATGTGGGTTAGGGTCAGTAGGAAAATCTGAATAAAAAATCTGATAACATGTGATGACAGTTCTTCCTTGTGTATAACATTCTTTATCCATAATCAGCATGGCTAGGTATAGAAAGACTTCTATCTTGTAGAATCAGCAGTGGTTTCTATTTAAAAAAAAAAAAAAAAAAGGTCTTACTAAATTGCTTAGGGCTTCACTTAGTTGCTGAGTCTGGCTTTGAACTTGTGATCCTCTGGCACAGCCTCCCAAATCTCTGGGATTACAGGCATGTGCCACCATATTTGGCTGGCTTTCTTTTTCTCAAGGTAACATGGTCTTGTCTGGATGAGCCCTTTTACATTGACACACTCTTTATAACCCCCATAATTTCCCTTTCCTTAATGACTAAATGCAAATATTAGATCAGAATGTCAGCCTGACTCTTGTTCATGAACCTGACACTTCATAGAGTACACTTGTTCATGAATAATCTGGCCCTTAGCTTCTAAAAACAACAGAACAAAAAATGTACAAATTACTATAAAAATAATAAGACAAATTCTGAATAAAATTTTTACTTTTAACATTTTTTTCATAAAAATCGGGTATTATCCTTGAAGTCTCAACTGTTTATTAGGTATTTGAAGTTGTAAAGGAAAGGCATCCATAATTTAAAAACCATTAACACTATTACATCTTGTCAACTACTATTCAACATATAATTCATTAGTTGATGGATTTCTCCCATTATAAAACTAATATCAGAAATTCTATTTATTCTGGAATTAGATTCATTCATAGAATTACAATCTGAATGCATGAAACTGCTGATATAGTTGGTTGAAAACTCCCTTTCCCAATCCATCAATGCATTACCAGTGATAGTCTTCAAAACAAGTAGCATAAAGACAACCAGGAAATAAATTTATTAGAAGCACAAATTTAGATGTAAGAGTATGTGCTATATTTGCCATTTTCTTTCCTGCAACCACAAAAGAGAATTCATTCATTTTTTCAACAAACATTCAGGACCTACTCTCAGCTAGGTACTCTTCAAAATTTGGTGTATACCATTTAGCAAAATATAAGAACTTTGCCCTTCTGTATCTTACATTCTTCTAGTGGGAAGATGGAAAAGCAATAAGAGTACGTAATCAAAAAATATCAGAATATATTAGAAAGTGCCAAGTTCCATGAAAAAATATGAAACAAGGTAAGGAGTATGAGAATTGGGAATGGGGTAGTGGTAGTAATTCTTAGTGATATTAAAGGGTAGGGGGTCACTGAGCATGTGAATCATAAATGCACACATTTTTCCTAAAAACAAAAGAAAAAAAATCAACACTAAACAGTAACAAGAATGCAGATGAAAAACCAACTATCTATCCTCAGCTGCTTAGAGCAACATAGAATAAACTGCCCCAATTCATAAATCATATTGGAAAAGGGTAGGAAAAGAACAAGACAAAAGAGGAAAGGAATTGAAAATGCACAAGAAAAAAACTCCTTGCAGGAGAAGGTCCTTTAATAAAAATTAAATCATATTCATATTAAAAGGCATGCTAGAATACAAATTAGTAAGCTAATTGCAAAGGTCTTACAATTAGTATTTTAAGACAACAGTTGCATTTAAAATTGTACTACTCACAGGGAAACAAAATAGACACTATTAAAAATGAAAAAAAAATTTTTCAATGATTAAAAAGAAATTGATATTTCCCTGTCCATCATACACTCAGTCCTTTTAATCAATAAACAATAGATCGCTTTAAATTTTAATTTCTAATATATTCACTGCTTAAACCTGAATATTTAAATATGTTATATACAAAGTGTAGATATTCAGATATTCCATGGTTAAATGTATAAAAATGTCTAACTTTAGGACTAATTATACTAGTACCTACTTATGGATTTCATTTTATTTATATACTAAATATTATGTACCTGGTATTAGGAGGTAACACAGGAGAAATATGGACTGCATACTCACATAACAGTGTTTTACTGATCGAGTTGTTTAGAAATGAAATGTGCCTTTTATCTATATGAACTTAACATATTTAGAAATGCATTATGCCTCACACCAACCCTAGATCTCCTCTCAAAGATTGGATGATGGTGTTTGTATACCTTTCCAGTTTAAACCTGTGTGGAAGGCAAGTACAATGAATGTGATTCACTGCTATTAATTATAATTATTCTTCGTCAAGTGCACCTACTTGACGAATGAAAGCATAAGTGAAATTGTGAGTCATTTTTATGTCATTTGTGCAATATTTTCTCCACCTGTGCCATATCACTTCATCAATGGATATATATAATAAATGTGCTGAAGATACAAAGTGAATTAAGTCCACTGATGTCATGCCAATAACACTAAGCTTCTTGAAAAAAGAAACAACAAAGTTGATGATATATAAAAGCAATAAATAAAAAAGAAAAAGCAGTTTCTCCTTGAATTAAAACATGGACACAGTTCAAAGAGCTGAGAGTCAGGTGCAATGTCATGCACAATCACACACATAAGAAATATGTTTTGTAATAATGATGCTGATTTATTACACACTTTAATGTAATCAGAGCATAATCTACAAATGAAAGTGGCAAGTTTATCACAAAGTGAACAGACCCAATATGTCATAAAGAATACAGTGAAAGTGATAGTAAGTTCTGAACATAAACGATACTTGAAATAGGTCCAAATACACAAAAAAGGAATAACACCACCAAAGGCCAGCCAGAGGGGTTAGTGTTACATTTCATTACTCAGTGGGGATCTCTACCTTTAATAGCCAGTTAGAGAACTAAGAAAAAAGTGAGTTTTACTGTTTAGCAAAAAGTAAAATGAATTAAATTGGGCTAAAAGTGGTCAACCTCTCATTTTAAAACCACCAATTTGTACAGAGCTTCTTGAGCTGTTCTTGCAAATGAACTCTAACACTGAAGGAAAGCCAGTCCAAGAGGAAGGGGCCAGACCCAGGCTTTGCATCCAACATACATTATACAAAATAGTGTATATAGAAATAAACATATGTAATTATACCTGTACTCAGAGCAATATGATTCACAGCTAAAAGATGGAAGTCCTTGTACAGGTTAATAAATATACATACAATCAATTGCTATTTAGCTTTATAAAGGAAGGAAATTTTGATATATGTTACATATATTTTGATATATTGTAATATGGATGAAACTTGACATTATGCTTAGTGAAATAAGCCGATTATGAAAATAATAAATTCTATATGTAAGTCTGCTTATATGAGATACCTAGACTCACACATAGAACAGAAATTTACAGAGAAAGAAGAAAATTATTCCTGCCAGGGACTGGGAGAGGAGAGAAGGGAGAAGGAAGATTGAAAGAACTATTGTTTAGTTGGTATAGAATTCAGTTTTGCAAGATGAAAAGAGTCCTAGAGATTGATTGTCCAATGTGAAATGTACTTAAAACTACTGAACATACACTTCAAAATGATTATGGTGGTAAATTTCACGTCACGTATATTTTACTTGTTACATAATGTTATAATGCAGCTTTAAAATCTAATCTAATTACACAATCAAATATAAGTAACATTTTGATCAAAATAATGCAACTTTTATACGTAATATAACTCATAATGATATATACTCAGAACAAAGTTAAGTTTGCTTTTTGGTCTTGAGGAAAACATTAAGGAAACTAATACAAGCAATACAAGTGAGCATTTATCATTAAATATTAAGTTAATTTTAATAGTGAGAAAAATCAAGTAAAATCCAGGAATTAATGCTATCAACAAACAGAATCCTGAACAAAAAGGGGAAAGGCTTAATATAAATAATTGTGTTTAATTTTGTTATTCTATAAAATTAATATTTATCAGTAGTTGCATTTGATATTGAGTTAATATTAATACATGATTATAGCTATAAAAGGGGGAAAATATACTCAAAATGTTAAAAGCAACATTCTGGGTCTTGGTTAAGTTTGTTTTCATGTGAATTCTTTATTTAAATGCCTCGACTTCCTTTTTTGTTTTCCTTCAAGACACAAGCATTTTACATTTACTCATGAATTTAATAGATTTACTAATAACTTCTATGCACAAATAGTATGTACTTGACAGTGTGTAACATCAATGAATGAAGTAGACGTGTCCCACACTGACTGACATGCAATACCATAGGCAATACCAGATACCAATACATATGAAGACATTTGGGAGGGAACAGCATTGGACACAAGGAAAGAATACTGAAGAATACTATGGTGGTTCTTGACTACCAGGACTCAGTGATAAATACACAGACTGGTAACTTTGTTTCAATCACAATGCTACCAATTTTGTGAACTTAGGCAAGTTTATTTAAAGTAACAAATGCAAACCTCTCAGAGTTAAATTGTAGCCTAAATTACAATTTCTGAAGAGCTTCTTAATTCTTCTCTTCTTCAGTCATTAACCAATACATAATCTTAGCTGCACACCCCCCAGAACACTGCATAGCAAGTAGAAGAACGTAACTAAGACATCCTTATCTTGGCTTCTTAGTTCATTTAAAAAGACCACTACTTATTTTAAGCTAATGCAAATATTTAAAGAAATTAAAAGAGTGTTTTTAGTTGGGCAATTTACCAAATAATAAGATAAAACCTGTTGTATGCAGAAACATTGAAGCTTATAGCAACGATGGTTAAGGCTGTTAAACATCTCTGGTTTTCATAAGGAAAGAATCATCAAATCAGAATGTGTAGTAATGTTGACAAGTACCTCAAACTTAATCCCACTTGAATTAATATATGTGAGGATTTCAGTTTAAACAAAAGTAAGCTCCAGGTTTATTTCACTTCTTTTCTATTTTATTGACATTTCTTTGAAGTTGTTCCTGTAAACATTCCCAGTCTCCAGAACTTTTTTCTCTTCTCTATTTCTGCATACTGAAAGTTCTCAAATAAAAGAGTACTTAAGGCTTCTAATTTTATAAGTAACACTTCTGCTGAACAGAGGATGAACTCTTTGAATTAATGTCAGAGATAATCTAAGTTTATATACAAATTTACTTCCATATATTAGTGTTAAAATACTGCATCCAGTAAGAAAAGAGAAAGTCTCCTATCTTACTCCACACTGGGGATGCTATAAGAAACTTCCATAGACAGAGTGGCTTATAAACATCAGAAATTTATTTCTGACAGCTTGGGAGGTGGGAAGTCCAAGATCAAGGCAATAGCAGATCAGTGTCTGGTTAGAGCCCTCTACAAGTTAGCACATTCTCACTATGTCCCCCTGTGGTAGAAGCTCTCTAGGCCTTCTTCACCAGTTCAGTAATCAGATTCATCGGGGCTCCACCCTTATGACCTAATCACATCCTGCTGTGGTTCTTGACTACACAGGAACCTAAGATACTAATCGCATCCTGATTACCCCCTCACCTCCTAATACCTTCACCTTGGGAGTTAGGATCGCAATGTGTAAATCTCGGGACATGCAAATATTCAGGACATGCAAAGCTCTTCTCAAATAGTATAAATATTTGGTCCCTCCCCCAAAAGGTCCTCTTCTCAAATATACCTGATAAGCATTAACAGAAGCACTTAGGCTTACATTCTTTACTTATATTAAAATCCAGGCCATACTGGGAAAGATGAAACTGTGGCATAAATTCCCAGAAAGGAGATCTAATAAGTTTGTTTTTACAGTAGCTCTCAACAGAATGATGAGTTTTATTTTAGTGGCCTTTTTAGAGTAACAGAGAATAAAGGAGAAAAGTAACACAGTTTTTGAAAAAAGTTTATGACTAAGTTAAGTGAATAAAAATTGTTTTGTTAGGCAAAATCAAGAAATATTGAGAATTTGGGATGACACTATCTTTGATTATGTATTTTCAATATAAAATACATAATATGCAAATTTAAAACATGATGTATAAACAAAAATAAGTATGTAAACAGATAACTGACTAAATAAACCATCTAAGGCATGGTACGACAATTAAGAAAATATATTCAACTGATTATTGATAACTACAGTGTGTCGTTAGTGTGTTCTATAAAGTTGCTGAGAACAGTGAATTAGCAGATTGATTCATTGCTCCCAGGAAATTATAGTGTTAGGTTTTTGTAAGATTCTAGTCATAAAATTTTTATCAACCAATCAGTACATAGCCTTGTTTTATGTGTGTTTCTATTTAAGGACACCTTAATATACTGGCAATTCATGAACACTAAACTCACAGCCAACAACGCTATGACTCATTCCTGAGTGAGGCTTATCTAACACACGTTTTACCAGTAAAGCACATCACAGCTGGTAATATCCATGTTAGGTGCTCTATGCGTGACTTAAAATGATCCAAAAAGCATGATGAATATTTATTTTTGGCTTGCACAAATTTTACTGAATAGGCAAATTTGCAAATAAAATCAAGTGTACATGAATTTTAGTGCTAGCTGGTGTGATACTTGGTCAATGGCCTAAGCTCAGTTTCTATATCTAGATTTAGGCAACTCTAAATCCTTATCAGTTTCAGATTTAGGGGGACTCAGGATCTCCAGCCTAAATTCAGTCACACAGCCTACCAGGTCCTCTAAATATAACTTATCTGTCTAGGATTGTATCCTTCTTCATAGAAACTTACATACTTTTGATACTGTAAGGAGATCTTAATTTCCATCCACGAGACTTCATTAATTTTCATTCAAACACCTACATCTATCTATTCATCTGTTCTGTTTCCAAATATTAATCTTGAAGTCATTAGTGCTGGAGATATTGGCATCAGCAACAGGTAAGATCCTTATCCTTTGGTGATCAATCATATTTTAGTGAGACCATCATTAATACCATCACCTTGGGAATTAGGATCTCAAAGTATAAATTTCAGGGCATGCAAACATTCAGGCCAAAGCACTTCTTAAATAGTATAAATATTTGTTCCCTCCAAAAAGGTCCTCTCTTCAAAGATGCCCGATATTTATTAACAGAGATACTTAGGCTTATGTTCTTTACTTATATTAAAATCCAGGTCATACTGGGAAAGATGAAACTGTGGCATAAATTCCCAGAAAGGTATGAATTAAGGAGAAAGATATTCATACCCAGAAAGGTATGAATCTAATGTCACCATTGAGATCCTAACTCCCAAGGTGATAGTATTAGGAGGTAGGGGTAATTTAGTTTTCTATTAAGCCAATATTGAAGTTCAGTTCCTGTAACTAATAATGAACATATAAACAGACATATAAACATGTAAACAAACAGATTCATGGCATAAATGTTGTTGTAAATATAACAAAATAAAATGAAAGAGTGCTGGTTTAAAAATTGTAGGATAAGAAAATATTTTAAAGCATTGTTGGGCAAGTATTTTTAAAGAAGGCAATACACCAGGCACGGTAGTGCAGGCCTGTAATCTCAGCAACTCAGGAGGCTGGAGGCAGAAGGATCCCAACTTCAAGACCAGCCTCAGCAACTCAGTGAGGCCCTAAGCAACTTGGTGAAACTCTCTCAAAAACAACAACAACAACAACAAAAAAAAAAATTAAAAGGGCTGGTTGTGAGGCTCAGTGGTAAAATGCTTCCATGTTCAATCCCTAGTATCAAAAAAAAAAAAAAAGCAATAAACAGAGATCTGAACGATGTGAGGAAGGAATAATAGCAAAGATCTAGAGGCAGGTAAATATCAGTGTCAAATGCCATGACATAGGAAGGTCCTGGATGCTGGCTGACATAGGAAGAGAAAGAAGGATGTTTAAGACTGCATTGCAGAGTATCTTGCTCCATAATTGAGTCTGGATTTTACTTTAGGTTTGATGTAAACCAGGAAGGTGATTGTAAGTAACGTCATCACCATCCACCTTAACTTGCAACAGCATCATTCTGGCCATTCTATAGAGAACAGGACAGGTAGGGAAAGAGTTGAGACCTGAAGTGCTCAGCAAGAGTTCCAAATGAAGAGGTGAGGACAAGGACAGAGTGGCAGCCAGAAATTGCTATGAAGTCATGATGTATGTGCATAATTTGAAGACAAAGCTAATGGAATATGCTCATAGTCTCACTAGGAGGCTTAAGGGGGAAAAAAGTAGAATTAAGGATATTCTGTAGATAAATGGTGACACCAAATGCTGAGGTAGAACTCAGCTGAGCTGAGGAAGAGTGGTTGTAAGGAGGATGATAAAAGAGTTTGGTGTGGTTATTCAGAGATGAGGGATCTATTACACATTGAAATATGCCTAGTATCTAAGTGAAATAGGCAGAAACATAAGGGTTATATGGCAAAATGAAGAAAGGACAGGAAACTGTAGAAAATAAAATGTATTATCAGTCCGACCATTACCTGACTTTTCTCAATCCCAAAGCATAGTAATCATGTATTCATTTAATTGGCCAACAAGTATTAAGTGACATGTCAGGCACAGCCTAGTTGCAAATACTTCCTATTTGTCCATAACCTATCCTGTTTTTGAAAAATATCACTGTTATTGCCTTGACACATAAAAAATAAAATAAAACAACAGACAGCCAAGCCAGTAATTTCATCTTTCCTTGTTCTTAGATGCATGGGATGAATGCCTTATCTGACATCATTTCTATAATGAGAGAATTCCATAATCGAATGAGTTATATTGAAAGACAGCTAATGTCTTAATTCTTGAAATATCCCAAAATATAGGTAATATGACCATTGGGTAGATCATTTTTCAATAATCAGTTCCAGTTTGAATTGCAGGAGAAACTCTTTCATTCAATTTTAGTTCCTTGTTAACTAGTCTATCTAAACAATATTTGCAGTCCTATGTGTCCATGAAATAACAAAATTCAAATGTGAGTCAGATAATTTCAGAACCAAGATTTCCAAAAATGGAAAGTAGTTTCGAGCATAAAATACAACATCCTGATCAAAGCAGAGACATTATTTTTTCATGTTGAGAAATATATCTAGGAAACTAAATGACACATGGAAGGGGAAGAAGATAGAGAAAAGTACAAAAGAAATACAGAACACCAGCTTACAGAGAGTGTGTGGAGATCTCTGGGCTTATGAAAATGTCTAGATTCCCCCGAGGCTCCTGTTATAAATCCAGAGACTGGACCCTGATCATTGCCCTCGGTGGCAAGAACAACCTAGCTGTTGAAGGACGGGGCCCTCTACTGTCTTTTGACAACTTACACTGTAAATCAAGCTTCTGATCAGCATAGAGAGACTCTCCAATCATGGCATATAGATCCAGCACCATCTCATTGTTGGTTTTCACTTCTTCACCTTGGCCTCTCTTTCTCAAGTGACTATTTGATTCAAACATGCTCTAGAGTCCCTGGAAAATTCCCCCATTTCTTATCTTCAAATCACTACTTCAGTTTCTCTTGTTCCACGAAACATTACACTTTAACCAGCTTGGGCCTAGTCATTTGAGACCCTGACTTTGATCCAGAATTCTGATTCACCTTTAGTTTATTCTACCCCTTAGAATCTAATAATAAAATGGTGCCTCTGATCTTCCTACAAATATTTTTTATGAAGTTGAAAACTCCTAAGAACAGTTGAATTTCTATATTTGATATAAACAATGATCTGTGTTAACAGGTAAAAAGCAAAAAAAAAAAAGGATTTTTCTCCCAACAACAACAAAAAAAAGATTGCCTACCTTTTAACCTCTTAGAAGAGAAATAAAAGTTCTATTACTTAATGGACCCTCCAAGTAGTCTTGTGAAATAAGCCCACACATTTGTCAAAAAAAAAAAAAACAAAAAAAACACCCTATTGTCAGCACTTCAAACATCCTAATTCAAATAGCACAGTTAATGTAAACTCGCTTTAATCTTCTTAAAAAAGTCTGTAGCAAGAGGAAAGGGAAAAAAAATTTTAAAAAACCTTTCGCTCTTGATGTTACATTTTATAGCTGATCCTTTGTTTCTTCCCTGATTAAAAGGCCGATTCTCTGTTTCTTTACTGGTTTAATGAGGATTCCCTTAAATGCCACTGTCATTTATGGAGAAGATGCCCCATGAAGGTCACCTAAAAGACTTTACCTCAAAGGCCTGAAAGGTCAGTCCGACATGGTAGCCCTCAGACACCGTGATTTTCCACACACACTCTTTCATCGGACGATAGTCATCAGGGTAATTAGGAGACTGAATCTGCCCTTCATTTCTGCGTATCTCACCTCCACAAATAGCTGAAGAAAGCAAAAATAAGTAAATAAATAGAACTAGACATGGCACTTCATTTTCATTTTCTATTAAGCCAATATTAAAGTTCAGTTCCTGTAACTAAGAACATAAAAACCAGATTATAAAAAAAAAAAAAAAAATCAGAGTTGGCTGGTTAAAGTGTTGTGCAGATTTAGAGGGTAAAACATGTAGTTCTCTTAACTATAAACAGTAGATCACTATCAGTCAAGGAATATATAATTGTTGATCACTCTTATGTCACATTTTCACCCCTGAAAAAATAAATATGTTTTAAACTTATATAAGCCTTTAGGAATTTTATAAATATATTCTATGTGAGTTTGTTCTATGATTCCCTGAACTGCTTTGACCGCAGGTAAAATAGCTCATCAGCAGACAAGCTTCACCCTGAACAGAACTGAATGGGCCTCTGGCAGTGAGCTAGCATCATGTGCTCAACATCTGTGGCTTCATCCAAATAATCCTCTTCACCACTGTGCAGTTAATCTTTAAAACAAAATGCTTCCATTCATTCAAAAGTTTAAGGGAAGCAAAAATCTCTGTCTTGGAAATTACCTAAACTCCTATACAAGCAAGGGTCTCTACTGTCTACCACATGGTGAGTAAGGGGCTGTTTTTAAAGCCAGGAAGCACAATGCTATCTTATTGTTTTAGAGAAGCATAGGACAAAGCATGCAATAAATTCTTCCTCAAATGCTGACTCTCTGATTTAGACAAAGCACGCTTTAGAAATGTGCACAATTACTTTCTGTGCAGTTTCCTATAATAGACTATTTCAGTAGTGCTGGGACCAAATACCTACAAAATCAGTACAAAGGAAAATAATGTCTTCATACTATTTTAACTGTATTGTGAAACAAATTTTAAGCACTTTGTGCCATTTGGGTTTTTTCTCCCACACCTCTCTGAGCACATCTTGTTGTTACTATATCATTGATACAAGAAAATTGGCTGTTTTTAACAGTTTTAATGTCTGGAGAATTTTTTTATAAAAATAATTTGTGAATATTGAAATGCATGTTCAGAAAATATTATAACTTAAAACTTTTAAATATGGTAACAAAATCATTCTAATGAAATTTGGGGGAAAAAGGACACTTAGCTGAGAGATTTAAAATACATTCATTTCTTAACTTCAATGTGACTTGCCTTCATAGACAGCTGCAAACCCCTTTCCTACCCAGTTACTGCTGCTACGGAACTCAATCCACATTCTGCTGTCTGTAGAGGTAAGAACTTCAGGCACCTTGTCCCCACAGAATCTACCTAAAAGAAATGAAAGAATAAAGAGCACCAAATAAATATGATTATGTGTTCTACTTGCTTTCTACATTAGCTACAAACTATACATATAAAACCTAGTTTGGCTAGTATCTCTATCCATAGTGATCAGAGTCAGAATAATGCCTTAATATTTATTTAATAAAGGTTAATAAAACATTCTCTTCATATATATTTATAAACTATCAGACAACTGATGTCAGTGTTATCATCACATGCAGTAAGAAGAGTTAATTCAAAAAGGACATTTACAGATGGACCCATGATACATCAAGGTGAAAAACAGAAAAGACACAAGTCCCTCAAGACACTGGTTCAAGTCTCCATCTGGTCAATAAGCAGGAGAGTGACTTGCTGATAAATGTGCTCCTGGTCCAAACAGAAGTTGGTTCTCTAGCCAGGGTCAATGAGAACCCATCAGGACAATGTCTGGGATATTCCAAGGAACTTATTGCATACACTATCTCATTTATAAAGCTGCAATTGTTGGAATTATAGGCAGAATAACCAACATTACTATAAGACTTCAGTCTGAGATGTGACATTTTCTAATTGCACATCCAGAGGTAAAAAAATAATGAAAAATAGATGCAATACTAACTATTGTTTCTTCCTTTCTTACACAACCCTTCCACAAAAATTCATTGCTTACTGTATGTCTACCTTGGGGTTCTAAGAACTCACATAATGGCAAATGGTTAAATGTGACAAAGCACATGAAATAATTCTATAAACACATGACATTTCTATCTACTTTTGTGTGCCTCTGAAAATGACATCATGCATAATTTTAATATGTGAAAACTGGTAGCCAATTTGAATAAAGCAAATTTATCAACAGTTAAAAGACAGAACAATATCTTCCCAATATTCAAAATGAATTAGAGGTACCTATAGTACATTTTAAGCTATAGTATGCATGAAAATTGCCAGGAAAATCTGTTAAAATGAATCTCTCACTCAGAGGATATGGACTTTTTTATAATTCCTGGGTTTTTATAATTCTTACACCTTTCCAGATGAATATAGGGCAAGCACTCTGAGGGCTAAAGTTTTACAAGAAATGGTGGAGAAATCTTTTCACATCAAGACCATATCACATTGAATTAGTCTGGTGGACATAACTCAAATTTTAGCTTCAGATTTGATGTGAGCTTAATGAAATGTTTCCTTTGGAATACACAAATGTGTATAACATATGGCTTCATCTAGGCTAAGAGACTAAACGTACAAGACAATGTTTTCTTCAACCTGACTGTTCACATTACTTCAATTCTTCATTACTTCCCTATTTTTAAACATTTCCACAGATCTCCAACTTACTCAGGCTGCTGTCACTTTTAATCTAAGAGTGTCCATTCAGCAGGTTTTGGATGTTAAGAAAAAAGAAATATGTCTAGCACTTCAACATGGCTAAACAAAGCTACTTCTAAAAATAAAAGAAGCCACAATCTTAAAAAAAAAAAAAGAAAAGAAAATATCCACATATTAGCACACACGCTCATGACAGCTCTCACCTCTAAGTTAAACAGGGCAACAGTAAACCACCTCATACAAGTTAATAGTGTGGTCTGTGGATAAGCACTGGTGGCAGATTTACATGGGGACCAAATCTGGCTACAGCTAATGACACAAACTACAAGTGTTTTTGTTTTCCCAGCCTCAGAAAAACTCTTGGAAGAAAAACTAGCAACGTCTTGGCACAGGAAGAATCTATCAAATACCTGACAGAACACACACTACTGCTTCAGCAAACACAGAACACCCACAGAATATATTCACACCTGATCTTGTTTTTGTTTCATCAAAATGTTTGATCCTCAGCACCACATAAAAATAAAATAAAAATAGTATTGTGTCCACATACAACTAAAAATAAATGTTTAAAAATTATGAATTAAAAAAATCACAATTATTAAGCTGAAAAAACAGGAACATACTGAAGAATTATCATTATAACCCTAATACATGAAAATCTATGCTCAAGTATTACGTTCAGATCCAAGTATCTACCTGTAGTTAAGTTAGTTTAAGTCAATTAATCAATGTATTCATTTCTCTGAGTATGTTTGGTATGGTTGGAAAAGGGTAGTCGGAATAAAAGCAATGTAGACTACATACATTTACACTCTAAGATGACGCTTGAGAGAACGGATGGTCTCTATACAGGACAGAATACTTGTGTAACCACATAGGAGATAAGCAAGCACTTACCAAGGAGAGGTGACTTCCTCCAGTACCCATCTCTTACTTCAATGTAGTCATACCAACACAAACTACTCTTGTATAGGTCCATTGTGGTAAAATTTAAGACAATCTGTAAGATGGAAGAAAACAACACACAAAGTAAAAATGATCGTAATTTGAATCCTGGAATGAAGGAACCCAAAACTACAGTGAAAAGGAACTTACAGCTATTTCTTTCTTTTTTCTATATTTTAATCACCCTAATATTTTTTTCTTAAATGCCTCCAAACCATGTTTTCTCATTTTCATTAATAATTCCAATAGAAGCACAATATTAATAACTAGAAGGAATTAAACATTTAGCAATTCACCCAACGTTCTGTAAAGTGAATTTGAACAATTGCACAAATAAAACAAATCTTCATTTGAATAGTTTATTATGAATGTTCTATGATAAACATGATTTAAACTATGAAGAATTCCAATTTTTTCATGAATATCTTCTTTTTAATAATTTATTTCAGAGACAGTCAGATATCTATAATTATGTTAAAAATAACCACCGGGTGCCATTTACCCAGAATGTAATGTCATTGTATATGTTGAAATGTTTAAATGCAGTCCTAGCATTTAAATGTATCCTTGAAACTATAATCAAACTCATATGTCACTACTCTTCTTTAGGTCCAAGAATACGTATTCAAAGCCTTTCAAGTTACATTTTGTACATGACCTTTATTCTGTACTTTGTTTTGGAATGATGCTTTTTGTAAAGATAATTCAAGAGCAATTCTAGGAAAGATAATTTTTTCATTGCTTCATAAAAGTTCTTTACTTTTCAAAGAATTAACTCTTTATTTACTTGATTACAACAAAAGTACAATCAATCTAATGTTAGAAATGTGCTCAAATTAAGTAAAATTCATTTGGAAATCATTTTGTGTGTTCAAAACTCATTCTAACTCGGTTCTGCTTAAATTATCTAAGATGCTTATGGCTCATAGTATACTGTTTTTTTTTTCCTGTTGAAATTGAAATGGACTTTGCCCAAATGCAACAAATTATGAATATTTGAAATGTTTTTATTATAATATAATAATTTATAACAATATTCAAAGAGCTGAAAGAAAATGCTGATTATAAAAAATCTAAAGGAATAATGAAAGAGATAAAATATATAATCAATAATTCTGAACCTATATTACAGAAAAATCCTACCAATACTGTGAAGAAAACATACTTCTTCCCTTTCTCAAACACAATATTTGACAAAAATTTAAGTACTAATTATGGCAAATCAATCCTAGCTTGCCAACTCCTTCCTAGTAATAAGACACAATATCACACAAAAAAATTTCTCTTAGCATCTTATATCTAGGTGCACAGCTTCAATTGTTCATATAGATTAACATCTACTTTTTAATTAATGTACTAAGAAACAAAATTCTACCAAGGATGAAAAAATAAGAGATACTTTTTAAAATACAATACAGCATGCATTATTATTTAATTAGTACTTATTCAGTTGTTATTATTAGTGTTTAGTTTTAATAGTTATTTTTATCATTCCATTTTGAAGCTTCTCTATTTTTCCTTCAATTTTTTAGTTTCAAATATTTTCAAAGACTATTTGCAAAAATTTCCCAAATAGGGGCTAGGGCTGTAACTCAGTGGCAGACTGCTTGCCTAGCACATATGAGGCACTGAATTCGATCCTTAGCACCACATAAAAGTAAACAAAATAAAGGCATTCTGTACATTTATAACTACAGGAATTTTTTTTAATTCCCTAAGTATCCAAGGGTAAAGTACTGATCATTTTTTCTTTCTTTTTCAAAATCCTCAACACTTGATTGTCAAAACGCTTTAGTTTCTAAATTATTTTTTTCCAAGTTACCCAAATATTTTCTTCTCCCATGCAACCTCAGATTATTCTCGGGATACAGTGGGAGAATAATTTCTGGCTTTTTCACTTAACTGTGTGTTTACTTTAAGTCTGCTACAAATAGGGAATACCACCACTGCCTGATATTAAGTTTCATTCTGCATTCATATTTTCCCTATAGCAACCACCAGAGTTTCAACTCCATATGATCTCATTTGTTATCATAGCAGAGACAGCAAAAGTAGAATACAGACACAATAAAAAGATAACCATGGATCATTTTGTGGCTCCTCTCTCTGCTTAAAGGGGAGTTTTTACAATGGTGTGGAAATAGTTTCAATTTCCTCCTGCATGAGAAAAAAAAAATCTATGAATTGGATGTATATCATCAAATTTCATCCCAAATTAAAAACGACACGGTTGGATTGCTAATAGTTAATATTCAAATACTTAGAATAAACGCACACAACACAACACACACACACACACACAAACATACACACACACACAGAGGAAAGGGGATAACTGAGCAGAAAAGTTTCCTATCTTGTTTTTAATCTTCTAGTTTAAACTCCAAGCACCGTGGAGGAACAAAACCGGCCTGACACTAATATAAAACACAGAGTCCTTTAGAAGTAGAAAATGTAATAAAGATAGGTTTTCTAAAATCAAATCTCCCAGGCTCTGACTATAGAAGTAAAATTCTGGCCTTTGACTAAAATTGCCAGCAGAATTCATACTTGCATTACAAATCAAAAGCACTTGGAAAATATTTCATTGTTTCATATCATGCTGTTTTATGCAAACATATTGCATCTTTCAAAGAAAGATAAAATGAATACTACATAGCGCAATTATACAAATATTTTATTTCAGATGGTAAATATAAGTATCAAGTTAAAATTAACCATCTTCTCTTGGAACATGAGATGGAGGAGATTCAAAGAACAGTTCTCATGTTTCCTGTGATCTGTTAGGAGTCTAGTTGCAACGTTAAAGTGATACAATTGCTGTTAAATTTGCTTATTAAAGACTTTGCTTCACAAAGCTGCAGAGTGAAGAATCTTGAAGAAAGACAGAGCAACAGCTCAAGAGACTGGATGTCTGCAAGTCTCCAGAGAAAAATGTAATCGACTAACTTTTGTCCGTGCAATTAAGACATTATCGATTACCTAAACAAAGTCCATGGGCACCATAAAATGGCCAATTACAATAACATTTACATCTTTAGAGCTGAGGAGAGGGAAGATGCAGACATTGCCAACCGGATTGATTATTAAATGGCTCTTTAAGAGAGAGAGAGATTAGATTCAAAAGCAACAAGATGAAATAGATTTTTAGGTTCCAGCCCAAAGAAACCTAAACAAGTCTAATAAACTTTCTGGATTGACTACAGCTTTTTCTCTCAGAAATAAGGCTCATGGGGAGTATATCAGAGATTGGAACAGGATCTGCCTGCAACCTACTTTTGTGAATAAAGTATTATTGCAACCATTCCTTTACTATATCAACCATGTCTGCTCTTGCACTACAATGCTAGAAATTAGTATTTGAACAAAGACTATCTACCCTCTAAAGGCAAAAATATTTACTCACCAGAAAAGTCTGTCAATACCTACAATAATTATTTGTTGTAATTAATTAATTAATAATTATCATGTATTAATTATACAATTAATCATAATGTATTATAACGTTTTAATTAATTAATAATTAATACATTAGATTTTTGTTCAGATCTGAAATTGTATTGTAGTAAAGGGAGAAATAATTAACATCTCTTCCTACAATTAAAGCTGTTCTGGAGTAGGAATCAAAAGACCTTGGGTTCAAGTTCGAGCTTTTCAGTTTGCTGATTTACTTAAACTTTATATCAAATGAATCTTCTTACCATCTCAGATATCATCCTATCACGTTTGTCCCACCAAAATTAAATCCAATCACATGTAGAAAAATACACAGAGAATCCTAAAGCATTAAGATGTTCATTTAATGGTAAATATTCAGGCATCCATCACAACATACATTTTGAAAAAAAAATATAAGAAATTTTCATCCAATTTCATGAAGTCAACTATTCTAGGAAACATAAAAATGTTACTTTAAAGTTTCACAGAAAAAAAAAATAGTGATATTAAAATAAGGGAATCTCAAAATTCATAGAATGTACAGAAGAACTTGGGGCTTTCCTTGAAGTTCCTGCCTTAGACAGATTATTTGCATAACCTCAAGTAGACCCTAGCCTAGTTGTGGAACCTTGGGTAGACCCAAATTTCAATCAGGAATTATTTATATCAGAGACAGAAACAAGAGCATGACTACGTTATTAAAACAATTTATTGCTTAAACTCATGTGATAATATTTTGATTTTGATTTTTGTCATTACCTACTAGTCACCAAAATAATTCCTTATACCTTTCCTTAATCCCCACTCCTACCACATATCTAGTTAGTTCCTAAATGCACACCCCTGCCTAGAAGCTTTTACATAGCCAATGATGTAATGGCTTCCAATGGTTTTTAGCTTCACTTGTCTCCAGCATGTTCTACACTTATAGTCACATGAATCTCAGTAAAGTCTAGATCCCATCAACGCCTGGTTATCAAAAACTCCTGAGTCCAAATCCATCTTTTCCACTTTCTCTTTCACAATCTCCAACACATAAGATTTATTCTACTCATTCCTAACTTCTTGCAGATGTGCCCTGAAAAAGCATCCCAGTTTTAACTTATGTTCCCCAAGGTGTGCTGAAGTCTACCTGCATTTCACATTCGCTTTCCCTGTACCTTGAAACTCTTTACAACCCCTCGTCTTCCAACTCTTCAGTCATGCTAGAATCTCCCAATAAGATCTGAGCTCTCTTCAGAACCCAAGTTGCATCTTGCTTTCTTCAGTAATTTTTCATCCTAGCAATTACATGACTATTATTAATTTGTGAGATTCTTGATAGCAAGGATTTATTTGGCACATCAGAAAAATACATCTTTTTAAAAAAAGAATCAAAATTTTTATGCATCAGAAAATATTTATCTATTTTATTAGAATCAAAAATGTATATGGTGATTGTTGGATTTACATGGTGCCTTTGGCAATATAAATTATTGTGAATTGGCCCCATAGATATAAAACATAGATGAGGGATCAAAAAGAAATGTTTGCAAAAAGAAAAGAGTCAAAGGACAGCCTTTAAATGAGTTGGACAGAAAATAGAGAATATATTAGTTCTATTCAAGATATAAGCAATCCGCTTTTGTTCAAAGATCAATCAGATCCAAGGGACAGAAGAATCAATACTGTGTGTTCCCATCAGCAAAATGCAGCTATATTCTTAGCTGTACATTCTTGATTTCAACCAGCATGAACTGTGCAACATCTAGCATAGGCTTAGATCAAACAAGAATCTTTATGCTTGGAGACTCAATCCTAGAAAGACATATATGTGAACTGACAACTTTATTTTTTAATTGTGGTAAAATATACATGACATCAAATATGTAATTTTAACATTTTTAAGTGTACAGTTCTGTAGCATTAAGTACATTCACATTGCTGTAAAAGACAGACCTAAAAAATAAATGCTTCATTGGCAAAATAAAGGAAAAAATAAAAATATCTATTCGTAAACTTACCAAGTAGAAATATGAATTAATCTGGTATATAATCTTCTATAATTTTACCTCTAATGTATGTAATTTATAAATTAAATATTTTCATTCCTATAACTTTGAGCCCATTTTTTAAAAAAATTTCATATTATAAATATTTTTTTCAAATCAATGTTTTCTTTTAGTTTTCAAAGTTGCTTTTGTTTCTGATTTTTCATTAATATAAATAACTATCTTTGAACACACTCAGATCATTGCTCTAGGATAAATTTCTGGGTGAATGCACAGGGTTTTTTTGTTGTTGTATGTTTTTTTTTTTTTTTTGTTAATGTGACACAGATTACCAAATGTTCTTCAGAAAGGTTATTTCAATTTCTACTTCCTGGAGTTTGGACCATCAAGGATCCCTTGGTATTATCACTCTATCTTTGCCAATTTATAACACATCATTGTTTGTTCCATCATTTCCTTGATAAAGAGAGGGTAAACAATTTTATATACTAAATGAGCATCTATTTACAATGATGCATCTGTTCTCTTAGTCATTTTCTACTGTGATGTGAATATTTACTTATTGGCTTATAGCAGAATAAGACCAACAAATAATACTAGTGTTCTCTTATCTTTATATGATATAAGTTCCATTCTGACTTGTGGTTTTTGTTTTTATAGAAAAAAGTTTATGTAAATAAACAAAATAAATTGTTATATATTTTCTTATTTTCAATTCATGAAAGTAAGGTATCTTCCCCAGAATATGAAAAAGTTTCTAATGTTTTGTTCAGAAAGAATTTGAAATATGAGTAAAAGTTTAATTTTTTCAAATCCTTATAAATAACTTTAGTACTATTTATTGAAAAAAATCCATTTTTTCAAATTCACTTGAAAACTGATCTCTTTAAATAAGCAAATAAGTCTTCTATTCTCACAGACATAATTCTGCCATTTTTAGCTTATTCATTGATGCAGAATCCCCTTTGACATTACAGCTGAATATGAATCACTGAAGCTTCATGACATTTTTCTACCATCATATATAGTGCAGACCACTTCACCTCATTAACATTGTTTTCAAATTTGCTTCAGTTATTCCAACTCTTCTATTTTTTAATAAACTCTAGAAAAATTTGGTTCAAGTATGAAACAAAAAGCTAATGGAAATTTGTTGGTATTATATTAAAACTATACATTAATTTGGGAAAAATTGAAAATTTGACTATACCATAACTTTACATCTTGGGACATGATATGTCATTCTGTTTATTTTAGTCCCACAGCAATATCTTCAGTTTTCTAAAATAAATTTCATTTTAATGTATTTCTTCTTGTTCGAACACCTCTAGTCCTGCTTATATTTTTAGCTGATCACTTTGACGTTTTGAGAAAAGAAAATGATTTCTATATAACTAAAAAAAGAAAAAGTTCCAAATGGCTACCCACAGATGATGGTAAAACAAAATGCAGTATATACATACAATGGAATATTATTCAGTCTTTAAAAGGAAAGAAATCCTGTCATTTTCCAACATGGATAGACCTTGAAGAAATAATGCTTCGCAAAATAAATCAGTTGCAAAAGGAGACATATTATATGCTTCTAATTATATGAGATATCTCAAGGTTTCTAAGTAGTCAAGTTTACAAAAACATTGTATAGTGGTGGTTGCCAGGTGCTGGCAGGAGTTGAAAAAAGGGAATTTCTTATTTAATGAGTTCAGAATTTGATCTGCAAGATGAAGACATTTTGGAGATTTATCTCATTATAATGTGAGTACATATACTAAACATTACCGAACTGTAAATTTAAAGAGGATCAAGATGGTTAATCTTATATGCTTTTATACACAATTTAAAAGTTGGTAAAATATTTGCACATTGTAAAAGAAACTGGGGCTGGGGTTGTGGCTCAGTGATAGAGTGCTTGCCTGGCAAGTGTGAATCGCTGGGTTTGACCCTTAGCACCACATAAAAAATAAACAAATAGAATAAAGGTATTGTATCCATTTACAACTAAAAAAATATTTTAAAAAAGAAATATTCACTGCAAAAAGACAATAATGCCTCTTTCATATGAAGAAAAAACAGGCATGAACAAAACATGAACATATTGAAGACAATCTGAATTAAAGGATCCTTTTATGTTTTGAGAAGAAGGTAAATACACTAAATAAATATAACTGTTAAATAAGCAAGCTGGTAGAAAGAGGTATCGTTGTATAATAAAATATATATTTAAAAGTTTCAAACTGATAGAAAGAAAAATTTAACCAGATAAAAATATAATTCAATACATAAGAGAGCATAAAAGAAAGAACGAACAAAAGGGAAGGACATATAATGTGCAAATAAGAAATGATAATACATTATTAATCACTTAAAGGTAACTGTGAATTATCCCTGGAGTTAAGGACACAACTTGTCATCATGTATGAAATAAAAAATAAGACCAGACTGTTTGCTGTCTAAAAGAGACACCTCTGAAACAAGGGTCACAAAGTGAAAAAAAATCTTTAAAGCAGGACAGAGATTCACCAGGCAAATATATTAATCAAAATAAAGTGTAGCTTTATTGATATCAGAAAAAATAGAGTTAAACTAAGCCATGACTAGAGATAAAGAGATTCACCCTGTAATAAAAACAATCTAAGAGGAAGATATAATATTCTAAATAAAGTAATACTCTAAATTTATATATATGTATATGTATAAATATAGATAGATATCGAATAAAATGTATAAAACAGATGTGAAAAACTGTAAACAGCAATTAAGAAATCTACCAAGTAGTGACAAATATTGCCACACCTTTCTAATTATTTGATAGATCAAGCAGACAAAAACAATAATATTGAGACTATTTCACTTATACAATTAGAAAAACTAAACTAAAATATATATAAATATATAAAATTTTGCACCCAACCATTGCACAAAATATATTCTTAAAGCACAGATTATTTCATGGATATTGGTCACTTCCAAGGTCATATCAGCCTGAAGCTATTTCAATGACT
This sequence comes from Marmota flaviventris, assembly GCF_047511675.1. NCBI lineage: Eukaryota > Metazoa > Chordata > Mammalia > Rodentia > Sciuridae > Marmota > Marmota flaviventris. The sequence continues at coordinate 159,292,588 of NC_092500.1, forward strand.
GAAGCATATCGACTGTAGTCCCTCATCCAAAGATGAATAAAAGAGAAATTATTAATAAGCAAACTGGAAAAAACATATTTGAAATTTTTAAAAAATGTTACTAAAAATATGTGTGTTGAAGAAAAATAATAGAACACATAAAATATCTAGAATTTTAAAATAACAAAAATACTATAGGTCAAACTGGTGGAATTCCAATTAAGTAGTACTTAGAGGTAAATTATAACTCCTATACTATTTATGCTGGAAAAGAAAAGATGCTTGAAATTAATAATTTAGACTTCCAATTTAAGTTAAAAAAAAGAATAAACTTGGGCTGGGGTTCTGGCTCAGTGGCAGAGTGCTTGTCTCATATGTGTGAGGCACTGGGTTCAATTCTCAGCACTGCATATAAATAAAAAAATAAAGGCCTATTGACAACTAAAAAATATTTTAAAAAGAATAAACTCAAATTTTGGAAAAATAAAACAAAAATACAAGGTATAAATATGAATTACTATTGTTCATTGACCACTTTTAACAACCAATTTATTCAGTATTTGGCATAAATAATATCAAGAAAAATAAGAGAAAGAATGACAGATTTGTTGTTTGTATTCCTATTTACAACATTATGGAAAATATAATTTTCCTGGTAATCATACAAACAAGAAAAAATAAATTACTCTTGAATGCTAATGGTATGGGTATTTCCAATTGCCTAAGAGAAACACTAATTCCCAAATATTAATTTGTTGTTGTGAACTGATTTAATTTGATTAATCTTGATCCCAAATTTTTCAGATTCTACAAGGTTTTTCTTTTAAAAAAATTAGTTTTAAACTTCCTCTCAAAATTTACCATCATTTAAAATTTGCTCTTTAGTTCCTTTTTAAAAATAATTTTCATAATATATTTTCAAGAAATTACTGAAAGAACATATATAGCAACTGGTCCACACTTATAAGTACATTAAAACAGAGACATAATTACAATTCTTAAATTAAAAACAATTAAATAAAGATCTATGCTTGTACTCATGGATTTCAAGTTATATGTAATGTTTTGTGCATAAAATTTATGTTATTGAGGTATTTTATTCAAAGAACTTATATGTGAATAACACAAAACCCTGGAGACATGATATTCTTCAACTATATTCAATTATCACAGGAATATTGAATATTTTTAACTGTAATGAAAATGTAGTTTCATTTCACTGAAACTAATGAATATATTTAAGACTTTCCAGATTAATTAAAGGATCAAAGTCATGTAATAACTAGTAGAAAATAAAGATTAATCTCAATACGCATTTGTTAATATTAAATAAATATGAGTATCAATATAAACCAGAGGTGAGCTTTCAAAATAGAATTCAGAAATTAATGGATTAATTTTTTAAATTAAGGTACATATAAGCACAATGCTACTTCTGGTTGGCAATTTTCAAATTTCTAGCAGTTTCAAATTTTATACCAACAAACTAAATATGATAAAGAAAATTTTGCCTTCCTTTGCAATTCTTGTGTGTTTAACTCCACTTTCTTGTCTTCATGATGTGTTACTTCCAACAAAATATTGAAAAAGAAATGGTGGTAGTAGATATTCTTATTTTTTAACCTACCTCAAAGGAAACAGTTTTCCTAATAAAAATGATTTTGTGATAATTTTTGTTGATTCTGTAAAATTAAGAAAGTATCCTACTCTTTTAGTTTGCTTGGGGTATGCTACTATTGTTATTAAATCATTAGAATTTTTCTCTTGGTTTTAGATAATCATCTAATGTTTATACACACATTTACTTTACTGATACATCATAGACGCATGAACACATATGCATACAAGCATATATATCAACACTTGATTTGGTAGTTTTGATAGAATTATATCCATATTCACATGTGAATCTGGGATATAAATTTCCTTTCTTATACTGTCCCCATCAGGATTGGTATTAAGGTTTTATAACATAAATAAGAGTACATCTTGCTAGATATGTTGAATATTTTTTCATATATTTGTTAATTGATTGTATATCATCTTATGAGAAGTGTCTGTTCCATTTATTGATTGGATTATTTGTTTGTGTGCTTGAGATTTTTGAGTTCTTTATGCATCCTAGCTATTAGTGCTCTATCAGATGTGCATGTAGTAAAAATTTGCTCCCATTCTGTAGGCTCTCTATTCACCTCACTGATTGTTTCTTTTGCTGAGAAGAAGCTTTTTAGTTTGAATCTATCCCACTTTTTGTTTTTAAGAGAAAAAGAGAAAGAGAGAGAGAGAGAAAGAGAGAGAGAGAGAGAGAGAGAGAGAGAGAGAATTTTTTAATATTTATTTTTTAGTTCTCAGCGTACACAACATCTTTGTTTGTATGTGGTGTTGAGGATCGAACCCAGGCCGCACGCATGCCAGGCAAGTGTGCTACCACTTGAACCACATCCCCAGCCCCCACTTATTGATTCTTGATTTTAATTCTTGTGCTATAGGAGTCTTATTAAGGAAGTTGGGGCCTAATCCAACATGATAGAGATTAGGGCCTACTTTTTCTTCTATTAGTTGAAGGGTCTCTGGTTTAATTCCTGGGTCCTTGATCCACTTTGAGTTGAGTTTTGTGCATGGTGAGAGATAGGGGCTTAATTTCATTTTGTTTCATATGGATTTCCAGTCTCTAGCAATTAGAGAAATGCAAATCAAAACTACTCTAAGATTTCATCTCACTCCAATCAGAATGGCAGATATTAAGATTACAAACAACAATAAGTGTTGGTGAGGATGTGGGGGGAAAGGCACACTTATACATTGCTGGTGGGATTGCTAATTGGTGTAACCAATATGGAAAGTAGTATGGAGATTCCTTGGAAAACTTGGAATGGAACCAACATTTGACCCAGCTATCCCTCTCCTTTGTCTATACTCAAAGGATTCAAAAACAGCATACTACAGGGACACAGCCACATCAATGTTTATAGCAGCACAATTCACAATAGCTAAACTGTGGAGCCAACCTAGATGCCCTTCAATGGATGAATGGATTAAAAAATGTGGCATATATACATAATGGAATATTACTCAGCAATAAGAGAGAATAAAATCATGGCATTTCATAGGTAAATGGATGGAGTTGGAGAATAACATGCTAAGTGAAGTAAACCAATCCCAAAGACCAATGCCGAAAGTCTTCTCTGACATAAGGGTGCTGATTTATAATGGGGGTGAGGGGTGGGCGTCGGGGGAATAGACTAACTTTATTTTATTTTATTTTTAATTTTTTTATTGTTGGTTGTTCAAAACATTACATAGTTCTTGATATATCATATTGCACACTTTGATTCAAGTGGGTTATGAACTCCCATTTTTACCCCCTATACAAATTGCAGAATCACATCAGTTACACATCCATTGATTTACATATTGCCATACTAGTGTCTGTTGTATTCTGCTGCCTTTCCTATCCTCTACTATCCCCCCTCCCCTCCCCTCCCCTCCCCTCTTCTCTCTCTACCCCCTCTACTGTCATTCATTTCTCCCCCTTATATTATTTTCCCCTTTCCCCTCACTTCCTCTTGTATGAAATTTTGTATAACCCTGAGGGTCTCCTTCCATTTCCATGCAATTTCCCTTCTCTCTCCCTTTCCCTCCCACCTCTCATCCCAGTTTAATGTTAATCTTCTTCTCATGCTCTTCATCCCTACTCTGTTCTTAGTAATTCTCCTTATATCAAAGAAGACATTTGGCATTTGTTTTTTAGGGATTGGCTAGCTTCACTTAGCATAATCTGCTCTAATGCCATCCATTTCCCTGCAAATTCTATGATTTTGTCATTTTTTAATGCAGAGTAATACTCCATTGTGTATAAATGCCACATTTTTTTTTTATCCATTCGTCTATTGAAGGGCATCTAGGTTGGTTCCACAGTCTTGCTATTGTGAATTGTGCTGCTATGCACATCGATGTAGCAGTGTCCCTGTAGCATGCTCTTTTTAGGTCTTTAGGGAATAGACCGAGAAGGGGAATAGCTGGGTCAAATGGTGGTTCCATTCCCAGCTTTCCAAGAAATCTCCATACTGCTTTCCAAATTGGCTGCACCAATTTGCAGTCCCACCAGCAATGTACAAGTGTACCCTTTTCCCCACATCCTCGCCAGCACTTGTTGTTTGACTTCATAATGGCTGCCAATCTTACTGGAGTGAGATGGTATCTTAGGGTGGTTTTGATTTGCATTTCTCTGACTGCTAGAGATGGTGAGCATTTTTTCATGTACTTGTTGATTGATTGTATGTCCTCCTCTGAGAAGTGTCTGTTCAGGTCCTTGGCCCATTTGTTGATTGGGTTATTTGTTATCTTATTGTCTAATTTTTTGAGTTCTTTGTATACTCTAGATATTAGGGCTCTATCTGAAGTGTGAGGAGTAAAGATTTGTTCCCAGGATGTAGGCTCCCTATTTACCTCTCTTATTGTTTCTTTTGCTGAGAAAAAACTTTTTAGTTTGAGTAAGTCCCATTTGTTGATTCTAGTTATTAACTTTTGTGCTATGGGTGTCCTATTGAGGAATTTGGAGCCCAACCCCACAGTAAGAAGAAAAAGTTGGCTACGATCTACAATCAGATGGCGTGTCTCTGATTTGATATCAAGCTCCTTGATCCATTTTGAGTTAACTTTTGTGCATGGCGAGAGAAAGGGATTCAGTTTCATTTTGTTGCATATGGATTTCCAGTTTTCCCAGCACCATTTGTTGAAGATGCTATCCTTCCTCCATTGCATGCTTTTAGCCCCTTTATCAAATATAAGATAGTTGTAGTTTTGTGGATTGGTTTCTGTGTCCTCTATTCTGTACCATTGGTCCACCCGCCTGTTTTGGTACCAGTACCATGCTGTTTTTGTTACTATTGCTCTGTAGTATAGTTTGAAGTCTGGTATCGCTATACCGCCTGATTCACACTTCCTGCTTAGCATTGTTTTTGCTATTCTGGGTCTTTTATTTTTCCATATGAATTTCATGATTGCTTTCTCTATTTCTACAAGAAATGCCGTTGGGATTTTGATTGGCATTGCATTAAACCTATAGAGAACTTTTGGTAATATCGCCATTTTGATGATGTTAGTTCTGCCTATCCATGAACAGGGTATATTTTTCCATCTTCTAAGATCTTCTTCTATTTCTCTCTGAATAGACTAACTTTAGATAGGGAAAAGTGGTGGAAGGAGAAGGGAGGAGACAAGGGGTAGGAAAGACAGTGGAATGAGACAGACATTATTACCCTAAGTACAAGTTTGAAAACACTAATGAACTTTGTGTTCAACCAAAGACATAAAAAATTGTGCTCCAGTTGTGTAATATGAATTGAATCACATTCTGCTCTCATATATAACAAATTAGAATGAATAAAATTTTAAAAATTTAAAAAAGAGTACATCTTTATCTCCTGGAAGAATTTATATATATATAAGATTATGTTTATTTCTTCCTTCTGTGTTGGGTTTATTTTACTAATGAAGCACTTTGAACATGACTTTTCTTTGCTGAAAAAAAAAAAAAAAACCTAATAATTGAGATAACTAGTAATTCAATTTCTTTAATGGTTACAGAATTATTTGTTGCTTTTAATTCTTTTGAGTAAAATTTTGTAGGAATTTGCCCACATCCAACAACTTTTAAATTATTGGCATAATGTTCAAAATATTTTTATTTTCATTTTGGTGTCTAAAGCATCTATTGTATAATAATCTCTCAAAATATTAAATAATTGTGCTTTCTGTAATTCTTCTTGATCTCTTGCCATTTATTTCCGTTTTCAAAATCAATTCAAACTAGCAACTTTGTTCATATTTTTTACCACTTTATTTTCATAACATTAGTTTATCTTTTATTATTTCCCTCCTTAATAGCTTTCCTTTAATTTTACTGCTCTTTCTTCTAGTCCTTTTATGTAGATATCTTGCTCATTGATTTTGGGTCTTATCCTTTTCTAATGTAAAAATTTAAGCCTATGAATTTTCTTCAAAGTACTGCTTTAGTTGCATGTTACAGGTTTGGTATTCAGTGATTTTTTTTTATAATAGTTGAAAATAGTTTTTAAGTTTTATTATAATTGCCTTAATTGAACATGTAGGTGTTTCTTTCTTAATATTTTCATAGTTATCTCTCTAATGCTGCTTTTGAAATTAATTTCATGTCTGAGAATACAATTTTACTATATCAACCCTTTTATAGCATTTAAAAATTTTTAAATTATATCTTCCAAAAATTCCCAGAGTTTGAGCAATATCCATTATTATTTTTTTGAATACCTGAATGAAAGAAGAACAAAAGATAAAGCAAATTATATTGGAAAATGATGAACCTTTTCAGTATATGAGACTAAATAGAACTACCTTTTCCCCTGGGGTGACAGAAACTCTCCAGATGCAGTGTGTGTAAGAAGGGTAGCCATTTGGAAATCCTGGAGAGGAAAGGTTGCCATTGGATTCTTGGAGGGTTTCTCCACATGCTGAAAGGAAAGAATACATAAGATTATTCTTTAATTTTTATGAAGAATGTAGATATCACTAACAATGTCTTAGATAAGACTATGTATTTTCATTTTATAAAAGACTTTTCCTAAGTTCTTTTAAAATATCTTTTACCAGAATTTTGGTATACTTAATCTCATCACTAGAGTTAACTATAAAATAGAATTATGAAATAAATAACTGACATTTATAAAGTTCTCCCTCATAGGACATTTTCTCATTCTTTCTCAAGAAGCCAGTAGCCAATCTCTACTAGATGAGGCTAGTAGAGACCAAGTTGATGCTGCTCTGGGACCACACGGAACAGTCTATTAGTATATTCTAGTGAATTGAGGTTAACAGTAAATACCATTCAAGGTTGAAAACATTGTAAATGATAACTAATAAATCTTCAGTAAAGGTGATATCAAAATGTCAAGTTCAATGTTCCAAAATAAAAAAAAATTTTGAAAGATTAAAAATATTATGGAAAATTCAAGTTTTCCAAAATATCTAAACATTTTACTTTGTCTTTCTGTGATCATAAGTAGAAAATTGCTATAAAAACAATTTATATTTTCTCCTACTAAGCTCGTCTTGTTATTTGAAAATAATTATCAGTCATTGGAAATAAAAACTGATCAACTATACATAATCAAGACCTGTATTTGGCAAAGTTGGTGATCTGCACCATTTTATTGTGGGTATTGCTAGTGCTTTTTCGAGACATGGTATAAAGCACACGACCTAGGCTGTTTCAAGGATCCCTAATTCAAGAATGATCTCTTTGGTGCAGCCTGTCATCTTTATAACCTTCACTCAACAATCTGAAATAACAGTTCCTTCCTTCTGAAGGAGACTGCAATCAGAACTGAGATATTACCATATTACAGAGTTAGAGCTACCAGCAGGTGAACTCTTGTCTCATCAAATCCTCAATAAATTATAAATGGTCCTGGAAATCTTGTGTTAAATAAAGAAAGATAATGACTCTGAAAACATAAAACAGAGCTGTAAAAATAGGTTGTTACAATATAAATATTCAGAAAAGATATATTATGTTTGCACAACAAAATAAATTTCAAGAAGCAGTACGCAATGTTTATTTCGATGAACAGGCAGATAAAAGTAACTTTAGTACAAAATGAAAATACTCAAGGTCAAAATACATAATTTAACACTGTTCTATGAATCATCTAGGGCACTTGACAATTGCCATAATGTAAGAAGGTTTTGGAAAAACGAAAATGTGTTAAGATTCTATCAGGTGCCACATAATTTGTGAGTAGAATGTTTCAGTGAAAAAACTTAAAGTTCTCAGCAGTTTAAAACTAAATTCTGTAATGATTTAAAGCCCCTTAAGCCACAGAGAATGCTTAGACAGTATTTCCTAAAGTGAAATTAAAACAATTTTATATACATATTTGTATATGTATACACATGCATATATGTTTATAATATGTAAACATACATATAATTAACAAATTTATACAGTAATGTCCTGAATGAAAAGAGACTGTCTTAAAAACAAAACAAATTATAACATTCGATTTAAAAATTAAGTGTTTATGACATAGTGTCTGCTTATAATTCAAGAAGTACGGAGCCAGGCTGAGGAGGCTGAGGCAGGAGAATCACAAGTTCAAAGCCAGCCTCAGCAAAAGCAAGGTGCTAAGTAACTCAGTGAGACCCTGTCTCTAAATAAAATACAAAATAGGGCTGGGATGTGGCTCAGTCCTTAACTGCCTCTGAATTCAATCCCTAGTACAAAGGGAAAAAAAGTACAAACATCTATTATTAAAGTTTCTAAACATTCCTCAATAAATGTGATTGTTCCAAGTTAAAGATCCCCTACTACACATGACATTTTAGCCATTAATTGAGTTATGTTCAGTTATAAAAAAAAATCTTTACTATTCAAGTAATTTTAAAAATTAACAAAGAATAGTTGGCACCATTCAATTCTATCACTCAGTCTACACATTGACAACAAGGTTTGTGGATGAGAAGACAAATGTAAGTACTGACATTGTCACTTCCTAATTACATCATCACACTCAAAGTTCAAAAGCCTTAGATCCAGTTTTCTCTTGCATCTATTTTGTTCACATAGACTTCATAAGGTTGTTTTGTAGGGGTCAAATGTTACTATGCCCTGAATCATCTTAGCACTTCTACCACTGGCAGAAAGACTAGAACTGTATGGTAAAAATGTGTCTTTAAACTACAACTAAGAATTTCTGAGTATATTTGGAAAAATAAAAGCGTTCAAAAATATAAAGAGGTAAATTATTATGATGAGCATTCTAAATCAACATTACTTTAAAACACAATTTGGAAGTTAAATATAAAAGTCTATCATATGACTTACCTTACATTTCAATTAAATAACCTATACATATCTTCCTTCTTCTAACAGAAAATTTTGGTATAAGCACCATTTAGATTGTGCATTATTGATAAATAATTACAGATTCTCATCTTTTAATAACATGATCAAACAAAGGACTGCACATCCATCTACAAATATATTTCCTGTCAAATGTCCATAGCATCCAACAAATACCAAATTTTAAAATCATCTTCTTTTCCATATCCTGTATTTTACTAAAGCTAATGAAAACAGACAACTACAAAATAATTTGAATTAACCAGTCTCTAAAAAATTGATAAATTCTAGCTTAAAAGAAGTAATAAACACATCTGATTAATTTAGTAGTACCTAATGTTTTTAAATCATACATAAATTCTGGGCTCCTTAAAATTTTTAAAACATCATAAATAAAATTTTGGTTCAAAATGATTTTCATAAAAGGAAATAGAAAAAAAAGAATCCTAAGTAATCATCTGAGAAATTATAGTAGGATAAGTTGTTGAAAATTTTTAAAATATATTTTGTAGGAACTGCACAGCCAAGCCTAAAATCACTTCAAGTCAGGGCACAATTATCAGCTCCTGGAAGCCTTTCTCATCCAATACACAGCAGATCAATTACTCCTAACTCTAGCATCCTTTATGGATTAGATTTACTTCTTCACCATGCTCTACTGCCCTCCTCTGAAGTCCCTCCCTTGCTATCTGTATATAAATTCTGTGTTCCCTTCCATGTCTGTAACATCCAGTGCAGTTCCCATCACATATGAAAGCTGTTTCATTCATTCATTCATTCAAGTTTCTTGAGCTCCTAACTTATATTGGATTCCAGATACCAGGAAGAAAAGCCCAACTCTGATGCTTGAAGAGCTTACAGTTGAGTGTGGGAAATAACAAGTAAACTGATAATTATGAGAGTAAGATACAAAGACAAGGATCAAATAACTCATTTACCACTGCAGGAGTCCTGGAAGACCAGGGCATTTTTAAGTAACAGGATTTCAACAGATGGCAGTTATGGGTGGTTCTGTCTGACAGAAGAGATGCAAAGCAAGGGATACCACAGAGGCTAATGGACATAAGGGTGAGAAACTAAATTCTAGTGAAATCAGTACCTAGACATGGAGGAGGAGGGAAGAGATGTGGGACAAACTTTGAAAGAAGCGTGGAGAAGGAATTTAACCTTTAATCCGAAGATGCATGTGAAAAGACTTGCATTTTGAAATGCCACTTGGACAGCAGCATGGCCAGAAAACTGAAAGGATAGATGAGTAAAGGCAAGAGATAAACAGGAGGCATGCCAGCAATCAGACAAGAGGGGATGGTACCCAAAATATTCACTGTAGGAATTTGAGATTCTAGAGAGTGGAAATAAAAGGGTGGAGATTGAGTAGGCATGGGAAGAGAGGCAGACAAAAGAATGGAGTGAGGATGATCCCACTGTCTGACTTGGGCTACTGGGGATCCTGTGCTACCATCCACTGAAAAGGGAAGGTTTGCTGATAGATGAATAGATATATCCACGAATAAATAGAGAAAGATGACTAAGTGAATTTTTTTTAGTGTTGACAGTATATTTTAGCCAAAAATCATACATCTAAAAGCAATTATAGAAGAATTTTTTTATCTGCATTCTTAGAGAATCACAGAATTATAGTACTTAAATAACTATAGTTTAGGTAACTAAAAAAGACACCGATATCAACTTTAGAAATAAATGAAATGAGTGCTAAAACACTTTGAAAGTTCCTCCTAATCAAACCAATGCATGTTGAAACTGACCTTCCATTCCTTCAGCCTGCACATAAATGTACATACATCTATACATATATACATTCTGTATATGTGTTGTTTGCATATCAAAAGTGAATTTGTGGACACGGGTTATTTGTGTTGATGTGTGAATATACATACATGTCTATATTACAAGAGAGATTCTAATCTTCAAAAGCTTATTGTTACATATGAATTTATTTTATCTTTTTTTTCTTAATTTTACTATGCTGCTTGATGCTGCAGTGTGGATCTTTAGTGTTTTTCAAAGGCCCTTGTGGTAAAGGATTGGTCCCCAACATGGTGCTATTTGAGAAGAGAGGGACCTTTAAGATGTGGGGCTTAGTGGAAGGTCTTCAGGTCATTGAAAGTGTGCCCTTGAAAGTGATAGTGGGACTACAGTCCTTTCTTCTTCCTTCTTTTTCACTTCCTGGTCATGAGGTGAGCAGCTTTGTTCCACCACACATCCCTGCCATAATGTGCTACCTCACCACAAGTCCAAAATCTAAGAGGCCAATAAATCGTAGACTGAAACCTCTAAAACTATAAGCCAAAAGTAAACCTTTTCTCTTTATAAAATAATCACCTCAAGCATTTGTTAAAGTAATGGAAAACTGGCTAACATGCTTGACAGACTTAGCTATGAAAGACTATGGAGAAAATATTACCATTTATAGTTGGTCCAAGTACCAAGTAATTACAAGCAAAAAGGTTATGGGATTACAGAAAAAAAAAAACTGAATGAAGAAAAAAATGCTGATTAATACCGGTGATTGTAGGAGAAGAGTAAAACTTTTTAAAGATGAAAAGGAAAGTAATGTAAATATTAGAGCAAAGTAGAGAATACCCCTAGAAAATGAGAATCTCAAGGAAAAATAAGAAAGAGGCCCCAAAAGAGAATAAGAGAACAAATTAATCATTGACAAGAGCAGATATGCTATAACTCATATATCCCAGAAAGGATCACCTTCACAAGCAAACTGCTAATTGATAGGATAAAGGAGAGTTTAACAATGACCTAGTCTCTACCCCCACTGGATGTTTCTTGTTCGAATGGCATACAGTATACAAAGTACTATGATAGCAGGCAAGTAGCTTTGGTGGGTGTCCTTTAAGATGTCTTACTGCTTGAAAGGCTTGGTAGTCATCAGGACACAGGATTGAGCGTCTGGCAGCAGAATCCAGGAATCTATCTTATCCCAATGCTGAGCATCTCCACCTTCCCTTCCCATACCCCTTCTGGGACCATGTGATCCAGCATGTCTCCTACATCAGTACCAGGGCTATAAGGGATCATCTTTTTTCTTTACACAGTAATTCATAAGAAGACTTTCTTGTCTATCTATAGAACTAAGAGAAAGAAATCACAATGAAAACAATTCTAAACTATAATTTACCCCCGGAGCATCGCCTTAAAATTCTAGTTTTAGTCTTATTTTGAGCTTTTTCATGGTAAGTATGTATTGATAATAAAATCAAGGTTTCATACATCCATTTAATTTATACTTTGAGCATATATAAATATAATAATGGATTACAAGGTTTATGTCACCTATATATTCCCATAAATGTAACTGTTACTGTTTTAATTAAAAATATATACTGTTCATTATCTGATAAAAATTTTAAACCATTCTCTATATTATTTAAGAAGGAGCAACAGTATTTGCAGGCAGTCATATCACTTACCACTTATCACAGACCCTAAAAGCCACAACCATGTAAATCTAACTCTATACCAGGTCAGTGTTTCTTTCAAGATTAAACTCTAAGAAATAGCTCTATAAAATGTACTTCTACTAGAGTTTTGAGTATAACCAGATGAGAAGCAATGTTGGCAAGAAAAGTAGTCAAATATATTTTATGAACTCTGCTGACGAGCAATTTCTAACAGAAGAGTAAGAATAAGGCAAACTCCAAAGGAGCATGCAGTGTAACATTTATCTTTTAGTTCTCCCTTGTTCTGTGAAATTCATAAGCTGTAATACAGCAACTTGCTTTGTGTACTGCATTAGAAATACAAATTGTCTTTCTCATAGATTATAGTGCTTTTATGAGTGTGGATATACTATATTAAACAAAAGAGTGTGTATGTTAATTATGGCCCACTGATGCATTTTACACAATTAAAATCTCAAGTGAAAACTGTAATGATAGTTCTGTTAATAACTGAAATATGAAGATCCATAGGCTGAAAATTAAATTATGGTGCCATAATTTATGGTGCCAATTATTTTTGTATTCTCATTGACTTTCTAAGTCAATGTGCAAATGTATCTCACAGAGCTTTTTATATATATGCACATACACAAACACACACACACACACACACACACACACACACACATTTAAAGAGACAACCAAATGAGATTATTTTCAAGGAATTCATTTATGTAGTTATGACTAATCACATCATCTTTCTCTTTTTAAAAGTACAAAAGCATATGTCCAATGTTGCTAGAAATTAGTAAAGAATCACCATATCCTTTTTCCAACTGGTAACTGTCTTATAAATTTATCTTTCCTATCATAAACTGTAGTAAAAAAAAAAAAAAAAATAAAACAGCACCACACAGATGTGTGTATTTTACATATCTACATAAATATTTTAAAAGGCATTATTCAAATATGAATTTAACCTAAACATGAAGTAAATGAATTAATTAACATTAAGTAGAAATATCTGTAGATATGATACAGAAATGTTTATGTGCAATAGAAAAATTTTGAAGTTTTCAATATTGAATCATTAAGATACAAAAGTTTTTATGTACTCACTTAAATTTCAAAGACCTCAACTTTACTCTGAAAATTTAATGGACCTAAATTTTTTTAAACTAATAAAAATAAAATTGGGAAAAAATAGTTTCTCACAATTTTCCTTAGCAAATGTGATTTAAATGGAGAGGAAACTCCTTTTAGCAGAAATATCAGTACAATAATGCCATTGCCCATACTGAAATCATGAACGTCTAGCTATCATTTCATACACTTACTCAGTAATTCACTAGCAACATGCTTAGAAATTATTGTTTTTGGAAAAAGAATAAATTCCTACTGATAAAACTTTAGTTTATACACCATCAATAATGCTCCTGGCAAGGAAAGATCCTCCAGGATCTCATTCTGAAAAGATAATCTTTTTCTGTGAGCAAGAAATAGCACTTAGCTACAAAATCATGATACTACTTAACAGTGATCAGATGATCATTCTATTTGACTCTTACTCATAAAGCTAAAAGAAATAAAACATACCATTTGATTTCAAGCAACCTGTTTCTATTTATATCTGTGAACACTCCAGAGTTCTGTTCTATCTCATTTTGGATCACTTGAACTATATACACCTTTTGCCAGCACAGAGAAGGACAAGAGTTAAATTCTGGCTTATGCATCTGGAAGAGCATAGTGAAGCCCAGGCATGCCTCTGTGTTTGTTTTGTGCAATACCTGGACATCTATACAGCTTTCTTGCCTGTGCAATATCTCCTTTGCTTAATCGGGTTCGCTGACCAATTGCCGGACGTATGCCATTATCATCACGGTTGGGGAGAATGGTATCCAGGAACATCCCCCTGGAAAAAAAAAAAAAAAAACAGAAGCAAACCACACCTACGTCACCAAATTAAAACTCCTAACAAACACCAGGCTGTTTTTCCCCCCCACACTCAATTTTAATCATAGGGGAGATACACCAGTTTGAATTTTATGCAGTGTGAGGCTTTCAAAGTACTTTCATCAAGGTAGGACAAAAAGGTTCATGTTAAATGTGTGTGCCTCACGTTCAATGATGACATCCACTTTTTTCTTAGAAATGTACATCATATGTTTGTAATAATATGAAATACTTTTTAGTCTCCAACTAGACTTTTATTTGGGTCTCCCACACAGATTACCAGGTTGGAAAACAATTCTTCCTCATTAAATAAGAAAAATAGCAACCTCAAAAAAAAAAAATTGAAGCTACTGAAATTGTAAGAGTTAAATGAAAACTTAATTTCCTTTTAGTTAAACTAATTTAACCTAAAGAACTGAGAAGTTCAGTATTATTATAACATATGTTACAAGAACAAGGAAAAACAGAGTGCTGCGATTTAGATAAGACCATGCAAAGCAAAAATATTGTAATTTTGCATATGTAAATATACATATATACACACACACATATATATATATATATAATATAAATTTTTTCACTATGAAATAAATAAGCAAAAATAGCTTGATCAATGTCCTAATAAGGCTAAACTACAGATAATGAGTTATTTTGGATTCAAGGTTGTGGTAGGAGAATTGCTATTTTTCTTAATATGCATCATTTAATATTCTGGCTACACTGCACTAAAGTTGCATTCTAATTTTGCAATATATATCAAACATTTATAACTCAAAAAGAAGTAGTAAGCTTAAAAGTCAAAATAGACTGAGAGATTATTCCAAAGAGTTGAGAAGTATGGAGTCTGTTTATATGGATTAAAAAAAAAAAGTGGAAGAACTGTACATAAATTTAAGAAATAGAATCATAAGATATCTTTCAAATTAGGATAACCAATAGGACGTTCCTTTAACAGAACAACATTTTCAGGTCTATTTAATTCTCCCATTAGGAGATATTTACTAAGCACTGTTTTAGGTCTGGATTTATACATCAAATAAAACAGACAAAAAGTCACACCTTCATGATTCTAACAGACTAATGTCAGGAGAAAGGCATTAAACAAGATATTCATAATTGAGGTAGTGATAGTGCTAGAGAGAAAATATAAAGGTAAAATTTTGGATATTGATTGTGCAGTTATGATAGCTGGCTTTTCAAGAGGATGATTGAAAAAAAAAAACTTACTTGGGATTTGACATTTTAACCAAACATACAAGAAGTGAAGGTCAGAGCTATATGTGTAACTGAGAGTAGAGTGTTCCCCAAGAGAAAGAACAAGAAACACAATAGCTCGGAGATGAGAGGATCTTGAAAGTTTGAGCACCAGCCAGAGAATTTAACTCTTACCTGGAGGACAACTGTTAATCTATAGAAAGTTGTAGAAAGTAGGTAAACAGAAGAGTAATATGATCTCTGAGTATTTTAAGACTAACTTCTCTAGTTTTTAATAAAAGAAAGAGTGATGAACATTAGATTTAACTTGAATAACTCAAATAAGGACAGTGGAACTCTTTAAAACCAGATCCAAGCATCTACAAAATCCGATGTGTATACCACCTGAGATGTGGGTGAAGATTAATGATTTGTGGGAACTGATCATTAAAAGTGAGAGTTTGCACATAGTTGTAAGATTCTCCCCTGGATAGGACACTGCAACGGAAATGAAAGACTAAATTACCAGGTAGTGTTAAGAAAAGCTATTTCTAAATTAATAAAGTGCTACAATTTATGAAATACTTCCATACTAATGTCACTATTTTCTATTTCAAAAATAAATTAATAATATTTGAAAACTTTTAATATTTTCCAGCTTTCAAAAACATGATTCCATTTTAAATGGTCAATGATATTTTGGAGGTGAAAATATTTCATCTCATATCTTTGTAATATTTTTATGAAATCTTTTATTGAAAAATAAGAGTTTTTCAGTGTGAAAACATGTATATTACAAAATATCCATGGACATTAAAGCCTCATTCTGCCTAAAGAAGTAATTATTCAAAAAGAGGTTAAGTGATTTATTCTTGTGTTCTTTCTTTGTCATGATAAAGAAGTTAAAAATTCTCTTCCCTACATCCTGGCCATTGAGCAAGACAGACTTTTAATGGATCTTCTCAGTGAAATCCTATGAACAGGCCTGAGTCACATCCAGTTGGGGGTATACTAACTAGGATCCATTATTCATTCACTTTAGCTACAATTAAAGAGAAAAATAGCCATGTTTTTAAATAAAATTTTGCAAAATATTACAACTCTCTTTTTAGTAAAAAATTAGAATTTTCCAGTGTGCAAACATCTACATTACAAAATATCCATGAACCATTAAAACCTCATGGGTCCAGCCCTGTTTCTCCCAGATCTGCTATTGATCTACACTCTTGAAAACAATTGAAACTTTTATTGACTCTTTTCAGAATCTACAAGCGTTATGAACAGAAGAAATTATAAAACTTTATATGTTTGCATCTGCAGAATGAAGAACAAAAATTCTGTGATCATCTCAGTTGATATAAAAACAAAAAAAGCATTTGTGAAGATTCTACATGACAAAGTATTTCTCATGACGAGATTGTTTTCATGATACTCAATAAACTAAAAATAGAAGGAATTTATCTCAACATAATACAAGTCACATGAGAAAAGCCTAGAGCTAATATCATATTCAATGGTGGAAAACAAGCTCTTCCACTAAGATCAGGAACAAGGCAAGGATACCTATCGTCTGTCACCTCTTCTGTTCAACACAGTACTCGAAGTCTTAGCCAGAGAAAGAAGAAAACGAAAGAGAAAAAAAAAACAAAAAACAGAGAGAGGTAAGGAGGAGGATGAAAGGAAGAAAGGAAGGAAGGAAAGAAAGAGAAAGGGAAGGAGAAAAGAATAAATAGCATGCATGCCAAATTGGAAAGGTAAAAATTATCTGTTTACAGATGCCATGTTCTTATGTGTAAAACCATAAATACTCTACAAAAACTGTTAAAACTAATAATGAAACAAAGATACAAAATCAATATACAAAAGTCATTTCTGTGGAGTAACACAGAAAAATCGCAAAAGAAATTAAGTGGAAAAGTTCTGCTTATGATAGCATAAAAAAATGGCTGAGAAATAAAACTAACCAAAGAAATGAAAGCTAAAAAAAACAATGTGGTAAGAAATTAAAGAAGAGGGGCTGGGGATGTGGCTCAAGTGTTAGAGTGCTCGCCTAACATGCGTGAGGTTCAATTCTCGGTACCACATAAAAATAAAATAAAGATATTGTGTCCACCTAAAAATTAAAAAATAAATATTTTTAAAAAGAAATTAAAGAAGACACATAAAATAGAAATATTCTTTGTTCACATATCATATTACCCAGTCTACAATCCCTATCAAAATCCCAAAGAGATTTTTTTGCAGAATTTAAAAAAAAACACTTTAGAAATTATGTATAACCTCAATAGAAAATGAAAAGCTCAAATAATTTTAAGAAAAGAAATAAACTTGAAGAACTCATACTTTGACTTTTGAGGAATGATTTCAAAACATATTATAAAGCTATAGCAACCGAAATATGTGGTACTGGCATAATTGCAGAGCTACCGACCAATGAAATAACAGGGGCCAGAAATAAACTTCATATATAAAGTCAAATTATCTTTAACATGAGTGCCATAACCATACTCATTTGGGCAAAGATAGTTTTTTTAAACAAATGGTGTCACAAATCTGAATATCCACAAGAATGAAGTTTTGAAACAGAATCATAGGTCAAAGCTAGTTGTCATACCATACAAAGATAGGTTGGTGGTGATTGACAGCAGGCAGCAAGAACATTGTAGTTTTGGGGGGAAAAATGCAATGTAATATCAAAGTAGTACAGACTAAGAGAATATGCTAATATGCTATATATGGTAATCCTTAGTGAAGATTCATCCTATGAAGGACAGAGGAGATAAATTTCTTTCACCTCCTCTTCTCTAAAGCATTAAACCTCAGGTTAATTCTAAATAATCTAATTCAACAGCATGAGAACGGTGTCTTGGATGAACTGGGATGCAACGATCAACTTCTTACATATTTACATGTAAAAATGAATTTCAAGCATTGACCTAAAAATAAAATTTTAGGGTTAATTTCAGGCCAAATTTCTGGGTACATATCTACAAAAACTTAAATTCAAATCCAGGAATGAACAGTTAGTATCTGGATAGTTATCACATTTGCACAAAAATAAATATTATATATCTTCAGAAGGTAATGACTTTTAAATCTATGAATGTTAAATATAGTCAACACTCAAATTTTTGACATTCAGACTTTTTTAAAAGATTTATTTTTTCTTTTTTTGGTACTGAGGATTGAACCCAGGGGCACTTAACTACTGAGTGACATCTCCAGCACTTTTTATATTTTATTTAGAGCATTCAGCATTCAGGGCATCATTAAGTTCCTGAGCTGGCTTTGAACTCATGATCCTCCTGCATCAGTCTTTCAAGTTGCTAGGATTATAGGAATGTGCCACCTTGCCCAGATAAAGATAATTTTAAAATGTTTTCATGTATTAAGGGGTCATTAACATGTATTTTACTTTTTACCAAGAAATTTGTTTTTAGAGCATAGGAATACATTTGAATATTTTTCTCTTTTTCCTAATCTGGTTTTTAAAAATAGATGTTAATGAAATGTGACATGGACATAAGTGGGCAAGAAGAATGAATGGAAATGGGCAGGAAGGTTAGTGTAAAATTGGTGTCAATGGAAAAAAGGGATGAAGGAAGACAGTGCTTAAATTCTTCCAGATCCTTACCTGGGAACTATTTGCTTGATGGCATCATCTTTAGAGTAAAGTAGATCAAAACCCAAATTTATTACCTCTTTAAAAACAGCATTCAGTTACTAATGGAATAAATTTAAGGTTAGCAATAGATGAACTGTAGTTCTCAACTACGTGGAAGTAAAATATCTTCTTAACCTTCTTCTTTGAGAATCCATCTAGTAATATCAATTTTTGACCATAAATGGCACTTGAGTACTAAAACTGAAAATCCACATTACAAAACACTCTTTGTAGAGAATGTAATCCAAACTCAACAATAAAGTAACCTGTTGCTTTAGGAATGCCTGAATTTCATTAAGCAATGCTTTGCCAATTTAATGTGATGACTAGTTTGGTAATGGTTTTAATTGCACTTTCTTTTACAATTTATGAATATAAAATTGTTTAAATCATTTTAAAATGATCACTTTAAATTTATACATTGGATAGGTAATGTAAAATGTCTTTTAAATGAATGCCTGCTATTAGCTATGAATGTTAACCGTTATTTTTCTACTTTCTTTTTGACAGGAGGCAGCAATATTGGAAGATGGTCTGGTTCTAATATCAAACATAGCTTTGTGAGAGGCCACATGGAGAAAGGGATTAAAAGTCAAAAGGTATAACCTGAGACTCCAACCTTGAGAAGGTGTTCCTGGCATAGTGCATGATACTGTCAAAATCGTATCTTTCGCCAAGGGAGTTTACTTCTCCAGGCTCCATCTTCAGAAAATTGTACTCTTGACCTATGAATCAGGGATAAACAAAAGCACAGAAGCCTTTTAACTAAAAGAACATAAGAGCACTTCCTAGACCTGCATCTGCTTTTGACTAAATGACTGATCTTTTTGCTGATTGTATTTACATACCAATTCCCAGGTGTGTGCAAAAATCATTTGCACTCCGATATCATATTAAAAGAGCAAGTTGCAAAAGAATTGAATTTGAACAATGAGTTCAGTTCTGCAGCAAGGAAATTACCAGAAGCATATTTTGGGTTTGTTTTCTGTGTATACTTGTTAACACCACATAATATTTGTTTCTTTAAAATCATACTGCTTCTCTGGGTACAGTAGAAGTGATTGTAAAGTTATGCTTTTATTTAATGCCTTTCCCATCTTTTTCTCATGACTACATTTGCCAGGACCCACAAAAATTATCTATTTGCTTTAGATCCTTTCTAAGAAACGCTGTGGGAAGATACAAAAACAATATTAGTATAAACACAACTCTGAGGTTATAGCTACATGACTTCATCATTGGTGATAAAACAATAGCAAATCTACTTTCATTCAAAAATAAAACAAGGTTCCCCTTGAGAAAAAGAAGTTTCTACTTTGACAGCTTTTGAATCAAGAATAATATGCTTCAGAACTTTTTTTTTTCCTTTGCACATCTGCTATCTTAACTTTAGGACATCTTCAATTTTAAGAGATTTTCGACTGCCTGTGTGTACCTTTTTAGGCAACATTTTTTCCTGAAATTTGGAAAAAAAAAAAAAAAAAAGAGTTAAATACATGGGTCTACATCAATAATTCCCAAACCAAAGAATTTCTTTCAAGAGAGTTACATTTCAATGATTCTCTTTTCACTATTAAATCAGTCGAAGATGATACAAGTCATGTTATTTATGTAATTTACAAAGCTTTGAAACATTTTATTTAAAGGTAAAGTACTGGAATTCCAAATTCATATAGGGCTGGGAATGAAACTATTATACCATTATTATAACTAGGTTTTTAGTCCCATGCCATATTTCTATTAAACATAAAAATATTAAATAAAAAATTTTCCAAAAGGCAGTAAAGAAATCTAGTGATTTCACAATATAACATCTCTCTTACATGATGGTGAAACCAATACTCATTTGAGCATTAGGGATGAAGGAAACAACTTGGATCCATAGAACCCATGTTCTAGGCTAACGTGTTTTAGTCCATCTTTGAATGAATTCACACCATAAATAATTTTAAATTAATTATCTAACCTATATATTGAAATATATATTCCACAAATCTATGATATGTCTATGTGTGTTAGCAAACATTCTTAAAAATTATCCTAAATTTTCATTCAAATTCTTGTTTTCCTAAGGAATTTTCAGCATATTATAGCATATCCCATTCTAGAGGGAATTTTCAAAAAGCTATAGACCAAATTTTGTGACCATCAACACGATTTCAATTTAGAAAACAATATGAGAATAGATTCTCTAGCTAGAGCAGAATTTCATAAATTTTCTGAAAGTGAAACATAACCAACTTCAGAAATGCATTTCCCTGAATATAACTTATCACTTAAACATGTGTAACAGAGGAGTTTGCTAGTTAAAAAGAACATAGCCTCATACAATCCAAACAAAAGAAAATTAGACTTGCTTCTTGCAAGAAGGGGAGAATCGGTGATAGAAACAGAGTGACTCACACTTAACAATTAAAATAAATGGTAGCTTCTTTCTTGAAGGTATCTTCTAATATAAATTTGATCCTCATAACAATTTACCTCTTAATCATAGTCACCAATTTTGCATGTAAATATGAAACCAGCATTTGTTTTTATTACCCATAGCTCTTGAGAAATACCTGATCTTAAGTCTCTGAGTTAGGGAAACTCATAATTTGTTGATAACTAATCTCTAACATGAATGCTTTCAGACTGGTACAGTAGTTCTGATACAGTAGTTCCAATTACTTAAGAAATCTCTGGAAATATCTTTTATTTTCAATTGACCTGAATGTTTAGTCAAAAAAGTATTTGATCAAAATTTTCCTACTACTATGTCAGGTGTTAAGGTATCATAATCTATTTCTTAATAATACCTATACATTTTTCCTTGTTTTAGGTAATATTTATGTTGAATCAGAAACCTTCTTAATGGTAAAATCATTTTTGAAAGTTATGGACTTTATAAGAGTATTTGGAGGAGTCCACATAATATTTGGCAAATAGAAGAAAATAGCTGTGGTTAATAGCAAGCTTCTCATTTATTTGATAGTTGAATGAATTTTCAGAAATATTGTTTCCTCTAAGTTTTTCTCTCAATGATATAAAACATAAAGATGAACTTTGATGGATGGTTCAGGCCAGGGCTTCTATTTGGGGGAGTATAAATTTTCTTTGCTTGTCTTTAGTATCCAGCTCTACAGATCACTTTGTCATTCTTGAATTGATTTCCTCACTTGGCTTCTGGAACATCACATTACACTGATTTTTTTCTTTTACCTCTTAGAGGACACCTTTGGCCTTCTGGTGGACACTCTTCTAAAGGTTGCTCAAATCTTATTGCTTTCCATTTTCTATGCTCCACTTTTCTCCTCTTCTCCCTCAGTTTTTCCCTAGACGGTCAAATCCACTACAAAATGTTTATCTCCAGATACATACTAAAGTCCAAACTCACCTTTCCTTTGTCTAGTAAAGGAGGATCATACAAAGGGTCTTTGAATTGAGGGATGTGTTGAATGGAATCAGTATTTTTTATTTCTTTTTCTCAAAACCAATCCTCTTCACCAGTGTTTCTTTTTTCAGTTGATGATACCACAATTCATCGTGTTGTCTGAAGATAAAGCTTTTGCAGATCTTTCTTTATGTTCCTCTTAAAACATTTTAAGACTCTCTTCTTCCTCTTGCCTGTCCTACCCTAATTGAGAACACAGCCACCTCTCAAAAACTACTATTTTGACTAATAGGTTTCCCTGACTTTAGGCTCATCTTCCCCCACCCCCAATTAATGTTTATTACAGCTTACAGAATTCCTCTTTTAAAAATCTTGGGGTATAATTTCTCATTTTTCTAATTGTACAGATTGCAGAATCACACTGGTCATAGAGTGTGTTTCTACCCCAATGATTCAAATGTATGAATTGCCAAGATCATTGTAATGTCATGTGTAGCTAATAAAAAAAATAAAATAAAATAAAAAAATCTTAACTTTCTCTGTTTATAATCCTTCACTTATTCCCCAGTAGCTACAGGTTACAATCTAAATTTCTTAGATTCACAGAAAAGATTCTCCACCCTCCCCAGGTAGTTGTCAACTAACTCTTACTCATAGTTCAACGTGCCACCACAACAGTTAAGTGAAAAGGATCATGTATTTTCAGCCTAGAAATTTGACCACTTTTCTGGTCCACCTGCAATAAATATTTCTACTTTATTTCTAAATTTCAGTTTTTTGTGTGACATCTCTCTGGATTTGCCAAGGTACGCTTGTTACAACTTTGCTTCTTTTCTGCAGTATTCTCAATGTGACAGGTACTTTTCTTACTCACTTGAACTCATTTGTATAGATAAAAAGTTTTGTGTTTTCCATGACAGTAACTTTCAATGTCTAATAGTGCCTCAGCATTAATTGGTACCAAATATATAATGAGCAAATAAAGAAAGCAACTCTGAATTATAGAAAATGATAAGAATTTCAACATTGATAATTTAAAATTGCCCATGAAAAATAAAGTAAGATCACATTTTTATTTTACTTTTGCTAAAAGTGCATACTACCTTATAAAAAATTCCAAACAACAGATTTTTTTTTGGGGGGGGGGGTAGAGATGGAAATGTACTTACTGATCTTTGCAAATGTGAAAGTTAAGTAAAAAGTTTTATAATGATGCAACTATTATATACCAATTCTTAAAAGAAAATTAAAATTTAATTATAAATTATATTTCAACTACTAAAAATATTCTTAATAGTCTGTCTTTGGTAAAGTCAAGTTTAAGAGAAAAATCTCAAAGAAACTATGTAGACTATCCTGGAAATGACTCATTTCACTGGAATTTTCTTCAGAAATTATACATGATAAATGTAGATTCCTGTGGTTACCGTGCATGTCATGGCAAACCCTGGGCTCTTTCTAAGTCTTAAAAAATAAATTATAGATCTAAAGCACAAAAACAGTTCACATAAAATAATCATTTAATGATATTAGTATATTGTTCATAGCTCACACCCATTCTTGAAAAAGTACAGACGTTTAGAAAGAAAACAGCTAAGACCTTAAGAAACAAACAAAGCCTAGAAAATGCAGGAAATTTCAGTCTCTAAGAAGAAATTAAAAATATAAAACCTCCAAGAGTGATTTTTAATCAAATAACATATTGAATCTGCCACATATTGTACACTGTTTACAAAACATAATAATTTTACACACCCTAAAATCTCTCTCACCTGGCTGAATGTTTTCTCTTATGATGGTTACGTGGTTGTCTCGATCTGGTCGTGTGTGCTCATGCCAAAAGCCGATCACATGGCCCAGTTCATGAACAACGATCCCAAACTTATCACAGTTCTTTCCAATAGAGATTGCCTGGGGTCCATTTCCCCTCCGACCTACGTAGGAGCAGCATCTATAATAAAGTAGAAAGTGGAGATGTTGGTGGAAGAGAAAAATGGATAAATTACAATATGGTGGACTTTTGTGAAGAGTTATGTTGAACCATAGCACAGTGGTACATGCCTGTGATCCCAGTGATTCTGGAGGCTGAGGCAGGAGAATCGCAGGCCAGCCTCAGCAATAACCAGGCTGTTTCTCAAAATAAAAAATAAAAATCATTGGAGATGTGACTCAGCATTTGAGCACCCCTGGGTTCAATCTCCAGTACAAATAAATAAATAAATAACATAAGGAACCAGGACGTGGTCTCTCTTTTGACACTCTATCTGCAGTGCCCAGGCTCAAAACTGAAATTTAAATTTTTGTTCATTATAAGTCACCAAGCCTATAGTGTTCTCTTATAGCATCCTGAATTGTCTGCAAAACCTGATGGAAAAAAAAAAAAAAAAACACTGACAATAGTTAATAGTTCAAAGAAGTATTAGATTTCTGTGATTTCTGTCTATTGTTCAGACTAACATTTGAGTGTGATTTTTTTTAATCTCACCGTCTAAAAGAATCTCCTGGATTATCAGAAAAAAAAATGTGAAACACCCAGGAATACCTTCCTGCAAATCATCACTGAATTATTGATATTTATATATTTATAAATGTATATACATAGAATATTTTTCTATCCAAAATAGAAGTTCTATTTATTCATTTACATGTGTGTGTACACATGTATGTATGAATGCATAACAGTCTGGAAGTCTCTTATCCACACACTCTATAAATAATAAATACATTGGACACTCTTTAAAATGAATTTTAGGTTATTAACAATAGTAGCTATAGTTACAAATGCAAATAAAATCATATCTAAAACTTTGATAATCAGGTTTGAATTGAAATAGCTCGTCTATAGGATGTTCCTCCTAAACAGCATTAGAGAGCACTAAATAATTGGTCTTAAGTAGTTGGGAACTGCAGTGCACTAGACATTGTCAAACATCTCTCTGATTAATTAAATTAAAAGAAAAATTGTCAAAAATTAATTGCTCAAAAGATTAAAAAGAATTTTACAATTTTAATTTCCAGGGTAAGTACATTAGATGGTGCTTTTGATTTTGCACAAATATAAATTCCTGTGTCAGTCTCTTTCTTCCCCAAATTATTTCTGTAGGTTTTTAACTTATTTATTCATTTACTTATTTATTTGTTCATTCATTCTAATTAGGTTTTAAGTGTCTACATATTTTAACTGAGTTAGATGAACTCATTAGTACTCATTATGTGTAAATCTAGTATAGCAGTAAATTAAGCCTAATAAATCAGTAAGTAATAGAAAAGAGAAAATTGGTGGGGAAGGTGAAAATCTGAATTGTCTTTTTGCCTTGAGAATTTTCTTTAATATTTTAATCCATATATACTTATTACATACTCAAATATTTATTACATACCTAATAATAGATATAGAGAAACAATTTTTGTGCAAATATTAGAGAGATTGAAACTGAAATATTTGATACCTTAAGGCAGTAGTATTGAAACTGAAATATCTGATGATTATATAACCACTAAATTACTCACATTGAGTCATTTCTGCTGGTTATAGTCAGAGAAGACAGCACTTTGCAAAACAAATTCTGGGAGACAGTAAAGAAACGTGGTCAATTTATTTAATCCTAAAACACCCTTTTAGCATAATTTTACCAATAGCAATTTCCTATAATAAGATGGGATTTCGTAATGGAAAGGAAAAATAGATTTCACACTGCCTTATTCATGAGTTATTATTTTACAGTGGTCCTGTGAAACAAGAAAAATGTGGTGCTTTGATCCCTGACTAACTAGAGCTCTTAGGGACAAAGAATTCTACATTCAGATTAACTAAATAACTAAATATGTACTTAGACAAATATTAGGCATGGAATGATAGGGTAACATGCAATTTAGAAAAATGTGATTTAATCATACCCAAACATTATCTTAGTTTCTAATGTAATCCAGGTTTGAAGGCATTTTCTTCAATATGGCTCTCAAATTTTTACTTCTAATTTGTGTGCCACTTTTACAACTTGACCATTCTGTGATCTATCTGGTACCTCAAGAAATGCTTTCAACACCCATAGGAAACTCACCTCTCTCTAATCATAGGGAATAATCCAAGTATACTATTCCCTATTTTCACCTTGGTTTGGTAGACCAAAACACTTTCCTTTAAGATAATCCTTTGGGACATTCCAACATTAAAAGGTTGGAATGCCTTCTACCTTTTCATCAGCTATATTTCCAATTATTTTTAGTTTAATCATTACATTTTTTTAATAACTCCTTTCTTCATCCTTCCTTCCTCTCTTTTATTCTTGTTTTCTATGATAAACTCCTATAAAAGGCCACTAAAGTTTAAGTGCCCACCATTAGAATGGGGTAGTCATCAGGACAAGAACCTTCATCTCTTTGCTTCACTGATTTAGCACAAGGATTTAAAGCAGGGCTAGTCCAGAGATAGCACTATTTGTCGAATATCAGGCTCAAATAGTCACCCAACTTTCTTAATGTCTGCATTTGTACAATAATAAATGTTTCAATTTATCGTGTTCCCAGTTTTCCTCTCCAAGAAACCTGATCTACCTTCTCACCTACCCATCTCTGTTAAAGGGAACTCCAACTTTCCAGACTCTCAGGCTGCGTAATGCCAGGATTCCTGAATCCTCCCTTTGTCCTCCAACAGTCAATCCTGTTGGCTCTACCTTCAGCCTATATCCAGAATCAATCATCTTGTCATTGTCTCCCTTGTTAACACCCCAGTCCAACCATGAAATCTCACATGGAGTGTTGAAATCATTTACTAACTGATGATTCTCTCTGTTCTAGCCTTCCTGCAGCAGTTTTCTTAGCACCAAGATGCTTCTAAAACATCAAATCAGATTATACTATTCTGCAATAGCTCTGTGGTAAATTGTGTCAATGGTTTAAAATATCCATTACCCTTCTCTAACAGATGATTATATTTCCCTACCCCACTAATGCTGGGTTTGGTCATGTGGTTTGCTCTGGACAATGTCACAGAAGCCCAAATTGTTTGTGTCATTTCTGGGGGGAGTCTTATAAGAGCCAACACATGGTTGACCATATTGTCTCTATTGCATCTGCTGGAGGGAGAACAATGTGCAGAGAGACTGGATGCAAGAGTAACACCGCTGTAATGCAGCCACAGCTAAGCCATCGTGGGCAAAGAAATAAAAGTCTATTGGTCTAGGCCTCTGAGATTGAGGGATCCTTGTTTACCATAGTATAAATTTGCTAATCTGACTAAAACAGGTTCTTTTAAGTCTTTACAAAATACAAGAAGATCCCAAACAATTTCCACACACAAATCTCTTACCATACAGAGCTCATCTCTTACAACCAGCCTTCCTGTCACTCCATCGACTCCAGTCATGCTTACTTCCTTACTCTGCCTTGAAAATGCAGACAAGCTCTTGCTTGTCTTCCTCAAGAATTCAGTTCTCCCAGATACCCAGTTGCCTCTTTACCCTAAGATTTTCAAGTCTTTTGACAAATGACACCTCCACCCCACTTTTTTTTCTCTTTAACCTGTAGTTAATGGTATGTTTTATATTTCACTTATTTCACTCCTTCATTTCTGCATCTCCACCCTAGAATGTAAGCTCTATGGGCACATAGGACTCTCCGTCTGACACTCCTGTTATCTCCAGCCCCTAGAACACAGCCTGGCATATGGTAGAACACAGTAGATATTTCTTTAAAGAACAGATCTCAGATGTGCAGGAGGGAGCTAAGATTCCAGATTCATCCCACAGCCTCTTTCTCCAATTTTCCATTCATGTGATTCTAATTATTACCTAATAACCTTCTGAGACATTCTTCTTCCTGCTTCAGTTAGCTCATCTCCGGTGTTTGCAAATAAGAATCTTGCTATCACACCCCCCAATCTGCCTATCTACGTCCTCCTCAGAGAGAATGCCTTATGTTCAATGTTAACATCCCAACACATACTATGGAGGTAACACAACATGGGAATTCAATATGTATATCATAAATTAACTTATTCTAATCTGAATAACCAAATACCACAGCATTTGTTTATTTAGTGCCACAGCTTTGACGACATAAAAGACCCAATATGAAATCCAATGAGAGCGTTAAGTGTTTGACATACACATATCTTATTCTCATTGGCCCTAAACACTTTGTACAACACCAACTTCCAAACTCCTTAATAATTGAAATGATTTTTTATGAGATTTAAAGGTAGCAACACCATTTCAAAAGAATGATAAAACCACCAGTCATGGTGGCCCACACTGTAATCCCAGTAGCATGGCTCAGGAGGCTGAGGCGGGAGGATCATGAGTTCAAAGTTAGCCTCAGCAACTTAATGAGCTGGGTGGGTGGCACATGCCTATAATCCTTAGTGGCTCAGGAGGCTGAGGCAGGAGGATCACAAGTTCAAAACCAGCCTTATCAACGTAGGCCCTAAGAAACTCAGAAAGACCTTGTCTCTAAGATTTTATATATATTATAGCTAGGGATGTGGCTCAGTGGTTAAATGCCCCTGGATTCAATCCCTGGTACCAAAATAATAATAATAATAATAAATAATACTGAGGTTCATTGCCACACTGCTGTAAAAATATCTATTAAAATACAGCACAGCATTTTCACAATTTACAGAAGCCTTTTTGAGGTTTGTTTTATTAATGCATTATAGTTATACATGATATTAGAGTTCATTTTAATTAATTATATAAGCATGGGACATATTATTTTTGAGAAAGTAGTTGTTATCCTGCAAGAAGCAAATCTGGAAAACACTACTATGGGAGGGAATATCTAAGACACTCAGAAAATGTAGAACCTTGCTCTGACCAATACGTTTAGAAAATAATTCTAGTTTGGCAGCAAACTGATGAGCAAGACAGAAGAATAGCCCAGGCATGGGATGCTGAAGATGTAAGCAAACCAGAGCACTAACGTGGGACGAGGTGAAAACACAGATTTCAGAGGAAGCACACCAGAAGCACAAATATGCTCAAGTTCTGAACTTGGGTGAGTGGATATCAGCAATGCCACTGTTAGAAAGTGGTGTGGTGGAGGGAGGAAACCACTTGCCCTACAGGCACAAAATTCTGTGGTCCTAGAATATATTCATCTAATATATAATATTTTCTTATGTAAAAACTCAGACTTTCTCATGGCCAAAGTTCTATGCAAATATTAATAAACAAATCCTATTTGTGGAGTTTAATTTTTTTTTTTCCATCTGAACTTCAATCATCTCCGGGTTCTACTTACCCACAAGGCCTATAGGTGAATACAATGTAACTCTCTTCATCACCTCTTTCAATGAATGTCACGCAGGTGTGCTTTTCCCAGTGCCTCATGGCCTGCTTGAACATGGCTCTCTGGCTGCCTGGAAAAAAATGGCACGACTTTAATACAATGGTGTCCACTCCAGGGAGGAGTGCTTTGTGCTGGCTCCCCCATCCTGAGCTAGGCGGGCAATTCAGAATGCCATTGTTATCACTAAACAAAGAGTACTAGCTTATAGCACCCCAGATGAGTCATTATTAAGAATCAACACTCACTTTATAATCAGAAGGTCAAGGCTCTCTATCTCTACAAATATGTGTGTACAAGGCTCTATAGATGGTGTATACATTCTTCCTGTCAGTTGAAGAGAGATCAGCTTCCAGATTTAATAGGCGCATTTGAAGCTCAGTTTAAAAACCACAACATTTCTTAGACTCTTAGGGTAAAGATATTCTTTTCCAAGTTTCAAAGATATTCTAAGCTAGTAACCTAGGTTAAGGGAGTGTTTTTCCAAGTTTGATTGAATACTATGGTTGCTATATTCCTATTCTATAAAAACGCACACTTAATCTGCATGGTAATTGTGTTTCTTTATCAAAACAGACACTCTGGGAATATCTTACCAGTAAAGTTGCCTCCTATAACATAAGGAATAACACCTCCAGGCCATATTCTTTCAGTTCTTGATGTAGCAGCTCTGGGAACTCGATTTTTCTCATTTTGCCCTGAGAATTTTAGAGGTACTTTTCCCTTAACTGTGGTGTTTTGCTCCAAGCCTGCAGTGACATTTAAAACATTCTGTGAAACAGAAGTCCTCTGTCAGGGAATCATTTACCTCTTAAAGGACAAAAGTTGAAATGTCTTATTTACATATTTGAATAAATATGCCTGAAGTCAAAATTCATTTTTAAAAAACTTTAGTTATATTACATAGCTTATAAAAGCACTAAAATATTTAAGTATTTCATATCCAAATACCATTTCTTAATGCTCTATAAATGAATTTTGAAGAATTTTCATACATCAGTACACAGCAGGTAGAATTCACACAGGCATATAAGCCAGAAAAAAAATGGTTTTATATTTTCTATTTTACTAACTCACTACCAATTCTCCCCCGCAAAAATAAAATAGATGTTGTTTAATAAAGTCATGTGGTACTCAAGACTCTTCTTATTCTGGCTAAATCCCTCATACTTTAAATCAAAATTAATATTCTATAATATGGTCTAAAATTATGAATATTACATTATATTGATAATCAACAAAATAACATAAAAACAGATGTGCTCTTGACTCCTGTGGACACTCAGCCATCTCCATTCCAGTTTCCCCTGAATTCTTCACCACGTATCAGCATGACTCAGAGGTAGGTACCTCAAGAGCAGGCTCATATAAAATGCATTCTCTCTGGAGCAGCTTCCAAGTCTAGTCTTTGACTTTTCTTGGTGGTCTTTCATAATAGTTTCAGTTACTGTTTTGTTTTTCATAAATTTACATGATTTTTTTTATATTCATCTATCATTGTTGATACAAATGCTTTTTCACTAGAATATGTTTTGACATAACAAGTATTAAATGCGTGCTCCCTGTACCTATGTCTGTCCTGGGGCAAAGCATCTTTGCTTAGGAAAATTATTACTTGAAAGCACTTCGAAAATTTAATTATTAATCCATCAATTTAAGAGATGTTAGAATATAAGCATGAATAAAGGACTTTAAAAAACTAAAATCCAAAAACAGAATTTAATAACTTCATTAAATATTTACTAATTATAAAACCAGAAAGTAGTTTATTTGAATGTCTTAAATGTATGCTTCATGGTCAAAAACACATTACCTTTTCAATGTAAGAAATTAGTTTGTCAATTTAAGTGACTTATTTAAAAAGAAATAGTTATGATATTTTTCCATTTGATTAAAATTGATATAGCTTCTTGATTTATTAAAATATCTTGCTGTGATACTCAATTGACTGGAAATAAGTATAAACAAAATAAATACCTAATACATTTGAAATAGAAACTTAAAATAAGTTAAAAGAACATTTCAAATTTTTCAAATTAAGTTCTACAATCCTTATATCATATATTGGCTAACAAAACTAAATAAAGAAAGGACTCTTTCTCAGCATATATTCTTTACAAACTTCATATCATAATGGCACACTGATTTTAATTAACCAAACTTCTATGAGTATAATATTTACTGTACATCAAGTCAAGCGTCTGCAACTTTAAACATTGATATACCAGAGCCAATTCTTCTTATCCTGTCTATGAGTTGATAGAGGGCCCCACGTTTCTTTGACATACCATGGTCACCAAGTCCACCTTAAAGAATACAAGAAAACACTTGAGTTACACTCAATGTATTTTCAAGTTCTCACAAATAAACAATAGTAATATGCTATACTGGTTTCCTCTGGACATCCTTTCTTTGATCTTAACGTGTTAGAGTTATGGATATCCATGACTCCTTGTGTAAGGTAAAAAATCTACAGCAACAAATGTTGCTAACTAAAAATAAGGATGTGTGGGGCATTCAGAGAGCAATCTGAATCATGACTTTATTTGGACATCATGGCAATTCATTCATCTATTGATAATTTGAAGAATTTTCTTCACTGTGACCATGACATCACATAATGTTATATGTAATAACAGCAAGTTGTTCTGCTCTACTGATTGTATTTCAGCTATTTCCTCTATGCAAACTGGATATTTTTATATCCCAGTAGCACAAGTTTTGCTCCAAAGTATTGATAATTTTTGAAAACTTTTTAATACATTTTATAATATATTCAATTACATTTTTTAAAAATGTCGTTTTAAAAAAATCAAGTTTCTCCAATTAATTTTATTTTGGAATAAATTTGGAATTAGAAGAAAATCACAAGAACCTAAATGGTGTTCAATTGAAAATGCATCCCATTACATTATGTAATTTATAAAATTTATGAAAACAGATCTAAAGAATATTAAAGTTCAAAAGGAAGAGGAGAGAAGAGAACTAAGAAAATATGTCTTTAATAAAAATTACTGACAAAGACTTTAAAAGATAGGTTTCTGTCCTAAATCAGAAAGCAGAGCTTTTGAGAAAAATCTCATTCCAGGGCTTTTAGAAAATGCAGCTCTCAATTTTGTCCTCTATATCCCCTAATCTCCTTGAATTTTAACAGATAAATAAAAAAGAGGTATCACTGAGCAAACAATCAATACAACAACTATCAACATCAGAACATATTCAGATGAATTTGGACCACTGAGCATCTATGGTTCATAAAGGCTGAAATTGAAAGACAGGCTGAAATTCATGAAGTCAACAAACTATGCTAAGACTTTGGACAATTTCCTTCCAATATCAATTTCCCTTCAAAATTAGTTAATATTAAATATAATAGCCTAGGTTAAAGCTAAAAATACTATAATAAAATTTACTATCGTATAAAAAGGAAAAATCAAATAAGTCCTTATATGGCAAATAAGTTATAGGGCTTGTTCACTGAGAAATAATCTGCCTAATTATTTGCATGACATGGTCACATTTTTGCTGTGCATCTTGAGAAAAATTTTTGAAATTTTTTCACTGAACATTTTAAAAAGATGAGGTCATACTGAAATGTATTCATTCCTAAGCAGTTACGAGAAACATTTTTAAAGTATGTCATCTATGTGTTTAAAATGACCCTTAGGTAGCAACTGTATTTATATTACACAGACCTAAAATACCTGTAAATAAACATAGAAGGGACTTTGTGAGAAAAAAGAAATGTCTTTTTTAATATGAAGATAATTATAATGACTAGAGTTGTTATAAAATTGGAAAAACAGCATTTCAAGACAAAGGCAATAATGTCTTGAATAATATTTTAAGTCATTTTTAATAATTTTATAGCTGTTGAAATAAAATTCTGCAGAGGAAATTTATTGAAATAGAAAAGGGGAAATGGTTATTTCTCCACATATTCAAAAATAATGAAAATATGCAAGTTAAATATTTATGGGAAAAATTCAAAGTTTAAAATTAGGAGAAGAGAAATATAGTTAGCACAAATTATTTAACAAGAAAGAAAAAGAGAATAAAAATAAGATATAGGATATCTCACATTTTTAAAACTTCCTCTAAGTAGTGCAAGCTACCACTAAATTTTCAAATGTGTGTACCTTTCATACATACATTTACAATAAATATTTCCATTATTAACAGAGTAAGTTTTAGTCTGCATATTTAATATAGTGTTATTATCTTTTATAACTATACTACCTCAGAATTTAACTCTAAATTAAATAACAAAATTAAATCATTGTATTAGAAAATTTTAAATCACATAGAATTAATGGCTACAAAATAATGAAGGAAGAGAGTTAAAAAAATGACCTAAATAAATCTTAAAGCAAATGAAAATTTTAATATTAGCCGAAAATACAACTTCCAATAAAACTAGGATTTTGCTATGTGATAATATTTCTCTACTCTTCAGAATAAAATGCCTCCATGGCAATGTTAAATGGGATACAGCAGCTGGAAAATCTGCCAGTGGACACGTTGAACAGGAATGTTCTATCTATGATTCCACTGTAAAGCAAGATTCCATTCCCCCAACATTGGTGCATATTTCAGAAAACATGGTTGCTATATATAAAACAAAGGCCATGCCTACTATTCTTAAATAGTATGTACTATTATTTTCAATAAATTCCTTAGGGTTTATCATATAGATTTCTTGTTTTAAATAATTTTCTTAAATGTGATAATGCTATTTTCACTACATAGGACAAAGTCCTTATTCTTAGAAAATGTATACTAATCACCCTGTATTAAGTGTTTTATATATTCTGCCATTAATTTCAAAATGTTTTGTACACATTTGTACATGTATGTGCACACACAGAGCAAATGTAGTAAACTGTTAACAATTGTTGAATCTAAGACATACCATGCTGATGTTTCTACTTGCACTATCCTATGGACTTTTTCGTGTTTGAAATTTGCCACAATAAAAAAGTTGCAAAAGCAGTAAATTGGGCAAAGTGATATTGATTTACAGTAACATCTTTTTAGGTCTAATATATATATTTGTCTAATAGATATCAGACAGGAACTATGTATTTGATTTCCATGGAAAAGAAAAAATACAAAATTAATAAAGGGGATGGTAATGCAATGACAAATGACATCAAATACATTTTTTAGCTATAACTACAAAAAGATATTCTATTCTTTTAGCCTTAAAATTCTTCTCCAAAATAGAACACATATTAAAAATCATAACATGAAAATATAACTAATTTTTAAATTTTAATAAAAATATTTTAATATGAGTATTTAAATAATATTTAATAGAGTTCAATTCTTATATGGTCATAATTCAAATTTTAAGAACAACTAAAATGAAATCCTCTCTTGGGGTTTTCAAAAAAGTTATATAAAAATTTCACATATCCATACCAGTAGATACATAGATTCTTCTAAATAAGCTCCTATATAATTATTTAAAGAATAATTTACATTTTGAAACTGTATATCAAGTGGAAAGCAATAGAAGACTATGAAATTTGTCCTACAAGAATTGAATTCTGTTCCTGACCTAGCCACTTATTTGTCACAATAAGAAAGCTATACATCCTTCTAAACTTCAGTCTCCTCATCTGTTAATTGTAATCACTTTAGTACCAACCTTCAGAGGTTTGTTATGAGATTCAAGAGTTAATATCTGCAAATCACTTAAACTATGCCTGGTACGTAGTAAAACACTAAAATAAGTTTAATAAAATGAAAACTATAAGTAAAATGTCTAGATATATGAATTTCTGTGCAAGAAATCAAAGTTGTTCCATGGGACATTAAATATGATCAAAAAAATATTCATTGCATGCCAGGAGTATGTATTCTTCAAAATGAACAAAAAATTACTCAAATAGCCATACCTGTGGTATGTCCAAGTTTTCCAAAGGGGTTCTGTGTCAGGTCAATTGTCCTATCTATTTGAAAGATATTTAAGTCTTCATCATCTAAGGCAATATCGCCCCAAAATACAGCTAAAAAAGAAAAGTTGAATTAAAATGTAAAATATTTCATGGTGAAATCAATGTAAACAAAACTAATTAGAAAAACATTGCTGAAGTAATATTAACTGAACATATTGGACTTGTTACAGTATAATATGAGTCACATATTACAAAGAGATGAGCCCATTTTTTTTGTTTGTTTACTTTGCTGTTTGTGATGAGAGAAGGAAAGACTTCCTTGATTAAGATGGTCACTGATTTATGGGGAGTCCTAAGGAAAGCAAAATTAACAATCATGAGCTAATCTGAAAATGTGAAAACTAAGAACATCCACATCTTCTGTGGATATCTGTAGCCAGCTTCAGTTCTTCAATAACAGGTAAAAAGAGTAGTAACAACTAAACCATGTGCTATGAAAATTTCATAAAACAAGGTACGATCGAGACAAAAGAATATTGTGCTTTTATAGCAACTCATTCATCACATTTCATAGATTTATGATGCATTTTTCTAAAGATGGTATTGCCTTTGAGTCTCTGTAAAATGATGCATTACTATCAAAAATAATACTTACGTCAATATTAATTTAGGCAACAAGTAGGTACCAGGGCTTGATTTTTACAGAGAAATATAACATAATTCATATTTTCAGGAGCCTCAAAATCATTACTACAACCTGGAAAAAAAGACTATAAAATGCTTCATTCTACTGTATAAAACAAATCACTATACCATGATAATATAATGGAGAGTTGTTTATAACTAAAATAAAAATTTATCTTTCAAGGTCAGAAATATATACTAAAATAATGAGACAGCCTCCTTTTTAAGTTTAAACTAACCCAACTGATCCCTTAGTACTGCCAGAAGTCACAATAGAATAACTTTAGGGAGCACCACAAACTTAAGAGAAAATATAAATTGAACATGACACAGTAAGGAGATTGAAGATGGCAGATTAGAGGAAGGCTGCATTTCTAGATGCTCTTTGGCTCAGGAATCAAGCACCAGGAGTACTGCTTCTTAGAGACATAGGTGAAAGGGGAAATTCACTAAAAACTTCATATCAGATAGAGTCTGTCTGAGACTCAGAAATCCAGGTACACTGAACAATGAAAAAGAAAAGATACATTGGATCCAAGATAGTTGTGGCAGCAGAAATGGCAAAAGAACTGGTTCTCCCAGAAGGGAGAGAAACACAAAAGACAAATTTGGCATGGCGAAACCTGTAGATCACAGAAGCAGTCTGAGTGTGGCTGAGAGACTTCACAATGAACTGGTGTTTTAAAAGTGCTCTGTGTCTCCACTGGCCAGCAGAAAGCTGAGACAGGGAGCTTCAGGAGATCATAGCAAATGTTGCCATACTGTCCCGGAAAGCATCTACATGTGAACGAGGGTGTACCTGGCAGAATGTGAGTGAAATAGGCACAGAGAAGATTGTACCCAGAAAAATTCAAGTCAGTAATACAGAGGGGAATGCAAATTGCTTTCACTTTGAGTCTGACAGTTCATGTAACTAGCTGAAGATGGTTGGGAAACTAAACAGGTAAGCATGGATACATTCAGAGTCTAAGCCTGGGCAGACAGTGTATTTGGGCACTGGAGTGTGAGATCCATGGAGGCTTGGTTCCTGTGAGTAAGTTCTTGGGAGACTTCTGGAATCTAGACTCAACAGAGATTCACATCTTCCCAGTCTTAGGAGCGTGTTGATCTAATCTCTCCAGAGCAAATACCACCAACAAAGCTCCTAAGGACGTATTAGTGATCATCTCCAGCCAACAGAACATCCCACTTGGAACTCTGCTGTAGTCCCCCACTGGGAGTGCCTGCATCTCGTTTCTCTGCACAAAACTCCAAATGACAATACTTCCCATTCCATACTACCTTTAACTGCTGAAAAGGGAAGCTGAGAACTATTTCAACCAGCTTCAATTTTAGGCCACTCCAACTGGCAGCTTTATGAGCAACACAGAAAGAAGGAGGGGTTATAACAACACCCAGACCTTGGTGTTCTCTCTCTCCCCCTCCTTCTCTCTCCCCCTCTCCATCGCCCCCCTCCTGAAACATAGCCGCCCCCCCCCAAAAAAAAAAATGGAAAGGATAATAGGCCAGAGTCAGTGACCATCCATCCCCATAAACAGATTTGATTACCTCGGTGGAGACAATTCTTTCATTTTTTATTAACACTCTTTCTTTCTTTCTTTCTTTCTTCCCTCCTCCATCTCCCCTCTTGTTGTGCTGCTGGTTGGTTTGTGGATATATATATCATATATACACATATTTGTTTCTTTTTTCTTATTTTTTAGCACTTTTTATGATAGTTATTTTTCCTTGTGTTTTGAGGGTTAGAATTTTTGTTTATTTGTTTTGGCTTTATTTTTACTCTTGTTTCTCTTTCTCTCCTTTCTTCTCCCAGTTAGAAAAATTCTCTTGTTCTCATTCTCTTCCCTTTACTTTTTTTTCTGTTGTTTTTGTCTTTTGTGCTTCTTTAAATCCATTACTTGTTACATCTCTTCTGTGTTCTTTCTGCTCACATTTTGACCGTTATAAACACTGTTAGTTCCCCATCACATTTTTCTTTTGCTTGAATGAATGTACTTTTACAATCCTTTAGAACTATTTGGTTTATATAACACTTACCCCACTATTAATATTACTGCAATTATTAGTACTGTGGATGGCATACTTGACATCTAGTGTTTACTTCAATATCAGATCTAGTTCATGGTTATTCATTATTTTAGCTGTTGGCAATTGCTGACCTTACCATTCCTGATGTTTGTGGTAATTAGTGCTTTAGATGTGATAGTAGTTATTCATTTGCTCAAGTTGTCCCCTTTTCCGTAAGGTGCTGGCACCTGTAAGCACTACATGTTCACAGGGTAGAGACTCTGCTGCTGAACCAAACCCAACCAGGAAAGAGCTCTCCTTGATCCACACAGAAATTAACCACACTCAAACTTCAAGGATATCTCGTTACAAAGTATAAAAGAGACAAAACCCACAAATCAATGACTAGGTCCCAAGCAGGAATGGATAGGTGGTTCTTCAGGCCTCATTCATAGATATCTACTTCTATAGGAAAAAAAAGAAAAAAAAAAACCAGAAAGAATTAACAAAAAAGTTGTGAATACCACACCTATGAGTGGCCTCAATATATATTACTACATCACTTCACAAGAGGACTGAACCTTAAAAGAACCATGTGTAAGAATGGAAGAGAAATCCATACTACCAGATGCAGAAAACCTAAAACACAAACAAAAGAAATATGAAAAAAAAGGTAATACAAAATGCCATAAAGTTTATAATTCACCAGCAACTGACTTCAAAGTTATTAAAGTGGATAAAATATCAGATAAAAAATCTGATAATAAATAAATCAGGATTTATCCAAGATGGTAGAATAGGAGGTGGTCACGTTCCTAGCTGTTCCATGGAGTGAAACCAAGAAAGCAGATAGGCAGCTTCTCCACAAAGTGGGTGAGCAAAAAAAGTAGGAGATAGACTTTACTGGGACTTGAAACTGGACATTCAAACCAGACCAGGGACACATGAGGTTGGATATGATGAAATAAGGAAAAAAATCAGCAGCCCCACAACCACTGCCACAGCTGGGCCAGAAGCACCAGCCCAAACTATCTCTTCTTGAGCATAGTGGAGGGCTGAGGGAATTAAGGAAACCCACATTTTTGGGAAGCCCAAGGCATGTTTCAGTACAGAGTGTTTAGAGACCAAGGACATTGCCAAACAAACCTGAAAGATGCTCTGCAGGTTAATTCATGATATTACCTCTCTCACTCCAGCAATCCAGAGGGTGGAGCATCACTCTCCAGACCCCCTACCTAAAACTGCCGACAAGAGAAGCTGAGCATATTTTTAATGCAAATGGAATAAATTCTTCAACTTTTCATCAAGATTTTTAATTTTTTTAATTTACTTTTTTTCTCTGATTAATTGTGACCTTGATGGTACATGGACATTTATAAAATTTCATTTTTTTTCTAATTTCTAGAATTTCTGGAGACATTTATTTTTCATGGATCAGTTTGTTATGAACTAGGATATTTGATTAGTATATTTTAGTTTTGTTTTGTATTCTTTTATTTTTAACTTTTTAAAATTTTATATATATATTTTGTCCTACCTATGTTTCCCTTGATTCTCTTTTCTTCTGCTAATAGCCAATCTCTATTTTTCTCTTTCACTCTTCCTTTAATATTTTACTTCTGGTTTCTCTCCTCCTCCCTAAAAATCATCACATCCTATGTCACTTCTGTTCTCTCAATGTCCATTATTTGAAAGTGTAAACCCTTTTGCAAACTTGCTGTTTTTATTATAGGCAATAACTGATCATATCACTTCTGTTTATTGTGATAATTAACATTGTAAAAGTCATAGTAGGAACTATTTGGTTTAATGCTGTATATTGCTTGCATTGGTTGTTATTATTTGTCTCCTCCAAAACAGTGAGGTACTGGAAATGTTCAGGGACACTATAAATCTACAGGGTAGAAACTGTACTGCCTCAGATCCATACTGTTTTAGGGGAAAACAAACAACATAAAAAAGCAAGAGAATAAATTGCCCCAAACAAACTAACATACTCTAATAATAGAATCCATCAACACCAACTGGAAAAAATGTAAGAGGAGTATAGAATGTACATTGTTAAACTAATTTGTGAAGTAAAGGATAGTATAATGAATGAAATGGAAGTGAAAGATCATTTTAATAAAGAGTCAGAGATTCTTAAAAAAAGCTGAAATACTCAAAATTAATGAAATGATTTTTAAAAATTCAATAGAAAGCATCACCAACAGATGATATCACTTGGAAGACAGAACCTCAGGCAATGGAGACAAATTATGTAATTTTGAAAATAGAGTCGACCATGGAGAGAAGATGATAACAAACCATGAAAAGAAATATGGGATAACATGAAAAGACCAAATTTAAGATTTATTGGGATATTTTTAATGAAATAATATCAGCCAATTTCCCAAATCAAAAGAATGAAAAGGAAAATCAAACACAAGAAGCTTATAGGATATCCAAATGTACAAAATTAAAACAGACACATACCAATGCACATTATAATGAAAATGTCTAGCATCCAGAATAAGGATAGCATTTTAAAGGCTGTGAGAAAAAAATATATATAAGATTACTTATGGGGGAAACCAATTAAATCTCAGCTGATTTCTCAATCTAGACCCTGAAAGCTGGGAGGTCCTGGAATAACATATACCAAGGTCTGAGAAAATGGAAGCCAATCAAGAATTCTATAAGCAGCAAAATTAAGCTTCAGATTTGCTAAGGAATTAAAAAACTTCCATGATAAGCAAAAGTTAGAATAATTCACAACTAGAAACCCTGCACTAAAGAATATTCTCAAAATATTCCACAAAGATGAAATTTTTAAAAAGTTAAAAACAACAAAGGGAGGAACTACACAAAAGGAATAGTCAATCAAAGGAGAAACTAATTCAAATTAAAAACTATAAATAAACCAAAATTACCAGGAATACAAATCATATATCAACAATAATCATGAACATTAATGGCCTAAACTCATCAAAAGCAAAGAGTGGCAGATTAAATTAAAAAACAATACCCAACCACATGCTATCTCCAAGAGACACCTCATAGACAAAGACATCCACAAACTGAAGGTAAAAGGATGGAAAAAATATATCACTCACATGAACAGGGTTTCAGTCCTCACATCAGATAAATTGGAATTCAAGTCAAAGTTATGCAGAAGGAGAAAAGAAGGATATTTAATACTGCTCAAGGAAATTATACCTCAACAAGACATAACGATAATAGATATTTATTCCCCAAACAATGGAGCACCTATGTACATCAAACAAATTCTTCACAATTTCAAGAATCAATAGACTGGGCTGGGGATGTGGCTCAAGCGGTAGCGCTCTCACCTGGCATGCGTGCGGCCCGGGGTTCGATCCCTAGCACCACATACAAACAAAGATGTTGTGTCCGCTGAAAACTAAAAAATAAATATTGAAAAATTCTCTCTCTCTCTCTCTCTCTCTCTCTCTCTCTCTCTCTCTTAAAAAAAAAAATCAATAGACTACCACACAATAATACTGGGTAACTTTAACACACCTCTCTCACTATTGGATAGATCCTCCAAACAAAAACTAAACAAAGAAACTATAGAACCCAGTAATATAATCAATAATTTAGACTCAACACACATAGAATACTCCTTCCATCAAAGTATGAATACACTTTCTTAGAAGCACACAGATCCTTCTCTAATGTAGACCATATCTTGTGCCACAAAGCAACTCTTAGTAAATATAAAAAATTAGACATAATACCCTATATTCTGTCACTGGAATGAAATATTGGAATGAAGTTAGCAATCAATGATAGAATAAAAAGTAGAAGCTACTCTAACACCTGGAGACTAAATAATACGCTATTGAAGAGCTAATGGATAGCAGAAGAAATCGTGGATGAAATAAAAAAAATACTTAGAGGGAAACATGAAGAGTGATACAACATATCAAAATCTCCTGGACACTATGAAGGCAGTGCTAAGAGGAAAGTTCATTGCATTGAGCTCATTCATTAAGAGAATAGAAAGTCAACAAATAAATGACCTAACATGACATCTCAAAGCCCTAGAAAGAGAAGAACAAATCAACAAAACAAGAAGTAGAAAACAAGATATAATTAAAATCAGAGGTGAGATCAAAGAAATTAAAACAAAACAACCAATTGAAAAAAAATGACAAAACAAAAATTTGGTTCTTTGAAAAAATAAATAAAATTGATAAACCTTTAGCCACACTAGTGAACAGAAAGAGAGAAAGAAAAAACTTAAGTTAAATTTCAGGATGAAAAAGAAAATATTACAATGGACATTACTGAAATACAGAAGACAATCAAACTATTTTGAAAATTTATCCTCCAATTAAATAGAAAATCTT
Source organism: Marmota flaviventris (assembly GCF_047511675.1). Lineage (NCBI taxonomy): Eukaryota > Metazoa > Chordata > Mammalia > Rodentia > Sciuridae > Marmota > Marmota flaviventris. The sequence continues at coordinate 159,335,287 of NC_092500.1, forward strand.
GAAGACACTGACAAATTTCTAGAGACATATGACCTACCAAAACTGAATCAGGAGAACATACACAATTTTAAAAGATCCATCTCAAGCAATAAAATAGAAGATGCCATCAAAAGCCTACCAACTAAGGAAATCCCAGAATTAGATGGATTCTCAGCCAAGTTCTACAAGAATGTCAAAGAAGAATTAAAACCAATACTTCTCAAATTATACCATGAAATTGAAAAGGAGGGAACCCTTTCAAACTCATTCTATGAAACTAGAGTATCATTCTGATACCAAAAGCAAACAAAAACATATCAAGGAAAAAAAGCTTCAGAACAGAGATGAACAGAGATGCAAAAATTCTCAACAAAATTCTGGCAAATTGCATACAAAAACATTAAAAAGATAGTGCACCACGATCAAGTGGGGTTCATGCCAGAGATGTAAAGTTGGTTCAACATACATAAGTATGTAATTAAATGTAATTAATCAGATAAATAGACTTACAGATAAGACTCATATGATCATTTCAATAGATAAGGAAGAGGCATTTGACAAAATACAGCACCCATTCAGAACACTAGGAAAAATAAGAAATAGTAGGAACATACCTCAATATTGTAAAAGCTATATATGATAAACCAAAGCCAACATCATTCTAAATGAAGAAAAATTGAAAGCTTTTCTAAGAACTGGAACAAAACAAGGATACCCTCCTTCACCATTTTTATTCAGCATTGTCCTTGAAAATCTAGCCAGAACAATTATACAGAAGAAAGAAATTGAACGGATACAAATAGGAAAAGAAAAACTCATACTATCATTATTTGCTAATAACAAAATTCTATTTTTAGAAGATCCAAAAAATTCCACGAGAATACTTGTAGAACTAATAAATACATTTAGCAAAGTAACAGAATATAAGATTAAATCAAATGTGTTCCTATACATCAGTGATAAATCCACTAAAAGAGAAATTAGGAAAACTACCCCATCCACAATAGCTACCCCATCCACAAAATAAAATAAAATATTTGAGATTAAATCTAGTAAAAGAGGTAGAAGTCCTCTATAATGAAAAATACAGAACATTAAAGAAAGAAACTGAAGAAGACCTTAGAAGATGGAAAGGTTTCTCATGCCCTTGGAAGTCAAAATGTCAAAATGGCTATACTACCAAAAGCATTATATATATTTAATGCAATTCCTATTAAAATCCCAGTGACATTCTTCATAGAACTAGAAAAAACATTTATGAAATACATTTGGAAAAATAAGAGACCCGAATAGCTAATGAATCCTTAGCAAGAAGAGTAGAGCAGGAGGCATCACAATACCAGACCTGAAATTATACTACAGAGCCATAGTAACAAAAATGGCAGGGTATTGACATCAAAACAGATATGTAGACCAATGGTAGAGAATAGAAGACCCAGAGACAAAACCACATATCTACAGTTTTTATCTCATACTAGACAAAGGTGCCAAAAACATACACTGGAAAAAAGACAGCCTCTTCAACAAGTATTGCTGGGAAAACTGGAAATCCTTACGTAGCAAAATGAAATTAAACCACTATCTCTCACCCTGCATAAAATTCAACTCAGAGTAGATCAAGGACTTAGGAACTAGAACAGAGACTCTATGCCTAATAGAAGAAAAAGTAGGCACAAATCTCCACCATGACAGCTTAGGAAATAACTTCCTTAATAAGACTTCTAAAGCACAAGAAATGAAATCAAGAATCAATAAATGGGATGAGGTGGTGCACGCCTATAATCCTAGCAGCTGAGGAGGCTGAGGCAGGAAAATCGTGAGTTCAAAGCCAACCTCAGCAATTTAGCGAGGTGCTAAGCAACTCAGTGATACCCAGTCTCAAAATAAAATACAAAAAGCCTGGGTATGTGGCTCAGTTATTAAGTGCCCCTGTGTTAAATGCCCAGTACCCGCCCCCCCCAAAAAAAATTGTGATGGAATCAAACTAAAAAGTTTCTTCACAGCAAGGGAAACAATAGCATGAAGAGAGAACTTACAGAATGGGAGGAAATCTTTACCACACACACCTCAGATAGAGCACTAATCTCCAGGATATATATATGACCTCAAAAAACTCAACAACAAAAAATAAATAAATAACCCACTCAATAAATGGGCAAAGGAATAGAACAGGCACTTCACAGAATAAAGATAACCAATCAACAAATATGTGAAAAATGTTCAACATCTCTAGCAATTAGAGAAATACAAGTCAAAACTACACTGAGATTCCATGTCACTCTAGTCAGAATGGCAATTATCAAGAATACAAGCAAAAATAAATGTTGGTGAGGATGTGGGGGGAAAGGTACACTTATATATTGCCAGTTGGACTGAAAATTGGTGTGAATACTATGGAATGCAGTATGGAGATTACTCAGAAAACTAGGAATGGAACCACCATTTGACCTAGTCATCAGTCCACTCTAGGTTTGTACCCAAAGGACTTAAAATTAGCATATTACAGTGCTATAGCCACATCAATGTTTATAGCCATTCAATTCAAAATAGCTAAACTATGAAACCAACCTAGATTCCCTTTAACAGATGAATGTATAAAAAAATTGTGGTGTATATATATACAATGTAATATTACTTAGCCTTAATGAAGAATGAAATTGTGGAATTTGCTGGTAAATGCATTGACTTGGAGAATATTATGCTAAGCAAAATAAGCCAATCTCAAAGAATGAAAGGCTGAATATTTTATCTGATATGTGGATGCTAATTCACAATAAAGGGGGTAGGGGAAATAGAGGTACTATGGGATAGACAGAGGGCAGTGAAGGGAGAGGAGTAGGTGTGGGGTAGGCATGATAATAGAATTCATCAGACATTACCACCCTATGTGCATATATGATTACACGACCTGTATGACTCTACATCATGTACAACCAGAATAATACTCCATATATGTATGATATGTCAAAATGCATTCTACTGTCATGCATAACTAATCAGAACAAATCTTAAAAATGAAAACTTTACCTTATGAATTTTGAAGAACTATTTCTTTACCCTATTGATCTTTATTATATTTTTGTTTCACATTTAATTTGTATTTTCGTTTTTATTATCTCCTCACTTCTACTTGGTTTGTATTTATTCTTATTTTTATTATTCTTTATAATTTTTGGTTTTTATTAATTTTTTATTTGTTTTAATTAGTTATACATGTCAGTAGAATGCATTTATGCACTTTTATATATTATACATAGATGGGATATGATTTCTCATTTTTCTGAGTGTACATGTTTTAGAATCATATTGGTAATGCAGTCACATATATACATGAAGTAATAATGTCTGTTTCATTCTACTATCTTAAATATAATACTTACATAGTGTCAATATTTTTCTTTACCAATATAAGCCCTAATAGCTATATATTTGCCTCTATTGTTTTAGTGCATGTTCCATCAGGCATGTATTATTTCCATTATAATTATTTTTTTCATTAAAGAGAGACAGAGAGAGAGAGAGAGAATTTTAATATTTATTTTTTAGTTTTCGGCGGACACAACATCTTTGTTTGTATGTGGTGCTGAGGATAGAACCCGGGCCGCACGCATGTCAGGCGAGCACGCTACCGCTTGAGCCACATCCCCAGCCCTTATTTCCATTATTACTGATTTCAAATCATTTTATAAATTCAACTAAGAATTTTTTGATTCGTGGACATCTTATAAATGTGTATTTTTAAATTTTCAAACTTAACAGAGTTTTCTAATTATTTCATGGTATTCCTTTTGGCTAAATTTATGTGTAAGAATAAAATCTCATAACCTCTGAAAAAATAAATCAAACAATATATAGTATAAAAAATAAATAAAATAATATATAGTATAAATAAAATAATATATAGTATTGATATAAAAATGAGTTCCAAGAGAACACATAAAAGCAACTGAATAAATTAAGGAAGTCAATACAGGATATGAATGAGAAATTCAATAAAGAGAAAGACACTGAAAAAGAACCAGACAGAAATCTTGAAAATGAAGCAAAAAAATATGATCAGTTGAAAGTTTCTAATAGAGTAGACCATGGTGAAATCAGAATCTCAGAGCTGGAAGACAAAGTGGCTCACCCTTGAACATTTAGATGATATCAAAGAAAAGAAGTAACCATAAACAGAATATAAAAGTATTCTTGGACAACATAATAAATAACAAATTTAAGAATCATTGGAATTAAAGAGTATTGTGTGATAGAGGCTAATGGCAAGGATACCCTCTTTAGGGAAATAATAACAAAACTTTCTAAACCTTGAGAGTGAGATGTCCATCCATATACAGAAGACATCCATAATCCCAAATAGTCAAAATCAAAAAAGAAGCTCCATATATTATAATTAAAACATATCATATGTAAGGATAGAATTTTAAAAGCCTTGTTTGGATTTAGATATGAGCTGTCCCCTCCCTGCCAAAAGCTCATGTGTGAGATAATTCAAAAAGCTTAGAGGTGAGATTACTGTATTATGAGAACCTTAATCTAATCAGTGCAATAATTCCCTAATAGGGATTGACTGAGTGGTGACTGAAGGCATGTAGGGTGTGACTAGAGAAGATGTATCCCTGTGGTTGTGATTTTTAGGGTATATATTTTATCCTTGTTGAGCATAGCTATTTCTCTCCTTCCTGGTGCCATGTCCCCAGCTGCTTTTCTCTGCCACACACTTCCACCATGCTGTTCTACCTCACTTCAGGCCCAGAGATATGGAGTCACCATCTCTGGACTGAGGACCTCTGAAACCATGAACTGCCAAATAAACTTTTCTTTCTGTATGTTGTTCTTGTCAAGTCTTTTGGTCACAGTAGTGAAAAAATCTGACCAAAACAAGCCTCCAGAAAAAAAAAAATGTCAGTTCACATTTAGAGGCAAATCAAATCAGAATTACTCCTGATTTCTTAGCACAAACTTTAAACTCCAGGAGGTCTTAGAATGATGTGTTACAAGACCTAAAAGAAAATGAATGTCAACAAAAATTGCTATAGCCATCAAAGCTATATTTTAGAATTTAATAAGAAGTAAAAACTCTCCAAGATAGGCAGAAAATAAAAGAATCTGTGACTACTAAGCCAGTACTACAGAAAATATTTAAAGAAATACTCATACAGAATTAAAAGAAAATGGACAAATCTTCTTGAAAAAGTAGCTAAGCAAAGGAAAAACAGGACAAAATTGAACCTTACAAACAATTCAATATGGCAGGAATTAATAAATATCTCTCTGTAATAGCATTAAAATATAAATAATCTCAACTTTTCAGTTAAAGGACATAGGCTGGCAGAATGTATTAAAAAACAAGATCCAACAATATATTGTTTGCAAGAGACTCACCTTCAGGCAAAGAAAGCCACAAGCTGTGAAAAGATAAGTAAAAGGATAAAAATTGATATAGCATGCAAATGAAGCCTGAAAACAAGTAGCAGCTAATCTCATATCTGATAAAGCAGACTTCAACTTTAAACAGAAGAGACAAAGGTCACTTAGTACTGGTAAAGTGGACAATCAAAAAGAAGATATAATACTAAATATGTATGGTATACCTGATTAATTTAGGTATTATCTGTTTTATGTAAAGTCTCAAATAGACCCCAGTATAATAACACTGGGTGATTTCAACACACCTCTCTCACCAATAGATAGTTATCTAGAAGTAAGCTCAGGAAAAACTCTTTAGATATAAAAAGGTATTCTAAATCACATGGAATTAACAGACATCTGCACAACGTTTTATTTAACAACAGCAGAATATACTTTCTGTTGAACTACTCATGGAACCTTTTCCAAAATAAGACCATATTTTAGGTGACAAAGCAATTCTTAACAAAATTTTTTAAAAGTTGATATAATTTCTTGTATTTTATTGGATTATAATGGAAAGGATTTATAAATCAATGTCAAAAAACCCTACAGAAACCATATAAACCATGGAAATTGAACAATACACTTTCAAATGATGAATGGGTGATAGGAGAAATCAGGGAAGAAAATAGAAAATTTGTTAGGATCAAATAAGAATAGTGATACAACATACCAGAACATCCGAGACACTATGAAGGTGGTTCTAAGAGGAAAGTTGATAAATACAAGTGCCTACTTAACAAAATGAGGAAGATTCCCCCCCCCCCCCGAAAAAAAACAACCCAATGATGATCTCATGGCCCTTGAAAGATAGGGAAAAACCAATTCCAAAACCAGTAGAAGAGAGTAAATAATTTAAGATCAGAGCCAAAAATCAGTGAAATTAAAAAGAGTTGGTTCTTTGAAAAGATAAAAAAATATTGATAAGCCCTTAGCCAAACTAACTGAAAGAAGAAAGAAAGAGAAGATCCAAATTACTAAAATTAGAGATGAAAAGAAGAAATAACCATAGATTTGACAGGAATCCACAGGATCATTAGGGACTATTTAGAAAACTTTAATAGATCAAAAAACCTAGAAGAAATGGATATGTTTGTAGATACCATATAGGACCTGCCAAAATTGAATCAAGAAGAATTATAAAACCTGAACAGACCAAAAATAACTAGCAATGAGAAGGAGCAATAATAAAAAGTCCTTCAACAAAGAAAACCCCAGTACCAGATGGGTTCTCACTGTATCATTCCAAATCTTTAAAGAGAAAAAAGCCAATGTTCCTTAAATTATAGCATGAAATAGAATGGGATGAGATACTCCCAAATTTATTCTATGAATCCAGTGTCAACCTCATACAAAAACCAAATAAGGACACACCAAAGAAAGGAAAACTACATATCAATATTCCTTATGAACAAAATTATTTCGAAAATCTTATTATATCATATTCAATAACATATTATGAAGATCGTACATCATGATCAAGTTGGTTTTATCCCAGGAATGCATCATGGTACAACATATGCAAATCAATAAATGTAAATCACCACATAAATACAATTAAAGACAAAAATAACATATCCATTTCAGTAGATGCAAAGAAGGTCTTTGATAAAATTTAGACTTCATTCATCTTAAAAACACTGCATAAATGATGGAAAGAAACTACCTCTAAATCATAAAGGCTCTATATGATAAACCCAAAGTGAACATCACAGTGAATATGGAAAAACTGAAAACATTTCCTTTAAAATCTGGAACAAAAGAATGATGTTCACTCGCATTACTCCCATTCAATATGGAACTAGAAATTGTGTCCAGAATAATTAGTAAAAAGAAGGAAATAGATGGGATAAAAATAGGAAAGGAAGAAGTCAAATTATTACTGTTTGAAGATGATATCTTCACTTGGAACATTAAAAAAAAAAAAAGCCTTCACCAGAAGACTTCTAGAGCTAATACACACATTCAGCAAAGTAGCAGTTTATAAAATCGACATATAAAATTCAAAAGCTTTCCTATATGCCCAAAACTAATCTGCTGAGAAAGAAATCAGTAAAACAACTCCATTCACAATAGCCTCAAAAATAAAATAAAATACCTTGGAATAAATCTAACCAAGGAAGTGAAAGACTTCTACAATGAAATCATTGAAGAAAGAAAACTGGAGAAGACCCAAGATGCCAAAGACCTCCCAGTAATATTAACAGTAATATCTCTGAAATGGCTATACCACTCAAAGCAATGCACATATTCAGTGCAATCTTCATCAAAACATCAGTGACATTCTTCACAGAACTAGAAAAAACAATCCTAAACTCCATTTGGAAGAGCAATAAACCCAGAATAGCCAACGTAATTATAAACCAAAAAAGTAATGCTGGAGGCATCACAATACCTGACTTCAAATTATACTACAGAACTGTAGTAACAAAAACTGCATGGTACCAGAAAAATACAGACACATAGACCAATGGTCCAGAATACAAGAAAGAGACAAACCCATACAGCTACAGTCATCTGACAAAGATGACAAAAACATACACTGGAGAAAAGACAGCCTTTTTAACAAATGGTGCTGGTAAATGATGCTGGAGATATAGAAGAATGAGACTAGATCCTCAACTCTCACCTCACACAAAAATCAACTCAAAATGGATCAAAGAACTAGGAATTAGACCAGTAACTATACAACTATTAGAATAAAATTTAGGATCAACAATCAAACATATAGGCACAGGAAATGATTTCTCAATAGGACTCCTGAAGCTCAGGAAATAAATAATGCCAAGAGTTAATAAAATACAATGGCATCATATTCAAAAGCTTCTGCACATCAACGGAAACAATTGACAATGTGAAGACAGACCCAAGGAATGGGAGAAAATCTTTGCTAGCTACTCTTCTGACAGAGAATTAATTTCCAGATTATACAAAGAACTCTAAAAACTTAACACTGAAAATCAAATAGCTCAATTAACAAATGGGCAAATGAACCTTACGGACACTTCTCAAAAGAAATACAAATGGCCAACAAATACACACACACAAAAAATGTTCAACATCATTAGCAATTAGGTAAATGCAAATCAAACCTACACTAAGATTTAATCTCACTCCAGTCAGAATGGCAGTCATCAATAATACAAATAATAATAAATGCTTCAGAGGATGTGGAGAAAAGAAACACTGTTACATCGTGAATTAATACAACACTATGTAAATCAGTATGGGGGTTCTTCAAAAATCTAGGATGACTATATGACCCAGCTATACCATTCCTTGGTATTTATGCTGAGAAATTAAAATCAGCAAACTATAGGTATACATGCATACCTGTGTTTATAGCAGCACATTTAACAATAGCCAAACTGTGGAACCAGCCTAGATGTCTGTCTGTGGAGGAATAGATAAATAACACGTGGTATAGATGCACAGTGAAGTTTTATTCAACTATAAAGAAGAATGAAATTGTGTAATTTGCAGGAAAATTGATGGAACTTCAGAATATTATGTTAAGCAGAATTAACTATCAAAAAGTCAAGAGTCATATGTTTTATATGTTGGAGCTAAGGAGGAAAAAGGAAAAGAAAGGAGTGTGAGAGTGTGTGTGAGTGTGTGTGAGTGTGTGTGTGTGTGTGTGTGTGTGTGTGTAGGAATCTCATGAAAATCAAAGGGAGGTCAGTAAAGTAGGGAAAAGGACCGATGGGAAGGAAGAGGGGAGGGAAAATGGAAACACTGTTGGATGATATTGGCTAAATACAGTGTTACATTATACGCATAGAAGGATATGTAAGAATGAATCCCACCATTATATACAACTATAATGCACCAGTAAAAATATGTGGACAAAGTTAATTTGACACAGTAAAACTTTGAAAAAGCCTAGAAATCCTGGAATAATTCATTTGTTTTGTTTTCTAATCCTGGTCCACAAATTTTCTTTTTAAACCTTAAATTTTTCTCTGAAAAACCAGAAGGGAAAGGAGGACAGTAAACTGAAATTTAGGAAGCGACAAAGTCCATGTTTTTCAAATCAATGGCTTTTACTGAATTCAATATGTACAACAAGTAATTAATATTTACTTATGATTTTTTATCACTGTAAAGAATGAACTAATAAAAGTAGCTAACTTGTGGAATTTAAACTTTAATCTTAAAAGTTATGTAATGTTTTAGGTTTTGATCAAAGGTTTATCATATAAAATGATAAATTAATTGAATTAACCAAACACCCAGTTTAGTTCCCTTACACAGATATGACATGAGATAAGAAGGACTTAGATTTATGTGTAAATTTAGAAAGGAAGAGAATTTGGTTCACTAGCAGGAAAAAAAAATCTTTCTTAAACTTGAACTCTTAATTCTCTCTTCAACCACTCTCTTCTGCCCTATTGCCAATGGTCTGACCTAGTGCCAGTGGAATGACAAGCTATAATTGATATACAAGAGGTGTTTTACTATCTTTTTCTGTCATAGAAACAAAGCCATGAAGAGTCTATAGAACAGTTTATTATACTAAGAGGTTGGTCTCCTTGCCTAAAATTGAATCCAGATTTCAAAATTAAGTTCCACTTTATACACATGCAGCAGAAAAGATCAAGCTTCAATGTTCCTAAAGCCAGACATCCAAAGAAACAGATAACCTACCTAAATTTAAATATTTTTCCAATTATAACATAGGGCTTGTTGACTTGCTTGTTGATTTCATTACTTTTTGGAAATAAAACATATTTACTTCTTTTTTCACTGTTTTAAGGTAAATCCTAGTTTGCTAGTTATTTAGAACTTCCATCCTTTGTATTACTGTGGAAATAGTTGTGGGCACTGACTGGCAGAGACTCAGCCCATCTCTTCCTCTTAATGCTGAAGCAACTAGAGACACTGAAACTATTCTTCTCTAACTTTCTTTGCATAAGAATCACAGCAAATCTGGCTAAAATGAAAACTGATATGGAGTCTGGAGAAGAGCCTCGGATTCTTTACATTTTTAACAAGCTCCCAATCACAACAAATAATTATCCTTGTCATCATCTTTGTTAGCACTATTTTTTTTTTTTACTCATCAGGAATAAACTTCTACTCTTCTCCAAGTCAGCTGGATGGTATGAAAACCAAAGCCCTCAACCAAGTGTAGGTTTTTCCATACTAGAGACATATTTTACATAACAAACGTAGTACCAGTAACATACATTTCAAATGTGTTTTAGATTTTTATTGTTTCCTAGTGACTTTTCATATGCATTCAGATTCACACCCTGATGGATTTTATCAAACACAGATCAGCAATCCAAGGCTAATTCACTTCACAGAAGCATAAACATGACTTCTGGAGCAAGAAAAAGGCACAAGGCCAGATGATAAAAGAAGAAAAAACAGTTCTGGAGTACAGAAACCCATTTTATTTATCGTTACTGTTTCTAAACCAATCGCTTCGGAATAGCTTGGCAGTTCTGATTACACCATAAATTGCTTCAAGAGAAAACCAATTGCCATGATAAAGCCCTTTAAACCTTGATATTATCAACAGAAAAATACACGTTAGAATTTTTCACCTATCCCATTGTTTAAAATGCATATTTTCTTCTTTATGTTACACACATTTGAAGGTTTCCATAATTCACCTCTAATTAAATCTAAGTGTTCTATTTCTATGTGCACCAATATTTTACTTATGCACTAGAATAGCTTGCTGGAACATGGCAATTTATATTATATTGCATTTAGAATTCACATTATAATATAATATAGATTTGATATTTAAATGCAAAGAGATATTTGAAATACACATTCCACTTTGGAATTTTTTCCTTTATATCTGGTATTTTCTATGTATTTTACATCAAAAAAAAATTACAGAGAAAATGTTTTGAAAGTATGAGCCATCATTTATTTGGCCCTTTTAATACAGTGATTTGAGGTTAGTGAGATCAGAACTAAGAGCAATATGGGAAACCAGTTATATGGTACAATACTAGGGAAATATTCAAGAGCAATTAGAATATTTACTATCTGGAATTCTTCTTGGATTCCTATGGTCAAAAGGGGGGTTGGAACTAACCAATAGGCCAAAATTAAATGTCAGGAAGAACAATTTTCAAACTTCATGGAAAACCACAGACTTTCCCCCCCCCCTTTCTCCTAAAGGTCATTTGCCTTCAATGTACTATAAAAATTTCAAGAGTCCAAGACCAAGAGAGAGAGTGTGCTTTTGTTGTAGAATACACTTTATAGAATAATATATGGTGAGAAAAAGCAATCTAAGCTTGTGACTTCCTATACCTCGTTTTAAAAGATGTCTATTGCAACCATTTCCTGATTACCCAGTGATTATTAGCCATTCAATCCTGAAGTTGGGGTCCAGGGATCAGTTTTAAGGAGGTTTCAAGTTTATGGTTTTTGAGAAACTGAATGCCAAAATATGTATAAGTTTGTAAATAGTGGGATCACATGTTTTTCTGGGGAGAGATTTACAGTAGATTGTCCAATAGAATCACATAAAGTAAAGACTATTGTCTTTTAAAAAGGTAAAGTCTTTTAGTACACTGCAGGGAAAATACTTGCAAACTTATATTTTCAAGAGAATTAATATACTTACTTGAATTAACACTAAAATATCTGATAGATAGTTATTACTTGCAAGTATTACATAAAAGACAAGACAGGATCTCCTCAGGTACTACCTACAGAGAACTTCCCAGAAAACCCTCTTCCCCAGTCCACCGAGTTAGGCATCTCCACTGCTCCTGTCCTGATGGTACTTTGGTCAATAACAGGCCAACTCACCAGATTTCATGATTATGTTTTCATTCTATGATTCCTCAATCTTATTTTGAAAATGCTAATCACAGCACAAAGTGTGTATTTCTCACTTTGATTTCTTTTTCTAATAAGCTAAACTTATATTAGCCAATACATAAAAGCATGGTTCATATTAACTGAGTAGCCGTCGATATTTTGATATATGTATACATTGTATAATGTTTAAATCAGACTAAACATCTCTATCTTCCCATTGTGATTCTTTGATGGTAAATACTTTCAAAATCTTTTCTTCTAGCCTTTTCAAATGTACAGTATACTATCATCATCTATAGTCACCCTATTGTGCAATAGCACCTTAAATCCCTCAATGCCAGAGTACCTAAAAATAAATAGATTTTCAATATATATTTTGGGTTAAACAGTGTGGAATGGAAATATACCATGGATCAGGGTACAAGTTGAGACTTGGTGTACTACATATTTGACAAATTTGCCTTAAACCAAAATAATAGACATTTAACCATTTTAAAGAATGGTTACTTCAAAGCTCTTCTATCCAAAATGAATTAATGCTATAGTTTAAAAAAAAAAATTTAAAGCAGCTTTCCTTATTTTTTTTCATTCTAGTAATACGTATTATTAAGTGTAGCAATGAGAAATGTGTTCCTTTTTCTCTAAACACCACACTTCGAAGATCAAGAAATATATAACTGAGCTAGAAAACCAGTTATCTTAAGATTTGTGGGATTTGGAAAGATAGCTCAAAGACTCAACAATCACCCAAAGCACTTGCTCCTCACATGTTCCCATCTTCTGTTTAAACTTTCAGCTTTTATTGATATTGGATTGAGGGAAGAAGACTGGTGTCATGTGAAGGTCTGATAAGATTGCCTTGACTCACAAGGAAAGCATAAAGAAAATTTTCTCAAAGGCAACAGTGAAGGCTCAAAAGCCAACTATTTTTGCATGATTGACAACCACTAAGCAAACTCCCTAGGAAAGTAAGATTTGGCAAAATTTCTAATGTATACATTTTAGAGATGTTACACCAGTTAAAAGAGAAAATAATTTCCTGTTGGCATTTCATATGCACAGAATAAGTTTTCCCCCAAAAATGATCACATGGAAATGAATATAAATTCCAAGTTTGAGAAACAATTATTGAAAATTTTAAAAGCTCTTGATATAATACATAAATATATTAAAATGTATTTTATATAACTCTCAGAAATTCTCCTAAGGATAAGAACATTGTCACGTAGCATATAGGTTTCTTAAATTTATATTAATAAAAAGGAAACTACATTCCTATTATTTTAGTGGTTATTCATGAAACATTCCATGGAATGTTTTATTGAAAATATTTTATAGATTTTTGTTCAAAAATCTACATTTCAACTTTTACTATACACTACCATATACATGCATCAAAATTATCTAATCTACATTTTTTTTAAAAGAGTGCTTATAGTGAAATACTGACACTGAGCTAAATAAAATTGTTTCCCTATGTTTTATAAACTGGATTTTAGAAGGTGCATCTAGGATCATGACTTACCTGGACATTTCAAAACAAGATATTTTTATCTACCAGTTATAGGTATTTTGGAGCATTGTGGAGGTACAATATAAAAGAGCTAGACTGGATCATTGATTATGGAAGAAAAATAAAAGAAACTATCCAAATATACTCCAATTTCAAAAGTGGCTTTAAAGAACACAAAACTGCTGCTCTAGTTAAATGGGATTCTTCAATTATTTATTAACTCAGGATATAATACTACTCAACATAAAATCAGATGTTCAGTCTGAAATGAAAAAAAAAAAAAATATATATATATATATATATATACATATATATATATATATATATACATATATATATATATACATATATATATATATATATATATATATATATATATATATATATATATTATATGCATATGCACACACACCCTGTTAGCAAGGATTATCCTCCAGAATGTGGGGACATTTGACATTAAAGTCATTTTTTAGTCTATTTCTTTGTTTCAAGATAAAGTTAGATTCAGCCTTCTATTCTGGACATAGAACACAAAGCTGCAAGTTGTCTTTTCCAAATTTGCTTCTTCTGTTTTAATATCAGTTTACATTGTACACTATAGATATGATTAAACGCTACATTTTCAAATAAACATATCTTTCCTAAGTCAGAAAACAAAATTTTTTCCCATAACAAAAGATCCATTGAAACATCATATCAATCTGCATTTATTGCCCACAATGCCTGTGGATAGGATTTCTCAGGACATTTTTAAAATATCACCCATACCACAAATATTCATTTGGAACGCTTTGTCTCAAAAGAGAAAACATTAACCAAAAGTACTTTGATCAAGAAACATAAAAATAAATATTGAAACTTCTCTGTGTGTATGGTCTAATATTTTCTCTCATGTACTTTAAGAAAATAAATTATTGTGGTTCACAAGTTTTTAGAAATTGCCATTCTTACATGACTCAAATATTGAGTGTATAACCAACCACTAGGAAGATTTGGTTTATTTAGATTTCCCACCTCAGACATCTTGTAAGGACAGAGCAAACACTTGTTTTTTAAATTCCCTTAGGTCCATAATTGTTTATACATTCGTGGCCAGAGCAGGAGTCAACTCTGATACTTCTTTTTTAATTAAGTTTGTTTATTTTCTAAATATTGACACTGGCTCTTGGAGTAAATCTTGATCTCTTCCTGTAAGTATGACTGTTTATGCAAATTGACTATTTGCTATATTCTAGCTTTGTTTTACCCTCTGGTTGGTCACCTCTTCACACAAGCCAAAGAATCTACTTTCCCACTTTTCTCCCTTTTCAATTAGCCTAGTTTTATGTTATGATAGGTTGAGAGAAACAGTTACATTCCAACCTTTCTGGTTATTATTACCTTGTAAAAGAGTTCCTTTGGGCACAAGTAAAATGCTGGTTTTTCTTTGGTTAATATCTCACATTGCACAGTCAGGAAGCTACATGTGCTCAGGGAAAGAAACTTTCTGAAATTTAAAATCTCATTGACATCCTGAAAACTTGACTCCACACACTAATTTCTATTTGTTTTCTTTGTACTATTAAGACACTTTAAACAATTATAAGGTAACTAAAGGATCTTTTATCTTCATTGAAACAAGCAAAAAACAAAGAAAGAAAGAAAAGATGTCTTTCTAGATATTTTCCCAATAAAGTAAAGCTTTACTTTAAATGTTCCATAAAGGGCTATTAATTCGTTACTATTCAATGTATGGTGTTTCATAAGTACCCTCATCCTGACATTTGTGACCTTTGAATCTTAGAATATTCTATGATGTCCAGTAATTAGATTAATAACTGCTGATAGAATTTACTTTTTAAAACACCCCATTCTCTTATTGCCTATCATATGACTCTGTCTACCCTTTACTTCATATAGAAATTTGTTATCACAAGGGATGGGTCATTTCTTAGGGTTACATGATTCAGACTGGGGTACATCAAGTCAAAGTTTCCATTTGAGGTCATATTGATTATACATCTCAACTAAAACAGAATCTCAGATGAGAAACGAAGAACTGGGCTGCCACTACTTTTTCATAGTTGCAAAATAACCTTACCTGCATTGACATTGGTGATAATATACGTTCTTGAAAAGTACAAATGATGTACAGAGGAAGTGTTTGTTAAAAGAAAACAGAACTCATCATAATTTGCATGCTGGTAGAGATAAAACTATGCAGAACTATGTTCTGGACTTTTAAAGTTGTTAATCTGTTGTGCTATGTCAAGACTTGTCTGAGATAAGATAAGAAAGTAGATATTGAGATCCAAAGATATTCATTCACATTAACTGAATAAAATCTTCATAAATGCCACAAATCATAGCCCTTAATGTGATATTTTAAAATTTAAAAAATAGAATGAGAATTGTACATTTTTTGTAGAAGATGTTAAATTGGAAATCTGGCTCATCCAACTCTCTTATCTCCCTGCAGTATTACTAATTAATTGTTAAATTCACATTTTGACTCTAAGCTTTTCAGCTCTTTGAATCTTTGTATTTGAGGTAGAACTATACTTCTCTTAAATTATTCACAGCAAAAACTTGTCAAAGGAATATTTTTATAATTTTTTTAAAAACAAAACCTTCAGATTTGTATGTATTTTATTTGCTAGTTAAAATATAATATCATAATATTCAAAAAATTTCAAATAATTACTATATTTTGGATAGTGAAAGCCACAAACTATATAAATATCTGGTTAACTGAAAGATAATCGTTTTAATAAAACTAGATGCATAAAAAATTCCTATAGCTAATGAAGGCGACTATCATTTACTTCTGTAATTAACTTCCAGATAATTATAATTATTGCTGTCTCATTTGAAGAATTTTAGACATAGTATTTTTTCTAATCAGGGCTAAAATTTTGTAAAAGTTCCATTTGTATTGATTCCCTTTAACAATTAATGAAATCAATTAATCAGAAAAATTGGAGGGCTTATAAAACAAGTTTTTTTTTTAAAGTATCACAAATAAAAGAGACACCCCCCAAAAATAATAGCTTTAAAAATGCTGAAAATCTGTTTTTCTTATTTTGAAAAATTAAGAGACCTATTATCATAATTTATCAAACTTATATTTTGTGCCTCATATTCTGCTAGCAACTGGGAATTCAAAAGTAAATGAAAAAAAGTCCCTTTCTTTGAGGATTAGTGATTTAGCACATCAAGTAGATTCTATTAAAAGTCATTCAAAGTCAATTTTAAATTGGCCATTTAGTCTTCTCCTTACTATTCAAAAAAATCACAGTAGGCTTAGGTACTTGAATCAATGCAAGGAATATTAAAAATAGATTTCACTGCAAGAATTAGTCATACTGCCTTAGCAACTGCTCCCAGGGTGTCTGGTTTTACCAGTTCTGTACCTTTGGTGCTAATTACACATAATCCTGAATGTCTTTGAATGACAGTCCATCACTACAATCTGCTGCACACTTGAATGACTTTTTCTCTGTGACTGTGGCTGTAACAACCTTTGACTTACGACTTCACAAGAAAGCCCTTATAAAACTCAAAAAGAATGTACCATAGAACAGAAGGATGTTTCCAGGAAGAAGCCTCAAACATAGTATCTAACTTCAATAACTTTGCTCAAATTAAGATTTGGCTATATATAGCCTGGCTGAATCAAAAATTCTATCTCACAAGTCCCCCAGAATCCATTATACTGGGAAATGCAGACATCCCTGAGAAAGTTCACAAGACATTGCTGTCAAAATAATCAAAATGTCTGTTCATATTAAGAAACATAATTATGAAGAGGATTGAACAATCAGGGTGTCTGCCCAATATACTCCCAACATAGATAAATACATGTGAAGAAAAAAAAAAACATACTCATAAGAGTACCTATTGAGTGTGGGATCAAAACAAGGAAGTTTACTTATATTATTTCAATGCTTCCTGGCATCTATACTTACATGATTTCAATGTTTAATGGTTTCAGACCATTAGATCTTTGAACAGAACTCCCTCCTACATGAACAGAGTTTGGACTGGCCCTGTTAACACTGGCCTTTGGAACTATATTTTTTCCTGGCTTTTATGTCTAACATAAACCTTCTGTGATCAGACATCCTTTTATTATCCACATAAATATATTCAACCAACCAGACTGGTCTAACTTCTGTATTTAAAAATCATGCAATATTTCAACTCTAGAGAAAAGCATACTCACCATTTTGCAAAATTTTGAAATTTTTGCCTGAGATCTTATTAGAAAAAATTTACATAATCCATGTACCCCTTCTAGTTCCTAGAATCCCATTTTCTCTCCATAATAATAAGCACCATAAATATAATATTAATCACTCCCATCCATGTTTCTGCTCTCCCCCATCTCTTATATCCATCAGCAGAAATGTATACAGTCTCTTCTCTGTGATTTTAAATTTTAAACTAATATCAGCAAACTCTGTTTTTTTCAATTATTGTACTTTGACAAATATTGAATATACTATGCTTGTTCGTGATATATATTTAACTGTAGACTCTTAAAATTTCTAGGTTATTCTTTTACATGAATATAAAATTTTTGTATTTTTTTTTCTATCATAGAAATTTATATAGTCACAAAATTTTCCCTAATACAATTTCTGGAAAATACAATTTCTGGAAAATACTATGTGTAGTACAAGGATTTATCCAGAAAACATACCTAGGATTTCAGTCGATTGGGTCATAGATATGCATGAATAAACTTTCTGTTAGGCAAACCTAGATTTTGAATATAGGTAGCAAAGGCAACAGCAACATAATAATAGAATATTCTCTAATTGTTGGCTGTGACCCACACACCTGACAAGAATGACCTAGGAGACAAAATATTTATTCTGGCTTATCGTTTCAGAGATTTAAGTCCATGGTCAGCTGGCTTCTTTGCTATAAGTCTCAGGTGACACAACGTCATGGTACAAAGAAGGGTATGGCAGAGGAAAGCTGCCCAGCTCATGACTGCAGGAAAGCGGAGAGGAAGAGAAAGAGATGGAAGGAAGGAGTCAGAGATGAAACATAGTCCCTGTGGGCGTGTCCCCAGTGACTTACTTCCTCCAACTATGTCCACCTGCCTAAGTTTTCCACCGTTTCCCAGTATCCATTCAGCTGCCAATGGATTTATCCAAAGATGAAGTCAGAGCCCTCATGATCCAATTACTTCCCCCAAAGCTCCACTTTTGAAGATGGCTACATTGGTGACCAAACCTTTAACACAGGAGCTTTTAGGGGACATTCCAAATCCAAACCATAACACTAATCCTGACGTAAATCCACCAACACAAAACCAAGACACACAATACACAGCATGTAAATAGATTGTGAGATATTTGCAAAAGGCCCCAAATGAAAATGGATGGGAATAAACCATTTACAACTCTGCTGACCCCATACCAGCTACAAGAACCACACAGTATCAACGCATGAGCAAGTCAACAAAGAAGTAAGGCCACTGGATCCTGATAGGCAAACAAATAAGAAAATGTCAAAAATACTAAGAGATAATCATTGGGAAGCATAGCAGACCAATCTGAGAATAGTTATACTTTGGGGAGAGTTCTGCAGAATTCCATTTACAATCTAACACAAAGAAACAAATGAAACTATCATGTATCTGGCAGCATAACCAAACAGAGAAATTAATTCCAAATTATTTGAGAAAAAAACAATAATTTGACAATATATCTTCCTTGAGATAAACCCTAAAAACAGGAGAATGTTTTTTAAAAATAAACTGTTTCCAATAATCATATTGTTACTGGTGACTGATGATGCTGAAATTGCAATTCTGAGATGGGAATGTATTATAAGATAAAATATAAAGAGAAAATCTATAGTATTTGATAACCTGGATTTTCACTATGAGAAGGGGGAAGTGAAGTAAAATTAGAATGGGAATTACCAGTACAAAGTTTTGAGGCATTTCAGAACTAAAAATTACATATACATGCATTTCCTAGTTCTAACTAATAAAAAAATAAAAGACTAAAAACAATAAATGGCCAATATGATCAATGGTAGTAAACACTACTAGTACCCAGAAAACTTCCCCATAAAGAAGTCAGAGTTCTTGCTGGACCCAGTGGTAGACACCTGTAATCCCAGTGGCTCAGAAGAAGGAGGCAGAAGGAGGCAGAAGGATCATGAGTTCAAAGCCAACCTCAGCAATAGTGACCTAGTAAGCAACTCAGTGAGACCCTGTCTCTAAATAAAACACACAAAAAAGGGTGGGGATGTGTGTGGCTCAGTGATCAAGTGCCCCTGAGTTCAATCCCAGATAGATAGATAAATGTGTGTGTGTGTGTGTGTGTGTGTGTGTATATATATATATAATGTCAGAGTTCTTTTAAAAATAATAATAATAACTGATTCCAGGCCTGTGGCAGAAAATGAGTAAGAGAAGCCTGGGGTACATTATAATACCAGAAAGCTATGAAGCTACCAAAGATCAAAGTGTTATGCTAAAGAATTCAGGGAAAACTGAAGAAGCTCCCACTGGCCAAAATTAGGACAATTTGCATATTAACAAAAATAACAAGTGATTGGATTGAAACATTATCAAATATGTTTAAATCTATGATTTATAATCATAATAATAATGCACCTTTGGAGGATGCTAGGAAATCAGCTCATTTCTTTTGCAAATATATGTATAAAGATAAATAGATTTTAGATATTTCTGATTAAACATTGTCTAGTAATGTGTGATATTTGTATAGGTTTTAGAATTCTTCCTCATTGGGGAATGGTAAGTTTCCATTCTTTAGAATGTTTTTCTTTGGCAAGTTTATCTTATGCTGGACTGTAGGCACTTCTTGTATACTCTGGATATTAATTTTCTCTCATCATGGTAGCCTTCCTCAATGTAGACTCTAGTTTATAATAAAATTTATTAATATATTTAACTTAAATAAATGTATTTAATATTCACACAATAAATTTGTAATCATTTGCTTTCTCGTATTTTGTGCTTTTGAGTCATTTTTTTTAAGTTTTTTTAAAGAGAATTTTTTTTAATATTAATTTTTTAGTTTTCGGCGGACACAACATCTTTGTTTGTATGTGGTGCTGAGGATCGAACCCAGCGCCGCATGCATGCCAGGCGAGCGCGCTACCGCTTGAGCCACATCCCCAGCCCCTTAAGTCATATTTAAGCAGCACGTTTTTCTGAGATAGGTTTTAGAATTTTTAGGAGATATGGGAATCTATCTTTCACATGGGATGTATTATTCCACGTTGTTTTTTTACTTATACAAAATATAAAATAGCTCAAACTTCTCCTCTTCTGCATAGATAACTAAGTCTCCCAGCCTTGCAAAAGAATGTCTAGCCCTTTTCCAAATATTTGCAATACCATCTCTGTCACATACATGTTGTGACATGTTTGCATCATTGTGACAAAAAACTAAGATAAGCAGAAGGAGAAGAGATTTATTTTGGCTCATGGTTTCAGAAGCTTCAGTCCAGGTTGTTTGGCCCCATCGTTCTGTGGCCTAGGGCAGCACCATATATCATGGTGGACACTCATGTCAGAGGAGGCCTGCTCACCTCATGGCAGCCAGGAAGTAAATAGAGGGGAAGGGGCCACGGTCCCAACATCTCCCTCAGGGGCATGACCCCAGTGGCCTAACTTCCTCCCCTTTGGCCCCAATTCCTAAAGGTGTCACCACCTCCCAGTGGAGCCACAGGCTGGCAACCAATCCTTTAGCACATAAGCCTTTGAGAGACAGTTGGATCCAAATTATAGTACATGTCATACATCTAAGCCTTCTATTCTGTTTCTTTGGCACATTAGCCTTTAATTCCATGCTATAAGATAATAATTACTTTTTAGAAATCTTTATATCTAATAGGATTAGCCCCTTACCCCCCCACACACACACCCATGTTTTTAGAATTTTACAGTTACTCTTTGCAATATAATTTTTCCTTTTGAATTTGAAAAGCATATAGTCAAGCTACAAGACAAATCCTTTTGGGGTATTGATTAGAACTGCATTGACTCTGTAAATTAATGTAGAAATAATTATTAATTTAAAGACATTTAGTTTTCATACCTTTGATCATATTCAACTTATTTTGGTTTTATTTACATTTTCTCATAAAGGCTTAACTTTTACTCCCTGCAGATCTTATGTATTGCTAAACCTTCAGATTTTGTTACTGTATTAAATGCTAGCATTTGAGTTAGAAAAAAGCGTTATTCATATATAAAATGCTATGTTTTGGGTTGGGGTTGTGGCTCAGTGATAGAGCATTTGCCTAGTATGTGTGAGGCATTGGATTTGATTCTCAGCACCACATATAAATAAATGAATAAAATAAAAGTTCATCAACATCAAAAAAAGAATTTAAAAAAATGCTATGTTAGGATCTTTTATTCATCAGATATGAATGTTTCCATTAACTCTAATAGACCTCTTACATTTCATATGAAGACAGTTTTATCATCCAAAAGTAGTGTTGTGTTCACCAATTTCAGTTCCAGTATGTGTGAGTATGAGTGTGTGCTTGTGCAAACTAATTTACATAATTCTTAAAACCTTAATACTGAATATAATAGTAGTAATATTTGTCTTACAACTTTTAAAAAGAAAACTTCTAATATTTTATTACTGAGTATGCTTTTAGTTAAAAGTTTAGCAGATCATTCACCAGGTCAAAGAAGCCCCTTATGCTCCTTTTTTTTGCATTATATTTATAAAAGAAATTGACCCATAATATGTTTTCTCTTCATTTCATTGTATAGGCTGGAATCAAAGTTATACTAACCTCATAAAATGATCTGAGAGAATTTTTTTCTGGTCACTCAGATGATTATAAAAGTACAAATTTTTTTTCTTAAAAAGTAGGCAGAAAATGCTTGTAAATGTGTCTCGGCATGATATTATATGGAAGAAAAGATTTCTTTATCTCCCCGTTCACAAACCTACATATTTTCTGTCTCTAGTGCCCTTATAAAGATGGTGAGGAAGAGGGAAGAGTACTACTATTAGTCTTTTCCACGGTGTTTTTTAGAGGATGCTTTGATGGGCTGCCCAGATTTAACCTCAAGAGGGAAAAATTCATACCCCAATACTGGAAAGTTGTTGACTAAAAAATTTCAACTGTCAGCCTCTTGGCTGAAATGCTGCCTCCTCTATAGCCAAAGCCACTTCCTGTAGGTAGCCAGCATCCAATGACTGATCAAGGAGTGTATATAAGAGTATATCTCCCTCTACCCAACTTGGGATATCTCTAATGGATCATCTAGCATTGGAACTCCAAATTTGTCTGAAACCATCACTGAGATTACATTATAGCCAAATATCTCATTCCAATCTTGCTTCCTTCCCCTCCCTTCACATTTATAAATAGTGACCCCAAGAACTCTTCCCTTCATCATAGTCTGCTTTCTGAGCATCCCAACCTGTGACCGTGGTAGCAATATTGGCACACATAAGCAGGCATTATAAGATTTTGACAATGAAGATTTCGAACTGGGCATGAGAACGTCATCTTGGATTATAGGCACAGCACAAACGGCATCCTGCATATAATAACAGTGTAATTGTTAAATATTCATCCTATAATAATGAAAGACTGGAAAAAGCAATGCTTTGGGGAGGTGTTATCAGGTACATGCGCAATAGAGAGGAAATAGTAACTCTAAGGACAATAATAAAAGACAGAGAAGTATGTTTCAATGGAAAGACATCATTCAGTTAGAAAAGACATTGGATGACTATGCTACATAGTAAAGTTCTGAAGATAAACCAGTTACCAATGAGGAATGTACTAGTGAAAGAAGAACTAATATCATCGAGAAGTTCAAAGTCACACCTTTGAAGGTGAAGACTGATAATATAATACGATGTTGCAAAATAATGCAAATGACAGAATCCAGAAAAAATAAAGGTTGTAGAGTAATCTTCAATTATCATAAGCCAGGTGAAGACAATTATCATAAGGCATGGCAAGGTAGGCACACAAGATACCCTCATTCTCACACAGTGATGATATAGTTAATAGAAACCAATATCTAAGGAGCATAACAGATAGATATTCAACCAAGGGTATGTTGCAATGTATATAATCAAAAAAATCTGAAGACAGGATGATCAGAAAATTGAGAATGATTACTCTCCAACCCCACAAAAAATACCTCCTCCAGCTGCAGGATATGAGCCAGGTTTCACACCTGGAACTCATATGCCCAAGGAGGGACAACCCTTTAATACACATGATAATTATTCTTCAGTCCTTCCACAAAGGGAGTAAGAGTCCTTGACAATAATACTTGGAGACCCAAAGAGCCAACTTGGGCCTCCTAGTAGAGTGGACCATATGGGAACCAATAAATAGAGTCTCAGCCCAGATTTAACTCATGGTCTGTCTTCTGGGTTTGTAACCCACCTATTGGTTATTTTTTAGGTAACTAATTATATAAGTGGGATTAACGTAAATAGATGGAACAACTTCCAAATCGGTTCCTTAGCTCGCACAATCTATTACAGAAAGGAAACCTCTTAAATTTAAATCTGCATCTCCCCACAAAATGCAAGATATCAAATCAAAACCAGTTATTTATATAGTTTTACTTTTGTATAGGATGCTAAAAGCTAAAAGAGAATGTTGTTCCCACCCTAACCACAATTTAAAAACACTGATATTTGACAAAAACTATAGTTTTTCTTGAACCCAGATGTTAACTTGGCATCTCAAAGTGAACTGAATTCCATGCAGTGATCCCTACCAAACAGGGATAGGGCAAACACTATCACACCTCTGGTAGAACATGAGGGGAATATGCAGTCCCTTAAAAGTGGGTAAGAAGGAAATACCTACAATCTTAGCAAAGATCTAATGGCTGAGTGTGGGTTAGCATCACATTATAAATCCATGAGGAAGAGACTCACTGGGAAATCTCAGCTTCTCCTCTCCCATTGCTTTGGACTCTTAGCATTCAGAGGTCCTGTAACTCCCCAAAGAGTTTTTCTATTAGAAGTTATGGCAATACCACCGAACTTTAAGCTCTGGTTACTGCCTGGGTACTTTGGGCTCTCTGTACCAAGGAACTAGAGTGAGTCACAATTCTGATAGGATATCTTGACTGGATCATTAGAGGATGATCCAAAGTTTGGCTTCATGTATTTCCCTTGGGTACCTAATGGTAATTGACCAATTTTGATTGTAAATGCAGCCTGAAAAGGGCATGATAAATAGTTGCTTAGACTTCTCAAGGATGTGGGTGTGGATGTCACCACTAGTCAAGCCACCTAGACCAGCCAAAGAAAATCTAATGCCGTCAACCAAAGAGTAAGACCTTAGGGGAACAAAAGTCTCATGAATTCCTTTGGAGCATGATAGATATGAGATCACCATTGAACCAATTTCACATTAGATATACTATGTATTCTTCAAAAGAGAGTAATTATACAATCATTAAAATAATGTGTTGATTACATTATTAGGAGTGTACTCTACAACAGGAAATTTGAATAGCTAAAATGGAAAAGGTAAATATTCTTGGATTGCAGTCATATATGACCATTATAATGTCTACTTTAAATTATAGCATTCTGGTGCCTCCTCTAAAACAAAAAAGATTTAAACTCAACCTCCGCCTGTAGCTTTCACTTGCCAGGAAAGAATAAGTATTGAATATGGAAAGTAATATTCTCTAAAATAGTTTAAATATACTTTAAATATCTCAAAGAATTTCCTGCTCAGGAATATTATATTTGGTCATATTTCAGTTAAATACTGTAGAAGACTCCCCTTGGATCATTTTGAAAACCACTGTGAATATATATCTGTATTCCTTTTAGCACAGTTAGAAATCAAAGAGAGGAAGGTGTCTTAAGGAGACAGCAGTAGTTACAAAATTTTAAATTCTGCTTCTTCTAAAATAGAGCATCTTTAAGCACAAAAATAAATACTGTTACCTGATAACTATCAATATTAGTAGGCAAAAGCAAAGAGTGAAATATTCTAAGATGTTTAATTCAAAATGGTCTGAGAGCACTCATTAAAAGCTCAGTGTGTACTTCTTATAAAGTCACGAGACATCCAGAATCCTTCTTAGTTTGCATATTTAATGTTAGTAAATTCCCCTTATAACGGTTTCACAGGATGAAAATCTGTGCAGAGACTATAGATTTCTGTAAAATTATGTACAACTTCACACAAAGTAACACTCTAGCTGAGAATAACAACTTTTTAACACAATAAGAATGTGTTCTAGTGATAATATAATACACAAATAAGATTCTTCAAAGGATCAGCTAATGTTTTTCAAAATTTCAACATGAACTTTTTATTCTATTCAATTACAGTGCTAAATAATTCTGAAGTTGTTTTCTTGTTTATTTTCAGGACATCAAAACTACCCTCAAAGGGAGACAAAAATTTTCTCAGGCAGACTCTGAGTAAATTCTGTGAGGTCATCCTTTATAATAATAACAACAATGAAAAAAATAACACATACAACTAGTTTATGACACTCTCTGCTGTCATAACTTGTATTCATTTTATGGAAAGACAAACTGTTTCCTATTTTTTTCTCAGAACTTGATTCAGAGCTAGGACTGTTGACCCTGGAGTCTGTTTAAACATATGCAACATGTACGAAGCACTTTTTAAAATGTTTGTGCAAATTAATTCTTCTGATGTTATGCACTCAACTATACCAAATAAAAAATACAGAAAAGCCTGATATTTAACGGATTAGGATCATGGACTTAGGGTCGTTTGTAAGAAAATGTCCACTGAAACATGTTAAGGTTAAACTGCATATATAATGATAAGATAGACTAATTAAGCATTTCAATATAATTAAATACAACTACTAGGAATGACTGAAGCTGCCTGGCTAACCATCAAGGCACATATTCAAAAATTTAAACTGAACCCAGAATTTCTGGACTAGGATACTATTTAACATTGGCAAGAAAAAAAAATTAGGTTCAAAGTAAAAGGTCCATGACTATGAGAACTCTCATAAAATATCAGAATTGAATAAGAAATAACAATAATATGACATAAAATACCCAGAGGTATAAACTTAAGGAAGAAGGCAGTTTTCAAAATATGTTTTGAGTTTTGCTAAATGCAAAATATTGCAATGTGAATTTTTTTTTTCCAAAGCTCAAAACACTTCCAGGGTCTCCAAGGCTTAACACATACACATTTATATTCTCCCTTTTCACCACCCAGGCAGCAATGAAAGTAGCTTTCCAAAACCGCAAAGGGTATTTCTGTGACCCAAAGTATGGAAGTTCTCTATGAAGGTCATTGTTAACTATTGCTACAATCACATGGAGAAAGAAATTCTGACTTTTAATTCAAAAGATGAACTATGATTATGGTTTTGAAATCAAAGATTGACATGACATTTTAGTAGGAAGCATTAGGATTTAAATATTTTTCCTTAAAAGAAATTAAAAAGACAAAACTCTTCATCTTTGAATATGGCTCAATTTACTTCATTTTCTTTGGCAGAGAGCCAATACCTCACGTTCATTTTAATATTTCTATGTCTGATAAAACTATTTTTTTTGCAAAAATGCTCCTTAGTCCAAAAAGTAGGACTGAACCTGAAACGGAAAACCTTTCTCTACAGAGCAGTGAAAAAGCACTTTTTTTTTTTTTTCCGTATATTTTCTCATCAGTCACTAGCTTGGGTTCCCATGTGGACAACTGATGAATTAAGCAATCAAGGGTATGAATTACAAAGCAGAACTGAGCACAGAAAAGTGTACTGTGAAACTCTCTAGTCTAGAAGGAGTTTGTGTACTATGAGAAGAATTCCAGTCCTTTAGGTATAGAGTATGATGGTTACTAACATAGCATTGCCTCAAAAATAGTCAAAACAACCCTCAGAAACTTCGATCTATGCTTAGAGTCTATAAATTCTGTCTTGTGAAAGAAAAATCACGCAAAAACAAACTAAAATCTTTTTTTTTTCTACCAACAGAATTCTGGGACCAAAGACAATGAAAGCATGCATAAAGAGAAAGAGCTTTCGGGTGATGTTCACAATTTCTAGAAGAGATGCCAAAAGTGCTCTCTGTGCCCACAGCCGCTCTATGAGATTGGTCCACCCCATTTACAGATAAGAGAGCTCAAGTTCAGTGACATAAAGAAACTTGTCTAAGTTGGGATGAGGTGTAATTCAAATCCAGGTCTTTATTGACTCCTGAGTAAACGTAAATAGAAATCAATCTAATTACAACCAGATAAAGGATAATCCAAAATAAACTCATTTGTTGCCTTTTAAACTTATGTTCCAGAGATATCTTAGTTTGTTAGCTTTGTCATTTCTTTATCCCTCTCTGCTCTACCATATATAGAGTGAATCTTTCTGTTGACTGCCCTCTCCATACCCCTAGTACCTTCTGTCTCTTTTCTAATGCTCCTGTCAGTGTGTCTTGCCAGGACTCCAACACCTCCTAGATGAATTAATTAGTAGTCTTCATATTGACCTCTGGCATGACACTCCAACAGATTTATCCTTCTGGAATACATCTAATATCACTCTGCACAAAATCCTCAACAAAGATCTCCATTTACCTAGGTGTTCTTTCTCAAAGTATGAACCTGGGATCACATGCATTCGAATTAATTAGAGAGTTAGGGAAAAAAAAATGTCACTACCTGATCCTAGCCTCCAATTTATGAGAACACACTCTGTAAAGAGAGAACTCACAGATCAGCACTTTAACTAGCCTTGCCAAAGTAGAGAGCACCTCCTGCTCCTCAATCTGGATTTATCCTTTGCCTCAGTCTTGTGGGCCTTCTCTTGTCCAGGACCATGGGCTTTGCAGATGCTCTCCTCTCATCCCCAAACTTTCTAAGTTCAAATCCCCATCCTCCCTGCTGCCCCTGTAAAGGCTGAGATTTTACTTAATATTCTGGGTATGTGGACATGCTACATCAAATTCTTAGACAGCGAACAGTGAATTACAACACAGCACTCATACGCCTGTGATCGTGAAGAGTAGACAGTTAACATTCTTCTGCAGTGATTCCTAGTAGGCAATATGAGCACAGATTATTGAAAACCACAAGAACACATATCCCTGTTGACATGAAGGTCACTGTCTCCCGCTGACTATGTGAGTCATTTCTCGAGCTATCAGTACTTACCTACAAACAATTTACTAAGTTCTAAAAAGAACTTAGTAAATTGTTTGTAGGTAAGTACTGATAGCTCAGATTCAATGTGATGTGGGTCAGCAAAGCTAATAAGTAACTTTATTAAAAATAGTATACTAAGAAAGAATCAATAGGGGTCTGGTAGAAATTCCAAAAATAAAGTGCCTAGCTGAGAATGGGGTTTTGTGACATGGATTTGTGTTTGATTTTTGTGTCCCTATTTACTGCAAGATTCAACCCTGCTCTGTTCTATAAGGTTGAAATAGTTCTATAAGGTTGAAATAGTTCTAACTCTGACTTCATGGTAAAGGGATATTGGTAGATATATTTTGTAAACAGTCGACATGTAGGGTTCTTTAAAAAATAAGTAAATGCAATCTCATCAAAAATCATCTGAATATTTCTGTAAAGAAATACATTGTCTTCCTGGAATTACATACAATTCCAAAATGATAGAACTATATTCAGATTTTGATTATTCTAACCTATAGGAACAAAGTCATGGACAGAGTAAAAATAAAATTTTGGAAACCCGAATAACCTGAGTATAACAACCAGATAATATCAAACATAATTTCATATATTAAAAATGAAAAACATACAGGTTGAAAATTATGCAAGGATAATTGAGATGGACGGAATTGTTTATTTTTTATTGCAATTTTAGGGAGTCTCTTTGCTATCCACACCATAACCTCTGAAGGTAAGATTTACAACATTTGAGGTACTGAAAAACAGGAGAAATTTAGTGACTCATTAGAATCACAACTCATAAGCATCTAGGTGGGAACTAGAGCTTTGATCTGTGTGATAATTTAAATCAGAGCTCTTCTGCACATTGTGAATGTGTACACACACAGACACACAGGTTTTGAGGTTTTGATGCACTCTTGCCTGTATATCAAAATGTTGTTCTCATAACATTATCCTCACAACTAATTTACTGTGTGTAACAAGTGCCAAAGTTAGTGTGGTGCAAGGATTTTCACACAACAGTCCAATAAGTCAAGTCATTCCCCCCACATTTTGAAAAAAATGAAGAAATTGAGCCTCACAGAAATTTAACCACTAAACGCAACACAAATTCAAACCCAGATGGTCTGATTCCATAGCCTAAAAGTTTAGCCATAATTTCTTTTCTAATATCTTCACTTTAGAGCACTTAGTTTGTTTTAATGTATATGCTAAGATGTGCCTCCCGCTAGCTGGTAAAACCTTAATGGGGCTCTGCCACTATTAGCTTCAAATCTTGGCTGAATATGGCACATGCAAGATTCTCCGTAGACATACATGACCACACAACCCGGAGCACAGGTAAGTTTTTATATGACGCATTTTTTGCAATGACTGATGATATTTTTAATACTGTGCCGCTGCACTGGTATCTCCATGTCTTCCCCTCAGTTTCTCCCCAGCCACATTTTTGCATGTCATCAGGTTCATTCTAAAACCAAGCACAGCTGCTGGACTCTGTAAACCTGAGGCGTCACCATGGAGACAATGTTCTCCTTCCAAGGCCGGATAGGATGTCTTATCTATTGAGCACTCACCCCTGCTCCTCACAGTTCATGATGAATTATAGTCTCTGGAAGACCTTTCAGTTTTCCGATGATATCGTGCGCTTCTCTGCTTCACGTGGATTATCTTTTCTTGTTAATTTATTATTCTTCAATCCTTACTATAAAATTTTGAAATTACTCTATCCAACTTCAATCTTCCTTGAGTTTGGCAAAGAATACAATTTCCCCCACTTTCCCTGATTAAACTAAGCAAACATGATATACAAACACAAAATAGTGCAAAGGCCATCTTGAGAAGAAACTGTTGGGTTCCTTGCACAATCGTGGTCTAGAATTTTTTATCTTAAGAACAGTCTCAACAGTCTTCTTCCTATTTTGACTGTCACACCTCCAATACTCTGCTTAGTTCGTTGTTTTCTCACTCCCAGATTTATTATTAAACTCATGGTCACAATTGTTTTTCATTTTATCTTTTTATGAATTCATTAATATTTTCCAGAATCTTAGAGTATCTTCTTTTGCTCCATCCAACTGTACTTATCCTTTCTACTCATCTCAAATGTATTCAGAGTATTTCAGCCAAATCATTATGGTGAATCTTACGCATAAATTTACACTTACACATTAACATTCCTAAAGCCCTTCTCTCCCCATATCTTTCAGCATCCCCCATCCTTAGTGGGTAATGTGGT
Source organism: Marmota flaviventris (assembly GCF_047511675.1). Lineage (NCBI taxonomy): Eukaryota > Metazoa > Chordata > Mammalia > Rodentia > Sciuridae > Marmota > Marmota flaviventris. The sequence continues at coordinate 159,366,354 of NC_092500.1, forward strand.
GTGGTTCTCTGCAGCATTATCATACAGACCCAGTAAGTGAATATTGGAAAGAAGTCAACCATTATTTGAAGATTTAAAGATCTCAAATAAGATTTAATAAAAATAAGTATTGAATTTAAAAGTCAAACCAATAAGATGGTGTCCAAATTAAGGTTCTCAGGCACCCAAATAAAGTTTAAAATAGATAAATTAAGTGAACACCAGTGTTTGATAACAAAGATCATTTCAAGGAAAGTAAAAATTCAAGGAAATATTTTAACCCTTTATTCCAAGAGACTTTGCCTTAGGATCTCAGCCTTATCCCTGTGACTTTACAAGAAACCTCCAATGGAATTAATTTCAATCATAAAATTCTAGCATGCATACGAGAATTTCAGAAATAGTTCCTCCTTCATAAAAGTTGAAAAAAAAAAAGATTTAAGGGAAATTATGTTCTGCTGTTAAATATAAAGAAGTGTGTAAGTGGCATTGTGTCCTTGGCTAGATGGAGCGAAATTCACTCTCATTTGTACCAAAAAAAAAAAAAGCATGACAGAGAACAAATAGATGACCTATCTCAAAGGTTCGTTTTTTGTTTTTTGTTTTTTTTCTTAAATGAAGAATAAATACCACTGCAGTTAACATCTTTGCAAAAGGAAAACAAAAACAACATAACCATCTGGGTGCTGCAGCATGAGGCGATATATAAATAGATGCTCCATTGAGAGAGCACAGCCGTGGAGGCAGGTAGAAGTTAGCTCCTGGTGCTGCAGTGTGCTGGCAAAGTTAACCAGACTCCAGATGGAGAAGGGAGGCATGGGGGGAGCCAAACTAAGTGAGAAGCACAGGCTGTCCATCTGGCCGGACCTCATGGTTCCTAAAAACTGCAGGTTGGGTGAGAACCTGAACAATGACAATAAAAATCAGAGGTTGAATCTGATGCACACTCACTTGGACCTGCCTCCCACACTTGACCCTCTAAAGCCTGAAGTCAAGGTTTAGTGTCAGCATGTAGAAGTCACTTATCCTTGACACTGGTAGTACAATATCAAACCTAATACTTTTACAACTATGACTTCACAAAAAGAAAAAAAAAAAAGGATTAACATCTTATTCAGATTTTCATTTTGACTTTACCTCTTTAGACATGTTATACCTGTTTCAAAGATTCTCAAAAAATGCTACCAGTATAATAATTAATATAAATAAGGAAAGTTGAAGTTAAAACAAAAACATAAGCAATGAAAGCTAGATAACATCTCAAATTTTCTTTCAACTCATTCTTGCTCTTTATTGGGGCATGTTCTGTCTATTATAATTTGGAAAAAAAAAAACAGTAACTTTTTCCCTTTCAATTGTTAGCTCTTTTGGCCTTTTAAAAATATCTATTTTCCCCCTAATGATATAAATTCAGAGGCACTAACATAGGTACTTTGGTTGAGTCAACTCTATTTATTGTATCTTCTATTGACTATTAATATATTAAAGTCATGAAAATAGTAACCATATGTTCTCAGTAGGCACAAAGTGCAGGGACTATAACCCTTCATTTCTTGTTTTATTTTCAAACCCTATAATCCACACATTCTCAATGTTTATAAGAAAAATGTGGTTTAACTCCATGTCTCAGGTGATTGGCTCCACAAAAAGGTCAAGGCTGACCAAGCTTCTCTCAGCAACTCAGAATACAAATTTTCCTCCAACATTATTGACTATTCTTCCTCAGTCTATGTGCTGGCTCCACAAAACTGTTTCCTAATCGTAAAATTTCTCAAACTTCTTGCCTGAACTTGAACTTCCCAGACGACTACACTCAATTCTGTGTATTAGAGCATAGATAGCGAAGATTGCCATGTTTCCTCACTTAAATACACTTTTCTGAGTTCCCAACTTACATCTTCTGCCTAATTGACATCTGTTTGGATGTCTCAGACATCCTCCACACAGCATGTCCCAAATCTTTTGATGTCCACCCCAAACACATTAAACCGATGTCAGAATTATACCTCCACAGAAACCACACCATCACCTTCTCTCTCTACCTTCTTTTTATCCCACTGACTGCCACCATTAGAATCCAAATCACTGTCTTCTTCCCAGAGGCTGCACAAATTTCTTAATGAGTTTTTCATAGTTTTACTTTTGCCCACTTCAAATCCAGTCTCCGATTTTTAACTTTAAAATTCAGACCTTGGATTCTCCTGTTTAAAACTCTATAAAGGGGCTGGGGATGTGGCTCAAGTAGTAGCGCATTTGCCTGGCATGCATGAGGCGCTGGGTTCGATCCTCAGCACCACATAAAAATAAAATAAAGATGTTGTGTCCACTGAAAACTAAAAAATAAATATTAAAAAATTCTCTCTCTCTTTAAAAAAAAATTTAAAAAACTATAATGATCTCTCTTATACGTGGAAGGAATCCCATATTTTCTTAAATGTGGCCTTCTATATCTGGCTATTGTCTGTGACCTATCTCATGCCACTATCTTGCTGCTTACGATGCTCCAGCCACACTGGTCTCCTTTCAGTTTCAGGAAGGCATCAAGCTCCTCCTGCCTCAGGAACTTTGCACAAACTATTCTTAATATGTGAAAAGACTCTTCATCATCCATTCTTTTCCTTATATTGTTTATTTATCAGATGCTAATCACTGTGTAAGATGCAAAGGCTGCTATTAAAAAAAAAAAAAAAACAGATAAATTCCAGGTCTTTATGGTCTACCATTTGAAGTAGAAAGTGCAAGCAACTTTAAAAATGATCATAATCAACATATAAATAAATATATTTTCATGTGCCATTTTATATATGTATAATCAAGTAAATAGTCTATGTGCTGGCTCTACAAAATTCTGTTTCCTAATTGGTAAGATTGCTCAAACTTCTTGCCTGGACTTGAACTTCCCAGACGACTACACTCAGTTCTGTGTTTTCAGTCGGGGGAAGGAATTATTTTAGATTGTTGGAGAAGGCCTCTCAGAGAAAGTAATACTTAAATCGAGACCTGAATCATGAGAATGGATTAATTAAGTAAATGAACCAAGATTGATCAAAGCAAGGAGAAGAGCATGTTCAAAGATCCTGGGTTCAGAGAGTGTCCCATGCTACAAGAATTGAAATACATCGTGGAGACTTAAGCATTTTGAGTCACACAAGAAGGGCATGTGGCTTAGAAAGACTATAGGAAACAATTTCCAAATTACCATAGCTAGAAGTCAGATTTACGATGAAGTTAGAATAAGCCCAGTCATCATAAGCCTTGAGAGACCCCATGAGGAGTTGGGATATTATTGTAAGTACATTGGACAGCCTTTAGAGTTTCTAAACAATAGCGTGATAAAATCATGTACAAAAATAACTTTAAGGCAATATATTTTTAAAAATTGCTCTATATTTCATAGCCTAAAATCAACTTCTGAGATCAAATAAAGAGCATCTCCAAAGACTACATATGCCTCCAAATGCTTATTTAATTTTTATTATAAAAATATACCAGAAGACAGGTTAATCCCAAATAGCTGCTGAGTCCATGAAGCCTGAAACAACTTAAGTGAAACTACTAAAAGCACACATGCACAAGCACAAAGGGGCTCAATCCCCAAAGGAAGGTGGAATAGCTACACTCAGTAACATCACAATGGGCAGATGCTGACACACATTGGGCATGCGCAATTCCCAAGAAAATACACAGGAAACAAGTCAGAAATAAAAAATGACTCCAATCGACAATCGCAGCTTTACTTACATGATGTATGCATTTTTTCCATGGCTGTATATGATGACATCAATAATAAGTATTTTGCTTCACATTTTCCGAAAAGTGCATGTGGCTTAGAAAGACGATAGGAAACAATTTCCAAATTACCATAGCTAGAAGTCAGATTTATGGTTTACTTAATACTTCCTGACACAGGTGTTTTCAAGGTTCAATTTTTAAAGAGATAAGCAGTTTCATTTTAAAGAAGCATTCTCTATTACAGGCATTTAATCTATCCTTAAGAAAAGTCATAACAGGAGTATCAAAAATAAACAAAAAAATGGAAAATACTATCAAGAGAGGAGAAATTGGGATCTTATAAAATTTGAAACTCCCAACTTCTCTATGAAGATGCTAAAAGCATAAGAAAACTAACATTACCGTTTATACAACCAATAACACAATTTTTTCTTTTATATCAAGAAGATGACTTCTGAGAGAATTTAACATTTTCATTTTTTTGCATGAAAGCTTAACTCTTCTTGTTTTGAATATAGGTTTTCAAGTTGTTAAATAAACAGGTTGTGAAGAATAAAAACTCAGTTAAGCAATTATTCTATTTGCATGAGCAAGCAGATTCTTTCTTATATGCTGAGTTCACTAAATGAATAATGGAGCCAATCCTGCAGTGCAATTAATTTTGATCTCAGGTACCCAGATAAATATTGCAAATATTTGCAAAGAATGAAGGGATGTTCTATTGGATGTCCCTCCTCACCTTTCTTAATTGGAGACATTTTTCCTACTTTTTCCAACCTTTAAGTAAGATTACTCTCTCAGCAAAAGTATCTTTCTGATATGAAATTAAATGGTGCTCAAGGAGATCCAGTGCCAATAATAAACTACACATCTTGGTTTCCTGATAAAAATATCTATATTTGAATAATCAAAGATACTAGTGAAACACAAAAACACAACTCTCTTATTGAGTAAACTTCCTATGGTATAAACATATATAACTTATATTATTCCAATTCTCACAATTTCTCTATGAGGATGAAAATCACATAGAACCCAGCTTTATAATGGAAGAAGCAATCACATTTAAATTTTCAAGGTATATAGTCCATAATTATACATATATTCCCAGTTACTAGTCTACTATCTTGAACAGGAAGGTATTCAGCTAAGTTATGTTCTGATGAACAAAGAGAGTCTAACTTTTGTCTCAACCCAATAATGGAAACAGACAAGTGATAACTGTAATATCATAAAGTGAGAGATAAATCATAAAGCAAGTCATGGAAGCCCAGCATCATTATCTTTTAATTCAGCCTCAGATGGACAAAGAAGGGAGTCTTTCTGCTGTAAGTGACGATAGTGTTCAAAGGGAGTCTTAGAGAAAGATAAAGAGTTAGCCAGGAAAAGAAGTGAGGAGGATAGAAAAGAAGAATGTGTAATGAAGCCACAAAGAGGTAAAGTGGTCAGATCTCTTTCATAAACTGTAAATGCTAATGTTGTTGGGAGATTAAGGCTTTTGCAAAGTAATGGCCAAAAATGAAGCTGAAAAGGAGGGTATCAGCAGTTGTCTCTGATACAGAAACTGTGACCTACTCTTTCTCTGAGCTCCCATCTCCATCTTAATGAATCAATAATACCTACACAACTTTGAGGGAAAAATGAGTTAAAAAGCAAAAATTGAAAGAAAATAGTGACTAGTCATATTCAGTTATTTGAATTATTTCTATTAGGAACTGACAGAAGAAAAATAACTGGGTCCAGATTATAGCTAGTCAATATCCTAGCCAGGAACTAGATTTAAAATGAAGATCCCTAAAAGCATAAATTCTAATATCATTTAAATAATCATGTTTTGTAATTCAGAAAAATAAAAGCTATTAAACATTTACCTATTTTAATAATATTTACTCCTTGTTTTAGGAGTGGTTTGTTTGGACAATTCCTCTTTTTGGATTACTTCTAAGCACTTTTAAAATCCCAATAATTTGTTAAGGGACAATGCTAAATTAGATTAACTACTAAATCTCAGCAATAATAAATTGTTAAATATGCCTTATCCTTATTGCTCATTAAACAATCTTATGTTTCCTGCTCATAATTTTTAAACCTTGCTACAATTGCTTGCAGTTGTGCTTCATCCATTCATGGTATATGTTCTCTTCATATTTTCAAATGACATTTGCCCTCAGTTTAGCTCTACTCTCCTAAACTGGAATACTTTACTCATCATTAGAACAAACTATTTCTCCTATAGGACATCAGAACACTGACCTCTTCTCAAAGCCTGTCTTGTAGATGGGGAATAATCTGCCTCTGCTTTACAAAATAGCAAAGTCCCATTCAGCACATGTTGTGTGTTCAGAAGTAAGACAGTAGACCAGGAGTCAGAACCAAATTATGTCTTGCAAACTGAAGTGGCAAGAAAGTATCGATTTTAAGTTTGAAATAACCTTGGCTGAATTATAAATAACTGAATATACAGAAAGTACACACAAAATATATATTCTTCTCTGATAGCTAAATGATGTAAAATGATCATGAAACGCTGAGACAGCAAAATCATTAAATGCTGAGTTGTAATCTACATAGAATTAATAAAATGAACAATTCTAAGAAATGGGATTGGATAAATATATGAAATTTTTGGTTAAATGATAGGATGTAAGATACCAGAAGGATAACTCCCCAAATGGTAAATATTCACAGAATACAAGACTGACCCTGTCCAACACAGAACTAGGTAAAGAGATTGACCATGTGCATTCTGCTCTTAATAAAATAGAATGTGTAAGATAACTAAAAGCTCACATATCCACATCATGCCTTTCCTAATAACAACACAGTAGCAGAAAAAAAAAATCACATGGAATTTTGCTTGGAACAATATACTTTTATAAGGGCATATTAACAAGAAATTTTATTTTCTGGAACAAATTAAGAAATTGATTTATCCTATTACAACAAATTCCACCATCATAAATGTATCAATTTCTCTAACAGTTTCTACTTCTAGTGAGTGTATATATGCATGTGTGTATATATACATATATATAAATTCCTAAGACACATACATATGCAATTATCTATAATTACATATCTGTAATTGCATATATTTAATCATATATTTTATTACATAAAGATATTTTATATATTTTTTACATCTTTTTGAATTTCAGACTATTTTATTTTATTTGGTACTGGGGATTGAATCTAGAGGCACTTTACCACCTAGTTATGTCTTCAGTCCTTTCTTATTTTTTTATTTTGAGATAGTGTCTCACTAAGTTGCTGAAGCTGACCTCAAAATTGCAACTCTCCTGCCTCAGTCTCCTGAGTTGCTGGGATTAAAAGCATGGGCAACAGTGCCCAGCTTCAGACTATGTTAGTATACAAATGTTTGTTACATCTATCTTTTTAAAATAAAGAGGGAAAAATTGCTCAAGTTGGATTTAAGCAGCAGTGAGGGAAAGAAAACATTGAGTGCAGTCACATACAATTTTCAAGAAAGAACCAAATGGAATAATGTAATTGCCAATTAAATGTGTAGGCTATAGGTAAAGATACCTCAAGAAATATTAAGCATGATTGCACAGGAAAATTGTGGTGTCATGGAAAGAGTACAGCAAAGAAGAGAAGCTGATCTAGTAAGGAAGATAATTTTGCTTTTATTTTGTGTGTTGTATGTAAATGAGTAGACAAGCAGGTGAAAATGAAAATCCAATAATAAGAGATGAATACACAGACCTGCAGTTTGCTCAGAATTGGATGTTACAGTAAGAATGACCATGGATAGAAAGATGGGAGTCAAATAATGATAAACATCTGAATTACATCCATGTGTATGAAGTAGTATGGATGAGCCAGGTGTAGTGGTGCATTCCTATAATCCCAGTGGATTAGAACACTAAGGCAGGAGGACAATGAGCTCAAAGCCAGCCTCAGAAGCTTAGCAAGGCTCTAAGCACATTAGTGAGACTCCTGTCTCAAATACAAAATTAAAAGAACTGGTGATGTAGCTCTGTGGCAAAATATCCCTAAAATCAATCCCCAGTAGCAATATATATTTTAACCCCATGAGAAAACACAAAAGAAGAAGTAAATTTTAAGAGAATAAGAGCAATGAGGATGATGAAAGTTAAAAGAAAAAAATTCTAGCAAGACTAATACATTAATACATTTACTCTCTCCAATGCTGCAAAAGACTGTGGTCTACAAGTTGAGGCACTATACAAGAAAGTAGAACAAAAAGTCAGAGATTTTAAGGGAGGACTCTTGGAACAGAAATCAGAGTAGTGTTTATCAGGAGCCAAGGGTAGGAAAAGGACAGACTGCAAAGGAGCCCAGGAAGCCTTTGCAAAGATCTCAGGGCAGGTGCGTGATTGTTTACCTTTGTCAGCACATCACACTGTATGCTTCAGAAAGGTGACTTTCATTATATGTAAATTATACCCTCTAAAGACAAAGGTATGGAAAGTAGAAAAATGAAGATAAGCATAATTATAAAATTCATACATAAAGCCATGTATTAAACTAACATCAGGTGTAAAATGAGAGAATTAAGAAAAGGAGGTGAAAATTTGAAGAAATAATGTGAGTAAATTTCTGCAAACTAAAGAAGCATACTCTCTGGATGAAAATGGTTGGTTCATCTAGCCAACTATACGAAGTAAACTTACAATAAGGCACATGTTCAAGAAATTTCAGAACTATGGGTGTAAAATCGAAATCCAAAAAGTTCACTGAAGAGTCACAAAAAAACAAAATAGTAGATTGAATTGAGCATTATTACCCCATGTGCAATATATGACTATACAACAGGTGTAATTTGACATCATGTACAACCAGAAGAATGAAAAATTATACTCCATTTATGTATGATGTGTCAAAATGCATTCTACTGTCATGTATTATTAATTAGAATAAAAATTTTTAATGAACTAAACATACAATAAAACAGGAATTAGAATGACTCTGTATTTTATATAACATTAGCTGCTAAAAAAAAAGTGGGACAATATTTCAAAATGAAGAAAAATATAGCCACTCTTATTAAATCAGTTCATGGAGGTAATACAACAAATACTAAAAATTGTAATACAAAATAAATTTTTCTAAACTAAAATACCTGAAATTAGGCATACAAAGAGTATACACTGTACCTAAAAAGTATCAACCTATAATTCCATTGTCAAAACATTATCTAGTAAAATTCTGGATTTGAAAAAAAAAATACCATGGCATCTAGATAAAAAGAATATATGACATATAAGGGAAAGAAAATAATTTCCCTTGAGAGCAATGCCATATTTTAGAAAAAAAAATGGAAAGTATAATTAAGATACCCCCCAAAATGAAAATGTTAGCTAAATTTTATACCCAGTGAAACTTGCCTTAGATATAAAAGATACAAATTGCAATCAATATTAAAGAACTCATAGAATATAATTACTATTAGCTGTTCTTGAAAAATCTACTAGGGAACAAACTTCAAGCAACCAAAATAATTCGAACATCAACTGAAGAAAGTGTGTGGAACATTTGTAGAACAAAAAGAAATGAGGGTTGGAAGGAAGAAAAGATTATATGTGACGGCTACAAATGTGGGCAGTTAAAAAAGAATTATAGATGTAGCACATACAAAGACATTTCATGTTACTGTTTTCAGTAATCAGAATTAGTAACCTAGCATTATTATTCTGAGGATGTTGTGTGTGAAATATGGGATAGAATAATTACGGAATATTCTGATTCTAACATTCCCTGTGTTCTTGAGAACCAAAGTAAAATAAAGGGATTAAGTAAAAATCCAGTGATCCAAAATTTGAGTTGGAAGGATTAAATGAACACACCAAGAATGTTATCATTAAAAATAAACAGATGTGGGTTGGGATGTAGCTCAGTGGCAGAGCAATTGCCTAGCATGAGCAATGTCCTAGGTTCAATCCACAGTGCCTCAAAAAAAAAAAAATTTTTTTTTAAAGAAAACTATACAAAGCGACAAATCAAACACTATAAATAAAGCAATACAGATTTTTAATCATTTTAACTGCCAGAATCTAAAGCACATCAAATTTTTAAAACTAATTAATTCATAAATGATATTAATAACATTAATTGGTCACTTTTAGAGGATGACAGAGAATGAAATTTGTTGCCTTTAAAAATCAAGTGAAGGGAAAAGATCATTTATCCTGCCTTTGCTACATGAAGTATTTCTCTGGGTAACTAAAGAAGAGAACAGGGGAAATATCTGTTTATGAAATTGTAATACATATTAGAAAGAATGATAGAACATCATCATTTTTCAAAGCTTAATTAATTAATCATTGTAAGCATTAAGTACCAATAGTGATAACAACAACAATAAAAAAGTTAGCTGGGTGTGGTGGCACACTCCTATAATCCCAGTGACTGGAAAGGATGAGGCAGGAGGATTGAAAGTTTAAGGCCAGCCTCAGCAACTTAGTGAGACCCTGTCTCAAAATTAAAAAAAAAAAAAAAAGTTAAAACTAGACACTATATATGTCCTGATAAAAGTATACACATCTCCACCCAAAAGAATAATTTGAGTCTGATTACACACCTACATGCGGTTGTCAACTGCTGGAAATTTAGAAGGCAGAGGAACACATTAAATGCAAATCATCAAAATCTAGATTATGGTAAACTATACCAGTTTATAAAGAGTACTAGTTCTTCCTCAGATGATATAAAGAAAGACATTGAGGAGGAAGCTGCAGACGAAGAGACTTGAAAGACATTGAATTTTAAAATGAGCCAGACTAAACTATAGTGTCTAGGATGCTCTTTTGATGATAAAGCCATAGCAAAACTGGTTATTATAAAAATAAAGTCAGTGGTTATTCTGAAGAATGAGAGAGGCTGATGACCCGGGTGAGACATGTGAACAGCTGCTGGGGCCAGTAGAAATGTTCTATTTCTTGACTTGGGTGGTAGGTACGGGGTATTCAGCTTCTAATTCACTAAGCTGTATGTTTGTTTTGTCTGGTTTTCTGCCTCTGAGCTTTATTATATAATGCTATGGTTTAAAAAGGTTAAGCATAGATCATATGCTAAATTAGTGTGATGTTAAATTTATATACTGCTAGAGCAAGAGAGACTGAGGCCAGACAGGTAATATTTACTCCTTCACTATAACTTCCCTAGTGTGTTCCTAAGGTAACTAAGCATTACACCTTTTTTATTTATTGTAAGGTTTTCTGTCACAGAGAAATTCCTAACATGATCTATTTACTGAAGCTCAGTAAACTGAAAAGGCATGAATGTTGACTCAGACAGACCCAGATTTTTATCCCAACTTTACCTCTTTTTTTGTTTTGTGACTTCAACTTTCTGATTCTCAGTTTCCATATCTGCAAAGTGGAATGACTACTGGATACTATTGTTTTTAAAACTGGAAATATTTTACATAAAGTTCAGGCACTCAAGAAACATTATCTGCTATTTTGATTACGGAAATTCCTTTTTTAATTCCAACATTCACTCTAACAAAATAAACTCCCAGATACTGCCTCTTCCCAGCAGTATTCTATAACAAAGGAAACACGGATCAGATCTTGCGCTGAGATTAATTAATCTTAATAATTTTACTCCGTTTCCCCCACTGTTGGCTTAACAGATATTTGGAACCAATAAGAAGTATTAGGGTTATCTCTTTATTGTGGGATCCTGTGGTCATTGTGCCAAACATGTTAAAATGTGTTAAATTCCTGGAGACCCTAACAAAAGGACGAAGCTACCAGGAACCAGCAAGAGGTGATCCCAGGAAAAAGCTGTTGGATAAAACCCACCAAGGTGTTAAAACGCGTGGTACAGAACAGAGAAAATATCTGTGTCTGTACCTCTGGCTTTTTTCTTTTTAAGTGAAGGTCATCTTCACTGCCTTTAGCTCCCTGGGACATTCTCCAAAGGCCAGATGTAAGGTCTTTGTGTCTGATTAATAAGTACCACTTTCTGGGATTTTTTAAAAGACATTTGAATCTCAACTTGACAAAGGACTCATCCTCTTGCTTCTAGTTGCCAGGATGAATGCACTGAGTTTAAATCACGTATTGGAGGTTACAGAATGATTTTTGAAAACATTGTATTTAAAAAATTTTTTTTCCATGTTTCCCAGCAGGTGTTTGCACTTCAAAAGGGGGAGGATGAATGCCACCTTGAGAAGGAGGTGGCTGAGAGCAAGAGAAATTTCCAGTAAAACATAAAGGAGGAAAAAAAAAAGTTTAGAGCAATTTGAAGGATAAGAAGAACAGCAGGGAAAACCAGGCAGGGCAGCTCCCACACCATGTGTTGAAAAGCAAAGAGATCAGGGCAGGGAGCAACTCACACGTGCTGAACAGAAAAAGCAGAACGCAGAGAGCAATTGTAAGTCTGGGAGGGAAAGACTTGCTTTCAAGTGGGCCTGCTCCAATGGGGCACAGCTGTGTCAGAATAAAATGCCAGTGCCACCATTCTAGGTAGAAAGGAATCCAAGTTGGCACTTCCAAGTATTCCTCAACCCATGAGCCAGGGAAGGCATTCAGAAGACTTCTCCACATCCTGTGCAGGAGACACAAAAGAGCTGAGTGGGCTGCATATGACTTCCAGGTGAGTCTCCAAAACAAGGTCAAAGTAGTTCTGAAATTAAAGCTGAATGACAGACAGTTAGGATAGAATGGACTGCAGACCTCCGGATTTGCAAGGCCAGTGACAGTCCCTGGGATCTGCCTCAGCCAGGCATATCGTTTCTGGTTTCCAAAATAGACCATCAGTACCCAAATCTAAACTCTTATTTTTCATATATACCTTATGCACATAGCCTAAAGGTACTTTCACACAATATTTATTTATTTATAATAAATAAAAAGTCCGTTGTTTCTGATTTCCAAAATGGACATCAGCTAAGGAAACAGCAGTGGCACAAGACCAACATCGTCACCCTTCAGCGGGAGCCCGTGAAAACTGGGAGACAATACCTACACCTGGGGCTACTCCTCCCTACCCTTTGTATCCTGGATAACATCTCAGGAAAAATGTGGTAGTAAAAACTGAACAGACACAAGTGAACTTACTGAACAATTAATGCAAAATGAGCCCAGGAATTACCCAGCACCACAATCAACACTGCTACCAGCATGCAAAAAAAGCTTAAAAATATAAAGACATGCTAGGGTGTTTGTTTTGCACATATAGTTCAGCATAAAGGTGTGATGTCTCATACAAGAATATTTTTGAGCAAATGGAACCTATATTTTGTCATGATTCACAGTTAAAGATTTTAAGCACGTGAGTAATGATTTGTGCTGTATAAAGGTGGTTCTAAAGTGTGGGCAAATGAGTCACTGGATGTAGGCAAGAATAGAATCACAGGGAATGGGTGAGGTTGTACACTATTGTGAGGAGAAATTAAGAGGGACAAACCATGGCACTGGCAGCAGAATGGGGAGAACAGGCTGAATTTGGATGGTATTATCATATTGTAGATTACATTAATAGTCTCAATTTTCCACTTCCACAAAATAGTATTACATGAATAAACTCATCCTGTAGCAGCACAGGATCCCACATTCTGTTGGGCAGCTTGTGTTGCCCTGCCCTTTGATACTAGGCTTGGTCATGTGACTTGTTTGGCTAATAGAATATTAATGCAAGTGCTATGAACAGAGCCTTGGCATGTACATGTGCTGTTTGGCTTGGCTTTCTTGGGTTTCTGTGATTCCATGAGAACTACTTTTCAGGCCATGGCTGTCCCTTTGGTCTTGACCTCAGAATGAACACATGTGCAATAGACCTGGCCCAACCTTCAGATTCACGACCTAAAAGAATTATCCAAAAACATCAGACCCGTGACTATGAGAATAAATGTTTATTGTTGGATGCCAAAAGAGAAAGGAAGAGAGAGAGAAGGAGAGAATTTTCAACAAGATCCTATACTTAAAGCTGCTCTCAAATTCTAATAAGAAATGATAAGCTCTTATGTGTAGGTTAAACATGCCTACTCTGAAAATCCAAAATTCAAGATGCTCCCACAAAACTTTTTATCATTTTAATTCATGCATTAAATGAGCCTAGGAATTATAGGTCTGGAGAGTGATGCTCAGTGGTGGAGAACTTGCCTGGTATGTGTGAAGCCCTGGGATCCATCAATAGTGCTGCAATCATCAATCAATTGATAGATTATAGATAATAAAATATTGTATAAAATTACCTTCAGGCTATGTGCATAAGATATATAAAACATACATGAATTTAGTGTTTAGATTTGGATCCCATTCTATATATCTCATTATAGATAAGCAAATGTTCCAAAATTAAAAAAATAATAATTCAAGATCAGAAACACTGCCACCCAAGCATTTCAGATAAGAGAGATTCAACCTGCATATGTATATTGAATAATGGCATTATATCTGATTAGCATCTACACTGCAGCCTTAATAGCTCTTTTCCATATATCAAAATTTTCAATATTAAAATTTATTCCACATTCAGAAAAGCTTATTTTCTTAGAAAAATTTAAATCATCAAATCAACGCACACAAAGGAAGGTCTTCTTCACAGAATCAAAAGGAACATATAGCACATTACTGGTTTTAAGTGTTTTAAAATTTTTTTTTTCTGACTCGTGATTCTAAATCTCTTCAGTAACAGTAGATTAAAAACAAATTCTAACACAGGAAGTAAATCTGAAGTTTAAGTGCCAGATCAACCTATTCAAAAGTAGTACTAACTTTCTATTCCCATTCTTTATTTCTGGCTTCACGGCTAAATTCTATCTTCAGTGTTAGGAGTGGTTACTGCAGATGTTGATTGGCATCCCCAATAAAGGACTGTAATTCATCTTTATTTATTAACCTTCCCTTTTGCTTTAGTGTAAGCAGTTGCTCAGACAGAACTTTGTAAATTATGGTATTAATCAGGGATGAGCAATTCTTTCTCTTAGGAATACTCACTTTCTACTCACAAAATTTTTATACTGAGAATCTCTCAATATAAAGAATCCATGGTGGTATGAAGAACAGTTAAACAACATTTTCATAGATAAAAGTGTAAGTAACGTGCCAAAGAGCTGAAACAGCAGTGCTATAGGTTCACAAAATAGGGTGGGGAGGATTCCATGGGTGCTAACTGGGGGAATTTCTGACGTCGTCTGTCTGATGATGGGTTTCTTGCCTTTGCTTCTCAGCTCATGTTTTTGTGTATTCCTGAGCTTGCCCGAGAAAGCTTCTGGAGTAGGCAGAGATAAGTGGTGCAACATACTATTCCCATAACACCCAGCCATTATCTATCTGCTTTTCATGCAAAGTCCCCACTGGTGCTTCGACTCACAGCTGAAATCTACCAGTCAACGGAAATTCTTGCTGATCTGCTTGGCAACCCTTCCACTTCACTACTGATGTCATCCAGGTCTGCTTAGCAGACATCTGGGCTGGATGTCTGCTAAGAGCTCATCTTTTCCTCAGGTCACACTCTCACTTCGTGTTAAGTGTGATACTTCAATGAGCTACTGGATAGAGAACCACCCTGGGCAGAATATGAAGTCAAAGATTGCAATACTCAATCACATTCAAATTTTTTAACTTTAAAGGAGGAGGAACGGAAACCCCAAAGAAATCTAACTACATAAAAAATTAAATTAAGTACAGAAGAAGCTTAAGAAAATTAAATTAAATTCAGAACTGAAAACTATTAAATTACTATTCAAAACAACTCTCCTATGGTATTAAAACTGTTCTCTATGTTTTCAAGATTTTAGTCATGGAATAGAGTCAATGTCTTGGCTTTATGATCTCAAGAAAAGTAACTAATACTTTGTAATCCATAACCCATGAAATAAATCAAAAATTACATTTTTAGTTGTTTTTCTTGTAAATTAAATTGTTCAACTGTATTTACAAACAACAGAAAGTCACCTACAAAACAGAGAAAATAATTATCTTACTTCACAGAATTTCTGGGAATGAAATGTAAAAGTACTTAGAATAGTGCCTAAAACCCAATGAACATTTTATAAGAATTTGCTTTTATTATTGTCATTCATTTACTAATATAAGTAACAAATTATTCAAGATCACTTTACAGTTACTATTCTATTATATGCATATTTTTCTCAGATCATAAGAAACATTATTTTTATCTCAACACCTGCATTTTATGAGAATTTCTCAATTATTCCAAAGAAAATAAGATGAAAGGAAAGTATTTGTGATTCTTTTATGCAGAGAACAGCATTTTAGTCAGCCTTCCATCACTGTAACCAAAATACCCAACAAGAATAACTTAGAGGAGAAAAAGGTTACAGTTGAATCACGGTTTCAGAGGTCTCAGTCCACAGTTGGCTGACTCTATTGCTTTGGTCCTTTCAAATTATTAATCCAACAAGTGAATGAATCCACCCATTAGAATACAGCTCTCATAATTTAATCATCTCTCCTCCTCATTAACACAGGAGCTTCTGGGGGGTAACCTCACATTCAAACCATAACAAACAGTAAAACTTTTGTACAAAAAAAGCCTGATTATAAATATTTTATTTTAGTCTTTGTGTATCCATAAATTCTCCTTTGTACTACTGAAGTCTGCCATGGTAGCACAAAAATGAGTCACAGACCATATGTAAATGAATGAGTGTAGATATACTTCAGTAAACTCCTTGTTTTAGTCAGCTTTTTTGCTACTGTGTCTAAAGGATCCAACCAGCTCAACTGTAGAAGAGGAAAAGTTTACCTGAGGGCTCATGGTTTCAGAGGTCTTAGTCCATAGAAGGCCCCGTTCCTCGGGGCTTGAGGTGGGGCCGAACATCATGGCAGAAGAGTGTGGCAGAGGGAAGCAGCTCACATCATGAGGATCAGAGAGCAGAGAGAGAGTCTCCACTCTCCAGTTACAATATACCCCATAGCCACGCCTCCAATGAACCACTTCCACCAGCCACACACCACCTGCCTCCAGTTACCACTCAATGAATCCCATCAGCTATTAATTCACTAATTAAGCTAAGGCTTTAACCCAATCATTTCTCCTCTCAACCTTCTTGCATTATCTCTCATGTGAGCTTTTGGGGGAAACCTCACATCCAAACCATAACACTTCTGCTTTAAAGTATGGAGTAAATGTTTTTTTCCTTTAAAAGGCAAAACCAAATAGACCATGAAAGGATGTAAGTTCATCACCTATTAAGTAAAGAACTGCCTTTAAGAGGTCACTATTTTAAATTCTCATGTGTCATACTGAAGATTGCTTATCTACCTATTCTTCATCATAGTCCCCCTACTACTATACTGCTGGTACAAAGCAAGGGGGAAGGTGTTGGCCTTGAATGCAATTATTTATGCTTCCTCTACCTCTCACCAAGCTGATAGAAGGAGCTGATGTCCAGGGGTTTCTGGGAGAATGCACCCATGCCCTGATTTCTGAACATTCCCCCTTAGCTCAACCCAGATTAAAAAGCATTGACTTATTTTAGTAGCCAAATTAGTAAAGCTGTACCGATTTAACTCTAGCCAAGTCTGCTCTTTTCTGGGATATTTATTAGGTTAAACGAGATTGTGACAAATTCATACTGAATAGTTAATCATGATTTTTTACCTTCTGATGCGGGGGGCAGGAGGAGAAATTGCCAAATGTCAGACTACTTAGAAATAACATAAACAGAGAACAAAGTGATATTAATGGGTGGAAAAAATGCTCTTTCTATGCTATAAAACCTTTTTCTTCTCATACACTCTGCAGACATTACTTCATAAGTCCTAAGCGAGGAACAGCAGGTATCATTAGATTTATTTCTAGAAGGAGTTCAGACATCAAGAAGTAAAATATCACAGAAAGTCATTTGCTTGGCTGGAAAAGACAGATTTCCTGAACTTACATCAAGTCCCTGTGATACCTACTACATAATTTCCCTTTATATCTGGAGATGTCCGAAGGAAAACTAGAGAAAGTTATTCCACTTAAGCTCCCTTCCTTAGGAGAAATGTCAGACACGCTAGGGAAAACTTGTGTAAAATTCTTCCACCTCTTTACAGACAATAGAAAGACCATTTTCCCTCAGTGTCCTGTTTCTGACTTTCTACAAAAGAAAACTGAGTGTAATGGTGGCTAAGGTCATGCAGAGAACCTCTTGTTCAGCAAGCTCAGGCAACATATTTTACCCTAAGCCAAAAACAGGTGCTGCCCATGGTCAGTTTTCTGCTATCACACTCTCTACTTACTTTAGAAGGACTAAATGGGATGGTGCTACACTTGGTTCACCTGAGTTAGTGAATTAAGTCAGCAATTTTAATTACCCAAATCCACTGCATTGAAAGGGGTTATTAAAATTCAGTCACTTCAAGGGAACTTGATGGGGGAAAATATCAGGCTCTCTCTCTTTTTCTTTTAATTGGATCTGTTACACCTGACTTTTCTACAACATGAGTCCTAGTATTAGCTATGAAGCAGCGACTCAAGCTCAAGTTAAGACAAGTTAAGTAGCAGAGACAGAGCCCCAAGGAATCCCCAGCCTGCAATTGAAGCTGTCTGTGCTTGTGATGCACACATTAGAAGTGAATGAATGGCCACAGTGTGAGACCCAGTGTAGGTGGAAACACTGATTTTTCATAGCTTTAAGATTCACTTGGAACACTTTTATAGATGAAGGCAATATAAGAGTATTTTTATTCAGTGACTTTCATGTCCCAGACACGCTGAAACTTTTCAACATTACTCCACATACCAGGGTTTGTTTTGGTTTGCTTTTTTTGTAATCCTAAGCCTTTGTTTCTGCTGTTCCTTCCATGGGGAAATCCCTTTCCCTAGAGTTTCTCCTCCTCTCCAAGAGCCAGGTCAGAGCTTCTCTTGCAGCATTTACTCCACCCTCCTTATCACTGACAGCAGCTCCCCTCCTTACTATGGTCCTGTGATCACACTTTAATAGGACTCTTATCATGGTGCAGGATCCCTTTTGTGGAGCTGCTGAACTCCTCAACTAAGCCACAGGCATTCAAAAGTCAGAACTAGAGCTTTTGTGTTGTTTCATTCTTAGCACATCGTCTGACACAGCGGACGTTCAAGTCAGGTGGAATCAATGACTTGGCAAGTTACTCTGATTTTGCTGGGCTAAAAGAAACCATTAATCTTGTTTAACTCTGAGTTTTAGAGAAAAAGAAATGAGAGACTAACTGACATGTCCAAGGTCATACAACTGCAGCATGCGTCCCTTTGCATTCTGGACAACACTGCACCCTGAGAACTGATACAGCAAAGATCCCATGCAGCACAAAACAGCCATTTATTCTTCGCCACACCAAGTGACACATAGCTAATAAACAGGGATGAAGAAGGAGGAGGAAATGGAAGAAGAAAGAAATAAAAAGTCAAATTGTACATATTCCTACATCAGGGTTTCCCAACTTTAGCACAACTGACATCTGGGATCGGATTATTCTCTTTGTCGTGGAGAGCTTTCCTGGGCATTGTAGGATGTTTAGTACCAACTCTGGTCTCTGCTCACTAGATGCCAGTAGCAACCACTCCGCCCTCAGTTTTGACAATCAAAAATGTCTCCAAACACTGACCTATGTTTCCTGGGAGCAAAATTGCTCCTGCTTGAGAAAGACTGCCCCAGTTGAGCATCTCAGAGGAGGTAATCTTCCATATTACTTCAAAGTACCAATCAATTAGCATGTATAGTATACTGGCTTCAAACCAATATTCTCTGATTAACTATAGAAGCCAGACCTGAAATGCTTAATCCTCTTACATTTTTATTAATCCTTTTGATTAAAAACAATGATGTTGTCACTTGACCTATGGCTGGTAATGCCACAGCCAGAGGGGGGAAAAAAGAAAAGGAAAAAAAAACAGCTAAAACTTTCAGTTCTAAAAGAAATTAAGCACACTTAACAAGTCTTAGAGGTAATCTTTAAAATGTTTACTTGAGCTCTACTTTAAACTTGCTTAAAGTTCCTTGATCAAACATAAGAATAGTAAGTTCAACTTTTCTACGTAATAAGTCTAAAGAAATAAAAATTAGTGAAAGAATAAATATCCTCTGCAGACTTCTTCTATGGCATGCAAAGTTCTAATTGAAATTTTAACATACTTCTCTGTTTTAAGAATTTGAGGTGTTTTTATTTTCCCACACTCCTCAATGCTGATTTCGTTTTTTAGTTCTTTTTAGTTGTTGCTGCTATTATTTTTTTTCTGTTTTCCCCCTTTCTATTATCTTTTTCTTTTGTAATTCTTAAAGTTCCCTCTAGAGTTCTGCTCTAATTTCTAAATATGCAGCTTAATATCAAACTTACTTCGAAACTGTACTAACATGAAAAGTCCATGGCAGAGCTATTGTTTTTTTGTTTGTTTTTGATAAAGGAGTTGTGGTGGATTAAAACAGAGAGAGAGAGAGAGAGAGAGGGAGAGAAATGTGGACCTAGTATGTGCCATTCAGCTAGTGCAATAAAACTTTATCAAGACTTAGTAAGTAGAGTTCAAAATCACAGTTGCTCAATAGCTCAAGCCATGCTGTCCCATTATTGTAAAGTTAATGAAGAACAGAGAAGGCCAGGAAAGCTGGCTGACTGAGAGTTCTTGGAGTCCTGCTTTCAGCTCCTGGCTTTGGGGACACCCTGGGTGGCAGCTGTCCACCCCAGATTAAGTATCAGTGAAGATAATGCATGGCACTAATGCCAGCTACAAGGGCCAGGGCAATGGCAGGGATCCCTGAAACACAGGTAACTTTACCCCAAAGTCGTGCAAATTAGACCCCAAAGATACTAAAGCCTCACACCTCTGCTGTCTGCTTCCTGACAGAGTCGCCTCCCATTTCCTACACTGCATCAGCCTCCCCTGTGGTCTCTCTCCAGAAAATAAAAAACATTAACCATGTTATCAGAGCACATTGCAGGTCGTGTTATATATTCAAGTCCATTTTTCATGGGGATTTTAATTCACTCATGCTTTCCAATGCATTGAAGGTGAATATCACAACTTTAAATGTGAAAATTTTTTAATCAGAAATCTTCCCCCTTCTGTTCCTTACCTCTTCATAAGATCTATAAAACCTAAACTTGTGTATTAAAAAGAGAGACAGAAGGGGGGTGGGGGGGGAGAGAGAGAAAGAGAGACACAGACAGACAAAGGAAGGTAGGCACATAGGTTTGGTATCTTAATTCTACAGCACAGATTCTGAAGTTGTCTGTGAATCAGGGATGGCACCAAGGTTGGCACCAAACTTAATGCCACCATCTCATTGACCCACAATAGCATGCAAAATGTTAATCTTTCATTTAAATTGTATTGTTTTCTTATCCCCAAACTTCACTAAATTAGCATAGAAACAATACTGATATTTCAGTCACTTTTCTAATAATTAATATTATATGACTAGAATATTACTTAACTTAGAACTTTGAAAAGGTGACAGGTAAAAGGTTGAGACTCTCCTAATTCCAAAAGTCAATGATTTCTGTTTATTGATTAAAACTGACAGGAAAAAAAAACTTTTACTGTATTTGGGAGGCCAGGTATTTTTAAAAGTATCATCATATTTTAGGGTAAAATTCACATTTTTCTCAGGGGCTACTGCATATGTTTGAATTATGTATTCATGTGAAAAATTTCCCTGGTGGCAAATAGAATTCTAAATTCTACCCAATTTCAATATCAAGCCAAACCTGAAAGGAAAAGTGCCTTATTATAATCCTGTGGCTCAGAGGGTGCATTGTTTTTCTTTTTTTTTTTTTTTTTTGGGGGGGGGTGTTATTTTGTTTTGTTTTGTTGTGTGTGTGTGTGTGTGTGTGTGAATTGAACACAACAAGGGTGCTTTACCATTGAGCTACATTTCCTCCTTTCTATTTTTTGAGACTGGGTCTTGATAAATTGTTGAGGCTGTCCTCAAACTTGCGATCCTCTTGCCTCACCCTCCCCAGTCACTGGGATTACAGGTGTGCGTCACCATGCCTGGCCAGGGGGGCATTTTCAAAAAATGTATCTAAAGACGAGCTTATATCCCTATTGGAGAGAAACAGCTCACTACAGCAGCTCAACTATCACTCAACTGTGGAAGACCAGGCAAAGGAAAAAATCTCAAGTGAACAGAGACGCTGATCTTCTCAGATCCTGTGCTGACTACCAGATCCTAACCCTCAGAAAAGATTAAATCCATCTAAATACCATCTTCCCAAAGTTCCAGTATTTAAATACATAGAAATTCTAAAAATCACAGGATGATGCTCACAAATAACCCAAATTATCAAAAACTCTGTTTTTAACTTTTATATCTTTATCACACCAGACCTTTTGCAATTAGGGACAACTAGAGAACTCATTCTGGCACATGAATTTCCTATTTCCAAGCATGATTGATAGGTTTGAGGAAAAATATTTCAAAGATACTACATTGTGATGTTAGGAATTGTAAGTCTAAGGAAATCATTCTAAATAGTGGGGTGGGTGAATGGGAAACAAGGAAGGAAAGGAAGAAGAAAGACAGACACATGGGAAGAAAATGAGGGAATGGAAAGGATGATTATAATAAAGAAATGAGGGAAGAGAACACTGGACAAAAAGCAGCCTCAATTTTCTGCCTTAGGGCAATCACAGAATGGTAAACAATGGTCACACAAATACGGAGATTTCTAAACCAATCGTTCAGCTTCAAGTTTCAGAAACAACCAATAATGAAGAATCATAGCAAGTATTTATTTGGTGCTAATAAGTTTAAATAGTTTCAAGACAAATATTCCTTATAAGTTTATCATGTTTAAACTAGGAATGCCAAGATAAATGAGTTTTTGACCTCCTGTGTTCATCCGCTGTTGGCTTTTGCTCCCTTCCCATGGGTGTTGGCACAGGTCACCCGGTGTGCACTTTTTTCCCTGGGAATCAAGAGCTCCAGCCAACTTTTCTGCAGTCAGTCCTGACCAGCTAGAGCAACGCTGCTTAAAGGAGGTTTCTTTGTCTTTCTTTCTCACCCAACAGCCTTCCTCTCATTTAAAAGCTTACCTTTGACTGCTATCCCCTTTATGCTTTCCAATTTCTATGTGTTTTTGCTCAAATCTTGTCTACTTTCTTTATTATTCGTTGCTTTTCTGTTTCTACCCTTGTCTGAGCCACTTCATGCTAAACATGTGGTGGTATGGTTTAAAAAAAAAAAAAGAGTTAATTGTAAATGGTATGACAGAGACAGCTAAAGGGACTCAAACCACAGAACAGCCTCAACTGAAGTGTGACGATACACACCTGTCAGCACTACCTGTGGTGTTATTACTCACTGGGGACCAAAGAACACTCTCCTTTTTCTGGTCCAGCAACTTAGAACTTCACCTTGTCTAACTATAAAACATCAAGGGGAAAATGTCAAAAATTCTTTATATAAAATCTGCCAAGAGAATATTGAAGTAATGTAATACCAATAAAGAAGGATCCATAGGGTATACAACTTAAGGTCAAAGACAAACAGAAAAATCCTAACCACCTTGGAAAGCAGGATGGAAGGAATAGGGTTGAAGAAAGAGAAAGGAGTAGGAGTTAGAAAGGGGAGGAGGGAAGGAGGTCTAACAAACAATTTGATTCAGGACATTCCATGGTAACAAATGCTGATTTTCATAAGTATTTTGATGCTACTCCTGCGTTTTAGCCCACTATATATGGATCATTTTGTTTCTTGTTTATTAAAAAAAATAAAACTAGATAATGAAGTTGTTGGCTATAATACCCATATTATTTTAAATGTTTTGTTCTAAATGTCACATTTAAAAGATTAACAAATTTTGTATAGCACGTTACAGTAAAAGTACTTTCACAGATGTAATCTCATTTGGTTTCCACAACAACCCAGTAGGGTAGACAAAATAGGTAATTAGATATGATGCTGAGAAAACTTAAAAGATCCCCCAGGAAGCAGAGGAACATGAATCTAAAGTATACCTGGCTTTTTACCACATGTTTTATGCTTTTTCCAGTTCTTGTTATTTTTATGTGCTATAGGATGGATTCAATTAAGGAGAGTAGACATACGTAAAACACTCATTTGTTTGACATTAGTCGCTCAAATTTGTTTACTGAAGTTAGAGCCAAGCCATTAGACAGACATAAAGAAGTTAATTTCAATCTTTACTTACTATAGAATTTTTTGCTTTCTATATAATCAAAGCATTCTATTACATAAAAATTCTAAAGAGTCTAATTGTATAAGAGAAATTATCTTCAACTGGACTTCAAACACCATTACCATATAATTTATAACAGTTACAAAAGTATTTGAAAGGAGTCTTAGATCCTCAGGACTTGGTGAAAATAAAACTCGATAGTATTATAATATTTTCTATTATTTCATTACTTTCTTCTCTTTGTTTTCAATGAAAATTCTATCTTCATAAAAGTATCACGTCTTCATTATTTTTCCTTAAAGGAAAAACTCAAACCCAGTTACCGGGCAAATTATCAAAAATGAACATTATTTCCACTATTTCTACATCCATTGGTTCAAACATCAAACACTTCCTGATACAATTTACCAAACTGCGTATTACCTTTGAGATCATTGAGAATTCGTACATGATTGGGAATTCATGAATCAACATCACTGAAAGGAAAGGATGCTGTTCCGAGTACCAGTGCTTAGTAACAATTCTTTAACTATTGCAAAATTAACACTATTCTCAAAGATATGACTTTTTCACATCTGCCTTTATGCCTAGAAAACAAAGCTCTACTCAGCTACATCCAAGAAAAAAATTGTTATTGTACTAGACTGCGTTTTCTCTTAATTGATGCTAAGTTTCAAAGTAACACCAATTTCCTCAAAGGAATGTTTTCATGGGATTGAAAATATTGATGGGTAAAAAAAGATATTGAGTGCATTGTATCTTTGAACAATGTGTTTTACCAGAGACACACACAGAGCTCATTACTTGCAAAAAGCCTTTCTAAAGTTTTATTTTAGGTCAATGGCAATATTTTGGAGTAAGGTGATGACCTAAAACACACTGTGAATAACCATTTATAATGCTAACTGCATACAGATCTAAATGCTGAAGGGATTTAGCCCCCCAAATTAGGAAGTCACTTACATTGACTCTGACCTCCCATCATGAGAAGTCCAGGTGCTGCTCCTTGAACTTCAAGGGCTTGGGCGACCCAGGCATTGCCCCAACACTGCTTAGAGCAGGGGTCAGTCTGGAAGTAAAGAAGCACAGTAGTATCCCAGAGTGAGTGTTTTAAACAAGGCCTTCCAGAGGCATGAGAAATGCATCTGTGTCTGGCCACATCCCACCACAGCAAGAAAAGGTGATGAATGTTTAGCATAAATTGCAATTGTCCAAAGGATGTGTCACACATGGATTAGAAACACATTCTCCTCTATTGCCAATCACTTGAAAGTTACCCTAATGGCATGATATGGTATTATAATAACTCTGCATTAAAAATGATTTTATAACATACAAAAATTCAATTAATTATATGTAATATATATGAGTTTTGTTGTCTATGAATAAGACCACAATTATAAAAATAAAATAAGCAAATTATTTTAAATGAGCTTCAATTAGAATATATTGATTTTTGTTTGTTTTACCATTTCTTAAAAAGCCCAATATATGTCCACAACAAATTGTTTAATAAAAATAGGTTATTTTATTACTGAATAAAATGAAATGTAATTTAATCAATATGTAGTGCCTAAAACTTGGAATGACCAACTAGAAGTACCATGTGCTTATTTCAGGCCACAAAAGAACTCTATTTATGGACTGTTTGACTCCTAGGCTCACCCACGAAAATAAGGCTTGACTACTAATGATACTACTACTAATGGTGTTGGGAACCCACAGGAACCCATAAGAATAACAACAAACTGAAGAAATCAAAAGAAAGCAGGATAAGAAGGGGCAAAACCCACTGGTTTAAGATAAGGCCAAGATTCTGTTTGTAAGCTGAAGGTAAATAGTTATGATGCCACCAAAATCCAAAGCAATTCTCTGGTTCCTCTTGAAATGCTGGCCCAAACCCCCAGATGAATGGTTCTTATAAGTGACATTAGAGTAGAATCACTAGGAGAGGATTTTAAAACTAGGAATGCGAAGGCCCTATTTGGGTTCCAGTTTATTTCATTTCAGTACAACCTAAGTATTAGGATTTTTTTAACTCCCCCAAATTATTTTAATGTGCAGTAAGTAATAAAAACCAAAAATCCAAAATTCCAGATGATCTCAAAGCTTCTTCTCAACTCTTTAAAATTTTCGATGGCATACCATAAGCTCACTTTGTCATTCTTAGAAATTATATCACATTTTTAATAAAGGATTTCAAATGGTAACCAAAGTATTATACAACTATTGAACTATAGTAATTATAACCTTGACGTTTTCCTTAAAATTATATACTATTATCTTATGTGTATTTACTTATTATAGCATTATATCATATGTATAAATATGCTGAAATGTATAAAATATATTTATTGAATAATTATCAAGATAACAATTTCATTAGTCTGAAAGTATATTTTTAGTTAATAAATATCTTTATTTCCTCAATTTGAAAAAATAGCATCTTTATACTGTAATTTTTAAAAGTTACACTAATGATAAAAATTTTAGTTATTCACTCCTTTGGAATTCTATATTTCTTACAGTTTGATTTACATCAATCTACAATTTTGCAAAACTCACATTTTAGAATTCTAGGGAGGAAACTATTATGTAATTTAATTAATATGTAGTTGATTACTAAAAAGCAGTAACGAACACTAAAAGTTGAGAAAGCAGAAAGAATTTTTTAAAAGACAACAGAATTAGGAAATAAATAAACTCACTGAAATGTGCTTTTTAGATGACTTGTACTTTTGAGTAAAATAACTGTAAAAGTTATACTGTGGATGTTTTATTGATAGGAAAAGGCAAACATAAATCCTGTTAATATTCAGAAGCACATTCAGTTGTGAAAGTTATTGTCAACTATAAATTAAAATTAAATTAAATTAAAAAGTAGAAATACAAAGTGATACAATTACAAAGATAGGTCATTCACTAGTAAATACAAAGGTTACCACTAATAAGAGGATTCTGAATGGTATTCATTAAACACCACGAGCCATAGGGCAGTTATTATCCACCTTTAAACCCATGGAAAAAGCCACAGAGAATTTGAGTAACTCCCACAAATTCTCACACCTACAAATACCACAACCAGAATTAAAATGTATGTCAGTCTTAACTCTATAGATCTTTAAATGTTCTAGTAGAGTATCAGAAAAAAGAAGAAATCCTTTTCAGACAGTCGTTCATGGTGACTTATGCCAAAAACTAGAAGCAAAGCCTTTTTGGTTGTTTTCATTTCAAAACATGAAATATATACAAAGAGAATATATACAAAGTTTATGGACCTTTTCTACAAAACTTGCCTGCATATCTGTACCATATGCATTTATGTATATGTAAATAGAAATCAATAAAGATTGGGCCCTTAAATATCATAGAATATATAAATTCACAATCAGCTCTAATGTATTAAACTACAAGAAGTCCCCAAATCTCCTCGATGCTACCAAAATGAAAAATAATGGAAGTGGGGATGGGTGAGCCTCAATGAAAAGAGGAGTTTCAATAACCCTGTAGAATGCCTTTTTTTGCTTTTTAATAGTATTCACGGTCTTTTTGACATTGATATAAAAATACCTTCGTCGAATGCTCAAGTGTGAATGTGAAGATAAGCAGTGGAACAAGTTCTTCAAAGATATTTTTGGTTCTAGTGCTCACTTCCAATGGTTTTTCCTTATTTTCCCTGAGCCTCATTTTTCTTAACTACAGAAAGACGGGACTGAACTATATTGGTAAGTTTTTCCCAATACAATGTATCAAATATTTTCTGAACATGTAACACAGTTGAAATAATTGTATAGAAAACCCCATAGGCCCTCCATACATTCTACCATAATATGTTACTATGCTTGCTCCTTGTGTATCCATCCTAAATCCTCCCATCAATCTACCTTATTTTTGGTGCATTTCATAGTAAATCACAAGCATCAGGCACCTCCTCCTAAATATTTTAGCATGCTATCATCAAGGACAATAGTGTTTATGGTGATACATAAACCTCAAATGTATAAAACATACAAATCATAAATGTGCATCCCCTTAGTCTTAATAAATGCATGTGACTAAACGCCTATAGAATATTATGTGGTTAAGTTTTGAAACTTTTTTTCTAAATCACAGAAGCCAGATGTAAGACAGGTGAAAGCAGAATGTCTTTATAATAAATGAGGATGGAGATTGTACCTCACGGGTTCCACGAGCTTGCAGTTTCTAAGGAGAAAATCATCCCAGTGGACGCTCTCCAAGATTCCTTTCAGCTCAATATGGCCAAAGCCTCCAACTGTAGATGAAAGTAGTTAAATCTCTCTGCCTTTCACCAAACATGAAACAAGGCCAATTTCTCAAAACTTGAAAGTTTCGCTGGGCAAATGATTATTGGCTTAATTGTTTATTGCACTCAAGGAAACCCTGTACTTGTATCTCAGCTAGTCATCTTTTTAAGTGATTTTGAATGGCAATTAATATTTTACTAGACTAAGGCCAAGCTCTACTCACAAACCAGAATGAGGCTTCATACCTTCTGGACAGTTCCCAAGTGCAATATTAATTTGTGTGGGTATTTACAGTGACAAGTGGAGTTTTATATACAGAGAAGAATCGTAATTCCTGCTGAGATCAGTCTTGTGAGCTCTCTGGTGCTCACTCTCTCTTTTGAGGGAGATGCAAGGGATTAGCTCTTCATGTGTAACCCTAGGCAAGTCTCCCAGGTTCCCTGGGCATTAATTTTCTAGTTGGTAACATTGAAGGCAGATGAGTAAATAATCCTCAGCATTAATAACTTCAATCATATGAACAGTTGATGCAAAATTCACTTCAAAAAAGCCATCTTCCTGGCAGGCAGTTAAATACCTGGCAAAGAAAGACATAAACCTGTAGTTCATCAGATCATTCAATCATCATAACCCTTCAATCCTAACCACAGTATGTAACTCTGCAGAAAGAAACTTAATCCTGTTCTCAGTACTTACATAGTCCTTTAGAGCTGGTCCGTGTTTCTCTGGCACTTTTTCTTTCTTTTGTCTTGGACCATATTTGTTAAAAGACAGTCACAGTGGAGTAGAGGCAGGGGACCAAGGAGGAGGGAGGAGGAATGGAAAAGTCCTGGGGACTTAAGTGAAGCAAACTTCATTATAAACATTTATGACTACGTCAAAAAGACCCCCACTAATATGTGTAACTATTATGCACTAATAAAATCATTTTTAAAAAGACAATTCCAGTCCAGACCATTATAGGTTGGCCTTCCCTAATCTAAAAAACCCAAATCATACATGCTCTAAAATCTGAAATTTCTGAATACTGATGTGACACCCTAAGTGGAAAATTCTGTACCTGACCTCACATGGCAGACACAAGTCAAAACATGGGAGCACTAAAAGTATTATATAAAATTACCTTCAGGCTGACTGTATTAAGTGTACATGAAACATAAATGAATTTTGTATTTAGACTGGGTCTTATCCGAAGATATCTCGTTTATGTGTGGCAAATACACCAAATCCCAAATCTGAACTTCTGGCCTCATTTGGATAAGGGATACCCAGCTTGTATTAATCAACATGTTTCCAAGAACTTCACAAAGGCTGATGTACTCAGGTTATAGTATATGTGTGTGAATGGGGCCTGATCTATGGTGAACTACTCTCGGGACTTCTAGTTACTTATGTTTTAGCCAGAAAGTCGGTCATCAATATCACCTATGATAAGAATGATACAAACAGATGCAATTAGGTACAAATAGTTTTAACAATCAACATATTCATCACTTGGGCCTATTGAGAGATGATTCTCCAAGGTTCTGCTGGGTTTCTGCCCATCTAAGCAAAAGTATTGGTGTCCTTTGTCCTAGGTCTTTTGTTCAAGAGTTTTCTATAGACAACAGCCTACCCAGATATGACAGTGGACAAATTTGTTTGATCAGTGTAACATCTCTCTCTCTCTCTCTCTCTCTCTCTTTGTGTGTCTCTCTGTCTGGGACAAAGTTTGTACAGGTTTATTTGGAACCTATTATAAGAGTTCCCTAAACTTTGGGTCTTCGGTGGTCATAAAAATCCTCTTCATTCATGAGATCTGTCTGGCCCATTCCTATCACACCCAAAGGACAGAGGGTACAAAACAAAGGCACACAAACATCAAGCTCACACTTTTTGCTATGCTGCACATAATGAAGTTCTTTGTCTCTGAAAAAGAGACTTTCTGCCAGCATTTATGAAATGATGGCAGGCTGACTCACTAGTCTGCAAAGAGGGCAAAATCTCTGGCTTTCTACAGTCGTTCACAAGGACACTGTCCTTATCCACACCCTGCATCCTGGTGCATCCGTCCTTCTGTTCATCAAAGCCATCACCCAGTTTCTCTCAGGTAACAATGAACTAGATTAACCATCATGCCCTCACAAATTGTCTAAAGTGAGAGTATCCTATGCATTTGAATACCAGTGTGAATTATACTTGATACAATCAAATTATTGCTCAGTTCTTATCATTCTTCTAAATGCTTTCGATTTGCTGCAGATATTCCAATCTACTACATCAATAAGCAGTATTGATATTCTGAATCTGTAAACAGATTTATCTTCTCACATGCTTATTTTTAATTTAAAACGACTTCAGAAAAATTGAGGTTCTGATTATTATATGTATTTGTCTAAAAACCAAAGAAAGCTATTTATAAAATTTTAAGAAACATTTTACTTAGAAAAAAATCTGGAAAAAAATAACATGGTGTCTCCAAATTTGCATAAATATAACATTTTTAGTAGAACCTTTTGTTTTCTGAAGTAATAACAGAAAAACAAATCCTATGAATCTTTTACACATAACAATAGATAAAAAGTAAAACAAACTACTATTTAGTGAAAGTAATTAATACCAAAAAGTAAGTAAACATTCCTGAAGAGTCTAAATATCATTTCCTGTTGGCAATAGAACCAATTAAGGTAAAAAATCAGAGAATGCAGCTGGGAGCAGTGGCCCATACCTGAAATCCCAGCAGCTCAGGGAGGCTGAGGCAGGAGCATCATGAGTTCAAAGCCAGCCTCAGCAACAGCAAAACGCTAAGCAACTCAGTGAGACCCAGTCTCTAAATAAAATACAAAATAGGGCTGGAGATGTGGCTCAGTGGTTGAGTGCCCCTGAGTTCAATCCCCGGTACCAAAAAAAAAAAAAAGAATCAGAGAATGAAAGGGATTTACCATACCAACTGTCTTGTAGTTTTAACTTCCCCAGTGGATGCTATAAATTGATTACAAACTAAAGTATAAATGTTTTATATAGCACCTCATTTTAAAATGGTTATTATGAGACAGCTGTTATTTTTCATGGCTACAAATTAAAGGTAAGATACAGAAAGCAAAGGCTCAATCATATGAGATTCTTTCCCGGAACACAGTATTAACGTATTTTCAACTAGACTTTCATACCTAAGCAGGATCAGCTTTGCCCTGAATTTCTCAGATGAATAAATTACATATCATTTTATGTGCTTTAAGGAGTTCTCTGTAATTAAACCATAGTTCAAAAAGTGATCTACATGGGCAGTCGGTCTCTGGAAGAAAAGTAGTGTGAAGTATTTTACAGGAATAGTCAGCTCTAAAATGGCTCTTTCACCCACAATAAAAATAGGCAGTAGTCAAGAACATGAAGACAATCTGCGCTTCTCTTTAGCACCTAATAAGACTCTTAACAGTATAGACACTAACTGTTCACTAAGTCAATTAACATAAATAACTTTATTTTCATTAAGTATTTTTAATCATAACAATCTCATTGTATACTAAAGAAGATTTTTAAAAATGATTTGGATTTGTTATTTAAATAAGATAAGTATCCACTGGAAAATTGGCTGAAATCACTTATTTCAAAAACTGCTTGGAATAAACATGTAATTCCAATTCATGTGACACAATGACAATTTAAAAATTAAGAAAAAACTTGCTTGTGGACTCCAAAGCACAATTAAAGTAGTTTACATTTGATTAAAGAAGGAAAGAGAAAAATAACTCAACCCCAAAATTTTTTATTCACTATATGGTAAAATGAGCATCTCTGTGGGAAATAGAATTCTAAATGTAATTTACTCTGATGTGCTTACACAACTGTAAGTATAAACAGATATATTTTCTGGCATTTAAACTCTATTCTTATTATAATTCCCTCTCAATGATACAGCTTTTAATCAAGGTGCCACGACAGAATGATACCTAAACCCCTAATTTCTCAAATTCAGAGAAAAATCTACTTGAGAACCTGCTTTTGGTAAAGACATCACCTAGGCCAAGAGTTCTAATCAGAATGTGCAGGAAAGCACTCTTTCCAAAATAGATTGCCAGATCCTGGTTCTCGCATCCAGTTTTTCACTTCTGATCTGTACTTCAAAATCTGTAATTTTAAAATTTTCTCCAAGTAATTCTTACACCCCGAGGCAGTTAGAGCTATTCACATGGGTCACAGAAACTGAGTTGGTAATCAAAGCAGTAAGCAAACCAGATCAAGTTTTGGAATGAGAAGTCCACAGCAACAAAGGAGAGGGTCAGACCTGGGAGAGCTCCATGAGTGGTAATTAGAACAGAAATGGAAGTCGGGGACTCCAGCCAGAGGTCTGAATAGTGTGCTGGGACTAGAAAGACATCAGGAAACTAGATATAGGGGATCCCAGATTGTTAACCACTGCAACAGTGCTTCCAACAGAAAGTCTGTGGTGAGTTTCTGGACATAGAGACAATATCATTTTTAAGGATACTCTGACTTGAAGTCTTCTGGGAGCAAAAAGAAATGCTGTCACATTCACGAGTCCCATGAATTGCAAGACATTTGTGTTCCAGAAACATTAAATCTGGGATAACTCATTGTATTCT
The DNA here is from genome assembly GCF_047511675.1 of Marmota flaviventris. Classification (NCBI taxonomy): domain Eukaryota; kingdom Metazoa; phylum Chordata; class Mammalia; order Rodentia; family Sciuridae; genus Marmota; species Marmota flaviventris. Next base: position 159,398,979 of record NC_092500.1, read on the forward strand.
GAAGAATATGAGGGTAGGCTATGTCACATAAGGCACAGGAAAGATGCTGAGTAGTGAACATAGTTAACTTGAAAAAAAGAAGTGGGGTTTGGAAATGAGAAAACTTGACAAAAACCAAGGATGGTGTGCGCATATATATATATATATATATATATATATATATATATATATATATACCGCAGAAGATGAATTTAGTGATTAAGATTTTAAATCAGGGTCTCTCAAGCTTGGGTTTCAAATACTTAGTGGCCACATGATCATAAGCATGTCACTTAATTTCAGTAAACCCTCAATATCCTCATAAGTCAAAGTAAACACTAACCTATAATAACAGTAACTACTTCAAGTGATTGGTATCATTATTTGAAGTAATGCATCATTTGATTAAATTATGTATTGCTGATCTGAATTATAATTCCACTTCACTGCGTATCACATCATAGTTACACAATTTTCTTAAAAACCTTGATACGAAAATGTGCTTGTATACAGGTAGGTATAAAAGGGCCCCACATCTTGAAATGTGTGACTCAACATAGGATCACAAGATGCTAATGTCAGACTTGGTTTTAGGGGCTCTTGTTAAACTCCCTAATTTTATAGAAGGAGAAACTAAGATTTAGAAAGCAAATGGGTAAATGCTACATCTTTCTACTGGTGTTAAGAAATTACTCAATTGAATTTTGTCTTACAGTTTTTCCCATTTTTATTTTTTTATGAAACTAAGGGAAGTAATATATATTCATTATAAACAATACTGAAAGAAGAAAGGAAAAGATCTGCCCTTGTTACCTCTCTGAGCCTAACTTGGTCTCTGAAATGTTCCTAGATCTGTGTACTCTCGGATATTTATCATGAGCTTGCAAATTTTTCCCTAAATGAAAGCCCCATGCTCTCAGAAACATTCTTAGTCTGAGAAACTGATATCAAGGCTTTCAGAAGGTCCAGCAACCAGAACTGCAATCCAAGTCTGCTGACCCTCAGTTAATACTTCTTCCACCATAGATCATGCCACTGTTTGTGTTCTATTATATTCCTCTGGTATTTTCCTTAACATCAGTTACTTTTCTCTACTTTATTCTGGCCTCCAGTTGTTTCCTGGCTATAAAATAAATATATCACTCTACAAATCTATCAAAAAGATTTTTGTTAGCAGAGACTAGAAAAAAAAAAAAAAACCTGTGGTGGTATTAACTTGTAAAGCCACTTGCAACCCTCTCACCTTCTCTGGTCTCAGTTTCTTGACATGAAAATGAGGATAGTGACTCTTACTTTCTTCTCACTGTTATTATGACAGATGTATAAAACATTGCTTCACTCCATCTGATAAAAATATTTAATCACTAAAGTGTTTTACAATGGACTTTTCTTGGACAGCTCAGTGCTTCTTACACCATGAGGCTCACAGCACAGTTGCTATGGTTTGGACATGTGGTTTCCCCAAAAGCTCATGTGTGAGACAATGCAAAAATGATAAGTATGAGATGATTAGATTATGAGATACTCGACCTATTCAGTGCATTAATCCTCTGATATGGATGGACTGGGTGGTAACTAGAGACAGACTGGGTGAGGCTGGAGGAGACATGTCACTGGGAGCATGCCTTTGGAATATGTATTTTGTCCCTGATGAGCAGAGCTCTCTCTCTACATCCTGGTTGTCATGGCCTGAGTGGCCTTTCTCCACCAAGCCCGTCTGCCATGATGTTCTGTCTCACTCAGTTCCTGAGCTATGGAGTCAGCCAACTATGGACTGAACCTCTGAAACCATGAACCAAAATAAAATTTTCATCCTCTGAATTGTTCTCGTTAGGTCTTTTGGTTACAGTGACAAAAAGCTAATTAAAGCAACAGTCAAGGGAAAAGCTGTAGCTAGGTTGCTTTGAAGTCATGTTTCAACACACAGCTTGAAGTCATGTTTCAACAAGCAGCTTCCCTTACATTCAGTAACCTCATGTCAGCTAAGCAATTTCATTAACATCAGGCTCCTTATTGGTTCCTCCTCATTTTCAAGATTCAAAATACTGGTGTGTTCCAGAACTAAAAACTTGGACCTTTTCTCTTCTTAACCAGCACACATTACACTGATGATGACACCCAATCTCATCACTGTGAATGTCACCTACATTTTAATGACTTCCAAGTTCACATCTATAGCCCAGAATTTCCTGTGAACTCTGCACTCATGTGTCCAACTGCCTACTTAACAACACAATTTGTATGTCTAATTGACACCTCAGCCTCTCATGTTTAAAACCCCAAAGCTGACCGGTTCCTCTCTCACTGACCCCATCTCGTTAAATCATGATTTTATTCTTCCAGTTGCTGAAATTTTAAATTTTGGAGCAATTCTTAACTCTCCTTCTTAAAACTCTGCAATGGGCTAATCAACATATTCAGTTGGTTCTACCTTTAAAATGCATCCAGAATCTAAATAGTTCCCTTCAACTACATTACTAATGCCCTGTTCTGTGCCACATCCATGTCTGGCCTAGATTATCGCCACATTCTGTCCTTCCTCAGCCCTTGTCCCATGGCACCTCAAGTATATTTTCAGGCATTTATAGAACTTGAGAATCTAATCCCTCTCTGCCATGCAGTCTTTTCTAGCTTCCTATACCTGAGTTCCATGCAGACTGACATTAGTTTAGGGCTTTCTGCTGTTCTATTTAAGAGATGCTATAATACAAATCTTAGATATTTCAGAATTGGAAGATGTGGGTATAAACAGTACCTTCACCACTTGCCAGTTGGGTACCAAAGCCATTCACTTCCACTAAACCTCAGATTATTTTTAAAATGGGCATAACAATAGTACATGACCTATAGATTGTTGTAAAATCATATAGATATAAGAAAGTTGTTTGGAAAAAAACAAGTGCTTAAAGATATTTAATATTAATTATATTCTAATTCTTTCTATCTACTCAAACCTATTTGTGAAGTATTTCCAGGGTAAACTAGTAAAGATTATTCTTCCTTTTCTAGCTCAATAGCAGAGTTTGTTGAAAAGGTATACTTGGTATCGACCTATATAATTGTCCTGAACAATACCTAATTACTGTTATGCTGCTTAATTTACCAGAATTTTATAAATGAATTATGTGAAACTGATCTTATGCTACATTTTTTATTATAAGCATTTGCATACTTGTTCTATTACCCCTGATCATGCTTAATCTCTTTGCAGGACAAGACAGTGCAAAATACTCTTTAATTCCTCAGATAGTCCATAGATACTTAGCAAATTTATGAGAAAATTTGACTGTAATGAATAAGGATTGCTTTCACATATCATGATGAACAAAGTTTATGTTTCCCATATTGAAAGAAGTATCTATTTTGGGCCTCAAAAGAAAAAATACTATGAATCAAATCCAAAAATAAATAAAATTGTGGTTTTATAAAATACTACCTTTCAATAGTAGTTTATGCAAACCTTTGATCATGAGTGAAATCTTCATAAGAAGAAACAGTTACCAAATTGTATATTCACAATTTCAAACTTCTTTAAGACAACTAATATGTGTCAAAAAGCTTTCCCCACATTTTATCCAAACTGAAATCATTTCAAGAAAAATAAGCAAGCTGTCAGAATTTCTTGAACCTGTTTTGTTTCACATGTTTTAGTTGCAAACAATTACTGAAATAAATGTTTACTGATTTCTCTGCTACAATTATGCAGAAAATAGAAAACAGCTTTAAGGGAAACTCCAAGTTATGAAACTGAAATTCTGGAAATGGTTCTAATTCCTTGGTGGAATAGTTTCATGGATATAACACTGAACCAAAAAAAAAAAAAATAGAGAAAAACAGAGAAGCTGACAAAACAATCCTCAATCTGCAGTCTACACCCTTATAAAAATCAATATTCTGGGATATGGACCTAACTTAAAGAGACAGTTTGTTAAATGGAAAAATGATTTTTTTTTTTCAAACTATCTAGTAACAATTCTCTCATGGAGAAATTTGAAGAAACTATAATAATTCATGTAAAACTAATTAAATATGCTTCATTTTTTTCTTGTAATTTAATTAATTCTCAGCTTTTCTCAATTAGTTGGTTGTCCACCACAAATGCACCATACATTATATGTGCTGAATTTTAATAAATATTATGCACTTCTTCTATTTCTTCAGTTGGAGCAGTGGTATGAGACAATGTTAAAAGCCTTCATTTATGGAGTCCAGCCACCTTTGTTTAAATCCTATCCCTATTGCTTTTTAGCTTTAAAACTTAGGACAAATTGCTTAAACTCTCTGTTTCTTGGTTACATCATCTGTTCTGTAGGCACTGTAACACTGTCTGCCTCATAAGCCTATTATGAGTACTAGAATTCACGTTTTTACCTAAAATGTTTTTACTATTTTTACCTAAAATAGTAAAGCAGCCTGGCACATACGTACTGTGTTTGCTATCATCAACTTTAATTAACCACAGGGGTTAGCAAGAGTTTTCTTACAAGGCCAGAAAATAATTATTTTAGTTTTTCAAGAGGTCCATACTATTTTTAGTGGCTGCAGCTACTCAACTCTGCCATGGTCACAGGAAGTTGCCTTAAAAAGATATATAAAAGAATGATTGTGGCTATGTTCCAATAAAACTTCATTGATAAAACCTTTATTTACAAAAAAAGGCATTGGGTCTTAGTTTGCTGACTCCTGAACTATAATGTGTATAAAGCTACTTTTGTTCTGGAATTTAACAGTGACACTATTACTCTAAAAAGACAAGAAGAATCATTCCTAGAATATACTGAGGGTATCTGCCTCCCTGAATTTTGGGGTGTCTAAGTGAGTGACTAGAGGGTCAGAAAACCAACTGATAATGCTTTTCAAAAACAGATACTGAATCACGTTTAACACTCAGATACTCTGTCTTCACATCAGTACCTAATCCTAACCATTTCCAATATTTATAACTCTTGATTATTGTATGCCTACTTCAAAGCTGAATTTGATGCTAAGTTTAACAAACTCTCACCTCTATAGAAGTTGAGGGTGGATATTTAAGTCTGGAGAGGATCTCACGCAGGACATACCAGTACTGAGAGACAATGAGGGGACATTCACAAGGTAAATATATCCCAGAAAATAAGAACTAAATGGGAATACAGAGAGTTATAATAAATAGTGAGAATTTAAACATCAAACCCTTTGTGAAATGAGACATATGGGACCAGGTCAAAGGAAAGTAAAGAATATATATATTTAATATGAAGAAGACAACAGTTCAATTTTCATTCAATTAAAATCCAGGAAAAATCAAACTTTAACTTTTAACAGCTTTATTTGGTAAAATCAATGGATAATAAACTGAACTATTTTCAAAGTATACAGTTCAGTCAGTTTATTATAGGTCATGAACCATATCAACATCAACCTGATGAACACCATTTTTTTTAAAGAGAGAGAGAGAAAGAGAATTTTTTAATATTTATATTTTAGTTTTCAGTGCACACAACATCTTTTTTATTTTTATGTGGTGCTGAGGATCGAACCCAGGGCCCCACACATGCCAGGAGAGCAGGCTACCACTTGAGCCACATCCCCAGCCCAAAGAACACCATTTTTAAAAGTATTTTTCATGGACTTGTGCAACCCCTTACTATAAATAACCCACCTCTGTACCCACATCCCCAAAAACTACTAATGGGCAGATGTCTGACTTTTTCACCAGCATTATTGTTCTGAGTTTCATCTATGCTGTACAGGTGTTAGCAGTCCTCTCCTTTTCATTGCTGAGTATTACTTTATTGAACAGTCTTCCCACAATGTGTATATCCCATCCACTTATAGATGAAGATTTTGGTTATTTTCAATCTAGAAGTATTACAAATAAAATTTCTATGAACATTCACATAAAAGGTTTGTAAAGACATATGCTTTCATTGGAATAGAAGAACTGTCACATTGTAGGTACAGTATATGTTTGAATTCTGTAGGAATTGCTACATAGTTTCTCAAAGATGTTGTACTGTTTTATGTTTCCACAGTACTATATGACCATTCCAGTTACTACACCAACTCCTGGTTTTATTCGATATTTTGAAGACTAATGATCAGGTAGTTTGTAGATTGTCTTTCAGTTTGCCAGGTGATCTATTCAATTTTGGATATTTTAACAGATGTGTAGTGATATCACATTGTGCCTTTAATTTGCATTTTCCTAATGGCAAATGATGTTGAGTTTATTTTCATGTGCTTATTTGCCATCCATTTTTGTCTTTGTAAAGTGGCTGTTCAAATATTCTGCTCCTTTTTAATTGGATTGTTTATTTTTTCTATTATTAAATTTTCAAGAATGTTTTACAGATTGAAGATACAAGTCCTTATCATTGACATAAATTGAAAGGATTTTCTCCAAATTGGTAGATTCTTTTTAAAATTTCTTTGAAACATTGTTTGAGTAAAAAATACTCCTTATTAAAAAGTAACCCCCAACATGGAACTTTTATAAATTAAATGATTGATTTGATGATAGATAAATCTACATAGAAAAATCGTTTATAAATTGCAGTTTATCATTGAATTATCTGAGGGCTCAATTTTCAATCTGTCCTCACAGAACTGAGAACAAATGAAAGAGAGCTAGCGTATTACCCAGACCAAATTAACCAAGTAAAGAGGGACTAAATTCCAAACCAAGAGACCTTTATACAGATAGGAACAGAAAAATGATAAAAAATGGCATTTTCAGAAGTTGTGGGATAACCCTTTAGGAAAGAGGCTGAGTGATCAATATAAAATTATATTCAAAGGCAAGGTCTTTCAAAACTTCAAAGAAAAATATTTCCTTGAAACACTGGATTTTAACTACACTAGACTATAGGTCATAGATAATGGAGGAAAACTTAAGTATAATATTAATACAGACTTTTAAAAGAAAGAAGCCATTAAAAAGTCACAGATGAATAGAAAATACATACAAACTCTAAACAACATATTAGAAAAAACTATCTAGTGTTTGATACAAATGCATCACCAAATGAGATTTTCCCCAGAACACAATAATAGTAAATGTATTTTATTTTTTATATAAAAATCTATATGTATTTAATGCATACTACTTAATGAGTTTGGAGATAGATTTACACTATGAACACCTAAGCCATAAATCTGTGCCATAACCTTCACCGTCATTTTTGAAAGCTTCCTCTCTTATTATTGTTGTTGTTGTTCTTGTTGTCATTATTCATATGTGTGTAATGAGGATATTTAACAACTATTCCAAGTCATTGGGATCAATTCTGTTATTATCTTTCTTTTTTAGCTTTATTAGGTGGAATTAGAGCACTGCTTAGTCTGTGGCTAATTTTCTCCATTCTTGTGCCAAAATTCTTCTCAGTTTTCTACCCGATGACCAGTGAAGTAGGATGTTTTTCAACTGCTAAATGAGAATAGCACTAAATACTTGCTCAGTGTAAACCTCACGAACTTTTTTTCTTATCTCTTTGGGCGGTGCATGCACTAATCAGCGGTCAGTTGAATGTTCAGGATGAACACTGTGCTGAATACAACCTGGAGATTCTCTACAGGTCTCCAGAGTTCTCCTCTCTGCTATTTGCACTCAGATTCTAGCTGCTTTGGGCTCCTTGACACCCAACTCCATCTCCAGGACACAGGGAGACATCTGATCTCTTCCTGTTCTGGGGCACCTATCCTGTGGGCTCTTCTCACTTACTTCCCATCTCCCAGCACTGTCCTCTGACACCTGGTGCTCAATGTTTTGGAAACTATTTTTGATATACTGTGTCCATTTTCTCAGTTGTTTTATTTATTTATTTTTATTGGTTGTTCAAAACATTACAAAGCTCATGACATATCATCTTTCATACATTTGACTCAAGTGGGTTATGAACTCCCATTTTTACCCCAAATACAAATTGCAGAATCACATCGGTTACACATTCACATTTTTACAAAATGGCATATTAGTGACTGTTGTATTCTGCTACCTTTCCTATCCCCTACTATCCCCCTTCCCCTCCCCTCCCATCTTCCCTCTCTACCTCATCTGCTGTTGTTCAATTCTCTCCCTTGTTTTCCCGCCCCTTCCCCGCACAACCTCTTATATGATATTTTGTGTAACATTGAGGGTCTCCTACCATTTCCATACGATTTCCCTTCTCTCTCCCTTTCACTCCCCCCACTCGTCTCTGTTTAATGTTAATTTTTTCCTCATGCTCTTCCTACCTGTTCTGTTCTTAGTTGCTCTCTTTATATCAAGGAAGACATTTGGCATTTGTTTTTTAAGGATTGGCTAGCTTCGCTTAGCATAATCTGCTCTAATGCCATCCATTTCCCTGCAAATTCCATGATTTTGTCATTTTTTAGTGCTGCGTAATACTTCATTGTGTATAAATGCCACATTTTTTTTTATCAATTCATCTATTGAAGGGCATCTAGGTTGGTTCCACAGTCTAGCTATTGTGAATTGTGCTACTATGATCATTGATGTGGCAGTATCCCTATAGTACGCTCATTTAAGATCCTCAGGGAATAGTCCGAGAAGGGCGATAGCTGGGTCAAATGGTGGATCCATTCCCAGCTTTCCCAGGAATCTCCATACTGCTTTCCAAATTGGCCTCACCAATTTGCAGTCCCACCAGCAGTGTACAAGTGTACCCTTTTCCCCACATCCTCGCCAGCACTTGTTGTTGTTTGACTTCATAATGGCTGCCAATCTTACTGGAGTAAGATGGTATCTTAGGGTGGTTTTGATTTGCATTTCTCTGACTGCTAGAGATGGTGAGCATTTTTTCATGTACTTGTTCATTGATTGTATGTCCTCCTCTGAGAAGTGTCTGTTCAGGTCCTTGGCCCATTTGTTGATTGGGTTATTTGTTATCTTATTGTTTAATTTTTTGAGTTCTTTGTATACTCTGGATATTAGGGCTCTATCTGAAGTGTGAGGGGTAAAAATTTGTTCCCAGGATGTAGGCTCTCTATTTACCTCTCTTATTGTTTCTCTTGCTCAGAAAAAACTTTTTAGTTTAAGTAAGTCCCATTTGTTTATTCTTGTTATTAACTCTTGGGCTATGGGTGTCCTATTAAGGAATTTGGAGCCCGACCCCACAATATGTAGATCGGAGCCAACTTTTTCTTCTATAAGGTGCAGAGTCTCTGATTTGATATCAAGCTCTTTGATCCATTTTGAGTTAACTTTTGTGCACAGCGAGAGAAAGGGGTTCAGCTTCATTTTGTTGCATATGGATTTCCAGTTTTCGCAGCACCATTTGTTGAAGATGCTATCCTTCCTCCATTGCATGCTTTTAGCCCCTTTATCAAATATAAGGTAGTTGTAATTTTGTGGATTGGTCTCTGTGTCCTCTATTCTGTACCATTGGTCCACCCGCCTGTTTTGGTACCAGTACCATGCTGTTTTTGTTACTATTGCTCTGTAGTACAGTTTGAAATCTGGTATGGCTATACCTCCAGATTCACACTTCCTGCTTAGCATTGTTTTTGCTATTCTGGGTCTTTTGTTTTTCCATATGAATTTCATGATTGCTTTATCTATTTCTACAAGAAATGCCATTGGGATTTTGATTGGCATCACATTAAACCTGTATAGAACTTTGGGTAATATCGCCATTTTGATGATGTTAGTTCTGCCTATCCATGAACAGGGTATATTTTTCCATCTTCTAAGATCTTCTTCTATCTCTCTCTTTAGGGTTCTGTAGTTTTCATTGTATAAATCTTTCACCTCTTTTGTTAGGTTGATTCCCAAGTATCTTATTTTCTTTGAGGATATTGTGAATGGAGTGGTTTTCCTCATTTCCATTTCAGAAGTTTTGTTGCTGATATACAGGAATGCCTTTGATTTATGCGTGTTGATTTTATATCCTGCCACTTTGCTGAATTCATTTATTAACTCTAGCAGTTTCTTTGTAGACTCTTTTGGGTCTGTTAGATATATTATCATATCATCCGCAAATAGTGATAATTTAAGTTCTTCTTTTCCTATTTTTATGCCTTTAATTTCTTTTGTCTAATTGCTCTGTCTAGTATTTCAAGAACTAAATTGAATAGAAGTGGTGATAGAGGGCATCCCTGTCTTGTTCCAGATTTTAGAGGGAATGCCTTCAGTTTATCTCCATTTAGGATGATGCTAGACTGAGGTTTAGCATATATAGCTTTTACAATGTTGAGGTAAGTTCCTGTTATCCCTAGTTTTTCTAGTGTTTTGAACATAAAGGGATGCTGTACTTTGTTGAATGCTTTTTCTGCATCTATCGAGATGATCATGTGGTACTTATCTTTAAGTCTACGGATGTGGTGAATAGCATTTATTGATTTCCGTATATTGAACCAACCTTGCATCCCAGGGATGAATCCTACTTGATCATGGTGCACAATTTTTTTTATATGCTTTTGTATTCGATTCGTCAGGATTTTATTGAGAATTTTTGCATCCAAGTTCATTAGAGATATTGGTCTGTAGTTTTCTTTCTTTGAAGTGTCTTTGTCTGGTTTCGGGATCAGGGTGATGTTGGCCTCATAGAATGAATTTGGAAGAGCTCCTTCTTTTTCTATTTCTTGAAATAGCTTGAAAAGTATTGGTATTAATTCTTCTTTGAATGTTTTGTAAAACTCCGCTGTATACCCATCCAGTCCAGGGCTTTTCTTGGTTGGTAGTCTTTTGATGGCTTCTTCTATTTCTTCCTTTGTTATTTGTCTGTTTAAATTGTGTGTGTCTTCCTGACTCAATCTGGGCAGATTGTATGACTTAAGAAATTTATCAATATCTTCACTATCTTCCATTTTATTTGAATATAGGGTTTCAAAATACTTTCTAATTATCTTCTGTATTTCTGTAGTGTCTGTTGTGATATTGCCTTTTTCATCCCGTATGTTAGTAATTTGAGTTCTCTCTCTTCTCTCCGTTAGCATGGCTAAGGGCCTGTCAATCTTATTTATTTTTTTCAAAGAACCAACTTTTAGTTTTATCAATTTTTTCAATGGTTTTTTTGTTTGAATTTTGTTGATTTCTGCTCTGATTTTAATTATTTCTTGTCTTCTACTACATTTGCTGTTGTTTTGCTCTTCCTTTTCTAGGGTTTTGAGGTGTAGTGTGAGTTCATTTATTTGTTGTTTTTTTCTTTTTTTGAGGAAAGAACTCCAGGAAATGAATTTCCCTCTTTAAACTGCGTTCATTGTATCCCATACATTCCGGTATGTTGTGTCTGTATTGTCATTTATCTCTAAGATTTTTTTTATTTTCTCCTTTATGTCTTCTGTAACCCATTCATCATTCAGTAACATATTGTTCATTTTCCTGTTGATGCAGGATTTTTCCTTCCTTCTTTTATCATTGATTTCCAGTTACATTCCATTATGATCAGATATGGTGCATGGTATTATCTCCACACCTTTATATTTACTAAGAGTTGCCCTATGGCATAATATATGGTCTATCTTTGAGTAGGATCCATGTGCTGCTGAGAAGAACGTGTATCCACTTGATGATGGTTGATATATTCTATATATGTCGGTTAAGTCTAGGTTATTGATTGTGTTATTGAGTTCTATAGTTTCTTTATTCAGCTTTTGTCTGGAGGATCTGTCCAATGGAGAGAGCAGTGTGTTGAAGTCACCCATAATTATTGTGTTGTGGTCTATTTGACTCTTGAACTTGAGGAGAGTTTGTTTTCTGAATGTTGCAGCACCATTGTTTGGTGCATACAAATTGATAATTGTTATGTCTTGTTGGTGGATGGTTCTTTTTAACAGTATATAGTGTCCTTCTTTATCCCTTTTGATTAACTTAGGTTTGAAGTTGATTTTATTCGATATGAGTATGGCCACTCCTGCTTGCTTCCGAGGGCCATGTGAGTGGTATGATTTTTCCCACCCTTTCACCTTCAGCCTGTGTATGCCTTTTCCTATCATATGCATCTCCTGAAGGCAGCATATTGTTGGATTTGTTTTTTCAATCCAGGTTACTAGCCTATGTCTCTTGATTGGTGAATTTAGGCCATTAACATTTAAGGTTACAATTGAAATATGGTTTGTACTTCCAGTCATGTTTATTTATTTATTTATTTTAGTTTGGCTAGTTTTTCTTCTTTGGTTATTTTTCTCCCCCTTTACTGAGATACCTCCCACTGTTAGTTTTGGGCGCTATTTTTCAATTCCTCTTTTGTAGTATTTTGCTCAAAATGCTTTGCAGTGCTGGTTTTCTGGCTGCGAATTCTTTTAGCTTTTGTTTATCGTGAAAGATTTTAATTTCATTGTCAAATCTGAAGCTTAATTTTGCTGGATACAGTATTCTTGGTTGGAATCCATTATTTTTCAGCATTTGAAATACATTGTTCCAGGATCTTCTCGCTTTCAAAGTCTGTGATGAAAAATCAGTCGTTAACCTAATTGGTGTACCCCTGAATGTAATCTACCTGCTTTCTCTCGTAGCTTTTAATATTCTCTCCTTGTTCTGTATGTTGGCTGTCTTCATAATTATGTGTCTTGGAGTTGGTCTATTACAGTTTTGAATGTTTGGTGTCCTGTAAGCTTCCAGGATTTGGCAATCCATTCCATCTTTCATCTCTGGGAAGTTTTCTAGAATTATTTCATTTAATAGGTTGTCCATTCCTTTGGTTTGAACCTCTGTACCTTCTTCTATCCCGATGACTCTCAAGTTTGTTTTTTTTTATGACATCCCATATCTCTTGAATAGATTGCTCGTGAGATTTAAGCATCCTTTCTGTGTTGACTATATTCTTTTCAAATTGATAAACTTTGTCTTCATTATCTGATGCTCTGACTTCTACTTGATCTAGTCTATTTGTAATATTCTTGTTTGAGTTTTTAATTTGGTTTATAGTTTCCTGCATTTCTAGGATTACTGTTTGATTTTTTTTTTTAAATCTCTATCTCCTGGTAAAGCTCATTCTTTGCCATTTGAATTTTTTTGTTTAATTCGTTTTCAAAATATACTTTCATTGCTTGGACTTGCTGTCTCATGTCTTCTCTAATATTCCGTTCCATCTGAGTTAGGTATGCCTTGAGTTCTTTCCCTATCCATGTTTCTGATGCTTCTAGGTCCTCCTGTAGACTTAAGTTGTCCTGCATTGTTTGTAATCCTTTTTTCCCTTGTTTTTTCATGTTGTTCATGTTACTTTCCTGCTCTGTTTGATTGCTGTGTTTCTGCTCTCTCCTGCTAAAGTGGATTCCGCTGGGAAGGAATTCCGTCGGCCGAACTCTGGTGACGTCACCTCTCTGCTATGGCGGGCCCCAGGCTCCTTACCGGTGTGCCTGAAGGGAGGGGTGGGACTGGTCTGTCTCTGGATGGTTTCAGCTCCCGGTTGCCTACTTCATGAAGGCCTGGATATAGACCTCTTCCTAGAGTCTCTGCGCCGTACCTGCTGGGCCGCACCTCGGGGTCTAGCCGCCCGGTCGCCGGCAGGTTGGCGGTCAGTCTCCAGCCGCCCGGTCTCCAGCCGCCCAGCGGGCGGGCGGTCTCTAGCTGCCCAGGCGCAAGGGCCTGGCCTCTAGTCCCCTGGCTTCTCCTGCTAGCCCGGCCTTCCCCTGTGTGATGCCTCTCGGCAGTTCAAACTGTACTCTGGGCCTGCAGTTTGCTGGGTGTGGAGGGTGGCTATTGGGAATCGGCACCCTATTGTTTTGATTTTTTCTGCTTGCCCCTCCCCCAGAGCTGGCAGGACAGGTTTCGTTTTCGCCGCTGATGGGAGGGGGAGTTGGAGGTCAGGTGTCTCTACCTTTCCCCACGTCTCTATGCAAGCTCGTTCTGATAATCCCTCCCCCGGGAAGCCTGGGAGAGATTTTATGCGAATTCCCCGCTGTATGGGAGATGGGCTGAGTAACACACACCTGTTTTATTGTTGCAATCTGTCGTAAACTGGCGGTTGTGACGTCAGCTCTCCAAGATGATGGCCGCTGGCTTCCTTGGTGGACTTTCCGTTGTGGGGGATAGAACTGGACCACTTCCTTCCCTGTCTCAAACCCCAAACTCAGCCCGGAGCTCAGTGAGGGCACAGCCGGCAGGACTCCACAGAATCCGTAGCAACGTTTCTCTGCTTGCTGGTCGCTTCTCGGCGGCGCCCCGCCGTCTGTGGCCGCAGGGCGGGCTGCGTGGCGAGCGGCGGATCAGTCAGCCTGGATCTCCAGTCACACAGTTGGCTCGCGTTTGAGATTCAATAACCGGTCCTTGGTGATGGAAATCCTTCCTCTAGGTTTCGGTGCACCCCAATTTTGCTGTAAATTCCTGACAAGATAGCTTTTTGTCATTCTAACTTGTTATTCACCTGCGCAGTGACGCGGTACACGGGGTGTGATGCACTCTATTTGCGGCCATCTTGGAATCCTGAGTCTATTGACTTAATAAACAAGGAATTTATTGCCTCATGTAAATGAAAGTCCAGGAGTAGCTCTGGCCACAGGTATAGCTGGATTCAGTACCCACATGAGATCGTTAGAACTTGGTTTCTCTCTTCTCTGCCTCTTGCTGTCTTGGCTTTGGTTTTTGGGTGCCTCCTGCGATGGCCCTTTGCAGCCCCAGTCTCTCTCCTCTAGTTCTCAGTTGTTTTAAACACAAGGATAAATGTGGCCTGAGATGCTCCATCCTCTCCAGAAGCAGAAGTTCATAAAATTTGAATATTAAGATTTTATTCAGCTCCACATCAAGAAATGTAATAAGTGAATTTGGATCAAATTTCTTTAGGTAGTAAACACTCCATTAGGAAATTTAGTAAAGAAATAGTTACATCATGTACATCCAGAGACACTAATGATTTAAATAAAAGTAAACAGCAGAAAAATCAGTAGAGTAGAGGGAAGGAAACAGGGGGAGGGAGAAGGGAAGGGGAAAAACAAATGCTGGAGATTGAATTAGGGCAAATTATATTCCATACTTTCATAATTATGTCAGAAAGAATCCTAACATTATGTATAACTAAAAAAAAACTAATTAAATATATGTTGTAGATTTAAAAAGAGATACTATTCTCCATGAGTTTACCAAACTATTGAGTGATAGTGTCACTCAAAAGCCCAGCATTAGCTTACATGCTAAGGACCCAAAACATCAAGCATAATTTGCAGTTATGGCAAGGAATAGAGTGGCAAGGGAAATACCGTTTTGAAAATGGAATTTCCTAATGTAATATCAGAATTTCTTCAGAGAAAAGAATAATACCTATAACTATAACCCAAATCAACGTTAACAATGAATGACTGAGTAGAATGCAGAGACATGAATTTAAGGAACTCTAGAGTTTAAAGGGCAAGAGAATCACCACTGGTTAACACAGACCATGAGCTTCTAAAAAACATAACAGACTAGGGTTACCCTCAGAACAGCATTCTCAATTTCCTTGTTTCTATGTTTCTAGTACATTTATGAACAGACCTGAACTTTCCTGTTAATGGTTTTCATGTAAATGATTTACTATTCATCTAGCAAAGAGTTCTATGTCTTAAAAAACATAGAACAATGCCTAACTCAAAGGAATCATTCATGGAATATTCTTAAAAAACATTAATTAAGCAGTGAAGAACACACTGTGGGTAGTGAATGACTGTTAAAGTTTAGATATTAGGTGTCCCCCATGTGTGAGAAAACCTGAGAACCATTCAGAGGTGTAATGAATGGGATATGAGAGGCTTAATCCAATAAATGAATTAATCACCTGATGAGGATTAACTAAGTGGTAACTGAAGGCAGGTAGGGTATGGCTGGAGAAGGTGGGCATTGGTGGTGTGCCTTTGTGGTACACATTTTGTACCTGGCGAGTGGAGTTGCTCTCTGCTTCTTGGTGGTTTTGTTCTAACCTACTTTATTCAACCACACCCTTCCAGCATAATGTTCAGCCTCCCCTTGCTCCCAGAAGAATGGAGTCTGCTGTCTATGGACTGAGACCTGAAATCGTGAGCCTTCAAATAAATATTTCCTCCTCTAAAAGTGTTCTTGTCATGCCTTTTAGTCACAGGAGTGACAAAGCTAGCTAAAACCATAATGGTTCAGGTTAATTTCCTTTCATATGCACAAGTCACCACTAGAAACTACACCTATTTGCATAACCTGTTTGAAATAGGTTGAATATGATAATTGGGTTAGTTTAGGACATCAGAATAGCATTGAGAGTATCTCTAATATGTGGAGTTTGGGATGATAATCCCTCAAAGTACATTCAGAGCTACATTTCCACAAATTAAACAATGAGAGTTCCTTAGGGGGCATGGAATTGAAAGGTAACTTTGGAAATTTTGGTTGAATGTACAAGTTCCCTGAAGTTAAAGTAGTATATTGAAAGTTTCAAATATCATAAGGAAAAGTTTTTTTTAAAATCAGCATATATCATATAAATAAAAGAAAAAATAAAAACTTAATGATTTTCAAAAAGTTGAAGAGATTGTTTTGATGAATTACTTTTTGATTTTTAATATCAATAATACAGAATGCCTTAAACATCAAAAGACATAGAAGACATATTTACAAACTAAACCCCTGACAAGTTTCAGAAAAGCCTAGTTAAATTCTTTCTACAAAGTTATAAAGAATTCAGATCTGCCTGAGGTAGCAAGTCAGTACAGGTGACTGGCAATACCACTTCCTTTAAAGAGTACCGTTGCAAATCACAATGGATAGCTTGACTTATCTGTGGATGTTCTCACACAGGATGTGAACTGAATCCATTCAAGTAAAGTGCACAAAAGATTTAGCTTTATAATAAAGCCTTTACACATAATTCAATAAATTCCTTCGTATATCATTATATACAATAGGACTGATGAATATTCTGAAAAATCACCTAAAACAAATGGTGGTTTTATCATTGTGAAATTCCTATCTTAGAGTTGTTGAACATTTTTTTCATATATATGTTGATTGATTGTATATCATGTTCTGAGACGTGTCTGTTCAGTTCCTTGACCCATTTATTGATTGGGTTATTTTGGTTTTTCTTTTTCTTTTTTCTTTTTTTTTTTTTTGGAGTTTAGCTTTTGAGTTCTTTATATACCATAGAGATTAGTGCTCTATCTGACGTGCAAGTGGTAAAAATTTGCTCCCAAGCTGCAGTCTCTCTATTCACCTCACTGATTGTTTCTTTTGCTGAGAAGAAGCTTTTCAGTTTGAATCCATCCCATTTATTAATTCTTGATTTTATTTATTGCACTACAGGATTCTTGTTAAGAAAGTAGGGGCCTAATCCGATATGATGGAGATTTGGGCCTACTTTTTCTTCTATTAGGTGCAGGGTCTCTGGTTTAATTCCTAGGTCCTTGATCCACTTTGAGTTGAGTTTTTGTCCATAGTGGGATATAGGGGTTAAATTTCATTTTGTTGAGTATAGATTTCCAGTTTTCTCAGCATCATATGTTGAAGAGGCTACCTTTTCTCTAATGTATGTTTTTGCCACCTTTGTCTAATATAACTGTATTTATATGGGTTAGTCTCTGCATCCTATATTCTGTACCATTTGTCTACCAGTCTATTCGGTGCCAATACCATACTGTTTTTGTTAATATTGCTCTGTAGTATAGTTTAATGTCTTTTATACTGATGCCACCTGCTTTACTCTTCTTGCTAAGGATTGCTTTAGCAATTAATGAAATGCAATCAAAACTACCCTAAGATTTCATCTCACTCCAGTCAGAATGGCAGCTATTAAGAAAACAAACAACAAATAAGTGTTGGTGAGGATGTGGGGGAAAAGGAATACTCATATATTGCTTGTGAGACTGCAAAATGGTGAAGCCAATATGGAAAGCAGTATGTAGATTCCTTGGAAAAGTGGGAATGTGTGGATAGCTTGTGTGGCCCAGCTATCCCACTCCTTGGTTTATACCCAAAGGAGTCTAAAAACAGCATACTACAGGGACACAGCCATATCAATGTTTATAGCAGCACAATTCACAGTAGCTAAACTGTGGAACCAACCTAGATGCCCTTCAGTAGATGAACAGATAAACAAAATGTGGTATATATACACAATGGAATATTACTCAGCAATGAAAGAGAACAAAATCATTCTCAGGTTAATGGATGGAGTTGTAGAATATAATGCTAAGTGAAGTAAGCCAATCCCAAAAAACCAAATGCCGAATGTTTTCTCTGATATAAGGAGGCTGATTCATAGTAGGGTTGAGAGGGGGAGCATGGGAAGATTAGACAAAATGTAGATAGGGCAAAGGGGAGGGAGGGAGCAAGGGAGTAAAAAAAGATGGTGGAATGCAATGGACATTCCTACCCTAAGTACATGTATGAAGAAGACACGAATGGTGTGACTATAATTTGTATACAAGCAGAAAGATGAAAAATTGTGCTCTATATATGTAATATGAAGTGTAATGCATTCTGCTGTCATATATAAAAAATTAGAATAAAAAACTTAAAAAAGAAATTCCTATGTTAACCAAATTAGACATATTATATAGTCTCATAGAAGATCTTTTGGTTATATTCAATATGTAATGATAAAGAGGTTTCAAATAAATCCATTTAATCATCACATATTTTAAGTTCTGTAAGGAAATGTCCTGATGATGTTTAACATTTAGTAGTTCTTTATAAGATTGCTGCCTCTGCCACAATGACAGACAAGGTACTGGGGCTGATCTTCCTGAATCACTAAAAATGCTACAGAAGATATACTTTAAAACTCCATGAATGCATCAACAAATGAAAGAAGTCTCAAAAATAATATGTATGGCTGAGAAAATGGGAGGATCCAGAGAGATGAACAGAAGGCCAAAGTCAGCTTTCAAATAAGGACCTCTGTCCAACCTACTTTGCAGGACTATTGGATTCCATTGTCCTATAGGTCTCAAAGGACAGAAGACACAGTCTAAGGTATGCCAAAGCTGGGAAGTCCAATATAATAACTCCTCAGAAAACTGGGACTCCAATGTATAAGAAAAAATGAAAAACTCACACCACTTTTTCCTGGACAAAAAGTAAAATGGAAGCTTGAAGCTTAGTAGACAGAAGAAAAGCAAATATTTTCTGAGACCTCATCAGCAAAAGTCATTCTCCAAGTAGATTTGTGTTCTGCATTGATGTTATTATGACAGCCAAATATATTCAAGCAGGGAATTTAGTTTAAAATGGTCCTAAGCTCTTTGTAACCTAACAGAAGGGAAGAAAATCCTCTCAAATTCTTTAAGAAAACAATTAATTCCAACCATCAACAAATTATTCCCAAGTATATATGAGGCTAACATAACTCTGATACTGAAACATAACCAAAAGAGTAAAAGAATGGAAATTTTGAGTCAATTTAACTGATGGTGAACATAAAAACAAAAATCCCAAAGTATCAATAAATAGAATTTAGCAATACAAAAAAATAGATTATGTTCATCCCAGGAATACAAAATGGGTTAATATTAGTAAATAAATTATTGCAACTCGCCACATTAAAAGGTTATAAAAGGATGATTATATCATCTTATTTAATGTGGAGTTATTTAATCTGAAAAAAAGCTATCTATATTTTCATGACATCAAATTTATCATAACTGATAAATAACTGAAAGCATACTTTTTCAAATTGGGAACAGAGCAAACTAAGCTTCAACTATCATCACTTTTATGCAACACTGGAAGATTCTCAATAAAGAAAGAAAAGTACAATTTTAAATTAATTAAAAGCAGAGGGATTGAAAAAGAAGAAATAAAACTATATATTTATTTGCAGATGACCTGGCTGCCTATGTGAAGAATATATAAATTATTAAGATTAATAAGGGATTTTCAAAGATTCAAATAAAAGGTAAAAATATCAAAATCAAATGAATTTGTTCATAATATCAATAAAGGCTTAAAAGGAAAGACTTTAAAGGGTGTATTATGTCATCAAAAAATACAAATAAATTAATAAAACTATCAAAACGTGTCAAAAAATTTCCAGATAGAAATATTCAAAATTTATTGAACAGTTTTAAAGAAGCCCTAAACAAATGTAGATGTATACCATATTCATGGATTAGAAGGTTAAATATCATAAATATATTTCAAAAGTAATCCACATATTCAGTGTGATTCCAATCAATATCTAAATGGAATAGTGATACCTAGTTTATAAAACATGTAAGAATTAAAAGCACAAGGTTTGATGAACTGATATAAATGAATATAAACAATATTTTGCACCTCTCAAACTGTGTTCAAAGTCAATATGGAACCAAAGTCCAAATATAACCAATACACTGCTGAAAAACAACATGATGGGACATTATGAACATCAATAATGAACATCAATATGTTCATTATTATGTTCATCAATATGTTTATCATATGAACATCAATGTGTTCATATGATGTTCATCAATATTATGAACATCAATAATTACGTGCAAACCAGTGAGATCTGAAAACCAATTTCATTTGCTTCACAAAAACACAAACTTGGTTTTTTATTCCATGTTTCTAACCTTGCTCATTTGGATCACTTTCTATGCAATTACTAAAGTATGGACTCACTAAGAAGTTCTCTTTGACTCCTCCTTTGCTTTTATTCTCTTAACCATCCCCAGTGTCCATTCAGGTAGTCTCTGGTTTCTTTTTTTTTTTTTTTTTTATTGGTTGTTCAAAACATTACAAAACTCTTGACATATCATATTTCAAACATTAGATTCAAGTGGGTTATGAACTCCCATTTTTACCCCAAATACAGATTGCAGAATCACATCGGTTACACATCCATATTTTTACATAATGCCATATTAATCTAAATGCAAGCACTCACAGGTGCTTGCCTCTGCCTTACTGTAAACTAACAGAACCCCTGTTCCCACTTGCTCATCACTTCCTTCACCACCTACTCCAAAGCATCCTCCACATCCTCATGTCTTTATAAAATAAGACTCATTGAACCAATGGTGTGTTTTGAAATTTTGATAAACCCTCTTCTCACTGCCACAGGATCAAGTTCATAACCTGGACATTAAAGATTCTTTACACAGTCTTTTCCGGAATCACTTCTTGCCAAAACATAAACTTTTACACATCCTCTGTTCTGTCCACATTAAACTAATTACCACTTCCTGCACTTTCATAAAAGTCATGAACTTTCACAGCTTTAACTTTTATCTTAGTTACTAGACTCTAAAGTTTTAGCCCATCTTTACAGCAGTAAAAACATTTACAGAACTTCAAAATCCAATTCAATCATCTCCTTCTGTAAGGTGCTTTCTCTATTCCAAATATAATTAATGCTATCATAATATTTTGCTTATGAACTTTCATATTGATAGTTAAAGTATTTGCTGCTTTTTTTTTCCTTGTAGATATTGAAATCCTTACAGAAAAGGGCACACCTCATGTGTATCCTTTAAGTATATTCTTGAAATATATCAGGTACAAAATATTGTTTATATTCATTTATATCAGTTCATCAAACCTTGTGCTTTTAATTCTTACATGTTTTATAAACTAGATATCATATTCCTATGTTACAAATGAAAGGATTTATGTTCAAAAGTGATACAGGTATATTGAGTCAATATAATTAAAGACCAAGAGCCAAGAGCATATCTAGGTCTCCTACACAATATTCAGGGCCCAAGTTAAATTGTACCACCTAGATTCATGCTACTCATTTCAACTAAACTTTATTCTTTACACTAAAAAAAACAACAACTCAGGAATAAAACTTCCTTTGGCAATACTTTATTTGAGAATTTGACCCTTCATTTAAATGGCATATTATACACAAAATAAGTAAACATGACAAAAATAATAATTCCTTACTAGATAATTCAGATATACTGGAGGTTTATGGAGATAATTAAACATATACACTTGTGTTAAGTGGAAGAATGTTTTCAATGTTATATACAAATAACTAGCTGGAAAAGAATATATTTTAATGTGTCATAAATCTGGTAAAATGTTTTAAGCCAGAAAAAAATTTCCTTACAATTTCTCTGCCTATAGCTCTTATTCTTTCCATTATGAACACTGACCTCAACCTGGAGAAAACTGGATTTTTCCCATCACTATGTCCTGCTAACCTAGCATACAAATCATCTTCCCTGTGAAACAAATCCAATTGAGCAAACTTCAACCCTGATGGTAATATGATACTAACATGCTCTGGTATAGGTTATACCCACATCCCTTAGCACTGTGGGCAGATTTTTTTTTTTTTTAACTGCTCAATTGAGGTGGGAAAAGAAAAATAGGAAATTAGCCATAAGTAGTTTTTAAGGCTAATTTTGACAAAGAGAAGTCAGGGAACTACAGGGTCTTTTGCAGTTCCAGCTTAGTGGCTGCCATGATTTGCTTAGAACATTGGGACCTGAGAGCTTAGGAAGAGTGACTTCAGGAGAGGGGTTGACACCTTCCCTCTCCTCTCAGCAAAGGTGTAGCCCATTGGTCCTGCAACATCCTGATATACTACTTTAGGGAAGCTGTGCTTCAGAGAAGCTATGCTTGCAATGTCAGAGACACCAGCAGTTTAGAAAGCTTTAGGACTTTTGAATAGCCTTAGAGATTTCCACTGCCCAGCAAAACTAAGACGTATCCCCAGGGTTACACACAAATACAGCATCAGAGCCAGTACTGGAATTTATATTTCTTGACTACCAGTCCAGTTTGTTTTCCAGTTGCCATATCACCACCCAAATGGGTTTATTTAAAGAAAGTAAAACTTATATTTACTTTTCAAAGCCACAGTACAACAATGCAAATAAAAAGAACAGTCTTTCATTTAATTTATCATTTATTGCTGCTCTTCCTGTCCATAACTATAGAGAACCACAAATCTTTAACCATATTTAAGGACAAGGATACAGTGTGGAGAAGAGAAATGTACTCTTAGTAGATAATATGAAAAAATATGGCAATTTTAAATTTCAAAATCAAGCTATTTGAGAAAAAATAAGTGGAAATCATAATTGCTGATCCAGAGTACTTCCAAATAATTGCATAAGTAATTATTGGTAACATCCCATCCCAGGCTACTGCCAAATATCAAAATCCACAAAATGCTTACTTAAAAGTTGTTATGCTTCCTACAAAGTTTTATTCTTCATAAATCTTGAGTAAAGAAAGTCTCAAGAAAAATTTATAAGAACACATAATCTAGTTATCATAATTTATTACAGTATTGATTTTCAAATATTAAATTTGAATAACTTCAGCATACAACTTTGTGATTAGTATATAAACAACCATTATACAAAAGTCATTATCTACTAGCAAAAGGTAAGGTAAAGACTACAATATTGAATCTTATTTCATGCTTATGAAACCCCAAAGATTAATCTGTTTTGTTCATAGTAAGTGTTCCATAAATGTTTAATGAATTAATGAATATTTGCAGCTTAGAGCCATGTGCTCAAACTTAGCTCTCTGTAAACATGGATTGTGAGTATGTAAGCTCTTTGTGTGAATCCAGATGGCAGATGAAATCTGAACATTTCAAATTGTGAACATTTCAGAAATTACTGAAAGACTATATAGCTAAGATTCTATTCACACTTTAGTCAATGTGAACAGAAAATTGTCAATATATTTTATATAAGCTGTATGAGCTTATAGTCAAGAATAACACATAAAAATGTTTTCATGGGTTACCTCTGATATCTTTCCAAACAAAAGGCCTAATTCAGGGGTTTAATTCTTTCACAATTGCAAGTTTTTAGAGTACTTGAGAATGAATGTGTTTTTATACATGGCAAGAAAAAAAGACCTTTATCCCATAAATGTTCTTATAAAGATCATCTTCCCACAAATAAGCAATTGTGATTTTGAAAAATCCTCTACATCCTATGTATTTATGCTACTCTAAAACAAAAATAAAAGTGTTTGCTAAGTTCCAGACAAAGTGATGTGTACTTTACATTCATTTAAATCTTAATATTACATCCTAAAGGTTATAATATTAGCTCCATTTTATAGATCAGAAAACTGAGCATGAAAGGGTTAAATAACTCACCCAAGTAACAGTTATTCTGTGGAGGAGGGAGGTTGTTCAGTACTAGTTTGGTATTAGAGTTCACATCCATCTCACTCCAAAGCCCAAGTTCTTCATAAATCATTATTCTGTGTCTCTGAAACACTAAAATAATTTTTGAAGCCAACTCCAATTTGCCAAAGTGTATCCATATGAAAAAAGGAAGAAAGGAAAGGAACTGGCAGACTGTGGCAGCACCTGGAATCCAAAATTGTGGATTCAAATTCTGATCTATCGGGGTGACATAAGGGAAATGATCTAAAAACACTTAGCTACAAGTGTCTTTCAATACAAAAATAAGATGTACTGTAGGATGCTTGCTTTTGAAGTATACAGTTTTACATATGAAGCCCCACTCCATGTCTGAGTTCCATGATGTGTGCTAAATATCATTCCCATGACAAATATTTGAATCCTAAAGTACACTGGAGGTATTTCCTTTGGTCAATATCTTATTTCTGTGTGTTAATTCTTGGTCACTAGTTTACCAAGCAAACTGCTCTGAAATCTCTTTCTAAACAGAAACATAAGGTAACACGAGGCCCCTGATTTAGGTCATTCCATCCGTTACCCATTCCAGATGGCAAATCCCAATTATTCCAACCTTGGTGACTGATAGCTTGCCAGCCACACTCCACTCAGGTCTGGATATGTACTACTTGTTCTTCTGAAACGGGGGAAAAAATAAAATGAAAAATTTCCCTGGTTGTTAGATTTAGAAAAGGGACAAGAAAGAAAAGACTTGTTTTACCAGATTTTGGTCTTATCCACTTGTTAGAGAACAAGTATAAGCAGGAATTCTTCCTCCTAGAAAGCATGGTGATTTGCTAAAAGCAATATATTTTCTTCAAAGAAATTATAATATAGTCAGCATTACATATAGTATGTATTTTGAATATGCCAGACTGCCTACTCTTAGGAAATCATACTAGAGTTCCAAGAAGTTTACTTGACCCATTATCCCTAAAAGTTTTCAAGCATTTGCTCTTAGGACTTTTAGGTAAGGCAGACTTTTAGATAAGATTTACAAAGACGAAGTTGTTTAAGAACCTTTGCACAGCATATTTGTTTTCTAAAAGGCATTCACACATCATTTACATACATAATGTACACTGTAAACCATGTTCCTGAATCGCCTGCAGTTGAAAAAATGTTCTTCACACTCTTCATGGGCTCATAATCACGAATTCAATGAACATTCATAGAGCAAATCTAAAGTGTGAAACAACTTCACACTTTACCATGCAAAACGTCAGAGCCTGTGCCAGCAACACACCAATAACCGAAACCCACTGCAATCCAATTAAATCACTGCCTTAATGGACGTGGAAAGCCTGCTGTCACAGTTTATATACTAGGAGCAACACGTAGCACTGTCTCCTCCACATTATTGAGCGCTCAAATATTTTTACGTCTATTAGAACTAGCCATGTGTATTTTTATTTGTTTCATACGTAACTAGAGTATTTCATTTATAATTCTCTACACTTAAAGAATACTCTCTTAAAGAGAGGAGGGTCCATCTATAATTTACTCCATGCAATTGAAAAGTACTAGTCTTATTCTGACAACACAGTATATGGCTTATAAAATACAAAGGTGTTGATGGTAAGATATATTCTCTCTAAAGAAAATCACAATGGATGGGTTCCTATGGCACCAACACCATCACTTCAACTGACAGTCTTACTATATACATGTTGGCTGAAGAATGAGCGTATGGGATCTAACAGAGGAAGGCATCTGGAACATAGAAACCTATGTTCAAGTTCTCACCACCTTCCAGCTGTGATAACAGCCCTGCCACTGGGCTCTTCTGAGTCCCAATTTCTGTTCATGCCCAAAAGAGATGATAATATTACTTGAAGGGGATACAGTGAAGGTAGGAGACTCTAGATTTTCCTTAATTTTAAAATGTTACCCACATTAATATGACATGAATCTTGAAGATGATTTCTAGATAATGTGAGGTACATGGAATTTCAGGACACATTATCTTGGTGTTACCCCCTTTCTATATTCTAGTGATTCAGGGTGTCCCTCCGGGGGTATATTAAAGGTTTTAGCTTCTGTGCCATAAGGTGCAATCATGTGTCACTTAAAACTGGGAATATGGTTTGGATAAATGAGTCACCATGTGATTTTGTTGTGCAGACATCATGAAGGGTACTTATGCAAATGATATAGCTACTACACCTTATTATAAGAGATATAGATTATAGAGAATGTAATCTATGGGACCTCTGTCATATATGTGGTCCATCACTGACTGAAATGTTACACTTATATATGCATACATTCATTATGCTCATGTAATTATATATGACCACATATTCTTCATTGTCTTAAAATGCAATAATTTGAGTACAAAACACAAAATAACCATAAACCCTCAACTATTAGGCATTTGTGGTAAAAAAAAAAAAAAAAAAAAAAAAAAAAACAGGGGAAAGGAACAGAGTTCTATCTTTCCAGGGTGGTCAATCAACTGCTGTACTGACATGGAGGTTTCTAACACTGCATGAGAACCTGAGATTATCCTATTGAAACTACTCATGGCCAAAGAAAGAACTCAGAAGACACTGATACCAGCAGCCAGGCCAGGAGCCAGTAGAGGTGACTCTGTGGTACACAACCCACGTGTTGACAGTTCAACACGGATGAGAAATGTAAGGAATGAGCAAACTATTCCACTCTGTTACCCCTCCATCTCGGCTCCCCCATCACACCAATTAAGTGGTATCGGGAGGAAACTCAACAAGATGGAAGACATCAATGCTGATAGTAAATATATGGTTTTTATCTCAGTATCCATAATGAATCCTCTCACCAGTAAAATGACACAGAGTGTTTTAAACTGTTGGAATCTTTTTTAAACACTGAGTTGAAGGTTTTGCACAGCATAGTAACACATAAAGTTAGATTTGGTGGGGGGATAATATATTTGGAGGTACTTCTGACCTACTTAATGTATGGTTTTGCTTTTTTATAACTATCATTTTAAAATTTTAAAAATATGATTGATAGCAAATACTTTATAAATGTAAGTTATAAATGTAAATTGCAAGAGAAGAGCTGATTAAGATAAACACCTCCTTGGTTCACTTTCTAGATTTCAATTAACACCTAATTTACAATACTTAGTACAAATATGTAGTTGAGCTCTTTAGAACAGCCCGACAGGATAAGCATACATTTTGTAAAGAGCTGAAAAAAGAAGCAGGCCATTAGCCACAATGCCTCAAAATCCAATAGTCAATATCCCATCTTCAGGGCTCAAAATGGCAAGAACTAAATAAATAAACAAGGGATTCCCTCCTCCTGCTTTCTGGGAAAGAACACATTCTATACAATTCATTCCCTAGCTCTGTGGCTAGAAAGAATTTTTTTGAATTTTTCCTCCCTAAGCGTTATCGTTCAATAAACAACTAAAGGAAATAAACCACCCCAAACCACAGTGCTAAATCATTCTGCTGGATCCAAGGTTGGGGATAAGACTCTCCACTCCTTAATTTAGGAAGGATCATTCCACAATTAAATTCCAGATCTTAGAATATGAAAGAACTGTAACAAACATCACCAATATCCCAGAAGATTAGCTCCTACATCCCTAGGAATCTTGCCAGGCACAAAAGCCTGGCCATCCTCAGCCTACCTCTGAGCTCAAGATGTTGCAAAGTGTGCATGTATAGCGTAGGGGAGCAAGAGAACCCCACTACCACCACCACCTCCCCAGGTGGTCCCAGGGATGTGCGATGCCTCATTTAAATGGATTATTTTCCTTTGTCCATTCTACACATTCTTAGAAAAATTTACAGAGGGTCCCAGTTCTAAAAATTCTAAGCCAATGAGTCTGAGGCACTTTGAAACAATAGACAACATTCTAAAATGAAGGATGGTTCATTCAATACTATCTACCATCTACCTGGTTCCAAAAGAATTTAAAGCCTCTTTCCAATAAATTACTATTTCAGTACCATAAAGACTGAGGGGACTACAGGATTATTAATGTAACTACAGGAAGTGAGTTTCAAGTTTACATCAGGAAATATTGCTAAGGGATTCAAAAATAGGATTAATATATACACCATGGGGAAAAGGATATGGTTTTTGATGGTTTCTGTGGAAGAAATCATATATATGTGAGTGTGTGTGTATGTGTGTGTGTGTGTGTGTGTGTGTGAGAGAGAGAGAGAGAGAGAGAGAGAGAGAGAGAGAGAGAGAAAGAGAGAATTTATATTAGACTTTTATGAGATTTTCATAGAAAAGCAAGCTATCATAGGGAGAAGAGTAAAACATATTTAATTTTATGTCAACTATTTGAAATAGTTACATGTCAGCTCTTTCAAAAAGTTTTGCATATTTTTCATTGTTTCACTGTGGACTCAGGAAGCCTAAACAGAGAAGGTAGGTTTAAATAGGCATGTAATTTAACAGGAACCACAAAGATTCCATGCACTATTACATGAAGTAGCTAAGAGGAGGAATGAAAGATCTCTACAATAAACTGCAGTAAAACACTGATGAGAGAAATTGAAGAGGACACAAATAAATGGAAAGACATTCATGTTCATGATTGAAACAATTAATAGTTACAATGTTCATACTACCCAAAGCAATCTACACATTTAATGAAATCTCTATCAAAACACCAATGAATGTTTCTCTGAAACAGAAAAAAAAAATCCTAAAATTTGTATGAAACTATAAAATACCCAGAATAAGAACAAAGCTAAAGGCATCACAGTATCACACTTGAATATACTAAAAAGCTCAAGAAACAAAAATAGCATGCATAAAATTAGACACACTGGCCAATAACACAGAGAACTTCATAATAAAACCACACAGAGAGAGAGAGAGAGAGAGAGAGTCAAATGATTGACAACAAAAACTTCAAGAACAAACATTTGGGTAAGAACATGCTCAACAAATGGCACTGAGAAAACTGGAAGTCTGCATGTGGAAAATGAGACTAGACCCCTCTCTATCAGCATACAGAATCCACTCAAAATGGATGAAAGACATAAATGTAAAACCCAAAGCTATACAACTACTAGAAGAAGCTGAGTGTGGTGGATCATGCCTGTAATCCTAGCTACACAGTAGGCTGAGGCAGGAGGATCTCAAGCTCAAGGCCAGCATGAGCATCTTAGCAAGACTGTTTCAAAATTAAAAAAAAAAAAAACGGGCTGGGTATGTGTAGTGTAGCTCAGAGTACTTGCCTAGCATGTGTGAAGCCTTGGGTCCAATCCCCAGTACTACAAAAAAATAAAAGAACGACTAGAGAAAAACATAGTGGAAACATATAGATGACATTGATCTAAGCAAGGATTTTTTTGAATCAAAAGCACAGATAACAAAGAAAAAAATAAACATAATAACCAACTAAATAGCTTCTACACAGCAAAGAAAATAATCAACCGAGTGAAGATATAACCTTGAGAATGGGAAAAAATACTCATAGACTCTACATCTGATAAGTGGTGAATATCTAGAACGTATAAAGAATGTAAACAACTCAACAGAATATATATATATATGTGTGTGTGTGTGTGTATATATATATATATATATATATAACAATCCAGTTACGTGTTGAATTATTAGCAAATCACACAGTCCTCTTCAGAGACAAAAAGTGAGAACAGATCAGGAGTCTATGTTATGGAGAGGAGAGGAGAGGAGAGGAGAGGAGGCAGGGGAGAGGAGGGGAAGAAATGGGAGGGGAGGGGAGGGGAGGAGAGGAGACTTTAGTACTGGCCTATCTTGAGGGAATATATTTTT
The DNA here is from genome assembly GCF_047511675.1 of Marmota flaviventris. Classification (NCBI taxonomy): domain Eukaryota; kingdom Metazoa; phylum Chordata; class Mammalia; order Rodentia; family Sciuridae; genus Marmota; species Marmota flaviventris. Next base: position 159,428,690 of record NC_092500.1, read on the forward strand.
AAAAATTATTTATCTTTTCCATACCTATAACAGTAACTGTCATTGGCGAACAGAAACATCCCTCAAGACTAGGGCTACAGAATTATTACTGGCAAGTGAAGAACAGAGTTCAAGTATACAGAATATAATGCCTTATCCATCCCTTTTGCAAAAACTATATTTTGGCCACTTCTGAGTTGGCACCAAAGGCAGAAAGAAAAAAAAAATATTCAAGATCTGAGGAATGAAAACTTAAACAGAAGAGACTGGTTAGGAGTAGCAGCTCTATGAAATGCATTTTTTAAATGAGAGCTTGGCAGTCTGAAGAGGCGCCGATGGAGGAATAAATGTTTGGATACTTAAAATCATGATGGCATAAAGTAGACAGGGAGTTGAGCATCAAGTTCTGAAATGTCATATCCAAGAGGTTGCCAGCCCAGCCAGAAAGTACAACATACAGGACCAAAAGGACAAACCATCCTACCTAGAAACTATAAACATAGCAAAATTATCCCAGATCTAGCATAGTAGGGTGCTAGGACACTGGTTGAAACAAAAGCAGAAAGAATCGCTAGGATGCCAAGAGCCTATTGGGCAAATTGAACCTTGCATTTACTGACCCTTAATCAAGCTTGGATTTTTTTTCCAAGAGGAAAAAAGAAATCATTTAACCTGAAGCTTCAAAGTGAAAAGTCCTTTTTTCAGGGTACTCACATATGTCTATGAGGAGGAGGGGGAAGAATTGGGGGAGGGGAGGAGGAGGAGGAGGAAAAGGAGGAAGAAGAGAGGGGGTGGGGAGGGGAGGAGGAGGAAGAGGAGAAAAAAGAGGGGAGGGGAGGGGGGAGAGAGGAGGGGAGGAGTGGGGGAGGGAGGAGGGGAGGAGTGGGGGAGGGAGGGTGGAAGGACCCCCCTTTCTGGTCAAACATTCCACTTCATCTATTATCTAAACTTCTAAGCTTTCAAACCACAATTTAATCAATCTCCACTACTAGATATTATATTTCAAATGCCTGAGATTTCCTAATATCACCTTGACTCCAAAAAGGAAAGAGAGAAAGAAGGAAGAAAGAGAGGAAATGTATTCATGCAGAGTTCAGTTCATCAGGCCTCTGTTTTTTTAGGTAATCTCTACACAGATTTGGCAGAAGACTAACTTGTAAACTAAATTTACCCAGACTCTTCACAGATATTAATCCTCAGATTAACATTTATTGCTGTAGTACAGCAATGAAACAAACCACCTCAATCCCTGCTCTAAAATGAAATTCTGCAGCATCAGCTTCTTAATGGCCCTTGGGACCCTTCTAAACCTGAGAGAAAAAGAGAATTTGATTGCATATTCAGATGACCCTGTACTGCACTGAAGAAAGTCTGCCAGACTCTCCTTAGAAGTATTTCCGTCTTTGTGTCTAGATACTTATATACAATGAAGTACCTATGTTCTGTACCAATGGATTTGGTTATATTTGTATATCTGAAGTTATGGCATACTTTAACTTATACCAAAAATAACTAAATTAAAGCTCATTCAAGTTAATACAAGGCTAACTTTCTGTTCTATAGCTTTATGGACTTAAACTCAGAATTCTGATAGGTATATAATTTCATTCTACTTCACAAATATATTAAGGATGGCACAATTTTTGACAAATTATAATTAGCCATACTTCTTTCTGGATAATGTGTATTTGATCTTGTTTGGAATAGGAGGTTTTGGATGGGACTTTTAACAGTTTATAGATAATGAGAAGGTTTTAAAAACATACTAGATTCCTAAAAGTGGTAATAGAGAAGGGCAGCAGAATATACAATATACACTAGTAAAAACGTGGATGTATAACCAATGTGATTCTGCAATCTTATACAGGGTAAAAATGGGAGTTCATAAACCTCTTGAATCAAATGTATGAAATGTGATATGTCAAGAGCTTTGTAATGTTTTGAACAACTAATAATAAAAAATAAATAAATTAGTAACCACAACTAATTTGATCACCAAGAAAACAATTATTAAAAATGTAATGAACTTATTGTACTCTCAAAAAATAAATAAATAAAAGTGGTAGTAGAGTAATCTGTCCCTCTGACAAACATGAAAAACTTGTTATGATCTCTGTCCTCAAAGATTTAGGTTTGGAAAATATTTTAAACTATGTTCTTAAGTTACTTCGCTCATACCAGATATGAAAGTAACTGCAGTCTATTAGGACTCCAGGAAAACCTGGACAAATTTCTACTTTTACATCTCAAGGAAGGCCTACAAAAATCCAGATACGAATGCAATTCTGAATGTTAAATGCAGTCAGACTGTGCTGTCAAGAATTAAATTCTGAATAATTTTAACAAAGGCCTTCACCCTCACACATAATCTATGGTTCTATCTGTATAATGGGAAGATTGATAAACTCAACCATACTGGGCTTCTGTGAACTCCAGCTGAAACAGTGTACCCAGAAGTACTTTGAAACCATAAAGCTATTTTTGACAGGATGACAGCACACCACTGTGTAGTTTAAGGAATATTGGTGTCCCCTATTAGAGAAATTCAGAAAGGGCCCTGTATTGCATGAGTCATGCCCTGGAATTTGCTATATGACCCAAGGCAGACCCAAGGTGCCCCAATCACCTAGAAAGTACCTCTCTTTTGCTTTAGCATCACTACCTTTCAGACACCCATCCCCACCTTGCTGATTTCAGTGAACTTCTTTTGACTCTTGTTTGGGATTTCAATGTACTAATATTATTCCTATTATTACAACTTTGATTTTATACAGTACCAAAAGTGAAGCACTGAGATTTTGCCATTCTTCAGCCAACATAGTAAATTAAAGCCTTTCATTTCATTAAATTTAAATACAAGGTAGATCACCTTTAAAGGGATCTCAGATTCTGCATATATTTTTTAGCCTTCCACTTGGGCCATTTTATTTTCTCTCTCACCACCCACACAAATAGAACACACATACACTCATAGGTATACCTCTAACCAAAAGATAGGGAAGAAGAATAATTATCTACTCAAAGTTGTTGGTTTTGTTGCTTTGATTTCAATAGCTATATTCAAAATAAACTTGTACCTAAAGTAAATAAAAAGTAAATGCTTTGAAAGTTCTTTTTCCTTGCCTTAGATGTTTATTTGCTGAGGATATAAATATCTATGCTTGAGGTATGTTTAAATATACTTGGTGCAGGATAGGGATGTACCTCAATGGTTATTCACTTGTCTAGCATTCAAGATGTCCTGGGTTCCATCTCCAGTAAACACACACACACACACACACACACACACACCATATGTATATATGATATATATGAGCTCCTATTGAGAGCGGGTTGAATCTTTCACACAACAGAGCATCAAAAAAGCTGTCTTCCTAGACAATCTCATATATACTTCATTTATACATTAACACAAACAAGAAATGCACAATTTCCATCAAGTTGCATACATTATGCAAAATGTATTTCCTACCAAAAGGTATATTTAGGGAGTTGCTGGGTCATTAATCACCATCATAGCAGAACAGTGACTCCTTGTACAAACAATCAGAGAAGACCCAAGAAATTTGGGGTGAGAAAACAGACTGTTAGAGGTGATAGAAGGGAATTTATAAGTAACATTGAATTAAATTAGAATTCTGAGTTCTGATTTAATTCAATTCTGACCAATTTCCCTAAACTACTCTGAATTTTGAATAAGTATCTTCACTAAGGCTGCACAAAGAAATGTCTGACAACACGAACACAACACACGTCCCCTTGCACCCTCCTTGTCAGAGCAATATATCATCAAAGGTAAAAATTAACCAGGGAATTTCCAGCATTTTCCTTCACTTGTGAACTTCCTTCCTTCAGGCCCAAGAGAGACTGGATAAGGTTTACCTACCTATGTAAAGGAAGAAACTCCAATCACACCTACAAACCCCCCGCATAGAATCTGGAGGGACATAGTAGAAATCAGATATGGTTGATACTTAGCTCACTCTCTTCCTCTACCCTTCACCACAGCCCACACCTCTTGCTTGCTATGGGGACAGAAAGCTCATTCAGCTTACAAATGACGCTACCAAGTCTGCCTCAAACAACCCCTGTGACCTTCTTTCCAAAGTTAGTTATCAGTTCACACTGAGCTGGGGTCACCCCAACCACAACGCAGCCGGGAAACCCCAATCCCTGACCGATGCTGTGCCCAGCCCCAGGCGCCCTGGGCACTGCGCTGGAGCCAATTGCGGCGGGCGGGGCTTCAACCTCAGGAGGCGGGTGGGAAGCGCGCCCGGTGCGGAGGAGGTACACGCAGCGGCGCCGGTCGCGTGCATGGGAGGGGAAAGACCGCGGCGTTCGGGGACCCCGAGAGGCGCGAAGCTTGCAGTCAGGCAGAGTGGTCCAACTGCAGTACCCCGGGGATGTGCTCAGGAAGGAACACACAAGTTTGAGTGGGGTAGTAACTTGGAAAAATATTTGTTGAGGTTTATTTTAAATGGGCAAATGCATTGGAACCCTATCTAGAAGGGAATTGTTCCAGGATTGTCACAATCCCCTTCTAGCCTGGAACACACACTTGAAATTCTTGGCAAAAGAAGACGCTGCGAAGGTATTCCGAGGTAGCGATGCCATCTCCACCCACCTTTTTTTTGGAAACTCTGCCTACTTGATCTGCGAACGCAGGGCAACCGCGCCCTGGAACAGAGGAGGTTTTGTCCCCTCTGGATGCATACAGCCGGCTGAATGCTGATATTTTAAACCAACAGCAGCCGGTTGTTTCGTTTTGCTGTTTCGAGAGCGGGGTGGGGTGAGGGGATCAGAAACTCCAGGATGTCTTACTCAAAACTAGAGGATGAGCGCTGGGCATTTGATCCCACTAGCACAGAACTCCAGTCAACTCGGGCCGTTCTGCTGCCACTTGGGGGTGGGGAGAAGAAGGGAAAGGAGGGGGAGAGAAGGAGTGGCGGCAGAGGGGCTGGCGAAGGAGGGAAGGAAACAGGTGAGCTCCCACCGCCACCCATCAGGAATTGCAGCTTGGCGGGCCCTGGCGCGCCACCGTCCCAACCTGGAGAGAGGCACTTACCGGCTTTACACGGGTCCTTGTAATCTATAGTCTCCGTTTTATCTTCTTCGTTCCCATCAAAAGTGTAATCGTAATCGAGGCCAGCGCAGACCCAAAACTCCCCGTGGAAAAGAATCCCCGAGGCCACTAGCCACACAAGCATCCTCGGGGAAAGCGTTTCCAACCCCATCCTCCTCCCCCAGAGGAAAAGGAGGGGACGCGACCGGGAGGGTAGGCGCTGCGGTCCGCGTTGATGTGCGGGGCCAGGGGGACCGGTGCTCTTCTCCCCACTGGGAGGTTCCTCGCCGGACCAGGGTGTTCAGGTGTCCGGAGACATGCGGATGCCGTCGGGACAGTAAAGAGGGCAAGCGCTGCCTGTGACCCCCAGTTGCAGGGGGGAAGTTGGCTGAGGGCCCGCGGGTGGGCGGAGGGCAGGTAAGGAGGCTCGGCTCCGGGAAGCGGGCAGGGGCAGCGGCGGACCAACTCAGCTCCGGCGGCGCGGGCGCTCGCAGCCTGCCAGGTCCTCCTTCTGATGGCAGAACTTCTCGCGGCCGCGGCTCGCCGAGCGGCGCCCCGCGGGCTCAGCTGCCACCCGAGCTCGGGCTCCGGCGCCGCGCCCCCGCCGCTGTCAGGACCCCGGGGCCGAACGCGAGCTACCGCCTTCTGCGCCCGCTGCCGCCGCCGCTCCGGGAAGATGAATCCGGTCTGCACATCAGCACATCTGAACTGAAAGGGGAGACCAAGGAAGGGGGTGGGGGGCAGGCATTTCTACGCCGCGAGACCTTAAAAGCCTGCAGAAGCCAGCAAAGCAACTGGCTGCAAGGAGAGCAAAAGTGTGGGGATTTGGGGATGCACTGTTTGCCTTTTCCCCCCAGGCTGTCTTTTTACCCTCTTCCTAACTTGAAAAAAAAAAAAAAAAAAAAAAAAAAAATCTTCGCAGCATCTAACCCAATCACTTGCATCCTGCTTACTTATTCATACAATCAGGGTCAGGATCCGGGCCACAGCCTCCTCTCTGACTTCTTTTGATAGCCTTATACAAACAAACAGACGCTAGTGCGCTGACAATTCCATTTATATTTTACCAAAGATAAAAATGAATATATTATGCGTCTGCGTCCGCGAACAGCAATTAATAGATGATATACGTGTCAGTTGAGAGTGCCAGACCGGGGGTGGCGCGAGAGATCGTGACAACTTAGCCGTGAATCTGTTTCCCCTCCCCCCAAATAAACAGCGAGTGTGTGTTTCTTTCCTTTGCTGCTGTTTAACCTTCGTGCAGCCCAGAAGGGAGGAAAAGTGTCTGACCCATCGCGATTTAGGTAGGAAAACATATTCCTGTAAGTCTTCTAACCAACAAAGTTTTGCTAAGAACTAAGATCCTCAGAACAGCAATTAAAAAAAAAAAAAAATCCAAAATCGAGTTTTGGATTGCAGCAGCAGGAAACGCTGAGACCTTGCTGATGGGCTGGCGCTAGGGCTCACGTGGGCACAGGAAGGGAAGTTGGATGGAATACTCGGGAAGCAAATTTTCTGTGACAGTTCTGGCGCCCATGCCTAGAGTTGCTCAGTATCTAAAGGCTTCACTCGCTTTACTTCTTCGGAGGAGACTGTGTAAAACCAGGCTGCCGAATCAGCGAGGTAAACCACATGTCAGCCTGAGCAGACTGAAGACAAACACAGGTTGTGGGAAATTGAGAAGGAAAAAAAAAAAAAAAAAAAACAGAGGAAATCTCTGCAAAACCCCTGGTGTGAGCAATTCCGAGGTTTCCCCACATCTGCAAGTAGTTTCCAAAATAGGTGAGATGACTTCTCCCCCCAAGCTTCCAAGGCACTGGTGATTGGGAGTTTTCCTTTTCCAACTAAATCTTTTAACTGCCGCTTTAGCAGGGACTTGTAAAAAGTTTTCTGTTGCCTTTTACATCTTTATTTGACAAACGCTGCCCTGTATCCAAGTGATGATCAACCTACAAAGTCGAGAGAGCAGCACACACCTTTGACAGAGTTGGTCATTGGGTTGGAGATTGGAACAGATTTTATGTTTGTTAAAGAAAAGCAAGAGGCTGGTCTTAAAGAATCAGCTATTTCCAATGTAAACTAAAAGAACAGGAGGACTAGTTGGAATTGAACTGACTTCATATTCTTTGGGAAACAGGGGTTTTCTCTGAGACCACTGCAATCATGATCTCCTTTCTGTAGATCTTAAACTTTTAACCCCAGGATACAGAGCAGACAGCAAATTTAAAAAAAAAAAAAAAAAAAAGTTCAATAAGCAGGTGGAGGCATTGGATTTGAAATCTCTTGCTGAGTCATTCTCAGATTCTTTTACCCATCCAAAAAAATGTTTGCATAATTAATAATAGTGTTGCTCTGGTGCAGGGCTAAACAAGAATGTGTCCTGCTCAGCCCACTGAGAGCTCAGAAATTGAAAATTTCCTTTAGAGGAGCTCTGCTCTTGAGCTGCTGACAGTATCTCCACTTGCTACCCCAGACCCTAAAAGGGTCACTTATTAATTTAAAATGTTTGTGAATATCTCCTTAGAGTCTTTTATCATATGTAACTCTCCAAATATTTGTACCTGGAGTTTGCATAAATATCACTTACTTTGTCAGGAATGAATACGTTTTATTCATTTATTCTGAGGAAAATGGTACCATATAGGAACATCTGCTTTATTATATAATGATATCTATTATGTTTTTCTTACAGATTTATCATTGCTTAACTATACAACTTATAAATTTGCAATCCAAAAAGTTAGAATGATTTACCTATTAGAACTTCAGATCAAAATATAGAACTGTTTCTTTATGACTAAAATGCTTACAGAGAATATTTATTTATCATCACAATATCCTAGGCCTCAACCCCTGATTTATTTTTAATTTTTAATATTAAATCTAAGTCTGTTTATAATAATAAAATTATATACATTTGAAATTCATTGGTTTCCTTAGATGCTATGATTACAAATTAAAACTAGATTTTTCCCTGTTCATAACAAAACAAATTTTCAAGAATATGCCTATGATTAGGAAGTTGAGTGTTCTATCAGAGTGTAGCCACTGACATAAGCAGTATATGAATCCAATCTCCTCATGAAAATGAAAATGAGAAATTCATTTCCTCAGTAAGATGTACTGATGTCACCTTGTCTTTAGGTGGGAACTACCCTTGCCCACCCTGGCACATGCCACAGGAACTCATCAGCTTCCAGCAAGAGTAAGGAATAAAGTCACCCAACATTGCCAGAGCAAGAGGCAAACTTTATGCCAATGGGTATATCCTGTTTGTTATCATAATAATTAAAATAAAGTTGACTTTTAGATATAGGTAATGGGAAATGTCTATTTTATTTTGCGGGGGAAGCAGGCATTACTGGGTATTGAATCCAGGAGTGATTTGCCACTGACTTACATGCCCAGTTCTTTTCTTTTTTCTTTTTTGCTCTGAGATAGGGTCTTACTGAGGGTCTCCCTAAATTACTGAGGCTGGCCTCCAAGTTTCAAACCTCCTGCTCTAGCCTCCCAAATTGCTGGGAGTACAGGCATATGCCACCTCACTATGCAGAAATGTCTATTTTCTAATCTAGTCAATTTGTGAAAAGCTAGATATGACTGTTAATGATACCAAGAAATGCATGAATATATTCCCTTCATGTCCCTTATAAATAAGAATTACTCAGGAAAATAATAACTTCATTCAGAGTTAATGAATGAAGAATATTCATTCCTGCAAAGCAAATGATGTCTAGGCAAACTCAAAGTACAAACTCTTCCAAACTTTCATATGGAATCAAATGTGAGTTTCCCTCCCTCACCTGGATCTCACATTTTCCTCTAAACTAAAAACTGTTAACCAAGTAGTATGTATATAGATTGACTCCTATGAAATCATCTAACCGATGGATCAAACACAGCAAATATTGACAATTTCACATTACTTTAAAGCTTTTAAAAATCTTGTTTTGTACTAATGCTATTGTTCTTCTGAATGCAATTAGGTACATCTGGTTCACATACTCTTACAAGAAGGAATGATTCTCTGAGGCTCCATGAACTTTGACTTCTACATTTTCTTCTTTTTGAATTTTATACTATGGCTTTTTGATTGGCACATTATTTTATGTATCACCGCTGCAGGATACTTCCATATCTTGCTAATTAGTATGACCCTATATTCAAAATCTGTCCTTATCACTATTTCTTAAGTAACAAATAGAGTGTCACTTATGAATAAAATGAGCAGATGGCAATGTTTGCTTCACCACAAAGATTTAAAAGAAAGTTTTTGTTTGCATGTTAAAGAAGAAACAGAAATGCCTCCCGGGATGGAAATAAGAGCCACGGAAAAAAATCTAGATTTTTTTTTTGAGTGGGGGCCACTAATGGAAGTGTCTGCTAAATCAACTTCACTGCCATGCCCTCACTATGGGGGACAGAGATGCCCACTTTCTTATGGCTTCATTTCATTCTGGCTTCATGGATTAAAAAAAAAAATTAGACACTAAAACCTTCAATAAACATACCATGCAATGAGAATAACTGAATTTTTTAAATATTACAAAAAGTAGTATCAACTTCTTATGAGAAAGGAAGACCCAACTCCACAAGACCAATTCTGAAGACCAATCACTTGCCAAAGTTTTTATTATTTTGTGCTCTGCTAAAGATGGAGAATACATGTTAAAATGAGTAAGCTATTCATGAACACAGTACTATCACCTCATAATATATAACCTTCTACTGACTCTTTCAGTTGCCCACTGATTGAGAGGACTGCACTTCTGTTCATATTGCTGACAAGTTTTGATCAGTAGAGAACTCTGTATATGATAGTGGCCGATAGCCTTTAGTTCAAACCATTCTTCCTTCAAACCTCAGTGCATCATATCCTTCCTGACTCCATGGATTTTATTCTAGTCAAAAGTCCCTCTATTCTGCCTTGAATTTAAATCATTTATCTCAGGGAGGATAAGAGCTATATATTTTCCATTAATGAATTTTTAAAAATTTTACAAAATACTTTGCACATACTGGATAAATTTGGTTTTATTAACAAAAATAAATCGAGTTCCATTTCAATAATCTAAGAGTATATTCTAATATTCTATGCACTGGAAATATTCAATGTTAGAATATGAGTGAAAATTAATTTAAAAAATCTATACATTGAGTATAAAAGCAAGGTCTGAAATCAGAAAGCTTGCTTACGTCCTTGTTATTCTTCTCGTAAGATGGGTTTGGACATGTAGTTTTTCTTAGTTAGATTGTCCTCACTTTTAAAGTAAAATGTTTACTTCATGTGTTAGTGTTTCATTACTACAACAAACTCCTGAACTAATCAACTTATACAGAAAAAAAGGTTTACTTTGGTTCATGGTTTCAAAGGTTTCAGTTCCTGATTGATGGCTCTGTTGCTTTGAGGCCTGTGTCAAGGCAGGTACATCATGGTAGGGAATATCAGTCAGCTTTTCCGTCACTGTGACCAAAATACCCGGCCAACAACTTCAGAGGTTTAGTCCACGGTTGGGTGACTCCATTGGTGGGGGACCACACCAGGTGAGGCAGATCATCATGGAAGGGTGTGGCAGAGGAAAGCTGCTCAGGTCAGGGCAGCCTGGAGGCAGAGACAGCAAGCAAGGAACCAGGGACTAAATTCAAACCAAAAAAGGCATACACACACACACACACACACACACACACACACACACACACGTAATCTTTTTTCAGCCACAACTGCATGCCAACAGTTACCACCCAGTACTATAGTCCTTTCAACTTATTAATCCATCCAATGGATGAATCCACTGACTAGATTATAGCTTCCATAATCTAATTTCACCTGCAAACATTGCTACATTGCCTAACATAAGCTCTTTGGGGGGACATCTCATACCCAAATCATAACATTGGGAGTCTGTGGAAGAGCAAAACCACTCACCTCATGACAAGGAATGTAAAAGAGAGAAAGAGGGAGGCCTGGGCTTCCACCCTCCCCTTGAAGGAGGTGACCTGGGGACCTCCCAGAAGGTGACCTGGGGACCTCCCAGAAGGTCCCTCTCTTAAAGTCCATCACCTCTTAATAATGTCACACTAGGGTTGAAGTGTGGACCTTTGGGGAACACTTAATATCAGTGACAACACCTAATATGGTTATTGTGTAGTATGAGCATACCAAGAATTTGAATCACCCAGCATGGAGCCTGGTTCATGACAAGAGATCACTCTTTTATGAAGTCCTGGCCTATGGCCTACAAATGGTGCCTATCCATGAGAACAGAAACAACCAAATCTAACTCTGAAAGAAAATTGCAATGAGTGCTTATGAAATGACTGGGAAAATAAGATTTTTTTTCTTCACAAGTAGAAAGAAAAAGTGAAGAATGAAAAAGGAGAATTCCTCGATTCCTAACAGGACTCACAAAAAAGATTTCATCTCTCCATTCCCTACCCGCAAACAACAAAATGTCCAAATAATAGTAATACCCCAAGCTAATTTTATCCATTTACTTTTGCAAAATAAGTTTCTGAAAGCACAGACTTATCAGAGCAAGCATTTTTTCAATGATCGATAATAAAAACACAACATACTGAAATGAGTTCCATGGAAAAAGCTGACATTGTTCACTAACCTCTCGAAAGAGTTCTTGGGTAATTGGTTTGTGTATATTTAAAACTTGGGTGACTTCATTTTTTATGATGCATTGTAAAATCACCAAGTTATTTTATAACTTATTTAACTCTATTCATAATATGCAGCTGCACTAGAACACTAGTTTTCCTGTATTTCTAAACTCTCCATTATGCTCTGTGCCTAGTTCCGGGACCAGGCCAGATTTATTTTGTAAGCTACACTGGGCTTTTAGGTGGCAATAATTAATGACCTTGACCTTAATCTTCAGGTATTGTAACTCACTCTGGGTGGCTTTTCCAACCACTGAAGCAATAGTTTTGCACTATAAAACCAACCTCCAATCAATAGGAAACATCTGAAGTGTGTTTATTTATATATTTATTGCTGTTCATCTTCAAAGCACTTTAAGGACATTAACTAATGTTCCCTAAAATGGGTGAATATGATTTGTTCTCAGCTAGCTACACCAGCTCTGAAAACCTGAGACACTGAAGTGGTCACAACTCAGAGGGGACAATGTCCTTCATGTTTTCCTTCGTCTCTACCTTCCAGGGAAAGACTTCATTCAGCTTTACTCTATGTTTAAGAACCAAAAAAAAAGAAAATTGTGTCAACTGAGCCAAGCACTGCTAGGCCAGGGAGGACAAGCACTGTCTTCACAGCAGATTCTAATTAACTTCCGGGTCAGCAGAGCACTAGCATATCCACTTTGCCTTGCCAGGGTACACAGAAGAGCTGGGTTATCAAGAGCTAATTACTCAGACAAGGTTTTGATCCTCAATTATCTAGCTATTTCAGATGGGTGTGGTGTTTTAATTTTTTTTTTTTTTTTTTTTTTTTGCTAGCGGGAAAGTGCTGACATTTCTGGATGATTTCCTTGGTTTTCTATTTTAGTTTGTATTCAATAGAAGGTTAGTCCCAGTGCTTTCTACATTATCATCAATCCTCTAAAAACACCACCACTTATGAGTTGAGGTCACAGTTGATTTGTGAGGCTGAGCTACTCTCTTAACTCCTCAGCATTAAGAATTCTGGTTGTTAACAGTGGGTTGCTCATTCTCATTCTCTCTCTCTCTCTCTCTCTCTCTCTCTCTCTCTCCTCTCTCTCTCTCCTCTCACTCTCTTCCCTTTAGAAAGATTTGAAAAAGTCCACTCATTTATTTGGGTTCCAACATCAACATAAAAAGTAATTAAACTCTGTTGCTAGAATAATTTCTAAGTACAGCACCCTTTTAAAATAAAACACGAATGATTTTGAGGAGGAATTGCAAAATATTTAAATATTTCTAGAAAACCTATAAAATCAGTTGATTCTCTTTTGTTTTCTTGCTCTATAGTAACCATTGCTATGTGAAATGGAAACTGTCATGTGCTTGGCTTTAAAATCAGTGCAAAGTTTATGGCGTACTCTTTTAAAACCATCAGACCACATGCAGAGAACCTGAAGCTGTGTGCTCTTAATTACTAGTAAAACAGGAAAGCAATTAATAAAGCAATTAATTCAATATGTAGAGGGACATTTTATTGGCTATTTTCTTCTAATAATCCAGTATTAAATGCTTCAGTTCACAGGACATGCCCCCGCCAAGGATAAATAAAATTATCATGGAACAAGAAGTTCATAAAAACAGAGGGCATACATGCCTGGTAATGACCTTAACTGTACAAAAAGCACAACGGAGTAGACCAGTTTCTAAATTGTGTTCCTCCTCCCACCTCCCAAATTACCTTGCTCCTGTCTAATTCAATATTTAGTGTTTTGACCTCAGTCCCTGAGTTATTTCTAATAAATAATTTCTCCAAATAATAAGCATAAAAATGAGAAATGTGATCATTTTTAAGTTAGCAAATCAGAAACTATTTTATTGCAAAATTGATTGTATTTTCTTTCCAGGATCAATAACTATAGGCTAAAATGATGACTATGTTTTAGATTCATAAGATTACTTGTATTCATTTAAATTTCTATCAGAGATGAAAATCTACCTCCCCCAGTTTGCATAACATACTTTTCCATAAGATTAATCCTTTCATCACATTCCTTATGTCAGGGTAAATTTTCAGAATGACGTCTATATTTAAAAGTTCTAAGAATTTATAATTGCTACTTTTGTACCACAAGTATAAGAGATTTTTGTATGTGTTTTTAGCATTGTTTTGTTGTATTGGTCGTCTAGATAATATGATGGGCAAAGATTTATGAGTGTTTGAATATTGAGAACACTATATGAAGTACTGTTTCAAGATGAGACTTGAAAATTGAGATTAGCAAAGAAACTAATATGTACCTATGAAAACTACTAAAGTATCATAAAGATAGAATAATACTACCTTTTTTTCTATATTTTAGCAAAATGAGTAAAAGTCTTTAAAAATACTAATTTTGTAAGTGTTGAGCCTATAACATTGTGATGCTAATGAAATGTCTCTAACACATCATAAAAGGGAGAAAATATGATAATAATCTAAGCCTTCAGATAACCTCAACTATATGGAAACATTTGCTCTGGAGAATGTTAAATCAGTCCTTCGGAGGATCCTGTTTTGCTGCTAGGCCTTCAAAGGCCACCTAGCCCTGAAGCTCTTAATTTCAAAGACAGATAGGGTGTAGGAGTCAAGTCACTAATTGGCTGTAATGTGTTGTAGGGTATGGTGTTCTATGTGGCCTGATGTTTGAGTCACTTTCCAGACTGTGCAAAGAGTATGGTATGCGTTATGCAGACAGACCTTGGCAGCTGTGTCCTTGTTGGCTGATCAGTTTTTTGACATCCTGCGACCCCTAGTGAGAACCAGAAGTTGTCAGCCAACATAAATTTCCTTGTCCAGTCTGAGTGTCTATAGGAACTGCAGAGAAAGACAAAGACAGACAGACAGACAGACAGACACACACACACACACACACACACACACACAAAACCAACCTCAGCCATGCTCATAGAAAATGTCCTCAATTCAATTTTGAAATTAGATCACAACATAAATTCAAGTCTGAGAGGGTGAAAATATGTTTTAAATACTACTCAAAAATTTTTCTTCAAATTTTCTAGAAATTTCATTAGCCATTACAGTACCTTCCATAACTACACTGGAGAGAATAAAAATGAACGGAAAAAAAAATGCTGAAAAGCCCCCAAATGGCAATATGAAAAGAGTTTCAGTTCTATTAGAAATTAGTAAAAGCAAACAGGGATTTGACATGTTTTGCACTCAACATTTTTGCAAATTATATGGTCAAATTTTAGAATGGTTCAATTATACTGTATTTACAAAGCTTAATATTATTCTCTCAAATTAAAGATATTAAATATTTAAGTGCATTTCAATGTAAAATATAAATGCAAAAATAAGCTCGTAAGAGCTATCTAGCATGACTTTAATTCTCACCTGGTATACTGCTCACACTGAAAAATTTACTTCTAATAACCATAATTTTTATAATGATGCCTGCCTGCTTAAGGTCAATGTATATCTGTTAACAGTTAAATACAGGCACAGAAAGAAATGTGATGCCTGGTTTTCACCCAGATTGACCATACAAAGGAATACAATGGGCAACAGGTCTATCCCAATAGAAGGTGATACTTCACATGGGGAACAAATAAAAAATTACACATGTTCTATGAAAAATGATTGCTTCCACTTTAGGAAATGAAGGAAGAATTGTTATAGAAGGTGTTACATGACTTGGACCTAAATAGAGACTCTGAGGAGGAATGAGCATGCTTCTGCTTCCTGTGCTGCTTTGTCAACTCTGTCCCCCTTCTTCAGCCTTATGGAAAATGTTCTCTCTTTAGATTCTTACTCTGGGTACCAATCTTTTATTCCCCCCCCTATTTTGCCTATATGTTATATCTTTCACATTTTAATCCTTCCAAGGTTAATCAGTGAATATGTTAATACATTGTGTGCACCAGAGCATTTGGTATAAATAATACTTTACATGGATTGTACACTTCAACATTTATAAATAGTTCTTTCAATATATCAGAACTACTGTTGCTATGGAAATTATAAAATTGATCCCTATTTTAAAAATCTGGAACACTCCATACCTACTCTTTAGTACTGTAATATTTCACCATGTTCCAAAAAAACCTGAGTTTAGTAAAAAAATTCTTCTGAAAGAAAGAAAAGGTAAGTTTCCCTAATCAAATAAATCCTGTTTGGATAATATATGTATTATATTGTATCATATTATAACTTGTTATATTATGTGTAATATATTGTATTGTATTCATATAATCATATTAATATATTATATATAAGATAAATATATATGTGTGTGTGTGTGTGTGAATCTATTTTTATTCCAAAGTAAATTTTTTTAATTGAATTTAATTTCAAACTTTTTGACAATCTCTTAAAACTTTTATTCTAGGGATTGGATTTTTTTATTTTTGGTACCAGAGATTGAACCCAGAGACACTTAACCACTGAGCCACTTTCCCAGCCCTTTTTATATTTTATTTAGAGATAGGGTCTTGCTATGTTGGTTAGGGCCTCACTAAGTTGCTGAGATTGACTTTGAACTCATGATTCTTCTGCCTCAGCCTCCCAAACCAAATCCTCTGGGATTACAGGCATGCACCCCACTGCGCCCTGAGAAATTGTTTTGTTTTTTTGAAACCGATTATAGACATTTATACACAACAATATTTTATACTCACATACACATGACATAACATTGACATAACATATATAATGTATGATGAGTATGTGAGTTAAATTAGACTTGTATAGGTATATAGTTATTATTACAAAATAATTTTTCTCAAATTAGAGCATGAAGGTAATTTTGCTATGTCCTAAGGATTTCATGGGCTAAACTGCCCATATAATGACAAAATATTTTATTATTTAATCAATGAAAAGAGCACAAAGTTTTTTGATTAAATTTAGCCCTATGGTGATTTTCTTGCATTGATTATCTTTTTCCTTCCCTCCCTTTCTCTTCCTTTTTTATTTTCTTCTTTCCTCTCTCCCTCCCTCTCTCCCTCTCTCCCTGTTTTCCTATCTTTTTTCTTTCCACTTTGAGTTTATTAGATTTATTAGGTATGGAGTGTATAAATAGTTCTGGAATTATGCTTATAGGTCTGGCTTCCTAAAGTTTTTTAAAGTAGTTTTTTAAATATTTTTTAGTTCTTGATGTACCTTTATTTTTTATTCATTTATATGTGGTGCTGAGGATGGAACCCAGTGCCTCACATATGCTAGGCAAGTGCTCTGCCCCTGAGCAGCCCCCAAAGTTGGTTTTTAAACTGAACAGAGGTATTATAAGAAAGCAGGGATTTATATGATTGTTAACCTCCATCATATTTGATGGTGCTGGGCCCACTTCCAATTTTGTAATTAGTGATTTTAAAAATCAATCATAATCAACAAAATACAATTCAACTAAACATAATGTATACAATTGGAATACATAATCACTAACTTTATATTAATTTTTAAAACACATTATTTGAATATTTTAATGATACTTTTTTTGGCATCAATTATTAGAATCATAGCAATTAAAATGGTCTCTGTCATTTTCATCTCATAGGCCTCGGCTGCCTGACACAACAGCCACCAGCCACGTGTGGTTTCTGAGTATTGTAAGTGTTACCAATCCAAAAGGAGTTTTCTTTCTTCCTTCCTTTCTTTCTTTCTTTCTTTCTCACTAATTTACTGTTAATTTTTATTTCATTTTTTTTATGGACTGATCAAATGAAGGTAGTCTTACACATTTTTTTTTCTGGTTGAAATGTATTAAGACTTTTTTTTTCACCAAAAAGCCCCAAAGGCATGGGAAAGAAGCAGATTTTTTCTGCTGCAGTATAAGAAACTTAATTTGTATGTGTTAATGTCTCTATTTATATTAGCCAAACTGTCACTACTCTTGGTTTTGTCTTGTTTTTCTTGTCGTTATTTTACTTTACTTTTTTTGGCATGACAAATCTGTCAATTACAGATAAGTGAAGAATACTCTAACTTTGTTAAAAATAACTTATTAAGTTAAGCTATAGAGTAAAACATTAAATAAGTATGCAAGATATAGGCTGGTATGGGTAAGTGTAATCTCAAAGTTAAAGTAGGAGTCATAAAAGTTCACTATTAAGAGGATATTTCCTCTATGGGGACTAGAAAAAGACACCATATAGGACATGATGTTTTATGTGTTTCTTAAAATATGTGTAGGATTTTGGGTCATAGAAGAAGAAGAGTGATAGTCCAAGGGAACAAATAAGCCATGGATGAGCCTTTGATGATACAGGGAGCATTTGCTGAAGCCAATAACACAGATTTCCTAAACTATGGGTCACAATAGGAAGAAGAGTGAGGTTGAACACTTTTTTCTTTTATTTGTAAAACATTTGCTAATTGCTCTTGGAGGAATTATCTTTTATAATCTTTGCATAGTTTTCAACTGGACTTTTTCTTTTCCTCTAAGGATTTGTGTTTTTTTTCATAATAATTCCAAATATTTTCCCTAAGTCTGTTATTTTCTTTTCAATTTGTACAATATATTGTGATATAGGACATTTCTATCTTTATATTCTTTAATTCACTTTTTACTTTGTGATCTTATTTTTCTTTGTAATGTGTTTATATCTAAAGATCAGATGACATATGAGGTTTACTTTCTGCATTTTCTATGGTATTTTTTCCTGATTTAGTAAATTGGGAAATCAATTTTATTAATATCATTATATTTAATATTCTTGCTTTCACAATACTTTGTGGGTCTATTTCTAAATTATAGACATTGTTCTTTGGGAGTATCTGTCTATATAATGCTAGATCTACATTTTTCTAATTGTTTTGGCTTCACATTATATATGTTTAATATGGCATATAGTCTATACTATCTAATATATATCTTATTAAGCATATAATTATTTGCCAACACTCTTCTCTTGTTAGTAAATCTTGTTATAAATGCACTTACCTGTTATGCCCATGAACTCTAAAAAGTGTAAGGATATAAAACTATCATGAAGATTTTTTAGAATTCCTTTTTGGAAATTGTATAAAATCTACAAAATAATTAGGAGGTAATTGTCAACTCTACCCTAATCTTTTTATTCAGGAGCATATCTCTTGTATTCATTAAGTCAATTCATTACCTCTCAGTTAAGTTTTGTACTTTTTCTCCATAAAGCTACTGAATTATCATTATCAAAGTTATTAATACATATTTTAATGCAAATAAGTGGAATATTTTCTAACAGAATTGCTGGTAATATATTCAGCTTCAAATTACAACCAGTTAATGGACTCTGAATTGTCTTCATTGTCGGAGACTTCACATGATGACTTGCAAGAGCTAAATTTTTGGTAAATACAAGATATGAATTTTGCCTTTTTATATTAATGCTCATTAGGAGAGTAGTGAGTTTTACTTACCTAAAAAGTATTCATTGGATTACATTTACATTGTACCTTAATTTTTCAAGACTAGTTCTTCTACCACATGGAGCTGAAGAGGCAACAGAGATAATACTGGGCAAGGATAGTTTGTCCTTTTCTCTGTCCCCCACCAATGGGATTGCTAAGGTAGGTTCTCCCCTTAACTATTAAAATATCAACAATTAAATAATAATGTCACAACAGTGAAGTTTATTGGAAGAACAAAAGCTGTGCATTTTGATTATAAACCAAATTCCCTTTTTAAATGCAGCACATTAAACTTACTTTTTGTTTATCAAGGTAATTTAAAGTATTAGCACCTATCAGTAAGATCAGTAAAATATATGCCAATTAACTTGGATATTTGCGTACATTCTCTGTAGGTGTCAGCATTGCTTTGTAATAGTCATGAGCACAGAGCTATGTTCTCATCATGTCTTAGGATGTTACTTTCATGCTAAATTCTTACTTGAAAATCAGAAAGGTTTCTGCAATATTGAGAATGTCATGGATTATTCTTTATCTGTTAATGGTAAGTTACATCTTTATGATTAAATCTCAATTTGGAATAACATGGAAGTTTATGCTTCTTCTTTAGATATGGATTAGTACTTTCAAGGTTTTGCACAGCATTTTCTGTATTTAAAAACAAGATGCTTTGAAAATGTGTACACAACACCCAAAGAACGTAATTGGAGTTGGGATACGTAGAATGGCATTCCATTATTTGTTGTTGGGGGAAGAGTTAACTTAGCACTCTAGAGTGGCCATTGCATCCCTGTGCACACAGTTCAAACTAATTATTTTTATGAAATAGTATTAGTATTCCATCCAGGGAGCGCTATTTTAAAAAGAGAGACAGGTAAAATTTATGTTCATACTAAGGAGGCATCTATTCTTGGAGCAATTTTCTAATTCAGAGATTGAGATGAGTAAATAGAATCTGAAGCAATAGAATCTGATTTAATAAATGTTTGTGCATCTGAACTTGCACCTGCAAGTAGGTCTTCTATGGGAAGTCACTGTGATGAGGCACATTTCTGTGCCTGCATGGCTTCATTGTCTCCAGAACAGTGGATAATAGGAGCAAGCTGGAATTTCTATGAAGGCCCAATACTTACAAGAGACCCAAATCAAAAACCTAACATGCATCTGTAATTGTAAATGATTGCAAATTATAAATTGTAAATAACTACTATAATTATGGATGTAATAGAGAAAAATCAGGGTCTTAGAAAGCACATAGCCAGGTGTATCTATTCATTGTAGAAGTCATTTTAGACAAATAAAGGGATACAATGAACCTTTCTGTTCACTTGATTGCTTTAAATGGTGCTCTAGTAACTAGCGAACTTCTTAGCTTCCTTCTTTTAGATATAATGGTGTGATAAAATGTTAGTAAATACTACCCATTTTTCCTCAGCAAATGATGCCAAAATAATTTTATAATCTATTTTGCAGCTCCTTTTTAGGTAGGCATTCTTTGGAACATCTGAAATTGGGTAGTTCCAAGAGCTGTTTCTCTTTAAATACCATACAACATATGGAATCTCACTTGTAGCTGGCAGAGAGGCTTTGAAAGAAAAAAAAAAAAAACCAGAAATTTACTAGAAATTTCTTCAGAAAATAAACCCTTCCAAGCCAAGTTTGAATATTTTCTCATCTGAAAAATAAGTAAAAATGCAGCATACTAACACTCCACTTAGAGAATCCACTATGTGCAGTCAATAGCCAACACAAAGCTATTTAGAGAACTATTAAAGAGGCATGTTCTTTATAGATTATAAATTCATGCCAAAATGTACTTTTGAAGTACTATTTATTACTAATTGACAAATAATAACTATATATGTAAAGCACAAATATGGTGTTTCAATACATGTAGACCTTGCAGAATGAGCAAGATCAGGCTAATCAGTACATCTATCCAGAAATTAATCAATTTTGTGGAAAGAACATTTAAAATTCTTTCCTTTTGCTATTTTAAAATGTACATTATTATTAACACCACCTCACTGTTCAATACAACAGCAGAATTTATTTCTTCCACCTACCTGTAAATTTTCACCTTTTAACAAATACCTCTTCTTTCCCCATCCTCACCCCACCCTCCTCTGGTTACCAGTGTTCTACTCAACTTCTATGAGTTCACCTTTTTTGAGATTTCACATATGAGTGGGATCAAACACAAATCAAAGCTTTTTCTTCCAGTATTCACTTAAAGATAGTTAGTTTTTGATGCATTTCAATGAAAGCCATTCTCTGATACTTACAAGGTCAATAGGATAATCTTCTAGAGATTAATGGCCAGATGACAACAAAATGATTTTGGTGTTTTGAATCACTGGAATAGCAGAGAATTTCAGAGCTGGAAGCCCATAAGGTAATAATGGAATCCAGTTCTTTTATTTGTATAGAATGGAAAATTAAAATCCAGAGAGGCTTAACTACTCTCTCATATAGCACAGGACCAGTTCTGGTTATTTCAGTATACGTCTCATTAACCCACGAAATTACAGAAAAACTGTGGACTTGGAATATCTAAGAAGGGTCAGATTATACCCCTGCACACAACTGGTTCTGCTTTTTGCCAATTTAAACAAAGCACAAAGTAAATTATACATTTACTGGTTGTCCTTCAAATCAAATAAATTAACTTGAGATATTTTATTTTTCAGTGAAATGCCACAGTTTCACATAAAACAACCTTAAATGTTAAGGAAGGAAATTGGGGGAATAACTAAATTTGTGCACACATATATACTTTAATATGATGTCGACAGAAATTTCTTTTTTTTCTGAATAATTTCTCAACATTATTAAGACTATGCTATTCTCTAGACTAGATAAAAGAACTGTTGATGAACTAGATGAAAAATGTTAAGTATATTATCCTCCTCTAAACAGAAACAAAATGGAATTCTGTGTGAAGATTCATGTATATATTTTTATTCAAATTCCCATGATGAGCGTAGGTCTATAAAACGAACGCTTCATAGTGGAAGCATTCTATTGATAGACCTGTATTTACCTCAATGTTTTATAACATATTTCCATAGTTATACATGAGACTCCATTTGTGATATTTACTACATACTCACTTGCGGGAGGCCGCCCTGCCCATGAGCTGAAAATCCTCTCTCTGCCCTGAGTAAGGGCAGGTATTTGGTCTGGAACCACACGCCTTGGTCTATGCAAAGAAAGCAGCCTCTAACTTTGCTCAGCAAAGAAGTTTGCCCTAGCCCTGGACTTGGGTGTTACCCAATGGGATTGGACAACCCCACCCCGCTTGAAACCTTATCCCTCGCCTTATTTGGTGAAGAATATTCCATCAAAGCTCCTTTGTGTGTCCCCCACCCCCATAAAAATAAAGAGATTCCGGGTGCACTCTCTCTTGCCTTCTAGTGGAAAAGGACCCTTGAGGTTGCAGAGCAGTCCCACCCTTCATCTGAGAAACTCATGTTTGTGTGTATTTCATGATTTCTTTGCCTTTTTCTTAGTTTAATGTTGCAGCCAGATCCCTTGAACCCAGTTCATCTCTTCAGTGCAGATCAATGGCGAGATTTACTGTTTGTGATAGATACTAGATATTTCAGCATTACAACTGAAACTTGGGTGAAACTGATTCACTTTTTCTTCCTGACAACAAACCTTGAAGCTGATCAAATTCACCAGTTGAATTGGTTTATTTTTAGATTTTTCCGGTAATCAATGGAAACAGTTGTTGTGATTCTGCAGGGTGGATAGTGGCATTTATTCTATGATAAAATATTTTTTCCATCACTAATATATTCTTAGAGTGGCCCTGTATCCTCATTTCCTCTAGTCAGTCTTGAATAATTTCTGCTGCTTCTGAATAATAATAGTACCCTTGACACTCTCAAAAGTATCTATTTATTGGGACTCAGTGGCACATGCCTGTAATCCCAGAGACTCAGGAGGCTGTGAAGATTGTGGAGGAGGATTGTGAGTTCAAAGCCACCCTCAGCAATTTAGCAAGTTCCTAAGCAACTTAATGAGACCCTGTCTCAAAATAAAAAGGGCTGGGGATGTGGTGTCCCTGGGTTCAAGTCCCAGTACAAAAAAAAAAAAGAAAAAAAAGCATCTGTTTAGATCATCGTTTATATGATTAAAACAGAGATATGCGAATGAGAAAAACACAGTATGTACAATCATACTTTGCAAAAAAAAAAAAAAAAAGACAAACCATTCTGCTTAGAGTTTATTGTCTGGTTCTGATGTTGCCGCTATAATTTAAAATTAAATCCCTTTTCACCTCTGTGTAAGTGGTTCATTATTGTTCTTTGTCATGACGTTATGTAGGGGTCAACATGTTATTTGTTCCATGAAGTCTTGAGTCTAGCATTAAAAACAGTCATAGTGGATCACAGGGTCGATGTCCCTAAATAATCTTTATCTTTTCTCTCTACAAAGTATTGCTCTTTTTTGAAAGTTGGCTGTGGTTTCTGACCCTCTTTCATTACCACACACACAAAGCTGTTCAGCTTTCTCCTTTCTTCCTTATCATAAAAGAACATCTGAGGGAGTTCTGAGTTAAAAGAGCTTTCAAACGTTGGCCAGGGTCTTCAGACACTACAGTTGGCAGAAAAATGCATAAAATTAGCTTGTTTGTATCAACCTCTCTTTCAAGGAATACTTAAAATGTAGTAAATATTAATTTTTAAAAATATCATGTTACTTGAGCTTATAATCTTAAATTATTTAATTTGAGGTTTGGAGATAATCAAAGTTGATAATGAACAATTCTCAGAATCATATATAATTACATACTGTTTTACTGGCACTAGGATATCTCCATTGCTGCTGGATGTTGTATGGCTACTGATAAATAATAATAATTTGCAAATTTGAGCTCTGACAATTTCTTTCATGCAATTGTGTTGCACATTATGTGGTCACAGAAGCCCTTATATGAAAGGTAGTGAACAGAGTGTTCATTTTTCTCTGGGCAGTGCAAATGTTCTTACACCTAGGATTCCTCTGTCATTACAATAGATAAGTAGTGGTTTTTAATGTGGTGTGTGTGTGTGTGTGTCTGTCTGTCTGTCTGTCTGTCTGTCTGTCTAGGTATGGCTATGTGCGTGTGGAAAAGAGAAAGAAAAATCACATTCCCATCCCCTCTTGCCAACCCAAGCACCATGGCAGCTCACAGGAAAAGAAATGATTTAAGAGGAAAAAAATAATTTCCCCTCTACACTGGAAGAAACAAAGTTTGTGACAGAGAATGTTGACACTGTTAAAATGCTAGCGTACAACAATATTCTTGGCATAGTATGTTCTTAGATAAGAATAAAAGGAATCAACATGTACTTTTTCATATTGTTTAAAAAATTAATGATAAAACATTTCATTCGACTGGTGCCATATTAATCTAACACAAAAGACTCCAAAGAGGCCCGTGTGATTTTTCAGAGTTCAGTTGGGAAACTTGGGGGAAAAAGTGAATTTCTTACAATTAATACCATATTGTATACAAAATATTGACTCTATCAAGTTATTATAATATAAACAAGTCAAACTCACATGAGTAAGGGAAATTTAGGGATGATATCAGGAAACAGACTTGTAGGACTTCACATCTCAAAGAAATAATGTTGATATGCAGTCTACCTGCATGTAGAGGAGAGAAATAACAAA
This sequence comes from Marmota flaviventris, assembly GCF_047511675.1. Taxonomy (NCBI): domain Eukaryota; kingdom Metazoa; phylum Chordata; class Mammalia; order Rodentia; family Sciuridae; genus Marmota; species Marmota flaviventris. The sequence goes on from NC_092500.1 coordinate 159,453,400, forward strand.
GTCAAAAACAGCAAACAAAAGTATGTTATAGAATAGTCTGTGACACTGCCTCATTTTCTGGCCCAGAAATTATGGCATCAAATGATTTGGCCCTTGTAAGTGTGTTCTTTTTTGATTGTTGCCCAATATTGGGCCTGCAGCACTTTCATTATTCTTGAACCCTGGTCAAATATTTTAAACTGTAAGCTGATCTACAAAAAAGAACACTAATATTAAAGAAGAAACTAATCTGCTGAAGTGTTCAGATTAGATAGGGCCAAAAAAACTAAGATGATATTTTCATAGTGATATCTAAGGGAATATCGAGTAAGAGTTACTCAATAATGTTGATGACTTTATTAAAATGATAATTATCTATAATGTATTTTTTAAAAAACACACATATTCACATTTGGTCTTCCCCTTAAGCTCCTGCTGGTCATCTTGGTTGCTGAGGAATCCTGACACTCTTGCATGCAGCCAACATCAGCCTTCACATTAATTTCCTGAGATTCACAAGGACATACCTTCTCTCATGATCCACCTCTTTTTGGCTGGATTCTGAACTTCCCAACACTGGGCCCAAGGTTCTCACCAAGGCCACAGTGAGAAGGCCTGGCCACATTCTTTCCTCACTGTGGACCACTCACATTTTCTATCATATCCTAATTATCCTGAGACTCTGAAGACATGCCACTGCTTAGCTCAGGAGAACTAAATAACATGTACTTGGGGACTGAGAATTTGGTTGTCTTATGCTTAAATTTTCTATACAATTTGATAATAATTTTGCATGTATTTATAATCTAGCCTAAGGAAAGAAATTTTGTTATAATTTGTAATTAATTTTTTTAATATGAAAAAAAAAAAAAACTCTTCTCTATAAGGTACAATACCAAATTAAGATTTTCAACAAGGTAGCTGCTGTTTTTCTCTCTGGTTTTAAGTGCTGTTAAATTCACTTTGGAAAGGTGGAAACTTTTCAAATTAGTAAAATTAGCTTCCATAAATATAGCTAAATTCTCATTAAGGAAAAAGAATTCTAGGACTAATTAATAAGAATAATAGCAAATATCAATCCATCTTAATAGTTTATGAAATTGCTAAGATTATGGTGGGAATATATTACTTTTTTGGTCATCAAAACTGACTAGTTATGTGTTGCAAGAATGATACAAATGACTGAGGGCAATCTGCTGCTCAGCTCTGGAGAGGTAGATAATATGGACCTTGGGAAGGTGCCACTTTAGGCTTAAATTTTCTAGACAATATGTAAAGTAGGCAAACTCAGGATTTTTTAACAAGTTTTCTCAAGAGGGTCATCATTAACTAGGTATTTTTATATGACTATTATTTTATTTTTGTTTTTATTAAGCTTTTAAATATCTTCTTTAGATATTTAAAGAGCCACATCCCCAGCCCTAATCAAGATTATTATATGATGATAAAGTAATTTATAACAATGCTACATATTCAATGGGCATTCAGTAAATACTAATGATTGTCAATCCACATTATACGATTTCCAGGTTTCAGCACCTCATATGAACTTGGTTGAACTGCTGAAAGAATTTCAAATACACCTTTCTTGTTTTGTCCCCTTTTATAACATGTAATTTACAGGAATTTTAAGGAATAATAGCAAGGCTTTCTTTTCCACGTATGGAAGCAGATTTTTCTTTGCATGTGATCCACAGATCATACAAACAGATTGACATGGCTATCATCCCCATAGCTTTGAGAGTGTGTGTGCTCCTGTGTGTATGCATTTGAACTGCAAAAAGAAAACTATTGTTAAAAAAAGAAAAGAAAAACAAAAGCATATTATTCTCATGAATAAGCCAGACAGTTATTCTTCAGGCAGTTTTCACTAGCTTTCCTTTACTCCTCTAGAGTTTTCAAGAGGATGTTGTTGTTCTGAGATCAATGATTACATTTTGGTCTGAGAAGATTTAATAACAAAACATACATCCCTTAAACATATTTTGCAAGGCATACTGAATTTCTTCCTTTCCTTTCCTTTTCTTCCTTCCTGACTTCCTTTCATTATGAAAACCCACAGATGATTAAATCCGAGTGCATATTTGGCCCAGGTGACTTGAAAATCCCGAATTAATCCTATGAAGACATTCCCTGATAACTAACTGTTCACAAAGGAGACCTATGTCAGGCCTGAGAAAAGGCAAACAAGAATCCCAGACTTTGATACTTGAAAGACCTTAAATACCAGTTATATCCACTCCTCCCCACCTCCACATACAAACACTTTTAAAAAATCGGACTTCATCTATTATTGTTGAAGGCCAATTAGTATTGTATCAGGAAAACTGACATTTTTTTTCCAGATACGATAGAAGGCTTAGGGTCCAGATGCAAATGGAGATGACCCTACAGAATTCAAGGTCCTGTTGCCATTGCAAAGAAAAACAATTTACTTGAAAGTATTTTTTATCTTAGGATCTATGGCAAAATGTCAAGTTTTATCAAACATTAAATGTCATTTCTTTAATCCCATAGTTTTGAGTTGTTACTGTTTTATTAAAGGTTTCAGTCTGACCTAGATTAGTGATATGAGTTAATTAATGTTATTTCACATTATGATTTGGCAACAATTTCCATGTCTTATTGCTTAAGAAAAACAAAAGTTGTTTAAATAACTTTTTTGTTGGAATAAAAATATGTGAACTAATAATGACAGTAATTCATGCAGAGTATATTTTATTCAACAACAACAGGTTTTTAGGGAAAAAATTTAAATACAAACTATTTACTTTAGGTTGAACTTTTGTAAAATATAAAACCTAATGCTGCATTTTGGTTTTTTTTATTGCTTTTTGTAAATTATCATCCCTGAGTTAATACATTACACACTGATGTGTTATTTAGTATAGATACATTATTTAGTAAAAATATGTAATACATATTTCAGGCCAAATACACACCAGGATTTCATTTGTGGGTTTTAACTGCTTGAAGACAGAAAGAAAGAAAATGTGTTTTGCAAAACATTTTTTAAAGGATGTGCATTCATTTGGATGGTGTTTTGTTATTAAATATTCTTGGACCAAAAAGCAATCATTGATCTCAGGAAAAAAAGCATGCTCTGGAATTTCTAGAGGAATAGATAGTTAGATAGATTGATAGATAGGACTTTTCCAAAGAGATTAAATTAATTAGATAGAATTTGGAGTTCCTAGCAGTTCACAAATTTGAATACAATTTTTAATGTATTTCTCCACTTGATTGTATTTAAGTTAGAGATCTCTGGCTAACAGGTAAGGATGCAAGACATAAAAGAAGCATATTATCAAAAAAATCTGTTGCTCAGGGCTTCTAAATATATAAATTCTTTCTGTGTTTCTTCGAGCTTATACATTGAAACCTCAATTCTTCTCAAATTATTTTTAAAAATTGAAGAGGAGATTTTTCCAAATTTATTGTATGAGGCCAACAATACCCTGAAACCAAAACCAGATGAGGACACAACAACAGCAAAAAAGAAATTTACAGGCCAGTATCCCTGAGGAACATAGAAATTTTCAGCAAAATATTAGCAAACCAAGTCTAACAGCATATTTAAAAGACTATTTTCACCATTATCAAGTGGAGTTTACACCAGAGATACAAGGATGGTTCTGTATGTGCAAATCCATAAATGTGAGTCACCACATCAAAAGAACAAAGGGCAAAAAACCGCATGATCATTTCAATAGATGTAGAAAAACCATTTGATAAAATTCAACATATTTTCATATTAAAAACACTGAACAAATTAAGCATAGGAGGAAAATACATGAACATAATAAAGAACATATCTAACAAGTTAATAGCTAGTATCACACTAAATGAGGAAACGCTACACGTTTTCTCTCTAAATCTGGAAAAAGATTAAAAAAAATGTCTGCTTTTACTAGTTTTATTCATATAGTACCAGAAGTCTTAGCCAGAGTAATCATGCTAGAGAGAGAAATAAAGAATATCCAAATTAGGAAAGAAGAAGTCATATGATTGTTTGTAGCTGATATGATTTTATACATTGAAAATCCTAAAGACACTACTAAAAAATTAAAAACTAATAAATAAACTCAACAAAGTTGTGAGATACAAAATCCACATACAAAAATCAGTTGTGTTTCTATACATTAATGGCAAATTATCTGAAACAAAACTCAAGAAAGTAAAATTCCATTTTATAATAGCTTACAAAAATAATGAACTATCTAGGAATAAATTTAACCAAGAAGATGAAAGATCTCTAGAGTGAAAACTATACAACATCAATGAAATAAATTGAAGAGAACACCAAAACATAGAAAGATATTCCATGTTCATGGATGAGAAAAATAAATATTATTAAAATTTCCATCCTATCCAAAGTAATCTACAGATTCAATGCAATATCTTTCAAAATACTAAAGACATCATTCAAAGAAACAGAAAAGGCAATCCTAAAACTCATAAAAAACATGCATAAAAACTCTGAATTGCCAGGCACTTAAGAGGCTGAGGCAGGAGGATCACAAGTTCAAAGCCAGCCTTAGCAAAAGAAAGGTGCTAATCAACTCAGTGAGACCCTGTCTCTAAATAAAATACAAAATACACTTGGAATGTGGCTCAGGGGTCAAATACCCCTGAGTTCAATCCTTGGTACTCCTTCCCCTAAAACAAACTCTGAATTGCCAAAGCAATCCAGCAAAAAGAAAAAAGTAAGAGACATTATATTATCTGATTTCATAATATTACAGAGTTAGAGTAATCAAAATGGCATAGTATTGTCATGAAAATAGACACATAAATCAATGGAACAGAATAAAGGGTCTAGGAGTAAACCCATACATCTACAGTTAATTGATCTTTGACATTGATGCTAAGAATATGCATTAGGGGAAAGGTCAGTCTCTTCAATAAATAGTGAAAACTGAATGTCCATATGCCAAAAAAAAAAAAAAAAGGAACTGCAACCCATCTCTCATCATATACAAAAATTGAATAAAAATATGTAAAATACATTAATGTAACACCTGAAGCTATAAAAATACTAGAAGAAAATACAGAAGAAATGCTTCAGGACATTGGATTGGGCAAGGATTTACCCAAATCAACAGCAAACAAGTATACAAAAAATCAAATGGGATCATATCAAATAAAAATCTTCTGCACAGCAAAAGAAACAACAAAGTAAAGAGAAAATGTATGGAATAGGAGAAAATATGTTTAAACTATGTATCTTAGAAGGGGTAAATATCTAGAATATAGATAGCAAAAAATCTCAATAGCAAAAAAATCTGATTTTAAAATGTGTTCTCTCTATATATATAAAGAGGACATGCAAATGGCCAAACAGGTATAAGAAAAAAGGCTCAGTGGTCTTAACTAATCATCAGGGAAATACAAATTAAAAGCAAAATGAAATATCATCTCACTACATTTAGAATTGATATTAGGATATGAAGGGAAGTGAACTCTTATGCAGTGCTGTTGGGAATATAAATTATATGTAAATATAGCCATCAAGGAAAATAATATAGAGATTTTTCTAAAAAAATTAAATCAAAGCTGCCATTCCACTCTGAATGATTCAGCAATCTTATTCCTGAGTATATATCATAGGAAATAAAATTACTATTTCAAAGAGACATCCACACTTCCATGTATTTTGCAGCACTATTCACAGTAGCCAAGAAACGAAATCAACCTGTCTCCACCAACCGATGATGAATGAATTTAAAAATGTGATACATGTGCACCATGGATAATATTAAGCCACAGAAGAATTAAATCTTAATATTTACAACAACGTGGATAGAACTGGAGGGTATTATGTTAAATGAAGTAAGTCAGGCACATAAAGACAAATTCTGAATGATCTCATTCGTTGAATCTAAAAAAAGTTGATCTCATAGACATTGAAAGCAGCATGATAGTTAACAAAAACTGGGAGAAGTAAGGGGGGAAAAGAGATGGAGAAAGATTGGTTAATGAATGTTGCTACAATTAGTTAGGATACATTAGTTCTGGTGTTCTATTGCACTGTAGGAAGACTATGGATAAGGATAACAGATTGCATATTGCAGAAAACCTAGAGACAGGATTTTGAATGTTCTCACTACAAAGAAACAAATGTTTGAGGGGCTAGATATGCTGCCCTGATTTAAGAGTTATATATATAATTATATATATTATATATATAAAATATCACATGGTACCTCATAAATATGTACAATTACTAGGTGTAAATTTAAAAAATAAATAAATCTTCAAAATTTACAGTCAGGTTATTCTCTTTTTTGCCCTATTGTGAGTGTTTGTTTTAAATAGAATGACATTTTAAAAATTGTATTATAAACAGTTGCTCTATTTTTGATATTCTATAACCCTAAATATGACCCTCGAGAAACAGAAACATTTTTGTGTACCTGGTAAGAATAAAGGAGGAAGAATAACTCTCAGATCTTTGCTTTCCAAAGAAATCAATTTAAGGAACATTCAAATCTATTTGATCATGTTTTGAGAAGCCCCTGGGAAAGGCCCATCATTATGACAGTGTATCGCAGAAGTTTCCATATAAATTTTGATGCTTTTGCCTATTGGTATAATGTTTCAATTTCAGACTATTATGCACAAGACTATTTTGAAGTCCTGAAAGCCACATTCTTTGTCACTGTGTCTGAAAACACATCACCTTAATTCACTGTCTTTGAAGACTTTCACAGCTGCATGTTTGCTTATACATTTGTGCATGTTGCTACAGAAACATTGTTCCATGAGATTATCTAACATATTCCCCCCAAGGATATATATCATCTTTGATTTTTATTTACAGTAATATATCTAAAAATTCTATATTTAGTTATACTATTTCTAATAGCTTTTTATGATGATGAGAGAGAAAACATTTTTTATAAGATAATCTAAAAATATTCATGTTCTGGGACAGAACATAGTCATCTCCTAACTTAAAAAAAAAAATTTAAAAAGCATCCAGACTATGGTTGTCTGCAGAGAGATATTAAGCTGTGATCTTGTGCACTGTAAAGCCTGGGTAGAATTTCCTTAGCTGCTATAAATATTTCAGAGATCTTCAGAGCTAAAATATCTGAAAGTCAGATGGGACCAACAATTAGTTTTAGCCAGGTTAAACAGTATACACCTGATTATAGCCCTTGTCCTCGTCATGGAGATAAGCCTAACAATTTGAACAGTAATAATAGAAATAATGTCAAGCACCATTTAATGAGTGCTTAGACTGTGTGCTAAATCTCATTTACTCTATGCCATAGCGCCATGAGGTAGACACTAAAGTTTTTTAAGTTTACAGAGGTTGAGTAACAAACAGCCCTTGTCTTGCAGCTATGGAGTGAAGGCATGAAACAGTCTTGCCCAGTGCAGACCCCTGCATCCTTCTGAACACACTATAAATGTAAGAAGGTGAAATTAATTTACATTTAAAATTATTAAAATACAAGCATCTGAGTAAGTAAGAGGAAATGCATTCAGCAATGTCAGTGTCTCCTGTGATTGGACGTGAACTCAGGAGCAAGTTTTTATGCCTAAAAATAATTCAAAGTAGAGCTTTTGGACAGGAGGATAGAAGAAATTACTATTTGCAATGAAGCTGTCACCAGAATTACCACCTTAAATCCCCTTTGCTGATGGGGTGTGTGTGTGTGTGTGTGTGTGTGTGTGTGTGTTTAGGCTACTCAGTGAGCAACCAACTTTAGAAATTTGGCCCTGATCCATCCTAGGCTGCCAATAGAGACCTGGCCTGAAAATGAACTCCATTAATTAGACTACAGAGTCAAACATGGTTTTATTCATAGGGCCAGACACAAGAAGAAAACAGGCACGATATCTTTCACATTACAGAAAAAGGACTCCCAGAAGTTAAAATGTGCCCTTTAGACATTTTTTTATATTTATTTAAAAATGTTCCCAAAAAAGTCTATATATGAATAAAAGTGCTATTCAAGCAATATTTGTATAAAATACAAATAATTTCTTATTTTCAAATTGTGTTTAATCTAGTGTAAATTTTTTAAAAAGGCATTATCGCAAGGCAAGAGGATGTATAGGAAGGGATACCAGAGGACAGGGCTATCTGAATAGAACTTGAGAGTGAAGTGAGAAAGTTAAGAGCTTCTTTAACATGTGAGGGCAGGGGTAAGGCTGGAGGGAGTCTGGAAATATTAAATATTAATTCTAACTCAAAAACTAATTTTAAGGGCTGGGGTTGTGGCTCAGTGGTACAGTGCTCGCCTAGCATGCATGAGGCACTGGGTTCTATCCTCAGCACCACATAAATGTAAGATAAAGATATTGTGTCCACCTAAAACTAAAAAATAAATATTTTTAAAAACCTAATTTTAAACATATCCAGCAAAGTTTTTTTTCAAAAAATAAAATAAAATAATTGACTTACTAAATAACAATATCAAGTGAAAAACCAACGAAACCCAGGCTTTGCTACTGCCCATGGCATGGCACAGTCTGTTTGGTATATATTCCAGGATGGTGCAGCACTTGGTAAGGGAGCTTAAAGGACAGGATATGCTGGAGGACCACGGCATGAGTCAGTGGCACAGACATCATGTTAACCCATAGTGGGACTTTCCCATAAGAGGGATGCTGCTTCTGGGCGGAAAAGTGATGTGGATTCTGTGGTTCTGAGAGGGTATTATCTTAAAAAAAAATTCATTTGACTCATGATATGTCAAACTTGAAAAAAATAGAGGAAAAATAATGTGAGATTATTTTAATTAGCATTTTAATATGAATGTGGTTACTATAGTTGATTTTTCAGCTAATAGAAATATTGTTATCATAATTTATTTTTAATTAGAAATATTTATATGAATCTTTATACAAAGAGAGGTTTGAATTCTATAGGGAAACTTGATCTGATGGGCATACAGGGTATTAGGAGTTTAGTTCCTCTTAGAGTGTAACTAACCAGAAACTCTACAAGATTATCAATGAACCACCTAGCATTTATGTTCTGCTGCAGTGAGAAATCAGACACCCTTTTCCTGTTCTAGAGACAACTGGGTTTAGAATAAAATCAGATCAAGATAACAAAAATGTCACTCTCTGTGGAGGACATTTATTCTTCCTTGACAGTGATGGAAATGTATTCAGAGATCTACATTGTCCTTGAGTGACATTAACCTATTGATGATCCATTTAGTTCACCCAAGCTGAATCAATAGTGAGAAGTGAAATAAATCTCAGATAATTGTTAGCAAAGTAGGCTTTCTTTTCCTTTTGAATGTTTTGGGGGGAAGGAACAGTAAGGATGGGGAGGAGTTAAAATTTTGTGAAATTTTATGTCTATTTAATAAAAAATTTATAAAAAGAATGTGAATTTTCAGTATTTAATGCTTATGATTTTAGAAAATGATCAATAAGCCAGTGCATGATTTTATAGTTAGATTCTATTTTGTTTAGAAAGGGAAGTAAAGTAGGCTATTAGGTTATCATGTATTTGCCTTTTCTACATATGTTTGTTTTATACTCTCCTTTCTTACTCCTTATACCAACCAAATACATTAATCCAGGGACAAAACTCCTCATTCACCAAGAGAACAGAATTTAGTGCCCAGTGATTCCAGAATTATCCAGGAAATAAGCTGAGCATTTATCAGTTCAAATCTATTTGAATGTTTTGCATTATTTTTTTAAATATTAAAGATAAATATCCTTAAAAATTGAAGTTACCTGGCTGGGGTTGTAGCTCAGTGGTAAAGTGCTTGCCCAGCACCCATGAGTCACTGAGTTCGATCTTCAACACCACATAAAAATAAATACATAAAATAAAAATAAATATTAAAAAAAATTAAAGTTATATCTCCAGCCCAATTTGACTAGGTAACCCAGATTCCTGAGGTTTTTGAGTTTTCTTTTTCTGTCAGTTTAAAAAAACAAAAAATGAATATCCATTTTTACATGAAGTCAGGAGAAAAAAAGACAGTTTATACCTGAACACATCCTATGTGCACCAAGCACTGAGCTAGATATTTTCCAGAACTTATTTTATTCAATATCACAAAAAAAGAGATCTGTAAACATTTTAATCTCCATTTTGCTGATTAAATAAACTAAGACTTAGAAGGTTAAGTCTTAGTTTTACACAGGGTCACCCTGTTTTAAATTCAAAGAGCTTCTTGGAGAATTCATTGTGATTGATTTCCAAAAGCATCTCTGTCACGTCACATTGTACAATTGCCCTTCACCCAGTGTTCAACAGAACAAGCCATGAGTACAGGATACTGAGGTTTTCTGCATGCTAACCCTAGATGTGAACTAACTTTGCTATTTAAAGTGATATCGTGTCTTTGGCTAAATGGGAACTTTAATGATACTAATTTTATTATACTATTATTCTGGCATTTTAGAATGTTATTAGATTTATAAGCAAAACTGAATTGGCCTTGCAATATTAGTATTTTTTGGTCATTGTTCATTTCTGCCATTGGCTTTATCATATAAATTCAACTGAATTTCTCTGAAAGGGTTTTTCTTTTTGGCTTATATTTTTAAAGGCAGTGTAATTATATATGCTTTTTAACACACTGTTATACCAGATCCTTCTAGAACCTAGCCTCAATTTGACTATCATCTCACTGTTAAATGACCCATTAAAATATTTCATAATACACAGATGTACTCACAAACCAAACTATTTTCTCACTAAGGGTGATTCTGTCACTAATTGTGGAAATGCCTGCTTTGTCTCTCTGACCTATTCCAGATTTTTCTTTTCTCTTCTCTTCTCTTCTCTTCTCTTCTCTTCTCTTCTCTTCTCTTCTCTTCTCTCTCTCTCTCTCTCTCTCTCTCTCTCTCTCTCTCTCTCTCTATTCCTCTTCCCCCTCCTCCCCTCTTCTCTCTCTGTCTCCTCCCCTCTTTCTCCTACATATCCCCCCCACACACATTTAATTCTCTCCATCTTTCTTCCCTCTTTCTTCTTCTAGTGGAGTAGGTTTTTATAACTCTGCCTTTTTCCACTTAACACCCACGTGGGTCAGGCATTGTCCTACACCTGAGCACATAAAACATTCTGTTCATATTTCTCCTCTTACTCCTTCTAGAAATCTTCCTCTCCTCTTGAATTCTGAGTTAAAAAAGAAAAAAAAAAAAAACTCTCCCTGAGAGCTTCCCCCATTTCCTCCATATGGAAATAATCCCTCTTTACTACTGTTGAGGGAGTATAATGATAGTATTTAAATTATAATGAAATAATGTTGGTATAAACGAAGTTGGAGGTGGCACGGTTTGCACTCCATCATGGAGAAGTTTGGCACAGGACTAAAATTCTGTGGTAGAAAAATTTATAAATGGGTTACATTAAATGTGAATAAGCAAAAACTAACAATGATCAAATGCACAACTACTCACATTCCCTATTACTGACCATGAAGAGCAATATTTAGGCATGTAAAATATGAGAAAGATGTTAAAGCACCCAGAGACCTTGGTCCAGGTCTTGGTTGTGACCTTTACTATTTAATGCCAGGCTATGGATTTAATACCCTTGGTAATGAATTTCTGTACATCTGTATTCCGAATGTTCATAGACTCAAAAAATTGTCTATGAATTAGACAAATACTAGTGTCCTTTTTCACTTAAAAATTTTATGATTTAAGGAATTTTATAGACCCTCAAGGGAGTAAATCTTGGAGGTTTATCACTCCCATATCATTAATCACTTTTTCTCCAAATGCTACCAATGATTAAGCACACCTGATTTAGTAAAGTTATTTTTCTCTTAGACTTAGGAGCTGCCTGACTGTGGTAGGTAAGGTTTTTGTTTTGCTTGGGTCTTATTCCTGTTGTCTCATACTGTGCCTTGAAAACAATACAGTAGTTTGAATGAAGTGAGATGAGGATAAATATTGTCCTCACAGTGATGGTAGCCAAAGTTCAGCAAGTAGAGAGTGGGATAATGGCCCATTTCCTCTTCTATGTAAGCATGGGTGGCAGCCAAAGGTACTCTGTTGAATTTTGCTTCCTGTATACACTCTGTATCATTGTGTGTGCTACTCAGGATGAATTTTAGAAAGCATGCCAAGTGGAATTTCACACCAGGTTTGGAGGAAGGGAGAGACAACAAAGTGAACTTTCCCTCCCTTCACCCTATTCCCACCCTTTACCAAACAATTTGTTATATTCACATATGACAAACATTTTCAATGGAATACAACTCTAGTTTGCCACCAAGGCAAATCAAATATCAACAATTATTGTTTCTGCCTTGTGTCCCAGCAAGAACTCCAGGCAGTTACAATCAACAGGACTGAGGGAGTACAATTTCCTGTCCTCCCCTGTCAGAAGCATTAGGACTAATTTCCCAGCTTCCAGTTATCTGGCCATCTAATAACACACCTGTCAACAGGGCCCTGTGTACTCCCAGACTTACTGTTGACTCCCACATAATCCCTAGGGATTGGTGAGGTGAAAAAGAACTCATAACTAGATTGGAAAGAGGACTGGGAAGGAACTAAGTATAACTACAGAATCACATCAGGGAAAATCAGTGCAGGAAAACGATAGAGAGGAGCCAGCAAAGAGCTCCAGACAACTGCAGGGGTTGAGAATCATTGTTTAAAAAGAAAGCTTTGGCATCCATCAGCCAACGAATAGGAGAACTGGAGAGCCACTAAACACATGGGGCAGATCATTCACTGTGCCTTGATTTTCTCCTCTTTAAAATGGAACTTATGCCAAGGGTGTTGTTAGGAAGATTGAACGACATAACACACAGTACTTAGCGTTACACGTGTTCTGGATTCCAAAAGTATAAATTACTCTGATTAATGTGATCATAAAAGTGGATGATCATTTCGTGAACCATTTAAGAAAAAACACGGTCATTTGGCTCTAGAAAAGTGAAAGTCCAAATGAAAAAGTGTAATCATCTCAAGCTACAGAAGGAAGAATAGAGATGCACCCCAGGTTGAGATTGTTAAAAATATAAAAGATCTTATATAGTGCTGTATAATTTTGTTTTATCTTGACATACGTAAGTGGATAAAATGGGAATTAGACATAAGTCAAACAATGTACTATTTTTAAATCGAGGATTTAAAAAATATATTTAAAAAGAAATCTTCAGCAGGTAACAATACAACTGAAGAAAAATAGATATGGAAGCAGATGCCAAACTCAGGAGAACAGGGAAATCCTGGAGACATCCATTAGCCTTCCTGACTTCCTTCCCAATTATACTCATGGAAGATATATTAGTAGAACAATTTGTAAACAGCTTGATAGATTTCTAAATGTGACCAATCACTGCTAGCCTTTTCTTGAGGTTACGCCGTGATTACTCTCACCAAAGATTCTAATATCGCCATGTAAGAGGTTTCCAATGACTATGGAGACAATCAGCTGGCTGCCTTCCATGGTAGTAAATTGTCTCCAGACTCACTACAGCGATTGCCTCATTTAAATGAACTAAAAGTGTGTTTTATTATTTGATGGATCTCTAGTGTGAAGAACATAGTGATTTGTTAAGTCAGACTTTAATTTTCATGAAAGTTTCAGATGTCTACTTAAAAATGGACAAGAAATATTTACACAAAAATTTTATAAACTATGTGTGTGTCTCTGTGTGTTTGTGTATACTCATACACATGCATATATTCATATTATGATACTAGTTAACCTAGTTGTTTTCACTGCTATTAAAAAGTAAAGTGGAATGTTGGAAAGAAGGTTATGAATACATTGTGGAAATGAAGACATTGGGAACCTGTGCTTTTCCATGTATGCAAATATAAATAATTATGAGACACAAACTGATTAAGAAGTTCATTTAACCTGGTATGTTTGAAATGCAACTTATAGATGAGACTAACTAGGAAGTGAGCTATGCTGTATATCTTTGTGAAGTCAGGGTATGCTGAAAGACCCTGGTTGACATCTAGAATGTAATTTTTTGAAGTATGTATTTACTAGATAGATATGGTTATTGAATTTGCAGGCATTGATGTTTAGTTAATGGCTTATTAAATTCTAGGTTCTTGATTTCTGAGAGTCCTCAAATTTTTGAGGAAGATTGTTGTGTTCCTATGTAGAAATTAGTATTTATTACTCATATAAAATGCTGTCATTTGTGTATTTATGAAAACCATTTTTGTATAATGAATAAGAAGGGCTTTCATGGGTTCTCCATGCAGTTTAGCAATTACAATACAAAAAAAAAGAAATCATATTCATTTAGGAATGATAGAAAAGTGTCATTTGCATATTTATAACATATATTTGAATAGATAAAAAGAATTAACCTACAAAATATACAAAATATTGTCCATCCAGTCCTGGATATGTATGAAAGGCAAAGGAATGCTTTAATTTATTAATATGCCCATTACCAATCTTTGTATTTACCCAAAGAAAACATATTGCAGCTAAGTATTAGTGTTTATCACAGAATCCAACTAGAAAACCTCAGTCCAGCTCTATAAAGAGATTGACTACATATCTTGAGACATTAAGATAGGTGAACTACATAAACTCAAGAAAGGAATAGTTGTAACTGTAAGGTTCTCACCTCATTCCCATACCCACTATGCACATTCCCACATAAAAGGAAAAGAAAATTTAGCCGTTTACAAAATTTAAAGTACTTTGATAAATAAAATAATCACTTTACTGAAAAAACATTCCATAGTATAACTTCCCTGCTCTGGTGTTATACACACACACAAAAAAAAAATATTTAAAATATTTCTACCAAGTGTCTGTTACTTTTTGTTTGTTGTTTGTTTGTTTTAGCATTAATTTCTACTGTGGACAAAGAGTCATAAAATTCATCTGGAAATATAAGAGGCTCAGAATAGCCAAAGCAATGGTGTGGACAGAATTCAAATAAGTGGCACATGCATTAACAAAATGGTAGACTGGAGACTGGCAAATGTAACTAAAGATTAATTATTTGAAATGGAACTTAATGAAAAGATTTTAAAAACTTGAAAAAAATGAAGACATAGTTTCTAGACCATCAATGATAGATAAAAGCAGACTGAAGAACTTAATGGTTGATAATGATAAATGAAGGGATGAATAGGTGCTACCAAAGAGATGAGAATAGCCTTATTTTAATTAACTAAAAAGGTATGTGGCATATTAATTAAATTCACAAATAATGCTAAATTAAGTGTTTGACAATTTTAAAAGTTTGCAACTTGCTTTCCTCTTCAACTAATATCATAGACAATTAAAAGGGCTATATTAATAATGCCTATCTAATTTTGAAAAAATTAGGAACATTCTCTGAGCATAGTCTCAATTCTCTATGATTCTTCTATGTTTAATATACTTCAGGGATTTGTCTGTAATTATGCAGAAATAGCCAAACCAGACTTGGGGGAAGCACCTTGGAAGAGCAAACTCAAATCTAAAATAACAGAAATGACAAAAATACTTAAATGTAAGCCAGATACAAAAAAATTTTGTTTCAGAGACATGAAAATTAAATTTGAATGCAGCTGTAATATCAATAAAGTATAAACATCTGTAGAGTAAAGGAACTTTACCAGTGACTTATTAGCCTAAGCTTGAGTTCACATAAGACATTAAGGAACTAGTCAACACCATCTACAACACAAAAACATTCAGTTAATGCAGATTACCCCAAAGACCACTCAGGCAGACTAATTGTGTGTTTAGATAGGTGCAGCTGGATGTTTATTCCCAGAGTTAGCTTTACCACATTCCCAAATGCAGAAGAAACTGCTTGTCATCAGAGACTTGAAATTACATCTCTCATTTCATAAGGAAATTTCATTAGAAATTTGTCTTTTTCTCAAATCTAAGAGAGCATCATAGTGAAGTCAGTATTAATTCAACCCAAATTATTCCTGATGAATTTTAAATATCCTCTAAGCTTGTCAAATCTGATGGTGCTGATTATATAAAATCAACATACTGAATATAGAATTTGAATCCCAAATAACTATTGAAAAAAAATATTTTTTTTTCAAAATAAAAGAATTTTGTTGTTTCCTCAATGTTCACAGCAAGTACAGCATTTTGATTATTGTTAATATGTTCACTTCCTGGGAGTAAGCTTTGTGACAGAAATCAAAAAGTAAAAGTTAAGGCTAAAATATCTAAATATCTTTATTCTGTTTACCATCATCCAAATCATTTCCAGGCGTAAGGACTAATAATACCTTCTCTTCATCTCATCTTGGGCTTGTAGGAAATGTTCTTAGATTATGAATTAAATTAATATCTACCAAAATTTACAAACTATAGTATAAATGGGTTTTACCACGAAGGACTAGAGAAAGCTATTTTTTAAATTTGTCAGCAGATCCAGTCATTGCTGATTCCAGGAAAGAGTTTGACTTCTATCTCCACCTGTAGGCAGCTTCATGCAAAGTCCTCTTCGTTCAAATTGTCCCTGGCTCCTAGTTTTTAGACCTTTTCTGATCACAATGTCCTATTTGGAATTAACCAAACTTGTCTCTCCTTTCTCTATGGACATTTTCTGGACTCTTCCAGGTGATAATTCAATAAGCAAATCTCTACTGAACAGATACCTTTATCTATAAACAGTGGCTTTGGTAAACAATGTTTTGTGCATCAAAAGAAGAAGGGTACAATGAAGCCAGGTTGTGAGCTGATCTCTCAGGGCTTTCCAAATTTTAATGTCTAATCTTGTCAATTAAGGGTCACCACTCTTTGAAATGAGTCTCAGCAGCATACCCTAGAGCAAAAAAAAAAAGGAAATATAAGGTGGTAAGTTTTGTTCTTACTACATGCACTAACAGAATCACTACCCTACCCTATTAGGGATCCAGGTGGATTTCACATGACATACACCTAGGCAGGAAGTTATTTCACTGGATACTATTTTAAAGAATAGTCCTGTTGAAGAATTGAATCATCACTGCTTTTGTAACATGGGACATATTTGTTCTCTCCCTCTCTTTCTGCCAGAATTGGCACCCTGACTGTTCTCATACTGTTCTATGTAATTGCTCTCTGAGTAGATGAAGCTGCCACCTGTTCACAGATACAACACATCACTCCCCTTTGAGAGTATGATTTAAATGAATCATGATGGGATAATGAGCTGGGACAGCAGTTTCACATCTGTATAAACAGACGCACCTCCTTCACTCAGACTGATCATTTTCTCAGAATAGAAGAAGGGTTATATTTAAATGCTAACCATATAATTATTAATCTTGATCTTATTTTGATCTTAAGAAATTCTTCCCCATTGCCTTCTCTGCTTTTCTTCTTTACCTCACTTCCACAGAGAACATGCAAGGTCCAGATGGTTTAATCAAAAGCCAACATAGCTCTACCCCAAAATATCCCCCAAAACAGGATCAAATAATTAGGAGGTCACATTTCTGGATCTGCATTATTCCCTTTTCTTAGCTCAAAAGAATACAGAGCTCACAACAATTTTTTCTTCATTTTTAATATGTTGAAGTCATCTAGAGGTTTTTAAGCAATGGGGATAATCCATGTTAGTACACAGCTGGAAATGCACTGTCTTTTCACTTTTTAAAAAATTAAATCTATTTTAACAGATATATAAAAATACGAAATTGTTCATGTTAATGTTGTAGCATGTGATTTTTTTCAATGCATTTATATTTTGTAGAATGTTTAAATTAGGTTACACATATTTATCTCCTCAAATATTTATCATTCCTTTTTTAATAAAATCATTCAAAACCTTTTCTTCTACATTTTGAAATACATATTACATTATGGCTATCTATGGTTGCCCTACTGTGCAGTAACACAAGAACTTACTCCTAACTACAACTTAGTACCCACCAATCAACCTCTCCCTATCCCTTCCTCCTCCCAACTCTCCCCAATCTTTGGCAACCACCATTCTATTCTCAACTTCTATGAGATCAACTCATATCTACCTATAAGTGAGATTGTGCAGCATGTGTCTTTTAGAGCCTGACTTATTTAATTTAACAGAATGTCCTCCAAGTTTATCTGTATCATCACAAATGAAACGATTTCAATTTTTATGGCTAAGTAGTATTCCATACCACATTGTCTTCATCCATTCACTACTTTAGTTGTTTACATTTCTTGGATATTATGAATAGTACTGCAATAAACATGGGAGTGCAGATGTATCTTTGATATACTGATTTCATTTTTCAGATATATACCCAGTAGTTGGATTGTTGGACCTTATGGTGGCTCTATTTCTAATCTTGGGAGGAATCACTATTCTATTTTTCATAATGACTATACTAATTTACATTCCCACCAACAGTGTGCAAAGGCCTCCTTTTCATTTTAAAGTACTTCAAAAGATTTAAAATGATAAAATGTCATTATCTTACTCAATAAGATTAATTGCCTAATGAAAATCTCATAGCTATAGAGATATTTTTAACCATATTTCTTGGTAGTAGATACTGTTTTTATAAGAGTGTTGAGGAAATTTTTAAAAATTGGTGCCATGTATAATTTCTACTGCAAATAAGTGATTTAAAAACAAAGTTAAACAGATTCCACGTATTACTTTATTTTCTCTTGGAAACATTCCCAATGCTCTTTATCAAATACAGTAACCTCCTGCTTATCTGTGGGCATCTATCCTAAGTCTCCCAGTATTTGTCTAACACTACAGATAGTACCAAATCTACTATCTACTATGAGTTTTCCCAATTTTTTTTTCTTATTATAGCTCTTAACAGTGTTACAGAGCTTGGGTCTTCTGAGAAACTGAGGCGGCATGAGTACCCCCTCTTCAAACCCCAATTCTTGTGACCAAGTCAGAAAGTTTTCAGATAAATCACTTAGAGTAATAGGAATGAGTTTATTGAAGGGATAGGAAAAGAGAAAGGGATGCTCTCAAGGGAGGAAATGGGTCCTCTCAGAGAGGAGAGGGACAGTGTGCCTCTCTTGCACTTCAGTTTTATTGGGGATCCTAGAGAAGTTTCCAGAGATTCCTACTCCAAGTCCATCTCTTGACTGAGAGAAAGGTGACATCATATTTTCAAGTCCCCACTGTCATGGCAACTCTAGGTCACCTTGGCCCATACTGACTGGTTCTAAATGAATTCTTTAAAAAAAAAATATTTTTAGTTATAGATGGACAAAGTACCTTTATTTTATTTATTTATTTTTATGTGGTGCTGAGCATCGAACCCAGTGCCTCACACATGCTAGGCGAGTGCTCTACCACTGAGCTACAGCCCCAGCCCTCTGATTGGATTCTTAACCATATATTCTTACAGATTTTTTGGTTAGGAAGAACTTGCCTTATCTCCCAGAGTTTCAGGATATGGTCACAAAAGTCTCCTGAGTTTCTCCCATCGACATTATCTTGGGCCTGCATTTCTCCCGTAGTTAACAGTTTGCTAAGGAATGTGACGTGTCCTGTCCACTTAGACCAAGGCTGCAGGTAAATTTCTTCTTGGAAAAGAAAACATGAGGGGGTCAGCACCGTGGCCCCGTTTTATAGAATTATTCTCTTAACCTCATGTTCCCACCATCCTCATCTGTCTGTTCCCTAACAATAGCATCAGCATAGAAAAATGTCCCCCTTTTCTTACTAAGTCAAGAACTTTCACCTCTTCACTTAAAGGAAACACTTTAGAACTTCTCTTTGACATACCCAAATTGCCAGCATCTCTACTCTCACTCTTTGGGGCTATAATTAAGTTCAAGCATTGTGTTCAAGGGTTTCTTGAACACAAACACTGAGATACTGGGATAGTCAACCTGGTAATTAAGAGGGCTGTGAAGCTGCTAACAGGACAGTAGCATATACCACATGAAAATGCTGGAAAGGGAATGGCCCACATGCTCAACAGGATGGAGCAGTATGACATGAGATTCCATCGTGCTGCTCAGAATGGCATGCAATTGTTTATTCTGGAATTTTCCATTTCATATTTCAAGACCACAGTTAACTACAAGTAACTGAAATCATAGATAAGGGTGACTATTGCACATATTAGAAAAAGGGGAACTTGAATATGATGGTGAAGCTAACATATACAAAGATTATAGACAACTGACAAAAACATGGATAATTTCAAATTTAATGATCTTACATCATTAAATTCTTAATTCCTTAAGGGAAGGACAATATTTTCATCCAAATTCTAAGTAAGATGGATCAAATGACTGATAATAGTTTTGACTACCATACTCCCCAGTAAGTGACAATTATTTTTCTACCAAAAGAATCCAGTTTCAGATCTGTCATGTTTTTATTACCCAGTACCTATGAGAAAAAACACATATATGTATTATATATAATGCATAGTACAGATATTTAACCTTAATATAGGTCTTTAATATTAGAACGTATGTCCTGCTTATGAGTCTTTTAAGTTGGAAAAAAACTCTGAGGTAATGTAATCTAAATATTGTATTTTACGTATAAAGAAACTGAAATCCCATAAACCCCATAAATCTGAGTAGTGATCTATGAAAGCAGTAACCACATCTATTTTGCTTCACAAAGTGGTGTGCAGGTATTCGATAATAATTGTTGGATGACTGCTCTATCTACTTATAGCACTAGATTCTTATCTGTTTACTTTAGCAAATTCAGTTAAATAATTATTGAGTCTTTCCTATCTATAAAGGAATAGACAAGTTAGTAAAAATGAAATCAATAAAATCCCTGCCTTAATATAATTGGTTATTGTATGGTTTTAAATCCTTGCAATAAGATAATTGCTAAAAGATAGTTACAAAATACTGAGAAGGGAGACATCATTTCTCACAAGTTGCATCTGGTTAAGTCTTCATTAGTGAAGTGGTATTTGGCTTAGATCTTAAACAACTGTTAGAATGTCAATTAACAAAACAGAAAGTTCCCAAGAATACTCTAGAAAGAACAAATTTGAACAAAATCACAAAAGAAGCAAGAGCCATGACTTGTTAAACCAAAAGAGGTTGGCAGGAGCATAGTCTATGAAAGTAGTGAGAAATAAGCCTAGCAGAGAGAATAAGGTCAGGTGATGAGGAGCTTTGGATGTTTTTCCTTAGCGTAGGCAACCAGAAGGAAGATTTGACATACCAATGAGCCATCAAGGTTGTTTTGACTGCAGTCCAGGAGAGGGGAGAATCAGACTCTTCCTTTAGGACTCTTAAGTAAGGAACTGAATTATGTATTCATTTGTACAGGCAATAAACATTTTCTTTGAAAGATCCAGCTTGGTTGTCTGGACACGATCATTTAATTTATTATGAAATCATACTTGTAGCATGGAGGTAGGAGAAAGAGATTAAGTTACAGGGGGTTAGATGTTGACAGTGAAAGGAAAGGAAACCAGAAGCAGGCTTTTGTATTTTGAGGTCATTTGTTTTGGGAAAGAAAATGTCATCTATAATTTCTGTAAATGCTTTTGTTATTGAAGAGTTTTTTTGAGACATAAATGCTTTCTGCTCTCCATCCCCAAAACCAGGAGAAATGATATGAAATAAAAATAGACATGATGCAAAGAACTTGATGTACATATAGAGATGCATGACCCCTCTTCTTGAGTACCTGTAATACTCACTGGGAGCCTTACCTTCAGCTGAAGTGTAGTCCAGTCTAGATTAGCACCAAATGCCAACATCTCTTAAGTGACTTCAAATTACATCCGAAACTATATTTAAATACTAAAGTGACTTCAACCTTATTGTGAATTCTTAATTTACTCCATTGCCAGGCATTAGGGAAAAATGTAGGATTACATTTGATGGAGTTTTAAATGTGATCAACCAACTTGAACAGTGTTTTAAAATCCCCAAAGCATTGATGGTTACACAAACTAACCAACTTTATAACTTTAGTATAAAAAGTTTTAGTTTATAAAAACTAAACTTATTATAATCAGTGATATTTCCTTTGTGTGTATACAGTATGTCCCAAACATCATAAGTGAAAATTGAAATATACAGGGTAAGTTGAAATCGATCTCCATTTATAATAATGGTTGACTTGCTCAATATTAGCTGGGTAGGGATATGCTATCTTGTCTTATAAAGCAATCTATGGAAGAATTCTTATTGCCTAAGCATAAAGAAGGCAAAGTTTACAGATTACCTTTCCTTTTCCCAGGCATCCTAAGTCGTCTCCCATTGAGATTTGAACTCAGGATCTCCAAAGAACAGATGGTAAAGAACTCAGCTTACTGATCACAGCATGGGGCAGCATGACTTGGTCTCATAACGCAGTCACTTGTCACACTAAGACAATGCTTCTGAGAGCCTTCCATTTTCCTCCATTTTTCAGATAAACGTTTTATTTTGATCATCAGTAAATATTTCATTTCTATTTGGCCCATTCCCACAAACCAACTTGGAGTAAACAACAGAAACAATTCGGTCTGTTAGACTTAGGTTTGGCTGGTAGTTTGTAATCAGTAGTCCAAATTTCCTCCTCCTGGTATTTATTGTCCAACAGATTTATTTCAAGTTGCATGTACAAGTTTTGCTAAGGACAGAGTAAACTGAATAAGTCCTTTGGAGAAGGAAGATGAATAAGGATAAGATAAATAATATAATCTAAATAGTTCCTTATTGTCAACAGAAATATAATGACCCTGATAAAACACTTGAATGGATTTTTTTCATCCTATTTTTTTCCCTAAGATATATAAAGTTGCTTCATGCTGATTTAGGTGAAAATATGGGAATTTAAATGGTTAACATTTCATTTTTTCTCAAGTATATATGTATCTACATACACATACACAAGTACATATGTTAAACTTTGCAACAGAAACTACTTACAAAAGGATGAGAATTTGAGAACACAATAGAAACAAATATAATGGCAATTATAAAATTAACTTATTAGGACTGAATATTATAATACTTGATTCAGTTTCAACCTGGTCATATTATGCTTTGGAGGAAGCCATGAAATATAAACAGATGAATAAAAAAATTTAAATTAAGTCTTTGGAACACTTCTTAATACTCATTTTTTCCACAGCTTTATTGAGATAAAATTAAAGTAAAATAAAATGCATAAATTGAAATATGCAATTTGATCAATTTTGACATTTGAGACATATGTAACCACTGCCATCAATATTAAAAGCATTTCCATTGCTTTGTTTTTAAATTTGAAATCATGCAGACTGTGTTTCCTGCATGATTTATTACATTAGAAATCAATCACCTTAAGGTATATAGAACCCCACCCACACATCTCAAATACTTCAAAATTAAGTGACACACTTATAAATATTTCACAGGTAAAAGAAGAAAGCACAAGAAAAGTAAATAAAAAGTACTTTGAACTAAGTGATAATAAAAGCTTAAAATATCAAAATCTCTGGGATAAACATTTATAACTTAAAGTTCTTGTATCAGAAAGAAGCTAGAATAACAAATTATTTTCAAATAAGGTAATAAGGTAATAAGAAGGAAAAATAAGAGTAGGAGAAAAATATATGAAATAGAAAAGAAATATTACAGCTAAAATTTGATAAAAATCAAACAAGTCTAATCAATAAAAAAGCAAGGACACAAAAATTAATATCAATGAAAAGGGAGCTACCAAAATAACCCTGCTAAAAATATACTAAGGTAATATTACAATTGTATGCCAACATATGTGATACCTTACATAACATGGTCTATATTAGAGAAGAATCTATGTGCTACTGAGAAGAAAGTGTATTCAGTCATTGATGGATAAAATAGTCTATATATGTGTGTTAAGTCTAAACTATCAGTTGTATATTTTAGTTCTATAACTTCTTTATTTAGTTTGTGTTTGAAGGATCTATCCACTAGTGACATAGGCATGTTAATGTTACCCAGTATTATTGTGTTTTGGTCTATTTAATTATTGAAATTGAGAAGGGTTTGTTTGATATGCATAGATGTGCCATTGTTTGGGGCATAAATGTTTATGATCATCATGAGTTGTTGATATAGCTCCATTAAGCACTGTGAAGTGGCTTTCTTTGTCCCTTCTGATTAACTTTGGCTTGAAGTCCATTTTATCTTATATGAGGATAGAAACCCCTGCTTGTTTGATATCCATGTGAATGATGTTTTTTGACTATCCTTTTACCTTCACTCTGTGGGTGTCTTTGCCTATAAGGTGAGTCTCTTGAAGACAGCATATTATTGGGTCTTGTTTTTTAATCCAATTTGCCATTCCATGTATTTTAATTGATGAGTTTAGGCCACTTACATTCAATGTTATTATTGAGAAATTGTTTTAATTCCCTGTCATTTTGATTTAGTTTTGGTTTTTACTTTGAATTAGTTTCTTCTTTGATTGACTATTCTTCTAGTGTAGTTCCTCCATTGGCTGGTTTTTACTTTTATTTTTCATTTATTTTTCATGAAATATTTTATTGAGAATGTTTTGTAGTGCAAGCTTTCTAGTTGTGAATTCTTTCAAATTTTCTTTATCTTGGAAGATTTTTATTTCATCGTTAATTCTGAGGCTTAATTTTGCTGGGTATAGTATTCTCGGCTGGCATCCATTTTCTTTCAGAGCTTGGTATACATTATTTCAGAACCTCCTCGCTCTGAGTCTGGGTTGAGAAATCAGCTGAGATCTGGCTTAGTTTCCCTCTCAATGTTCCCTGCTGTTTTTCTCTAGCAGCCTTTAAAAATCTATCCTTATTCTGTATGTTAGGGATTTCCACAATAATGTGCCTTGGTGTGGGTCTGTTGTAATTTTGTATATTTGAGGTCCTATAAGCCTCCTGTACTTGACTTTCTATTTCATTCTTTAGCTTTGGGAAATTTTCTGATAGATTATACTTATTAAAGAACATCAAACACATCATGTGAAAAAAACATAAATATACCAGAAATTACATTATTTTCATAGATGGCCTAGTGAAAAATATGTGTGAATTACCTATCAAAAACAAATTAAGAAGCAAATATAAAAATGAGCACTGAAATAATAATTCTCATGAAACAAGCTCAAAGACCAGAGGTATTTTTGAATATGTCAGAAAATGCTCAAGAACATGGCACCTGGTTAGACTTCTATCCTGAAGGATATTTTCACAGTAAGAGTCTAGGAAAGAGCTTAGCAGGCATATAATGAGAGGATTAAAAAATGGGAAGTACACAAATGACTTAGGAAACAAAACATTGCTTTTCTTTCTTTTGTAAATTTTATTATGTATCAATGAATTGTGACTTTTAACATCACAACAGATAAAAATCACTCTCTCAGTGATGTTGAAATGTAATTGTCCAACTATTAGTTATATTCAGCATGTTATGCAAAGGTAGGAAGCTTCAGATAGATAAGAGATGTAAATCTGAGGGTTTTTGGTTCAGGAGGGACTTTTGAGATCTGTTGCAAAATATTACACTCTTACAACATTTGAAGATGCTATCCAATAAAGCTCTTCCTAAAAGAAGACATTTAGGCAATACCTTGCAACTGATGGAAAAGAGAATCTGTTTGGAGTTACCTTTTTTTTTTTTTTTTGTACACTATCATGGTAGGTTCTTGTTAAGTATTCTTTGTGATACATTTCATGCTTGAAGTATTAAAAACAATTCAGAGACTCATGTCAAATAAAATGAATAGTAAGAGATAACTCTTTTCTAAAAATTCCACTTTTGATAATTAATATAAATAAATTTTACTTTACACATGTTTATTTAAAATGTCTCTTTGGTAAAAAAGCAGAAACTTTTCTAAATTAATAAAAACCCTTTTTATATGCCATCATATGCTAAGAATACTGTTTTTCACACTGACTTTATACAAGAAATAATGATGTTTATTAGTTTAAACAACTCATAATTGAAAATAATATTTAATACCTTAGATGAATGGGTAAAGAAAATGTAATACATATATACAATCAAGTATTAATCAAATATACTTGAGTGATATACAATTGTGTATTACTCAGACATAAAGAATGAAATTATGGCATTTTCTGGTAAATGAATAGAACTGGAAACTATCATGCTAAGTGACGTAAGTCAGACTCAGAAAGCAAAAGTTTGAATGTTTTCTCTGATATGTGGAAGCTAATCCAAAATGAGGGAGGGTAAAAGAGAGAAAGGGAAAAGGAGTGCAAATTCCACTGAAATAGAAGAAAGATAGGTAGACTATATGAAGGGTACAGAAAGCAGGAAGAAGGGACAGGATAAAGGAAGAACAGTGGGATGAATCTGACTTAATTTTCCTTTCCTATGTACATATATGAGTATACCACAGTGAATCTCACCATCATGTACATCCACAAGACACTCACTAAAAAAAAAAAAGCAAATAGCAGAAACAGCAATAAGCAATAGAGTAGAGGGAAAGGAATAGGGGAGAAAGGGAAGGAGAGGGCAATGGGAAGTACTGGAGACTGAATTAGAGCAAATTACATCCCATGCTTTTATAATGATGTCAAAAGAACTAATTTAAAAAAAAAAAAACTGTAGCAACTTTGAAAAGTTTTTATTTCTATGTTACTCCCAAAAGAATTCGATTTTCCTACACTGAAAATCTGGTTCATAATACTCAACTTTGCCTTATAATTTATAGGTCACATCAAAATATTGAGAAAAAAATTTTTTCTAGTTTTGAAAATAATATATTAAAATTACACAGGAATTTTAACTGAAGAAAAAGGTATAAATATAGATGCCATCAGGATAGGAAGCAACTGTGGGTGATTTTGTTCAAGAAGTACCTCAGGTCAGAATGATTTATACACTGAACGTAACTCCTGTATGAAACAAATGCCTGCTATTGTCACAGCCAGCAGAGTGACCTTTTCAACTTCTTAAGACACCACCTAGTGAGTTATTGGCAGTTTCCTCACCATTGGAAGGACAGGCTCTTCCTCAGCACCATGTTCCTTCTGCCTTTCTCTATCTGTGCACACCACAACTAGATAAAAACAAGGCTCTTGGCAGGTTGGATATTTTTGCAGTGCAAACAGCAGGTTTTGCTAGAACTCCTTTATAACTGGAATCTAGAGGCTCTGAGTGGCTATTAAAACATCAGAGGACAGGCAGAGAAATGCCCTGGAAATGTTCTTGTTCCATCCTGCTTATTAGAAGATCATGTTGGAGGATCCCTGGAGGAACGAAAAACAAAAGACATTAGAATAAAACTCTTCTGTTTTGGGGAATAAAGAGTAGTCATTACTTTATTTTTTTACTATTTTCAGCAATTAACTCTTAAGCTTATTCAGTCTAGTACCCCCAGTTTACAGGGAAGAACAAACAAAAAGGGGAGTGAAATTTGCAGCACTTGGTGCTACTGGTGAGGATCTGTGGGCCTGGCTGAGTTCCCAGTCACCCTAGTGTTAGCTGGATTCCTGGGGCACCTGCACTGGTTTAAATAGTCTCAAGGGACTTCATTTGCATTTCTAAAAGGGCTTTTGTTCTTTTTCCTGTTTCTGGACTGTTTTCCCTTTCCAAAGTGCTTTTAGTCTTATTATTTTATTTGCTCTGAAACAAATCTGTTCAAAATGAAAAAAAAGAAAAAAAAAGAAAGAAATTAAATTGACTTTAACTATTTTTCTGTGAGATCATAAAAAAGACCCATCTGGAATCCAGTCTCTGCTTCCTTGTCCACCATGATTGCCCTTAGACAGTTCTGAATTCTTGGAGTTCCCAACTGGTTTCAGGACATCCCTGTTTCTAATGGGAACCTCAGAAATACAACAAATCTTCTACAGATCTGGATTTACTCAGGGCTTCTCCAAGCCTGACAAATTGCCAAGTAATAGCAAAAAATTACCAGAATTGTTGGGTTAAATAATCCAAGTTGGCATTTTCTAGAATAATATCTCTATTATTTGCCAATTGGTAAGTTCCTTATAAATATAAGACAAGGCGTTTTCCAAAGTCATATTTTGGGGTTTCAACACTCTCCTTGGAGAGACTGAACATTCTTTGAGAAAAAACTTAGTGGGAACTTCTGATTCTAGGAATGAGAAAAACTACAGTTCCTGAAAATCTTGCTACCCAAACACCTAACATAGCTAGTTCGTACTTCTTTCTTTCTTTTTTTTTTTTAAATAATAAATGTTTATTGTATTGATTTATTTTTTTAATGTGGTGTTGAGGATTGAACCCAGTGCCTCATGCATGCCAGGCAAGCGCTCTGCCACAATCCCAGTCCAAGTTCATATTTCTAAGAAATTATTAAAAGTAAAGATTATTGTTATTAAGTACTATACATCTTATATAGAAATAGGAATGAGACAAGGAGAGAACATAAATTGTATAAATATCCCTTCTAGTTACAGTACAGATAATCACAACACCAAGATTAAAGGACATCACGGGAAACAAAAACAAGGACTGTGCTAGTATGTTAAAGCAGCATGCGTTCCTCTGACTGAATTATAGACATGAAAATAGACTTACTTTGAGATCTAGATGAGAGTAATTCCTGGAGCTAGAGGAGTGAGTGAGTGGTTGGGGGAAACGGGAAGGAACATTAAGATTAAATTACAATTATGGTCTGATGGCTTAAAACTCCCAAGTGACTAGTTTTCTCCTATTATTACCTCCCACCCAACACCCATTGCCCTTTCTCTACCGTGGCAGGTCTAATAGCAGAGAGGATGGCTAGGGTAGGGGAGAAGCTAGAGGGTATGTGGGCTTTGGCAACTTGCTCTCAGAAATATGCCTGAACCACAAGACAGAGGGCACTGATAGAAAACCTATAAGTGCTGTGGGTGAGGCAAAGAACAGAATACCAGGAAATGCAAGCCACTGCCAGCCTCATTAGGAATATTTGAGCGCTGTGAAATGAGACCAATTATAAAACAAATTACTTGATGTTACACAGATAAATGTATGGTGACATGAACAGAGTTTAAGGGAAACCCAAAATAAATAGTAAGAACAGAAATACATAGCAAGGAAGTATGCCTGTCTTTTCTCAGTAGAAGCAAAACCAAAATATCCTAATCATTAAAAACCATAAACTGGGCCTCGCAGTACTTTGTGGCCAGAATTCACAAGCACATCTCCCACGCTCCAAATTGGGAACTTCTTTTAAGTTGGTCCTCAAAGTGCTCTCAAAAATACAGTAAAATAAATACGATCTCCTCAAGAAAAACTTAAGTTTCAGCACCAGCTTTTCATCACTGTGACAAATACCTGAGAAATACAACACAGAAGAAGAAAGATTTATTTTGGTTCATGGTTTCAGTTCACAGTAACCTGGTTCCATTGTTCTTGGCCTGTGGGTGAGGCAGAACATTGTGGCAGAATGGTGAAGTAAAGGAAAGCTATTCATCTCATGGTGCCAGGAAGGGAGGGGACGGGAGGCGGGGAGGAGAGAGAGAATGGAGCCAGGGTCAAGAAACACTTTTCTAGGCATTTCACCAAGCAGGCCCTACCTCTTATATTTTCTATTGCCTATCAATAGTCTATTCAGCTGTTAATGGATTAATACATCAATGAGGTCAGAGCCTCATGATCCAATCACTTCCCTAAAGCTCTACCTCTGAACATGGCTGCCCAGGGGACTAAACCTTCAACACATGAGTCTGTAGGGTACACTTTATATTCAATCTATAACAGGTTTCAAACAATTTCCTTAGGTAATCTCTCACAACCCATGTGCATGTAATAAAAACACTACAAAACATGCAAAGAAGTACAGAAATAAGAGACTGAAGAGATGAATTTGAGAAAAATCCAGACAATAAAAAAATTAACAAATTAAATAATAATATCTACTCTAAACAAACTAAAGCAACTGAAAATATATGCATGCATAGAACCAGAAATTGCCAAAATGGAGCAAGAAGTTTTGGAAAAGAACTTACCAGAACTAAAAAAAAAAAAAACGTAAAATCATTTAAAAATTTTTAAAATTTTATTTACATTAAAGGTAGATTTTATAATAGTGGAAAGGGAATTCATGCATCAAAAGATAAGTCTAAAGAATCTAAGGAACTTGCTTAGAAAGTGGCAGGGAGAGAAAAAGAAACAAAATTATGAAATATAAATTTAAAAGATGTAGAGAAGAGAGTGGTGAGAGAAAAGAATGGAAGAAGACAATTTCGAAGACAACAGAGATGTTTCCCAAATTATTGAAAGACAGTGGTGCTCAGATTAAAAAAAAAAACAATGCGGTTAAAATAAGTCCATACCTAGATACATCAGGGTGAACTGCAAAACACCAAAGAAAAAGAAGGGATCTTAAGAGCTCCCAGAAGTTAAAAAAAAAAAGGCAAATAACCTACAAAGAAATGAGATTTACACTGACATCTGACTCCTCCACAACTATTAAAGCCAAAGGATCTTGTAATAATCTCAAGTGATTGAGAGAAATAAAATCAATCAATTGGTTGTTTTAGACAGCATTTTTGCTGCTGTGACCAAAAGACTTGACCAGAACAACATAGAGGGGCTGGGGTTGTGGCTCAGTGGTGGAGTGTTTGCCTGGCACATGTGAGGCACTGGGTTCCATCCTCAGCACCACATAAAAATAAATAAAGGTATTGTGTTCATCTATAACTTAAATATAAATAAAGAAAGAACAGCATAAAGGTTTATTTGGGCCTCATGGTTTCAGAGGTTTTGCGACACAGATGCATAGATGGCTGGCTTCATTGCTCCGGGCCCAAGGTGAGGCAGAATGTCACAGCAGATGATGTGGTAGAGGAAAGCAGTTCAGGATACAGCATCCAGAAGCAGAGAGAGCCTTCTCCTGTAACCAAGGACAAAACACATACCCCAAAGGTACACCCCAATGACCCACCTTCTCTGTCCACACACCACCTACCTAGAGTTACCACCCAGTTAATCCCTATTAGGGGATTAATGCACGGAATGAGTTAAAACTCTCAAAATCCAATCATTTCACCTCTAAACTTTCGTGCACTGCACACACATGAGCTTTTGGGGGACACCTAATATCTAAACCATAACAGCAGTGAAGCCACCTTCCAATACTAAAAGCATAATGAAACCATTTTCAGACAAATGGAGTCAATTAGCCACCAAGAGAATCTTACTAAAGGCATCTTGAAGGATGACTGCAGGAAAACAAGTGTTGACTCCAGAGAGAAGACCTGAAATAAGTGAGGGAATGATGACCAAAGAAGTGGGTAAACTTGTGGGTAAATAAACTTTGAATCTATAAAACTATGTAAGATCTAATAATAATACTTAATTTAAATTACTTAAAAACAATTAAAATAGAGATAAGCCTAGCATGTGAGATATGAGAGCATAATAAAAGTCAAAATCATGTTCAGGACTATGTAAAGTTATTAACATTAGGCTTTTTAAAGTACACATGGTAAATTGTACAATGTAACACTGGAGGGAGTAAAAGTGAATTATTAAAATTCCAAACTAATAAGGAAAGGAAAAGTAAGAAGGATCAAGTTAATTGTAGCAAGCAATCCATCCAAAAGAAGACTAATACGGAAAAAATAAAATGAGCATAGAAAATTAGGACAAATATAGAAATATCACATGAATGGTAGAAATAAATTTAATTGTGCCAGCAATCACAATCATTTTAATATTCTTTGCTCTCCCACTGAAATATTTCAAACTGGATTTAAAAAGCAAAAAGTAAATAAAAATCAAGAAAACTATAAGAATCATACATAAGTAATATATCTTTACCTATTCTACATTTTTATGTTTCAGATAGAATAAGAAAATACATAAAAAATATAACCAACCAAAAGAACTTTTGAAATGATATAATTCTAGAGAGATCAGAAGGAAAAAAGTCTTACTAGAAATAGAGTGTCAGATAAAATACTTAATTTATAATAAGATATTATCATTTTAGCCTTTTATGTACCCAATAATATAACACCAAATACTTAAAGCAGAAACTTAAAGAAGCAAAAGAGAAGTTTGACAAAACAACCATCATTTTGAATATTTAATATGCTTCTCTCAGGAACTGGTAGAGAAAGTCAGAAAAAAAAATAGTTTCTGAAGATATCTCAGAAAGATTTTTAAAGACAGAAAAAAACCACACAATTATTACTTGCAGGTGATGTGACTATTTACAAAGTACAACAAAGGAATCCTTAGAAAAATAATTGTATTCTTAACAAAATCTAGGCAAGTTTTTTGAGGAACATTTAGTGTGAAAAGTCAACTCTATTTTAATACATTAAGAAATATCAAAGATATAATTTATAAAAAGAAAGTACTTAAAACATAATGCATAAGGATAATGTCAATAAATATTATTCATAAACTTATTAAATACTTTTAACAAAGAAGTTGACTAAACAGAAATATTTAACATGGATGTGGATCAGATTAATCAATATTGCAAATTTCTTAATTCTTTTCAAATATAACTAAACCTTCAATGTAATTAAAACTATAATCAGACTTCTAAAATGTTATTTCTGAAAATGACTCTAAATTTTTTGTGGAAGAATTAAAGCTGAATAAACAAAAAAAAAAATGCTAAGTGTGAAGAACAAGGTGAAAATATTTGCCCTCCCGAA
Organism: Marmota flaviventris; assembly: GCF_047511675.1. Classification (NCBI taxonomy): domain Eukaryota; kingdom Metazoa; phylum Chordata; class Mammalia; order Rodentia; family Sciuridae; genus Marmota; species Marmota flaviventris. Next base: position 159,485,788 of record NC_092500.1, read on the forward strand.
AATCAAAACATAACGTATTATAAATCTAACGTTAATTAAAAGTTTTGAATTGGCACAGCTCCACTCATATAAATTTAGCATAAGAAAAACTGTGATTGCAGGTCACTGGGGAAAGGGAACTTTTTAATAAACTGGTTTTCTTAGTGGGGAGAAACATCAGATCATTGCCTTTCATCACACACAAAAATCAATCTTAAATGGATTAGAGATTTAAATTAAAAATATAAATCTATGAAATTTTGGAAGTAATACAGGTGAATATCATAATCTTGGCATGAAGAGGGATTTTTTTTTTAACACAACAAAACACTATTTATAAAAAAGACACTAAAATGTAGGGAAAGTCAACCCACAAATGTGGAGAAGACAGTTCCAACATAAAGAACTAGAAATTTCCAGATTATGTAAAGAACTACAAATTATTTTTTTTTTTAGAAAAAGGGGAGGGGAAGGAAACATCATGAAAACGGACAAAGATCAAATTAGGGCAAGAAGCAAGCATAGAGAAAGCAAAAGTTACAGAGTGTCTTTCCCTTTCCCTGGGGCATCCTAAGTGGTCTCCCAATGAAGCAATCAAAAGCAGAGTCACCCATTGGTTCTCAAGATACCTTCTTTAGGGGAGGGACTCAGCAAAGCTCGTAATCCAGGGTGTCCAAGCCCATCTCCTTTGGGTATGTTTTCTGTCCACAAAACTTTACGTGACATACAGGAATACTTGACGTGGCTCCTGGAACAACCAAAGTAGCCAACATGATGGAAAGTAAGGCTTTTAAAAGGAGTCGTTCAAGAACCAGGCCCTGACCCTATTGTACACTTGACACTTTCCTTCAGGGTTTTACAAGAACATCATCTTGCTGAGTCCTCAACCGTGTTCTCCTTCCCTTGTTCAGTCTAATGGGAAAACTAGGATGTATCACATTTCCTATCACTAGACTCGGAGCATGAAAACCAAGGAGTTTTGGCATTTTCTTGGTCTGCTATCTTGCCCAGGCATTTTCAATTGGAGGGAGAATGAAAAAGAAAATAATATTTTAAAGGCCTAAAATAGATAGAATTCTGTACTTAAGCTTTTTTCTAGGAAGAGTGGCAAATATCCTGTTAGATTTTCGACTTAAGTACCAGAGGCAATACCTCCAAAACAGAAAATCACTGGGTTTTAATGAAGTTACAAGGTCATTTGTGAATAGTTAGGGCCACTTTAAAAATGTATGATAGAATGTTAATGGAACCACAAAATAAAAACTGCCTTTTAAACCACATCATAATTTTGAAGTTTGGGGGTTTGGGTTTTTTTTTTTTTTTTTTTTTAGTTGTTTGTTTCTTTTTCACTGTTGTCATAGCAAGTCTCACTGAAGAGGATGAAAAAGGATTAACTCAGATTCTTTACTCACTGAGAATGCTGCAGTTGCTATTGTCTCTAATTCAGTAACTCATGTCCAAGCTGCCTTAGCCAGTGTTCTGGAGATGTTTAGATGGTGGATGATTTTAACATTTGGAATTAAGATCAAGAATTTGTCATTGTATCTTATTAGTCTAGAAATATTTTTATGACATCTAATTTCAGTACTTAAAGATGATCAATAAAACCCAGCTTAATGGAGAGCTGGAGGAAAGACATTTAAAGATCGGCTTAGATTAAAAGACTTTGAGCTGAAATCTCCTATTTTTTTTTTTCTTTTGTGGTGCTGGGAATCGAACATATGAGGCCTTGTGCATATGAGGCAAGCACTCTACCAACTGAACTATAACCCCAGCCCTAGAACCTTCTGTTTCTTATGAGGTACACACTCAAGTGCACTACCAACCAAGTCAATATGACTCAATTTCTCACTATGCAGTGGGTGGAGCCGTAATGAAAAGGACACATATAAAGCTCCAACACATATTGAGTACTCAGTAATCCAACAGGGCAAGCTGATGTTCTGCACCAGCCAGGTTCTGGGTTCCATTCTCAGATGGGAGGCAGAGAACTTAGCACCTAGGGAAGTCACAGACTCCACTTCTCAGACCAGTTTCTCTAAGACTTTCAAATTCCATTCCCTATGAGTTTTTTTTTTTTAAATAAAGGGAAACGCTGATCATCTAAGTTTTTTAAAACACCCCAGAGATCAGCAAACTACAACTAGCAAACTGACAACTGGTTTATGTAAACAAATTTTATTGGAGCAGAACCAGACCCACATCTACTCATATATGCATGTATTGTCTAGACTGTTTTTGAGCTACAGAACAATTTAGATGGGACAGAGACAGTGTTGCCCGTAAACCTAAAATATGTACTAGTGGTCCCTTTAAGAAAAATTCACCAACTTGTTTCTTCCCGACTCCCAGAACAACATGTTCTTCTCCCTTGCTGTTTCTGACATCCAATTTAGTCTTTAAGATCAAGCTCAAGGTTCTTTTCATGAAGCCTACCCCAAACCAAAATCCTTACCCTGCTCCTTTCCCCTGACCATTAGCACATATTTAAAGTTGGCCCTTATATATAACTAGAGTAAGCCTGGGCTTTCTGTCCATTTTAAATGTCATGACTCACTTGAATATAATTTTCTTCACTCACTGAGTTAAACCAGATGAAGTTTATTGTTGTTAGAAACTCACTGGCCTGAGGTTCCAGCCACACCACTGTCTCTGGCCTGGTGAAGTCTGAGAAATCAAAATCATGAGCTACCTATATAACTGATTCACAGCGAAGTGGGCCAGCACACCTTTTGTGAAACTAGACCAGCCTATTGCTTTGGTTGTCCGGGGTGTCCCAGGGGAAGGACCTCTTACACAAAGATATATGTCTTCCTAGTTCTTTATAAATCAAGTTGTTTCTCATTGGTTGTTGGATATTCACTCCTTTGGATCCCGCCTCTTAACTTTTATATACTCCTGGAGAAAGGATGAAGTTCTTCTGTATTTTGGGTAAATCAGATAATCACCCTTTTCTACTAATATCCCCCTGACTGAGTCCATTTTCTGTTGCTATAACAGAATACCTGAGATTGGATAGTATATAAATAAAAATTTTAGTTAGCTCAGTTGTGGAGAGGGAAAGTCCAAGATCAGTTTGCCACATCTACTCAGCTTCTGTTGAGGGCCTCAAGCTGTGTCAACATATGGTGAAAAACAGAAAGCTAAAGTGGACGTGTGCAGAAGGATGGAGTATGTATGTGAGGAAGAGGGTCAGTAAATGCTGAGTTCACTTTGTAACAACCCACTCTAGCCATAAGTTAGACGGGGAGGACTCACTCTGGAGAGAGAAGCATTATTTGCTGGTAAAGACAATCTTGCAGGCCCCAACAGCACTAAACTCTGCTTCATGGGGAACCAATGCTCAACATGAATTTTGGTAAGGGAAAAAAGCACTCACCCTCCAAGATGTGCAAACAAACAAACAAAAATTAGCTGGATACATTAAATAAATCACATTAGCTCTGGTAAACAGAGAAAGAACCAACACCTTACTAGTCCCACAGCACTCTATCAAGAACCTAGACAAATATATTTGGGAAAAACATTGACTGGAAAATCTACTATTAAAGAGATTTGGGTTTTATCTTCATGTGAAAGTAAAACATACAATTGTTCATTCAAGATGCCTATCAGATTTGGTAGCCAAGTCTTGTATTTTTGTTGATAATAGGATTGCTATAATAAAAACAATAATAAAAACCAAACAATTTTCACTAAATATTATATTTTGTTGAACTGGAAGCCTTGCCAGAATCACCCAAACCCTTTCATTTAGATGTGCTTTTTCTCTTTTATTTTAGTAAGTTCTTTGTTGCCCCTGCAGCCATGATTGTGATTGTAGTAGTAGTTGCTGTTATTGTTATTATCACTATTATCATTGGCTTGGGGAAAATATGAAAAATACATGTAACATTGAGAAGCTGCTATTTCTTGTGCTGTCAAAATTTCTTTCTGTTGAATGTGGAATATGGAGATTAAACATTATAAAAGATGAAAAACAAATGTAGGAAGCTCATAAAATGTTAACAATGAATAGTGACCAAAGAAATCAGAGACTGTCTACTGCCAGTCAGAGACCTGGAGGAGATCTGGACAGGATAAGATATAGTGATAGAACCATTTTGCTATATTTAATAATAAAAAATAATAAATTAGAAACGCAAAGGTATTAAAAAGCACATCTGTATATGTTATGGTTTGGATATAAAGTGTCCCCAAAGACTCATGTTGAAGGAGTGGTTCTCAATGTAGTAATGTTTAGAGGTGAAGTTTTGGGGAAGTCATTGGCTCACAAAGGCTCTGACCTCATCAGTGGATTAAGAATTTGAAGGAAGTGGGGCTTTGTTGAATGAAGCAGGCCACCAAGGTCATGCCCTTCAGGACTATATCTTGTTCCTGGCTCCTTCCCCTCTCTGCTTCCAACTATCCAGGGCAGAGCAACTTTCCTCTGCCACACCCCTCTGCCATGATGCTTTGACTTAACTTAGGCCCAGAACAGTGAAATGCACAAGAACAGGCTGAAGCCCCTGAAACAGTGAGCCAAAATGAACCTTTCCTCCTCCAAGGTGTTAGTGTCAGATATTTTGGTCACAGATATTAAAAGCTGACAACACAGTAAACGTGTTTCTTTCTAGGATGGAAACATACCATGGTGTTTAAGGACACATTAAAATTAGCTGGACTCATTAAATCACATTAGGTAGTATTGCACCCCTGGTTCTGGGAGAGATTGGACATGAGGTGTGTGCTTGGCCCCTGTCTAATATCTAAGGGATAGAGGAATCCAAACACAGATATTTCTGACTGAAATGTTAAGTAACCTGTTCCTTAGGGACACAAACTGGATTTTTTGCCAAGATTACTATGAAGACAGCATTTTCTCCTCCTAGATCACTGGAAGTTGGGAGACTTTCTTGATGTTGAAACAGGACACAGTTGAGAGGACACACAGTTGATGACAAATGATGACACTCTTTGGAAGCATCATTCTCGATGGATCCCACATTAAAAAATATATACCATATTTAGCAGTAATATTTGTCCACTTTTCATATTTTAATTCCACTGTTTCCCCCCAAGTCTTCAATAACATTTTACTACACTCCAACCCTGTTGGTTGAGTTTTGGAAAATTTAAGGAGAGAACATTTGCACATACTTGGCATGAAGCCAGTCAAGGAAACATGCTAAAAACAGAACTGTCAGAGAAGCTCAAAACAGCAGCCAGAAAAGGTAGATCTGTTAAATTTGTAGAAAATGTAGGTGAAATTATTACTCTTCATTCTGTTTTATAACCTTTTCTATTTAACTTGTTTTATGAACAGTTTGGAAATTTGCTAAATATTTTTTTTTAGTTTTTTTTTTTTTTTTTTTTTTGCATTTGTGCTAGCCAAGTAAATCTATATTCGAGATAAATTTTACTGAGAAATCATACAAACATATATTAAAGAGTAATTTTTAAAAAAAAGGTTAAATCATGACTCTTATACATATGTATAATGAACACATCAAAACTCTTATTTTTCTCAATAATTAGTGAAGAACTAAGGATGTGATATAGCCAAGTTAAAAGAAAATTTTCACATGTAATCTCAGATACTAAAATGGCTGAGGCAGGAGGATTGCAAGATTGTCAGTCTGGATAACTAAACAAGACTCTGTCTGAAAATAAAAGATAAAAATGTCTTGGGAGGCTGGAGATGTAGCTCAGTGGTAAAGCATTTATCTGGCATGTGCAAGGACCTAGGTTCAATCCCCCGCAGCGCCCCCACACCAAGAAAAAAGTCTGGGGATGTGGTTTCCTAGCATGAATGAAACCATGGATTTGATCAGCAGCACCACCAAAACAAAAGAAAAACACAATTCCAAGAATCAGATATTATATAAATAAATAAGAAATAATGAAATGAATTTTCAGATAGATGCAAGGTGTCCTAATTAATAAGCAATAATCAGTTGCATTCTGTGACTCTTGCAATTGACTCATTTTTCTATGTTCAAAAATCATTTGCAACATTATCAGTTTTCTATAATTTCAGAGACCATGAACAGTGGGTATAACTTAGAAGGATTGGTTAGATAGGACACCAATAATCTTTTCTATCTTTTAACACCCAGTTAAATTCTTTCAAAAAAAATTTTTTTCCTGACATTTTATGAACATTTTCCACTGTTTTCCAAGAACATTTAAACCTAAGTAGAAATGAATATTAAGCCAATAAGTTATAGAAACTTAACAGAGAATGAATCTTAAGTCTTTGAACCAGGGGAAAAGCAGAAGGTCCTAAGCCAGCTCACTTGCCATCCTCCAGAGGACCCTCTATGTATCCATGTGGAATCACTAGAGCACTCCTGGAAACTCCTCTCCTATAAAGCCATTTTTAAAGGCTACACAGAATTTCATGCTTGCATATATTAAGAATTCATTTCTAATGATTTTGCCTTTTGTTCTATAATACATCATATACTTGAAAATGAATTTTGCCTCTAGTTTTTTCAAGGGACATTTTCCACACTCTTTGTATACTAATATGTCTTCAAAGTATGATTTCAAAGAAAGTAAATTAAATCAGCATAAACAGCTGCCCGAATCCCCTATTGTTAAACGCTGAGATTATTTCTAACATTTTAGTTTGTAAAGCTGTAAGGCATATTTTTAAATATACCATTCCCTTACAACTAAATTCCTAGAAGTTATACATCCTTATTAAATAATTGAATGGTTTTTCCCAATTTTTGGTACATATTGTCAAAATACATACCAGGCAAAATGTTTTAGTCAGTCAGCTTTTTTGCTCCTGTGACCAAAAGACCTGACAAGAACAATTTTAGAAGAGGAAAAGTTAATTTAGGACTTGCAGTTTCAGAAGTCTTAGACCATAGATAGCTGACTCCCTACTTGGGGCCTGAAGTGAGACAGAACATCATGGCAGAAGTGTGCGGTGGAGGAAAGCAACTGGGGCCATGGCATCAGGAAGCAGAGAAAGACTGTTCCTCTCACCATGGACACTTCCCCAGGGACTCTTCTCCCCCAACCACAGGGGATTAATCAGGGGATTAATGCACTAATTAGGTTAAGGTTCTCATAACCCAATTCTTTCCTATCTAAGTTTTCTTGCACTGTGTAAGTTTTCTTGCACATGAGTTTTTTGAGGGGATACTTAATATCTAAGCCATGACACAGAATTTATAACTCTTAGCAGTATATGACATTTCTTTAAAGATTCAGCAATATTATAGTAATTTGGAAATTTTTTTTTTGCATTACTGAAGATTGAACCCAGGAGTGCACTGCCTCTGAGCTACATCCTCAGCCCTTTTTATTTATTTATTTTTTAAATTTTGAAACAGGATCTTCCTAAGTTGTCCAAGCTGGCGCTAAACTTGGGATCCTACTGCCTCCATTCACCTCCTAAGGTGCTGAAATAACAGATGTGCACCACCACACCTGGCTTATCTTAGAACTTTTTAATAAGTGCCAATTTCAGAATTCAAAGATCATATCTGATATTATTTACATGTTCTTGATTAGAAAGGATTAACTTTTTTTACATATTTTTAATGAGGTACTTTCTATGGTGAATTGCTTTGTTTATGTATTCTCTTATAAAGGAAAAGAAATATCTTCCTTCTCATCTGAGATTCATGCATGAGAACTTTATGTCAAAATATTAACAAGAGAAAAATGTAAAAATCTTTTTAATATAAGTTTTATGTGACACAGGGGGCCTTCATAAGGAAATAAAGCCCCAAAGATAAGGATAAAGCTGAGTATTTTTTATGCTAGGTATAGTGAACAAGGGGTAGTCAGGGAAACACCACCAAACACAAAAGAGTGTGACCTAATAGTAATGACCTGGAGGAAACATAGCAGTCTGTTGGTTCAGGTTCTTGGAGGCTCTGTCTGGGGCTCCTCTCTGGGTGCATGTGGACAGCTTTCAACTGCGGATCTTATGGCATTGGAGGGAGGAGCTGACAGTCTTTCCTAGGTTTGACCATCTGCTTCAGGGGAGAAGGGAAAATGGTCAGGTGATCTCAGAGAGCATTCCCTGCTTCTGAGGTTGTTCTAGATGCCAAACTGCCATATCTGAGGGTAGCGTGTCCTGTACTCCATTACTCTTTTGACACTTCCTAGCTGTTTCATGTACAGTCTTCTGTGAATCTTGAAATCTTTTAATCCATGTAACATCTTTTCATGTACTCTAGGATTGGTGATCGATTTCATACTTCAGGAAACTGAATTATCAAACTCATTAAATATCTAAAAAAACTTATCAAATAACTAATTGGCTTCAACCTATTTGAATGCCAAACTAAAGAAGACTTCATTTAGTTATCTATTAGATCTAAACACACAAGCACACACATGCACATTCTGCCTATCTAACTGGGACTCTCTCTTCTCAGTTCTCTACCTCCCATCTTGTATAATCACAGTTCTATGACTGTCCCTCTGATTTCAATTTTATTGGATTCCACATACAGATGGGAAAATGTGGTATTTGTCTTTTGATACCTGGTTTATTTCACTTAACATAATGCTCTTTAGGTTCATCCATATAGTTGAGAACAATTTTCTTCATTTTTTAAATCTGGACAGTACTCCATTTGTATACATGTGCCACACACATCCATTCTTCCGTTGAAAGATGCTTAGGTGGTTTCCTAACTTGCCTATTGTGAATAATGTCTCAAAGAGCGCCAGAGCACAAACATCCCTTCATTTCTTCAACAAATGAATTTTAAATCTTCTGAGTAAATACCCAGAAATAGGATTGCCATATCATGTGATACTTGTATTTTCAGGCTCTTGAGGAACCTCAACAGAATTTACCATTATGGTTGTACTAAGTTACATTCCCAGTGAAAGAATATAAAGGTTTCATTTTCTCCATATTTTTATCAACAATTATCTTTGGCTTTTTGGATAATAGCCATTTGACAGGTGGGAAGTAATAGTTCATTGTTGTTTGAATTTGCATTTCCCAAATGATTAGCAATGTTGAACATTTTGTCCTGTATGTGTTGGCCATTTGTATGTCTTTTTTGGAGAAATGCATATTCAGGTGACTTTTGCATTTTATTTAAAGAGAGAGAGAATTTTTTAATATTTATTTTTCAGTTTTCGGTGGACACAACATCTTTATTTTATTTGTATGTGGTGCTGAGGATCGAACCCAGCGCCCCTCGCATGCCATGTGAGCGTGTTACCACTTGAGCCACATCCCCAGCCCAACTTTTGCATTTTTTGATTAGGTTATTTTCTTGCAAGACAATTGATTGAGTTCTTTATATATTTTTATATTAACCCTTATTAAATATATGACTTGTAAATATTTTCTTCGAATCAGTAGAAATTTTCTTTTCTTGTAATGTACTTATCTGGCTTTGGTAGGTGGGTTATGTTGGTATAACAAGAAGAGTTTGGTAGTATTCCCTCCACTTAAATCTTTTTAATGTGTCTGAAAAGGACTAGTATTAGCTCTTTAAAAAGAAAAATGTTAGATAGAATTCAGCAGTTAAAGCCTTCAGGTCCTGGGCTATTCTTTTGAGAGGTTTTGATTACTGATTTAATCTCCTTCCTTATTACTGGTCTATTCACATTTCCTAGATTTTCATAATTCAGGATTAGTATGTTGTATATATCCAGGAAATTTTCATTTCTTTTGGGTTATCTAGTTTGTAGGTGTATAATAGCTTATGGTAATCTCTTATCATTTATATTTCTGTAGTGCCAGTTGTATTATTTCCTCTTTCATTTTATTGTGTCTTTTCTATTTTTTTCCTTAGTCTAGCTGAAAATTCATTCATTTGTATTTTCCAAAGCATAACTTAATTTTGTCAATATTTTGGACTTTTTTTCTATCCTCTATTTCATTTTTATGCTGATTTTATTTCTTTTCTTCTGCTAATTTTGTACTTTCTTTGTCTCCTTTTTCCATTTCCTTGAAGACTACATTAAATTCCTTTCTTGAGGTCTTCCTTACTTTCAATGTAGGCATTAATTGCTATAAAATTGCCTTTTAGAACCACTTTTTCTGTGTCTCATGTTTGGATTTGTTGTGCTTCAACTTTCATCTGTCTTGTGATATTACTTAGTTTCCCTTTTAATTTCTTCATTGACCCATGGGTTGTTCATGAGTATGTCCATGTATTCATGACTTTTCCAAAATTCCTCCTGTTTTTAATTTCTAGTTTAATAACATAATGGTCAAAAAAAGATACTTGACATGATTTCAATATTCTTAAATTTGCTAAGATTTATCTTGTGGTCTAAGGTATAATCTATCTTGGAGAATGTTCTGTGCATACTTTAAAAGAACTTACATTCTGCTGTGGTTAGATGGAATATTCTGTATGTTTTTTTAGGTCCATTTGATCTGAAATATTTAAGTCCAGTACTTTCTTATTAATTTTCTGTCTGGATCATCTGTCTACTTTTGGAAGATATGGAAGACCTATTATTATTATTAATATTATTATTATTAATTATTATATTGTATTAAAATTTATCTCTCTTTAGATCCTTTAAAGTTTGTGTTATATCTTTAGGTGCTCTGATATTGGTGTAAATATATTTACAGCTGTTATAACATTTTGATGAATTGACGCACTTATAATTATAGTGACCTTCTTTGTCCCTTAAGGTTTAACTTAAACTCTATTTTATTTGATCTATCTATCCCTTCTGTCTTTGGTTTGAATTTGCATGGGATATCCTTTTTCACACTTCCAGTACAAGTGTGTATTTAAAACTAAGATGACTCACTTGTATCCAGCATATAGTTGGACTTCATTTTTTTATACATCCAGCCATTCTATATCTTTAACTGGAGAATTTAATCCATTTGCATTTGAGGTAACCATTCTGGTATTTGTTTTCTGCCAATCTACTGGTGTTCATTTTCTTCCCGTCTTGCTGTCTTACTTTGTAGTTTGATAGTGTTCTGTAGCAGAAGACTTTGAATACTTTAGGTTTGGTTTTGTACTTCTATTGAATATTTATGCTTTGTGGTTCCCACAAGGTTTACATAGAACATTAGATTTGTAACAACGTATTTCAAGCTGATAACACCTTAACATTGGTTTCATATAACAGACCTACACTTTTACTCCCCCCTCTATATTATATGCTTTTAATGTCAGAATTCACATTATTTTGTAATTGATAATTTATTTCTTGACAGTTTATTTCAGCCAACTGCAGTTAGTAGTTTTATCTTTTATTCCTTGTATTAGGGATCAAATTGATTTATGTAACATCATTCATTCTGAGGGTATTCTGAATATAGGTCTTGTATCTTAGAGTTTTGTGCCAAGAAATCAATGGATTGTCATATTGAAACTCTTTTGTATGTGATGTAATTCTATCTCTTGCTGCTCTCAGAATCCTGTCTTCAAATTTTGCTAATGTAATGATTGTGTGTCATGAAGAACTCCTCTTTCACTCCTCTGACTGGATAATTTCAAATATTCTGTTTTGAGCTTACTGATTGTCCTTTACTTGATTGAGTCTACTGTCGAAGATTTCTACTGAATTTTTCAGTTCAGTCATTGTATTCTTCCTCCTAGAACTTCTGTTTTTGTTTGTTTCTATTTCTTTGTCGAACTTCTCAGTTTGTTTAGATAGTATTTTTAAAATGTCATTTAGTTTTCTATTTATATAATGTTGTTAGTTCAGGGAAGTTTTTTTTAAGGGGATTATTGTGACTTCTTTGTCACTTACTTCACGTTCCTCTATTTATAAGGTCCATAATTGGAACTTTATTAGTATTTTTTTTTTTGAGGATGTCATGATTCCATGATTCTTCGTAATACTCATATTCTTGCATTGTTCCCTACACATTTGAGGAGACAGTACCCTCAACCACTCTTTGCAGGTATTTCTTGACAGACGACAACCTTCACTGTTGGACTCATCTATGATTCTAAAAGAGCCAGCTGGTGATAACTGCAGGCAGGTGGTTTTTCCTGTGTTCTCTACTTGTCTGGGCTACTGCCTTTATTTTTATGTAAGTGGAGCTTCTGACTGGGCTTCTTGTCCACTAAAACTACAGGCTAGGCTCCCTAAGCATGCAGAGATACTGACTGGGTATTTCAATACCTTCAAGTCAAACTCTTGGAAGGGCAATTTTGCTGTCTGGAATCTGCATTTGGACAGGCTTCAGGCTGGAGTTGGGTTAAACAAAGATGCTGCTCAGGATGGACAAAACCAGAAGCTATAGTTTTTTAAAAATTCGTGACCGAGGATTGCCTATCTATCAGAGTGGAGGTGTAGGATGGGCAATTGATTTTCCTTGGCCAAGTAGTTCTCTGAAATGTGCTGAAGCATGAGTCTCCCTGTCAGTGCAGTGTCACTAGGGTGGGCTGTGAGTCTGAATGTGAAGAATAGCCATCTAAAGACCCAAGTTAGGTGGAGTGAAATCTGTGGGTCAAAGTTACATGGATAAGTGATTTGTTGGATATTTTTCAAATTCCTTTCCATAGGGTTTATATCATTCTACATTTCATTGAGGTATGTATGAAAGAATCTGCTTTCTTAACAGTCTTGCCAATAGGATAAGTGGTAGAGATTTTGTATCTTGCCAATCCATGAAAAGAGAAATGACTTCTGAATGTAGTATATATGCATTTCTCTTGTGAGCAAATTTGAGTACATCTTAATATACTTAAAAGTCATTTAATTTTTCTTCCCATTAATTTAATTTCTTTAGATCCCATTTTCAATAGAATTCTTGGCCTTTTTCTATTAATATATAAGATATTTACATCATAAGGATGCTAATCCTATGCCTTTAATATAATTTGCAAACATTATTTCTTAATATATCACTTTTCATTTTCTTACATTTTTTTACCATGTAAAGATCTTTTAAAATCTTCACATATAATGAAACCAATCAAGTGTTTTATTATTTCTAAATTTTACAACATAGCTAGGAAAGTTTTCCCCACTCTCAGATTACAAAGGAATATAACTATGCCCTCTTCTAATACTTGTGTGCCTTTATTTTTATATTTACTTCTCTGATCCACTTGAAATTCATTCATCCTGGTGCAAGTTTTAAGGAATGACTCAATTTTGTCATATTCCACAAAGCTGCCCATTTATTTTATCACTCTCACATATCACATTATTAAGCTATTTTATGTTTTTCCCCATTAAATTAGTAGAGTTTTCTGAAATATCTTTACTGCCTACCTTGAATATTTTAATTTGCTTTTACATTCTATGTTCCTTACAACTATTTGTCATTTATCCACACTTATTTTCCTTTCAGCCTTTTCTTATCTTTTGACATTCTCTTATTTGTTGGAGACTCTTTTTGCATTTCCTAAGGGTTACAGTTTACTAATATTTTTTCTTGATAATTATAAAATAATTTTCAGCAATATGCTTTTTCTTTGAGTTTTAGAATCTAATATATTTTTTTTATTTTGCTCTTTCTCAGATGACTTACTTTTTCTATTTATCAAGGTTTATTCTACCCAGTCTAATTGTTTACAACTGCCAGATAGTGTGAATGATAATTAAATTTTATAGTGGTCAATCCCCTTCTCAAATCTATAGCTGAAGAAAAGATCTGTGTATACATTTCTCAGTGTAAAATCCATCATTTGCAGGTCTGCTATGTTTTTTCTGGTTTCTTCTTATCATCCTGTAGTATGCATCTGATGATTCAATCAAAGTTGTAAACAATCAATTGAGATTTCCCACTTGTACTATCAGGGCTCTTATTATTTCCTATTCTACTAAAAACATATTTTTACTGAAACTAGACTTTTTAAGATACAAAGCACCTTAATATACTCCCCAGTCTATCTACTCTTATTTATTCAGCTGCTTTATTGGAAATGCTTTACACATTGTGTATACGTGAAAAGTTGGGGAGAAGAGTAGAAATAAACTGAGTAGGGTTTAATACACTTTCTACCTACCTCACAATTTAGCATTTGCATACCAGTTAAATAGATGCATTATTTATGATGGGGAGATATAATATTTTCACACCTTTTTGAAAGTAGTCTATTTTATAAATTAAGATCTGAGTTTCTGTGGGATGAAGCCTGTCAAGGATTATGTTAATTCAACTCTACTTACTGTACTAGATCGTGAATGTAATTTTGGATGCTGTCCTAAATTCTTATCTTTTTTTTTCCTTTTTTGTCTGGAATTTACAATACTTATACTTTGATATAATTTAAAATCATAACCACCTTTGTTATTCAAAACTTAAGAATTCATTTATACTTTTCCTAGATGAAAGTATTAAAGACTATAATTCAGTCATGACTTCTTTTCCCAATGATTGGCATGAAAATAAAGTTAAATGCCATGAGAGATTTTGAAACATTCTGTTGCATACTGCTAACATTAACCAATTCATATGAGAACACTGCAATTGGGAACCAGTGGTTTCATATGCATGTGAGTTTCTGCCAGGGGAATAGCTATAAATATTCAGAGATGGCATAAAGCATCTGTGTAAGTTTTTACTCAGATTCACTTAAATAATTATGATTGAACTCTAGGTGTAATGTTTAAAAGCAGAATCCACAGACTTAGTTCAACTTCTTCATTATGTATGTCTTTCAATATTCATTTGATGAAAGAAAAAAGGAAGTTCTATTTCCCTGAAATATTACTGTTTTGAGATATATAGATATACATATATATAAATAGATAGATATAGATATATAGATATATAATATGACAGTGGAATGCATTACAATTCTTATTACATAGATAGAGTACAATTTTTCATATCTATGGTTGTATACTGTTTTTTAATCTAACAAAATGCTACTCATTGGTAGATATTTCAATAATATGTTGTTTTATTAATGTTATTACTTCCTAAACAGAATCTCCAATGTGGAGAGATACACTGATATTAATCAAATGTCTGAGAAATGTATTTAGTCTTTGAGTTGCTATAAAAATTCCTTTTATGAAGATAAGGAATTACTAAAACTTAGGAGATAATGAGTTTTGTTTGAGAGAAAGTAGAATTGACTCCTGACACTAGCTATATGAATTAAGCGTCATCTTTTTTACTTGTAGAGCAATCCTGGTGTTGTCTTGACAATCTCAGTAGAAATTTTTAAGGAAGTTATTATTAGTATTTTACCCAGGACATAATAAATACAACATGTTAGTAATTTGTATTTATTGGAATACTGGGGGGGGTAGTTAAGAACTAATATTACTTTATTTATTTATTTATTTTTTAAAGAGAGAGTGAGAGAGGAGGGAGGGAGGGAGAGAGAGAGAGAGAGAGAGAGAGAGAGAATTTAAATATTTATTTTTTAGTTATCAGTGGACACAACATCCTTGTCTGTATGTGGTGCTGAGGATCGAACCCAGGCCGCATGCATGCCGGGCGAGCGCGCTACGGCTTGAGCCACATCCCCAGCCCCTAACATTACTTTAAAGAAGATAAATTATGTAACATTTTGCTCTTAAATGGACAATATATTTTTATAAAACATTTTTGGAGAGTAGTGTAGGTATTTTCTGCATTCACTGGAATAATTAGGTGGTTAACTCTGGGGATTAGATACAGAGAGGTAAAGAACATGGGGGAGGCTCTCTAGCACATAATCACAGTTATGAAACTGATTCAGGAGGCAGGATTTAAGCTCTGTGAGACCACCAGACACATATGGTACCCTCAGTATGGCACCTGCCAAATTACTCCCAGACTCATTTTAAGGTGACAAGGTTATAAGGCATCTGGTGTAATTTGGATGTCCAAATATTTTTCTTGTTCTTATCATGCAACTATGAACAATACTGCTCTTAAGTAAGTCTGATTAAATTTTATCATATTTCATAAATTCCTCATACTTCCAGAAACTCACCATCTCCACTGCAAACTTTGTCCATGAGTCCAAGCATCATAGTGATCAGTCTGGGGTGCTACATGAAGTCATCTATTTCTTTCTGTCAAAGTGTTTAAATTATGCTAATCATTTGGATGCTATATAATCTAGTAAGTTAAGTCAGAAAATAAAAAATTTGAACTTGTAGTTTTAACTTTTACAGGAATTTACTGGACTTCAACTTCTTCTTGACAACTTAAGGATTCAATAACAAAATTAACTATAGGCATAGTGGTTTTAAAGTAAGTGAACTTCAAATACTCAATGAGTTGAAAATCAAAGAGATTAAAAGTGTAAGTTTTAAGAGAATAAAGAATATGATCATGCAACCTGAAAACCAGAGTTGATTAATTATCTCAGTGCCATTTTTATTGATTTCTGAAATTAAAAATATTTAATACATAAGATAGCAAAATTAAACTGCTAAAACATGAAATGTTATATTAATTCAAAATTCTGAATTTTCAATAAATATTACTAACACACTTATCAGTAAATATCAAAAAAATTAGAGTAATAAAATTTTAAAATTAAATAAGGATACCAAAGCATATCTCTTACTAATATATTCAATATTTTATTCTCAAATAAAATTCAGATACACTGAGATAATCAAAGTTACATTGATGGACTTCTCAGTCTTTCAAATGTAAATATTCCACAAATTCCTAAATGTGTCTTAACTTATCTTAGAGCGCTCTTCACTGTGGATTTTCAAGAGATAGTTTCCAAAACATTAACTTTCAGAAGTGCTAATAAAACCTGAAAACTTTATTGTATGTGATAAAACTAAAGTCCAGAGAAAGTAAGTGTTGGGTAATTGAGGAGACAGGACTAGATAATTTTGATTTTGTCTGATAATTTTATTCTGACTGCTATTTTATGTACTACAATGGTTAATGCCTTCTTATGAGACTGCTTGGACACCACATTTTTATATTTTACAAACTGTTATTGGTGATATAACTGAAAGTGTATTAAAACTATTATGCCATCAGAGCTAAAATTTAATCTCCCCACACTTACACACAAAGGGTAAAATATTACTTTATAACTTAGTTTCATGTATCTAACTTTAGTTAGCTCTTAATGAAGGAAAAAAGGGAGTGCATCAGCCTTCAGCAAACATTCAGAGCACAATCCATGGCATCACGCTTTATTTTAAAATACATTTGAAACTGCTTCTGAAAAGTCCAGAATGCCCACTGACATGGAAATAGATTGCACACACCAGTGCACATCACCATCTGCCCAGGCAAAGTTGCCCTTTTTGCTGAGCTGAGTGGAAAGGTTAGTTTTAGCTTAGCTCTGTCTGTGGTTGGGCAATTCCCAATTGAAAACCAAAGAAGGACAGGGAAATGAATACTTAAAAAAGAAAAACTGCACAATTATTGTGTGTGGCCAGTGAATGCTGGGTTAATTTCCTGTATAGCTGAGTTCTTCACATGATATCCTCAAATGGCTGGGAGGAAGCTAAAGCTCCCTTGTAGGGCTCTTGGGGACCCCTTAAAATTAGTCATTGCTTATACTCTAGCAAAGGTTGACAGAAGAACTGTGAACAGTTTACAATATAAAACCAAGTAATACTTTACCTATTAAGGAAGTCAATCTAAACTGGGATACAAGTAACAGAGAATGGCCAGTCTCTTTGTCTTGAGGATTTAACCTGGAGTTAATTAACAGGATCTCCATCTTCAAAGACACACGTCAAATGGAGCAACATTATCTATCCTACTATTACAAAGAAAAATCAATCTGGATGCTGACAGCATCAGAAACTGATTATGTTCCTGAACCATTTATTTTGGCAGCAGAACTACGGGCCAGGCTTCACATGTGTACATGAAAGTCATATGGCATGTGTCAATCTGCTAGTTTTCACTACTTTTCATCATTAAAACCTGAGCTGAAGTTCTCAGAAAGAGATGATGATTTCACAGTCTGCTACCAAATATAGAATTATGGCATCTGTTCATTTCATAGGCTTCCCTCTTCATTTGTTTATCCGTTAATTGAAGAAAAGGCATTCAATGTCTCTGGGCACATTTTCAACAAAGAATAATGTGTTGTAATGAATTAAGAGCTGAGCCTTTGATGAATTGTAGTGAAAGCTTGATTAAGATAAATTGGGCCTTTCAGTGCATATTTAAGTGCATAATTCACAGACTATAAAAGAAAATGAGGTGTGATTCTACATCATATACAACCAGAAGAATGAGAAGTTATACTCCACTTATGTATGATGGGTCAAAATACATTCTACTGACATGTATGACTAATTAGAATAAAAAAATGAGGAAATCTTTTTCCTATTAATATCTACCTTCATCCATTCCAATTTATCAAACAGATCAGGCAGCAGATATCTTTGCTAAATATCCTCTATTTTAGAGATCATTGGCAATCATTAAGACCTCTATTCTTGAGTAAATGGATGCAAATAATACTCCAAGTTGCTTATTTCCTGCTTCTTGACACAAGGAAGCAAAATGAGATGCACATATTCTGGAATTTGCTTGTGTGTAACCTTACAGTGTCTTTTTATTACTTTTTATTATTAATTCCCAGTGCAAAGTCAATGAATGACAATGTAAACCTGTTACAACAGTTATACAATACAACTTCTTGTGATTGAAGAAAGACTAAGCAAAGGAAAGATCGGATAAGGCTCAATGCCTTAGGGAAATTATCCTACACTACTTTCCAAAATTTGGCCTGGTAAGTTTTCTAGGGTCTTACAAAAATCTTCAATTATCCTTTCACTCATACTGAGTAAATCTTTTTATTATATAATTCTGTTGGAGAATCTAGATTAAGTTTAGAGAATGTATGTTTTTGAAAAGAGAGAAAGAAAGGTACTTCATTATTATTTCATCTTAAAAGTAGATCTAGGTTTATAGATATACTTAAATTAGAAGCTATTATTACTAGGCTTACCTTTTTAAATTAATGATAACCTAACTTTCTAAAATGTTTTTATAATATAGATGAAAACCTTCCTTGTAGACACAACTAGAAACAACCAAAACATTGCATATTTTGGGCATTATGACAATGGTTTAAAAGTGTGATTATTTTGCAAAGGTGACCTCTTGTTAAGAGAATGGGTAGATGGATGGATAAAGAAGCATCTTTAAATGGTTTATCTTTCCCATGTAAGAACATTATACAGTTCTTACAGGGGAAAGGCCTTAATGAGTTAATTGTAAATAAATCATAAACTTAATAGATTAAGCTTCTTCTGAAATGTACATTGGTTTAAAACTGAACGTAAAACATATTGGCAAAATGCACTTTAGATATTATTTTAACCAAATCTTTGAATGATAGTTCAAGATGTTCAGTAAAACCAAAATACAGCTAAGATCTTTCATCCTTAGTCATTACATAATTACTGGGTATAAAACGGAGCCATATCTTTAGCCAGCATTCATCCAACATTCAGTGAGTACACAAATGGTTAGATAATAACTAGATTAAGCAGTTTTGAGAGAAAATGATATTCATTTCATGCTTAAAGTATCATGAAATAAGATCAATTTCAGAATATCAATGACTAAATATTCAGGAATGTTTTTAGCTATTTTACCCTTATACAATCATATACTCAAATGAACTAAGAATGTATACATATATAATAGAAATCAACACTATTTTAAAAATCATACTAATTTCAGTGAGACTTTTGAGAAAATGAATTCACTCTGCTCTCCATAAAATCTTGCTCATAGCTTAAAACAAACATGCAAAGGGACACCCTTTTCATTATATATAACATTTTGAATTATTATCTTTGCTTTAAATATTTTTACTTTTTCTGAAATTTTTATTCCATTATCCTTGGTTGTCCAAAATAAACACTATAGGTTTGCAGAAAAGAAGATTATACATGAGATGCTCACTTACCAGTGTCTAATTTCCTAGTTCCTTACTTTTGGATCTCTTGCATCTTGGGCATAAAGAAGTAGTTTCAGTGGTATGGTTGCCTGGATAAGCATTGTGTGGTACAAATACAAGGTGAGCTACAATGGAGTTAAATGCTCTAGGGTGTGTACACATTTAAAATACATTAAAAAGCAGGTAAAATCAATTTTAATAACACATTTTAACCCAATGTCATTATCTCAACATGTAACTAATATCAATATTATTAAGATATATTACATTTTTGGTAAAAGCTTTGAAATTCAGATGGGAATGGGAAAATAAACAAGGAGAGAAATGAATTACAGTGGATGGGGTAGAGAGAGAAGATGGGAGGGGAGGGAGGTGGGATAGTAGAGGATAGGAAAGGTAGCAGAATACAACAGTTACTAATAGGGCATTATGTAAAAATGTGGATGTGTAACCAATGTGATTCTGCAATCTGTATTTGGGGTAAAATTGGGAGTTCATAACCAACTTGAATCTAATGTATGAAATATGATATGTCAAAAGCTTTATAATGTTTTGAACAACCAATAAAAAAATAAAAAAATAAAAAGAAATTCAGTTAAAACTATTCACATTCCAAGTGCCCACTTGTCATTTGTGGCTAGTGACTACAATTCCGCTCAACTCAGAACAAATTTAAGTCTCTACCCCACTTAATTGCCAGCCACTGATCACTTCTCTCACTTTCAGCAGGAAAATTCCTTAAATTATCTCCAATTCTATGTCCAATTTGAGTACAATTTCCTTGAAAGCTGCTGTTTCTAATTGCTCTCCACCACTTAAACTTAAGCCAATTAGCCACTCACTGCCATTTTTCCACCAAAGTTGCTCAGGTCAAGGTCACCAATAGTTATCTTCACATTATTAAATAAGGGGTCATTAGGGGATGGGGTTGCAGCTCAGTGGTGGAGCAGTTGTCTAGCATATGTGAGGCACTGGTTGGATTCTCAGCACCACATATAAATAAATAAAATAAAGGTCCATTGACAACTAAAAAGATATATTTTTTAAATTGTATAAAAAATAAGTGGTCATCAGAAAGACAAGTACTGCATGTTCATATTCTCTCTCTCTCTCTTTCTTCCCTCCCCCATATGGAAACCTGAAAGTAGAATAGTGATTGCCGCAGTCTGGCTGGGCACAATTCAGGGGCCACTTATCAAGGAGAAACGAACTTTATTTTTAGACCGAAGACTCCCCAGCACCATGGTGAGCTCTTCAGGAATTCCCTCAGAGCCCAACTGCCACCACTGGCTCTTCTGGCCACTCTCTCAACCCCGACTCCTCCTGCTCTTAAGTCTGATTGGCTGGGTCGCATGGGCAGAGCCAAAAGAGTCCCCCAATGAGCAGCTCCATGGTCTGAAACGGCGGGGAAACAGCCCAATGAGCAGCACTGTAGAGGAGCCAATCAGCTGGAAGTTTGCTGGGGCTGCAGTGAGCCAATCAGCTGGAAGTTTGCTGGGGCCACTTCAGCTGTGACTCTCAACAAGTGATTACTAAAAATGGGAAAGAATG
Organism: Marmota flaviventris; assembly: GCF_047511675.1. NCBI lineage: Eukaryota > Metazoa > Chordata > Mammalia > Rodentia > Sciuridae > Marmota > Marmota flaviventris. Next base: position 159,507,081 of record NC_092500.1, read on the forward strand.
AAGGGGATGGGAAAAGGAAGGTTGGATATGATCAGTGCATAGCATATTAGATGTATGGAAATATCACACTGAACCACATTAATATGTACAATTAATAAATGTAAATAAAAATTATGTTTTTGTTCGTGCATTATACGTAATAGTGGGGTTCATTGTGACATTTTCACATGTGACTATAATATAATTTGCTCCAATTCATTCCTCAGTACTTTGCTTTTCCATCCCCTCCTCCTCCTCTAATTTCCCTTCCTCTATACTTACAGTCTTCCTTCTGTTTATTTACATATATATTTTTCATTGGTACAATATAATTATACATAAGTGTGGGATTCGCTGTGTTATATTTATATAAGCACATAGCATAATTTTGTCAATTTTATTCTCTAGACTTTTCCTTTTCCCTCCATCTTCATACTTGACTCATCTCCTATCAATAAATAATTTTTAAAAAGAAAAACAAGAAATATACTTTACAAAAGTTAACATGTACATCTAAACTCAAAAATGACACTATCAAGTATCATCTATGGTGTTTTAAGGAAATAAAAGTGAATTATCTTTTAGAAAAAACAGTGGAAGCCACTTATCTATCTTCAGATTTAACTTCTCAGTAGCATTAGAAAGCATAACCAACCATTTGTCCTTTGCATACTTCCTTCATTTGGTTCAAGGATACTATGCTATAGTGTTTTCTCTCTCCTTCCTCACTGGATACACCATTCCTATTTCATTTGCTAATGGATTTTTTTTAAATCTCTTAACATTGGAGTATCTTGATTCTTTTCTTTCCAGGTACTCATTTCCTTAGTGATCTCATCTAGTTTCATTGCTTTATGTGTAATTTATATGAAAATGACCAAAAAATGCAAACTTCTCTCTTGAACTGCAAACTCATAATCTCAAATTTATACTTCATGTCTAATAAGTATATAACTTATTATTAACTAATAACATACTCCAAACTGAAATCCTGTTTGTTCCCCCAAATGTGATTCACCTATGATATCTCCATTTTAGTTAATAACAGATTCATCTTTCCAGTTTCCAACACCTTAACTCCTTCTTGAATTAACTCCTTTCTTTCACACCCCACATCTTATCAGAAAAGGCTGACTAGATGTTGAAAATACATTTAGAACTGAAATGCGTCTCACCAGCTCCACTCCTACCACCCCATGCACCACTCTCCCTTGACTAAATTATTATACAAACATTCTATTTTGAGTTCCCACCAACATGTTTGTAGGATTAAAAAAGATAGATCACCAAAATATTGAAGCTAAAATGTTCTAAAATCTTATTGCTTCTTTTTTTTTAACAATTTCATTTTAAACTTTGATCAAGTTAAAGATCATGGGTAAAATTTAAAGGGTACCATGAAAAATAAAGATAGAATTATATCATGAAAAGTAAAAATAGTTATACATTTCAAATAAATACAACAAAAACAATGAAAGAAGAAGAAAAAAACCATATTAACCTAGACAAATAGAAACCCATGGTAAGGAGAAACAAGTTAAAATACATCAGTAATTACCCTTCATTTTAGCTCAACAGGTAAAAGATAGGATTTGGGGAATGAGTTTCAGAAATCAAACCATAACTTTTTTATAAGAAATTGGCATAAAATATAAGTATTAAAACAATTTAATGAAAAAGATCAAGCAAAGCTAAGACAAAAGAATCTGGGTATATCTATTTTGGTTCTGAGAATAGACTTTAAGCCAAAAGAACTTTGAGTAGGTTTGCTAAATAGTACAGGAATGCAATTCACCAGGAAAACAATTAATTCTAAATACTCTTGTACTTAATAAAATGGACTTAAAATATGTAAAATAAATATTGATAAACCTAAAGACAGAAATTGAAAAGACTACCAGCATAGTGGAGACAATTAATACATCATCTTTCAAATAGACAAACAAATCAGCAAAGATAGGGAAGATTTAAATAATACCAAAAAATGTGACCTCACAGGCATATTTTAAATTTTGCATACCATTATTAAAGAATACACACTCCTTTTAAGCACATACAAAAATTGCTCAAAATTGAAGAAGTAGGATAACATGAGGATACTGTAAACAAATATCAGAAAATAAATTTCAAATAACCACAAAGTAATTGTGTGAGAAAGTAATAGAAAAAGATGAAAATTTTAAATCCCTGAATGTTTAAAAATTTCAAAATACATTTCTAAATGACACATATTAAAATAAAGACGATAATGGATATTTAAATATATTTGAATGAGTATGACAATTTTATATATTAAGAACTCAAAAGCTATAATTAAAGTTGTGATGCAAAGAAAAATTGTAAAAGTCCTTATGTCAATATAAACTAAAGACAAAAAAATTGTCTTTTCAATTTAAGAACTTAGAGAAAAATAATAAAGTATGAAGAAATTTGAAAGAAGAAAACATTAAATATATGATCAGAAGCAAATAAAATAGAAAACAATAATATATTAGAAAAATCAATAAAAGAAAAGCACTTATTTAAAAAATAAATATTAGACTAATCAAGAGAAATAGAGAAGATATAAATGAACAGTATAGTTAAAAGACACATAATAATGCAAGAGATTAAAAAGACAACAATGAATATAGTCAATAAATCTGGGCAAATATACTTGAAAGCTTGGATGAAAAGTTTAAATTAATAGAAAAATATAATATTAAAAACTGATTTAAGAATAAATTTCATGCAGTAATCAAAATCTTCCAATGAAGAAATTATCAAGATCACAACATTTTATAGAAAAGTTTTTAACTAAAGTTTAACATATTATTCCCATCTTCCATAAGCTTCCCTAGAGAACAGACGAGGAGTACTTTATAATTATTTTATCAAGCAAGAACTAAAAGGAAATTTACAAGCCCATTTTACTCTTAAAAATTGCAAGGGGGAAAAAAAAAAGCCTAACAAAATAAGCAATCTGAAATGAGCAGTGTGTGACCGGAGGGCAGGGAGATAATAAACCAAGATGAGTTTATACTCAGAATGCAAGGATAGTTTAATTTTAGAAATTAAAGTGGGTTTCATCAGATTAGCAAATTAAATGAGGAAAAAAACATACAGATAATTCATTACCATTTTACACTCAGACACATATTTAGATATAAATTTTAAATAAACAAAGAATAAGAGAGAAATTTCTTGACCTTGTAAAGAGTATACAAAATCATGCATGATTTTTCTAGTTGGGCACTGAAAATCTCTAGGGGAATAGTTCTCCCTGGAATGGTGAAATACCTAATCTAGGGAAAACACTCACATAGAAACCTACCAGAATGGGCATGTATTACGGAAGTATTAGAAGCATTTCTTTTAAAATAAAGAAACAAAAAAAGTAGGTAAGTTATCATCTCTAAATATTTATCATTTTATAAACATATATTTTGCTTTAAAACCTGTTCTGCACAAAAAGAAATGATAAAGAAATTTAAGTTTAAAAAATGTAATTATTCGTAGATAATATAATTAATTAAAAATTCCAGAACAAACTTCAGAAATCATTATGCATAATGATATAGGCCAGAAAGATGGCTGAAAATAAAACAATATATAAAGGTCAAGAACATTCTGATACAACAGGAAAAAAACAAAATATAATTTTAAGTGCTTCCAGGATTGGATGCAGCTCAGTGGTAAAGCCCTACCTAGCACGTGCAAGCCTTTGAGTTCAATTCCCAGTACCATGAAAATAATACTATTAATAATAATGTTATTTACATCATCAATGAAGACAATGAAGTATCCAGGAATGAACTCAGCAAAACAGTTATAAGATTTTGATGATGAAAATGATAAAATTTTACTGGAAGAAATTACAGAAGAAATAAATATATAAAGAGATACCCCTTATTCATATATAAGAGAGTGATATATAAAAGATGTCAATTCTCCCCAGTTGATTAAAATTCCAGTACTGTTGCTCATGAAATTTGCCATTTTTTTCTAAAATTATATGAAAATTAAAGAGCCAAATTTTGCCAATACATATCTAAAAGGGGAGGAGGGGTGAAATAGGGACTTCCTATAATATAGCAAGCCTTATAATAATTAAGTAATTGTAGAATACATATAAAAACAGACAAATTTTCCAGTTCAAGAGACTAGATAGCTCCAGACTCACACATATAAGGAACATTTACATTGTCAGAGGTACCACAATAGACCACTGGAGAAAATAGAAGGTATTCAATAAACAGAGATGAGGAAGATCACTAGCACTGAGAGACAAATTGTGTAGTTATCTTATAGCTTACATAAAAGTTAATTCTAGATAGATTAAAGACAATTTCAAAAGCAAACTCTAAAAAGATTTTTTAAACATATATCCAAACTTAAATCCCACTTTAAATGAGCCATAACATTTTCTAAACATAAAAGTAATGCTGGAAAAATTAACTTACAAGAAAAGTGAGAACATCTGTTTTTCAAAAGAAATGCTTAAGGAGGTCAAACAATGATAGCTGCAATAATTATACAATACAAATAACCAACACTGAATAACTGTTAAAGGTTATTTTCTGAATTCCTACAACTAAATTTAAAAAAAGAAAAGAAAATTTAGTAGGAGAATGGGGAAAGACAGGAACATTTGTCCTAAAAGTAAATTCATTAAGCCAATAAAAAATAGAAAAAAAATTCAACTTCTAAGTAATTAGGAAAGGTCACATCAAGACAACAAACAGCTATTACTTAATTTCCATAAGTTAAAAAGTGTGGCAGTAAAAGTTTTTGGAGAAAAAAATAAATCAATGATATTACTTATATATCACAAGTTAAGGTATAAATCAGCATAACCACTTTGAAAAACAATTTGGCGTTACTTGTAAATTTTAATAGTTGCATATCCTCAACTCAGATAAACCCCTGTCCCAGATCTATACCTCAGGGGATCTGTGTTCACAAGGCAAACAAAAGTACTTGTTAATATTTATATGAATATATTGTTGTATTAAAACAATAAAATAAGCAACCCAAGTATTCGCTGTGAAAGGAATGGATAAATTTCAGTGTTTTAGAATTAAATATTTTATGGAGGAAAAATTAATGAACTGCAGATATACATCTATTATTAGAAGGTCACATACAATATGAAACTGTTTATACTTCAAAAAGAGGCACTGATTTGAAGCATTTTATAATATTTATGATAAACTCTTTTTAAAAAGTAAGGAGCATACCAACATGAATTTCAATATAAAAGTTACTCTTGGAGTAGAATTGCTCATGGGGTTGTTGGTGGGGGAGGGAATACCCAGGTAGTTATAAATTATTGTTACCATCCTACTTTTTCAGTTTAGTGAGAGGTTCCCATTAGTCATCATATACTCTTAAAATAATTCAGTAAAAAATAGATCCCTGCATAGACCAATAACCATAAGTTGGTATTAACTGAAGAGTCTAACTAATTTATTTGCCTAAATTCTTCAAAATAATAGAAAGAATGATACAGTCCATTCAAAATATGTATTCATAATTATGAAATAAACTTCTTTCTCCACCATGAATAATGCAAAAATATAAAAAAATATTAATCAACATTATTTAAAACATGACCTGTCATCTGATCAAGTTCTTGAGGAGGAGGAAAGGGAGAGAAAAACAGATATAAGCTTGGGCTCTGATTGGCCTCCTGTGTTTCAGTTTCCGACTCCTGTCTGTACTTGCTGTATGACTCTTGGGGAGTTACTCAGTTTCTCTGAGGAATAAGGATGGCAGTAATCATGGGGGCTCAGCATGTGTAAAACAGTTAGTATGGAAGTGACTGCCACGCTAGCTGACTACTCCCATACTCATCCTTGAAATATTTGCCCTGGGGCATCCAGGACCCCATTGGCCATCCTGGTCTCCAGGATGAGTATGCCAGAGAGTGCCCTAATAGCACTCTCTGGGTCCCTTGGTAAGGGATGCATATGAGTCTCAAAATCAATCTTTCTGGAGTTAAAGGGTATAAAATGGCCTCCCTTAAAAAGTAGCCCCTTCCCCAAACTGAATCTCTGGATCTATGGAGGCAACCGGCTCTGCCCTCTTCTCTTTTCTCTCATTAGTGTTGGAACACAGGAGGCTAATTGTAAGCAATACACTAAATTATCACAGGTCTTTATCAACATAAGAATAAAAATAATCTGTTTGGGGCAAGAGGTACTCTGGTGCAATGGAAATACATGACAGAATCTGACTTAACTTGACTGAGACTCACCGTCTCTTTGTACAAGAACTTTCCCAAGAAGCCAGAACTGTTTTCCTAAGGCCCTGCTGAGCTCCAAAAGTTTGAGTGTGTGCAACAATAGAAAGTCTTCGTTGGTAGATGGGTTTTCACCATACCCATAACCACACACATCAATTATCCATGCACACTGTCTATTGGCATCAAAGGCTCTGGAAGACTTATAGCAGGTGATAAGAGAGAGTAGATTGAGGGCTGGGGTTATGGCTCAGTGGTAGAGTGCTTGCCTACCATGTAGAAAGCACTGGGTTTGATCCTCAGCACCCCATAAAAAAATAAATAAAGTAAAGGTATGGTGTCCAGCTACAACTAACAAATAAAAAAATTAACAAAAAAGAGAAAAAGAAAGAAAGAGAGAGTAGATTGAGTTGTTACTGAAAATCAATTGGAAAATACCTTTACTTCACTTCACCAGTCTGCAACTGGTTTAACCAGCAAGATTAGCTGTCTAACTGTCCAGATTAAATAATTTATTTTTCCATTAGTTGTCTGAACAGGGCTAAAGTTCCTGTGGTGAATAATGGGTTTTGCTCTCATGGTCTTAGCTAAGATATGACATTTTAAAAGAACCTTAGGTACTTCCTTAATAAGCACCATAAAAATAAATGGAAGAACAGAATGGAGGAAGTCACCCTAATACATTTTTAAATGTGGTATTTCTCATCGTGAGACTGAAGAATAAATTCTGTATCTACTTTGCACACAGCCAAATGTGCTATGAAATATTATTGATGTACTTGACAAATTCCCAAGTATAGCATCAGCCTTGCTAAAATACCCGCTGGCACAACGTTGCACTTCCAAATTTAGCAGTATGGCTGACAGCGTTTTTCTTCTTGGTCTCTCAAAAAATGACCAGCCAAAATTTCACTGCATACATTTCCAAAGAAGCTGATGCTTGTTTTGCTCTTTTTAGAAAGTACTTTCCCTGAGTGTGAAACCCATAAATTCAAATGAAACCTTTAACCTTTTCAGATTTAGGAGAGGGAAAAAAAAATTAGGTATCTTTCAATTACATATTAAAATAATTATGCTAGTTGGAGGGATTACAATGAGATAAAGTTTAGCTTGAGAAAATCAAATGTGGATATCTAGACCACAGAAGCAATTTGGGAATTAAAATATTTTCATTAGTTTTACAGAATGAAAACCGCTACCTCCTTAAATAATGCAAGGCTTTACAGTCTCTTCTGCTTTTGAAGTTTTTATGAAGGGAAGGATGATTGGAGATAAGTATTTGAACAGCAATAATTTTAAAGGCTACATCCAAGAATAAAGTCATTAGGGGCAACTTAAAATTAAAGCACTTAGTAATACTCACTATGATCAAAGTTAAGGTGATATTGCTTAATATGATTGCAACCTAGATTTTTAAAGTAAATCTCACAATGAAAAAAGAAAAAGAGGGAGAGAGAGATGAGTAGGGGAATCCATTGACATTTGAATGTCAGCCTCTGGTTCTTCCAGTTGAATCCAAACTTTGTTTTGGCTCTGTGTTTCCATTTCAGTATCTACACTGTCATGCTTGTTTTTAAAAATAGTAACATAATGCTGTGCCAAGAAGCAAGGGCAATGCCAAACCTAGAAAAATCCATAAAATAAAGTTTAGGAAAGAAACGAATTGCTTATAAATGTTAAAAGCCATGCGAGGAATAGTAATTAGAAAATAATCACAATAAAATCTACTGCTTTGCTCACAAGATTTAAAATACTCTGAAGGTAATGTGGCCAAGAAATGGAAGGTTTCCATGACTGAAAACAAAACCTATATCTTCACTCACATTTACAAGCTGCTCAATAATCTGAAGTAGGGTTTTACATTGAGATATGATGCAAACGCTCCTGGTGTTTAACCAAGGTGATTTTACGTGCCACAACCAAAGACCCATCAGACTCATTTGCTCCATGCAGACCACTGACTGGGACTTTTCTCTCATAGTATAGCCTCAAGAGGGCACCGGAGGGTCTGGCGTCCTGTGAACATTGTACCAGTGGCCATCTCTGAGCCTAGGGAAAGTTACTGAGTTCTTTGAGACCTTTGGTTATCACCATATAGAACATCATTGCCCTGAATTACAATCCCAAACAGATCGGGAAAATTCCAACTCAGAAGTATAGAGAATACAAAACATTTAACTAACCACAGAATTAAGACAAACATCCACTTCCTACTGATTAGTTCAATTTTTATATTTACATTGGCATAATAGAAGTCATAATTCATATCATTAATGCCTTTTTTTCTGGCTTCTGCTCTGGGCTGAGCACAGTACTAAATACTTAGCATGCTTCATTTCTATCCTTACAGTAAGTAACCCTACTTCATATTAACTCTGCCTGGTTAAGCTATTTGCTCAAGTAACTAGTAAGATGCAAAATTGGGGTTTCAAACCTAGATGCCTGATTGCAAAAGGTTACTATGAAGTGTCTTGTCTGTGGCATAAAGTATTATTTGATCTGCTAAGTTTCAATTGGCTTGTTTTATTAATTATTTCAGTCCACACATTTTGTACCTAGCATTAGTGATTTAATCGCACAATACTAATGCCCTGAGCACTTTCAGTTACTAATGAACATTTATCGTTTACTATGGACAGAATTATGTTCCTTCTTCCCAAAATCTATATGTTAATTTTCCACTCTCAGTGTGATTATAGAGGGTCTTCAAAAAGGAAATTAAATTAAATGATGCCATAAGGAGGGGCCATCATCCATTAGGACTGGTAGGTCTTTATAAGAGGAGAAAGAAACATCAGCTCTCTCACTCTCTCACCTCCAGAGCTCACACAAAGAAAAGGGAGCAGGTGGCTATCTTTAAGCCAGGGAGAGAAGTCTAACCAGAAACAGCTCTGATGCACCTTGACCATGGACTTTTAACCCCCAGAGCTGAGAAAGTTTCTGTCAGTAAATCCATTTTGTTACGACAGCCCAAACTACAAACACATCCCCATGGGGGTGATGGGGACTTGATGACATCTGAGAACAATGCTATCCTGCATGCAAAATTGAGAAAAGAAAGCTTTGCATTCATGAAGCAGAGCTTAGAACCCTCTCAGATATGCACATCCCTGAAAACTAGAAAAACGGGTCTCCTTTCTGATCAATTCAAATCAACTTCTTTACGATTCTTCTCTTAGATTGCCTGAGGCTGTAAAAAAGAAAGATGATTATGATTTAAAAATACATTCAGTGGGCTCATTCTTGGAATGGAGAATTGAACCATTGAAGAGCCAGCTGCTAACCAGCTCTAACTAACTTGTGCGTCTATCCCCTATTTTCTCTCCCATCTTCAATTCTGGCTAAATAATTACTTCATTAAGAATTTGAAAACCCAGGACTCCCAGAGCAGCAGGTGGACCTGCAGGAGTGTGCTGTGTCTCAGTGTTTTTCACGTGTCCATAGCTACCTTAGATACTAACTTGGCTTCTTGGAGTAACAGAATTCCTGCGTGAAGTTTTGACATTTTGCTGTGACTCTTACTGTCTTTGTTTTCCCCTTGTATCCTGCAGCTACACAATGGTCCTTATAAGAAGACTGAGCTGGGTGATTCTCCTGGTTTTAAAATACCAGGAGATTTTGTTAGTTTTTATATTTCTAAACCATCTGAGATCAAACCAGTGACCGCTTAATTGTTTCCAATGCTTAATAAAGTGTGAGAAACATTTCTCTTCTCTCACCTTCCATTTCTGGACATCCATCCTTTCAACATCTCTCATTTCTGGAACTTTTTTTCTCTCTCTCTCTCTGCCAACTGTAGAAGTCAAGGATAGTACAAAAACATTCAAGTTGGGCAGCTGCCAATAAAATTCTGCTGCTGGGGTTGTTCTGCCACTTGGGCTGTTTATGGAGTGTCACTATGCTCAGGAGCTGTCACCCACTTTAGAGGGCACAGAGAATATTTTGTCATTATACACCCACATGATTCTAATTGTATAAAGATAGGTTCCAAGGACAGGGACCTTTTTGAAAAAAATTTTTTTTTTTACTGTGCTCTCATAACAATAGAAAAGAATTTATTTTGCATAGCAACCCAACTCTGTATATATGTGTGTGGGGTGTGTGCACTAATGGCTATCTTTTGTCACTAATGGCTATCTTTCAAATTCATTTTGTTTAACATAGATAATGCCTAATAATCAGCAACTATAAGACCAAATCAATTTTCAGAAATCTTAGGTAGGTAAATGAATTGACATAAATTCTTTAAAAAAAAAATTGTGCTTTACAAAACAAAATAATCCCTTGTAACAAATTCAGCTTTTAGAAACATTTCATGTAAACCCAAAGCATAGTATATACCTTTGACTCATTCATTGCATGTTAATGGAAGATGCCCAATAAATATTTGTTGATGACAAGGATAATTTTGAATGCATTCTGTGCCAAAGAAATCCCAGTGAAGTATGGATATTTCCCAAGGCACTACATATCTGGGCTCCAGTTTTAATGAGTGGTGGTTAGCTTTATTGAGGGGACTAGACAGAGGTCACTGGAGGAGTCAGCCAAAATGTAGAAGTGGAATACGGTTGGCTTCTGGCCCTGTTTCTAGTAACCACCCCACCCTATTGTTCCCAAGAGAACAAATGTACACTTGATAGCTGAGCAGGTGGCATGTCTGCAGTAATAAACAGCTCCTTTCCTGTAGGGGAGCAGTGGACCAGGTTTATGGATCCATGATCCTTCCTGTGGGGAAGCCATTATGTCCAGTTAAAACTGTAACTGAAAACATCCGTCTCTAACAACTCAGTAATTCTACTCCTGTGCGGCCCAAAGTCCCCCAACACGGTTCCCCTTATCGATTCAGCTGAGCAGATGCACAATCAGCTTATGGGCTAAAAGACAGCGTGGGGACAACTAAAAATTATGTAGTCTGTCTGTTTGTCATAAGAAACAGCTGTGGATTTAGTCCATCTACAAATTAATACTGGAAAAAGGAAGCCAGTTTGGGTTCAATGGGTCTCTTTCCCTGTTTTTCACGTGTTTACTTCCTCTGCTTCCCTAATGAACTCCATAGCTTTGGAATTCCAAACCATTAAATGAAATTAAGACACAGGCTCATTATTTAGAGCCAAAGGTTACAATCAACTCTCTTCCAACAATCAACCAATATCCTTCTGTTTACTGGAAATATAACAGAAAAACACTACCTTGTGTCTACATGACTTGGGGAGTTAATTTCATAAATGCTTGCTGAATTTTCCTAATTAATCAGGAGTCTTTGGCACAAAGAGTCAAACCTTTGAGGCCCGAGACACAGGGCTGGCTGAAAATTTGTCAGCAGAAATTGTGTTTTGTGCAATCTATGCGCTACCTGGCACGAGAAAAGTACTTAGTAAATCTTGATTATAATCACAACACAATAGTTAATTAGCAGGGTTTTTCTTTGTCCTTACAAACTTCTTTAGACTCTTTGACATTAATGAATTGAGGAATGAGAGTTTCTCTATACGTGTTTGCAAAAAAAAAAAAAAGAGAGAGAGAGAGAGAGGGAGAGAGAGAGCAAGTTTTGGTTGTTTTCCAAAGGATATCCCTTTGTGCTGACAGTATTCCATGGCGTGAGCCCCACAATACCAAAGCCAAGGACCCAAGCTGGCCAAAGAAAACGCTGACCCTACTGGACGTGTGTGGCTCAAGGAGTTCAATGGTGAATGGAGAGTGACTGTAAAGTTAATCTCTTATTTATGTTACACTGTGATAATACTGCCTAAGAGTAACAGCAACCACAAAAGCCAGGAAGTTAAAAAGAATGAACATAAAAGGAAAAATCTTAAGTCATCTTTTTGTTTTGACAGTTTGGGGTGTCAATTTGATGGAAGTTTTGTTTGTTAAAGAAGCCTTTGTAAGTCTAATGAAACTCAGGTATTTTATAATAGGTCATATTTAAAGGGGAACAATATTGGATATCCTGAACAACAAAACTGCAAATTAAGAAAAATGAATCTGTATAACACAATTTTTAAAAACTGGAGATTAAATGGGCACCTTCATTGGAAAGCATTCATAGTCTCTTGGAAGTGATTTAAGTTTTTTTTTTTTTTTTTCCTAAAGACTCGAATTAGATTAAAGAAAGTTGGCAAGGATAAATTTAAAAAATGGTTTTCCAGTTAAGACAGTTCCTTTACAAACATTTTTTGTGAGGACATAACAAAAGGAAACATTTAAGCATGTTGTGAAATATTCAGGTTAGATGAGAAATAATTTCCTGAGGGGATTTAGTCATTGGACTAAGTCACCAAAAATAAGCTCTAAAGTCTCTTTAGAAAAGCGTCTTTAGAAACATGACACATTTCGTCTCTCCTGGACAGTGTTGTATGCAATAATGAATAATCACAAAACATGATTTTAAGGAGAATATAAAATTTTCTAATAATGAATATGAATTTTATTTCTTCAAAAATATTTAAAATGGGGAAAACAGTTAATTAGATTCCAGTAGAGTAACTGGGAAAATAGCAAAGTTTTAGAGGAACTTTCATCACTCCACACAAAATAAACATCTCTAGGCATGTGTGTCGTTCCTGCAGGCTCTACAAAATTGTTAACTTAGATTTTGGCTCTTTTTCTACCCGATCATAACAGCCCATGAACTCATATTTGGAATCCCAGGCAGTTACATAACATATTAAATCTTGCCAAGATCACTAATATTTCTTGTTGTCGAGTGTGGTTGGTTTGTGAAAAATAGTGATCATATATCATACCAGTAAAGGCCCCAGAAAATAAGATTAGATATTATAATTGTCATGGGACAATTTTGAGAAAAAATTTTACCAATGAGAATATTTTTTGCTAATGAATGAAGACAGGTTTAACTCCAGTAGTGTAATGTTATACTCGTCTCAAAGAAGCGATATGTCTTCAGAGGGATTTGTGTACCAGGAGCCTCACCACTGTTTCCCAGTAAAATAGATCAGAGCAACTCACAAATTTGTTGCTCATTTCCCTGCACATCTCTGAAACAAATGAATATGCATGACAAGAAAGCTATTGCTGAAAAAACAAGAGAAAACAAGGTGAAGAGAGAAGCCCTTTAAGGGAAGGCAAATAAAGAAATACCAGCTAGGAAGAGAAAAGAATGGTCCTCGCAGTGTAAGAGAACAAACATTACAATGTCATGTGGCCAATTGAGGAAAGACTTACCAAAGGACTGGGGTGCACACCTAAGTCAACTTAAAAGAAGCCAAGAAGGTGAGTACCAAGTAAGGCCATTTAATTTGACCATTAGGGTATTATTTGTGACCCTCATGATTACAGACTAAAATGGATAGGAGTCGAAAAGGAGAGATGAAACATGAGGAAGTAAATAAGTATTTTGCTTGGTGATTTGTAATTCATTGTAGATGGCAAAAGCATTCATAAGAAAGAGTAGAACCAAAAGAATAAAGGATGCTAATGCCAAATAGAAACAACACACTGCACAACAGGAGTGTACAAAGGGACTTGGAGCAAATCCTCTTCTTTCTACTCTCCTCAAGTTCCAGAGCGAAATTGCATGCTCTTGTTCCTCCTCCTGAAGGTGCTTAAGATGTGATTTTAAATGAAAGTTATATGTTATAGTGTGATCTTTGTATTATTTATTTTTCTATGAGTTGGTACACAAAACATACAAAACTTTATATCAAGCAGCTTTTGCTAGGTTATGCTGATATAATAAACAGCCCCCGACCACAAAAGTTTATTTCGTGTAGTCTTTACATATGACTTCCCATGTGTACTCTTGATTCCCAGGGATCCAGAAGGATGAAAGGCCCCCCCTCTGGACATACTGCAATCAGCAGAAGAAAGGGAGCAAGAGGGAGCTCCACAGTGGTTCTTATCTTCTGAGCAGACATGGCCCATGGCCGAAACTAATTTGCTCACATTGAATTGACCAGAATATGCCACCTGCCTAAGAGATGGGCAGCAAAAATACATATCCTTCACAGGGAAGACAGAGAACACTTGATAACAAAGCAATCTATCACAACTGTTGAAATTTTAGAAAGCATAAAAATGCACAGAGAAGAAAAGTTAAAATTTCCCATATATTTCTCATTACTTTACGAAAGGAATTGTGATGTCAAATTTTGGGGTTTTACTTTTCAATTAATACTTCATTATATATTTTCCTGCATGCCATTTAATATTCTTTAAAATGTGATATTTATAGGTCATATGCTATTCTGGATGGAGATAACTCTATCTATGGAGATATATTTATATATATACATGTATATTTTAACCACTCTATTAATTTTTCTATTTTTCTGATTAATAATCTGCCATTCAAGTAGTTTAGGACACATTTTCTGAGCCATTTTCCAGTGCATGCTTTCAGTAATTTTAATGACTTGAAACAAATGTCACCACACCTTTTGAAATGTCTGCTTTATTCTCTCTTCCTGAAGAACTACTTCTCTATTTAGAAAACAAGGTTGTTTTTAGTTTCGGTTACATGGGAACACTTGCTTGGAAAATGAAAGCAATACCTAGGAATGCTGGTAGGATTTTGGTGTTTCACTTTCATGATTTGATTTATTGGGAAGTTGTTTGGGTGACCAAATAATCCCCTGTTTCAGCTCTAAGAATCTCTTTTCATTCATAACAGGTGAGTTATCATCTTAGGTATCGTCCAACTCAAACTCTTCGTTAAGGACATACATTGGGAGTTTTAATTCTAAGATCACCTGAGTTTCCTGGAACAATCTGAACGCTAAAGAAATAAATCAAATATTTTTGTTACGTACTTGACACCTGTTTGCTTGTCCATTGTCAGAGTCCTCCCTTTTCCTTTCCTAACAGAACTTTCCCACAGTCATCCACGTGCTTCAGTGGTGACTGACCTCACCCTCGGCTCCAAGAGCTGGACTGACTGTTCTAAGGATGACATGGATCTCCTTGCCAAAGACTGAGTCAGGAGTAGGCAGTCAGCTCTGTCCTGCCCATAACACAAGGGGGATATCAGACTTCTAAGAAATCTTCCTGCCCTCTTAGGAGAGAATCACATGAAAAGTCATTCTTCTTCTTCCTCTTCACAATTTCATGTCCAGAAAAGATACCCAATAAAGCAGCAAACAGTTTCCAGAACTTTCGGAGGAAGCTAAAAGTGAGGGCGTTGGACACCAGAGGTGGAAAAAACAGTCTGCGATGACCTTCGGGAGCACTAAATCAACCATCCTGGAAATGTGCCTGACCTCTTGAAGTCTTGTTATGTAAAAATTAGGGTATTCCCTGTTGCTCAACCAGTTTAAGTGTGATTTCAGGATATTTGTGGGAGAAAACATTCTAACTGATACAAGAGAAGGAGTCCAAATCATCAGTGAGTTTCTCAAACATGATTCCACCTGACACTGACACAGACACACAACACAACCAAATGTGTTTCTTCTGCCTCTGACCTTGACTCAGTTCCTGAAAAGTGTGTCATACTCACATGTGCTGTGACTAATAAAATGGTTGGTAGGTTTAATTTTATATTTAAATCTTAAAAGGAAGGGGAATGGACGAGTTCATGTACTTTAAAATAAATAAACTCCAGCTCATATCCTTGCAAAATTATGTCCCAAACATGCCCATAATTTGCATTTGCAATAGACCATAGCCTGAGCAAAAAGATGGTGATGAAAACTTCAGTTCATTTCCCACAGGGCAATTAAACATAGCCACACTTAGAATCAGTCATAAGACCAGTTGATATGAAATACAAACAATTCTCCATTATTTGTAAAGAAAAGACATATGACAAATTTGGATGGGTAAAAGGCATAGGTAATATAAAATCAGATTTCTTTGAGTGACTCTAAAGTCCATCCCTCCAAATCTCTCGTCTAGGTTTGTGATGATAAAACTTATTAACTTGTATTGAGTTACACAAGTTTGTTCTTCATTCTCTAAATCTCATGGAGGCATAAAAGAAAATAACCAGATAAAGTTGAATGAATAAATGTCTATAATTTAGTCAACCAAGTCTGCAGAATGAAGACCTACCTAGCCCAAACTAGAAAATTCAGAATATGCAATACAGAATATGATGCTATGTTTTTTATTGTCACTTCAACAAATTACCACAAAAAAAGTACCTGAAGCAACACATTATCTTAGCATTTTGGGGCCAGATGTCCTAAAATTGGGGTGTCAGCAGGGCCATGTTCTTTTTGAAACCCTTAGGGGTGAATCTATTTCCATCTTCTCAATGCCTCCTAACTTTCCTTGAATCATGACTCCCTTTACCGATCTTCAAATCCAGGAATGTTATCTCTCTCTGATTGTGCTTTTATTGTCACATCTCTTTCTCTAACCTGCTTCTTCTGCCTCCTTTCCCAAGTTTAATGACCCTGTGATCATTATTGGCCTACCTAGATAGTGGAGGAAAATCTCCCTACCTGCTAATTTGCGATTTGAATTCTATCTGCAACCTTAATTCCCCTTTTTCATGTGTGCCCACATGCACAGGCTCTGATGATCAGGACATAAATACCTTTATGGAGCAACATTATGCCAACTGCAACTATATAAAAAATATTTAATTAAATAAAATGTGGAGCCACAGATGAATGAGCAAAATGAAACCATCACTAAAGGTCAGACAGGACTTTAAAATTAAGGGAGCATCAACAAAGATATGGTTCTTTACAAAAGTAAACCATGTTAACAAACTTTAGCTAGAGTAAGAAAAAAGAAGAGTCAAATAAAATCAGAGCTAAAAGAGAAGACATTACAACAGATGCTGCAGAAATTCAAAGGTACATTACAGATTTTTGTAAACAACTATACATCAACAGATTTGGTAACCCAGGAGAAATGGGCAACTCTGGATGCTTATACCTTACCAAAATGGAATCATGAAGAAAAAAACATGAACAGACAAATAATAAGGTTTAATCAGCAATAAAAATTCTTCCATCAAAGAAAAACCCAGAACCAGAAGGGGCATAATGTAGCTTTGGATATATATTTCACTGCTGAGTTCTACCAAGCATTTAAAGAATTATCAATTGTTCTCAAATTATTCGAAGAAATTGGAGAGGAGGAGATTCTTCCAAACACTCCTCCAAAGCCAGAATTACCTTGATATGAGAACTAGACAAAAGTATAACAGAAGTAAAAGGAAACAATAGACCAATATTCTTCATGAACAGAACAGAGATGGTACAAAAGCCTTCCACAAAATACTGTCAAATAAATACAAAGGCACCTTAAAATATTATTTACCACAATAACAAGTGACTTATAACAGGGATGCAAGGCTAGTTCTGCATATACAAATTAACAAATGTAACACAATGTATCAACAGAATAAGGGCAAAAAACATATGATTACCTCAATAGAATAAAGGGCATTTGATAAAATTTAACATCCCTTTGTGAAATGCTGAACAAATTAGGTATAGGTGGAAAGTAGCTCAACATAATAAAGGTAACATGTAATAAGCCAACAGTTTACACTATACTGAATGGGAAAAGGCTGAAAGCCTTCTCTCTAATCTGGAACCAGATAAAAATGCCCATTTTATCACATTTATTCAACATACTGCTGGAAGTCCTAGAAAGAGCAATCAGGCAAGATAAAGAAACAAAAGATATCCAAAACAAGTCAAATCATCACAGTTTGTTGATGTTGTAATCATATATATCAAAAACCCGAGACTCCATCCAAAATCTATTAGAACTAATAAATGCATTTAGTAAAGCTGCAAAATTTGAAATCAACATATAGAACTCAATAGCACCGCTATATGACAAATTTATCTCTGAACTTAATGTAATTCCTAGTTTTTGTAGAATTTAGCAGGCTAATCCTTACATTTGTGTAAAGAGTGAATAACTAAGAAAACAGATACCTCTGAAACAGTAGGATAAGGTGTGAGTACCTGCCTTGTAGTTATTCAGATATACTGTAAAGTTGTTATAACTTAGTGTGGTATAGTGCAGTAAAGGCAGATTCTCCAGTGGAACAATAGATAACCCAGAATCAGGCCTGTGTTTATTTGAGCATTTATTAGATGGTGTAGGGAGGAAATTTAACAACTGTAGGAAGGAAGGATATTCAATAAACAGTGCTCAGACAATTGGTCATCACGTGGAACAAATAAAATTACAATCTTACAACACACATGTAAAAATCATTTCCAGATAGATTAAGGTTTTAATAGTGAAAACTAAACTTAAAACTCTAAGGAGAAAAATAGAGAAACATCATTATGGGGAAAAATCTAATCTCAGAGTAGTGAGGATTTTTCAATGAATATGAAAAAAACTATTATCACAGAGATAAGGACTGATAATTCACACTACAGTAAAAATTAAGAATTTAAAAGACACTATAAATAAATCATAAGAATAAACCTCATCTAGAAGAATGCATTTAAACAACACATTCCAAAAATATAGTCAATGAGCAGAATATATGAAGGATTCCTACAAATCAAGAAAAGAAGAGTGGTGTCATAGGAAGAAATAAGAAGAAAATATCTACAGGCATTTCCAAAAAGAAGTAACATGAATGAGTGCTATGGTCTGGACATGTGGTGTCCCCTGAAAGCCCACATAAAGACAATGTAAGAAGGTTTGATGGAGAAATGATTGGATTATAGCCTTAGCCTTATCACTGGGTTGATACCATCAGTGGTGGGGTGTGGCTGAAGGAAGTGGGAATTAGGGTGTGGCTTTGGGTATACATTTGTATCTGGAGAGTGGAGTCTCTCTGCTTCTTGGTCACCATGATATAAGCTGCTTCCCTCTGCCACACACTCAGTCATGATGTTTGGACTCATCTGGAGCCCAGGGAAATGAAGCCAGTCTTCTATGGTCTAAGACCTCTGAAACCATGAGCCCTCAAATAAACCTTTCCTCCTGAACAGTTGTTCTGGTCAGATCCTTTAATCACAGCAACAAAAAAAAAGCTGAAAAACAACTAGTTTATGAAAAAGTATCCAACTTCATCAATAATCAGGGTTATGCAAATTTGAATATAGTGAGATTCTGTTTTATTCTCCTAGATTAGCAAAAATAAAGACTTAATAATAAATATTAGTAAAGCTGTCTAGCCATGGATTTAGAAAAAGTAATTAACATTACAAACATGCACAAACACAAATTATAAAATATATATATATATAAATGTCCTAGGAAACTTACCTTTTAAGATAATATAAAAATATTAAAAAGGTAAATGTTTTAAAGGTAATTTTTAGCTTTTAAGTGGAAAAGTTGAAGACCTGAGATTTAAAGTCTTAGGTCACTGAATCAGAGAGTTAATTCTAAGTCTGTTCAATCAGTAAATTTTTTTTTTTTTTTTTTTTTTTTTTTTTTTTTTTTTTTTTTTTTAAATTTTTTATTGTTGGCTGTTCAAAACATTACATAGTTCTTGATATATCATATTTCACAATTTGATTCAAGTGGGTTATGAGCTCCCATTTTTACCCCATATACAGATTGCAGAATCACGTCAGTTACACATCCATTGATTTACATATTGCCATACTAGTGTCTGTTGTATTCTACTGTCTTTCCTATCCTCTACTATCCCCCCTCCCCTCCCCTCCCCTCCCCTCCCCTCTTCTCTCTCTGCCCCCTTTACTGACATTCGTTTGTCCCCCTTGTATTATTTTTCCCCTTCCCCTCACTTCCTCTTGTATGTACTTTTGTATACCTCTGAGGGTCTCCTTCCATTTCCATGCATTTTCCCTTCTCTCTCCCTTTCCCTCCCACCTCTCATCCCTGTTTAATGTTAATCTTCTTCTCATGCTCTTCGACCCTACTCTGTTCTTAGCTACTCTCCTTATATCAAAGAAGACATTAGACATTTGTTTTTTAGGGATTGGCTAGCTTCACTTAGCATAATCTGCTCTAATGCCATCCATTTCCCTGTAAATTCTATGATTTTGTCATTTTTTAATGCAGAGTAATACTCCATTGTGTATAAATGCCACATTTTTTTTATCCATTCATCCATTGAAGGGCATCTAGGTTGGTTCCACAGTCTAGCTATTGTGAATTGTGCTGCTATGAACATCGATGTAGCAGTGTCCCTGTAGCATGCTCTTTTTAGGTCTTTAGGGAATAGACCGAGAAGGGGAATAGCTGGGTCAAATGGTGGCTCCATTCCCAGCTTTCCAAGAAATCTCCATACTGCTTTCCAAATTGGCTGCACCAATTTGCAGTCCCACCAGCAATGTACAAGTGTACCCTTTTCCCCACATCCTCGCCAGCACTTGTTGTTGTTTGACTTCATAATGGCTGCCAATCTAACTGGAGTGAGATGGTATCTTAGGGTGGTTTTGATTTGCATTTCTCTGACTGCTAGAGATGGTGAGCATTTTTTCATGTACTTGTTGATTGACTGTATGTCCTCCTCTGAGAAGTGTCTGTTCAGGTCCTTGGCCCATTTGTTGATTGGGTTGTTTGTTCTCTTATTGTCTAATTTTTTGAGCTCTTTGTATACTCTGGATATTAGGGCTCTATCTGAGGTGTGAGGAGTAAAGATTTGTTCCCAGGATGTAGGCTCTCTATTTACCTCTCTTATTGTATCTTTTGCTGAGAAAAAACTTTTTAGTTTGAGTAAGTCCCATTTGTTGATTCTAGTTATTAACTTTTGTGCTATGGGTGTCCTGTTGAGGAATTTGGAGCCCGACCCCACAGTATGTAGATCATAGCCAACTTTCTCTTCTATCAGATGGCGTGTCTCTGATTTGATATCAAGCTCCTTGATCCATTTTGAATTAACTTTTGTGCATGGCGAGAGAAAGGGATTCAGTTTCATTTTGTTGCATATGGATTTCCAGTTTTCCCAGCACCATTTGTTGAAGATGCTATCCTTCCTCCATTGCATGCTTTTAGACCCTTTATCAAATATAAGATAGTTGTAGTTTTGTGGATTGGTTTCTGTGTCCTCTATTCTGTACCATTGGTCCACCCGCCTGTTTTGGTACCAGTACCATGCTGTTTTTGTTACTATTGCTCTGTAATATAGTTTGAAGTCTGGTATCGCTATACCGCCTGATTCACACTTCCTGCTTAGCATTGTTTTTGCTATTCTGGGTCTTTTATTTTTCCATATGAATTTCATGATTGCTTTCTCTATTTCTACAAGAAATGCCGTTGGGATTTTGATTGGCATTGCATTAAACCTATAGAGAACTTTTGGTAATATCGCCATTTTGATGATGTTAGTTCTGCCTATCCATGAACAGGGTATATTTTTCCATCTTCTAAGATCTTCTTCTATTTCTCTCTTAAGGGTTCTGTAGTTTTCATTGTATAAGTCTTTCACCTCTTTTGTTAGGTTGATTCCCAAGTATTTTATTTTTTTTGAAGATATTGTGAATGGAGTGGTTGTCCTCATTTCCATTTCAGAGGATTTGTCGCTGATATACAGGAATGCCTTTGATTTATGCGTGTTGATTTTATATCCTGCCACTTTGCTGAATTCATTTATTAGCTCTAATAGTTTCTTTGTAGACCCTTTTGGGTCTGCTAGGTATAGAATCATGTCATCTGCAAATAGTGATAATTTAAGTTCTTCTTTTCCTATTTTGATGCCTTTAATTTCTTTCGTCTGTTTAATTGCTCTGGCCAGTGTTTCGAGAACTATGTTGAACAGAAGTGGTGAGAGAGGGCATCCCTGTCTTGTTCCAGATTTTAGAGGGAATGCCTTCAATTTTTCTCCATTCAGAATGATGCTAGCCTGAGGCTTAGCATAGATTGCTTTTACAATATTGAGGTATGTTCCTGTTATCCCTAGTTTTTCTAGAGTTTTGAACATAAAGGGATGCTGTACTTTGTCGAATGCTTTTTCCGCATCTATCGAGATGATCATATGGTTCTTATTTTTAAGTCTATTGATGTGGTGAATAACATTTATTGATTTCCTTATATTGAACCAGCCTTGCATCCCAGGGATGAATCCTACTTGATCATGGTGCACAATTTTTTTGATGTGCCTTTGTATCCGAGTGGCCAGAATTTTATTGAGGATTTTTGCATCTAGGTTCATTAGAGATATTGGTCTGTAGTTTTCTTTCTTTGAAGTGTCTTTGTCTGGTTTAGGTATCAGGGTGATGTTGGCCTCGTAGAATGAATTTGGAAGTTCTCCCTCTTTTTCTATTTCCCGAAGTAGCTTGAAAAGTATTGGTATTAGTTCCTCTTTAAAGGTTTTGTAAAACTCTGCTGTATACCCATCCGGTCCTGGGCTTTTCTTAGTTGGTAGTCTTTTGATGGTTTCTTCTATTTCCTCAATTGATATTGGTCTGTTTAGGTTGTCTATATCCTCCTGACTCAATCTGGGCAGATCATATGACTTAAGAAATTTATCTATGCCTTCACTATCTTCTAATTTATTGGAGTATAAGGATTCAAAATAATTTTTGATTATCTTCTGTATTTCTGAAGTGTCTGTTGTGATATTGCCTCTTTCATCCCGTATGTTAGTGATTTGAGTTCTCTCTCTTCTTCTCTTCGCTAGCATGGCTAAGGGTCTGTCGATTTTGTTTATTTTTTCAAAGAACCAACTTTTAGTTTTGTCAATTTTTTCAATTGTTTCTTTTGTTTCGATTTCATTGATTTCAGCTCTGATTTTAATTATTTCTTGCCTTCTACTTCTTTTGCTGTTGTTTTGCTCTTCTTTTTCTAGGATTTTGAGATGAAGTATGAGATCATTTATTTGTTGGTTTTTTCTTTTTTTAAGGAATGAACTCCAAGCAATGAATTTTCCTCTTAGAACTGCTTTCAATGTGTCCCATAGATTCCGATATGTTGTGTCTGTGTTTTCATTAATCTCTAAGAATTTTTTAATTTCCTCCTTGATGTCTTCTATAACCCATTGATCATTCAGTAACCTATTGTTCATTCTCCAAGTGGTATATTCTTTTTCCTTCCTTCTTTTATCGTTGATTTTCAGTTCCATTCCATTATGATCAGATAGGATGCATGGTATTATCTCTACTCCTTTGTATTGTCTAAGAGTTTCCCTGTGACATAATATATGATCTATTTTTGAGAAGGATCCATGTGCTGCTGAGAAAAAAGTGTAACTGTTTGATGTTGGGTGGTATATTCTATATATGTCAATTAAGTCTAGGTTATTAATTGTGTTATTGAGTTCTATAGTTTCCTTATTCAACTTTTGTTTGGAAGATCTGTCCAGTGGTGAGAGAGGTGTGTTGAAGTCTCCCATGATTATTGTATGGTGGTCTATTAGACTCTTGAACTTGAGAAGAGTTTGTTTGATGAACATAGCTGCACCATTGTTTGGGGCATATATATTTATGATTGTTATGTCTTGTTGGTGTATGGTTCCCTTGAGCAGTATGTAGTGTCCCTCTTTATCCCTTTTGATTAACTTTGGCTTAAAATCTATTTTATTTGATATGAGTATGGATACTCCTGCTTGTTTCCGAAGTCCATATGAGTGATATGATTTTTCCCAACCTTTCACCTTCAGCCTATGTATGTCTTTTCCTATCAAATGCGTCTCCTGTAGGCAGCATATTGTTGGGTCTTGTTTTGTGATCCATTCTACTAGCCTGTGTCTCTTAATTGGTGAGTTTAAGCCATTAACATTTAGGGTTATTATTGAGATATGGGTTGTTCTTCCAGCCATATTTGTTTATTTATGTTACTAAACATGGTTTGTTTTCCACTTTGATTATTTTCCCCCCTTTAGTGTCCTACCTCCCACTGTTGGTTTTCATTGTTATTTTCCATTTCCTCTTCCTGTAATGTTTTGCCAAGGATGTTTTGAAGAGATGGTTTTCTAGCTGCAAATTCTTTTAACTTTTGTTTATCGTGGAAGGTTTTAATTTCATCTTCCATCCTGAAGCTTAATTTCGCTGGAAACACAATTCTTGGTTGGAACCCATTTTCTTTCAGTGTTTGAAATATGTTATTCCAGGATCTTCTAGCTTTCAGAGTCTGTGTTGAAAGATCAGCTGTTATCCTGATTGGCTTACCCCTAAATGTGATCTGCTTCCTTTCTCTTGTAGCTTTTAAAATTCTCTCCTTGTTCTGTATGTTGGGCATCTTCATTATAATGTGTCTAGGTGTGGGTCTCTTATGATTTTGCACATTCGGCGTCCTGTAGGCTTCTAGGATTTGGGGTTCTGTCTCATTCTTCAAATCTGGGAAGTTTTCTCGAATTATTTCATTGAATAGATTGCTCATTCCTTTGGTTTGAAACTCTGTTCCTTCCTGTATCCCAATGACTCTTAAATTTGGTCTCTTGATGTTATCCCATATTTCTTGGATGTTCTGCTCATGGTTTCTTAACAGTCTTGCTGAGCTGTCTATGTTCTTTTCAAGTTGATATACTTTATCTTCATTGTCTGATGTTCTGTCTTCTAAGTGTTCTACTCTGCTGGTAGTATTCTCAATTGAGTTTTTAAGTTGGCTTATTGCTTCCTGCATTTCTAGGATTTCTGTTTGTTTGTTTTTTATAACCTCTATTTCCCTGTATAGTTGATCTTTTGCTTCTTGGATTTGTTTATGTAATTCATTGTTGAAGTGATCTTTCATTGTCTGATTTTGCTGTCTGATGTCTTCCTTGAGACTCCAGATCATCTGAAGCATGTATATCCTGAATTCTTTATCTGACATTCCATCAGCTGCAGCTATTACCTCTTCTAAAGTTGAGTTGACCTGCAATGCTTGTGGTCCTTTCTTTCCTTGTCTCTTCATACTGTTCGCGTTCCTTTCTTCTTGGTGAAACTGTTGTGCTATTGAATTTTCCCCCTATATATTTATATTGGTCTTGTATAGTTGCAAAGTCTCCCTTGCAGGCACGGGCGGCGGCTCTGCCCCTCCGCCAATTGGGGCAATGTGCCTACCACGCCGGCAGGCCGCTGGGCCTGCTCTGCCAGTCGGTAGCAGGTCCGCCGTCCTTGCAGGCGCGGGCGGCGGCTCTGTCCCTCTGCGGGCCGCTAGGCTTGTTCTGTCGGTGGTCGCAGTTCTGCCTACTTTGCAGGCGCAGGCAGCGGCACTGCCCCTCTGCAGGCCTCTGGGGCTGTACTGCCAGTGGGTCCCAGGTCCGCCTACTTTGCAGGCGTGTGGGGGGGGGGCGGCTCTACCCTTCCTCAGGCCACTGGGCCTGTTCTGTCTCTCGGTTGCAGGTCTGACCTGTTCTGATGGTGGTCTCAGTTCCGACTACCTTGCAGGCGCGGGGGGGAGGGGGCGGCTCTGCCTCCCAGCAGGCCGCTGCTCCTCTTCTGCCGGTGGGTCGCAGGCCCGCCTACCTTGCAGGAGTGATTGGAAGCTCTGTCCCGCCCTGGGCCACTGGGCCTTTTCTGTCGGTGGTCACCCTTCCCCTACCTGGCAGGCGAGGGGGGTGGGGGGCGGCTCTGCCCCTCAGCAGGCTGCTGGGCCTGCTCTGTCTTTGGTCCCAGTTCCCTCTACTATGCCGGCGCAGGGGGAGGGGGCGGCTCAGCCTCTCAGCAGGCGACTGCTCCTCTTCTGCCGGTGGGTCGCAGGCCCGCCTACCTTGCAGGAGTGATTGGAAGCTCTGTCCCGCCCTGGGCCACTGGGCCTTTTCTGTCGGTGGTCACCCTTCCCCTACCTGGCAGGCGAGGGGGGTGGGGGGCGGCTCTGCCCCTCAGCAGGCCGCTGGGCCTGCTCTGTCTTTGGTCCCAGTTCCCTCTACTATGCCGGCGCAGGGGGAGGGGGCGGCTCAGCCTCTCAGCAGGCGACTGCTCCTCTTCTGCCGGTGGGTCGCAGGCCCGCCTACCTTGCAGGAGTGATTGGAAGCTCTGTCCCGCCCTGGGCCACTGGGCCTTTTCTGTTGGTGGTCACCCTTCCCCTACCTGGCAGGCGAGGGGGGTGGGGGGCGGCTCTGCCCCTCAGCAGGCCGCTGGGCCTGCTCTGTCTTTGGTCCCAGTTCCCTCTACTATGCCGGCGCAGGGGGAGGGGGCGGCTCAGCCTCTCAGCAGGCGACTGCTCCTCTTCTGCCGGTGGGTCGCAGGCCCGCCTACCTTGCAGGAGTGATTGGAAGCTCTGTCCCGCCCTGGGCCACTGGGCCTTTTCTGTCGGTGGTCACCCTTCCCCTACCTGGCAGGCGAGGGGGGTGGGGGGCGGCTCTGCCCCTCAGCAGGCCGCTGGGCCTGCTCTGTCTTTGGTCCCAGTTCCCTCTACTATCAGTAAATTTTAGTAATGACTTGAACAGAGCTCAGGGACACTTATCCTATCACATCTCTCCTTCATCCAAAAATTGTTTAGATTACAGAGTCTAGTAGTTGGCTTGTGCCCTGTATAGATGAACATGTATTACCAAATCCTTTTCTCATTCTTTCTTCTTGTATAACTCCTTCACCCTATTTCTGTTTAGGAAGCATATCCGTGAGCCTTTTGCAGGGTTTTTGTGGTTGTTGTTATTTTAGTTTGGGATAAATAGCAGAGAAAGTTGTCTATTATCTGATACCCTGTATGTTTTACCTACTGTGAAAAACATTTGCTTTTTTCTCCTGCTTTGTTGAAGTATAAATGACATATATATATATATATATATATATATATATATATATATATATATATATATATATAGTGTATAACATGATGATTCACTCTCTATATACATTGTGAAATGATCACCATAATCAAGTTCATTAACACCTCCATCATCCCACATATTTATTGCATGTGAGTGTAAGAAAGCTTAAGATCTGCACTCTTAGCCAATTTCAAGTATACAATCTCATTCAGTATTATTACCAAGCTGTAAATTAGCTCCTCAGAATGTAATAATTTTATAGCTGAAATTATAAATTTCACTTGCCTAAGGCTTCCTAATTTAGCTAGAATCTGAGTGGAGCAAGTGGTCATCTTAAGATTCTAAAAAATATTGTCTCCTTGAAATCCTATCACAATAATCATTCCTCAGAATTTTCAAGGATATTCTGCTCATAATCTTGAGCATAATCCAATATGTTACTGAAAATTATACAATTTAAGTTACCAACCAACATCTTTTCCTCACCACTTAATACCAGATCAGAGAGTTGAGCCCCTGAGCTCCAGAGAGGCCAAGAGAACAGGGGCCAAATAGATTGGACAGACAGGGATGCTACCAAAGTCTAATGTTACTACCCAAGAATTTGTGAAAGTTCTCAAAGCTTTCATTCCAAGAAAAATTATTACATATCCTCTGGTTATAACTGTAAAATCAAAAGAGTATATTCTAAAACTACCTTAGAAAGTTATACATGTAGATTAGGGGGAAAAGATAAGGTTTCTAGGGGGCAAATTATAAGAACAAAATATATAACGGTTTCTGAAAAAAAAAATCTAAGAATTTCACAGGAAGGGTTCAGGAATCTTATGGGGGGGCAATATTGGAATCAGAAAATTTCAGAGTAGTACCCTATTGAAAACTTCTCCAAATCAATTAATTGCTTTGAATTGCTTATAAACTTGAGGAGAGAAATTGTACACTATCTCATCTAAAGACCCACTATGAAGATAACAGTAAAAATTTTAAAGGGAACATTTATCCAAAATATTATTCTTTGGTAGTAAAAAACAATTGTGATGACAGAAGACCTAAGTTATAAACTTAAAGGTTAAGTGCATTGATGTTTTAAAAACTGCATCTGTATTTATTATTTGAATTTCCTAAATGAATTCCTAAATATATCCTACTATATTAAATAATTATGGTTAGACTAAGGTTTTTCTTTTTCATTTTCAATTACAGGAGAGTCAAATCTTAATTTTAAATAACCGTTCAGTTGATTTTCTTTCTTTTTTTTCTTATTATTTCTTTTTTAACTTTCTAGTTATAGTATCGGTTTTAATTTGGTGGACAAAGGAAAGCTGAAAAAATATAACAAAAAATATATATATATACACATGTACATATATATAACCAAAGGAGTATATATAAAATGTCCTCATTTCTCCTAATTTTAATGAGTTGATCATGAATCAGAGTGCTGGGAACTTGTAACAAAACAAGGTTAAGAAGATCCTGTATAGTCAAATCAACCTTATGACATAGGAAATTAGGATTTCCCAGCATGAGGTCTTAAAATACAGGACATGAACATGAATCAGAATGGAGATGGATATATTATTCCTGAAAAAAAAATAACAACTCCTTTCAGAAGAAGTTCTAAAAGGAAAAGATGATAATAGAATAAGAAAAAATAATGGACACACACATATTCATTCACTCACACTTTTCACAAATACCAATGAACACATGCCATATGCCAGGCAAAAGATTTTAAAAATGCCCCAGGCATGATACCTAACTTTTGTCTCTAGTCTACTGTGTCTAGTGTGTGTAAAAACAGGATACAATGGAAAATATGTTGAAAATGACAGAACAAATTCAGGTTGAAACCCATGTGCCTTGTATATGAATCTAAGTGATCATTTAGTAGTGAGCTATAATTAGTCTTGCAAAAAATGTTAACAAAAATAATGTATCATTTTTTCTGTGTTTAAAATCTAAAAATAATAAAAACTCTATGTTATGAACTTCATATAGGAAAAAAAAATCACCTGACCAGAAAAACATAAGCTGATCCTCCTTACCAAAACAAAGTGAGATGGTCAGACCAAATCCATCTTTGAAGAGACAATTGAGAATTGGCAATGGGTCAGTGGGTAGAGCAAACATCCTAGCTCTGAGGATTTCCAAACCTAACTACATTCAATCCAAGCTTTCTAGACTCTGCTGGTATTTTTGACCATTGGCCAATATGGAAGTGGAAACCAATCATGAAAATGTGGCCTGCGTGTTCTCAAAAGAACCAGGAAGTGTCTCACTTCCACTCTTCTTTCCCTTCACTGAATCTCAACCTCAGCTGGTAAGATTATTCACAATTTTAAAAACTCAAAAATTTAAAGTCTGCTAAATATTCATGAAGCATTTAACTATGTGCAGGAACTACAATGAGCATTTGAAATATGACGGTAAATAAAATGGGCACTTCACCACTTGAATGCTGTCAGTACAGTGTGGAATGTTGTTTGCCAAATATTTATTTAATTCTCTTATGTGGTGTATTATTTGGAGGCTCTAAAAGAAGCATAACATGATTTCTGTATTCCAGGAGTTAAAGATATAAGTACATACCCATGAAATTTGAAAATATCAGACAGTGTATAATTAGTAGCCAAACTAAATACTATCAAGCACCTCAATGTATAATTATATAACAACTGGTCCTTCACCAGTGACAGCTACTGCTACTCAGCATGACATTCCGAGCCCCAACCAGGTAAGGTCTTTTGTCAGACAGGTGGTGTCTTTTTCAGCCATCTGTCCCTGGAGTGTGTGTAACCGAGAGGCAGGGCCCCCTGGAACTTGCAAAGAGAAAGAAAAATCACACTAGAGTGGATAATTGCAAGAGAATCAGAAATTTCCATTGAGAAGTCGAGAGTGGTTCATCTGGCACTGAACCAGTGAAGAAACTGGGTGACTGGCTCAGTTTAAAACATCCACCAACCACACATCAGTGAATAAACAAAGAAACTATAATAATACCAAAAACAAATCTGAGGACAGCCATGCAATTGGTGTGTCTTCTTTCTGATCTCACTCCTGCTCAGATGCTTATTCTGTACGAAAACAAAAATCAGGTCTTGTTTCCTTAAGTCCTAGATTTACTGTTATTTACCGTATTCTCTCTTGATACACTGCCATTACCCTGGTTGAGCTTGCTCAGAGATCCCTTCCAGGGCTCTCTCTCAGGGAGAGCTCTTCCTTGCGCCTGTCAAAATTATGTTAATCTGCCTGTGCTAAAATCCAGTTCTGATTTTACATATTGGCAAACAATTAACTCTGGATCTATTGATTAAGGACATGCTTTGTCACATGACATGACTGCATAAAATTATTAGATCATTTTACCTCCTGACCCAAGTGAGTTATTTTTTTTTTCACTTTATTCAGCTAACAGTTGATTTCATTGCTCATGAGAACAGCTCTCTTCTCACAGAAAATGTGGCCTGAAGCTGAAGGTAAAGAAACTCACTTAAATGTTCGAAATGACAACACAATAATAAACCTTTCAGTAATAAGCAATTAGTTATTCCTGCTACTGCCTACTTCTCCATTCCATTTCCCCCACATATAAAAGGCTTCCTCGTCCTTCTGACATTCCAATCAAAACAGGTTGTATTCTGCTAATTACTGGGAGCTCAAAATCCTAATCCTTCACACCTTGGTCATTAGCCAGTCTAATAATAATGTGAGAAAACCAAAGGGCAGGGATGATTGTCCCACTTCCAAGCAGCTGTGCTAACTGTTTTCTAGCCACCTGGGACACTTAGAGTCATCCTCTCTTCATATTTATTGAGAGTTTTATTGACTTTGATTTATTGATATGATCAGTTTGCTCCAACATGACCAAAATAATAACTTTATTTTTCAAGATAAAAAGATGAAGGAATTAAGAACCCAAATCTGTAGATAGATGTCTAAAAGATACTGCATTATAGTTCTAATTAACACACTTGAAAAAAATGAGTTACTTTTCAAGAACTAACCATCACACAATATTTTCTAAGTTTTCATGAACATACAAGCATCATATTCAAATTTTACTTTATCCCGACTCTGCAATCCCAAAGACGGTGCAATAAACAGAACATACAAATTCTGGGATAAAGCATAATGTGCACAATAAGAAAATTAATGCACTTTTTCATTGGTAATTTTTGGAAAATGCCATATATTATATAAAATGTACCTTACTAATTTTTAACAAGAAACAAATCACAGAAAAATCTAATGTAAGGGTTTTTTTTAAAAAAAAAAGAAAAAATAATATTTTGAAACAAAACAAAATAAAAACTGCTTTATCTTCCAAAGCCAGAAGTGTAGAGTTAGCAGCATAGTGGCTGACCCCAGTTTTCAGTATATTCTCCGTTCTAAGGACATTGACAGGAAATGGTCAGCTTGGAGATACAATGAAAGGAAACCCAGCAGTGAAGGTTTCACTGATAACATGTGATTTGAAGTCAGTGAACAGACCAAACGGTCATTCACTTGCTTCGGCAAAAGTGTATAATAATCCAAAGGCTCCATTAATATCTGTCACAAAAGCACATGGAAGATGGTGACAGTGGAGGCAAAGCAGCACATTTTAATACAGATAGGTGAGTTGTAATAGCTAGATCACTATAAGCTATTATTTCACATCCTCTATTAATCTAATATGCATTGGTATCCATTTATGCATTTTATCCTAAAAATTAATATATTTTCCGATACAAGATGGCTAATTTTTAAAGTAAACCCCTTTAACCATAAAGCATTGAAAACCCACAGCACAACCTTATTCTTTCTCATCTTTTAAGAATTGTCTCCTCCTATCACTCCACCTTTATCTTTAGAGAAAAAGTTGTTCTTAGTAGACAGAATTACCAAATAATGATATTTTATTTTTACCACTTTGGGTAGAAAGAACTCTTTCCATGATATTATACCTCAATTATGTTTTCTTGAATTGACTATGCCCTATGATCAATCACTTAATTTTCATAATATCAAAATCTATACTGAAGGAACATAGTTCAGTGGTAAAGCACTTGCTTACCATGCATGCATGAGACCATGGAATCAATCCCCACTACCACAAGGAAAAAAAAAAAAAGAATAAACAAGAACTAAACTGAACTATTTAGAAAGTAATTGGAATTTGCTTAGTGGTCAGTGCTCTTTTTCATGTGCTATGCACTGTTTGGGCTCCCCCAAGAAGACATACCATTTTCTTTTCATTGTTTTTTTTTTTTTTTTAATTACCTTCTTTTCATCAGACTGTCAGGTGATATAAGTTTAAATTAATATGCTTCCAATGGGTTACCCTTTTCAACATTTGTAGTTTGTTTCTTTAATCTTAGAAAATGAATATGTAAATCTTTCAATTGTAGAGAAAGTGAGAGAAAGTGGATGCTGTGGAAATTTGAGGACTTGCATTAAGTATCTGTTAGTTCTCTCTAACAGATTTTTGTTATTTGAACATTTTCTTTGCAGATTTCCCCATTTTTAATTCATTTTAATACTTAAGTGTGAAATACATTTGATTTTAATTAAAGTTTTTCCATGTTGTGAATTATAGCAAGAAGAGATATCTAATAGAAATATGAGTCACATATATAATTGTAAATTTTCTAAAAAACTGAAAAAGAAAAAAGAAACAGGTGTAATCAATTTTAATAGTGGGGTTTCTTTAATCCAATCCATCCAAAATATTATTATTTAACATATAAAATATGGAGGTTTTTTTCATGTTTTTTAGTAAGACTTTGAGACATCTTATATATAGAGTATACCTCAATTTGACGTAGACACCTTTCAAACTGCCCAGTAGTCATATAGATGGCTAGTGACTACTATATTGAACTGAACAAGGAGAGGACTTTTAAAAGTTTTTCAACTTAAGATCTCTATAGATCTAATCAACAGACTTTTTAAAAGTTATTAGGGATTTTATGGAAAGTCACTTTATTTAAACAGGCTTTGTTGACCTATGTTTTGCTCACTTGGGATACCAGATAGTTCATTCTGCTGGTAAATCATAATTTCCCAAATTAATATTGTTATATAGACATAATAAAAACTGAAGTTGTTCCTCAAGTCAGCAGTTTGTGAGAATGTCAAAAATATTTATGCAGAATGGATAAGGTTATGTTTTGTTAACGTTAAACATGATTGACATATTTATACTCAATTAATTTTTTTAACAAATCTTTATCATTCATTTCTCATGTAACAGGCTAAGTGTAGAGAGATAAAGAGGTGCAAAATCAGTCATTTCTGCCCTCAGGCCGTATGCATTTTAGTGAGCAAGAGAGACTGAATGAAAAAATCCTGTGAATAAATGTGAAATCACAACGGTGAGAAGAGTTGCAAAGGAGTAAACTGTCTCTGGACATAAAATAAGGAGATCTGACCTAGAAAGCAAGGTCAGAAAGAGCTTCCTTGAGGAAGTAGTGCTACAGCTGAGATCTAAGGGATGAATAAATCTAACCAGGCAGAGAGGAACTGGGAAAGATATACTGTCCAGATTGGTATAGATCTTTTGTTTTATTTCTAAAAACTGGAGGGGCTGGGGTCATGCATTTTTTCTGAGAGTCTCTCATGAACGCTGCTCTGTCTTTTCCTGCAATTTAAGTGTCATACTGCTCTTGCCTCTGTTTAGGCAGGTAGTACACTTCAGGACTCTTTTGAATGTGCACCTTTTCTTTTCTTTATAATACAATATATGAAATACATATAAATGGACATTTCTATATAGTTAATTCACCAACTGGTTAAAAGCACTTTTGCAGTATATTAAAATATTTTAAGATAAATAGCTCTAATGGATTCATTAAAAAAGCAATTCTGTAAATAAAATCATCAAGGGACAAAAACAGATAAATGACAGAAGATACACAAGTGACAAAAGCACATGAAGCTGTTACTAAAAAATAAATAAATAAATAAATAAGATTTGTTTAGCTTGTTTGATTGACAAAGCTGTTAAAGACACATGGTTTGCCTCCACAGAAGCGGCCTTCTGAAATACCTCCTGGAGGAAGCGAAATCTGGAAGGCAATTAGTCAATATGCACTAAAAGACAGACTAAGCACCCTCAACCCAGCAATTCAATTTTGAAATTTATCTTGAGGAACTCATCAGACAAGGGACAAATGGATATGTTTGGGGTTATAACAGTTATTAAATGGAATCCATCTAAATGTCCTACAAAGAGAATGATTTTAAAAATTGATATGTTAATGCAAATAAATGTATTCCAAAGTATGTATATATATATATATATATATATATATATATATTTATATATATATATATATATATATCTCCCAGATATCCCATGATATACATGTATATTTATTCAGAGAAAAATATTCACAGTATTCTGATAAATGAGACATAAAACAGTGGGAAGCCATACCACAATATGATCCCACTCTTTGTAAAAGCAGAGTGTATGCATATTGTTGTACTGAAAAAAAAATCTAGAAAACACAGCAAGAGTTTTAACATGCAATGGTACCATTATCAGATATATAATTTATGTTTTTATTTATCTAAATATTCTGTTTTTATATAAATTTTCTCCTATACTTAATGACATTCTTTTTATAATAGTATTTTCTCATTAAGAAAAATTGAAAAAAAAGTTGTAAAAAAGAAAAAGAAAAAAATTATTCATTTTATTGAAGCATTTCCTTTCAATCGTCTTTAAGTATAACTGAGTTTCTTAAAACATAGTTTTGATCATATTTAATTGGGCTTCTAAGGCTAGTACTAAACCTTGCCTGAGGGGAAAGCTTTTATGGAGGATTTTCTAGTATTCAATTACAGGGTATTTCCATAATAGAAGAATAACAGTTTATAATTAGATTGACTAAATTTAAGCTTCATCCATACCCCTGTGAAAGGGGATACCACCTCTCCTCTTTCTTGGAGACTTCTATTCAGTCAGATGTGGTTTTTCGAAGTTGATGACTTTCCTTAGGAATTTTGGCTAAACTGGGTGAAATGTATATAAATAATCACACAAGACAGTGCTGCAAATACCCAGAAGGCTTAAAGAATAGTTAGCCTTAAGACTAAGGTTATTAGTACTTTTATTAAAGAATCACTGTAATAGTAACAGTGGTTAAGAAGATGATAGTTCTGGAGCCCAACTCCCTGGGTTCAAATTTTAGTTCTACTACTTTCTAGCAATGCAACTTAAGGTTGGTTACAGAACTTTTTGTACCTTAATTTCCTCTTCAGTCAAACTGGAAAAATAAAAGTATCTATCTACCTCATAAATTGTTGAAAGAAGTAAATGAGTGAATATAGGTAAAATAAATGGTGCTTGGCACAAAATACAAATACCTGGTAGATGCTGGTTTATATCACTATTCAGTGAGTGTATTTATTTGGAAGTGACGCCAAAGGCACAATGGTTGAAGGGTGTGGAATTTGGGGATTTCAATAGTACAGTTTGCTGAACACATCTAGGCTCTTCATGGTAGAAAGCATTCTGCATATATTATCTTACTAATCCTTACAGTAATGCTTTAAAGTGAGTATTGCTTTTATTTATAAGATCACAAAACTGGGTTTCCTTCAGGTGAGTAACTTCCCAGTGTTGCACAAAGTTGAAAGGAAGATAGGAATGACTGAGAGGAGAGGTTTTCTTCTCTAATTTGTTAGGAGTGTTTTCTGGATTAGGAAAACCAAAAAAAAAAAAAAAAAGGCAGGGAATGAGATGTCACTTTTCTTTTTCATAATTTCCCCCTTCTTTCTGCTCCAGAGATTTCTCTTCATTAATTTGACATAATTTATGGGGCTCCTTCCAAGGCCAGGCAATGGCCAGTGAACTGGAGCTACTGCATCCTCAGAGTCTATGTCCTAGACAGAGAGACAGAACAGTTGAGAGTTGGCAGCTGGGAAGCCAGATTCTCTGTCCTCCAAATCACTGACTGTACTTGGCTTTGCTATAGTGTGGCAGGGACTCAGCAAACAGTAGGATCCAAGACAGTACAAACAGAGACAGCCTGGGTGATGGTGACAATAAGCAGGAGGCCTCGCCAGCCAGCAATGTCATGTGTGGGCAAAGCCCCATTGGCCTATGAAGAATTGGGTACGTGGTCAGTTACCTCTCCCCAACCAGTCCAGGTACCTGTTCTCCGAAGCATTCGCCCTGGCACAGCTTGCTCTCCACAGCCCATCACAAGCTCCTGCTTAGTCCTCTAGCACCATGGGGGTTGCACTGTTGATTTTCCAATGGACTCTTAATTTTCTGGAAGCTGTAGGACCTGATGAGGCAGAAGGTGAGCATCGCCTGACAGGATCTCCCCAAT
Organism: Marmota flaviventris; assembly: GCF_047511675.1. Classification (NCBI taxonomy): domain Eukaryota; kingdom Metazoa; phylum Chordata; class Mammalia; order Rodentia; family Sciuridae; genus Marmota; species Marmota flaviventris. The sequence continues at coordinate 159,543,106 of NC_092500.1, forward strand.
GTAGGAGTGCAAGTAGGGGCTGGATGTTTCTTTGTCTGCTGGTTCCCAGTTACACTCTGTCAAGATAGGGCCCCAGAGGGAGAATGGAACACTAGAGGAAAAGAAAGGGACTTGCTCCTTCCAGTCGTGACCTCTGCTTCCACACCTGAACATCACTCTAGAGATGTTTGCTCACCCAGCAAGCTACGGTGCCCTCCCACAGCAGCAGGGGAACCCAGCTGGCAGTTATTCCAGCTTTTATAGAATCCGCTTCATCAGGCTTCACCTCGGAAACACCTGCCTCTGGGCTTCAGGTTCACCGGGCTCCTCGCCCAGGTGGTAAGTTTGCAGACGAGCCTTTTTCTATGTTTCCTGAGCCCCAAGAGTGATAGCTGCTTCCATCAGTTGGTACCTTTGGGTACCTGAGAGTTCTTTCCTTATCTTTTCTTACCTGATCAGTTACTGAGTTAGCAGTGCTATATTTTAGTAAGTAAATATACAGTTACTTGGGTTGTAGTCTGGCATGCAATCTCTAGTCTTGTCCCTGAGTGATGGGCCATCGAGGAGTGTGCCAGGTCCATGTCCTCTGACAACTGGGATGCCTTTGAGATGGAGGTAGAAGTAATGGGGTGGGATGTGTGGGGGAAAAATGGTTTGTAATAATACATTTGAAAACAATTTACCATAAACAAACGTCTGATCGTGTATTAAAAAAAAAGAACAATAAGATGTTGTAAGCTTTTTTGAATTTTTAGAATTTACCTTAAAATCTTTTGGTAAAATCTGCAAAAGCAATCACCAAACACTTGTGAAATAAGGAAAAGAGAAACTACCTGCTTTGCCAGATAGGATATGTAAGCAGTCAGTAAATGTGAAGAAACATAGAAGTATTGGCTCCAATCCAAACAGATGGATCACATGAAGCCAGAGTTAAATCATGAGAGCTAAAAAGTAGTAGTGAAAGTAATTCTGAGATTCAAAGTATATTCCTTTATGTTTCAGCAGCACATTATTTCAAGAAAATTCCTTTATAACATATTTTTTGATAATCCTACAATTAGATGTAGAGAATTGTTTTTCACCAGAGGAGTATTTTTATAAAGATTAGATAATTAATACTAGTCCATTTTAAGTAGAGTCTGTGAAAATACAGCATATTTGGTCTCATAGGACTGCATGCTGTGCTATGAGAACAGCAGGGAAGTTTTATAAAAAGTAACCTCACTCTCAGATAGATAGATATATATGGTTTGGTTTCACTAACATCAACCTGTACTCCAGCTGTTTGTGCATATTTTTGTGTGACTCTGCATTTTCCTTGGAGATTAAGATGGGCTCAAAAAGAAATCACCCTTTCCAAAATAGGCAATTTGCTTTTCAATATGTTGCATAACAGATGCTCCAAAGGAAGTGAGGGAGAGAAGCGTGAGCCGGAGGAAAAGACAATCCTGCAAAGTCATAGAACCCCAGATCTGCAGGGGAGAAGCTGAAGGTAGGAAATGATATACATGCATTTACATTCATATTATTTGAAGAAGGACAGCAATTTATAGGTTGTAAAAAAAAATAATAAGCCAGCATTGTCTAGAGAATTACCAAAACCCTTCCCTTCGATTTAGCTTGAACCATTACACACACACACACACACACACACACACACACTCATTTACTCTCTATGGCTATTTATCCAGTTTCAGTGTATAGAATGCCAAATTTTACATAATTGATAAATCTGGGTGCTCATTTTTGCACTGAATCTGAAGGTTTTCATTACATTTTTTAGATTCCACTGATATGTTATTAGAGTTGCTTTATATACTTCTCTCTGTATCTGATTTTTAAATTAATTCTATGAAGCAATTTCAGTACCTATTTTGTGCAAGCCTTCTGTTGGACAAAAAGTGAATGAAACCTGACTTCCAGGCCAAGTTCAGCAAGAGAAGGCCCTCTCACCCACCCACCAGCATGGCACAAGCAAATCTCCAAGGATTTGCTTGCTCAGAATAAAGAGAAACACTTAAGCATGAGGAATTGTTGCCTGAATTCCTATTGTATCTTGTCCTCCCCTCAGACTAGATCAATCTGTTCATTCCTAAAAGTATGCTGCTTTTACAGAGTAGAGAAACAAGGTTTGTTTGGGAGGGGGGAAAAGACAGGGAACATAATTCTCTATTGTGGAACCAAGACAAGAATTGGTAGAAATTTTATTAAAAATTATTCCCTTTAGACCTCTAGACTACTGTGCCAAATATAAAATAAATCTTCAAATTTTGTGACTTACATCCCTTTTGTTTTTAAAATGATTGCTTAAGTGAGATTTTATTATGCTTTATTCCTAAGGAATTTCACAAAGAAATACATATTCAATTTACAATAAACTACTCTGAAATAAAAACCTAGAATTTAACACAGGTGCCAGTTCACAGGCTGCATTTCAAAGCTGTAACTTTTATGTTAAATAATATATTTTCCCTTCCTGTGTTGACTTAAGAAAGGCCAAATTAAGAATGATCCTCTTGTTTTTTATGGTGTGAAGGATCAAAGTAGGTAATAAGAGAATTTGCAGAAATGTACAAATATGATAATGAAAAATCACAAGTGCAAAACTGTTAGTAAAGATCCTACCTTTTGGAAACTTTACTATTAAATGATTAAAGGAACTCCAAATGAGTAAATTTTAGCTATGTAAGTCAGTTTTAGATACAAAGCCATGATTGAAAGGAAGAAGTAGAAATGTAACTATAAATAAGACAGGACTCTTGTTCTCTAGCTCCTTACAGTACAGTCTAATTAGATTATTTAAATCAGTATAGCAGCAGCATTGAATGTGGATCATCAGCGGAAGAATGGATGAAGAGACAGCAGAAAGTAGACTCCTGGTTGTTTCCAGGTGAGAGTTGACTAGGACTGTTGTTATGTTAGTGGATATTTATTAATAAAAAATATTTATTCAATGTCAGTTACAGGTTAGGCACTGTTCTTTTCACTGAGGATTCAGCTGTGGGCAAAACAAAGAAAGTTCTCCACCCCATGAAGCTCACATGTTACTGGAAAAGACGTACAATAAGATAAATATGTAAGATATAGGGTATATCATAGAGTGATAGTGCATATAGGAAAAGAAAGCAGGGAAGGAGTTGACATTGTAGTTGGAAAGTCCAGGGAAGGTCTCACTGTGAGAGCAATACCTGAGTGGAAGAGAATGAGGGAGTTAGTCATGAAGATCTCAGGGAAGTGCATTCCAGGCACAGTGAACATGACCAGTGTGTTCAGGAAAGAACTAGGAGTCCATAGGGCTAGAACCATAGGAGTAGGAAATGAACTGGAAAGGTTCAAGGGGTTAGATTATGTAGAAGCTGGGATCATTGTAGGAATTTAGCTTTTAGTCTATGACATGGGAAGCCTGTGTTAGCTATTCATCTATGTCTCTTGATTCTGAAGACATCCTACAGTATTCTCAATGCTGCGGGGGCTGGGACTCTGTAAACTACAATTCCCTGTTAGTCAAAAGACTTCCTGTTAACTTTTATCAATAAAGGCAGTAGAAGAAGATTGGAAGGCAATAGGAAGAGATGAGGGATTTCCCGGTCACTTTGGCTGTTCAGTTGGTGAGTAGCAGCTAATAGCTTCAACCTTGACCTTCTTCAAGGACTTCCAGGCCCAATCCCCCAGTATTTCTTCAAAGATGTGCCAGCAGTCATTAAGGACCTTCTTCTCGGAGGGAAGAATTGGTCTCGGTGTCAATTCTATTGTGTTCTCCCTTTAACCTTCTAGGTCCTGGGAATTTTATTTCACCTATTTCAGCCCTGAGCACCTAGAAATGGACCCTCTCTCCTGGTTTTTAAAATATCTGGTTGCTGCAATGTTCTCTTTTTGTTCTTTCAACCTTCAAACAACCATGTTACCAATTCTCTGTTTGAATACCCTCTGTTCAAATTTCTCAGCGTGCTTTCTGTTTTCCTACTGGTCAGCGAAGCCCTGGGAGTGATGCCAGGAAACCCTCAAAGATGGGATTATGGAATTTTTAGATATGTCCTTGATCTTGAACTTAATGCTTAATTTCTTATTGTAGTAAATGGGATACTGTATTGGCAAAAAAAAAAAAAAATGCAGTACAGCCAGTCAGTATCCATGGAAATTGGTTCTAAGACCTCCTGTGGATACCAAAATTTGAAGATGTCCAATCCCTTGCATAAAATCACACAGAATTTGCATATATCTATGCATATCCTACTGTAACCTTGAAATCCTCTCTAGATTACTTACAATAGCTAATATGCTATAAATGTTGTATATAAATATTTACTTTATTCAGTATGTAAATATTTACTTCATTTTATTGCTTAGGGAATAATGACAGGAAAAGTGTTTGTGCATCGTCAATAGACACAGGTTTGTGTTTTTTTTCCAAATATTTTCTGCCTGTATTTGGTTGAATCTGCAGAGAAGGAGGACCAACTGTATTTATTTAAATTATCACCTGGGATTCCTTGGAATAAAGCGCTTACTGAGACAAGAATCCTAAGGGGCAAAGTGCTGCAGCCGTGAGGACTAGAAGGTAGAATGACTACTTCTGACTGAAATGGAGAGTATACAAAAGCAGGATGACTCAGCTTAACAATCTCAAATTTCTCTTATGATCCTACAATAATTTTTTTTTAAAAAATTTGTATCAGTATATTCACTTTAGCTCATATGTAGCAGGGCAGAAATGGCTGAAAATTAAACTCAACATTTAAGTATTTGGGTCAGTTCTAAAAATTACAATGGAAGGCATATTTACAGACTGTAAATATGCAGACTGTAAATATTTTCACAGTGTCTAAGTGAAAATCAGAACATTGACTGGGAAGGAGCGGGAACATCTGGGTTGATATAAATCGAGATGAAAATCTACCTGAGCCTCCCTTTCAAAGGAGATTCTTATTGTCCTCAAGACTTATTACCAAAATTGTGTCTAGAGCTATATAGCTAGAAAAATTTTAAGTGTATTCCAATATGGACAAGTGAAAAGTCCAGTCCAGGAAGAAACAGGCTATATCCCCCTCCCCCCCGCAAAAAAAAATTGCAATATTTTCTTTCTTTCTTTCTTTCTTTCTTTCTTTCTTTCTTTCTTTCTTTCTTTCTTTCAGGGGAGGGGAATACCAGGCATTGAACCCAAGGGTGCTTAACCACTGAGCCACATCTCCAGCCATTTTTTTTTTTCTTAAGGTCTCTCTAAGTTGCTTAGGGCTTCACTAAGTTTCTGGGGCTGGCTTTGTCCTCATGATCCTCCTGCTTCAGTTACCTGAATCACAGAGATTACAGGCATGTACCACCATTCCAGGCTTATTTTTTCTGAATATAATGGCAAAATCCTAGAAATATAGGTGATTATGGTACATGTAATATAATATATAATAAGGATATTAGGTCAAGGGGTGTGAAAAGTGACATTGTATCAGGCCAAGTTTATCAACATATATTTCTTCCAGATTTTACATAGTAAATTGAGCAGATGAAAGCTGTTCTAACAATATGTTTATTTTATTGGATTCAGTTGTGGCCCTCTTTCAATAAAGTTGGATGAAAATTTTTCTGGTCTAGGGTAAAGAAAAGGATTATGGTTAGAAGAAGGTTAAAGTAGACTATCCTTGTGAAATCGGCCTATCTTTTACCCCAATGCATCTCTTTAGAGACCCCAGAAAACATCCCTTCACTCCTCCATGCACAACGTCTTCAGAGAGCTCTAGGGCAGCTATATAAAGCTAATGATGGCAAAGGGAGACGCTGTCATTGAAAAGGGATTCCTAGCTGGGCCACACAACTGTATGTCCAATGGCTCTCAAGGCTGAGACAGGAGGATCAAAAGTTCAAATCCAGCCTCAGCAAAAGCAAGGTGCTAAGCAACTCAGTGAGACCCTGTCTCTAAATAAAATACAAAATAGCTTGGGGTGTGGCTCAGTGATTGAGTTCAATCCCTGGTACCCAAAAAAAGAAAAAGAAAAGAAAAGGGATTTCTGATTTCAGTGGGTATCATAGGATCACAGAGTAGCAAAAGTCATTCACAACACTAACTTAAAAAAATAAGATTTCTTAATTATTATAAATGCAACGAGGAAGGATTAGTAATCAGAACTGACCTGCAGGAATTTTTGATGCTGGTTGCTTTATTTCTTAGAAATGAAATAGAACAGGAATGATACGCACAGGCAGACTTCTAAAGTATCTCTTAGCCATATAATGGGAAAACTCTGGTCTGATGGGAAGAAATTTGAAATATTAGGTTTCTCACCTACCTCCCGGCCTCAGCCAATTCCCAGACCTGGAATTCTTTGATTAAAAAGGAGACTGGATCCTTTTGAGAAAGGACCTTCCAACACTGCCACAATTATAGCCCATAAAAGTTTTGTAAGCCTTCCTGAAACATGCCTGCACACATTTAATAGAAGACCGTGCGCTGGACAAAATGGATACTAATCCTAGGAACACAAACATTTTGGACCACTGGTTAAACTGGGGAAAAATCTATATCACCAAGGTAATTGAGGGAGAAAGTGTATAATGGGAAAAGGAAAGCTCTGTTCCATTTCTTTTCTTCCTTGCTTATGTATACAGGTAACATATTATAAAGTAGCAGTCCATATAGCATCTCTCTTCAAGACAAGAAATCTGTTTTTCTACACCTTAGCCAAATGAATATGATATGTTTGTGAATTCCATGCCTGATTGTCAACAGACTTTGTTTCCTTCTGCCCTCTCTCTGGAACTCTGCAACTGCCTTGGAGAAGAGCCTGTTGATTACCATCTGGAGAATGAGAAGCCACATGGAACAGGGACAGGTCATCCACCCTAGATCCAGATGCACAAAAATATCCAAAGACAGGTACAGCCATCCCAGTAGCCGAACTGTCTGTACACATGAATCGATCCGTCTAAGACCAAAGAAGTCACTAATTTTGTCATCCTTGATTTTAGCCCCATTCTTCATGTAAAGATCATTGATGTAAATGTGACTAATCAGTAAGAGAAGTTCCCATCATTCAGAAATAGGGCATGGTAAATACTAGGAAATGGAGTCTCCTCTTCATGGAGAAAGTATGCATGACTTCACTTGTGTAAAAGTGAGTTGGACTTTTCTGGGTGGAAGCATGACATCTTAACTGTTGTATGGAAATCAAAATATGTGTAGAGGAGTGTTTATGAGTGCTGAGTAGCCAAAAGATTTTTCAAATTACATTTCTCAGTTACCCTTGCCAACTGGCTTCCCTTTAGGTTCTACCTCCCGATACATGGAAAGAAGGGCAGAAGGGACTTCCTTCCTGTTTTTCCAGTCTTTCCCAATATTGCCCCAGAAACAGCAACTGGATCAGCCTCCATTGTTTGATGACACTTCCAGCATAGTGTGGTGGCACACTCTCTGAGGAATCAACACATTCTGGCAGTGGCTTCTCCCTTAGCAGAGAACCAGCCCTGCAGATCCCTCTTCTCAGCTCCTAGTTCTGCTAACCCTTTGACTTCCCTTGGCCCAGCTATAGCAGCTGCTACTCCCAGCTTTTAATCTCTGTTATCTTTTGCTCTTCCAGGCATCCTACACCCAAGTTAGTTCCCTAAGTTTGAAATATCTAGGGTTGCTTCTATTTTTCTGACTAGACCCGAACTAATACAAAGCCAAACTGGAGGGTTTTGAGGTCTGAAATAATTTGTCTTGCAGTTTGAGACTATCACCCTGTCTGCGGTGCTGTGTTGAAAGAAATGGAAAGGAGACACCAGTTAGGGGACTATTTTGGTAAAAAGACATAAAAGAGAGCTTTGTCCTGGATTGAAGAAGTAGTTAAATTCTGTATATATTTTAAAAATATTGATGATATCTATAGACAGACCAGGTGTGAACTTTGAGGAAAGAGGAAAAGCCAACAGTTATTTCTATGATAATAAGATAGGATCGGAAAGGATAGGATATGAACAGGATAGGAGAGTTTATTGTTATTGCTGGGCGATAATTAAGGTTAGTGATCATGAACTTAAAAGTAAAACCAATTAACATAACTGTGTGTTTATCTACAGACATGGTTCCATGATGGCTTTACTTATTAACATATTCCAAGCTGCTATAACAGACAAATCCTAAAATTGTACTGACCTAATCCAATAAAAATATGTTTCAGTAACATAAAATTTAATAATTAGTGGGACATGGTAGAGGTGTAATCCCAGGTCATACAATCCCATCTCTCAGTGACACTGGCTGGTAGAAGCTCAACCCTTGTTTTCTAAGGCCATATTGGTCATTGATATCCAGTTGGAAATTTGTGGAAAAGAAAAAAAATTGATTTTCAAGAAATTTTATATTTGTCTGGCATGAAAGTGGCATACATCATTTCTTCTTATATGTCATCTGCTAAAATTCAATGTCATGGCGGCATCTTAAGCCAACCGATGCTAGTAAATATTGTTTAGCTTTATAACCAGGAGGAAAGGCAAATAGTTTGATGAACTATTAGGCAATCCCCATGAAAAGGAGAGACATCTCTGTCCATGCAAGCAGAGAACTAGGTAAACAATTTAATCAGGGTTGTCATTTTTTTCCAAAAGTACCAAGAAAGTAAAACCAAAGTGGTCCCAAACATATGCAAGGAATTATTATAATGACTGACCTTGAATTTAAACTGTATAAAGAATATATGGAAAGAGAAAGTGTGTTAGGATTGATGTACTGAGATTCCCGGAGTGGTGAAAGGATTGTTTAAGCTGTCATCCTAGTGAGCATTCGGCTGGCAAGGGAGGAGGTGTTGGTTGGAGAATGTGAGGTTTGAGATTGAAAACCTGGAAGCACTGCAGTGTTGGCCTTTACAAAGGTGAGAGCATGACCCTAAAAGTTAGTTTTCAAGATACTGTACAAGATCAATTGGGAGACAGTCTGTGAAGGAATTTAGAGTCCAGGACATTGACAGGTGACCTGTGCAGATATTGAAAGGTTGAAGAGCATGATGGAGACCCAGGTGCCAAAATCTTTGAGAAATAAAGAAATGTGAAAAATAAGAGCAGTGGATGACTTGGAAAGAAATCTAGCAGATAGAAAGACATGATTCAGTGGTTGGTTATTGGCAGTGAAGATAAAGGAAACATCAAGAGTTAAGTTCAAGTTTCTCAATGCAAATGGTGGATAGCCAGATAGCCTCTTGGTTTACAGGAGAGAAGCACTCCTTAATAGTAACCATCTTTTTGTCTCTCATCTACAGAAAAGGAAACAATAATTGATTGACTTAAATTCCAGCTGAAATTGCAGATTCACCAATCCCTTCCTCACCATCTGACACAGCCCGTAGTTTTAACAATTATCTTATTCTAACTTCTAATCTAAAGTCGTCAGCACTGCTCCGAGTAAAATAGGCCAAGGAACAAGAAATTGGTTTTTGAAATTAGTGGCATGGAATAATCATTGATGGCAGTAAAAGCTGTTTTGGCAGAGCACATATGCACACAGGACATAAGGCTGATAGAATATGTAAGGAGAGAGTGGGGAGATAAGATATACACACCGGGCTGGGGATGTGGCTCAAGCGGTAGCGCGCTTGCCTGGCATGCATGCGGCCCAGGTTCGATCCTCAGCACCACATACAAATAAAGATGTTGTGTTCGCAGAAAACTAAAAAATAAATATTAAAAAAAATTCTCTCTCTCTCTCTCTCTTTAAAATAATAAGAAGATATACACACTTTGGATACTCAAGAAATCTGTCAAGATAAACAGAGAAAGAGAAAAGATGGTAGAGGGTAAAATTGGGGTCAAGAAAAGTTTTGTTTTTGTTAATGTTGTTTTGTCTTAAAGATGTAAAGAACTATTTAAATGCTTATAGGAAGGAAGTGCTGGAAAAAGAAGAATAGATTACCTGACATCGTGTGCTTCCTGAGAGAGTGAAAGGGATTGAATGAGGGGTATCAGTGGAAGGACTGGACTTATACATGGTGAGGGACAGTGTTTCTTCTCTTTGAAAAGGAGGGAAGGAAGTTAAGATAGATGAGGATTTCCTCTTACTAATGGATTTAATGGTGTCTCATCTAGCACTTTCTATTTCTCTCTTTCAGGAAATAACTGACCTGAAAGATGGGTCTGGAATGGTATAAATTGAGGCCAAGAAAAGATATAGAATAAGTGTGAATAAGTGAGGCAAGTGAAAAAGAAATAGAGTAGGATATGCAGGTACTGTTAATGACCTAGATGACAATGGGTAATTATAACCTCACTCGGCCCTATTTGTTATTTCCAATCCAGGATTGTCCAGCTGCCCAAGACACAGAAAATGGATTCCTTCAGGATTTACTTTTGCTAAATGAATGCAATGAAAAGACCAAAGTATTGAAGTTTACAAGGAGGAAAAAAAGAATAACTGAAATAATGGAGCATTGGAATCTAAGCTGAAAATGAGGGCTGGAAAGATAAGAGGTGTCTGTGGTTATGTTTATGATTATGGCTCAATCAATTTAAGGTAAGACTAAGAAGAAGGTAGAGCATAAAGGGTCAAATGACTAAAGGCTCTGAAAAGGTGAAAGAATGGTCACCAGAGGATTAGCTGAAAAAAATATTCACTATAGATGCAGGACTTCAAATTTTATTAGTTTTAGGTGATGGAGAGCTGTCGTTTGTGGCCTTAATAATGGGTGTCAGAGTGAAGTAGAGAACACTGGAAAAGAGTGACTTAAAGTTCTGAATGGGCTGTCCATGACCTGGAAAACTTACAGGTCAAGAGGAGGAATCTCTGTGGGTGATACGGGTGTCATGGTGTTCAGTGAATGAGGTGAGCAATGGTGGAAGCCAACTGTAAGGCGTGGGAGAGAGTGATTGGACTGGAGAATCTTCCTTATGGACAGAGCAGAAGCAGAAGTCTGAGAGCTGCAATAAGAATTAAGAAAGGCAGGCACCGTAGTGATTGTCACTTTATATATGGTGATGACAGGAGGTAACAGCTACCTCTTAAGACCTACAGGTGACCCTGGGTTCTCAATAGAGTCAGGGTCCAGTTCTGGCACGGGTGGGAGGAATATAATGAATGAACAGAGCTTGTGGGGAAACTTCTGCATTGTAGAAGCAGGTCTTTTAGAGAACATATTAGTCTGAAAGAAAGAAGAAGAGGCATTGGGAGAAGTCTCAGGGAGGCAAACAGCACACTGCAGGTAGAAAATAGAATCTTCTGTTTTGTTTATTAGACCTTCTTAAGACTATTTTTCAAAGGGGTCACTGAGATTTGGGATATAGACTAAATGCAGAAGCAATCAAAGGTCTGGGAATTCTGAGTTTAGTCCTGAAAGTTTCTTTGAAGGAGGTGGAATTGAAGGACTGAAATGATAGATTACTCTTGGCTTACCCAACTTGAGGTGAGGTTGGTTTGGCCACCGAAGTCTTGGAGTAGAACCCACAGCTTTGAGTAGCATAATGGCCCTGTCTCTGCTGGCCCAGAGTTTATTCTTTGTCTAAATGTTTATAACTTTGGCTATAATCTGGCATGGCACTTATTTTTCTGTGATATATATATATAATATTTGATATATATATATATATATATAAAATATTTAAAAGATATATATTCTTTCTTAATTCCCACTGAAGCTCATGTGTGTGTGTGTGTGTGTGTGTGTGTGTGTGTGTATAGAGAGAGAGAGAGAGAAATTCCTCTTGGCTTATTATGAATAGAGAGAGATAGACTCTGGATTCCCAAAGTGTAAAAACAGAGTCTTGTTTTTTTCTTCTTAGTGCTTGGCTGAGTGCTTGCTCAGAAAAACTTTAATGCAGTGAATTTAAACACACACTATTTCCAATCCAAATTCACTGCACTACTATTCAATACTGCTTATCAATGCTGTACATTGCTTTGTTAGCTCATATTACTTCCAAAAAAATGTTACTGTCTAGATAAAGAGAGAGGTGGGGTAAGAACAAGAGGAAGAATGTGGAAGTGTTACTCACTGTGTAGGGATCAGTGATAACAGGGAGGAAACCAATTAGCATTCTTCTCATTATCAGTTGTCTTCAACTGAGTTATGATGACCTGCAGAGAATTTCCCATAGACATAGTGAAAAACTAAATAAGTAAACATGAAATAAGCAGATTGCTTAACTGCGTTTGATATTTAAGTAATCAGTCTTACAGAATGATTTCGAGTGACTCACTGAACTCTAGTTTACTGTTTACAGCTGATGTTTTACCATAAGATACTCTCCTTCACGTACTTTTGCTATATTTTGCACACAATATAGCAAAACTTTCATAAAATGAGACCCACTTCATCCACTATGTGAAAATTCAATTATAGCCTATGTTTTTCAATGATCCCTGGTTACAATTTATATCTTTGCTATTGAATGAAAACTTTCCCCCTCCATTTTCATAGAATTCTGAGCTTTCTTTATACTGAATGGATTATAATTCCTGACTATAAACTTTGTAGAAGATGTTGAAAAACAGTACACTCTGCATGGTTTCATTAGACATTATTAGATATAGCTCTTGCCAAATTCTGGCCAAAAAAAATGTAATAGCTTTATAGGGAGAAGCAGAATAACATTTTCACAAAGTAAAATTTAAAGAAGATCCCTAATACAATTATGCACATCTCTTTTCAACCACATATTACTCTGTTAAGGTTAATCAGTACTGTAATAAAAGTTTTATAATCATCACTTATCAAGTACCTACTGTGTGTTGGGTGCTTGAAAGTATCCCATATAAACTAAAAACAATCATAAAAGTTTTAGTTACAGGTCACAATTTACAGATGCTATAAATGTTTGGAAGAGCCCAACTATCTGCAATCACAAGGTCTTTAAGAGACTCTTACGATTAACTTCCAACCCATGCTCTGTTGCTATAGGACATTTCCTTCCATCTTATGCCATATTTACCAACATTTTTCTTAGGAAACAGATGTACACACATCTTACACACAAGGCAATGAGTACTGGTCAGGACAGAGAAGAAATCAGACCCAAATGAATGATCCAAAAGAAAAAAATTAATATTTAAGATTAAAATTTAGTTTTTGATTCCATGTTGAGATTTTTGTTTATTTTTAGGGAGCAGGGCACTGTATTTTCTGTAGAGAGATTCTTCATTTGTTGTAGTTTTATATTATAGGTATACATTTTAAAATAAAATTAAATAGTAAAAGGATGTTTCATTCAAATTAGAAGTGGTACTTTATCCTCAGAATAAGTTCACTAAAACCAGAAAATTCTATCAATGGGTAGGATTAGATTATATTTCTCCACTCAAAAAAAAAATGCCATAAATTTAATGGTGGCCAAGATTTGTCTAATTAATTACAGTGCCAGTTACTCACAACCACATATTTAACCTTGGAACAAGGCAGGCATGTTCTCTTTTGAGTCATCTTAAAAATCCTTGGTAAATTATTGATGGTCCCTTCCCTGCAATTCCAAAAATCAGAGAACCTTTAGAATCTGAAGTTGGGTAAGTTGATACTAGCACTTATTTGACTGAAAACATACCCTGAACTGACATGAGATTATATATGGTCTCAATTTCTTTGTATGAATTGTCACGTGTTTTCAGAATGAATATTAATATTTTCATTAAGTAATGCCACAGGTGGTGTGTAATATATGGTACATGCCCTACATGACTATTCCCATAACAAGCACTTCTGAATACTAAAGCACCTCTGGCCCCAAGTGTTTTATAAAATCAATTTTGAAAATGCTTGTCTTTCATTTCTTAGTTCTATTGTAGTTATACAAAAACTATCATATGATTATATAGTGAAATTTCACTGAGTCAATATATTTAAAATTAATTTGAAATAAGGGGACATATTTAATAATTAATGTATTAACATTAAATAATCTGAATTCCAGGGCATCTACTCTTGGTAGAGACAAACATAGTCTTTTTTCTTTCATACTGTACAGTCATAAGATTTCAACAATCAAGGCAGAGGGCATTTCCTTCCCTCCAAAAAGTTTCTTCAAGCCCTTTTGCAGTTAATCCCCTTTCCATCCTTAACAGGGGAAGTATTTCTGCCACCATAGAATGGAATCATATAACATGTAGTCTTTTTGGTCTGGCTTCTTTAGATCAGCAAGATGATCTTGAGATTTATCCATCTTGGTGAGTATTTCAGTAGTTTGTTTCCTTTTATTGTTGAGTAGTACTCCATTGTATAAATATTTCACAATGTATTTACTTATCATGGACATTTTGGTTATTTCCACCTTGAGGTCATTAGGAGTAAATTTGCTATAAACATTCATGCATGAGTCTTTTTGTGGACACACATTTTCTTTTTTTTCTTGGGTAAATACCTAGAAAAGACTTAAAAGAGAATTACTTGGTCCACTTTTTAAAGGTATATTTAACTATAAGAAATTGCCAAATTATTTTCCAATTGTTTTATCATTTTATATCCCCAGTAACAGTGTATGAAAGTTCCAGTTGCGACATGCAGATGATACTGTCAGGTTTTCATTTCTAAATTGTAGCTAATCTAATAGACATATAGTAGCATCTGATAGTGTTTTAAATTTGCATTTCCTTGATGACTAAAGAAGTTCAGCATCTGTTTCTGAGCTTATTAGCCATTTGTACATCTGTTTTGTGAGGTGCTTGTTCAAATTATTATTATTATTTTGGTCTTGTTATTGTTGAAGAATTTCTTACTGTATTCTGAATCTAAGTCCTTTAGCAGATTATGTGTTGTGAATATTGCTTTCAGCCTGAGACTTGACTGGTTTTTTTGTTTTGTTTTTTAGTAGTGTCATTAGCAGAGCAAAATTTTTACTTTTACTTGATTCCATTTTAAAAAGTTCTTTTGCGGGACCCATATTGTTTTTGTCATAAGAATTCCTTATTTACTCTAATGCCTCAAAGATTTTCTTAAATTTTAACTGTTCAGAAATGAAACTGTCCTGTGAAATATTGAGCACCTTTTTCTTCTTTATTGAGGGGGAAGTTAGGCCAACTATATGTTAAATTGTGTCTTAGTGAGTATTTTTTAAAACAGTTCCTGAGATTTTTCTATGAAAAAAAAAGGTATACTAGATATTTTTTTTCTAAATTACATAGTTGGATCAGCACATACTCCTCAGAAAATACACCCTCCATTAGTAAGAATAAATATAGTCCAAGAGCAAATCTAAGTGCCTTACGAAAAATATTTATAAGAACCATCCTTCTAAAGATGTCCTAGGCACCAGAAGATCATTCTTGATGGAACAAAAAGGCTCTATGAAAATGTAGCACCCACCTGGGCCGTAGATAATGGCAGAATAAGGGCAAAAAGGCAGCATCCCGTGCAGCATGGTATAAAAAGGTACATGGAGGCCTATTTCTTAAAAGTAGGGATTTTAGGCAACAGTGGGCTCTGCAGCTTGGCTGGAGATTAGCTCCATTTTAGGATCATAGTGAGGCCTATGACTGCAAAGGTAGCTTAGAAGAGTATTAACTGTTGTATTAACTGTGATGTGAAGTGCTCACTAGATGTTTTCCTGGAAGAACACCCATTGATGATTTCAAACAGAGAAAGAGTAGAGTCAGTCAGGTGCTTTAGAAAGGCTATTGGCAGTGCCTTGGTGAGCATGGTTCAAGAGGTGAAGACAGACACCTATTGGGATTCAGAGGGAGCTGACTTCACTTCCTCTTCTTCAGGCGTGCACATCCTGTCTCTGCATCATGATTGTCAGTCTTTTGTGAAGGTGAGTTTGTGATTTATTCCTCTTTTAATATTCTCCAACCTCTAGAGTAAACCACAATATCAGCAATATTGATTGATACTCTGCTGTGTGAAGAGGTATACAAGGACGACAAAGAGAGATCAGAAATTGCCAGTTCAGGGGAAATACGAATCCTAGATTCATTCTTAGAATTGGCTTTCAGAACATCATATCACATCATATCAGAATATTACTACGTCGAGGTGAATTTTGTTTTCCATCCTGTGAACACAGGATGGATTTTTTTTTCCTCCCAAAGGCTCTCAAGTGTACTTCCACTGGCTACAAAATAGGAAGTTTAAAGAAAATGATTCTATGGTCCCTTTCATCTCTGAACTTCTAAACATTGTTACAAGCCCAATATCTTATATCTTTGGTAGGTATCATTGAATGTGAGATTGCATAGGGGTTTTAAAAGTTGTTTTAAAAAGTATTCTTAGCTTGGTAGGGTGGCATAGGCCTGTAATCTCAGCAGCTCAGGAGGCTGAGGCAGGAGGATCAAGAGTTCAAAATCGGCCTCAGCAATGGTGAAGCAATGAGCAACTCAGGGAGACCCTGTCTCTAAATAAAATACAAACTAGGGCTGGGGATATGGCTCAGTGGTCAAATGCCCCTGAGTTCAATCCCCAGTACCCTGTCCCCCCAAAAAAAGTAGTCCTAAAAAAGTGCTATCCCAATGTTAACATTTAGAATGAAAAACATAGTAAATGTAGAATTGACAGGTTATTGGTTATTTGATAATGGAGCCTTCATATAATTAAGGTTACTTTTTAGTTTTTATTACATTACATATTGATTTAATGTAATATGGTTGTATTATGATACAGATTCTAATTATTCATATTTCTTTTCCTGAATCCATACCTATATCTTGCTCATGGGGTTTGGAAGATGGTGCTTATCACACGTTATTTTCCACTGAAATCTCCTACCCACCAACATGAAGGAGGAGGGAAGAAGGAAAGGAAAAACAAACAAAAATAAAAAATAAAACCCAGATAGCTGGTCCATACAGTGTTTTTGGATTTCGAAGGGAAAATCACAAAAGGAAAGAGAACCCCATTGTAACTCCTGAAAACCAGAAGAAAACTATAGATTCATTCACTGTTCTGCATGTTACTCTCCTCTAGGCCCTGAGAATTACATCCTCAGTTTGGTTAATGAAATAACTTTGCTAGGAATTTATATTTTATTTATAATACACATAAAATAATGAAATTTTAATATTTAACTCCTTTTCGTATTTCTGAATATTATTCCCCAAAGTTATACTGATGTTTATTAATTTAACAGAACAAATTAGATTGTGTGTTACATAAAATAGCAGGCAAATTGGTTGCTTAATGAGTTACAAAAGTTAACTTGTATCTTAATAAATCCTAAACTTTCAATATTTCTAGCATTTTATTTTGCATTTTAAATAGAAATGGAAATAAGAGGCTCTCCAGAGAAAAATCCTGTGCAAGCAAAATGTGTTCCAGCAAGACTCGTGAAAGCACTTGATACTGTTATCTACTAAGAGAGCGAATGAAATTATCACTTGATAAAGCCCAAAGAAAACTTGATGGTTTCAGATAAAACGAGTGATCTTCGCAAAGGAAAAGTACTTCACAGAAGCCGGAAATTGGGACACCAAAGGGAGGAAGCTGGTACTAGAATATTTCACTTAATGACTGCATGACAAGTCCATCACAGGTCATTATTTATAGGTCATTTTCCTGTCAATTGTAGGAACCCTGGCCTTAATCATTTGTGTCAACACACACTTCCGTATAAAAACTTCCAACATGATACAGATAATTCTGAGAAACACGATATGTGTTCTGACAATTCTGTTCTTTCCTTTTGACTCTGAATTTGCCAAGATATTTCCTGTTAACTCCTTGGCATAAGTGTTTTTAAGTGTCTGTTACTGATGCCAGCACGGGGTGTCATGCTGGGAAAATCCACTTTTTGGAAGGAAAATTACAAAGCATTGTGGTCAGCATTAAATTTAAAGGGACATTCCTACTATTGAATACATTTCCACATTTTTATTATTTTAGACGGTCTTTTTCCTTATTTTTTTTTCTTTTGGTGAGACTTTGGTTTCCCATTGGGGATTATTTCATGTGCAAAAGAGATCAGAATTATTGTACCTCTATGTGCTATGAACTTTCTACAGGAAGAATAGAGATTTCTCAAAGAAAAAAAAATCTGTATGATCAAGGTTAGCTAATACTCTAAAAAGTAAGTGCATTTCCAGAGGATATTAGCTGTGATGGATATTCAGAAACTGCTCCCGCAGCTAATACAAAATTCCTTTTCTAGTTATTAATTTGTTCCATCTCAAAGTTGCCAATTTTCAAACAAAACCATAGAACATAATCTATGAAAAATTTGTCAAATTTATTTTTCTAAGTTAAAACCACTTGAATTGAAAGTCCATTTCCCAATAAAGATTTTTTGTTTTTATTTTTGAAACACATAAGAAAGAAATAAGAGTGCTTTCTGGCTTCTGTCCCACATGTCTGGATTGGGATTTAGGGAGGTGCAGAAGGCGGAAATTACAGTTTGTTATTCAAAATTACTTCTTCAGGATGAATCAGATTGAAATTTTCTGATCAAAATAATATTTTCTCACAGAGATATTACTAAGATTACAAGAGATTCTGTCTCTTGGAAGAGTCTAGAATTCAAATTAATGTAATAGTTCACAAATAAAATAAGGTATAAAAACATATGGAAAAGAATTATTTGTAAATCAATATATTTTAAAAAAGAAGAGAATCCTCACTTGCACGAGGTGAAAGGGAGAAAATGGCAAAGGGGTTTAAGGATAGGGAATAAATATTTCTATAATTTAATTTTATGATTTATGAAAACAGAAATAGTCAACCAGTAAGATAAGAAATTAATTTTATAAAGCTGTAATTTAATTATTTCTAAAGACTCCCCCATTAACATTCTAAAAAAAAACCTTTCAATCAAACAATCAGTAAGGATTCATCATCAAATAATCAGAAGATACATTTTTGACACAGGATTCAAGTGGAGATTTATAATTCAGCCCAATAATGGATTGATTGATCAGTAATACTGAATGTTTTCACTGGTATCAGTACTGTGAAAACTTCTCTGACAATTCCATAACATTGGGAAAAGAGTCTTAAAATATCAGAATAAGAATTCAAACATATTAAACATACTGAGCACACACTAAAAATAAGCACCATACTGTGTGAGAAGTACATGAATGCTCAAAAATGAATGGACTAATTTTAGACTAGATTGGCATAGATAGCAAAAAGAATCAAGATTTATGGAAGAATCCATACTGTTAAAATGTTCATCCTACCCAAAGTGATCTACATATTTAATTTGATCCGTAACAAAATATAATGACATTCTTTACAGACTAGAAAAAACAATCTTGAAATTCTATGGAACCACACACACACATACACACTCACACACACGCACACACACGCACACACACATATACAACACACACACACAAATACACAACACACACACACATTCTCTCTCTCTCACACACACACACACACACACACACACACACACACCCCAAACAGCAAATGCAATCTTGAGCGAAAAAGAACAAAGCAGGAGTCATAATGTTTCTGGACTTCAAAATAACCCCAAAGCTGTAATAAAAACAGCATGGTACTGGTGTCAAAACAGATGTAGGTGCTGAGAACAAGCACTGGAGAAAGGACAGTCTTTCCAATGAATGATGCTGGGAAAATCAGATATCCATATGCAGGAGAATGAAACTAGACCCTGGTTTCTCACCAGTTATAAAAACCAGCTCCAAATGGGTTGAAGACATAGATGTAGGACCCGAAACTATGAAACCACTAGAAGAAAACACAAGAGAAATGCTTTAAGATGTTGGGATGGGCAAGAAATTTTTGAACAAGATGGCAAAAACACTGGAAAAAAAGAACCAAAATAAACAGTTATATCCAACTAAAAAAGTTTCTACACATCAAAGGACTACACAACAGAGTGAAAAGCCAATCTACAGAATGAGAGAAAATATTTTCACACTGTATATCTGGTAAGAGGTATATCCAGAGTACAGAAGGAACTCAAAAAAATTCAATAGCAAACCAGGTATGGTGGTGTATACCTATAATTCCAGCAACTTGGGAGGCTGAGGCAGGAGGATACAAGTTTGAGGTCAACCTCAGCAATTTAGTAAGACCCACAGCAATTTAGCAAGACCCTATTTTAAAATTAAAAGTAAAAAGGACTGGGGATATAGTTCATGGTAAAGCACCCCTGTGTTCAATCCCCAGTACCAAAAATAAAATTGTAAAAACCTCAAAAGCAAAAAAAGAAGAATTTAATTTAAAAAAGAGGCACGAGATCTAAATAAATATTTCCCCAAAGAAGACATACAAATGGACAACAGATATGTGAAAAAAAATGTTGATAAATGAAAATTGAAACCAGTGGGTAATCACCACACTTCAGTAAGAATGGTTATTAACAAAAAGACAAAAGATAATAAGTGCTTGTGAGGATATGGAATAAAGGATTCCTTATACACTACTAATAGGAATGTAAATTAGTACATCCATTATGTAAAACACTATGGAAACTCCTCAAAAACTCAAAAATAGACCTACCATACACTCCAGCAATCCTCCTAATGGAAATCTATCCAAAGTAAATGAAGTCAGTAATAGTCATGTTCCTATAGTGATTATAGCACTATTCACAACAGCCAAGCAATGGAAACAACCTAAGTGTCCATCAATTGATGAATGGATAAAGAAAATGCATCACCTACATACAATGAGATACTACTATTCAGTCACAAAAGAATGAATTCCTATCACTTGGGACATAGATGAACCTGGAGAACATTATATTAAATGAAATAAGTCAGGTACAAGAAAGGCAAGTACCACAGCATCTCACTCACGTGGCATCTAAAGAAGTTAATCTCAGAAACTGAGAGTGGAATGATAATGAAGCCTGAGAAGGGTGGGGCCTAGGGACGAAGGAGAGAGGTGGTTGATTGGTGTGCACCAAGTTACAGTTAGATAGGACTAAGAAATTCTGGTGTGCTGTTTTATAGTAGGATGACTATAGATAGATACCATAGTTCACTGTATATTTCTAAAAGTTTGAAAAAAAGATTTTCAATATTTCATGTAAAGAAATATTTGAGAAGATAAACATGTTCCACCTGATTAAAACATTGCACAATGTATACATGTATTGAAACATCACGTAGCATCCCATAAATAGGCACAATTTTTTTGTTTTTATGTGTCAATCAAAAAATTTAAATTTTTAAAAATCAAAAAAATACAAGTTAAAGATAGGAGAAGAAAAGATTTTAAAAAAAGAAGTTATGATTAGGTTTAAACTAAAACTTACCTGAAAAAGTGGATCTCCACTCACAGTGTCACCTTCCCTCAAAACCACACCCTAAAGAGCTTTTCTTTTATCAAAACTAGAGGGTAGGAGGATGCAGGCAAGAACTGTCTCCCTGCCATTAAGATGTCTTTTTGCTACACTCCCCCTAGGCACTCAATGACTCTGATATGATACCTTAACATCATTTGAATTTGCAAACCTCTCATTAGGGATGCTCTTCCTGGTGACCTACACAGTCAGAGGAGTTTAGGGGACTATTAAGCACAAAGCCCACCCTCACTTGTGGTCCAGATAATGTGGGTGTGTTCATTTCATATTGCTGCTATAACGCATGACAACAAACTGAGTGGCTTTAAACAACACAAATTTATTCTCTTGAAGCTCTGGAGGTCAGAAGGTGAAAGTGAGTCTTAGCTTAAAAAAAAAAAAAATCAAGGTGAGTGCACAGTCAGGGAAAATCCATTTCTTGCCTTTCCTAGCTTGTATAAGCAGCTGGCTTTCCTTGGCTCATGACCACATCTCTGACCTTTGTTTATCTTGTCTCATCACTCTCTTCTGACTTCTTAGGATTCTTGTGATTGCATCCTATCTTGATAATCAAGGATAACTTCCCATCTCAAGGGAGATGAAAGGAATCTTCTACCATGTAAGGTAACACATTCACCATTTCCAGGTAACAGAACATGAAAATCCTCAGGGGAGCATTGTTCTATCCACCACAGTAGGTGAATATATATTGTCCCTTGTAGGTTACCTTGAGGTGAAGATTAATTAGATATTTGTGTGTATGAGAGAGACTCTTGCTCTTGAGGAAGAAGAAACTAAAGAATCCCTGCTATGATTTAAGTTCTTTCAGTCTGCTTAAAGACAGTACTTCATCAGGCACACCATGCCCCAAAATCTCTGACCAAGGCTAATTCGAACATTTATTTTTGCAACTAGCTCTAACTCTGAATGTCCCTAAGACATCGCATTTAACATTTAAATAAAATGTTAAAGCAGACCTGACATTTTATAAAACAAAAATCAAGGAACTCCCAGGTTGGTTAACTGAACATCTCAACAGATCTTTGTATTTTTAAACAAATGTAAATCAGTAAGTTCTCCCACATACAAATGACAGGACAGTTTCTACAATTACTTTAAAAATTACCTTGAAAATATTAGGTTTGAATACTTCTGCACTTTACTGTAATAACAGACAAGGGTTCACTTTCAAAGTGCTTTGTACCATTGAGAAAGAGAACAATGATGTCAGTATTCACAAAGAAAAGGCATCCAGTGGGCTCTGAATTATATATTAACTGCTGACTTTAGTTTAAAGAGTCACAATTAATGTGCTCCAAATAAAAGGAAAGCTTCAAAAGAACTCATTTAAACTTGTTAATAATAAGAACAAAACTCAAGTGCTGCCCTTCTTGGTATTATCAGAATTTAGATTAACCTCTCCAGAGGAAGTGGTGGAAACAGGTAAAATAAATGTTCCCAAAGAAAGAATGACTCATTTGGAAGTTTATAATTAAAATCCGGCCAAGGCCTATAAAACACCCTTACCAAAGTAAGCCAGAGAGCAGACACTTTCTTCAGAGAAAGACACCGCACAACCTAGCTATGTGCCAGGCATCCTTTCTTCAAAATATGATAAATATAACAGCCTTTCATTCACAAAAACTTTAAGAATGGTTCCTAGTTCTGCTTATGATAAAAGGAAAGCAAATCTACTGCAACAGATGGCAACAGATTCATTGATGCTATCACATGGTCTTATATTTTTATATTTATAAAAATGTAAATATTATATTTAATGAAGTCAATAAATAAATAAATATTTAATAAATTTAATAAATATTTAATAAATTTCTGCATCATTTGTTAATTCAGCAAATAATTACTGAGGACTGTATGCCCACTGGGCAGCATTCTAGATACTAGAGAGAGAAATAAGAGACAGAGAACCCACATTCCCATAGCTTACACTAAGCAGGGATTCTGAGAGTAATACCTAAATGAAAATTAATTCCTCAAGAACCAGTTAATAGTGAAATCACCATCTCATAAGAAGTTACTATGTGCTCAATGAAAAAATATTTTATCAACCGAGCACTTTAGGGTGTGATGGATGGAGTGGAAAAGTCTTTGGTAGAGTAGTCTGGAAAGACCTCCCTGAGGAAGTCGTATCTGTACAGAGACCGAAAAGGAGTAAACCCACCAGCCACATGAAGATCAAGCAGAGGAAGGATAATGCAGGAAACAAGAGTAGGAAAAAGGAGACAAGGTTGAGATTGTTTCAATGAAAAGACATTCATACCTTGGAGTAGGAGAAGGTGTTGGAGCAAGAGGAGGGATTGAAGTTTCTGAAAATAGTTCCTCCAAGTCTCTTTTTCTTGGGAAAACGTATGAAAGGGAAGTTAAAGGAACACCACAATCCATATCAGTGCTTTCTAGGTCTCAATTTCTCCTTCCTCTTGTGTCTGCTCCAGACACTGCTTGCTGATAGTCTTGGTAGCTAACCTGATGGTGTGACGTGGACCTTCCTCCCTGAGTTATCTTAGCCTCTAGTCGTCACGCTGTTCTCAGGCCAAGTTGTAATACATACATATATTTACCATCAAAACTGAGCAAGGAGTGCCCAGATGGATCACCAAGTGCTGAGCATGTTCCTCTCTGCCTAGGTTGTGCACCCGTAGCTGTATCTCCTCTTGAGAACTATCTCTGCCAGGATGGAAGCTCCTCCTCTTTCCTACTGGCCCCTTGGCCTTGAAGATCCTGAAGTGCCTAGGAAGCAGCACAGCCTTAAATTCAGTGGGCTGCATTCCCCTTTGAGAAACATGTCATCTGCCCCCACATAGCTCAAAAGATTCAAAGAAAAGAAGTGCTCATTTTCCAAGAGGATAACAGAGAACGATGGCTCCAAGACCCACCTATTTTGTGTACTAGGGACATAGCATTTTGTATGACAAATCATAGATTTAGAGTGTATGTCACATCCTAATGATTAGGTTGGTGGGTCACCAACTTGGTGCCTCATCTATGTTTTCTACAATTTTTTTTGATCACTCTCTCAGACCTTAATCTTCTGTGGAATATGGTATGGGATTCAATCGCCAGATTCCATGGACATGTGCCCACTGCCTCACTTTCTTTGCTTAAAGTGGTTGTGTTAGTCAACTTTTTTTTACTGTGACCAAAATATCCAACAAAAACAACTTAGAAGAGGAAGAGTTTATTTGGGGCCCATGGTTTTAGAGGGTCTGGACCTAAGGTATAGCAGAGCATTATGGCAATAGGCATGGCAGAGGAAAGCTACTCACCTCCTGGTAACCAGGAAGAAGAGAGACAGAAGAGCCAAGGACAAAATATATTATAATCCCAAGGCACAAGTACAGTGACTCTCCTCTAGCCACGCACCCCCTCCACCTCCCCGCCCCCCCCTTACAGTTATCATCATTCAAGTTATTAATCCATCAGATGGATTAATCCACTAATTAGGTTATGGCTTTCATGATCTGATCATATCACCTCCTACATTAACACAGAAGCTTCTGGGGGACACATCATAACCCAAACCATAACAGTGGGTGTCCTCAATATTGTGCCTAGATGGTGCACTAACAGGAGTGAATGGAAGGAGATACACTGGATCATCATAGGTTAATGACATGGGGCTCCCAGACTTCGGGACCACCTGTATGCACAGCTTACTGTATACCCTAGCCTTCTGTGTCTCTGACTTCAGATGTGCCACTCCTCAACCTGGTGAGACCTGATTAGAAAAAGTCATCCTCTATTCAAAATTGGATCCAAGAAGTATAGCATACATCATCCCTTACATGCTCTAATGATTTCAGATGCTAACTAGGTGTTTTCTCATTGTTCCTGGCCCAAGACTGGTATTATTGTTCTCTCTCAGAAGAAACTGAGTTTCAGAAGAAAGTACCTTCTCCTCTGCAACTGTCTAGCTTACATCTTCCATGTATTTTCGAACATAAAGCCACAGAACCCTACAAAATAGAGAACGCTTCTTCTGGAAACGATTTCATTTATTCTAAATATTTCCACTTCTTTCAATTGTGCATGTTTCTCAGATGAGTTACCCTTCCCTGTACAAACTCAGTTCACCAATGTCCCTCCTAAAGTTGGAGGTTATTTATCATGAATATATTTATAAAGCAAAGCCTCCCTAATTCTTTTCTCTGAAGCTTATATTTCAAAATGAAGTATAAAACTTTACAAGTTTTTCTCCTAATTAAATTTCCTGTTCTTAGATTTAGCCTCCTGTTCCAGACTATGAAGCAATGTCATGGTTCTGGGATCTAACCCATTATTCAGCTGAATGAACTATAAAAAGTACACTGTGCTAGTGTGAGAAATGTTTCCGGTCTTAACTGTTACCATTCATTTGCCTGCTGTGCGGGAAGAATTTTACAGTATTACTCAATCACAAAAATTCTATTAATATTATGGAATTAAAATATTCAACAAGTTTTTGAGTTTATGCATACCAAATGTTAACAACTACCAAAAATGTGCTTTAGCTTTACTGAGTAACCTTCAGATACAAGAAAATAGAAAGGGGCCAGGACTTTTGGGCCATGTACTTATAAGTACAACAACAAAAAAAAGACTTACATGTCTGAATCCATCTGAAGTCCTTCAGATGAGCCTCCACAACCTACTGGTGGGCCTCCAAGTAGATGTTGGGAAACGTCATTCTACACTTACATCAATTTGTTAATCTGGATATTTTGAATATACTGCATACAGCTAGTGGTTTTTTTTTTTTTCATTTCATTCAAGGTAGTATAATAAGATGTCCCTTTCTTCCTTTTCATCTCTAAATGCAAAGGGTTTATATTTGAGTCTACAAGGGAACTGAGGCAGTCAAAGAAAAAGTGAGCTAAGATTGGCATTCCTGGGAAGTACATCCTAACATCTGTAACACCACCCTGTGCTCCCTGCCTGCCTGTCCTCAAAGGCAATGGTGAATACCATAAATTTTGAATATTTACTACCCTATCCACTACGTCTGCAGAAACATGTGTATCAATCATGCAAGATACATCATTCCACCAAAGTTTTAGTGATATAAAATGAGTATCTAAACAAAAGGCATAAAAGCTGATTTTTGTATTTTTTTTAATTTATATTTTTCCCATAAACCACAATCTAGTCCATGTTATTTCCTGAATCTGCCTCTGCCCAACATAATCCTTTTTTTAGAAAGCTTTTCATTGTGGATCATGGGTGTATGTAGGTGAACCACTGATCCTGAGCCTACATATTCATGATGATGACATTCAATTAGTCTATTGATTGAAATAAGCTTGAAAATACTGTGTATTCTACTAAGGTAGACTCTCCTGTTCAGAGAGTACATATAAATACACCTAAGATTGGACTGTGTGTATGTGAGTGTGTGTGTGTGTGTGTGTGTGTGTGTGTGTGTGTGTATATATATATATATATATATATATATATATATATATATATAATATTTCAAAATCAGGACTACTTTGTTTACACTAACTTTTTGCAGAAGAGGAAATTGACACAAAAGAAAGCAAAAGAAGACAGATTTTTCTTGGCCCCTTCATCGGTGATGATAAAATTCCATTAGGAAGGAGGTGTCAAGTATTCCCACTGCCCTCCTTTGCTCCTCTCCTGAAATAAATCCCAACAATACCACCATGATCTTTGTAATTAAATTGCTTTACCCAAAGCAGATGTTTCCTGGGAGCGTTTTCCCCCATGCAACCTGGAGACAAAGTTTCTCTGCTCATTTGTCTTGTTAACTCACATCTGAGAGGATACATGGAAGTACATGAGCAAAAATGTAACTGGATATACAGAGAAAGAGTTTAATTTTTGCTATTAATACTATGCTAAATTATTACACTGCGAGTCATATAAAATAGCTGACAGAATAAAAAAGACATAAATCAGCCAACACCTACATATTTCATTACCATTTTTTAACTGTTTTACTATTTTCCTCAGAATAATGAAACAGAATTAATTGGTTTCACTTTCAAAGCAGTGTTATTATAAACATTTACTAAAACTAAATAACACTCTAAAAATACATTCCACTTATCAAAATATATGTTTTCTAGACAAGTATTAATTTAACTCAGACAGTAAAATCTCTGCTGTGCACCATAATGGTTTCAGTACTGCATGTTTTAACTTTCACTGAAATTCTCGGAAATCTTTACATTTGCCCTTAAAACTGTTTTTATTTCTTTTTGAATTCAAAGAAGCCAAAATTTGTGACCTAAAATATCAGAATATTTTTCATTTAAATAAAATTAAAGAGGAAAACTAAATAACCTTAACATAATGTCAAGTTTAAGATATCTGAAATTAATATACTCTGCTCTTGATATTGTTTTTCTTGGTGTGTAGTTAGATAACAAGAGCATATCTTAACCATTCCAGTTCTATATAAAAATCTAAATTAAAGGCAATGCACAATAAAAAATAATTAAAGAGTTTAAGAACTCTCCTGAAGTAAGACTCTTTTAATTCCTATGTGACTTCCATTAATTGAAGAGAGAGCAGGCTATATTTTGATCCAAATACCTCTGAAAGTTTTATGAGTCACTTGGATTTACTAATGGTGAAAAAGGCTTTATTTTTCCTTTGAATCATTTCCAAGTTACTGTTAACTAATATATATTTTTTAAAGTTATTGATTTTTATGACAAAGACTTTCTCCATCTGGCAAATAGACTATACATTACTGTCATATTCAAGGACAAATATACAAGATTTGAGTTTTGCAAAGCAATAACATATGGGATTTTCATAGGGGTCTGCCATGGAGCCTGGAAGAGAGGAAGGGAGAGTTTATCTGACTGTGGGAGCAACGTACAAGGTCACACATGATCGGCTTTAAGATGGACTTCTATGTCAATACCAATATTTTACACCACCCTATGCATGTGATACACTAGAAGAAAGAGAATCAACCTTTTGATGCCCTCCTAGGTGCAAAAAAAAAACCCTGCTGAACACTGACAAGTCTGACAGAGGTTAGAACTGAATGGTGTATTCTTTGGAGAGTTTACTCTAATTATTTGCCTTGGTGATGATAAATATTTATTTTCCTGTTTTAATGTATCTAACATTAGTCATAAGTGATTTTTTTCCCTTAAAAGTTGAATGCTTCATCAAAATAGATGGAGATGTCAGAGACAAAAGTCAAGTTAACTAGAAACTACCTTGTCAATTACTGTGTTTTAAGAAATATTCTCATATAAGGATGAATACGCATACCGAAGAGTGGTTTCTCAATCTATGTGTTGTTGCATAATAATGCTTAAATTTTTACTGCAGTGGAAGATGTTGAATGGCATAGTTACCTGGTGCTTGAATGGGGAACAGGAATCCTGAGTAGCAATTTTTAGTTTTGCCATTAGCTAACTTATGATCTTATAAAAGTTACCGAACCTCTTTGGACCTTAGTTGCCTCATTTATAAATGAAGAACACAAAGGAGAGAATTTCTAAGATCATTTCCAACTTTAATAATTATGGCCACTCATTCCATTGTGATTCTCAGCGGTATATTTTTTATTGTTTTATAGTCCATTATGCAATAGTTTTAAGATAAAGAGAATGGATCGATTAGCACATATCCTCATCCTTGACATAAAAATTTGTTCCATGATTACCTTTCTTAGATAATGCTTTTTTCACATGTTGAAAAACAGGGATTAAAAATCAGAATAAAATACCTTCATAAAATACCATAATATGGGAATTTATTTAGCACACTGAACAATTTTTAAGTTCTATCTTTAATAATCTGTTTCATCATTAACATTTGGAATTACTAATAGAAATATTTTAGGGAAAGGTGCAAGAAAAATATTGATGAAGCTCCGGAAGAAAGAAATTTGGGGAAAAGAATAGAAAATCAGGTAAAGCATTTGAGAATGCACAGACAGAATCAGAGATATCCAGTCCCACAAATAAATGCTGATTTTACTCACATCCACTTCTTCGGCCCTCAGGGTAGATTTTACAGTGCCCCATGCCTCCAGTGGGCACCTCGTTTCTTTACTTCTCTTTTGTATTTTTATGAACTTTTTAGGAGAATTAAAATTCATGAGGCTAGCAATAAAGAGGTGGGAACTATCTGAAGGCAGAGTAGGTATATATTTGTTTGTACCCTGATAATAACTTTCACTGAAGGATTTCATTGTGATAAAATAGACCAGTTTGCTCCTGTGCTTAACCATAATTATGTGTTGTGCCAGCTGATAGTTGCTAATAAAATCTTCAGAAGACTTTCATCACTTAATTCTCTAAAAATAACCTCAGGCTGTTTATCTGTGGTCTTAGTCACCTAGTAAAACTCAGTGTCCTGTCACATGGAAGATGATTCATTCTATAAAAGTGGCCATCTTGGCTTAAAAAATATTTTCTCAGCAATGTTAAAAAAATACATTTTTAAAACATTTGTTCAGTTACACAAAAACTTCAGAGAGAGAGCACCAGAACACATAATCTAATTATGAGAGTTCTTTGAATACCTGTTCTCTTTGTTGGTATATTACTCTTGTCCATAATTTGTCCATTTCTCCTCTTCTGAAATGCAAAATGGAAGGTAAGATTTAAACTGCAAGGTAAATAATAATACAATGTAGTACAGATAGTCCCACCTGCACAAAATGTATCACAAGTGTCCATGACTAAGAGCTTTACTTTTTCCCTCCTTGCCTCAAATATTTTTCAGGTGTTCTTTCATGTTTTTGTCTCCATGTGACCAAACACTACAGATTTAACCAGGGATTTGTAAATATTCCCCACCTCTGATAAACTCCAATCATTTGTTTTTCCCATACTATTTGAAACATACCACTACTATGCCACATTCATGCAGAAAACCTTTTAACAACACAACAAAGCAAACTGCAAGAGAGATAAATGAGATTTCTAATGGGCACATATTAAATAAGAATGGAATTTATTTTTACAAAAGGACTCCTATTTACAGTTAATTTCTTTCACAAAGTAGTCCATAATGTTATAAAAACATAATGACAAAAAGGATGTTTAATACCTTTCAAGAGCTTTTCCACTGAGAATAAATATATCTTAAAACACTCAATGACATGTGCTTTGCCAATGTTTTTTTTTTTTTCCACATGCACTTGAGAGCAATATTCAAAACATTTTGGTCCAGACCCTAAGAGCCAGAACCTGCTTGTTTAGAACTGATGTTTGGTAAAGAGCCCGTGTGCCAAGCCCACAACTTCAATGAACAGATCTATTGTGATGGGGAGGCACTCTGGAGCAGTGGTGCCAGAGTGGTGGCAGGGAATTATCTAACAACTTCTTTTAAAAAATATTTAAATAACTTAACATTTGTTTAGCTTATAATTTAGCTGAACGAGCACATTCTCTGACTCTACTTAATGAATGTGTATCTGTGAACATTGTTTTTGTCGTACACATAATGGAACTTTAGAAATTTTAGTATCTTGTTCATTAACTTAACAAATGTTTATTGAAGACCTACTAAGTGCTAGGCTTTGGACTGGACCCAGAAGAAAAGAAAAAATATATACATATGGCAGTCCTCTGCAGAAGAAGTTGCACTAATGGAAGAAATATCACATCCAACAGCTAAGTTCCCCAATGACTTTCTTGGGCACATACTGTGTTTAGATTACTTTCCATTTTATTGGACTATAAAAAGATTACTCACACATTATCCATCTTCTCAATCTAAAACAAAGGCAGTGTAACTCTGTTATATAGAACTACAAAAATTGATTTTTCAGATCTTCTGCTTTTGTTCCAGATGGTTCTGCTGACTCTCAGAAAGTTTGACCCATAGGTGTTCTTTAGTTTCTCTCTGTTGTCTCTGTCCCACTGGAGGGCATTCTCCTTGAAAAAAAAAAAATTAATTCTGTCCAGGCTCTCTGCAGTCTGCCTGCTAGCCATAGAGAAGACATTGCTCAGCTCTCCCCATGGAAAGGTCAGGGTCTCCTGATAACTAGAGCTCATGAAGAAAGTGAATATCTTTTGAATGAATTATTTCCCATTTAAAGCAGGTGATTTTATTTTGTTCTTTTTATATGATGTTTGATGAGAAGTTGGGGCATTTATATGTACAACAAGTCTCCATTTTCTCCTGGTGAGATGACTTTACAGTCTTTGGGAAACCTGAAACAAAGGAGGTCAGAAAGCTCAGTGTTAAGGTTTTACAATTAACCTAGAGTTCAGAGAAATATCTAAAAAAAAAAATAGTCAAACTTAACACATTCATCAGTTAAGTGCTTCAGAAATATATATTTGTTGATATTAACATTATATGGAGAATTATTAGTTCTAAAGTTAAGATCAATGAGAATAAAAGAATAAAAATAGGAGAATAAAAAATAAATAACTGAATTAAACTAATAGCTTGACCTCCTTAATGGAAGGAATTATAAAAATAAAGATGCGACGTGAAACCAAAAGCAAGTAATTGGGTAACCTGAATAGCCTTAATATGGAACAGATTCCTTCATGGGGAAACTGGTCTGTGGGTCATATCATCTGAGTAAATGCATTTTTTTCCAAATCAAAATAGATACAGATTTTCTACTACCTGATAAAGAGTACAGCTGGTGTTCAAGCCAAAATCCAGGACAAACCCATCCTGTAGTAAGCAAGATTCAGTAAAAAAGGAAGAATACACTCATTTCCTCCTCTGTTTTGTAGGTTAGAGAAAAAATTAATGCATTTTCTGAAACTAGGAATCATAGAAAAAAATGTGTAACCCTTTAAAATTGTTGAAAAGTCTCCTGTGGGAAGGATTGGGGAAAGGAAGGTGGAATAGGTAGAGATGCAGAGACATTCATCCCCTTGGCGAGAAGCAAGAAATTTGAATTGATCAGAATCATGATCGATGCAAGTGTCTGAAAGTATCAGTGGCCCAGATTTTAAGTCATAAAGAAAAATTATGTAGACCTTCGCAAATCATTTTGTTTTAGGAAGCTATGGGGTTCAAAGGAAACCCAGCAGATCTGAGAAAGAGAAACTACCACCCTGGCCCTATTTTTACAGCTAGACCTACTCAGTACAATATGGTAGCCACTAGCCACAAGTGACTGGGGAACACTCAAAATGTAGCTTGCCCACATAATGGTGTACTGTAAATGTGTGGATTTCAAAAAGTTAGTACAAAAAGAAGAATATAAGATCTTTCAATAATAACTTTTATTGATTATGTTAAAACGGAAAAAATTTGTGTGCATTAGGTAAAATAAAGTACATTATAAAATTCATGTTCTCTCTCTGTTTGCTTTCTGAATTTCTTTATTGTTGTTTTACTTTTAAAAATGTGCTTAGTTAAGATTTTTAAATTACATATTTGGTTCATGTTTGTAGTGCACCTACATATCTATAGACAACACTAATCTATGTTAGTTCATTATGGCCCAGAGGGAATAAACTAATTGGCAGCTGTTTATTGAAGAGAGAATGAGTGTATAATACTTATCAGTCTGTGTCAAGTCCCAAAATAGACAGCAATTTCTTCCAGAATAATAAAGACATTTGCTTTAAATCTTCAGAATTCACTCTGGCTTTAGACCAGGCATCAGTACTAAAAATCAGCACATCTAACTTCTACTAGTCTCTCTGGGGCAATATGAGTCGACAGGTCTGGATTGAGTTGATGAAAGAGATCAAAACCATTTTAATACTCTTCTTGCAAAGGGCCAACGCTGATTCTATAAGAATGAAGTTTCCAAGATTAAACCGTATTTGAGGGAACAAGCAGAGAAACCTGAACATTTCAGGGAGGGGGAGGAGAACAGGACAAATGACTGGATTATAAGCACAGTTGGAAGAGAGGGAATTCCCTCCCAAAAGACTGCCTGCTTCCCAAGAAGCTGGCCTTTGGGATGTGAAATCAGGGAAAGCCATACTTGGGGAGTAGGATGGTCCTGTGGGACTGGTCCAGTGGGCAGCAAGGAATGGTTTCTGGTCGCACAAACATTTCCATTCTGCATTTGCTCTCTTCTTCCCATTCTGCATCTTTGTGTAAGTGTTTTTTATAAGAGAAAGATTCTTGGCTATTGGCCTTGATGCACAAAAACACATTACCTCCTAGACTGGAAATCAGCTTGACCTCAGAGAAGAATTGCAGAATGACACCAAGTGTGTGATTCCTTCTTTGACATGTGAGAAGAGTGTCTTGGAAAACAGTGGCTTTTCCCTGACCCCACCCACACTATCCTCCAGTTTTTCCAGTTAACATCACCTGTATTCTTGCTGTCAGATTATATTAGAACTGACCACAACCAGAGAGAGTGGGGAGAGGAAGCTGAGGTTAGGAAAACCAATTGTTTCAATTCCTTTCTCTTACTTTCTGTTGTTTCATATTTCCTCTGTCTCCCTCTCCCTCTCCCTCTCCCTCTCTCTCCATTCCTGTAGGAATCATGGTAGAAATCATTTTGCAGGGACTTTGGGCTTTGCGTCTTGCTCTGCTCTCCGAGTCAGTGACTTCTGGGAGTTCATTATTCATCAGTCATTGAACCATTTTTGCTCCAATGCTCATGTCCTGTCTGCTCTGCTTTTGTGTTTTTCCCGCTCAAGTCATTACCATCAATATCTCTTCACAGTGGGATTAAGTTGTTGAGTTGATAAGATAACCCCACTTTGCTAGTGGAAAAATCAGACTTCATGTCAAAAATTCAGTTTCCACTCCTTGTGAAACAGGCCACATAGATCTTCTACACACCTGTTGAATCCGTACAAACATGCAGTTTATTATTAATTATAGAGCTTAAGCCTTTAGCTCATGCTTCGGGACTTCAAAACCATGATTCCTACTTCATCTGAAGCTATAAATATTTAAACTTTGGCAATGAATCTTAAAGAAAACATAGAATGATTTATCCTCTGAGAAGGGGCCACTGTTAAGAACTTTGGCATGAAGCATTTTTCTTGCATTTGTAAAACAAGCCAGCTTCTCAGCTCATGCACATTACTGAGATGAATGACATAGGACTATTGTGACTCCGCATAAAAATATTACTAACCTCAGATCTTAGAGAGGCAGGCCTGGGATGGGGTGAAATAAATATACTAGAAACATCCAAAATTACAGACAGAGCTGGAGAAATGTTTCTGCCAACATGCTACATGATTTATTACTGAAAATAGTTCCCACATCTGGAAAAAAATATTTTAAATCTACACTTGAGGTAAACTGAGGGCCTACTGAAATTTCTTTAGTTATTAAAAGAAGAGCCCTATGGCATTTTCCTAATTTGAGATTCTAACTATAGTGTCATACCATATATTTTATATATATATATATATATATATATATATATATATATATATATCATAAAACACATACATAAAAATGGAAAACAATGCCCAAATGGAGATGTGACTATGTGTGACCTAAAAGGCTCATAACTAGTGATGGGACTAATGTCTCAATTACCAGTCACTCATCAAGCTTGATCCAATTCTGGACCCAGCACAATTCAAGTCACTCATTCCTTGATCTTTAGGATCACTCACAAACAATGCTGAAATGTTCAGTCCACAGTTAAAGTGAAAGTAATTTTGCCATTTGTGAAAAATTACCCCAACATGAGATATAAAGGAAGGTGAAGTACTGGCTGTGGGTCAGGAAGGCAGAGAGAAATATCATCCTGCACGCCCATCCTGTGTGACTAATATCGCTCGTGATATCAGTTGACACCAAGGACCAGGATCTTCAAAGTCAGGAATGATTCAGAGACGGACCCCAGTTCTTTTCACACAATGTTGGGTTATTAATGAGCTCTCCTATTGTCATGAGAGTCATTTACTGTATGTTCCTCAATGATAGTCTAGCTCACTATTGGGAATGAGTGCTCTAAGGAGTTCTTGAGAGAGACATGGAACTCTTGATGGGGTTCTAGAAAGTTCCAGTGATAAGGAGATCGATACTACAACTTCAATTTACTGTATACTCTGCAGAAGTTTTAAACTGCCAAAAAGTACCTAAAATGTCCTACTAAATGTAAGTTTAGGCCTCTGTAATGATATGTGTGTGTGTGCATTACAAATCCAAATATCAGATTAACAGGAACATAAGAAACAGGAGAAATGAGTTTGCAACAAGAGAGTGGCCTGTTATCATCTCCAAAGGATTATTACCAAGGGTAGTCTAATCTCCCAAGATCTAGAGAAGTAAAATTTTATGTGAAATTTTCCTAATATGAATATACACTTTGTTTTCAAACAAAACACATTGTTACCTGTGAATTGTCCCAATCCCTCTTACCACATTAAACCATTCAAAGATGGTACTTGCTTAATCACCAGGAACTCAGACTTTCAACACTGTATGAGAGGAAAATTCACTCTTGATTTCTCATTTCTCAAGAGCTACATCCATTCTCAACACCTAAGGCAGAAAATGTGCCCTTAAATTAAAAACAAGGAGAAGTAAAATCTCATTTAACTCAGAAAATGGTTATGAAAGAATTTGTGTGCACCAGGCATAAAGGAAGTCCATGTAGAAAAAGTGGAAAGTGGAAAATGGAATGTGATTAGTACATGGAAGGAGTTCACAATCCATCCAATCATTATGTAATTTAAAAATGAACAGGATTGGACTGGGGCTGTAGCTCAGTGGCAGAGCACTTGCCTAACATGTGTGAGGCACTGAGTTCGATCCTTAGCACCACATAAAAATGAAACAAATAAAATACAGGCATGCTGTCCATCTACAACCACAAAAAAAAATTCTTAAAAAATGAACATTATTGTTATGAAATGTATAATGCAATTTGTCACCAAATAGCCAGATGAAAACTCTTTTTTCCCCTCCTGGGTTAGCAAGCATCCTGTTTGATTGCATGTGCTTTTTTTTTTTTTTTTTTTTCCTCTGAGTTGCCCATTATCTGATAGAGTTTATACACGAACAATGGAAAAACCCAAAACTTTTACTGAAAGGTTGAAGAGGAGAGTAAGGGCTGGGAAAAAAAAATGAATCTGAATAATTACCTCCTTTATACACAGACTCAAGAAGGTCTCATTGCCTTTACTGGAAGATGAAAACAAAGATGTGATTGATTCATTCAGATGTGGGGTTTTGCTAATTATTACAGGCTAGTATTCAGGCCCGAAATAACCAACTCCTTCTGAATTACTAGGTCTCTTCAACTCTGTGTTTTACTTTGAATGAAAATACCTGCTTTGTTCCTTACTTCTTCTGAATAGCTCCTGGGAAAATGCTTAAATCAAGTCTTTGATTAGCTAATATTTGTCCTAACTCTTGGAAAGACAATCAAAGTTCACACTTAATGAATATTTAGCTCTTTGGAGATTCCAATAATGTGTTTTCAGAAAAAGAACTAATGTAGAAGCTTCCAGATGTCTAAAAAAATGCACTTGACTTTTGTCTATAATGACAACCACTTCAAACACTTTTAGTGTTCCTAGGTATGTTTTTCATCTATAACTAGTAGAAGCCTTAAAGGAACAAGACCTGCAGTGTTCCTTGGCTCAATGCATGTGGTAATTATTTGCTATTATAATGATGATTGCATAGTGAATTGTTTGGCTTTGGTTCAGAATCAAAGAGTGATTTTTAAAATATCCATTGTCTCATTAGCATATTTCTTAAGGATCTTGACAAGAACATAGACCAGAGGATACTAATGTATCTTCCATCCAGACTCTATTAACTCTTCTGGTGAAAGAAAAATTAAGTAAAAGAGTGGAATGCAGATTCCATAATAGGCTCCAAAAGAATAAACACAGTAAATTAAATATAATCATCCCCCCCCAAAAAAATTTCTCATATAATAAAGAGATTTTCAGTCAATTGAGGTAGTAGAATCAATTGTGTTAGAACTAAAATTGTAAAGTCCATAATAGAGAAAACATTCACCAAGACATATGGGCACCCAATTTATGGCTTTTATTTTAATGTTAAAAGACCTTCACTTTTGCAGGCATCAAGTGGTTAGGGTGTTGAGTTAGGAAGCAGGTGTGGGAACAGAGGTAAAGGGGACCTAGAAGCATCCTCTGGTGCTTCTCTCTTCTGAGAGGGAGCTCAGTCATGTCACTGGAGACATGCAGAGGAGGAGAAGGTAAAGCAGCCCTCCCAGATTACAAAATCCTGGGTCAAATGATTAACCTGGTGACAACTAACAGGAATTCCTCTGTCTGTCTATGCTGTTCTGAGAGTCTCCCGGTTTCTTAACTGAAAAGTCTCATTGGAAGGTTTGTCAATTCCTAAAGAGGTGTCTAAGGTTGGGACTCCTCTATAAGATTTGATTGACCAGAATTTCTTCCTTCTTTTCTATTATTTGTCTAGCATGATAGACAGAAGGACTCGGAGATTTTAAGTTCTTTTTTACTCATTGTGTTCTAGAGAGGAGGATCAGAAAAAAAAAGTGGATTCAATAATTCTTCAGAATATCCAAATTTGCCTCAAACACTCTTATCTGATATGGTAGCAACAACCCCCAAAATGAAAGTAAAAGAAATGTTGGACAGTTTCTCACACTTTGATATGATCATCTACTACGCACGCTTCAAATCAAGCTAATTTTCCCCAAAAAAGTTTGATTGCTGTCATTGAGGAGCATCCTAATTATACTCTTTAAAAAAAAATCAGTTTCCTAATTTAAACTATGGTTACCCTTTGACATAGAAATAAGTGTAACTCACCAAGAAAATTATTCAGCTCTTTTGTTGGCAAACATCTTGAGCTCTCCGGCCCAAAGCAGTGGTCCTGGAACCTCGGTGTGTATAAGACTCACACATAAAAAGTGCTGATTATCAGGCCCAGCCATAGAAATTCTGATTGAGGATGTTTGGGCTACAGCTCAGAAATCTTTTTAACAATGAAACTCAGCTTATTATAAGGCAGCTGGGCCAGGAATCTCACAGATATAATGTCCAAGAGAATGTATTTTCAGGATGGAAATAAGCAAGCAAAGCTTTATCAATGTACAGCCTTGAAAGATTATATATCTGTATTCAAAAAAAATGCAAGCACTTTGCTAATAAATCCTTACAGAGCAGCTTTGAGATGGGCAGAGGACAGGAAATAATATTCTATAGACAAGGTTAAGTAATTTACTCAAAGTGACTTAACAAATCTGTGTTTGAACAGCTGTTGAAACTAGGGCCTCCAGCCTCTTGTGTCCTATATTCTGTACAAGATCTCCATTCCCACTGTTATGAAACATATGCTACATGTACTTCAAGCTCTCAGTTCCTCTGAAATATTATATGTACTTGCATTACATCTATTATACAGATAGGTGCATATCCCATTTCAATTATCTCAAATGATTATGAACTTGGAAATGCTGCTATTGTTCACGCGATTGCTGCTGTGGCTCTCATGATGCAGTCCTTACTCTTCACTCCTCCAAAATCTGCATCCCTCCCACCACCCATTAAAAACCTGCTCTCACCAAGGCCATTCATAATCTTCTTGTTACAAAATAGGAGTATTTGGATCAAGATTATGGAAAAACATAATTCATGAGATAACAAAGACTTTTAACTAAGAAGAGATCTACAACTTCAGCAAAACCTTAGAGGGGTGAAATGAATACATCAGAAAACTTAAGGAATGCCTAAAAGATTTACAGAAAATTGATAGGATTGAGGAAGAATAAGAATGGAGAAACCAGGGAATCGGGGTTGAAGCTCAATACTGGAGCACTTGCCTAGCATGCGTGAGAACCTGGGTTACATCCCCAGCATGACAAGGGGAAAAAAAAAAGGAGAAACCAAGATCCAAAACACCACACAGAAGAAAATTACCAAAGGTTTCAGTGATATATCAAAGTAAACAATTAAAAAAGCATTCATTACAACCAAGTCTCCATTGCCTCTCTCCACTATCCTACTAAGCTGAACAGCATTGTTTTTGAAAGGCTAATACCTGAGAATTGTCTCTACAAATGTAGGTAATCTAAGGGAAATCTTCTTGTAAGAGTGTTGAGGTCTAATTTATGTTATTATGAGATAACAAGTGCTATTAATGCTAACAAAGTACCTTCTATGTGCCAGGTCCTGTTCTGACTGGTTGGCAAGCACTGGGGCTCATCTAATCATTTAATCTTTATGATGAGGCTACAGTACAGATTCTGCTACTTTCCCCCAGTACAGATTCTGCTACTTTACCCATTTCAAGGAGAAACAGAGACATCGTGTGATTCGCCCATGGTAACAGCCAGTGCAGAGAGGCGCTGTGATAAAAGCTCAAGGAGCTGTGGCAGTCTGTGGTTTTACCAGTGTGAAACTAGGGTCTCAACAACAATCACAGAAGGAGAAACAAGAAAACACAACGAGGCCCAGGAGGGAAATACATGAAATGCTAGAGTGCACAGACTTTTTATTTTAGAAATTGAGTGAGGTAGTTTTTGGTCCAGTCCTACATCCAAAGCAGCTGAGAAAATCCATACTCACTACCTATCCCAATCAGCCCAGTCCTTCATAAAGAAATACAGGCCCCAAAGGACAGCAGATATTGGAGAACAGGCAATCAGGGAAGAGAAAAATCAAGATGAACAAACAGAATACCTGACCCCGAGGAAAGCAAATAATATAGAGAACACAAGAAAACTTTTTAAATATTCTGAATAGCACCCTCAAGGATATAAATATGTTTGATCCAAAAAAAAAAGAAGAAAATTTTGCTAATATAAAAAAGCAATCAGAGAAGAAGAAAGAGTTCTTGGAAAGTAAAATGAATTGAGGACTGCAATGAAAACAACCAAAGATGGACCAAATACTAGAAGGAACATATCTGGAAATTAGATTAATTATTCAATAGATGAGGTCAGGGAAGTCTTCTAAAACAAGAGCAAAAAGACAAATAGCTTGAAAAAAAAATAAGAACATGGAGAATTAGCATAAGAAACCCCACTTCTACTGAAAAGAAAGAATTAAGGTTAAAAAAGGAACAATGAAAATTTCTTTAAAGTTGAAGAAAGCCACAGGGTTTGGACTGGGAGGGTTCACTGAATTATTAGCAGTAAAATAAATTCTAGTGATGAGGAAAAAACAATGACAATAACAAAATAAGCCTGAGGTACATGGGAATATATCCAAAGACAACTGGGCAAGGGTTGGGAAATGAATAATATTGCAAGACATAACAAAATTCCTATATACATAAGAAATTCCACAAACCGAAGGCATTAAGTATTCTAAAACTAATCTATAATTCTTTGCAATTCCAACGAAATCCTAGGAATTTGTGTAAAACTTCAAAAGATGGTGATAAAATTCATATGGAAGAAGAGCGAGCCATGAAAAACTAAGATAATTTTCAAGAAAAATGGTACCTATGAAATATCAAATCTAATCATGCAACTGGAGTAATTAAAACCATGTGGTGTTGGCACAGATGTAGATAAATAATGGTACAAAATAGAGAACTCGAAATGTGGAAATTTAGTAACTACCATAGTAGAATAAAATCAGTGGGAATATGGTAGGACAGTTAATAAATTTAATGATCCATGCTTTAACAAAATCATGATTTTCATCTCACACAGTACAAAAAGATTAATTTTAGATGGATGATAAACCTAAAAGTGCAAAGTGGGCTCTCAGACTTTCAGAGGAGAATGTACTTGAAGTTTCATGACCTAGTAAAGTTGACCTGATAAAAATGGCTTTGATAAAGCAATTTCCTTTCTAGTTATGAAATCTAGAAGAAATGTACCCACATACCCAAGAAGTGCATAAAAAGACTGAGTTTATAATTTTTGTAATAGTGAAAAGCTACAAAAAAGCTAAAATGTCAAATAAATATATATTTATAGTGAAAAAGAAAAATAAAGTTCAACTCATGAAACTATATGCAAATATTTTAAAGTGTTATAAAATGAGGGGGATAATACAATATCATTCTACATATATAGTTTCAAAACATTCATCATTTCATTTTTTTTTTTACAAAAATACATGTATACAATGAAAACATGGTGATACATAAGGAAGAAACAAACCTACCTCAATTCAATGCTTTCTCTGGGAGGCCAGAGGCAAACAGGACCAGGAAGAGCGACCTAGGGCCTTCAATTACATCTGCAATCCATTACTGTATTCTGCTACTTTATTGTGTCTGTTTGCCTAATGGATGTGGGTTATGTTATAGTCTCTGTGCTTTCTGCATGTTTATAATACTGTATGAAAAATTTAGCTTGATAAAGACACTGTACTTATTAAAGTGAGCAATGTGTTTAAGTAAGTCAACTCCTCTAGCACCTGGGAATATCTCAGCAGGAAACATCTAATAGTAATTGCTCACACAAATGTTTTAATACGCTCTGGATGAGAATATAACCTCCTATAATGATTTTGAGTACACACTTCATATTCCACCAACCTCCTGGGAGTGACAAAGGAAATTCAAGTGGAAAGCCCCAGCCAATCGGCTGGTCCCCATTCCCCAAGGCAATCTTCTACCCTGAGCAGTCGTGGAGGAGCATTCTCACGCTCTCAGACAGGACTGAGACCATTCTTGGTCCAGTATTTGGACTAATTAATGGGACTACCTACTGAAAACCTGCTCCAGGGGCCAGAGTTCAGTGGAGAGGGCAGGGTACTTCTTCAAAGCTTGGAACCTTTCCTGGCTGAATTTGATGAAGTCGTTGTCATCTCTAGATAGAGACACTACTGAGAACACATAGTAACTAAGGTCCTAAATGACTATCAGACACTACAGAGGGGTTCTAAGACTCAGAAAAGCCCAGGATTGGATCCTTATATCTAGTTACTATGCTAGAGTTCTGTGCAGTCAAGGAAAACAACCCTCAGAACCTTGGGGTCAGTCACCAAACAGTGGACTTGCCCATAGAACTCCTGCTCTTGACAAACAAACAACAGGAACACTGAGGGTCCCAGAGAAACCTTTGGAATTGCGAGAGATCACAATTCCAGGGCAACTCACAGATACACATCTATGGATGCACATTGGCTGCTATTCTTTTACATCAGTTTGGAATTTTAAAAATGCTCTGTTCTCCGAGACAACGCTTAACTTTTCAAATGCATTTCAAAAGCACTTTCAAATGACTTTATTGAATTCTTCCTCTCCCACGTGGTTGCTTTTGTATCATGGTGTTATGGTTTGGATGTGAGGAGTCCCCCAAAATCTCACATGTGAGACAATGCAAGAAGGTTCCGAGGAGAAATGATTGGGTTGTAAGAATCTTAACCCAATCAGTCAACCCCTGCTGGGGACTAACTGAGTAGTACCTGAAGTGGTAGTGTGTAGTGAGAGGAAGTGGAACTTGGGGCGTGGCTTTGGGTGTATATTTGTATTTTTCGAGTGGAGTTTCTTCCTCTGCTTCCTCATCACTGTGATGTGAGCTGCTTCCCTCTGCCACCCTCTCCCACCATGATGTTCAGCCTCACCTGGAGCCCTGAGGAACGGAGCCAGTCTTCTATGGATAAGACCTCAAATAAACTCTTCCTCCTCTACAGTTGTTTTCTGGTCAGATCCTTTAACCACAGCAGTGAAAAAGCTGACTAAAATACATGGGTAAAAGTTACAAAGATTGATGAGGGGCAGGACATAAGGGTTCCATCTGTTTTGTGCTGCTGTAACAGTACCTGATACTGGGTCTCCAGCATGTGAATTTGGGAAACACATTCAGTTCATAACAGGGACTCTAGAATAAGGTTCAGAAACCGAATTCTCAGGGGCTGGGATGCTTCCCAGGCACATTCCTTGGCCTCAGGTCAGGATCTCAAGCACCATCCTTCCATCTTCCCAACCATCCCAGAAAACAGTCTGTCTTCTTTCCCAGTCCAGAATTAAACATTCCTTCAACACTTAACTCGGAAATTAATTATTGATCTAGTACAGAAGGAAATAAAGAGTGTGATGATTTTTTCCTAGCTGGCTAGTAAAGGAAGAACAGAGACAGTGTGTTGAGGTTTCCTAATTGTTTTACACTGAAAGATAAGAAAAGGCAGCTGTCTTAATTCCTATCTCCCCTTCTCTTTATTTTTTTGGAGAAATATCTCCCAGGCAAGATACAGCAGGAGACATAGATGTCTCAGGATCATCTATGCTATTTGTAAACATAACATGGATAGGCGCCACCACTAAAGATTCTGATTTAGTTGGAAAAAGGTGGGGTTCCAGAACTGATTTTTCTTTTTAAGTTCCATATGTAATTCTTAGGAATTTGAGAAATCATCACAAAAGGAAAAGAAATCACTGTGAACACTTAAAGTAGAAGTTCAAGGTACACATAGAACAGGAGGTTCTACATCCATTACTTATTTTATTCAAATATAGTATTTTTAATCTTGAAATTCTATTTTTGTTTATATCACTATATTTCTCTGTAATTGAAAATATATAAAAATAGAAATTAGAGATTTTAAAAATTTTTCTATGATTATAAGTCTCTAAATTTTAAATAATTGTTTCAGATTAAGTTATTAGTGACACTATTAGTAGTAGACAATTGATCAAACCAATATATTTACTAATGTATAGTTATAAATTATAAAAAGCATTGTTTTTAGAAATGTACCTTTTAATAAAATGGATAGATAGGTTAGTCAGCCTTCTGTTGCTGTGACAAAACACCTAAGAAAATCAACTTAAAAGGAG
Source organism: Marmota flaviventris (assembly GCF_047511675.1). Classification (NCBI taxonomy): domain Eukaryota; kingdom Metazoa; phylum Chordata; class Mammalia; order Rodentia; family Sciuridae; genus Marmota; species Marmota flaviventris. Next base: position 159,586,807 of record NC_092500.1, read on the forward strand.
GAAAGGTTAATTTTCACTCATGATTTCAGAGGTGTTAGTCCTTGGTCATTTGACTCTATTGCTTTAGATCTGTAGTGAACAAAGCTGCTCAGGTCATGTTGATCAGAAAGCAGAGAGAAAAAGTAAGGAAGAGGTTGGGGTGCTGTATTAGACAACCTTTCATTGTTGTGAGAAAATACCTGAGAAAAACAACTTAAAGGAAGAAAGATTTATTTTGATTCATAGTTTCAGAGGTTTCAGTCCATGGTTGGCTGACTCCATTGCTATGGGCCTGGCATCATGGTAGAAAGGGCATGGTGGAACAGAGCTGCTCACCTCATGAAGGTCAGAAAGCCGCAGTGGGGAGAGCAAGAGAGAGAAAGAGAGGAGAAGGGGTTGGGGACAAGACATAGTCCCCAAGGACACAATCCCTTCAACTAGTCCCACGTCTCATGGTTTCTGTCACCTCCCAATAATCCATCCAGACACAAATCCATCAATGGATTAATCCATTCACGAGATTACAGCCCTCATGATACAGTCACTTCCCAAGAGTTTCACTTCTAAACATTGCTGTGTTAGGCACAAAGCCTTCAACATACGAGCCTTTAGGGAACATTCTAGATCCAAACCATCACAGGCCCCAATATCCCCTTCAAGGGCACACCCCCAGAGACTAACCTCCTTCCACTATGCCCACTTCCCAAAGGGAGAACCAATACTGCCATCAGATGGGGACTAATCCTTCAACACATTACCTTGGGGAAACATTTATGATCCAAACTGTAATAATGGGTCTTTAAAATAAGTCCTATATTAAAGGATGAAGATTACCTCCTATAAATACAAGATAGTCTCCAGACTAAGCTTCATTACTCTTTTCTTTAGCAGGAACATGGGGGAGGGGAGGGTATTTTAAAAACAATAGGAATAAAAAGAATTTAGTTATGGGAGTGTCCCTTAATTTGCCAAAGTCTCTCTTATAGGAAAAAAAAATTCCCATGTTAATCTAGTTCTGAGAAATCATTACTGATATATTGAATTTGTGGAGATCACATGCTCCAGAAGATCACACGCATATGACCTAGAGTTAAACAAACAGAAATCCTAATTTAAGTCCTTCAGGCTACTCTATGACTGCAGATAGTGTATGAAATTTTGGAGCTTCTTATACGTTATTATCTGCTAGGTGTGGGTAATGACTCCTTGTGGAGGGATGTGGTAAGGACAAAGGGAATAATAAAATGAAAGTGAGAAGGTGGGTGCTCAGTGCCTAGTAGGTCTCACTTTTTAAAATGTAAATTAATTATCTTAGGAACTTTTTCATTTTATAATGTGAGATGCAAAAATAAGCTAGGCTTATAAAAGAACTTACGAAAGTATAAGATCTAAGTGGTAGAAAGAGAAGGAGTCTCCAGGAAGTTTGGAATTTTTCAGAAGGCCCAGGAACTCCTCTGTAAGTGTTCAGAATCCAGGATGCTTGTTATATTTTCTTTGTGGAATTAAAAGCTGCAATGGTGAATTTCAGTGGAAATGAACATATCGGGGATTTATTCCTATACTCATGCAGTAGAATGCCTCTGCCAAATTCCTGTGGGAAATATTGATATAAATCTTTTTTCAGGTCAATGAGAAGAGCAGGCCTCCTCAAAGTCCTGTCGTTAGGCAGTAAGGAGCAGGTCTGTGGTCAATTCAGGGTGATGTAGTCAAAATCATAAACAAGTGGAACACTGTGAAAAGCTTATCCAGCAGAGTGCAGAGTTGCTTTGGTATAAATTTTTAAGAAAATGCATTCTCCTTCAAGTCACTGCTCATCCCCTCCAAGTGACACAATGACTAAGTGTTTGTGAACTTAATAATTTCAGTCCCACAAAAAGAGAATTCTGAAGTCTAAGTCAATTTTATTTCTTCCCTGAAACCCATGAAAAAATTATTCTCCAAACAAAATTTCTGAGAGTTTTGGGCCAGTCATGATTTTAATTAAAAAAAAAAAAAAAAAAAGATTAAAACCTACTGATGAGTTTTAAGCCAGTAGAAAATTGAAAAGATCAAACTTCAAACCTCTCAGCAAAAACAGCTCTGAAAGGAAAAGCTAGCAGACCCACTGTGGGGTGCTTCTATGATAAACAGATGAACCCTTCCATATGTGCGGTCAACCCAGTTACACCCATTGGCCAGAGCCACTGGCCAAATCCTGCGGCTGAAACCACGAGGCCTTGGTGAGAAAGTGCCAGAAATAATAAGCAGGAGTTTAGGCAAAACCCAGGAGGAAACACTCCATGCCAGATACGAGTTGGCCATTGTCTTGAGGGAACATGGACAGAGGAAAGAGTGAATGTCTGTCTGTCCGAGACTCAACGTATATATGCTATCAGAATGGATCTGATTTTTCCTCTGGCCACTCACAACTGCCAGAAGACCATCTTTTGCTGATATTTACTTTCATGGTGACATTCATTTCCAGGCTGCTCTCCAGAGTTATTCTCATATTAGGGATTATTTTAAAAAATAATAAATATACGAAATAATAAAACATCAGGCAGATGGTTATAAGCATTAGCCAAGTTCGTTTCATATAATTGTGACACTATATCCACTCATGGGGAATTTATTTTGCTGGAGGGGACAAATGACCTCATATGCCTCCCATGTTCGTACTCAGCTTGGGTCATCACTGGTGTGTGGCGGAGAGGCAGCAAGTGGGAAAGTTTCACAAAATAAATATGCCCCATGACTATGTCTATCAGGGTGTCCTCACAAAAACCATAACTAAATCCTACAGAGAAGGACAAAACTCAGGAGCTTCTTTAGACCACCAAGAGCCACATAGATTTTGGAAAGCTATGAATGCTACAATGTTTCACCATTGTCTTGTTACTCAACTGGACTTTTCCTACTTAGCAAGGCACAGGCAATTTAACTTGCTACTTATAAGATGGTCCATGGAGCCACCTTCAATGAACTGCATAATAATATGTATATTCCCAGGGTCTGACGTAGAATCACAAAAATTTAACGCCAACAGACACCTGAGAAAGTGGTAAGACTCAACAGATACAATTCAGTAGGTATCCAAAAGCGACTTCCTGTCTATGTATCTATTTATTTATTGTATATCTATTAAGTACCAGATTCTCAATCCACAAAAATAAGTGTCCTTATCCCCACCTTCAGGAAACTCACAATCGAGAAGGAAGAAAAATTCATAGGGAACACAATTATTCTGCAATTTGACCAAGGTCACCTACGGAGGTACAGACACAGGAGGTGAGGATTACTTTTTTAAAGTCAGTTACAGCTTCCCAGAGAAGGGAGATTCTGGATCAGTTGTGAAGTTGATGAAGTTATATGTCATCCAGCTGAAAGGTGGGAGAGAAAGATGCAGGGAAGAAGGGCAGAGGGAAAAGACATTCCAGAACAGCCACCAGCATCAGCAAAACATAAACAAGGACACAACACAGAGGTATTAACATGTTTGTGAAATCTGGAATCCATGAAGCAAAGATGGGTGGCAGAGAAATGCTGCTTGACTGCCTCACTAAGAAGTCTCTCCTGATCCCAAACAGTGAGGAAACACAGACTGTTTCTGGCAAATTGGCATATTTATATTTGTGATTTAAAACATGAGCTTTGACTGAACTACAAAGGATGGTTGCAAGAAGAATGAGGACGAGGTTCTGAACATGCCCAGTAAGAAAGCAAACTATACAACAGGTACCAATTAATCCAAGAAGGAGCAATGAATGAATAACGTAAGGAGGGGCTAACAGGGTCTTAAGTTTCCATAATTTTGATCCCAGGATTCTTGTTGTTGTTTTTTTTTTTTTTCCCTTTGGCTCTACATAGAGAAAAGCGTAAGGTAAAGAAATTACCAAAGGCTCAAGTTAAAGTGCAGGAACACTTTCAAGAGCGTGAGTTGCTTTGTGCAGATCCTGGCATCCAGTGATCTGTGGCGTTTGTGTTCAAGTCAGGGGTCAATAGCAAGGCAGAGACTGAAGGGAAAAGACTGCGTCACAGAAAACCATAGGAAGACATGGTGCTCAGTTGCTTCTGGAAGATGGTCTTCAGCAGGACTCCGGTGCTGCAAAATATTTTATTAAAAATATATGAATTCCTGGTATTAAACAATTTGTCAAAAACCTGGCAGAAGCACAGCTGGAGAAACCACTGCACTGTCACTGCCAGGGCTGCTGCAGCCCCAGTACTTCCTGGTTCCACTCCCAGGTCCTCACAGGAGCACTCTTCAGTAGGGCGGGGACTGGGTGATGATTTGGGGGCTGAGGGATGCCAGTCCTCCTACCTGTTTTCTGGTGTTTTGCTTAGCTTCTGCTTGCCTGCCTGCCTGTGTATTTCTAGGATCCTAATCTGACTATCCATAGTCAAGATTCTACTCATCTGTAGCTTCCTAGCCCAGAGAGGACAGACAGACAGACAGACAGACAGACACACACACACACACACACACACACACACACAGAATGGCTCAGAGATTGAAATATAGTTGCCGAGTGTGAAATTATCAATCAGGTGATTTGAACTAAAAATACTGAAAGACATAAATACGGCTTTTTACCTTCTTTTCCCCAAAGTTATGATTAGAAATGATGCTAGTTGTTCTGAAATGCTTTGATAAATAACCGTATGATGTGAAATCTGTCTATATTTTTTTCTTAGCTTAATACAATGAATGAAACAGATTTCTCTGAAGTAGATAAAAATTAAGCTGTTCAAGAACCAAGTAGAAAGTTAGAATTAGGAAAATAAAGTCCACAAGTATGACCTGTCTCCTGACATATGAATATCTTCCATGAAGTCATTGACAATTAATTTCTCAGTTTCCAACTGGGCATTCTCACTGAAATCAGTTTATATGTATTAAAACAAACAAAAAAGAAAATTAAAAATCCTCTTTACTATTTTCCAACCATGGATCCTGTTCTGCTTGTTGGAATTGTGTGAAGTAAATCCACTCTCCTGTTCATAGGCAAATACATATGCAGATATATTTATTTGAAGAAAGTGACATAATCACATAAATTATATTTTCGTGAATTCCATATGTCCAGTTCTATTAACCATTACTTTACATAATGGTTATAGATTCCTTACTCTCTTGGTCACCCCTCCTGTGGAAACTCAATGATTTGTCACGATCCTTTTGGTATTTCCGGAGAATTGTCAGAACATCTGGAGATGGTACTTCTGTTAATACTATTAAGAGTATATTTTTTCAACATCTGGGTCACACTGTTGACTCATTTTAAGTCTGGGACCAAATAAAATTGTTAGATCAATTATTTACCAAACTCTCTACTCATATATACTTAGCATAGTATTTCTCTTAGTAACAAGCTAATGAGAATGAAGATGTAGACTGGGAAAGAATTAGCTAGTCCAGGCAAGACTCAGCAAATTTCAGAGTCTCTTACCAGTTTAAAGTATCCATTCTTCATATAATTTCCATTTTGGCAATCTCATAAATTTGAGTGTGATAGTATTCTCTGGAGTAGTCTGAGTCCTGCTTGACATTAGAGTGTATAGCATAAAGCCATAGCTACACTGTTAGAAAAATCTTTAAAATTTCAAATAATCTATGTAATCATTTTAACTGAAATGTTACATAGATATTTGCTGGCCAAACGCATGTGAAGTATTTTGATATTTTCAATCTACCAATATTTTGCTTCTTATTTTGTTCAACAGGTGTCTACAAGGACTAGGGTCTAGGCTGTGCAAAATTGTTGAATGAATTTAATGGCGTATTTTCTGTCCACTGTGTGTCAAAACTGCATTAGCCAACCCTAATTCCCCTTCACTTTACATCTTGTTTTTTGTAACCACTTTGATAATATCGTTTCAGTTGGGAGAAAAAATAAAAGCAATATTCTCTACTGTCCACAAACAAAGAGCATGTGTTTTCAATGTTACACTTGTAAACCTAGAAGTATTAGCTCTAAAGCCAGTTCTGAGGTGTTAGAAAATGTCAATTTCCCAGTTTCATTTTCTAGAATGGTACTGAGTCATTATGCATGAAAGAACTGTAGCTACCAAGGGCTGTGATTTCCATCATGGCAAAGTACTCTAAGGTAAAGGACAGCTGCATTTGTCCCATAGCCAATTCCCGTAACACAAGCTTTCAAAAGATTTTGATTGAAGTGTTGAGAAGATACTAAGATTTACTATTTGGCTGCATAATCCAAAGCACTTTGTTAAAACTTTTACCATGTTTTTAAGACAGAATTTATGTAAAAAATCTAGTTACTTTCTCTAGGAAAAAAAAAAATCCCCTCCCAATATGACTTTCCGTTTTTTGAAAAAATTCTTTCCTTTGAGAACATGGGATCTCTGATGCTCTCATGCCCCTGATAAATTCCCTGTCCAATTACCTATCATCACCCAGCTATGATTCACACCCTACACTAAGATTTAGTGGCTAAAGGAAAAAAAAAATCTATATCCAAACAGTTCAAATGAAACAGGTCAAAGGGACATAGCATGGATAATTTTGTGCACACAGATGTTTAACAGAGACAGTTCCATAACCAGTATGGAAATATCACTGCATTTGTCATCCCAGGGCACAGTAGCCATTAAAGACAGAGAAGCCATTAAATAATGTATCTTCGCCTGTTTGTTCTGGTCTACCATGCTTAAGTTTGCTGTGTGGTTGTTTTTCTAATTATACCACAGTTTTGCCAACTCAAAAATGCTACAGATTGCTCTATAGACACTGAAGAATCAACATAGAAAAGATTGACTAATAACAAGAATGCAATGGGGTCTAATGTCCTAGTGGTCACTGCTAGTTTACCATAACATAAATTTGAGGACAAAAGCCCTCCCACCAAAAGTAATTTGCTTTGGAAGCCAAAGACTCATCATAGAGCTGTGAATGTTAGAGGCAAAAAATGACCAAAGGAGGAAATAAAACAAAGCAGAGGAAATATTCAAACCTGTCCCAGAGGAAGGCCATGTCAAATGAGTGTGAAGTCAGAGTTCACCAGAGCCACTTGTGAGCAGAAATCAAAGGGGACCTTTCCAGATTGAGGTCATCATCTTATCTAAACTCTGACCAGAATGAGATAGACCTCCAACTAATGGTCACCTTCAGAAGGCCAGGCTTCAAAGGAAGACAGACATTCACCCAGCCACCAAGCAGTGTGTGTTGTTCAAGTCAACGCTCGGCACTCAATGCAAGAATGCAAAGATCAGCCTGACTTCTATACAAATCCTTCCCTAAAAGTGTCTAGAAAAGAAGTTAAGACAGTAGCGTAAATAAGAGCCATTCAGAATAGACTGTCAAGAACCAAGAAAGAGGCATATATTACTATGAGAACTAAGGAACAGGATGGGATGAGCACAGTAGGAACAGGGGTGGGAGTTCTGGGAAAGACTGGCTCTGGCTTCATGGAGGAGATGATATCTAAATTTGGTGATTCACTGTTTGACCTGCTAATAAGTCCTGTAACATTTTTTCTCCAGATTCTTCTAGAGGTCTCTTCAGGGGAAGACAGATAAAAGTAGGTAACAGGGTCATGATACAAGATCAGAACTGTAAGAAGAAGGGAAAAAAAATACTAAGATGGGTAATTTGAATTGGAAAATAAAAGAAAGGGGCAATATACGGTATCAGACTTTCACACTCTTGGTGTAATTATAATTAGCAACACCACTATGGAAATCAGTACGGAGGTTCCTCAAAAGACTAGGCATGGAAACACCATGTGACCCAACTCTATCACTCCTTGGTATTTACCCTAAATAATTAAATCCATGATACTAAAATGGTACATGCATAATGGTACATGCACAATTCACAATAGTGAAAACCTGGATCAATCTAGGTATCCATCAACGAATGAATGGATAAAGAAAATGTGGTATATATACACAATGGAGTTTTATTCAGCCACAAAGAAGAATGAAATCATGTCATTTGCAGGAAAATGGATAGAACTAGAGACCATTATGTTAAGTGAAATAAATCAAATTCAGGGAGGTTAAGGGTCCTATATTTTCTCTTATATGTAGAAACTAGAGAGGAAAAAGGAAAAGAAAGGTGGTGATGGGGATCTCATGAAAATCAAAGGGACATCAGTAGAGGGAAGGGATCAAGGGGTAAGAGGCAGGGAGGGAGGGGGAAGTGCTAGGGAGTGATATTAACCAAACTATATTATAATATTGTGTGCATGAACTAATATGTAACAACAAATCCCATCATTATGTACGACTATAATGCACCAATAAAAATGTGAAAAGAAAAACATGTGTGTCAGAATTGATTTTTTTTTCAAGAAGACACGATAGAAATACTCGGGGGGGGGGGGTAAAGAAGATATTTTCTGAACACATTTTCCACATTATCTTATTCTCTGATGTATCCAAATCATCCACAGGAAGATCATCTCCTTACATAACTTCTCTAGGATATACAAAGTGCTTGTTATAAATTTGTTTTCTTATTTTTTAATTCATAGAATATTTGCATGTAATCTTAATGCTCTATTGAATCTTTTAACCTGAAACCTCAACATTATAAATTATAAAGTCCCATGGGATTAAAATATTATGTTGCAGACCAGTGGAAATAATTTTAATGATTCATAGCAAAATATAACCACCTGAAACTGAGCAAAAGTTTCCTACTGGGAATTCAAGTAAGACATAATAGTTTGCCTCATGTATATCTCCATTTTATAATTAAAACAAACTTTGAAGGAGCAGTATGTGATTGAAATAAATTTTAGATAAACTATTACATTATGTACTTCCGACATTTGTGGAGTTGAAAAATGTATACCTAAATTTATTTTGGGAACTCACAAACATCTTTCTAAAAAGTTAAATAATTTCCTTCTTATTGAAGATATTGAACTTAAAGAAGAAATGTGGGCATTTAGAAGAAGCAACCCAGCACACAGAAGCACTAATGACATATTCCATGTTTTTTCATTGATGGATATGTTTAAAACTGAGTTTATAAAGAAGGTCACAATTTCTAAGCTGCTTGAATGCAAAGTTAAAACACTTTGATGAAAGATAGTAACAAAGAAATTCTATGATTTAAAGTATTATTTAAGTCCATGTATTACTTCTTAATAATTATGTTCATTTATAATGTGATGTTTTCACATGTTGCAGGAGCATCATAGAATAATCAATTAGAAAAATAGTGTTTCATGAAAAATGAGTGATAGGAGATTAAAAAGACCAAATATCATCACATTATATATTCCATATTTGAGCGGTGCCTCTAAGTTTTCAAAGCTCTATTTATATAATATTGAATTTAATCCTTAAAAAATAATATCAGGGACACATTATTATATCCTTTCTACAGACAAAGAAACTAAGCTTAGAGAATCCGCAGAGAAGTAGTGTCAAATTTGACCCAGTCATCCCATTCCTCAAAATATATCCAAAGAACTTAAAATCAGCATACTATAATTATGCAGCCACATCAGTATTTATAACAGCTCAATGCACAACAGCTAGGCTATGGGACCAACCTAGATACCCTATAACAATTGTATAGATAAAGAAAAAAAAATATATATATATATAATTGGAATATTACTTAGCCATAAAGAAGAATGAAATTATGGCATTTGCTGGTAAGTGGATGGAACTGGAGGCTACCATGCTAAGTGAAATAAGCCAATTCCAAAAAACCAAAGGCCAAATGTTGTGTCTGACATAAGGATGTGGACACACAATAAGGGGATGAGGGAATAGAAGTTCATTGGATTAGACAAAGGAAAATGAAGAGAGTGGGTTGAGAATAGGAAAGATAGGAGAATGAATTGGACATAACTTTTCTATGTTCATATGTGAATACATGACCAGTGAAACTCCACATCATGTACAACCCCAAGAATGGGATCCTAATTAAAATAATTTATATTCCATATATGTATAATATGTCAAAATACACTCTACTGTCATGTATATCTAAAAAAGAAAAAAAAACAGACAGCTGCTTCTACAAACAATGGCTATGTTTGTCCCTCTTTCTTTTTCGAGTGGCCACTTTTAATAGCTGCTTGCACCAGCACTGTAAGGTGTTGACAAAAGAGGACATAGGAACACAGGGACCAAAAAAAAAAAAATACACCCAAATCAAATTAAAAGTTTCCTAGTGGGAAGCCCCATGGATTGAGCTAAGTAAGAAAGTGAGGGTTCCGACTCAGTGTTCCAGATTTTCTGCTCATATTTCTATGGTGGTCGGCATTATTGATGCTCATAGATATTTTCAATTCATTTTCATTGGGGACATGGGAAGAGGACAATTCCCAGCTTCTTCAAAGTATGATTTGGTCAGGACAATGATATGTGAGTGGAAATATCATCACATCTTGGCAGAACTCTTTTTTCCCTTTAATTCGTTCTTTTTAGATATACACGATAGTAGAGTGTATCCCGACATATCACAACACATGCATGGAGTCTGACTTCCCATTCTTGTGGTTGCACGTGATGTGGAGTCACACTGGTCGTGTGTTCATATAAGAGCATAGGAAAGTGATGTCCAATTCACTCTACTGTCTTTCTTATTCCCAACCCTCGTCCTTTCCCTTCATTCTCTTTGTCTAATCCAATGAACTTCTATTCTTCCTCTCTCTACCCTTCTGTGTTGTGTGTTAGCATCTACATATCAGACAGAACATTTGGCCTTTGGTTGGGGGGACTGGCTTATTTCACTTAGTATGACAGTCTCCAGTTCTATCCATTTGCTTTGGCAGAAGTCTTGAGCTGTCAGTGCAAGACTAGCTTCCAGCCCCAGCACCTGTCGATATGAATGAGTTGCACCCAGCCATTCCAGGGAGGAGAGCTCCTGGACTCCCAGCAAGGACTAAGCGTGTGTTGTGTCAAGTCTCTGAGATGTAATTTATAGTACCCTAATCTAGCCCAGCCTCACTGAAATGTTTTCCACTATTTTTAATTTAGCCAGGCCCTAATTTTGTCATACACATAAAAAGAAATCTTTTAATTAATATTAAATATGTTTGATGGGCGCTTTGGTTCATTAAAGAAATTGTTTTAGTTCTTTGAAATTTCTCTTTTATTGCATTCCTGCAATTAAAAACAAATCTATTTACCCCACTCCATAGTAAGAGCCTTCCTCTTAGCATCAGTCCTCAAAATAGCCATCTTTTGGTTCATTTCCTAGTAGTCAATGACTATTTCCGGAATTTTCTTCCTTCTCTTTTACTGTCATATCCTTCTTCTCTTCACCAGAACCTGGAGTTAGCTGTTCTCTAGTCACCAGACCCTAACGTGACAAAAGAAAAAAAATCTGTGCCCCTAAATTCTGTCTCATGGTAGGTATTTTTTTAAAAGACAGAAAATCTCCAATTGAAGTCTGCTTTATTAACTAGGACTCTAACTTGAGCTAGTTTAGGCAAGAGGAGGCACTTCACTGGATCACTGAGTTCAAGAAAGAGCCAAAGAACCAGCACACGGCAAAGACAAGGTGACAGCTGTCCTTCAGGAAACCTGCATCCAGAGCTAAAATCCTGCAACTTTCCCTCCGTCCGGTTTGAGTCCATTTCCTACCATGTTCCTGTTCGGTTCTGATTCTGTTCGAGCCTCATTCTTTATCAGCTGCTTTCAACACAACAGCCGCAGCTCGCACATTTGGCGTCCCGTGCTCTTCTCCATTTATAGATATGGATTCTTTTTCCACTGTAGCGTGAGGAACTCCAAGGAAGGTCTCAGTTTGGCTTGGTGTGGCTCTGCCTATACTTGAGCCAAATAACTGTAACAGAAAGGTAAATATCATGCTGGCACATGGTGCAGGTCTCCCTTTAATCTACTCGAAAGGCAGCCAGGGTGATCTCGGACAAAGGAGGATAGAAACACTGCATAGACCATACCAAAGATGCCCACTGTAGACCACTCCAAAGAACAGACACATCTGATTTCATCCTACTTAATTAAAAACGTAAGGATAGGGATAATGTAGCTTCACTGAGTAAATTAGATTAGTTTTCATCCAGTGATACTTCCACTGTAAATGAGAATCTACTTTTATTTGAAAGTCAAACTGATTCACAATTGCTATGTTTGATTTTTAAACCCAAAACTACCAGCTGAATCTGGAAAGCATAATCCTAACTCTTCGTGAAGTTTAAATGACAAGGGTATTTTCAGATCTAAGACAAAAAATGTACAGATCCTACTTACAGATCAGAATATTCTTAACTCCACCTCTTCTTCTAATCCCCATTCCCCTTCCTATGCTTCAACCACTTCCGTATTTGAGTTGAAAATTCCTCTTATTTTACAATGAGAATCACTTTTCCAGGAAGTGTCCTGATTCATCTATGGTCGAAAAAGGCACAGAAAAGGGAAATTCATTTGTCCCATTCTTATAGAAAAAGAAAACATTTCTTTTTTGGGTGCTGGGGATTGAACCCAGGGCCTTGTGCATGCAAGGCAAGCTCTCTACCTACTGAGCTATATGCCCAGCCCAAAAAAGAAAACATTTCTGTATTAAGAATAAGATTATTATGGTTTAGATATGAGGTGTCCCTCAAAAGCTCATATGTGAGACAAGGCAAGAACATTCAGAGGTGAAATAATTGCATTATGAGAGCCTTAACCCAGTCAGTGACTTAATTCCCTGGTGGGGATTAACTGAGTGGTAACTGAAGGCAGGTAGGAGATGGGCATTGGGGATGTGTCTTTGGGGTATATATTTTGTATCTAGTGAATGAAGTCTCTCTCTGCTTTCTTGTGTGATATCTTGAGCTGCTTCCTCTCACCACACTCCTCTGCCATGATGTTTTGCTTCACCTCAAGCCCCCAAGGAATGGAACCTGCTGTCTATGGACTGAGACTTCTGAAACTGTGAGCTCCCAAATAAACCTTCCTCCCTCTATGTTGTTCTTGTCAGGTCTTTTAGTCACAACAGCAAAAAAAGCTGACTAACACAAAGGTATAACCTACAAACTTCTTTACAGAGTTTTTATGTAGTGAACTAGTAACTAGAACTGAGGAATTATCCAAGCAAGCTTTTTTTGGGATCCTTAGGGCTGATTTTAATTTGCTGGGCAGAGTTTCAAAACAAAAATTTCTACATCTTCTTAAATCCTTATCTATTTTCTGGAAAACACTATTTTAAGGTATTATGCCTACCCTAAAATCAAAAGGTACTTATATCTGTAAAAATAGAATAATCGTAGAATTTATTGTCTAAACTTGCTCGCATTTGAGACTGAGAGGAGGCACTATTCCATCTGGATAGCAGAGCACACTGAAACAGTCCTACCCCAGCCAGGTCTGAAAATCTGCCTACCTAAAAACAGCAATTGATCAATTTGGCTCTCTATTATGTTCCATTTTATATTGATATTGTGAAAAAAGATAACTCCTGCTTCTTTGAAAACTATTTTTGCTTTTTTTGGAAAATGGAATGCACCACAGTGAACTTATTTTCCATAAAATATTTGCATGTAACTGACAAATCTTAAAAGAAAGCCTAATTATGCACGCAGTCTTAAATCGCAGAGACGCCGTTTAGAATACATACTCCATTTCTTAACCCAGCTAGGGCTAGTAAATAAGGCCCTAACAAACTGTTAACATTTGGGCTTGGCCAAAAGAAAACGAGGCCTTGGAACTCCACAAATGCGGTGGACCACAGCCTCTCCTCTCTCCCACGGCTCTGGAGATTTCCAATGGGCTAAGGCCCCTGTCCAACAAGAGACGAAGCCATAAATCAGACTTTCCTTGGAATCATGGCGAGAGGACTGGGGCAGTTACTGGTTATGTTTATTTCCCAACAAAGCCCTTTCTATCCCAAATTGTTGAGAGACATTACTTTCGGATTAAAGCAGAAAGAAGCGTATCCACTGAGTACTGCCTACCCTTTAAGTGAAAAAAAGAAAAGCAAAAATCATTTTGCAGTGATCATGCATGCCAGAAGTACTTACACTCAGAATCTTCATTTTAATTCACCCCGGGTTTCCAGCATTATGTTGACATTAATCAGTTATGATACAAAGCAACACAGATACCTAGACAAGGCATTCTGGCAGAGGAGATTCAGAGTGCTATATTCTTCCCACTCATTCATGTATTTCCTTTATTTTCCAGAAAAAGTGAAGATCTCTTAGTGTTGATCATCATATAAATCCCCCATGGATGCTAGAAAATTTCTCTAGTGAGTTTTCCTTCTGTGTTTCTCTAGGAAGGTTTTCCCACTGCCTATTCACATAGACGCAGATGTCCTTTACAGAACTATGTAGCACATTTTTTAGGAACCTCATGGCTTGTTGCCCATAATTCAAAAGCATTAAAAAATAGATGTCAGCCTTTAGATGCATTTCTTTCTTTGCCTCAATGGAAAACAGGGAGAAGCAGGTGACATTTCAAGAAATATACATATCTGGCTGGGAACCGAGTGTCTTGAAGTAGTAACGTCAATGATGAAATTACACACTATTAAAATATCTAGAGCAGGAATTGATCCCTTTTCCTACAAAGTTACCACAGTGCTAGACAAAGCCACTTTAAAGTGAATTGTGTCACCTTATGAAAGCCAATTCTCCTGCACTTAAGTCTTTCAAAGTATGATTTATTACCTCCAATAATATTTAAATATAGGATAAAGTCATTCAATCATTTTTCTACTGATTCACATATATTTTTCAGAATGCTATAAATCAAAACCCAAAGAGAGACAGGGCAGCCTATAATATCCTGCTCATTATTCATTCAGTGTATGAATCAATCAATCTTGCTCACAATGAATTGGATAACTTATTTTCTTTACACTATTAAAAATAACTTCTGTGAGTGGACACATAATTGTCTCATTGGTATGCAATAATCCTTTTTTAGTTTGTGAAATACGTTAAATGTTAAAGAATGGGATAAACACACACATATATGCATATATTTTTATGTGTATATATGTATGTGTGTACCTATATGTGTTCACATGTATATAGATAACATAGAATCAACAGAAACGAATACTTAGAAAGCAAGATTAAAGCGACGTAAGTATCTAGAATGAATTAAATACAACAAAGAAAGGTGTTTAGAGATAAAATAATTATTTACCAGTGAATTATATGCTACAGTGTTTGGTGCATGCCAAGTGATAATCCTTTCTCTCTCAAGCTTGTAGGTATCTAGAGTGCTAGTTTATCAATTCAGTTTTCCAAACTGTACACATTAAACAAGTTTCACTAATCCTAACTTTTATAAAATGTCAAGGATTCAGATGCCAAAGATATGTACCCTAAACCTGTTTTTCAATAATAAAAGTCATCCCATCTTAATTTTAGTTTTAAGACCTCAGGTTTTTTATGTGTTCAGAAAACTGTTCAAATGATAATAAAAAATGGGAGCATGGATGCTTTTAACAGTTTATGTTTCCCCTAAGCGTCACAACTTGCCATGACTAATCTCCCCAAATTAATTTAATTTCATAGAATGAAGCATCTCAAAATATAGAACAGAATCATTCCCATGAAGATGAGCCAGATTTGTATATTCACTGTTCCTGAATCCTGCAAATTCATCTGGGGACATTTAGCATTCCACAGTTCAACGACCCTGGCAAATTTTCATTCCTAGGGAATAGTAAACTTTCACTTTTCTTCTTAGAATATTTTATATCTGAATATGGTTTATGTCCCAGTTTTTACATTATCTTACTAATAACTCACTTTTAAATAGAGAAGAAAAAGACTTGGGTTGATCATAACAAAAGGGAAAAACAAAGAAATAGATGCCAAAAAATGGTTTCTTTTTATTTTTCCATTTTAAGTACTTATAAATTCTTTTCCATTCTAATAATACCTTTAAGGAATTTGGCTTTTTGTCTAGATGACTCAAAAATGAATGAGAATTTATTTTCAAAGCATTATAGCCCACAGAGCAATGGGATTGGAAAACACTTTCTGTCTTCTGATTCTCAACAATTCACCCTAAGCAGGTAAAATAAATTATGAGTCGCAAAAAATAAGGCAATATATTTTCCACAATGTAATTATTTTAATTGAGTTACTTACCCACAGAATAATTCAAATAGATAATACGTATTTATGTATAGTAATATATATAATAATTCAAATATATATTGCTTCAGATTCTGGATTGGTGAGTCTAAAAATTAGTTTTTAATAAAAACTGGTAGTAATTTAGCCCAACATATGCCAACTGCACATTATTTAAACTTATAGGGGAAAAACAATTTGTTATCTTGGAGAAGAATAACCAATTTTTCTAAGAAATATTTTGCAGATATTGCTCTCACTTTTAAATTTTGACTCATTACAGAGGCCCTTCAAATCCCTGAAAATTACAGCCAAAACCCAACAACAAAGAGTAGTTTTCATTGTGGATAAAGAAATCACTTTTCCTGTTCTAACCCCTTGCTATCTAAGGGGATCCCTGAGGCAAACATGAGTGAAGGTAGAGGGGGTTTCCTATGGAGGTGAGATTGTGCTCATCTAAAATAAAACTCAATTTTTCCTCAGGTCTTTTCCTAGAAATCATAATGTCCCTTTTCATAACGTGGGAAAACTCACCTATCTCAGTGTACTTTTTGTTAATGGATCTGATGGTGATTATTCTCCAAATCATATTGTGGTATCTAGCACTTCCATCCTTAAGGTTAACAATTAGCTGCTAGCAATTTTAGAGTAGAGTATGTCTACGCTCCATTGGGCAACCAGCAACCCTCTGCTGAACGCAGCAACCCCAGCCAACATTTTCCCATGAAGTGCATCTTTTGCCAGCTTGTACCCCCTTTCTCTAGGAAAGAGCCTCCCTTCTGGCCCCAGTTTGCCACACCATAGAAACCAGCAGAGAAATACTTCCCCCTTTATCCCTGAGCCTATAGACCTCAAAAGTGTTTCTCTGATTACAAACAAGAAATTCGGCCCCACTTAATGATAGTGACCATTATGTACTTAATACTTTTTAAAATTATTCTAATTATTTTATTTCTTGACAGAGAATAGGGTCAAAAAGAAAAAAACAGAGGATGACATTATTGCTCTTAGAGGCTTTAGATAATATGAACAAACATCTATGTTCAACGGCTTTCTGATTTTTACTATTCCTACAAACATCAAAAGCCAAATATGGCTCCAACAGCATGGAATTAAAGTACATTTTGAATAACATTTTAAAGACATATTTGCTATTGACTAGCTCTATAGCTAAGGAAGAAGATGTGAATCTGTCTACATGTGTTTATTAAGAAATCTGGGGAGAATATATTGGCTCTCTTTAGGAGTCCCATATATGGAAAAGTATAGGAAACAGGATGCATCTAGATCCACTGACAAGTTCAATGGTTAAATATTCCCAGTTTTGGTTTAGCACACCTGCAGTCATCTCAGCTTTGCCACTTACCCAGCAGTGTGACTTGGAACATGTAAAAGTCACAAAAAAATAAGAAGGGATGGCAGAATTTCTCAGAAAGAGAACGATCTTTTATAAGCAAATCAACTTGACTGCTGACTATGTTGTGAAAAGATAAACCTCAGCACGTGGTCAGAATAATTAAAGACTGAGAAAAAGATAATTAAAATTTACTACAGGAAAATAAAATCAGGGCCAGGCAGAGAGGTGTATGCCTATCATCCCAGTAGCTCAGGAGGCTGAAACAGGATTGCAAGTTCAAAACCAGCCTCAGCAATTTAGGGAGACCCTGTCTCATAACAAAATTTTAAAAAAAAGGGCTAGAGATGTGGCTCAAAAGCTAAGCACCCCTGGATTCAATTTCTGCTATCCAAATAAAATAAAATTGGATTTCCAACAATAGCCCAAGAGGAAGGGTATTAGGGCCAGAAAGAGAGAGGACAAAGGGATGTGGAGGGAAGAAAGATAAGAAACCAGCCCAGCCAGATTGGGACCTAAAAGAATAGGGCAGCTTGACCACAGCTTGGAAGAAGGAATGGCTGATGGTATTTAAGGACCAAAATGTTTAACGTTTACTGTTAAGAATTTTTTAATGTTGAGCTATGCTTTACAACTAAGGAGATGATAAGTGTTCATCTATGTAGCTCCCCTAGTCCTGTTAAATGACTTGCAAATCATTTATAACCGACCTATCACTGTATTCCGAGTGGTCTTTCAGGAAATGAAAAAGTGGCTGCCCTCCATGACATGGGGGAGAGAGGAGGCCACAGTGGATGGAGGCACGACCCAAGAAAAATATAAGCGTCAATGAAAAATGGAATTTAGAGGAAAAGGTGACAGTGAGAAACTGCCATCCGTTTTGTGGAGACGCATTGGAACTTCAAGTCTTTTTAATTTAAATATCCAGAGATCATGTGCCTTCCACAGGCTGAGACTCTAGGGAGCCCAGGCGGCTGGCAGCTGCTCTGCCACATGAAGTAATTAGCATGGGATCCTGAGTCCAGTCAGCATCCAATAAATCAAAGGAGTGCGTGGAGCTATTTCTTTTGGCACTACTTAAGTAATTTTCATCTTAAGAGTATATAGTTACCTCTGCTCTCGGTCCAACCACAGATAAAAAATATAGCTTAAATATTATTAACGCCATCTCTATAACAATGGACAACAGGGGTCATTGAGGACCACAGCAAAAGTAATCTAGTTTTTGTCAAACTCTATCTAAAAGGCAATATCTCCAAAACTTCTCAGAATGCTGGGCTAGTAATAAACCAAATTCTAAGTTAGTTAATAGACAAGCAAGTTTCCCAGCTTATTTTTTAAAATCATAACTACATGTGTCAGTTTCCCCACATGCACATGATCCACCTACAAAAACTCAAAAATGAGGGGAAAAATATTGTTTTATGGAAAATAAATTTTAAGCTCAACCCATTGCAATTTAAAATCAAAATAGTATAAAAAATTATCTAAAGAGATGCAATGACATATCAAAAAAAATTCAAATGGTAGCTGTGACACAGAGAAGCAGATTTGGAAGATAGAAGTTGTGAGTACTCACTGAAGGATTATGCCAATGACATTGCACGTTTTCCTGGAGGTCTCAGCCCGCTGCATCTGTGGACATCAGGTGCACTGAGCTCCCTTAAATGACATCTTGAAATATTCAAATCCTGAACCTAACTCCACCATTACTCACCAAGCCAACTCCTTTCCAAGTAGCTCACCTTTGAGGAACTAAATACTGATCAGAAGTATACAGTACACTGTACCTTTGATCTTTTATGTGCCTCTGCAGGTTAATAAATCAGCCACTCTGGTTTGCACATTAGAGTTTTGAGTTTGCGATTTAAGCCATTCCCTGAGAGGCACACTACTTTCAGAGACTTGAGAAATCAGGCTGCTGAGCCTAGAAAGTGGAGGGCTAAGTTCCAGGTCATTACATATTAACTCAAGTAAAACCACCCCAGGAGGCATCTTGGGAAATAGCCAGAGTGCCTTCTTGGGAGTTACTCTAATTGTTCCAAGGTCTACCTTGAAATTCAACAGAAAAAAATACCTCACTAATATCCTTTATTCTCTTAATATATAAAGACTCAAACTACTACTATCAAATATACTTGGCCTGACATAAAGATTAAGAAAATTATGAACAGACTGTATTTCGGGCGTTTCATGCAAGCAATAAGTTATTCCAAGGCAGCAGAAACTCCGTGGTATCAAAAATGCACTTTTTTAAAAGGTTCTACAACTCTTTATTCACTACTTTGGTTTAACTTGAAAAACAGTATTTCTAGATCTGTTATTAAGTAGAACTTTCCTAATTCTAACTTAAGTTTGGATTTAAAAAAATACAGTATGTTCAAAGATCTAGGTGGCATCTTTGTGATGTTTCCTATTACTTCCCAAGTAGAGAAAAACTTTGCTATCTGAGAATAACATTATTTTTGGCGTTGACCTTGTGTGGACAATTGTAATGACACATGCAGCTGTTGAAGTGTAGATGAGAAATAAGTTAACCACATAAGAAAACCATGCTTTTTACCCAAGCTCTCTGGAGTTCAGTTTAAAAAGCCAAACTTAACCTTCGTTTAACATAGAACATTATTAACTATAAGCAATTCAACTTAGTTGCTTATATTTCATATTACCTATTCTGCAGGCATGGATGTGAAAACTGAAAAGACCAAATAGTTCAGCTAGAATGTGTATTAAATGATATTTCTTTGAAGGATACATAAGACACATTTATTTTTTTTTTGTCTGGAGATGTACGGGGTTTTGCTGTGTGCAGTTGTGCAGAACCCACGTCAAATAACGTGAAGTATTTTCCAAAGTATGGCCAGATCATGACTGACAGAATCAAGATAGAGGTAACCTGACTTTGAGATCAAAACCTGCAGGGTTTATCACGCCACAATAAAATACACCTTACAACATTTCTTTAAAGTTAGAAAGCATTTTTTAATTTATCTTTTGAATATTTATTGAGCATCTTTCATGAGTGAGACCTTATTTTGGAGCTAGGGATACAAAAAAAACCCATCTTCTGGAAGCTTGCATTCTAGTGGGAGAGGTAGATCTTTAAACAGGATAAATTAAAATATGTTGTTTGTTAGGTAGTGAAATATGCTAAAGAAGTGCAAAGCTGGTAAGGGGTAGGCATTTCTGGGAGGTGGGTTTTGTAATCAATCTTAGAATGTGTACCAAGGAAGGTTTTACTTCTATAAAAGTCTGAGAGACATTGAGTGAAAGTAGGGAGACAGTCATGTAGATCTGAGGACAATCACCCTACTCAGAGAGAATTCTAAAGGAGCTAAGGTGGAAGCGTGTCTGACATGCTCAAGGAGTGACATTCAAGTCCTTTACTTGCAGCTAGAGCAAGTGAAGAAGGGGATGTGAAACTTTCTTCAGTCTAGTCTTCATTTTGATGACAATACTATCAAATTTTGTATTAGCTTTTTCTTATTATAAAAACATTCAATTGCTTTGTCAGAAATTTTACTGTGTAATTTTGAAAAAGGACATCTATGGTTCCCTTTGGCTATATGAAAAATATTCTACAACACTTTAAGGACTAGTTTTAATTGGCCCACTGGTCTATAAAATATTTTTCCACTTTTTTTTCCTGTTGTTTTTTTTTTTTTTTTGATACCAGGAATTGACCCCAGGGACACTTTACCACTGAGCCACATCCCCAGCCCTTTTTATTTTTTATTTTGAAACAGGGTCTCACTAAGTTGCTGAAGTTGGCCTTGAACTTGTGATGCTCCTGCCTCAGCCTCCTGAATTGCTGGGATTACATGAGTGCACCATCACCCCCAACTATAAAATCTTGTTTTTAAGTATTCACTAATTTGTCTTCTACTCAGGCTTTTGTTTTGAGATATTCATATAAAATCATTAGAAGGAGTTTCAATTGTCCCAGAAGACAAGATTCATACTTCCATTTTTAAACTTGAGTTCCCTTCATTCTTAATGATTATAAAACTATTTTGCATTGTAGAATTTTTATTAAAATGTCATTTTAAGATTATACCATTACTTTAATGCTTTATAAAACTATCATTGAGTCCTTGATCTGTGTGAATTTGGGGTATACACAGCACTGTGGTCTCAATAACAGCAAAATAAGACTACTAAATAATACACATACACATACAAATAATACACATAAGTTATTTAGACAAATTAATGAATACAGAGATTATAGAATTTACTATTCTTTGTTTTCAAATGTTTACTTTTTAGTTGTAGGTGGACACAATACCTTTATTTTATTTATTTTTATGTGGTGCTGAGGATTGAACCCAGGGCCTTGCAAGTACTAGGTCAGTGCTCTAATGCTGAGCCACAACCCCAGCTTAAGCATTTACAATTCCTGAAAATATAATTCTTATTCAGGACATAGAGATGCTTTGGTAAAAATTATTACCACTATTTTGTGAATAGCAATTTATGAAGTACCTGTGAGTAAACATTTCAGTCCTAAATCACCAGAACTTGTATGAACCACCATAGACCATCACAGGCCACCAGTGTTCCATGATCCATGCTTTGAAAAACATTTGCTAGGAATTTGTTGGCAATATCTTAGGAGATGCACCAGAGGGTAGGGGAGGAAGTGGCTGGCAGAACAGAGAGATACCTGACTTCAACAAGACAACCAGTTTTCATCTAATTTACATATTGAGTTTCTGAGGAAATTTTTTTCCTAAAAAACAAATGCTTCTACTTCTTAAAAAAAAATAAATAAGCTTTAACCATTGAATTTGTCTAGAAGAGGAAGTAAGAAATAATTGAGGAGGAGTTACTTGAGCAATATCTTACAAATCAGTGGCACAGGTAGACTAAGAATCTAAGGTCTCCTGATTTAGCGTAGTGATTTGTTTCACTGTATCATGTTCTCTTCTTTATGCTTTAGGAAGGAAAAAGACATATGATCCTTTCAAAGCAAAAGCTATTAAAACTGTAAAAAGAAAACCTTAGGAAAATACATAACAGTAATTAGTACATAGCATGTCTATTAAAACATCTAGCATGGGAAAAATAAGAGCAAGAGAAATAGATGGAATAATTTGTATGCTATTTAGTGCTCTAAGAAATGAAAGAATATTAACAAAATTACCACTCTTGTGCTATGTTGTTTCAGGAGTTAAAACCAAATCTATTTGAGAGATTACCAAATTGGATTAGCATATTTTGGCATACCAAATTGATTATTCAGTAAATTTAATGGGTCTACCATCTCTTCCACTCAGATTTCTTGCTATGACTGAAGTTCTTTCCATGGAAGACTTAGAATTCACTTGTCAAGAGTTCCATTCTCTGAACATACCATTTCCCAGCCAGAACTCCACGAAAAAAAAAAAAAAAAACAAGCATCCGTTGCTGACCTTTTAAATTCATCACTCTTTGAAACTCCAATCACAGAAAAATACTTAGGAAAATGTGGCTCTTTCATCTCTGTGTGGTAGTGGATACACCGCTCTTCCTACAGAAGCTGGCAGCCCCCAGTTCCTTTTCTCACTTGTGAGAAATGCTTTGAAAAAGCCATTTCCAGCCAAAGTTCTCAGCCTTCTATTTCCTTCTTTACTTAAAATGAGGAAACGATTTGTAGAAAGGGGAAAAAAATAAAATAAAAGGATTCATTTATTGTCTGCTTAGCTGGTCTGAATTATCTCCTAATCCACATCTTTGCTGACTCTGGAAACTCCTTGAGTTCATTCTCAGCACTTGACAGAGACAACTGTTTTGAAAAAAAAAAAAATGCTGTTCCCCTAACCAACTTGGGACTTGGTAAAAATTAAATGTTGAAATTTCTTCAGCAAAGGCCTGATGCTTGGGTTGAAGTTACTATATAGCAGAGAGCCAAGGAACAGATAAAAATCAGAATTGTAATATGTGTGTGTGCACACGCATGTGCTCAAAAACACACATTCAGGACTTTGTTACACCTCTCATTACTTATTTTTATATCAAATTACGTTTGTTCCCATAGTAATTTGAGCCAATTCTGAAATATTGTTGTACCCAATCACACAAAGAGTCATAAGAATGAACATTCATTGAACACTCATCACATGCTAGTTGCTTTGCTGGAACTTCATGGGCGTTGTCTCATTTAATCGTCATCTCAGCCTAAGAAGTAGATACACATTACAAATACCAAAGCTGGGGCTTTAACAAGTTTCCTGAGGTCACAGAGCTAGCCATTAAAAAATACAGAGCCTGGATTCAAATCTAGGCATAGATAGTGCAAGACTTTATTAGGATCTCTCCATTAGGATTAAGGATGCTACGAGGATATTACTCATTAAATAGCTCTTTATAAGCATCCACAGGAGAGACATTTGTCCATTTCAGTACCACATATAATTGGACTTCTCCTAAGCAAACAGTTATTCTTAGCTTAATTGACTATGAAAAAAAGTATAAACTAGTAATGGAAGATCTTCTAGCAACAAAGATAACCCTGAAGTATTGACCTAGTACCATGCTCCTTTGAGACCAGTTCATCACTTGTGTTATTTCTACTTCCTTTTACCTTGATTTATTTTCTGTATCCCTATAAGCCATTTTAATGTATTTCTGGAATTGAAAGGAGAGAATGAATAAATAGGTAAATAAAACTGGATAAGTGTTTAGACATCACCCTGTGATGCAGTATTATCTTGACGAACTCAAACAGTGGGTAATTCTCAAGTGTCAGTGAGACTTTAGAGAGACTGCCTACCATGTTTCTGATGGGATTCTTTTCTCAGACAGTAGAACTTCAAGTATTTTCAAAAAGATGTTGCCATCTCACCAAAAGTTTGAAATTTACAACCTTAACTATCCTTCTGACATTGTCTGGAAAAATGCAAAGATAGATATGGGTGTGGTGAGAGGGAAAGCTGCCGATATTTTTCTGATCCTCCTTCAGTGCATACAACAGTTTTCCCTCTAAAACTTTGTATTAGAGGATATTTCTTAGCTAGGCATGTAAGTAAATACATGTGCTGTCCTTTTCTCTAAAAAATAAGAAACTGGAAAAAAAACAGAACAAAGAGCAAAGAAGCTCTGCTCACTTTCTTTCCTTCCTCCCTTGGCAATCTCCAGTAAATTAAAACACAGCAATATTTCTCCTGTATGGTCGATTCAATGGGGACATAGCATTTTATAATCATTGGATATTTTTAATCTTCAACATAATAAGTAAATAAAATTAATTGCAACAATTGTCAATATTCTTATTACAACAAAAGGTGGCAACACAAATTACTAGTAAAGACAGAGTTGGCTTCCATATACATACAGTACTGCTACGGAACTCATTAAAGGACACTGTCCATATGAACTAGTACAGCGATAGCTCCATAATTTACTAGATGTCTCCCTCTTCTCCAAATCCAATATACTTTTAAATAATAAGTAAAATTTAAATATTGTAAAGTTCCTCGTGTTTTACAATCACAATTGATATATTCTCTGTAAGTTGAATTTTTAAAAGTTGCCATTAAGCATAGGGCTGAATGACCTATGGTGTCTGTCACGATGTTGGGGTCCATCATGTTATATCCTTCATAAAAAGCTTATCTTACTTACATTAGATATAAGAACATGAAAGTGATTTTATTTTTACTCTTTCTACAGTAGAATCATAATCTACCCATGAAAAGATTCATAATTAAAATCCATTTAAAAAGAACAGTAAAAGTTCTGAGGTGTGATACTGGCCGAAAGGACAGTCCAATGCTTTTCTTGGGTTATTTAGGTCTGGATTCTCCACCTTATTTCCATTTAATGAAATTGTTTAGCTGAGAATATTTTGAGTAACTATAACATAAAGAAAATGTGTATAAGGACTCCCTGTTGGTTTAATCATCCAAGTTCTCCTAAATTCTTAGAGTGAAGGTCAATGAATCACCTGAGCCCCTCCCATCATTCACACGTTCTATCAAGATTAATTGATCCCCAGATCCCTGTAAAAAGGAGCAGACTGACAGCCAAGAATAAGTCAGCCCATTGGAATATACTGAATAACCACCTTGACATTCAGCCTACTAAAACAAACTCTCAAAGCCTGACAAACCCACCATGCCTTTTTTCATTTCTAAATTCTTTTTTTCTTTCTTCAAGATTGATTTATTTTCTTTGCTGAGGATCTTGAATCAGAAACTGCCCTGCAGAGAATTCAAGCCCAGGCAATATGGCTGGCACAGTCCTGTGGAGAGAGGACTTTGCTGACCACCGAAACAAACACCACCCGTGGCCGGCCACACGGCAGTGGTTTAATTAAGGACAGCATCACATGCAGAGCAATTTCTGATGGGAGACGAGGATCCCACTTGGAACTGCTAGGGGCATTAGGCAAGCAAAATGTAATTATCTGAACTGAAATCCAGCCGACATCTCTGACAGTGACCACCAGGGGATCTTTAAGGATCAGATGCTCCATTTGAAGTCAGTGCCTCTGGCTTTGGAGTCCTCTCCTCTCCCTTTCTGCCCTCAAGGGGGAGAGAACACCTCACACTGAGCCACCAGGACTGCTTGCTTTGACTGCCAATTCTTGCTAGCTCTAGAGGAGGCCAGACTTTCACTAACAGAGTAATTGGCCTAATATTTTAGGCCAAACAAATTTCATTTCTTTCCAAAATAAAAGGATTATATAATATGTATAGAAGCTAGAATTCTACCTTGTTGCCTTTCCTATCCCCGACAAGACCAGTTTCTCTTGCTATTTTTAGGGTATACACTGAGAGAGAGAATATCTCACATGGGTCTCCCATGGCACCCAATGAAGACATTCATTTAAATTATGTCTTGTATAAATTAATCTCTTAGGAAAGCACACCTGGGCCTTTTAGCCATGGACTGCTGCTTTTTTTTTTAAGGCAGAAACAAAATGAATAGATTAAAACCAGAATGTGACCCCAATCTGGGCCAATGCCTGGTCTCAGAGTTTTGGTACCTGGAGTGAGATTAGTCCACAATCACTAACCTCTCTGCCTGAAGAAAAGAAAGGAAACTTTGGAGTTTTGCAAGGATATTAAGAATTAGAGATAGAAATTATCTCCCTATTTAACAATCTTGTAAGGGTAGCCTTATTTCTTTAATGTATGATATAATATACATATCATACAGTTCTGTTTTAAGTATTTCATTTACCACTGGCTGAAGTACCTTCCCATGGGAGGACATTTTATAATCAGTCCTGGATGTTAGAAATTTTTTGTTGGTTCCTCACTTAGCTCAATTTTTCCTTTGTTTAGGTTCATGCTATTAGTCTTAATTACATCCACTGGACTTCTCTAAACAATTCCTTTCTTTACCCCCCAGTTCGTCATAGGAAAAACATTGTTTACTTGCTGAAAATTTGTTGTTTTTTTTCTTTCATTTTTCCCTGTTGTCATTTTATTTGCTTTGACTCCTCTTCTCACTGACCCTTGTAAGACCTCTAGAGAATTGATCCTATTTGTGTCTATTATCCCAGCATGAGTATTAACACCAATGAATTGGTCTGAGTGATAAACTAAATGGTTACCTTAAGTTGAAAACACTGCTTGGACTGGTATCTTCCTTTAAGAGAAAAATTAAAATCACAAATAATACACTTGAATTCACTCTCACAATCATGTAGAAACATTGTGAAACTGAAGATTGGGGTTATGTTCACATTTATTCTGCACATTTCTAAAATGCTAATATACTTAGTATTACTTATGTAATTATTTTTGAATATCTGCATTCCCCTTTAAATGAAGCTTTATTATAGCAGGGCTACATTTGCCTGCTTCTTTCCTGTGTCCTTAGGACCCAGCAGAGTGACCATCATATAAACGTGATTAACAAATACTTGTTGAGTAAAGTTGGATCTCAGAAACTCAGCACCCCACATAGCCTGTGATCCCTCCTATATCACACCAGTCCTCTCACCAACTGTAACTTTGGATTTGGTTTTATAAAATCGTTTGTCTTCTGTCTCATGTTTGTGAGAATATAGCTAATGATCAACGAATATCAACCCTGAGTTCCTGAAATTTAACTTAAAGGAATTTACATTTTGATATAAGTATTGGTCAACTATTCAAAATGGCGAACACATCTAAAATACACAGATCCTATTAACAAAATCAGCCTCTTTAAAAATTGTATAAGCTACCCATTCACAGCACAGTATTCTAGATTTCGTTCTTTCCCAACTTCTGAAAGATTCTGTACCTGTATTTCTGTATTTACCTATCTCCAATACCTCTTTTCCCTCTCTCTTATCCATGAGCCGAAGTGACTCCACCTTAAACCTGAGAAGGGTATTTGCTTAATTCTGTGTTGGCAAGTACTGTTCTTTCTCTCTTCCTTTCATTGTCAGACTTAAAAGTGTGGTCTAACTTTTTTTTTTTCCAGTAGCTGGAATTGACCCCAGGGCCTTGCATATGCTAGGCAAATGCTCTACACTGAGCTACATCCCCAGCCCTTTTTATTTCATTTTGAGACATGATCTCACTAACCAGCTCAGGCTGGCTTTATACTTGCCATCCTCCTGCCTCAGCCTCCTGAGTAGCTGGAATTATAAGTGTCCACCACCACACCTTGCCCATGGCCTAAGTCTTAATTGGAGATTTCCACTCAGTATGTTGGCACCAGCTCAAACCAACATAAATGCTAATGCACTTTATTCTGGTTGCTTCCCCAGCTTCTACAGAGCTCTCCCAATCAATAAGACTCAGACTTCAAGATGGTCTTTGGATCAGTCCTCTCCTTCATCCTCGGGGTCCAATTTACCAAGCCTGTCACTCATCGTCCAAATAGTATCTGATCGGTGACTTCATCTCCATTCCCTCTGATGACATCTGAGTCCTGAGCCTCTTCACCCAATGTCTAGATACTATTTTACAAGAGCTCCCCAAGTAAGAGAAGCCTCACAGACTTTAATCCATCCTTCGTATTTAAATGTGATTTCCACCATGCACAAAGTATCATTCACCAATTCTTGAATTCAGATTTTTTCTTATCTTTAGTTTTCCTTTTCTTTCTCAGCTGGATAGTCTTCCCCTTTTATTTCCTCCACACTCCTAGCATCTTGCTTCAGTCCAGCTATTCTAGTATAATCTGAGTGGGCTCAGGATATGTGTATTTATTTTCCCTGGCCTGGGATACTCTACCCCTCAGTCTTCTCCAGCTTATGGCCCTATTGTCCAGATTTCTGATGGCCTTATCAAAAGGGCCCCTGTCTTACCCTCCATCACTTTCTATCCCCTTATAATCTACTTACTACCTGACTGTGACATATTTATTTATTCCCTTGTTCTTACTCTTTCACAATAATATAAATTTTATTTTTTATTTTTTCTTTATTTTTTATTTTTCTTTTATGCGATATCTCCAGAAATGACAACAGAATAGGATCTCAGTAAATACGTGTTTAATGAATGGGTCATTTATGTTTCATTTTTGACATTTTGTATCTTATATGTAGGAATAAATTTCAATATTGTCATATTTTCCAGTATTCTGGATTGCCTTTTTCTTTCCTTCACTGAATTATTAATGTGAGAAACTACTAGAAGTTTTTACAAAATCCAAAAAAATCAAGGCCTGGTACAGGGAGTTATTGAGGCTCTATCATGTTGTTTTTTCCTATATGTGATTACTGCTGCTCCATGTTTTCCTTCCATAACTCCTGGCTGTCCTAGAAGCCACACTTCCTGCTCATTCCCATTCTCTTGAATCTACTGTCTTACCAAACATGGGATCATATCAAAGGTTTCCTCTGCATGGACAATAGGAAATTTAACACAGCTCTCCAAGTAAGCAAATGAATCTTGCTCTCCTCCTTGTATATTCTTCCTTCCGGCTACAGTGTTTAAAGACTAGTAAATCCTAAGTGATGAACATAAATTATTTACAAATTTTCCTCACTCTCCACAACAACTCAATGAAGTAGTTATTAAAATCTCCATTAACATATGAGACGAATTAGGTTTAGAAATTTAACTTGTTAAAGTTATTTTGTGAATAAGTCAGGAATCAGACCCAGGTCTGTCTGACTCCAAAACATATTATTCTATACCACTTCTACCCAAAATACATAAAAACACCGTTGAGGGGAAAGTACTCCCTTAAGAAGAAATACAAAAATTAAAAATAAATCTCTTTTGGAACCAGGTGGGGGAATAATAAATGAATGATTAATTGCACCCATTTCCCATTTCATTAATGGAGTTTAATAACCCAATTCGAGTCTGACACAAGGAAAGGCTGGTTTTCATCCAGAGAGAGCATCCTGTGAGCCGTGGCCTTTAAGCAGATTCAGAATGACCATTTGCCAAAGATTTATCAGAGGATACTTCTAAACAGTGTGGGAGGCATAACTCCATAATCTCTAAGGTCCCTTCAAGATCAAGTGATGCATTCTATGATTGCAAGAGGTTTCTATAAAGTGGAAGACTCACAATCATAAATGACCGCCTACAATCTATGTAAAAAGAAGTAAAATTGATCTAAGTTGGTCTTTTCTTTCATGCTTTTCTGAAAAAAGAAACCATCATTTTAGGGTGAGTCCAAGAGATAACAATCAGAATATCAACATTTTGAACTCTATCAACTCTAATTCATTTTTCCTTTAAGTTTGCACTTTTGTAGCGTGGACTTTTCTCTAGAGTCAGAGAAAACAACAATGGTAAATAATGAGCACTTCGTGTTCCTGGAACAAACTACCCCATGCTAGAAATGCAGGCTTCAGCATGTGCTGAAAAAGCATCCAGATGTTAGCCAGCTGAAACAATATATCCTAGTGCATCTAAATAAAAAAATCATCTTCATTTAAAAATTGGAAGTCATAATGGAGTTCAGGATTCCCAATAACAGTCAAGAAACTGCAAGTACTAATGAGTCCCATTTGCCAGAAGGTAACCTTATAGCTCCTGGAACACTAAAAATGAAAAAAAATATAGAAAATTCTAGATACAATAACTTACTCTTCTGATTTTTGTACTTTGAGTTAATAATAGTAAAGATGTTTAATATTTATTTTGTTATTATTTGTGATTTTCACATTTCACGGTCTGATCATAGATTACTTGGAAGAAGGGAATCATATATATCTCCACAAATCTGGAGATAGAGAAAGAAAAGGGGAGATGACAGAGGAACTGGGAATTGTGCAGATCATGGGAGAACTGGGGAAGGAAAGGAGGACCCTCTGCCCACTCCTTTTCACGCTCCCTAAGAGGGAAAATTCATAAAACTGTCAGCAAACAGAATAAAAAGCCTCAAAAATTTTAGAAATAAACATTGGTTTTCAGAGTCATAGAAAAAGAAATTAGGTTCATTTGCATAGAAATTAAATTAAGGAAAAATGGAATTGCAAATTGAGGCAGAAAGCGTGGATGCTTGCTGCCATCAGATGAGCCAGGAGGAGCTACAGCATGTTTCCCAGCGTAGCCCTTGGAATCCCAGCCTTAGAATAACAGGGCACTTTCACTGACAGAGGGGACAGGGAGGGAGGGAGGGAGGAAGGAAGGAAAATAAACCCCAATTTCTGAGCCTCATATCAAATTCAATGAATAGATATTTCTGGAGCTCTAACAATCCACATTTCATAATAATATCTCAATAATTCTTATTTACATTGCAGTTTCAAATCTTTAGGACTTGAATAACAGTCTTAAGTGACTATATTTTTTTGCAGAAGTCTGAAGTGCAAGGCCATGATTGGTTTTGAGTATAGCACAATAATGAAGAAAGAATCAGTTTAACTTTTAGAAATAGAAAGCAAACTTGAAAGAAGGAAGGAAGAGAGAAAGGAGAGAGGGAGGAAGTAAGAGGAAAGGTTTGTGAAAAATAGAGAGCTGGAACCAAGTTTCTCTCTTCTTATTTCCCTTTCTTTGGTCCACCTGAGAACAAAATGTAGAGGCACTAAGTAAAAGTGATCAACCACTGTGTTTACAGAACATTAGTGTGGAAATTTTTTCAGTTTACCAAGCTCCTTCCACACTCAAAGGTCACTTTGACTATCTGTTCTTTTCCATATTGAGACATCTGTAAAATAGATGATAATCCAGAATTAATCTTAGACAAAACTAGGAAATAGCAAAAAATGTCCTAAATAAGTAATTGAGAGATTACGTTAATTTCCTTTGGCTGCCATAACAAATTACCAGAAACTGAGTGCATTAAAACAATACAAATTTATTATCTCACAGTTCTGAAGTCTAAAATCAAGACATTGACAGGGCAGTACCCTTTCCAGAATTTCCAGGGAGGAGTCTGTTCCCTGTCTCTCTCTTAGCTCTGGTTATTGCTGGCAATCCTTGGTGTTCCTTGATTTGTAGATAAATCTCTCTGACCTATGCCTTCATCCTTACTAGGTGTTATGCTTTAGATATATGTTATCCCCAAAAGCTCATGCATGAGACAATGCAAGAAGGTTTAGAGGTGAAATGATTAAGTTATGAGAGCCTTAACCCAGTCAGTGAGCTAATCCTCTGATAGGGATTAACTGAAGGCACGTTGGGTGTGACTGGAGGAGGTGAGTCATTGGGGACCTGCCTTTGGGGTCTATATTTTGTCATAGTGAAGAAAGATATCTCTCTCTCTCTCTCTCTCTCCCCCCCCCCCCTTTCTACTTCCTGGTGCCATGTCCCCAGCTGGTTCCCTCCACCACATCCTTATGCCATGATATTCTGCCTCATCTTCAGCCCCAAGGAATGGAGTCAGCCATCTATGGACTGGGACCTCTGAAACCAAGAGCCCCTAAATAAACTTTTCCTCCATAAAATTGTTTTTGGTCACAGTAGTGAAAAAGATGACTAAAACACATGGCATTCTCCCCTGTGGGTCTGTCTTAGCATGACATTCTCTTCTGAGTCTGTGTCCAAATTTCTCTCTTCTAAAGACACCAGTCATTAAAACAAGGCCCACCCAACCTACAGCGTCCTCATGTTAGCCCAGTGACGTCGGTTAACTTGGTGACATCTGCAAAATATCCTATTTCCAAAGAAGATAGTATTCATGGGTACTGAGGATTAGGACTTGAACAAATCTTTTTTGAGGTGGAGACACAATTCTATCCACTACACTGAGTAAATATTGAAGGGATACTGGGTGGTAAAAGTGAAGTGCTGTTTTCACTTCATACCACCTTCTCCTCTGTGTACCTGTACCTTCTCTTGTGTCTCTTACAAGGACATTTATGAATAGATTTAAGGACCACCCAGATAATTCAGGATAACCTCTCCTTCCACGGTTTGCAATTAAAGGTCAGCAAAGACCCTTTTTCCAATAAGACAACATTCACAAGTTTCAAGCATTAGGACACAGGCATATCTTTTTGAGGGCTACCGTTTAACCCACTAGAGAGGCAAGAGAATTTTAGAACAAGGTAGATTTTCAACTGTCTGAAATGATTTGGGTCTAGTCTCACTTGAAAAGCAGCAGATCACATTACTTTTCAATGTCATTTCTAACTAGTTTAATTCTATAACTTTATAATCATGTCAGAGTTTGGGTTTCCAAGACCTCAGCTGTAGAAGAGAAAAAAAATTTAAGCAAACTCTATTACAAGTAAAATCAAAGCCAAGCTATTCTATTTTCAAAAGTTTTAAATTCACAAAAATGATTTGAATTGTATTCAACCTGGAAGGTAAACTTTATTGCTTACATAGCCTGATGGCCAACTGATTAGAAGATCCAAAGTAATGAGATTCAAACAAGGAACACATCTTAAAAGAAGAAACTTGCAAAATGAGGGGGAGGAGGGAATTAAGTACACTTCTACTTCACAGTATTTCTGGGACCCAGCCTTGGAACTTGCTCTCTAATATTTGGAGTATACAGCAATATTTCTGATGGGAGGTGCTCAAAAGATAACATTGCAAAATTCTAAGAATTTAGGATTAGAATTAGGAAAACCAAGAAAAAAGCACAAGCACATATAAGCCAGACCCTGTGTTGACAAGTCTTTAAAGACTGTCTCCATGAAGCACCAATACTGACCAGAAAACAGTCAGGATATGAAAATCTGTAATTTGGCAAACCAAAGTCAATTTACTCTGTGGCCAATTTAACAAAATTTCAAGTGCATCATATGTATTTTCTTTCTAATTTCCTAGTTATTAAAATTCATGATCTCTTAAGCAAAGTATATAAGAATATCTACCAGAGTGAAAAAAAGAACATCAGTATATATATATATTTTTATCTTAACACATAAGAAAGAAATCAAAGTTACATTTTAAATTTAGAGTATCATCTCTTTATAATTTATAAATTTAAAATGTATATATTGAGATATATGCCATAGTATTTTTACTTGTATGGATGTATATTTTTACTTATGTAGATGTGTCATCAAAAAAATTGGATGCTCTTGATTTAACCAAACTGGAAACAAATTGTCTTTCCTATAGAGAACAGATCCCTGAATTTATAGTTTTCTGTATCTGAAGTCTATATGGATATGAATCATATTCATTTAAATATGAGAATAAATTATATGAAAGGTCTTGGGATACTTCTTTTGGGTCATTGTTGGCTAAACTAGGTCTCCCATGCTCAAAACACAAACCATTCATTCTAAATTAAGGAATTTAGAAAGTACAGAAAAAGAAAAAAATACCTAATATTATCAAGTTCAGGGATTCCTTCAGACTTCGTAAAAAGTATTTGCTAGTGTTACATATAGGACATTCTGCAACTTAAATTTTGCATGCTATAACACAGGGGTTATTACATCCCATGTGTGAAATAAATTGCCTTTCCTTTGTTGACATTTTCAAGTCACTAAAGAAGCCTGTGACTTACCTAGAAATTGGTTCTAAGAATTGAACAATGACTTTTATGAGCAAGGACAGTCTTTCACTTGTCTTAAAGCTCACTGAAATAACTATTCTCAGCTGTCGCATCAGGACAAACTAATGAGCCGTGTATCACTTACTAAAAGTGCCACAAACAATTTTATTTGTAACAGTAGTTCAAGTACAGTAATTGGAGAAATAATCTGTGTTTTCTTCTACTACCATCCCTCCTAACTCTTCTAGTAGAAAATCCTTTTTCTCACTTTGTAAATTGTCTCCTACTCTTCTTGAGTTGTTTTCAGTTAAAGGACCTGACTACCCCTCCGAGAGGCATGAGCATGTGACAGGCAATTCAGAGTACTCCAAATCCCTAGACACATTGATTAATACAACAATGGAGGATTGGCCAAACAGGGTCAGTTAGGCCATTTGCAGGACTGAAATACATATTTCCAGAGGCAGGAGCAAGGATACTTTCCTTCTGAGATCATTGGTGCCAAGGACAACATAAACCTGGTATTACCAGAGCCATTTTTTGCAACTAAATGGAAATAATGTGCTTGAAGTAAAAATGAACAAAGAGGAAAACGCAGAGAGAGGAAGAGAAGGGATGGTGTCCAGTTTTACACCTATATTTTTCTATTAGATGGGGCAATAAATTCCCTTTTGGGAATAGATTTCTAACAGATGCAACAGAAAAACACAAAGGATGGTATACTGGAATACATTCATGTTACTGCTATAATAATGTCACTTTCTGGATATATTTTCTTGAGCACCAAAAGGCAAATTTCCAAATAGTCTGAAATCAATTATACTGTGTCTATAATCCTTATGTCAAACATGAGTTCAACACCTCATTACATGCTTCTTAATTCTTTCCCCCCCTTTCTATCAGAATATTTCCCTACTACAGCTAACAGAGTACTTCATAGAGCTGTACACTCAATAAGAAAAACAAATAACAACATGATGCTCAAATTTCTTGCAGTAAAATCTACTCATTGAATCGCCTACTCATCCTACTTTAGCATTCTTTTATTTTCTTTCTTTATAATTTCTGATTGTCTATATCACTTCTTCTAGACTCTAGATTAAAAACCAATGAATTTTGTAATATATTGTGACTTAGTCTTTACAATGCAGAACCTCACGAAATGGAAATTATCATTGATCAAAAAATCAAACATTTGTTCAGGCCCTTAATCAATGTAAGATATTTTGCTAAGTCAACTGAATGAGTACTTCTCTTTGAAGAAAACCAACAAATGGCTTCACCTTTCTTTTAGATTACCTATTATTGGCATTTCTTAAAGAATAGGGCCCAAGGGGAGTTCACCTTTAAAAGTGAAATGGAGTCAAATCCTTTTCACATCTTTCTCAGTAGTAAAAGCTGCTTCTTCTATTAACCTCGGTCTCTCTGCTATGATGTATTATTAAAAATTGAAAGACATTGTTGATGGCATGTATTGTATAATAGCATTGTGGGATACCATTTATTTTATTTTAAGTAGAGTTCATTTCATCTTGGGCCAACTTGGAAAGCTTTTCAGAGGCCATCAGCACACCGGCTTTCTTCATGTTAGATAAAAGCAAGGACATTGCCCGTACATTGATCTGGAGTTATTCAAAGACTGAGTTGGGGAAGGGAGAATATCCTTCCTAGGTACAGAGTAACTTTCACATCCTACGTACTGCACATTCAAGAGCTGCAAAGCCCTTTTTAAACCGAGAATGTCAGTAGGAAGATTTCACCTTTTTTTTTTTTTTTTGAGATGTAAACTGGAAATGTGGAGGCAAATTTCATCAGAACAAAAAAAGAAATTAAATAAAAAGTAAAGTTTAATGTCAACTTTAAATGTCAATATATTCTAAAAGTGTAAATACTGAAAACCTGGATTTAAATCATACCAGTTACTTGAATATCTTTAATTATTTGTAATTCCTAAGTTGTAGGTTAATATATTCAGCACTGTGTACTTATGGACTACTGAGCATATAGTTCCCAAGAGATCATTTTCTGGAAAACTTTTTATTTAAATGGACAGATAATAAATATTTTAGGCTCTGTGTTATGTCCGGGCTCTTCTAAATTCTGCCATCATAGTGTGAACACATCCTTAATTGATACATAAACAAATGTGTTTGTTCCAATAAAACTTGACTTACAAACTCAGTGGTGAGCTGGACTTGGCCATCAAGCTGTACTCTGCCACCCAACCCAGGCTCTGCATCAACACTAAATGATTCTATGAGCTCATGAGAATGAAATGGTTTATACACTTAATAAATAGAACATTTTCCTGAAAATCAGAAAATAAGTTCTCTTTCTAAATTTCCTAATAACATCAACCTGTGCTTTCTAAACGCCTACTTGCCTTAAGTGGAGAGAAGAGAGAATTTTGTTTGTTTGTTTGTTTGGATTTTTTGGAGTGGAAAAAGGAGGAAATCGTCAGTGAGGGAGGCTTTAGGTTCAAGTTCTGATTCAAAGCAGAAGAAGAACAACTGTGGATTTGTTTATTTTATATATTTGAGTTGTGCAAAATTTTACTCAGAAGAAAAAGATTCTGCTTGGAAAGACTGGGACACCACTGCTCCAAGTCATTTACGTAAGTGACATCTAGCCCTTGCTTACCACTTAAGAGCATATATATGTTTTAGGATCACAGAGACAGATGCTTCCAATGTAGGGATTCTTGTGTATAGAAAATAAGTATTTATTTGAGGTGAAATGACAAAGACCCATATATACACTTATCAAGTGTCTTAACAGAAATTCTAGAGAGCTAACAAATGACAACAGGAGACATGTGCCAGTGATGTCAAGACAAGGACACAGTCTCACCACTACTTATCATGGCTGACTTAGTGGGGAGGGGACTGCACCTTAAGGTGTTGGGAAGCTGCCTCCCACTGATACAGATTTTAATAGGCATCATGTGGCAAAGGAAGCAGCTTTTCAGCAGTGCTCAGATCACATGTGACAGCCATAATTGAGTAAGCAAAGGAGGGGAGCTGAGAAGAGGGTAATGGACCATGCAGACGGAGAGAGAGCTGGGCAAGTACTTAGAGATGATTGTCGCCAACGGCAATGTGAAACCGGTAGGTGTATATTGAGCTCTAAACATCCTTCTAATCCATAGACTGAAGATACCATTATTTTGACAGGTCTGCAATCCATGGCCGTTGTCCAAATGCCATAACGTTCAATGAGACAGAATTTATGGTGCAAATTATCCCATTTAGGCACACTAAAAGGATTGATATAGTAGGTAGAATTAGGAGCAAACAAAATATTTGAATTATAAGTGAAATTATTCACATACCAGTCAACCCTGGAACACAGGAATTTGAGGAGAGAATTATAATACTGATTCTCTGAGTAAACATAATTTTATGCTACTCCTAAATTTCCTTCTTCAGGCTCTGTGTTCACCTCTGATTCCAGCATCTCCTCCACAAACCTCATAGAGGTAGGAAAAACAATTCCTAAATCGGCCTTCCTGAAAACGAAATTCTACTCAACTGAATGAGTCTGAGTCAATTTTAAATCTCAAGAACTGAATGAGAAAACCAAAGAAGTGCAGATAGAGCCTCACTCTGAGTCGTGAGAGTGAGGAATGGTCTGTCACTTTGATGCCTAGCACAAGCCATGTGCTTTGGTTGAACTCCACCAAGTGAATGGTATCAATCTAAAAAGTGCCTACAGGGCTGGGGATGTGGCTCAAGCGGTAACGTGCTCGCCTGGCATGCGCGGGGCACTGGGTTCGATCCTCAGCACCACATAAAAGTAAAATAAAGATGTTGTATCCACCGAAAACCAAAAATAAATATTAAAATATTTTTTTAAAAAAGTGCATACAATCTAAACATAACAGCTTTCTATAAATGTCATTTACAGATTTAAGGAGGTTACAGTATAATATCCCAAGTTAACAATGTTTTTAGAAAAACTAAGCACTAGAATAAATATATAAATATTAAATGCCATTAACAAAATGTATTTGATGAGAGAGAGAGAGAGACATCTATACATCAGTTCATGGTGTCCTTGGGGGTTCAGTAAATTTTTCACAGCACTCTTAGGACAAAAGAAATATCTAGAAATCCCATTTATTAACTACTTGGGAATCAACAAAATCTCTGCTTTATAAAGATAGAACTTTAGCAAAAGAATGCAGAATGATCTAATGTTGAAACTGTGAACTGCCTTGAGCTTCATATGGTGACCAATGGGCCTTGAGTACTGCTATCTTCCCCTTGAAAACACAAAACATCTCACAGCATGCCTCTCAGCCAGTTCAGAAACTCCTGGCTTAGAGCAAACCAAGGCTGTATTCTGTATTTACTCTCCCATCCCAATGGTAGTTACCCAGAATATTCCCCATTCTCAATCTCTGCATTATCTAAAATTGACCATTCCTTAAAGTTTAAAAAGAAAAGCACCATTTGAAATGGGCTTCACAGTGAGGCTTCAAATAGAACCAGTGGTTCTCTTAGATACTCTCTGTTTAAGATGCTTTTCTTCTTCAGCAGGAGACTCTCAACTGCCTACACACAGCTTATCTAAGAAAAAGTTGCATTCGTCCTTCTAAGGTCAGAACTGATCATTCTCTTTTTTCCCAAGAAGCAAAAATGAGGAAACAGATGTAGCATATTTTCTCCATTCTGACTACATTACTTCATTAAAAAAAAAAAAACTAGATGACTATCCTTGATTACTCAAGAAATTTCTCAACTAATAACCACCACGCAAGTAGCTTGTCATTCACATGGACTTTTATCACAGGTTCTAACGTATTGTAAGATTTCAACAACCCTCACGTTCAGAGATAAGAAGTTCCTCCAGCCTTATGCTCCTCATCAACTCAGACTGTTGAAAACAATTTAAATAGAATACATTGAAGAACTTTACTTCTCCAAAAAATATAAGACACATTGAATGATACCCTCTAAGTAGAGAAGAATCCTGTATGCCTAGGAGGAAAAGCTGAGAGAGCAAGAGAAGAAGAGAACACATGTGTGATGCATGCAAAAGAGAAAGAGATAGAAGAAAAAAAAAAGATTCACATTCCTCAATGCTATGTGAATATGAACTTGTGCTAATGTGGATTTGATAGAGTGAGTGTAGACAGGGAGGAGGTAGGGTGGGCCGAACAACTGTGGGAGGCCAGAAAATTTTCTCAGATCATTGGCAGTGTTCAGACAGATCTGAAGAGATTCTATCAAAACATGTTCACTACCAGTGATAACCAAGGACAAATTACAACATTCCAACAGCAATTGGAGTTGGACTGCATCATCCCTTCCTCCCCACATTCCTTGGAGACCTTATCACAACAGCAACTGCGTGCAAATAAACAGTGCTACCCATCAACTAAGCAATTGGCTTCTTCCCATGCAGTGGTTTGAAGCTACCCTCTGCTCCCACAATCGGTAAGATGTTCCACATTAACTTTAGCACTGCTCTCTTCTGAAGGCAAAGGTAGGCTCCTACGGCATTCACAGTTAGCCAAAGTGCTGCAAAGCCCTACTGCGAGCTTAAATTGGTGTGATAGTGTCTCTTGAATAGTTATCAGAGCATCGCCATCGCCTCTAAAACAGACTAGGGCATAAAGATGAACAAATCATGCTGCAAATTGTAAAAGTTCATAGGAAATTAATTATTAGATTATGTGCATTCAAAAACAAACTTTAAAATCTGAAATAAACATGGTAAAACCATTAAAATGATATTCATTATACATAGAAAGATGTTTAGAATCAACGTTAAAACATGACTACATTGCCACTTAAATTTTTAAAAAAGAAAGACAATAACTTAGATTTTAATAAATACCTATATTTAAAAGCCCATAGTTACTGGATATGTAATCTTGAATTAAATGAGACTAATATTTTACCATGCTTTAAGTAAATGCTAATTAGTTGTCAAAAGCAATTTTTTTCTGAATCTTCTCACAGTTGAGTAACATATGTGTAACATATAGAAAGTGACCCAGGATGGGGTCTGGAAGATGTAGCAACCAAAAATAAAGCCAGATGTGAGTGAAATGATCCCAGTACGAGCTGTCTGTTTTATTCTCTTGTTATTTCCCTGTTGTTGTGTTATGGGCTCCACATGGAGGGAACCATTATACTTTAACAGAAGGAACAACCTCAAAGAAACATCTTTAAATTTTTATCCTAACCCATTTGGAACTTCCTAGAAATAGTAATAGAAATATGATGAGAAATCTCAGAAGCTATAACTTGTACAAAGTCAAGGTAATCCCCCTCTCCATCTGGTGACTCTGAAAGGTGTCATTGAAAACTCATGCATACCAATATCTTTTTAAAGAAATATTTTCAAGGAATTTTGTAACTAGAGAATTATGGACTTTGAAACAGTTATTCTTGGTTCATGTACTAGCTTGTGTTAATTTCTTTTTCTATAAAATAAAAATAAGAATAATGCCAATCTCATAAAATTGCTGCAAAGAGTAACTTATTTAGAACTTACCTATAAACTCAGACATGTTTCTCAAAAATTAGAGGTATTATTTTTAATTTATAGAGATAATATACACATCACCGAGTTATAGAACATATTGCAATCAAACACAATATTTCTGTAGAGCCTGTAGGAGTTACCTTAAGTAGGAAAAACATATTAAATGAACCACAAATTCAAAACCGTCCCTGCAGGGCAGTTTCTGGCACTAAGTGAGTTCAGGTCACATCTGGTCTTGCTGCTAATTGAACATGAAAGAAACTTTTTGAATTTTAGAATTATGGACAAGAAATTGCAGACCTATATACCTGGAATGCCCAGACAGAGAGTATCTGGCATATAGTAAGAATTAAGCATGTGCTTTCAATTGTTAAATTTTAGTTATATTATCCAGTTTGGAAATTAAGAAGGATCTTCTTTCCTCCCTCCCTCCTTTCTTTCCTTCTTTCCTTCTTTATCTCTTTCTCCCTCCTCTCTCTTTCAACCAAGAACTAACCAGGATGTTTTACTGTAAAACATCTTTCCATATGATGAGTTAATTTGGGTAGTGATCACATAAAATACAATTTCTTTCCCTGGACTAAAGATCAGTATGATTCTTAAAAATATAACTTTTATTGCCGCATAAATTGTTTACTACAAAAAAAATTATAGCCTATTACTCAAACTGGCAGCTATAGATTTAACAAATCAATAATTGAGTAAAAGTATCAAGTAAACAGCAGCCATTCTAGTTGCTACTATAATTGTTGCCATAATCTAACTACCAAGATTTTCTCTGATCACCACTTATTATAGAAAAAAAAGTTTTAGAGCCTGGAAATTTCTTTAGAGTTAAGCTATTATTAAAATGAATAACTAAACAATACATATTTAGACCTCACTTTGACATTTTCCAAAGAATCTCTCCTCCCACTAAAACGAAAGGTTTCCAACCTAATTTCTAATTCAATAACAGGACTGATTTAAAGAGAGAGAGAGAGAGAGAGAGAGAGAGAGAGAGAGAGAGAGAGGGTAATACCCTATACTTATTCAAGGAGTATTGATCAAAGACCAATCCTTGTTAAATAATGTTCTACACTCAAAAGATGAAAATCTTCAAAGCATTCCCCAGTAATTCCATAAGAAAGTTACTTAGGTTTGGTCTAAATCTGTGCAGGGGGAAAAAAAAAGAAAAAGAAAACCTCTTGGAGCAAAATGCTAGGTATGCCTTTTAACATATTAACAATCAATCACACCCCAGGGTCTCTCTAAATCCAATTCTAATTTCCAAATTTGACAGAACCTTCTACTGAAGGCGTTTTCACTATTTTCCCATTTGTTCAATTACTGTGTTAACATGAGTGGGATGTAACTAAAAGACTAACCTTGGGCTTTCATTCTTTTACAGCTTTGCCTATTTTGAATATAATACGCTATAAAATGGGGGAAATTTACCTCCCAGAGTTATTGTGGGAGTGGAATTTAATTTCAACAAACATGTAATTTCAACTTACCACTTGACAATAAATACATACAAAGTGTTGTTCAACCTTCTGAACAATATAACATGGTAACATTATTTACTCTTAATCTATTGAGATCTTAATCATTGAAAATGAAGAGAAAAAATATATATAAGCTCATTTTTACATATTTCCATTAAACAGTGAACTGTGGTGGATTCATCTTAAAATTCTTTGGTGAAAAACTCACAACAGCCACTTATTAATCATATTCTATATAGCCAGATACAGACTATTTCGCATGCATTATCTTACCGAATTCCCAAAGTAACATCAAAAACAAAGTTCTGAAAAGGTATGTGCTATGTATTCTTTTCTTAAATAGATGGAAAAGTTTAATAAAAGACACCAAAGCAAAAATTTTCCAAAACCCCTTCCCCTTGCAGAGCAAATGAAAAATGGCAGGCCATAACTGATATATACCCAGTGTGGCATTCCTATGTGAGGAGTTCTTGGACTCTATTCTCTCCCTATTGTGAGCACTTAAAGGTAACTTCTCTTCAATTCTCCAGAACCTTCAAGTTGATAAAGGAAGCAACCAGCAAGAAGAACCAACAAGCAGAATCATTCCCAGGGTAAATACACTATCCTGTAAAATGTCAATATATTACTACACATTAGGTCTCATCCTAGAGCACTAGTAATCAATAGATTAATCATCTCTCACTGGAGAGATCCTAGATCTGGATGTCAGGACATTATGTCTTTCCTGGGTTGCTCCAGTTGAAGCAATATGCTTCCCTGGGAAGAACCAGATTCACCTAAGATCCCAAGGTATCTCTAGAGCAAGGACTGGACTCAGTTCATTACTGGAATTGAATCAGTTTTTGTCCTCTGGTAAGGTTAGAATCACCCTCCCCTCTTAGTTTTGCAATTGCACTGTTACTGTGGCACATTTCATAAGAGCATAGAATACCGCAGTCGAATGAGCACTACAGAGCAACTTGACAGAGCACATGGGATCCACCCACCCAAAGATGTTGAGAAAAATGGCAGGTTGAAGAATATATACAGTTTTGCAAAGTATGATGTGTAAATTAAAAATATGCAAAGAAATTTTTATATTCTATATGTATGTATTTTAATAAAAGTAAAAACACATAA
This sequence comes from Marmota flaviventris, assembly GCF_047511675.1. NCBI lineage: Eukaryota > Metazoa > Chordata > Mammalia > Rodentia > Sciuridae > Marmota > Marmota flaviventris. The sequence continues at coordinate 159,630,051 of NC_092500.1, forward strand.
ATAAGAATGGTTGTACCTATGGGAAAGAGAGAAAGGGGTGACATCAGGGAAAGAACCCAGGTTTTAGATCAAATCTAAGATATCTTATTTCTTTAATATTTATCTGGTATAAATATGGCAGAATGCTAAGATTTAGTTAAGCTAAGCATGGAGGATCACAAACATATTTTTAATTGTTATACTTTTATGTTTATATATTTCGTAATTTTAATATAAAAAAAGAATGACTGTGTACATGATAGGGGAAAAAAGTGAAGAAACCATGCTATAAAAAAGGCATTTTCTCTTGGAAACATTGGATTGATTACACATCACTGATTTGCTGATAATCTCTTTATCAGTAAAACAATGGCAAAATTTTCTAAAGTCAGGAGGAAAAAAAAGATATTACATTGAAAGCTAACTGTGACTCAAAGTCCATACTGCATGCTCTAATTTAATCATTCCAAAACTCTTGTGATGTAGTTATTTCCATTTTATAGTAAGGAGATTCAGATGCAAAGTTCTCTGCTAACAGTCATACAGCCCTAGCAGAGCTGAGACTCCAATTCTGTTTAGTGAGTACTCTTTTGGGCAACCATAAACTCAGGTAGAAAATCAACTCAAAATACTATCAGAGAAGCAGTTAGATTCGAATGGGTAGCACTGATTGGGCAGATTCATCTAGAAGCCAGTTCAGGTGGAAAAATTTTTTTAAAAGATGAAGTCTGAGTCATCCCTTAAAGAAGATCTCATTACTGAATTAGAAACAGTGTCAAATGGAATCCAGGTAGGGGAAGTTTAAAAAGGAATGTAACTTCATGGGAGAAAAGGACCATTTCCCTGGAACATGAACGGAGTTAGAGAGTTAGATTTACACAAAAGAGAAAATAGGCCTAATTTGACGGAAATGGGAAATTTGAAGGAAAGATTCAAATCAGAAAAGAAACTAAATGATAGAAAGCATACAGAGACTATTAAGATATTAAAATAAGAAAGATTGTAAGAATCAAGCATTAGCTTCTGAAATTTGAATCATGCCAAATTGTTAAGGCAGAAAGAGGAGCTGAATCATCTGATTTCAAAGGTAGGAAAATTGGAACAAATTATTAAATTGTGGAAAAAAAATGGGAGCAGAAGTGTGGTTTGTTTATTTTTTGGAGGTTAAGTCAAACCTTTTGAAAGATGTATTAAAAGCATCTGATTCCACATAAAGAACTTGGAAAAGTGGGACAGGGAAGGGAATTCTGCTTCTGTTTCCCTGAGCCTTCTGTAAATCCTTAGGTGGGTGTGTTTGGGTGGAAACATGAGCTTTCTCTTGAACACCCTCTGATCCTCTCCCCCCCAACCTGAAATCCTAAAGCTGTGTTTATGACAACATAATCATTTCTACAGTAACTAAAGAGCTGTCAGCAAAAGAGGATTACTGCTTCAGTTGAGAAATAAGCAACTAAAAAAAACTCTTAAACCACAAAGGACAGGTTCCCATGCCAATACTCAGAGTGACAAAGCCAAAGCAACGTAAATATGGAAAATGTTATGCACAGGGAAACCCCAATTGACCTTCTAGTGACTGGTCTTCAAACTTGTGGAAGGGTTCCCACAGTTAACTCAATTGTGTCAGACTTGGATACAGTTTGTTGACTCCTCACACACGAATTCATGGATGGGTATCTCAATTCAATATAAGGCATCTGGTTTATATCCCATTTCCACCTCCACACCACCTACCAAATTCCAACTGAGTCATCTGGGCACTTTGAGATAAGAATTGCAAATTCTTTGTGAAGGTTTGAGATTGCCCAAACTCCATCAAAAAATGAATAACTCTTGGTTCAATGAATGTGGCCCAAGGGTTGTATGGAAAACCATTGATGTATTACTGTTGTAGGAAAGGTACCAGACCAATGTGGTAGCAGAAAAGATCTTTGGCACTTTCTTTCTCTTTACTAATTTAATTTTGGAGTGCTTCACCCTTCTCTTTTTTCCATCTATTGCTACTGATAAGTGTTGGAGCAGGCCAAAATGGCTATAGTTAGGCTCCCTCTCCAGAGCTTCCTGGCAGGCTATGTTATATTTTTAGCATGTAGCCAAAGTCATGAATCAGCTATGTTATGGTTAGTGTGTAGTCAAGGTCATAAACACCCTGATTCAGTGTATATGTTCAAGGTCATAAACATTTTCTTGTGAGTATGTGCCCACTGATGTAACCTGTTGGCAATGTGCCTTCTTTGTCTGGCCTGGATGTTAAAAAGGCCTATGGAAATGTCTTGGGAGCTAAATGGAATGAGTGGGGGCTAAAACTGGAGCTGAGGGCTGGCTAGGGGTTATTGCCACCTCCGAATAAAGCATGTCTACTATCCCAACTTCATCTTGCATCTTCTACTCACTGGGATCCTGAATCTGTTTTCTGGGTCTGAGCCTCCATCCAACAATAAGGAAGAGTTTCATATTTTTTACAACAAATTATTTAAATGCTCAATAGGTTATAGATCAAGAAAAAAAAACCCTCATGATAAGTATGTTAACTCATGTCAAAGAAAAAAAGTAATTGGAAAAGATATGACTATCTGTCTTAAAGACAATGAATACTTAAAGCTGCAAATTTCCTACTTTGTTTTTTAGCCTTTAAAACATATCATAGAGATTTCAATCTCCCAGACAGGAAGTGATAGGTTGATACAGGAGAGAACTGATAAAATGAAAATAATTTATTATATCACTGGAGAATTAAAATCTTCAAGGAATTTTTTAAAGAATTTTTGTGCTATCACTTACATGACTATAAAATAAATGTAAAATTTAGGATTTTTTTCTAACGCTGAATAGATGCATTTAGAGTATGAGCCAAAAAATATTGGAATTTCCTCCTCCTCAATTTTGGCAACTTAGGAATTGTATTTAATGTCTGCTGAGCCCCTGGGGTACATTTCATTATAGACAAGTTCCTTAGTCATTTAAAGAGAGAAGGATCTTTAAATGCTTCCTTTGAAAGTAATTAGAAAATGTTAGAGGGGTAGTTTTAAGAAAAGCTAGAATCTTGTCTAACCTTAGCTACTTTTCCCAGCCAAGTGGTCGTAGTTAAATCAATCAGTACTCACAAAGGACTTTTTGGCCCACGATAATTTCTTTTTTAGAGAATATTTTCGGTTTCTTCATCAGCAAAGAAGGGTCAATATCAGCCCTGCCTCTCTCTCAGAATTGTGAGAATCAAATTAAATAGTCTTAAGTAGATTACCTAACTGCATGTATGTGTACAATTTGCCTCAAATGTGTGTGTGTGCGTGCCTGTGTGTGTGTGTGTGTGTGTAAAATAACTGTAGACATTGAGATGACAGTACCAAATGAAAGGAAAAGTCAAAATATTGTCAGCATGTGGAAATGTACCCCCAAATTATGCAAAACAGCGGCTAGAAAGGAGCAAACAGGCCTGGTAATATGTCAAGAGTTCAAGAACCAAGCCAAGAGAAAGTAAAAGGAGAGCTTTGCAGGTCCTGTTGGGATCACTGGAAACATGAGTTACAGAGGGGACCTGATAGATCAAGAAAGCTCTATAATTCTGAAATTTCAGAGAAATTTCTCCAGTGAGACTTCATAAAAGTGTACACTGTATAAACAAAAATCATTAGCATCCTCCCAACTACTTCTTTGGATCTACACAATGACAAATTTCTTGGGGCTTTTTATTGTCATTTATCTTAGCATAGCACAACTTAAGGATTATCACATCAACTCACAGTTTAAGAGAAGCAAATTTTTGGTATATCAAAAAAAATGTGCAGGGCAGATAAACAACTACTGGCTTGCATGAGCATATTATAAATGTAACTGTCTAAAGCAGCAGTTCCTAAACATTTTGGTGTCAGGATGCCTTTGCTTTAAAAAAAAAAAAATTAGAGTGAGGACTGAATTATAGCAAATTATATACCATGCTTTTGTGATTATGTCAAAATGTATCCTAAAGTTATATGTTAATAAAAAGAATTAATAAAAAATTATTCTCTAAAAAAGAAATTATCGTGGGCCAAAAAGTCCTTTGTGAAACTGGAAATTCAGTTCCCTGATTGCATTGTTCAAATTTATACTGTGAGGATATATTCATGATCCATCTTAATGTTGGGTTCCAGTCTTCATACTCAAATTTATTATCCATGGTTTTTGCAGGGTAGTAAGATGTTTATAATAAATCTGAATTTGATTGGATCCTGAGAGGCCTCTTTCAAACTTCAGTTATTAATGTCTCTCAAAATCAGCAGCCCTCATGTTATCAGTCATTTGGAAAAGGAGTTCTACATTTGCCAAACCCCAAATAGATAATATTGGTTTAAAGCTAAGAGAAATTCTTTGGTAAGTGGTAGAGAGGAGACAGAGAATCAAGCACCAGAAACAGAATTCTGTGTGATCTCACACAGCAGTAGGTTGACCTTGGGATCTAGCTTTCTTAAAACTCCCTTATTCTTTTCAGCCCTCAAATTAGCAAGTATAAAAAAAAGTTAGTTATAAAAAATGTTTTTACTAAATTAGTATTCCTCGATTATAGAAAATGAAAAAAAATGCTTAAGTGTAAAAACATAATAAAAACTACTGCATTCGTTTTTAACATTTTGTTACTTATCCTAGATTATGTAGATATATTTATATAGAAAGAAACAAATATATGCATAGAAACTAGAACTAGATAGTAATAGAAAGATAGGTATATACCATGCTATATTTAGAGTTGTCTAGTTTTAATTAAAATTTTATGAGATGCATTTCTTTTTCTGTCAATTCACATCTTTGAAGATAAATTTTAACAAGATGTACCATAATTTTAAAACTTTTCCCTTATCATTGGCCATTTGGATTACATGAGAACAATGTAGATCATTACAAGTGTAGAAAAAGTTAACCACAAAAAAGAGGCAGGGGAAGTTCAGTAGATTAGACAAAGGAGAATGAATGGAAGGGAGGATAACAAAGACAGTGGAAGGAAGCTAACATAATTCTCTGTGTATATACAAGAAAATACATAAGTGAATCCCACCATCATGTACACCCAAAAGAATGGTGTCCTAATTATAATAAAATATATTCCATGCTTGCATAATTTTATCAAAATGGATTCTACTGTCATGTATAACTAAAAAGAGCCAATAAATAAAGAAATATAAATTATCATAATAAATATTGTAATGATCACAGAAAGTTGTGTTTGTTTGTTTTTTGCAATGCTGGTAATTGAACTGAGGTCCTGTGCATATTGTGCAAGCATTTTACCTCTGAGTCACATCCCCGGCCCCATAGAAACATTTTGATATAACTTGAATATTATCGTTTGCTTTGAAAATGTGGCCACATTTTACATTGACATATGAGTCAATTGGACTTAGTGGAGAGAATAATTTATTTGAAAATAAATGCTTTGACATGTAACCTAAACAAGTCAATGGTTTTCTTAAAAGCCCACTACAGAAAAGCATAACATCTATAGAATAACTTCTCATCTTTTTTCTTACTCAATGTTGTTTCCTAATGAATTTTTCTAAATGGTTTGTCCTGTCTAATTTTATCAATCTAGTAAGAATCCATGCTTCAACTTCCCCTCTGCTCTAGGCTGAAATTCTGTGAGCACGTCACACGCATGAATGAATGGACAAATTGGCGTGGTGGGAGAGACACACAAAAGTGAGATGATGGCTGACCGAGTTCCCTAATTACTGAAGTTTTAATGAGAAGATAAAGGCCTTACTAAGGAGTTCCTAAGTTTTATTAAAGTCAAGAGTCTTTCCATTTGGAAAATAAGGGAGTCCAAGCTGATTCACAAAAGAGCAGTGTTATATTCAGCTTACAGTTGAGGGTCACGGTTGGTGCCAAGTGAAGCCATAATACACAGCACTGCTGAACTGCAAACAAAGCAGAGTTCCACGAAACAAAAGGGTTTAAAAGGGGAAGTGATCTCAGATGGTAAGTATGGAAAAACCATGGAGCCAAAATGGCTGAATCTCACCCTTCATTTAAAATAGTAGCACCCACCCCCACTCACATGGGCATCTAGACCCACAAAAGTTACTGAATTGTGTTAATTCCCTTCTAGCTCTATCAAAGCTCTTCTTCCCAACTGGCAAAGATCTTAAGAACATGCACTTTTCTCATCTCACCTACTGTGTTTCACTCAATCTCAAAGAAACCCTCTGTCCCTGCCTGCCTTCCACCTTTACTATTAGTAGTTATTTCTTTCTCCATATTATCTCTAAATAAGGTAATTCCTATGATTTTCCTCTTGGATGTTGCTGTTACATAGCTTTACAATCAAGAATAGTTTTCATCTTTTTCTGACATCCTCAATATTTTTTTTCCAAATCAATGAACCAAGAACAAAGAGGAAAACCAGGAAGGCAGCAGTGAGTTTCCTTTATTTCTCCATTTTTCAGAATAATTCTTTCTTGGTAACATGGGGCATTTACTGGCTCTTATTTTTGGTTCAAAAGCCATTCAGCAGTGTATTGCAATTCCCTGCCCTGTAGATAAAGTGCAGACAAATATGCTGGCTCAAGAAAATTGAAAATGCTACATTGCTGTATGTTTGGATTTTGTCATCTTCCTTGAGTTTTAAGTTTTGCTCATCAAGGCAGTGAATTGATTTAAAACTCTGCTTAATTCTTTTAAGGTTTGTTTTCAAACTTTGTTAGGGTGGGCTAGGGTTCCTTCTACTCTAAAGATAGATTAATCTTGTTCCTAAGTGATAGCCTACTTGAAACTCTACTGAAATCCTCAGCGTTTGCTGAGATCTCTTCATTCTGGTTAGTCAGAAATTAAGTATCAACATACCACAAAGTCGTAGTAATAAAAACAGCATGGTAATTTGCATAAAAACAGACATATTGACAAGTGAAATAGAATAGAAAGCCTAGAAATACATACATATATCTACAGCCAACTGATTTCCAACAAAAAACTATGAATACACATTGGATAAAAGACAGTCTTTTCAATAAATGGCGTTGGGAAAATTGAGTATCCACATATAGAAGAGTGGAATCACACCCCTATCTCTCTCCAGTTACAATGATCAACTCAAAATAGATCAAGATTTACATTTAAAACCTGAAACTTGAAAACTATTAAAATAAAAAAGGGTAAATGCTTTAGGACAATGGAATTGGCAAGGATTTTTTGGACAAGACCCCAAAAAGCACAGGAATCACAAGCAAAAATAGACAAATGGTATGACATAAAACCAAAAACTTCTTCATAGGAAAGGAAATATCCAACAAAGTGAAGAAACAATCTACATATTTGCAAAATATATAAATTTGCAATGTATACATCTGACAAGGGCTTGGTATCCAGAATATATAAGGAACTCCAAAACTCAAAGGTAAAACAATACAAAACAAATAAATAAATAATTCAACTTTTAAAATGTACAATAGATTTAAATAGACATTTCTCAAAAGAAGACAAATGGCCAATAAATACATGAAGAAATTCTCAACGTCACTAATCATCAGGGAAATGCAAACCAATTAAATTTTATATCACCAGTAAGATAGGCTAATATCAAAAAAGATAAAACATAGTAAGTGCTAGGGAATATGTGAAGAAAAGGAAGCCCCTGCACGCCATTAGTGGAATGTAAATTAGTACAGCCTTTATGGAAAACAGTGTAGAGGTTCCTCAAAATATTAAAAATATAACTACTAAATGATGTAGTAATTCCACTACTGGATATATATATTCAAAGGAAATAAAATTAGTCCATCAAAGAGACATTTGCAGCACTACTCATAATAGCCAAGAAATGGAAACAACCTAAGTATCCATCAGCTGATGAATAGATCAAGAAAATGGAGTACCTATACACCATTTAATGCTATTCAGCCATAAAAAAATGAAATCCTGTAATTTGTAACACTATGGTTGGGGAGCACTATGTTAAGTGAAATAAGTTAGGCACAGATCTCACTCACGTAGAATCTTAAAAGATTGATCTTATAGAAGTTGAGAGTAGAATGATAGTTGCCAGAGGCTAGAGAAAGTAGGTTTACAAGGGTTGGAGTGGAGTAGAGGGATGGGGAAAAGTTAACCAGTGGATACTAAGACACAGTTAGGAAGGACCATGAAGATCTGGGGTACTATTACACAATATGGTGACTATAGACAACAATTATATACTACCGATTTCAAAAAGCCAGAAGAAAGAATTTCAAAATTTTTCACCACAAAGAAATGATAAGTGTTTGAGGAAATAAATATGCTTAACCTAATTTAAACTTTACGCGATGCATACATGTATTGAACATTACATTTTTCTTTTTATTGTCATTTACGGTATTTTTTATAAAATATTTTCTTACAGTTAATTTTATCTAGAATGAATGTATGAAATGACTGGATTTTTTATTCACCTTTTTGCTTAGCATTTGGTTTCTTCATCGATTTTAGAATTGTTACAGGCTTACTTTTGGTCTGAGAATTTTTATTACTTTGATTTCGCTTTCATTCTCTCCATACTTCTTCCACCCAACCTAAGGTCTTTCTCTCCAGTTCCAGGTCTCACGATGGTATTTTGTATCAGCTGTCCTGAAGTGATATCTCAGACCTAGACACAGAGCAGGAGGGTATCTTGGTTCACTCATGATCACAGGGTCTTAACGAGTCCCCTTGGCTGGTAGCTTACTAAAAGCTATAGCTCTAGAAAGCTATCAGAAACAATGATTTTACTAAGCCTTCTTTCATAAACTTTAGAGTCCTCCTATTTTCAGAATTCAAAGACTTCCAAGCCCTGGTCCCTGTCCCCATGGGCAGTTCAGTCCATGTTACCTATAAGAACAAAAAAACTGAGAAGAGGAGCAGTCGCCTGCTGAGAGGCTGAGCCGCCCCCTCCCCCTGCGCCGGCATAGTAGAGGGAACTGGGACCAAAGACAGAGCAGGCCCAGCGGCCTGCTGAGGGGCAGAGCCGCCCCCCACCCCCCTCGCCTGCCAGGTAGGGGAAGGGTGACCACCGACAGAAAAGGCCCAGTGGCCCAGGGCGGGTCAGAGCTTCCAATCACTCCTGCAAGGTAGGCGGGCCTGCGACCCACCGGCAGAAGAGGAGCAGTCGCCTGCTGAGAGGCTGAGCCGCCCCCTCCCCCTGCGCCGGCATAGTAGAGGGAACTGGGACCAAAGACAGAGCAGGCCCAGCGGCCTGCTGAGGGGCAGAGCCGCCCCCCACCCCCCTCGCCTGCCAGGTAGGGGAAGGGTGACCACCGACAGAAAAGGCCCAGTGGCCCAGGGCGGGACAGAGCTTCCAATCACTCCTGCAAGGTAGGCGGGCCTGCGACCCACCGGCAGAAGAGGAGCAGTCGCCTGCTGAGAGGCTGAGCCGCCCCCTCCCCCTGCGCCGGCATAGTAGAGGGAACTGGGACCAAAGACAGAGCAGGCCCAGCGGCCTGCTGAGGGGCAGAGCCGCCCCCCACCCCCCTCGCCTGCCAGGTAGGGGAAGGGTGACCACCGACAGAAAAGGCCCAGTGGCCCAGGGCGGGACAGAGCTTCCAATCACTCCTGCAAGGTAGGCGGGCCTGCGACCCACTGGCAGAAGAGGAGCAGCCGCCTGCTGAGAGGCTGAGCCGCCCCCTCCCCCTGCGCCGGCATAGTAGAGGGAACTGGGACCAAAGACAGAGCAGGCCCAGCGGCCTGCTGAGGGGCAGAGCCGCCCCCCACCCCCCTCGCCTGCCAGGTAGGGGAAGGGTGACCACCGACAGAAAAGGCCCAGTGGCCCGCGGCGGGACAGAGCTTCCAATCACTCCTGCAAGGTAGGCGGGCCTGCGACCCACCGGCAGAAGAGGAGCAGCGGCCTGCTGGGAGGCAGAGCCGCCCCCTCCCCCCCGCGCCTGCAAGGTAGTCGGAACTGAGACCACCATCAGAACAGGTCAGACCTGCAACCGAGAGACAGAACAGGCCCAGTGGCCTGAGGAAGGGTAGAGCCGCCCCCCCCCCACACGCCTGCAAAGTAGGCGGACCTGCGACCCACTGGCAGTACAGCCCCAGAGGCCTGCAGAGGGGCAGTGCCGCTGCCTGCGCCTGCAAAGTAGGCAGAACTGCGACCACCGACAGAACAAGCCTAGCGGCCCGCAGAGGGACAGAGCCGCCGCCCGCGCCTGCAAGGACGGCGGACCTGCTACCGACTGGCAGAGCAGGCCCAGCGGCCTGCCGGCGTGGTAGGCACATTGCCCCAATTGGCGGAGGGGCAGAGCCGCCGCCCGTGCCTGCGAGGGAGACTTTGCAACTATACAAGACCAATATAAATATATAGGGGGAAAATTCAATAGCACAACAGTTTCACCAAGAAGAAAGGAACGCGAACAGTATGAAGAGACAAGGAAAGAAAGGACCACAAGCATTGCAGGTCAACTCAACTTTAGAAGAGGTAATAGCGGCAGCTGATGGAATGTCAGATAAAGAATTCAGGATATACATGCTTCAGATGATCTGGAGTCTCAAGGAAGACATCAGACAGCAAAATCAGACAATGAAAGATCACTTCAACAATGAATTACATAAACAAATCCAAGAAGCAAAAGATCAACTATACAGGGAAATAGAGGTTATAAAAAACAAACAAACAGAAATCCTAGAAATGCAGGAAGCAATAAGCCAACTTAAAAACTCAATTGAGAATACTACCAGCAGAGTAGAACACTTAGAAGACAGAACATCAGACAATGAAGATAAAGTATATCAACTTGAAAAGAACATAGACAGCTCAGCAAGACTGTTAAGAAACCATGAGCAGAACATCCAAGAAATATGGGATAACATCAAGAGACCAAATTTAAGAGTCATTGGGATACAGGAAGGAACAGAGTTTCAAACCAAAGGAATGAGCAATCTATTCAATGAAATAATTCGAGAAAACTTCCCAGATTTGAAGAATGAGACAGAACCCCAAATCCTAGAAGCCTACAGGACGCCGAATGTGCAAAATCATAAGAGACCCACACCTAGACACATTATAATGAAGATGCCCAACATACAGAACAAGGAGAGAATTTTAAAAGCTACAAGAGAAAGGAAGCAGATCACATTTAGGGGTAAGCCAATCAGGATAACAGCTGATCTTTCAACACAGACTCTGAAAGCTAGAAGATCCTGGAATAACATATTTCAAACACTGAAAGAAAATGGGTTCCAACCAAGAATTGTGTTTCCAGCGAAATTAAGCTTCAGGATGGAAGATGAAATTAAAACCTTCCACGATAAACAAAAGTTAAAAGAATTTGCAGCTAGAAAACCATCTCTTCAAAACATCCTTGGCAAAACATTACAGGAAGAGGAAATGGAAAATAACAATGAAAACCAACAGTGGGAGGTAGGACACTAAAGGGGGGAAAATAATCAAAGTGGAAAACAAACCATGTTTAGTAACATAAATAAACAAATATGGCTGGAAGAACAACCCATATCTCAATAATAACCCTAAATGTTAATGGCTTAAACTCACCAATTAAGAGACACAGGCTAGTAGAATGGATCACAAAACAAGACCCAACAATATGCTGCCTACAGGAGACGCATTTGATAGGAAAAGACATACATAGGCTGAAGGTGAAAGGTTGGGAAAAATCATATCACTCATATGGACTTCGGAAACAAGCAGGAGTATCCATACTCATATCAAATAAAATAGATTTTAAGCCAAAGTTAATCAAAAGGGATAAAGAGGGACACTACATACTGCTCAAGGGAACCATACACCAACAAGACATAACAATCATAAATATATATGCCCCAAACAATGGTGCAGCTATGTTCATCAAACAAACTCTTCTCAAGTTCAAGAGTCTAATAGACCACCATACAATAATCATGGGAGACTTCAACACACCTCTCTCACCACTGGACAGATCTTCCAAACAAAAGTTGAATAAGGAAACTATAGAACTCAATAACACAATTAATAACCTAGATTTAATTGACATATATAGAATATACCACCCAACATCAAACAGTTACACTTTTTTCTCAGCAGCACATGGATCCTTCTCAAAAATAGATCATATATTGTGTCACAGGGAAACTCTTAGACAATACAAAGGAGTAGAGATAATACCATGCATCCTATCTGATCATAATGGAATGGAACTGAAAATCAACGATAAAAGAAGGAAGGAAAAAGAATATATCACTTGGAGAATGAACAATAGGTTACTGAATGATCAATGGGTTATAGAAGACATCAAGGAGGAAATTAAAAAATTCTTAGAGATTAATGAAAACACAGACACAACATATCGGAATCTATGGGACACATTGAAAGCAGTTCTAAGAGGAAAATTCATTGCTTGGAGTTCATTCCTTAAAAAAAGAAAAAACCAACAAATAAATGATCTCATACTTCATCTCAAAATCCTAGAAAAAGAAGAGCAAAACAACAGCAAAAGAAGTAGAAGGCAAGAAATAATTAAAATCAGAGCTGAAATCAATGAAATCGAAACAAAAGAAACAATTGAAAAAATTGACAAAACTAAAAGTTGGTTCTTTGAAAAAATAAACAAAATCGACAGACCCTTAGCCATGCTAGCGAAGAGAAGAAGAGAGAGAACTCAAATCACTAACATACGGGATGAAAGAGGCAATATCACAACAGACACTTCAGAAATACAGAAGATAATCAAAAATTATTTTGAATCCTTATACTCCAATAAATTAGAAGATAGTGAAGGCATAGATAAATTTCTTAAGTCATATGATCTGCCCAGATTGAGTCAGGAGGATATAGACAACCTAAACAGACCAATATCAATTGAGGAAATAGAAGAAACCATCAAAAGACTACCAACTAAGAAAAGCCCAGGACCGGATGGGTATACAGCAGAGTTTTACAAAACCTTTAAAGAGGAACTAATACCAATACTTTTCAAGCTACTTCGGGAAATAGAAAAAGAGGGAGAACTTCCAAATTCATTCTACGAGGCCAACATCACCCTGATACCTAAACCAGACAAAGACACTTCAAAGAAAGAAAACTACAGACCAATATCTCTAATGAACCTAGATGCAAAAATCCTCAATAAAATTCTGGCCACTCGGATACAAAGGCACATCAAAAAAATTGTGCACCATGATCAAGTAGGATTCATCCCTGGGATGCAAGGCTGGTTCAATATAAGGAAATCAATAAACGTTATTCACCACATCAATAGACTTAAAAATAAGAACCATATGATCATCTCGATAGATGCGGAAAAAGCATTCGACAAAGTACAGCATCCCTTTATGTTCAAAACTCTAGAAAAACTAGGGATAACAGGAACATACCTCAATATTGTAAAAGCAATCTATGCTAAGCCTCAGGCTAGCATCATTCTGAATGGAGAAAAATTGAAGGCATTCCCTCTAAAATCTGGAACAAGACAGGGATGCCCTCTCTCACCACTTCTGTTCAACATAGTTCTCGAAACACTGGCCAGAGCAATTAGACAGACGAAAGAAATTAAAGGCATCAAAATAGGAAAAGAAGAACTTAAATTATCACTATTTGCAGATGACATGATTCTATACCTAGCAGACCCAAAAGGGTCTACAAAGAAACTATTAGAGCTAATAAATGAATTCAGCAAAGTGGCAGGATATAAAATCAACACGCATAAATCAAAGGCATTCCTGTATATCAGCGACAAATCCTCTGAAATGGAAATGAGGACAACCACTCCATTCACAATATCTTCAAAAAAAATAAAATACTTGGGAATCAACCTAACAAAAGAGGTGAAAGACTTATACAATGAAAACTACAGAACCCTTAAGAGAGAAATAGAAGAAGATCTTAGAAGATGGAAAAATATACCCTGTTCATGGATAGGCAGAACTAACATCATCAAAATGGCGATATTACCAAAAGTTCTCTATAGGTTTAATGCAATGCCAATCAAAATCCCAACGGCATTTCTTGTAGAAATAGAGAAAGCAATCATGAAATTCATATGGAAAAATAAAAGACCCAGAATAGCAAAAACAATGCTAAGCAGGAAGTGTGAATCAGGCGGTATAGCGATACCAGACTTCAAACTATATTACAGAGCAATAGTAACAAAAACAGCATGGTACTGGTACCAAAACAGGCGGGTGGACCAATGGTACAGAATAGAGGACACAGAAACCAATCCACAAAACTACAACTATCTTATATTTGATAAAGGGTCTAAAAGCATGCAATGGAGGAAGGATAGCATCTTCAACAAATGGTGCTGGGAAAACTGGAAATCCATATGCAACAAAATGAAACTGAATCCCTTTCTCTCGCCATGCACAAAAGTTAATTCAAAATGGATCAAGGAGCTTGATATCAAATCAGAGACGCGCCGTCTGATAGAAGAGAAAGTTGGCTACGATCTACAGTCGGTGGGGTCGGGCTCCAAATTCCTCAATAGGACACCCATAGCACAAAAGTTAATAACTAGAATCAACAAATGGGACTTACTCAAACTAAAAAGTTTTTTCTCAGCAAAAGATACAATAAGAGAGGTAAATAGAGAGCCTACATCCTGGGAACAAATCTTTACTCCTCACACCTCAGATAGAGCCCTAATATCCAGAGTATACAAAGAGCTCAAAAAATTAGACAATAAGAGAACAAACAACCCAATCAACAAATGGGCCAAGGACCTGAACAGACACTTCTCAGAGGAGGACATACAGTCAATCAACAAGTACATGAAAAAATGCTCACCATCTCTAGCAGTCAGAGAAATGCAAATCAAAACCACCCTAAGATACCATCTCACTCCAGTTAGATTGGCAGCCATTATGAAGTCAAACAACAACAAGTGCTGGCGAGGATGTGGGGAAAAGGGTACACTTGTACATTGCTGGTGGGACTGCAAATTGGTGCAGCCAATTTGGAAAGCAGTATGGAGATTTCTTGGAAAGCTGGGAATGGAGCCACCATTTGACCCAGCTATTCCCCTTCTCGGTCTATTCCCTAAAGACCTAAAAAGAGCATGCTACAGGGACACTGCTACATCGATGTTCATAGCAGCACAATTCACAATAGCTAGACTGTGGAACCAACCTAGATGCCCTTCAATGGATGAATGGATAAAAAAAATGTGGCATTTATACACAATGGAGTATTACTCTGCATTAAAAAATGACAAAATCATAGAATTTACAGGGAAATGGATGGCATTAGAGCAGATTATGCTAAGTGAAGCTAGCCAATCCCTAAAAAACAAATGTCTAATGTCTTCTTTGATATAAGGAGAGTAGCTAAGAACAGAGTAGGGTCGAAGAGCATGAGAAGAAGATTAACATTAAACAGGGATGAGAGGTGGGAGGGAAAGGGAGAGAGAAGGGAAAATGCATGGAAATGGAAGGAGACCCTCAGAGGTATACAAAAGTACATACAAGAGGAAGTGAGGGGAAGGGGAAAAATAATACAAGGGGGACAAACGAATGTCAGTAAAGGGGGCAGAGAGAGAAGAGGGGAGGGGAGGGGAGGGGAGGGGAGGGGGGATAGTAGAGGATAGGAAAGACAGCAGAATACAACAGACACTAGTATGGCAATATGTAAATCAATGGATGTGTAACTGACGTGATTCTGCAATCTGTATATGGGGTAAAAATGGGAGCTCATAACCCACTTGAATCAAATTGTGAAATATGATATATCAAGAACTATGTAATGTTTTGAACAGCCAACAATAAAAAATTAAAAAAAAAAAAAAAAGAACAAAAAAACTATTACCATATGTTTGTGTATTTGAAGCCCAATAAATCAGCCTCTTCCATCATTGGTCAATAGTAAGCTTTATCTATTTGATTAGCCCTTCTATAATTTATCTATTGTTGCTATGTGTTTGGGGCAAAGCATACAATTATTGGCCATAAGTATTCAATAAGTTCCCATAATTTGAACATGATGCAAACCAAAGAGTTCTTATTTTATAGAGTAAAATTATTTTATAAAAATAATCAAAAGAATAACTAAATCAAGGCTGGGATTGTGGCTCAGCAGTGGAGTGCTCGCCTAGCACGGGCGGGTCCTGGGTTCGATTCTCAGCACCACATAAAAAATGAAGGCATTGTGTTGTGTCCATCTACACCTAAAAAATAAATATTAAAAAAAGAATAACTAAATCATCAGATAGCATACCTTCATCAGAAATACCTGTATTGTAAGAGGAAGAGAATCATCACATAGATTGTAATCAGAAAGTTTATAAAACTCCAAACTGCTACTGCCTCTGTCTATTAAAATTATCCCCTTCCTTTCTGTGCTTATGATGAACTAACATAAATTTTAAAATAAGGTGGTTTAGATCACCATCATATGATTGGGCACCAACTCTAAAATCCCTCCTTTGCACTCAACACGGTGGTGCATTCCTGTAATCAGAGCAACTGATCAGGCTGAGGCAGGAGGATCATGAGTTCAAAGCCGACTTGGGCAAATTAGCAAGTCCCTTTCTCAAAATAAAAATAAATAAATAAAAATAAAATCCTTCCTTTGCTATTTATTCCTCTGGTATAAAATATTGAAGTTGAAGCAAATCTGTTGTTCCTTGCTTCTCTCTTGTTCTTTGTGTAAATCTATTGTCTCAACAGGAAATGTCCACGATGTCATAGGCAATGTAAATTCAGATATAAGACCAGTATCTTGACAGGCCACAGCTCACTGGGGCAATCCTCCTTGCAAGGATTGGCCTTTGACACAATTCTGGACAAAGAAACCAGGGGGGATTTTGGGAAAGCTTTCCTCATTAACAGTAGGAGTTTAATAGGAACCATTTAATTCCAATATATTTTTCACCTTCATGTGACTCTCAGCCCCTTGGGATTATGGAGACAGTCAATAAAAAGAAAGCCAAAAAAAAAAAAAGAGAATGGCAGAACAGAAAGATGGAAAGAACCAGAGAATTTGATGACTCCGGAAAACCACTGAATTAATCAAGCCTGGAATGACACCATCTCTAGCACTCTTGCTATATAAGACTTTCTTTAATGTTTAAGGCACTGATGGTTCAATTTTCTGTTAAGTACAGATTTAAAAAAAAAAAATCCTTACTGAAACATAAAAATGGCTCCATTTTAATCCTCCCAACACCCTAATATAAAACTCCTAAGTTGTAGAGGTATATGATTCAAAGACAATTTTGTCTGACTCCAAAACCTGTATTCTTAAATATCATGCTAAATTGACTTATTAATGATCCATTTGATATACAGAGTTAAAATGTCTTTACTTCCTTTATTCCTGTATGTGGACCACTTGGCTAGCTTTGACAGTCCATTTTCTCATCCTTTTTTTGTTTTGTTTTGGTTGGTTTGGGTGTGTTCATTCTTTTGTCTGTGTTCATTGTTACAGTGTTTTCCCACCATCCCCAACCCCTTAGTCTGACCTAGGATCTTCTCGTCTTGTGTTTTGTTTTGGTTTTTTTTTTCCTTTAGGTAGTTTTCACTTTCAAATTTTTCATACTAATGAGGCCAGGTAAAAGCATTTAAACCAGTAGGATATGCATACAATGTGCAAAATTATTCACTATTTTTTTCCTTTATTAACATATGCACTAACATTTTTCCATTCTGTCTTGGACAAACCACATTACTGATCCTTAATGACCTCATTAACTAGTAGTTACTGGAACAGCTGCAGCTTTTTATTCAATGGGACCTTTTCTCATATACTAAACATAGCCCAGAGGGGGAAATGCCTCCAGGAGAAGGCACTTCCTTAGGAGAAGCCTTCTGTGATATTCTTTCAGTTGGCACTTGAATCTTTTCTAAGTGACCTTGAATTCCTTCATTCTTTTTTATTTTTTCTTCCCATAATAACCAGCTGATGAGTCCCTATCAGTTTTTCTTGGGCCTAACATGAAGTATCTTCAACTTTAAATGTGAAGCTGGTGATGTGCATCCAGGAGATAGCCAACAGTCTTTGCAAACACTTAGCTGAGTCATTTTGAGACATCATGTGAACTTCCAGAAGTCCCAGCACGTGGCTTAGGACACAGAACCTTGCTCCTGGGAAAAATTCATCCTTAAGACTTGAGTCAGACTGTCAGGATGAATTTGCATTCCATGCAATATTCATTACCCCTTCAACCCCAGGGAGGTGAGAAGGAAAATTCAGCATCTGTGCCAAAGGAGATTTGTCTACAAAGGAGTCACTTGTAGGCCATAGAGGACACATGAAAAGTACTGGATGAACTGTCACGGTAAAAGAGGTGTCTCTGAAGGAGTTCTCAAGGGAAGAGGGAACTCAATTCAGCACCAGCAGATTCTTAGCTTATGTTATAAAAAAGTAGCTCAGCATGTGCCAGTCAGAGGCATAAAGGGTTATTTAGGAAAACAGGTACCTGTTCAGGCCATCTCAAGAACAAGAGATGCATTTTGAAAGCTCCTGGTTCTTCTTTTAAAGGAAACTTAGTGAGGGGTGGTTACAGGAAGGCATGAAGAAATCATGTCACGTGATAAGACAGTTCTGGTGCTGTGGTTAATCTCTAGATGTTCAGGCTGACATGGTCTTAATTATCTGATCAGTGGATAGTGCTGGAAGGTTCCCTAAATTATAGGTTCCTCAAGATATTGTATCTCTCTTTGCTTAATCTATGGTGGGGGGGCGGGGTGCACAAGTAGATTTATAGATTTTTCCAGGATTTGGGGAATAACCTGGAAAAGAGACTAATTTAAAGATTGAGAGAGAGAGACCTGGAAAAGTATGTGAAATTTCTGCATTAAAATCTTATTTCCTTGTCCTTCTGTTATGTTTCCTTTCTACATATTTTCTGTTCCTTTTATCCCATCTCAGTAAAATATCTACCTGGAATCCCAACTATCTACACAATAGCAAAGATGACTGTCGTGCAGCTTGGTGATGGAGCGCAAGCTTAGCATGCTTAAGGCCCTGGGTTCAATCTTATTTACCTGTTCTTTGCTAGAATAAAATAAATAGAAAAAATAAATAGAAATCAAGCCTAGCAGAGAATAGACAAATAAGAAAACAGTTTCCTGAGCAAAAGCACCAAGTGTCTCCATATCCCATTTGCTAAAAGTAGACAAACCACTTTCCAAGGAGATCCCTGGGTTCTTACTCAGAACCCAGACCTCAAGCATTATTATAATGAATTTGACCAAATTTTTCCTAATTTTAACAGGGAAAAAAAAAAAAACCTCACACTAAAGAAGGTATACATTATCTGGAGAAAGAGAAGGAGAATGGTTTCAAACATGAATATTAAAGGGCAACAATAGATTAAGAAAAAGGCATAGACACCAATTTGTTACCAGGCAATACATCTCCCTCATTTCCTGTTTTCTTGAAAGATTTCGTCAAGAGATATAGGCAGGAAAAGCATAAAGGATTTAAGTGAAATGAAAGTATGTTCCAGGGAGAACATGGGGCTGGCTGTTTTCACATGTGATCTGGAAACTCCCCTCCTGTATGCATGTATTTGGGGTGGTTATAGGGCTTTCCCCTATGACTTAGTGTCTCAGTGTTCAGCACAGACTGCAAAGTTGGAAAGTCCCTGAGGCTGGTTACACTCACTTGTTTTCCATTTTAGGAAGGGCGTATCAGGCCCTGAAGGAGGTGGTTTATAGGTGGGGTTTTTCATCGTCTGGGTGGAATCATCTTTTGTCATTCAAGGTGGAGCACAGGGCCTCACTGGCCTGTCCCCATAGCCCCTACTCCTGTCTGCCTCTCCACTCTAACAAATGCACAAAGCATTCTGGCCTATATTCACTTAGGAAGTGCCAACTTTCATGGAGATTTGAAATTTGCACTACTTTATATCTAGGAATTATAATTAATATTCATAATAAAAACTTGGGATAAAAACAAAAATTAACATTCAATATACATGATTTTGCTACTTTGGGAACAACGGTAGGACAGATAGAAATTTCTTCCACTACATCCACATAAAATAATTTAAATAAGAAAATATTCATCATCAAAAAGACCAACAAGTTGTATTCACATATATATCGCTGAACAAATCTAACCATAGATCTATAAAAATATTTTTCAGCAATTAAAAAATATGAAAACAGGACTGGGGTTATAGCTCAGTGGTAGAGTGCTTGCTTAGCATGTGTGATGCACTGAGTCCAATCCTCAGCACCACATATAAATAAATAAAATAAAGGAATTGTGCCCATCTACAACAAAAAAAAAATTAAAAATATGAAAATAATACAAAATTCCATGTGAAAAAGGCTTTATATAGAAAGTATATGATGAAATAGAGAATAAATTTAATTCAAATAGAAATCCACTCAATAAGATTGCCAAGACAACTAATCAAAAGTAGAATCAATAAAACAGAAAATTGATTAAGGAGAAGAGGAGAAATTTTAGAACAGGGACCAAAAACAGAAATACATAAAAAAAATTCGATCAAATATAATGTACTTTGAGACTGAATACCATATTCATATTGCCAATTATAGGAATCTCTAAAGATATCAAAATGAATGGGATAAAATCAACACTTGAGATAACAGCTTTGAGTAATAAGAGCAGTAAAATCAAGCATATTATAAGAAACAGAATATAATGAAAAAAGGAAAACTAAGTTTCCAAGCATTAAAATCCTTTGTGCAATAAAAACCAAAGAATATTTAGAAATAATACCAGAAAACAGCTGCAAGTTGGTTTCAGAAATGCCTGGGAATAATATACTATCCATATTAACTGAATGTGGACAAGTTAATCTTTCATCTGTTCACACAAAGGAAGTACATTATCAGGTATAACTAAGTCTTGGAAAATTTATGAATCAAGAAATTCTGTACAAAAATTTAGACTATGCACTCAAGACAACTAATGCTTGAATATTAAAAAGAATACACATCTAAAGATATTACTATTGAAGAGGTGGAAAATAATCTCTAAATTGATATTAAATTGAACCTTTGCTGGTATGAGAAAATAGACATTCAAAGGAGAAAGACACTGTTTAATAAAAATATATGGACTTTCTACATATTTTGATAAAGTTATGCCTAAATATTTTTGGTGTTCTCTTAGAAGTTGTACTTTCAATTTCCAATAGTTCATGGCTGGTATACAGAAATACCATTGATACTTTTATACTCGCCATGTATCCAACAACCTTCCTACACTTACTAATTATACAAGTTCTTTTGCCATTGTCTATTTATTGGAATAAGATGGATAATTATGTAGATAACTATTCAGTTCATTGCCACTTATTTACTTTTTTGCCATGCTGCCTATCACTACAATGTTGAAGAGGGATGGTAAGACAACACTTCATTGTCTAGTCCTCCATTGTCCATGGAAAAGAATTCAGATTTCACTAACTATGCTAATACCATCAGGGGTTTTTGGTATATTACTTTTTATCAGGTTAAGAAAGTTACTTTCTATTTCTTGTTTGCTGAAAGGTTTATCATGAACAGATGCTGAAGTTTGTCAAACGTTTTCCTGCATTTTTTAAATAATTCTACAATCTGTTTTTTCCTTAGTCTTTTGATATGAATTTTATTGATTGATATTTTTAATGTTTAACCAATCAAAAAATAGCATGTACATTCTTGATATAAACCCATTGGTCATGCTGTATTATTATTATTTTATATTATTGGATCTTATATGCTGATATTTTACTAAAGATTTTTGTGTCAATAACTATGATGGATATTGGTCTTCATTGTGTTTTTCTTTAAGTATCTTTTTCTAGTTTCAGAATTCCCTCATACAGTATTGTATTTTCCAGAAGAGATTGGGTATTATTGATATTATTTCCTTAAATGTTTGGTAAAATTTGCCATTAAAGCTGTCTGGTTCTGAAACTGTCTTTGTTGGAGATGTTTATGAATTGATTTTCTTTGAACTCTTCTGGTATAATACCAGATTTGTTTTTGTTTTGTTTTTGTTCTGGAGGGAGGTGTTTTGTTTTGTTTTGGGGGTGTTTTTGTTTGTCTATTTGCTTGTTTGGGTATTAGAAATTTATGCCATGGGTACTTTATTGCTGAGCTATATCCCCAGTCCTTCTTTTAAATTTTTTATTGAGACATGGTCTCACTAAATTGCTTAGGGTCTTGCTAACTTGCTGAGGCTGGCTTTAAATTTGTGATCCTCTTGCCTCAGCCTCCCAAGTTACTAGGATTACAGACATGTGCCACCGCTCCTAGCTATACTACTTTTTTAAAAAACTATATTTTTCCACAGAAAGAAGAGATAAACAACTTAGTATTTCCTCCTCTATGGTTAAGGGAAATTTGTTATATACCAGTGATAGGATGAATAAAACATGAACCTTCAGTCCTGTGATATTCAATTTAGAGTTATAGAATTTTGTCCTATAACATCAGAATTCTGATAAATTTTACAAAATTTTTGAACATTTTCCATCAAAAAGCATGTTTTTTTGCAAATAGTACTTTATTAACCTACACTTTATATACTTATAAAAATATACTTTATTACACTTGATATTTATGTTTCATTTTTAATAGATGTCATTGAGAACCTATTCATCTTTGATACTTCACATGCCTCATGTTTGGAAGCCCAGCTCAAATCCTCATAAATTACCAACAATTTTTCTATCGTATGCTTGGACCTACCCTTTGCAGAATGTCACACATTATACCCTGCACATTGATTATGAATATAAATTTCTCAATTCTAACATCAAAAGGCAAAAGAGACTAAAATACTAAACCCAACAATATTCTGATGATGAGACAAAGATAAGCAAAGGCTGATGTGAAGCTAAATGAACCTCAAATAAGAGAAACTAGATGTGGCAATATAATCATCAAATGTGCTATGAAAGATAGAATCACTGTGTATGACTTTAGAAGGCATGGAAAATAATAAAGACAAGTACATGAAAATGATACAATATGATAAGTAGTATAGCAAATTGTTAGTTATACTCTTGAAGGAAGAAAAGAAGAAGAATACAGAAACATAACTATATCTATAATTTTGCCCATGATTAACAAATTTTCACAACCAAAGGACAATAAAAACTCTAATTAATAAAATGTAAAATTAATTCACCTTAAATTTCAACTCTGAACAAAAATACATCTAATTTTCAAGTGTTTGTGAATCTTCATGAATTGACCATTTACAAAGGTACACAAAATTTCAATTCATATATATATATATGGTCACCTTAATTCTTACTTTAATGCAGTGATGATAACAAATTAATTTATAAGTTTGCATAAAACTCTCTTAATGTCTTCAAATATTTCTAATAATGTAACTAGACTATTTAGAAAAAGTTGAGAATGCTGAATGTAAATATAATCAACTAAAGATAAAATGTTTTTACAAGAAAATTTTAAAATTTACATTATTTTGTTATTTAATGAGCCAAAATAATTCATACTAACAAGCGAGATAAGAAAATGTTATAATTTAAAATTAAAAGAATACCATACATAAATTTAATAAATAAAAATAAGAACCCTAGTAAATTTTAATCTGGAGATCTATAAAATTAAACTATAAACCTTATAGAGAACTATTTAAGTATTAAAATATAAGTCATGCAAGAAATGCCAAACACAGTTGGGGAAGGAAGGTCAAAAAAAATCTTTCAAGCTTTCAAATTGTTGATTTCCTTATAATATATATTATAAAACCTAGGAAAATATTCTGAAATTATTTCACGAAACAAATGTTTCCCACCCAAAGCTGGTTAGGTCATGCCAACACACTCTTGCTTATGAATGTAGGTACGAAAAAATCTATTTTTAAAAATGTTGTACTAACATAAAGAATTTAGTTACACTTTATAAAATAACCCTCTGTTACTAGTCTTGGTTTATCTCAGAACTACAAGAATTGTCCAAAATAAAGAAGTAATTTTAAATAACATTTAAGAAAAATATAGTAATTTTAGTAGACGCTGAAAAGATTTAGGAACAGATTATAAGGCTTGACTACACCCTGTCAAGAAGCCCTGGAGAGCAATAAACTGATAGGAAGTTTCCTAGGGCCATAAAAAGAGGGTTGTTGACCTGTATTTATTTCTGAATCATGGTACCAAGAAGAGGTAGTTGCCAGAATCTGCAAAATAAGGGCAGTTAGTTAGAGCTGGGAGTATAGCCAGCCATAGACTGTGCTAAAAGGACTTGGTACCAAAAGGAATCAGAAAATTGGGATTACTATTTTTAAGATAGACAGAATGGAAATACAGGTGGGCAGACTGAGAGGAACTTGATCTATAACCACAGATCCGGAAGGTTTTTCTTTCATGTGATCTTGGTGAGGAGTTGTTTCCTAAAATGACTGAATTATGTATAAATTCCAATGCATCATCTGAAATATTCTTTAATATGGTAAAGAATACTTATTTTAAATGCAGAAATAGTATTTTAAAGGCATTTAATTAGATAAAAACTTTGGGCCAGGGATGTGGCTCAGTGGTAGAGCATATACCTAGCAAGCATGAGGCCCTGGGTTCAATTCTAGAACCACAAAAAGAATTAATATGTGTATGTGTGTGTGTATATATATATATATATATATATATATATATATATATATATATATTCATAATTCAAGATTATAAATTTGTTCTAAAAAATCTGGTTCTATAATAAATAATATAGTTTTAGTTATAGAACAAATGAAATAGACAATATTGGAAATGAGAGAAAAACAATCATTTTCTATTATAATTGTGACATATTAAATTCAAAAAAAAATCAAATAGAACAAATTAATAGAATTATTTAAAGAATTTAAACATGTCCAGATTAAAAAAATAATAAAGAACTGAAATAGATTTTGTTCATGTAGGAGTGTCAGGATGAACCCAGCTACTGTGTATATCTAAAAGGCTTTAATAATAAATAAATAAATAAATAGATAGGTAGATAGATAGATAAATATATGCACACATCAAGCATGAGTAATAGGGTCTAATATATTAAGAAACTATCCAGTTTTATTTAGAAAAATAAAGAATATATATTTCTGAATGTAAATATTCTATGAATAAATTTTTAGTTATCCTAAGTTAATGTATCCATTTAAGGCAAAAACCAACAAAAATTAGATGTAAAATAAATAGATATAAATACAGATATAACTAGGGATATATATTTAGCTAGATATATGGTTATAGGTATATCTGATTAAAGAAAAGCCAGAAATATCAAATATTATATAAAAGAAAAAATTTAAATATTTTAGCAACTTTTTAAAGCCTAAAGATAGACCTGATTATCTTTAAATATAATGATTTGACATATGATAAATTCACTGCAGAAATAAATAGAAGCAGTAGGGCTTATGCTTTTTTCATGAAACACCCAACAAAAGTGTGGGAATTTTCCCCCATAAAATATGTCATAAAACAAAATGCAAATTCTTCTCTCCAACCACAAAATCCACACTTCATACTCTTACTCTAGAATGTGCCCTTGACTCCATCATGATCCCTGTGGCTCCTGGTCCCTCACCCTGGAATGGTTTTATAGACTTCTCTGTGCTTTTGGAGGTGATGATTTTAAGGCAGCCTGCCCTTAAGGACTAGGCATCATTACCACCCTGTCCATTTCTAATCTTGATTAATTCCAACTGCCAGTTTATTCCAATATGACAGAACATAGGCATATGTATTTTAAACTCTAGATCACTACATAAATGCTACCTATTAATATTATATCTTGATCAAGGTCCCAGGATCCTGAGTATGGCTGGAAATAGTACCAAACCTGAACTGTGAAATCATATTCTTTGAAATCCAATGGGCACATTGCTACCTAGAACTTATTTCATCCATTTAGTATAGTGCTTTTCATCATTTTCCCACATTTTCCCACAGTTGTTGCAAATATTTTCCACTTTCCTTAAATATTCAGTTCCACCCAATATCTTTTATTCTAGGCAGATGTCCTCATTTAAGAACTTGAGACCATATAATCAAGGCTCCTTCCACTTTCTCTCACTATGCTTACAAAATCTCATTGGATATTCACCAGTCTGGTGCTTTTCTATACCTGAAGGAAAAAAGAAATATCTTTGTCAAAGTTAATCCACTCCACTCATTTTTAATCCTGTTCTCTACAACCTCCCTTAGGATTTTTTTTTCATCTCTTTTCTCCTTTCTTTTTTATACAATTTCGGTATCTTCCTTGCACCTGGCTTATTTCCCATACCTAACGTTCTTTTCCCTTCACCTTAAAAATGACTCTTCTTGATCATCAAACTCTTTGCAAGAGTAATCTCTTTTTAACCTTGATTCACATCCACACAGTAAAAACAGTTTACAACCTGCTCTGCTGCCACCTCCTTGCTGAAATCATAGGTGAATCCTAAGCACCAAATTCAATTACCTTTTCCCATTGTTTATTCCCTTGGCCTCTTAGCAACATGTTAAACGTGCATTTACTTTCTGAAATACAGTATACTCCTTGTACTCACAAAAGATGCTTTTGTGTTCCCTCCCGGACTCATTTTCCTTTTCATTTCCACGTAAATGCTAATGTTTTCCCCAAGGCTCTGCATTTTTTTCCTCATTCACAGAGGTCATACTCAATGTGTTTCAATAAGAACTCACGTTTTCTCAAAAGTCGCCATCACCAGATTTCCAATAGCCTTATAAACTCTGTAGGTCATCCTGAAGCCCAATATCCTCAAAATTTAAATCCTCTCTCTCTCTAACCTGTCAGATTAACTTCAGACCAAATTAATTTTTTCCTTGAAAACACTTGCTAACTGAATGCCTCTGTATCAGTTTAATCAAGCAACTCAAGGCCACTTTTCCTGTACTTACGCCTGATCTCACATAGCCTAATCTTTTCCAAGTCTAAAGATATTTTTGTTTTACTCTGCTGAATGAATTCAGTAATAGTTCATGTCCTGTGACAGCAAATGAATCACCAGGAAAACTCTTGATTTTTACTTTTCTTGATGCTAAGCACAAGTTTATTTCAATACAATACATTCTATTCATTTCTTTCTTTCTTTTTCTTTTCTTTTTTTTCTTTTTTTTTTTTTTTTTTTTTGCATTCTAATTGTCCATGTGTAAATATCTGTCTCCTTCCTATGACTATTGTCCTCTAGATTTGCATCTGCTGTCACCACACAGATAGTATCTACTATGGCAGTGACAGCTGTGTTCACCAACCTGCTTCTGGGGTCACTATCAGGCATACCTTTAACAATTCCATCTTCTCCCCAGTTTACACAAAGCCCAGAGGAATGATTTACAACACAACTGTGTTAAATAATACTATCACATTATTTTTAATACTTTATAACAGTATTAACATCAACTATCCAACTGAAAGTGAAATCAGTCTGCTTTCCCTGGAATTATTCTAAATATATATGTTTTTTAAGATGCTGTCATTAAGAGACATCTTACAAAATAAAATCAAACTACTATGCTATTAGAAATGGGGAGGTTAGAATCTGTTTCTTTGTGGTTTAACATCATGATGCTTAGAAAATCAACTTTGTTTGCTGGTCATTGTTAATGACGATCCTCTAGTATGGTGAAAATGAAATAGAAAGAAATACTGAGCTTGGATACAAACTAGTTCCACATACTTTTGAGTTTGCAATTGCTGGACCTTAGCAAGAGGTTAACATTAATAGAGTTCTACAAAGCCCAACAAGCCCACACAGAGATGGTTTCTACAATGGCAGATAGAACAAAACTAGACAGAGGAGTTCAAGGATGCCCAGTGGTATACAAGAGAGATAGCTGCTATAGATCCCCTTAAAGTGATTTATTGCCCCTGATGACTAGAATCTGGATTCCAGTATGAGAGATTAAGCAAGCAAAACTATTGCTTGGAGAATAAAGCTTGAACAAAGCCAGTTTTCAGTTCTGTTCCTCAAGAAACCCTATCACTAAGTAATAATCTGCTATGCCATGCCAGGTGGGCTGTCTGTCTTTTGTGAGACAGCATAGGTGCTTTCATTTTCCAAATGTAGAATCTGAGAAATGCAGACTCTGTCTCTTTAGTACTAGAAGAAACCTAGCACTGAAACAGCAGAAACTTGAAGCTCAGAATATTTATCTGTGAATTGTCAAACATCACAACTATAAATAGAAGGACTGGGGCAGTAGCTGACATAGATCTAATTTCCTTCCTCCAGCTTTTGAGAACACACCTCATTTCATAAATGTCGTCTTCCCGGAACTTCTCTGGCTGGAAATAAATTGCCTGCATCCTGATCCCACCAGGCCACACCCGCAATTAAAACCAAAACTTCTACTATGGTTTGAACATTTTTTCCCCTCCAAAATTCATGGTGAAATTAAAGTTCTTTGTGATGGCACTAAGTGAGCCCTTTTGGAAAGTGATAATGTCATTAGGGCTTTGTTTCCAAGAACAGATTAGAGTCTTATAAAAGGGACAGTGAGAACTAGTTGGGGCTTTTTTTGCCTTTTCATCTCTTCTACCATGTGAGGACACAGCATCATTCCCCTTTTGTACCCTTCTGCCATGAGAGGATGCAGCAAGAAGGTACTATCTTGGAAACAAGAGCAGCCCCCACCAGATGGCTTGATCTGCTGACAGCTTGGACTTCCCAGCATCCAGAACTGTACACAACAAATTTCTACTGTTTATAAAGTTCTAAGTCTCAGTAATTTTGCTACAGCAGCACAAATGAGATAAGAGACACCTCTACCTGGGGATAATGCCTGACAACCAAGGCTCCAAACCTTGCAAAGCAAAGATTGTGCCACTTGTTTGGAAGGTAACTAACATCTAAAACTCCAAAGTGTCAGGAGTACTGAATGAATTATGGCCCTTGAACTGTCCTGTGTCAGAGGCCATGCCCCTCTGTAGAACTCCCAATGTGAAGGCACTGATCAAGATAGCCCAGTTGCTATGGTGACCTGTTCAAAGGGAGATTCTGTGCCAGCCACAGAATTGTATCAGTTCAAACACTAGCTGCCCAAGGGTAGAGATTTATGGGTACAAACTGATAATTATAATTTAGGCTGCACAGAAATTTGTCCTTCACTTTGAATGCTTTGTAGAAACTTTCTCACAATAAATCCTTTTAATGATATAACCTATATAATTAACATGCTAAGCTGACTCATTGTCATTACACTCTATCAGAATGTGGTGCTCATCAGGTCCCAGCTTTTTCTCTATTTGTGTGTCTGTCTGTTTTTTCTAATCCCCCATCGCCCCTCATTCAGTTTCCTAAATTAACCATCATGCAGGTCACGACATTTAAGAGCTTTCTCCATAATTATAAAAAGTTTTGACTGTACCCAGGGAGGATCATAACCTGTCACACTGCAGAAATACCATGACACATGAACAACATGAACAACATGTGTCATGTTCAAGTTCATAGCCCAGATGACTGCCTCATAAAGACTCTATAGCAGGAGTGGGCTATATGTCTCTCAAGTGTCTTTCTCTCCAGAGAAAATGCCAAGAGAAAGCTGGGAAAAGTCACACAACCCAAAGTATTGGTGCTTTTTCTGAAAGTCTCAAACACTGTCTTCAAGCTAGATAGAGATCTAGTAGCCACATTCCCAAAGCAGAGCTCTCACCAGAACACTGGCTTCTTACTCATTGTTTAAATTTAGGAAATTGAATGAGAAGCTTCCTTTCTTAGAGATTTTGAAATCATCACTATCCATTGATTCCCATGTGCTTGGACTGTCTAAAACAATGTTTCTAAACAGTAGTCTTGAAATAATTTATCCATCATCAAGTATTAAAAATGCACACTTGACATAAAACTCTGCTTTTGCTAAGCCCTGTGGAGGACAGCAGAATATATGAAGGACACAGAGCTTACCATCCCCTCTTCAGAGATATAAGAATAAGTAGCAAAGCAATTTGAAAGTCTTATACAAGTTCAAAGAATTATTCCTCAGTAAAGACCTGAGGAATGGAACATTGAGAAATAATAAATGTACTCAATTCTGATGTCTGAAATACTCTGACAATCTGAAAAAATCAAGTAGAAATGATCTGTCCTTATGCTCATTCTCACTAAATATGTGTGTGTATGTATGTGTGTGTATGTATGTGTGTGTATGTGTGTGTGTATATATATACATATATATATTACATATATATGTATATATGTTATATACATATATATGTGTGTATATATATATATATATATATATATATATATATATATTCTTCAAAATAAAATTTTTATAAGCTTTCTGTGCTGCTAATTGAACAATTATCAATTTCCTAAAGCCCATCCATGTGGTCTGTACTAGTTCAATGAAACCAAAGTAAGCAACAGGTGAGTCAAAAGATAAAAATTTTTAATGAGGGAGAAAGAAAACTCTCAGCTCAGGCATTCCTAGTCTAATTAAGTTTCCCAATAATTTATTTAGACTACACTAACAAATTACAAGAATAAACAACCAATGTTTCTCTGAAAAATACACTCAGGATTTTATACATTATATATTACATCTATAATAAAGAACTGCAAAATATTTTTCAAATATCAACTTAGAGATATTGATGTGATGTCCAAACTGTATTAGTGAATTTAGAATAGTACATAAGCTCTGTATAAATAATCAGATCTACTTTGATAATTAAATTGAAAACATTCAGATAGAAAGAGGTAAAGAAGCTATATTTTACATTGGTCATCTTTTCATTGTATCTATTTCAGTACAGGAAAAGGTTACAAATGCTTCCCTAAAATTAAGCTAAAAATCTATGTGAAGAAGTCCATAGAAAGGAAAATATGTATATGTGATTTCTTTAGGAAAAAAATTTTATCCAGTTTAGGAAATTGGAGTATGTATTATTTTATGAAATGTTTGTTTTTATTGTTCTTTATATTTACACTTTACAATTGAATTTTTTTGTGAGCATAAGGATCCTTAAGTATGATGAGATAAAAAGTGAGTTTCAGTCCTAAAAGTCTAGATCAACTTTTTAAAAAATCTACTTTTTCTTTTGAAGATTTAATTTTTAATTTCTGTAATGGGTTAAATACTCCCCCCAAAAAATCATGTCTATAGAAAACCTCAGAATGAAACCTTATTTGGAAATAGGTCTTTGCAGATATAACCAGTTAAGATTCAAGATGAGGGGCTGGGGTTGTGGCTCAGTGGTAGAGCTCTTGCCTAGCATGTGTGAGGCACTGGGTTCGATTCTCAGCACCACATATAAATAAATAAATAAATAAAGGTTCATCAATAACTAATAAAAAAATTTTTAAAAACATTCAAGATGAGATCACACTGGATTGGGAGTGGGAGGACTACTCCAATGAGACTGTCCTTATGAGGGACATTTCTATCTATAAGGCCTCATAGACTGAGGGAAGAGGGAAGAGGTCATGTGAAGTGGAGGCACAAACTGTGGTCATGAATAAGGAATACTGGTAACCACCAAAAGCTGGAAAACACAAAGGAGGACTCTTTTCTAGAGCTTTCAGGAGTGTGGCTCTACTGACACCTTAATTTCAGATTCCAGCCTCCATACTAGAGAGAAAATAAATTCCTATTGTTTTAATCCACGTTGATAGTAAAGTGTTAGAGCAGTCACAGGGAACTAATGCAATGGCATTATCTACTCCAGTGCCTAAGTCCTTCACTGATGTAAGTCTACCTTGTAGAGAGAGAAATTTATTACCTTTTCTGTTAGATTCTAACAGATTACTAAATTGATTGCAAATAACTTGTAACACTGGTGCCCAAGAACTAATTCTTCTTTCTGACATAACTTTCCTGTGTACATATATGATTATACCACAGTGAATCTATATCATGTACAACCAGACGACTGGGATCCTAATTAGGATAAGATGTACTCCATGTTTGTATATATAAGTCAAATTATACTCTACTGTCATATACAACTAAAAAGAACAAAAAATTTTTAAAAAATAAGTAATTCTTCTCCTGAAGTTCCTCAGCTTGGGGAAGAGCTAGTTCACTAATAAGATACATGCCAGATCACTCTATCCATCTCTATTTCTTTGTATTTCTTCCTCTTTAAATACTTTTAAGGTTATTTTAAAGTTCAAAGTTGATTTTTATACATGGTAGACTTCATGAATTCATACTTTTCAAAATAGTGCAATTGACAATCCCAACTTTGCTTTCACATTTTACTACTCATGGCTATCCATTTGCTTCCTTTCTTCACTTATGTAAATGGTATTTTCTCTTCTCTTGAAAACCATCAAAGAGTAAAGAGCAAATTCAGCTCTACATTTGCCACAGGCAACGTGATCTCAGCTGTCACTGTGCAGGTTGTACCTGTGACTTTATTTAATCATCCTTAATATTTTCTGTTTTATATAAAACGAATCAGACAGACTTTGCCATTTTGCATTCTTCCCCTGTCCAGAAACCAACAGAGACTGACCCAATCTGAGTTCCCTTGGGATCACCTGCACTGTCAAGAGTGTCAAGTAAAGCAGAACTCCAGCATTGTTTACCCTTCATGATCTATTTTTCTTACTCACTATATTATTGTTTTAGGTTGTGATCTAAAGGGCATGTCAGATTTACATCTAATTTTTTTTATTGACTTTATTTTTTAAAATACACTACAGCAGAATGCATTACAATTCTTATGACACATATAAAGCACAATTTTTCATATCTTTGTATATAAATTATGTTTACGCCAGTTCATGTCTTTATACATGTACTTTGTTTTTTTGCATTCCAATTCTTATTACACATATATACCACAATTTTTCATATCTCTGTTTGTATATAAAGTATGTTGACACCCAAGATTTAAACCTAATTAGTCCTAAGCCAAAGAAGAAAGAGCCTTTTAAGAAAATATCCCTTAGGAAATCACAGAGTTGGTTAAAGTTTGCTGCCTACAGAAACTATCAGACTATATTATAAGTTCTATGAAAATCAAAACCAAAGTGATTCTTTTATCCAATAATTTGAGATTGATATAAATAAAAGAACTAAACATGGATTAGAATACTGAAAGCCAGATAAATATCTTGTTCTTCAAAACAGAAACAGGTCAATGTC
The DNA here is from genome assembly GCF_047511675.1 of Marmota flaviventris. Lineage (NCBI taxonomy): Eukaryota > Metazoa > Chordata > Mammalia > Rodentia > Sciuridae > Marmota > Marmota flaviventris. The sequence goes on from NC_092500.1 coordinate 159,662,969, forward strand.
TTGAGAAGGTACTCATTGTTTCTGTGATATGAGTATCTAAAACAGAGGACATCTTTTCAGTTGGAATTTCTTCAATTGTATGAGCACAGGTAGTTCTCATCCTTCCAGAGAACTGGGTGTCTTACTACTGAGCCTCTGAGCACTGATGACTGAACCCAAATGAAAGTGTTCACAGGACCAAGGCCAAGAAAACCCAAAGGAAAATGGCACCCCTGCCTTGGGATCCTACAGTACTCAGTGTAGAACAAAAACTTTGAGGACAGGATGCTGTGCAGAACAAGTTCTCCACTCCACACCACACTCTCCATCTCACAATCATCCCAGGGACCATTTTATGACCAGGAGGAACAGCTGATCCCTCTCCCATAAAATTCAAAGTATATGCCTGGAAATTGAGTACCAGCAGAAATAAGTAGCACCCCAAGGGTTCTTTTAATCAACTGATTTTCTTTCTTTTCTCCTATGACTCGTTAGTAATGTAAATTGTTACCACATTTCAGGAGGTTTACAGCTCTATCTTACACACAGTAGAAACCTAGACTATAAACCAGACTCCTAATGTAACTTGTATGCTCCTTCATAATATGACCCCAATTTTTAGCTTTAATTCTTTCCAACTCCTGCCCTTGACTTCTTGCTCCAGCAAATCCAAAACTCTTTCTGGTTCAGAAGAGTTGTGTTGGGTGTTAGTTTATAGAAGTTGACTGAATCAAACACCATTTCTGTCTCTGAGAAAATAACACGAGTTATAACATATACAACAAGTTGTAACATATACAACAAGAGCCACATACATTCACACACAGGACACCTAACCCATTCTAGGAGCTTTCTTGGAGAACCACCCAGAGAACATCCAACAAGCATTCTTTGTGAAGGAGAGAGCCCATGTACATTCTTAGAGATCAGAAGTTCCTCACAAATACTCCAAACAGTCTTTAGTTTATTCACAGCCTCAATTTGTCCATGGAGTCTAGATGCCAATTATTGTGGGTGAACTTGAGATGAGTTCTCACCATGAATACTGACCACCAGTCCCCCAAGCTATGAGGCTCTGAGTGTTATAAGTTTCCTGTGCCCAAATCAGTTATAGGAAAGCAGGATACATACCTACAAAAATTAAGGCTGTGACAATATATGCACCATTTTGTGACTTGCTATAACCCGAGGACAATATTCTTCCCTAAACTTCAATGCCCGGCCTCCTATGGCTCTATTAATTGTCTTATTTAACTCACTGTTTGAATCGTTCTCACTCTTCATTAGATTGAAAAGCCTGGATCTTCATAAAAGACAAGTCCTGAGAGCAAACTTGGCTTTGAGCAGCTGTTTCTCTTCTGTAACCTTTTATACTTCATACAATTCAGCTTTATTGGCCTCCCTGACAATATCCTCATTCAAAACAAAGCAAAGCAGAAACAATGTTATCAACCATGCGTGCTAAAAGCATGACATCTCCCTACCTCCATATTGGCCTGACCCCTCTCATTTATCATTCCTTGGCCTCATTCCCAAGTTCTTCTAGTCATCCCCTAAGCTACTAGAAAAATATGTTGGATGAGAACTTGGCAAAATATGGCCCATCTTTAGCTAAATATACATGTGTAATACACATGTGTGTTCAGAATAGAAGTAGGCAGAACTAATTTCACATATACCACAGTGGCACCACATCTGGTCTCCATAAATGTCAGTTCAGGAGAAGAATTAGCTTGGAGTTGGCCCAGGGATGAGAAACTCTCATGTGCTCGATTCTTGGCATTTTCTTTTGACTTATAATGTTATGCTTCACAAATATTTTACCCTTTTGGCACTCAATACTCCTTTTCTGTTAAGTGGCAATAATGGTCTCCTGGTCTCCATTCTCTTATTGGACTTCCTGATTACTATAGTTTTCAGTGATTATGAGAGCAGTTCATTTTAAGAGAAAAATGAGATACAGATACAATTTTTTTAATAGAGCTTTATCTTGTTAGTAAAACTACTTGATTAAAGTCAGGATAGAGGATACAAACATTGTCCATACAAGTCTATTCTGAGTGCAAAATCTGGTGCTGAAATATGTTCATATTTTACCTTTCATTCATGGTAGTTATTTTACTCTAAATGTTATAATTGTAGAAGTTTTTCAGGAAACATCAACATTCTTCAACTTAATTTTCTAAACAAATTCTTTTTCTAAGGCTCCAAAAAAAAGACATGAAAACAGATCAATTGATTTTTTTTAGTTCCAATTGTACATAAATTCTGATTCTAATTACCTTTCTGTGCTTCCTGATTTTGAAAAAAAACTAAGAGAAAAAATTTAACATAATTAAAAATGAAAATCTGTAGCAATGTTTTCTTTTGAAGAACTCAAATAAATCTAAAAATACTTCTTCAAGCGTTTGTTTTTCTAATTTTACATCATGCAAGAGTTACAAACAATTGTTTCTTGTAAAATTACTTCCCATACAGAGTTTAGTATCAGCTCTTTTAAGTCATTTCCTATGATTTCTGAATCATTGGAGAATAGTTATGCATCTGTGCGTAACTGAATGACCCAAATTACTTTAACTTCTGATTCATCACACCCCCTTCCTAGTTTTATTTTTAGCTCTATTTTCTCTCTGAGTTTCAATGTCAATACAAAGCAAGGTTATTCATAAATAGTCTTCAACCTATAGCTTTATTGTTTCCTTCCCCAAAGAGAGTTTTGCATCTTTTTTTTTCCTTGCTGAGTTTCTCTTATTTTAAGTTCTAAGCCATATGGTTACACCAGGTAAATATACAGGATCTTCAAGCTGGATAGACATTTTCAAGCTGACTACTGTAACTTCCTAATTAATGTAGGAATATCTTCTTGGACTCCTAGAAGGTAATCTAGACTTTGAACAGTTTCAGGACACAGAACCCACCAAATCACATAAAAAAAACAAAGAATGAAAGAAAGAAAGAAAATTTTAATTCAAGAATTTTTACTTGTTTTTCTTATGCCTGATAAAAATAACTTTCCTCCAGGGCTTTGCACGGCTGCCCCCTAAATACAATGAGGTCTCTGTTCAAAAGTCACCTTCTCAGAGCAATGTTCCAGTCATTCCCTACTCTCCTAACCATCCATTATGTCTTCATAATACTCACAATCACCTGACATTACACTATTGGCTTCTTATTACTTGATTATCTGATACAGCACAGAAATATAAGCTAAAAAATAAAACCCACAGAGACTGAATTTTGCCCCTGAATCCCCAGTTCCTAGAAATACTGGACACACAGTGAGCACCAGAAATATTTTTTGGTGGATTAAATATTGAAATGAGATGAGCATCCTTATCATTTTCATCCATTGGTCTCAATTCTGTTTTTTAGAATTCCATAACAGCAAACATGATTCCAAACATCCAGCATTCAAATATCTGAAAACAGCTTTTATTTCAGAACTAGAGCACATCAGCAGTAGAAAGCATTTTCAGGAGAATGACCTTCAATCTGGTTCTATGACTTCAAAGCAAATGACCAGAGAAATGAATGAAGAGAACAAGACTTGGGGCTGACAAATAGTAGAAAATATTGTTAAAGGTTAAGTATTGGGTCTAGGTAATGGGGGGAAAAAACAGACTGTTGCTATTTCCCTTATTTAAAGAGTATTATTAGTTAAAAATGAATCACTAGGCCAGTACTACAACTCTTTCACAGAGTCATACAGATTTCAACATGTTGTAGGAATAGGAACAGTGCTAATTCTTTGGCAATGAAAAGTTTTCCACTTTATTAGGGGAATTAACCTCTAGTTCTTAGTTTCTTCATTTCTAATTTGAGAAGGGAGACAAGACTGTCTTCAAAGTTTCTGACAGCTTTGAAATTATCCTGATAACCAACTTCATGCAGTGAATCAGAGACATTGTACAGAACACAAGTGTCCTGCTGAGATTGGAGATGAACAGAGAAACTAAGGATCTGAGGGACATAAAACATTCTCAAACTGACTGAGAGAACTTTAGAGACAATCCAACAAAGGATGTGAAGAATCCTCTGAAGGTGAGGAATAAGAGCCAGCTAAGAGCTGGCTAACAGCTCATAGACTGAGGGCTTTCTCTGCTGAGGTTCTATGGACCAGAAGGAAGAGGGAAAGCATATTGCATAAGTGGCCAGGTCTGAGATTGGGCAAAGCGGAGTCCTGAGACTTTACTAGAATCATGAGGATGAAATTCTGATCGCGAGATACATCTCTTTTTGTGTGGGGGGGATTGGGGATTCAACCCAGGACCTGTGCATGCTAGGCAAGCACTCTACCAATTGAGCTATATCCCCAGCCCATGAGGTACATGTTGAGAGGGAGATAATACCCAGAAAAGCATTAATGAATTGGTCAAACCAAGAGACATTTTATACAACAACAACAAAAATAATTACAAGAAATTGGAATATGCCTACAACTATATATCACATGAATTCATGTGATATATATTCCCTTATTCTTGCCTCCCATCCTTTTTTACCAGTCATGGCTCTCAAAATACTCTTAAAATGTCTTAAATTCTTGCTCCAGAAGATAATCACTTCTAAAGTCTCATTCTTATTTGAAGTGTTTTAACTTTTTAATTCTGATTTTTTTAAATTATATTTGGAAAATTTTATTTCCTATTCAGGTATCAATAAAATATGAGAATGACTTTAAAACTGGGAATTGTATAACACCCTTTAGATGTGCTATATATACCTCACCTACTCTGTTTTCAGTATTTCATATATATTTCTTACTAAAGGAATTATAATTAATTTTCGATAAACTACGATAATGGAAGATGAGACTAACATGGATAAACTAGAACTACAAACATCATTTTAAGCAATATATTTTATTGGCATTCCTAACAGTAACAAAATTACAAAATTATTTGATTTTCTTTTTTATTTATTTTTCAGCACTGGAAATTTTTGAATCCAGGGATGCTCTACCACTGAGCTATATCCACAGCCCTTTTTATATATATATATATATATATATATATATATATATATATATATATATATATATATTTTTTTTTTTTTTTTTATTTTGAGACAGTGTTTCACTAGATTACCCAGTCTGGCCTCATACTTGCAATCCTCTTGCTTCAGCCTCCAGAGTTGCTGAGATTACAGATGTCACCATGACCCCCAGCAAATTATTGGAGTTTCAGTTTCATCTGCTTTCCAAGCAGCCAGGAATAGAGAAAAGTGCAATGTGGATAGCCTATCCTATGTCCCAGGTTCAGGAACAATGTCCACTTGCTCAACTGTGCCCTGCTTTCTTCCTTCTTGAAATACCTCATCCCCTTTATTTCTCCTTCAGAAGAAGACAAGATTCATGAAGCAGGCTTCAGCACGCTTATCAAATTATTTACATTTTTACCTTCTCAATTTTCTCTTTAGATTATTTCCATAATAATCCAATAGTTCCAGCACTGGTATCTCCAATTTATATGATCGCACACTTTTTTTCCATGTTTCTAATCCTCTTTGCAGATCTCATTTGTCGTTATCATTTTCCTTTTTCCAGAACAATGAGCACTGCTTTAAGGACGAGGCTGTGACACAGACTTCTTCACCTTTCCTTCCTTACAAAGATCCACATCAGGACCCTGTCACCAAAATATTTACAGATTGCAGCAATTCCTTCCTCCTCAAGTTCCCCGCGAGCCTTCCTCCCCTCTGCCAACACTATCTTCCACCAGATAAAGACATTGTTACCTGAAGGAAACTGGCTTCCTGTCTGCAATGTGCTGAGTCACATCTTGCTATCAGTCTGCTAGGATCACCCAACTCTTTTTTCCTTTTTGCACCAAATCCTACATATAATGAATCTCCTCATTCATTTCTTTGTGGCTTCCTCAGCCAGAACACAAAGTTGAACTTGAACATCTCGATGGTTCTTTCAACTTTCAACTGGCCATGAATCGCATCAACGTTCTTTTCCCACTGCTCACCCACTGGCTCCCCTATTATCTTCTCCAGTATGTCTGGGAGCAGCATAAGTAAGCATGATCAGCCCACACAAAACAAAACCTAGGCCCTGACAAGATAATTAAGTTACCTAAGATTATAGACCAGACAAGCATTAATATATTCTAGGTGTTAGTGACTCACTGCAGTCGTAAAAGTAACTGATGTTTTCACCAAAGCTGTTGGACAACTTCTGGTGAACACATTTTACCGATAATTTGGTGAACACTTGGCTGACTTTCTACCGATTCCCTCCACATCTGAGCACAGGAGCTTAAATGGCCTTCGCCTCATTGCAAACCGCCCAGGTGAGAGGTGATAAAACTCAAGGCCATCATTGTTTGGCTCCCTTAGTTCTCCTGCCCCAGAATTCCAACATCTAGCCTAGGAGTGAGAATGATCATGTTCTTTGGAGCTGCTTGGCACATACTTCTTCCTCATTATTTCACCCTCAACAGATTTCCCCTTAATCTTTTCTTCTCTCTTCCATTAAAAAAGTCTGTAGCAAAGTCAGCAGTGAAGTTTAGTATTCCACTTAGAGATCCCTCAAAAAGATGGAACATATCAGGGTATTGCTTTGGAAACCTCTGCGCCATGCCTCTTACTATTCTGCTTGGGTGTTCAGCTCTGTATTTCCTTAAATAAAAAATCATGATGAGTGGCATTTGATTTTAAGTTTTTAAAATAAGAGTCTTAAATTGTCTATATCCTATAACATCCAAATATAACCTAGGCAATTTTTAGGATCCATGATAGAACACAGAATCCTAAATCTTGTAAGAATAATTTGTATTTGGTTTTCCATTGCTGCATAACAAATTATCACATACTTAGCGGCTTAAAACAGATCAATTATCTCACAGATTCAGGATCCTAGCACATTTCTGCTGAGTTCTCTGTTCATACATAGTCTCTCAAAGATGCAGCCAAAGTGTGAACCAGAAGTATAATTTTATCCAAGGCTTATGGTCTTCTTCCAGGCTCCTTGGTTTGGGGAAGAATTCAATTCCTTGTGGTTGTAGGACCAAGGTTCTCAATTTCCTGGTAGCTGCACTGGGGACCTGCTTTCAGTTCCCAGAGGCTACCCTAGTTTCCTGCCATGTGGTCCTCTCTACAAATGGAAAATTGCTTTTTCAAGGCTGGCAGAATAGCACCTCTCACTTTGAATCTCTCCTCCGGTCTACTAAGACAAAACCTTATATAATATAACATAATGGGAGTGACTGGCCTGTCACATTCATGGATCCCACCCACAATCAAATGGAGAGGATTGCATAGGACATGTACAGTTGGGGTAGGGAGGTGGGCGTTAGTTTTCTTGAGGCCATTTTGGAATTCCACCTACCACAGTGGTTCAGGTTGGAGTTGCTTCTAGAACAGACCTGAGTTATCATTTTTCCAAGGTTATCACAGTTGACAACTGAACAGGTTAAGTAAATCACAAATGCAGCAATCACGTTTGTCAATGGTCATTTCCCTAACACAGTGACCCCAGTAGGATACTCAAATTGGTTATAAGAGACCTTAGGAATTATTGTTCACAAATTAAATGCCACTATGGAAGTTCAAAAGAGAAAGAAATTTTAATAGTTTATGAATGAGAACTAAGAATTTAATTTTTTTTACCAAAATCTATTGAAAATTGAAAATCCGTTGCCTTAACCAAAGATTTTGAGCAAGAGGAATTCTCTGTACTGGTTAATTCTTGCTAATCTCTGGGGAGAAAATTAAAAAATAGAACTCCAAATAGCTTCATACTCTTAAGACTGTTTGGAGCATGAATTATCAATAGTCTCCCATAAACTCTTCTCCACTAAAGTTTTAGGCTGTCTGAGAGATTACAGTATTTGAAAGAAAACCAAATAATAACAGTCTTCCTCACTAGTCTGAAAGTTCAGTCTAGCAAAGCTCACAACTACTTAGTCTTTAATTTCATATATAAAGATTAATAGAAATATGCCAGAAAAACCAATCTAATTTACAAATCTAGTGTCACATTAAGTAAAAGGTAGCATTTTTCCTGTTTAATTTTTTTAGTTATTAAATAAAAGCTTCCACAAATTCTACTGATAAGAAACACTTTCTTTCCATAATTTGGGGTTTTGAGGTTTAAACATGTATGATTGGGATAGTGCCAGCTAAGCCAATTAAAGCAGCAAGCTAATGTCTCCCTCAGTTGTGAGGTTGTATAACAATTAAATGATAATCAACCTTCCCCACAGTACTGACCCTAATTCTTTTTCTACCAACTGCCAATTCATGCGTACCATTCCATGCATAGGCAACTCAGTGGGAAGAGGATGTTTTAGCACAAATCCATACTACCAGAAAATAACTCAATGAATCTGTTCAATAGATACCAAAGCAGTAGCTTCATCTTTGAGTATGTCAGTATCACATTCATCTTCACTTTTATTGAAATCTGAAGTCAGGTTTCTTTTCATTAGTATCTCCTAGTTTGCATAATTTGTGCCAGTTCAGTAATAACTGAGAATTCTGGCTGCTTCTCTCCTCCTCTGCATAGGTTTTGGAAGCTCCTTCGGTACCTTGGAATCCATCACTGTCAAGCATTTCCTTCTAGTCAAGATCTGTAGGGACTCATGAGCCAGAGATGTTGCTGGTCCTGGTTCCAAGGAGAGCCTGGCTTGCTGGCATTGTTCTTGGCTCTTCAGGAACTTCTTACCCATGCCCAGGTCTCTCTATCATCATCCAAATATATTCAGGCTTCCTGAGGGCTTCTGCAGTCCGTTTGACTGCCTTTCCTCTCTTATCTGCATTATTTAATGTCTGTGGTTTTTTTGTGTGGTTATAGATCCAAAAATCAACTTTAGATTACTCCTAGTAATTGTTCAGTTGATGGTAATCTTAAGTGTATATCTTTTGTTTCATACCTGCACAAATCACTACTTCTAAATCTTTATCTCTGGAAATGCATAATCCACATTCAGTTTCAGGAGGATAAGTCACAGTACACAGAAGACAACATAAGCCTATTTTTCCAGGCACACAAATATTCTAGAAGGTTATGAAAAAATAGTTACCAGTATCGGCCTTTTGAGAGGAAGACCACAGAACTTAAAATGGAATATGAATTTATATACACTTGCTCCATTTGAGTTTGTTTTGTTCCCTCATTTTTTAAGTATTTGTGGATTTTTTTAAATTAAAAATTAATGAATGCTCAAAGCTCAGCACTGCTTAGATTTTAAGAGGGGAATAGATAAGTTTCATCAATTTAAATTGACTTCAATTGGGGCTGAAATGGAAAATAACTCCACTTCGGTATTAAGAAGCATTTCTTCTTCATTTGATTAAGCCCCTGCTGAATACTCTTCTGGGAACTATGAAGATTCAAACAAAATACATCTCACCATTGTTGTCTTCCAGGTAACAGAGATGTGACAGACTCATGAACCAGTGAGTACAAGTTAAAGCAGTTAATGGCTAAAGGCCAGAATCTCATTTTCAGGAACAAATGCATACTTAATAAACTCAAACTGCTAAAGATTAAATTGGGTGCCTGCCAAAAAGATATGTTGGAGTCATAAGGCCTAGTACCTCTGAACATGACCTTAATTGGAGATAGGTTCTTTACAGTGAAATCAAGTTAAAATGAGGTCCGTAAGGTGAGTCCTAGTCCAATATGATTGATACCCATATAAAAAGGGTAATTTAAACAAAGAGACACACATGCGTGAAAGAAGACATGAAGACTCAAAAGAACCTCACTTACAAGCCAAGAACATGTAAGGCTAACAGAAGAGAAGCCTAAAATAAACTCTCCCTCCAGCCCTCAGAAGGAACTAATCCTGGTGATGCCTCAATTTCTGACTTCTATCCTCCAGAATTTTGAGACAAGAAAATTCCTGTTGTTTAAGCCACCTATTTGTGGTGGTTACTGCAACCCTAGGAAAGCAACTAAATTAAATAATGGCTAAAGTGAAATTGAATTCATCCTTTCCACCCAGCTGCCAAAATAGCCTTTAAAGTAGAAAGTTGGTAGACCAAACTTTCATGCCCCCCGACACCCCACCCAGTGCTTCTCAGTCGGAGGAGCTATGCCACTCAGGAGGTGTTTGACAATGTCTGGAGACATTCTTGTTGTTGCAACAGGGAAAGTAATTGCTGGCATCTGGTGGGCCCAGGGTTCAGGATTACAGCAGAACACTCCAATGCAAACCCAGTTGCTCACAGCAGAGACTTGTCTAGCCCAAAATATCAAAAACACTAGTTGTTAAAAATCTGTTTCTGATGATATCATACAAAATCTTTCTTTATGTATAATCTATTGTTTTCATTCAACAAATTACTAGGTGCCTTCCGTAGTTCATGTGCACAGCAAGAGACATTTCCCAAAATATACATTTGATTAGTGCCATGAACAGCCCATCCAGTGTGGCACACCATCCACTTGGGTGGCACTCCTGTAAATGCCTTGCCCTTGTATTCCTACTATATCCAGTTTATTTCATGCATGTGAGGTTCATTACTCTGCTTCAGTTTTGCAATCTGGTTAAAGTAATTTATCACTCCTTCTATGCCATACCTTCTAAGTCACCTCTAATAAATTAGCACATGACTGAAGAAAGCAACCGCTCAGAAACTAGGTTGGGATTCCCTATTATTTAAACCTTATGGGAAGTGACCCAGGCTTAGAGAAAATAAATGAATAGCCAGGCTCCTGCTGTATTCCAATCACTGGGACTAATGCCACATATTCTGTGGTTTCTCTCCTGCTCTTCTACACAGTATTCCTAAGATAGACTGTCTGTCTTACTAGTCCACAAAGGGATTAAGGCTTTTTATTTTCCATTTGAAATATATTTAAATCCTTTTGTTCAACTGTCAGAAAAGCAAAATACCAAATTTTTCTTTAAAGACTGTATATCTTAATAGATTTTTTTTCCTTTGATGAGTTTGAATTCAGATCCCAACTTGAGGTGGCTGGTAAAAAGATGTCTTGTGGTTTCATATAAATGCTCTTTTATCCACATTAACTATTGTATATTTGAACTTGATGGACAGTTTTTCTTAAAAAGAAAAGAGATCAGGTCCTAAATGTCCCATAGATCTGAATGAGACACACTGATGGCTTTGCTCCATGCATATTAGCATTTGCTCATTTATTTACCATACAATTTCATAAGATATTTGACCAGGAGGAATCTGTCCAAACAGTTCATGCTGCTGATGAAAGGGGCCCTTTTCTTCCACATAAATGTTTTAGAGCCATTGACCTGATTAACAATAACTCTGCTGATGGGTTTAAATATTAAACTTCACAGGCTAATGGTTTATTGAAGACAAAAGAAGTTGGGTGCATTTAGAAACACAATGGAAGAAACAGCAGCAACTATATCAGGTCCAACAAAACTACCACATGAACTGAGATCTTATAACCTCGTGTTACATTTCTACTTGCACATGATAGCGATGGAAGATATTATTCTAAGTTGCATGAAAACCTTAAAGTTTTCTTGCTTGCAACCCCTGAGGCAGGATGTCCAAGTCTTTTTGTTGCATATGTTTATAATGCTTTTGCTGCAGCCTTGGTATACTATAAATAAAGGAAAAGAGAAATTTAAAATGCCCCTTAGAAAAAAAGCTTGTATGTGCCTGTTGTTTATTCATTTGTTTGCTTGTCTCTTGGAAGCATGAGTTCCTTGAGGTCTTCTGTCAAAATACCTGTTTAGTTTCCAAAAAGCAGGGTTTCCTCAGGGAAAATAAGTAAATCCTTTCACTAGCACAGAGTCAGAAATAAACTGAAGAATTACAGTGACGTGTGGATGTGTAAGTTTTCATATAAATGTTGTCAGCATAAATTAGGTGTAGTTAGGAAGAGAGAAACCACAGTAGCACCAGAGAGACAGAATTATGTGCAGGTTCAGAACTGAAAGTGGATCAGATGCTGAAAAGACAATAGCTTGCAGTGTAAAGCTTAGGAAGGGCAGCCTATGGGGAAAGAAAATTTGCAAACATTTTATTGTAGTGACAGATTACAGAGCATGAGGGGCTGCAAGAAAAGAAGAGTTTCAAAGGAAAAAAGCCAACCAGAAATAAAATGAACAGGACAAAGGAATCCAAGGGTCCTCAGCAAAGACAGAAAGGCCTGAATAGAAATCAAACGCACCTCATCAGGAGTCGGAAAGCACTCTCCAAATCAGAGAAGGCAGCCCCCACAGAGAGAGATTGGCAGGTCACAAAAGCAGCTTTGAAATGCCAGCACTACCAACAGGGTTTATTCTGTCAATAACACTGGCTCTAGAACTACTATAAATTCCCTGATGAAAAGGTATCGATGATTTTTGCGGGAGCTCAGGCAGAATTCAACCCAGGCCTCCATGCATACTAAAGTATTTGCTTTACCCCTGAGCTACACTCCCAGTCCAAGGGGGTCCATGATTTAAAACTAAACTGACACCTTTATTCAATAGTTCTAACTTATTCGTTTATATTTAAGTGATATCTTAGTCAATTTAATTATTGTCACATTATCTATTTTAGTTTAGTTTGGGTTTTGGTACTGGGGATTGAACCAAAGGGCATTTTACCACTGAGCTACATTCCCACTCTATTTTACTTTTTATTTAGAGACAGGGTCATGCTAAGTTGCTGAGGCGGGCCTCGAACTTGCCATCCTCCTGCCTCACCCTCCCAAGTCACTAAGAGTTACTGAGATAACAGGTATGTCCCACCATGCCCAGTGCCAAGTTGGCTCTTTTACATAAAACTATCATCTAAAAATCTCTAATCAATTTAACATCTAAAGGAGAAATATTTGACCGGAGACTTTTGGCATCAGTGATGCTAGATAACCATGCTACTTTAATGTTTTTTACACACTTATGTAATGACTAAAAATGATAGATGGTAAAATAACTAAAAAATCCCAAAATGAATGGCTACACAAAGTTTTGGTTGTTGGTTTTTTTGTTTTGTTTTGTTTTGTTTCACTTGATAACCTCCTTTCTGCAGAAGGTGATGAATTCTCAAGCATTTAGAGGGATGGAGCTGATTTGCTTATTCCCGTTGCACCCTGCTCCAGATTTTCCTTATCTTGTCGATTAGAGTCAAGAATTGCTCAGTGGTAGCTGACACCATGTGTATTATTTCTGGCACAGCACTAAGAACAACATGGAAAAGTTCCATCTGGGTTCTTCATGGCCAGTGGAAGCATTCTTGGGCAAATATTTTATACTCCTTCAGGGCTAGTTTTATAGCAGATAATTATTCATTCACTCATCTCATATTTATTGAGTTAAAACCTATGCTCTGGCACATACAGGGCAGTTTTTTTCTGTCCACCTGGGATCTGGACTCACATTTTAAATGCAACTAACTCCTCTAGGTTTTGAAAACTACAGATAAAGCATAAGCTAAATGCTATTTACATTCAAAGGAAGGAATAATCACTTCTAAATGGAAGTCTAGGAAGAGAGCCCAAAAGGAAAGATGGAATTGGTTGTGCCTCAAAAGACAGAAATGTGAAGAAAACTAATATCGGTGTATTACACATAGAAAGAATATAATATTCAAATTGCAGAGTTTGGAAAGCAAGTGTTTAGAAAGGTGCTGCTTACGTTGCCCGAAGGCAGGATACGTGTGGAGAGAACAGAAGAGATAATGCTGTTAAGGGTCCTAGGGCTACCAAAGGGGCCAAGCCCTCCTCAACAGAGCCTGAATTATACCAAGCAGGCAAGGAAAAGCCAGTGAATGCTCCGAGCAAAGGACTGACTTTAAAAGGATAAAATTTTAACAGTGTTTTGAATGGACTATAGGATTCCTCCTATACTATAAAATTCAATTAGTGGACCAGTCTAACAACCCAAGTGTACAGTTTTATTGGAAATGAAAAATGGACAAGTGGATTAAAAGCTGCTGATGGCAAGATCATCACTCTTTTTACCCAAGGTATCAGCATATTATATAAAGTCATAGTATGTCTTGCTAGTAAGCAATCGGAGGTTTAGGAGGTAGACCAGGAACACACAGAGAACAATGAGAGCCCAAGGCCAGTCATGGCTGGTGCTCTGGCATCAAGAAGGACCAAGTGTGTGAATGACCATTGGATTTTACCAGTGACAATAAGAGAAAAATAATTAGTGCATAGAAGAAAGAGGAAGGGCAGAGAAAAAAACTGTTGAAGAAATTTGAAAAAGAAAGGATAAAGAGAGACTCTTTGGTAAAAGGTAGATAATGCATTTCTTAAAGGACACCTACCTGAGAAAGATCTGGATGGAGGAAGAAAACCTAGTGTTTAGGTACAAAGAAGGCTCCAGCAAGAAAGCAATTAACCAGATCAATTAAATAGATAAAATCCAGTAATGAGTATTTGTTAAGCATCATCATAAGCTGGAAACTCTGCTAAATAATGGAGAAATGCAGATGAAAATAAACAGTTCTGTTGCCACAGAATTTATAATCATACAGAGATACACAGGGCTAACACACAATTAAAATGCAATAATGACTTTAATTAAGTTATTTACCAGTTGTAGTAAGAGCAGAGGAGGAATCAAAGAGTGCCTTGGGGAGGTTCTGGAAGGATCCATTTTCTCTTTTCTCTGTTAAATGAGCTCTTATCACCTTTGCAGAATCATTCCCACTCCCTCGGGTCCACATAGTTAGATACAGTTAACCATGATCTTTGGCTGCACATGGCTCTAGGGTGAGACACCCATCAGAGTAACTGCAACTGATCTGGAAATGGAGACAACCCAGGAGAGGCCAATCAAAATCCTTCCCAGAGCTTTTATCTGCTTTTGAAATGGCATCTTTTAAATACATCAGCAGTTTGTTACACATCAGTTAGCACTCAAGCTGAAAAGAAAAAGAGGTAGGGAGAGAAAGAGGGAAGAGAGGAGTGAGGAGAGATATAGGGAGGGATAAAGAGAGAGAAGGAGGGGAATAAGCAGGGAAGAAGGATGGAAGGAAAAAAGAAGCTAAGTCTAGTTGTGAGAACATTTATAATAAAGGCCCGGAGCCCATGGAGAAGAGGATGGGAAGGGGGTATATGATATGGATGCTGATGTTCCTGATAAAGAGGTCACTGTCCAAGTTTGGGGAAGGGAACGTAGAAGGTTATCTAGTTGGAGAGCTTGACTCTTAAAGAGATTCAATCAGAACAAGAGCCAAGTGGGAAGTCCTAGAAACAACACCACACACCACTCAGGAAAGCTCAGTTCGGGGAGGAGCATCCTCCATGAAAAAGGCTTCCTTGGAAAACAGAGGAAGGCAGCGCGTAAGGCGAGGGCCTGGAGAGTGTGGTGCAGAGCGTTTGAAGGTGTCAAGGAGCGAGCATTCCCAGTGAAGCAAGGAGAGTGTGAGAATACCAGCCGAGGACGCATTTAGAGGGAGAAATGCACAGCAATGCTTGAATCTGCTTCCAGGAAGGACTGTTAACTAGAGAGACTTGAACTTGGAATAGAAACAAGAAATAAGAGGGTGAGATATCCAAATCAAACACGGGCAAATGATGTTATGATTAAGGGTCCTGCGGAGGATTTAGAAGAGAGCCACCTTTTCCTCTGAGATGGGAATGGTTTGTGTACACAGTGGTTTGTATAAAAAGACGTTCTGAATCGCTGAGAGGAGCCTGAAAGACAAGAGGGAATTCAGAAGCTCAGACCCGAGTAACTTAATCATGTACGTGACTTTACCCAGTCTATTCCCTTTTGATTGCCCACTCAACACCTGTTCTCGTTTCTTACAAACAGAACACTGATTTTATTCACCGTTTTCAGCCTCTGGGGAAGGTAATTCTATCTCAAAACCACAGGAAAATCCTAGTTAGTCTCACCATTTGTGGTTATCCCATTATCTTGCCAATGGCTGGCTCAGAGGTAGGCATGTAGCCCAATGTGGGACACTCAGACAGACATAAGTGAGATGGCAGGACAGAAGAAAACACAAGAAATACCTTCTCATTCTTAAACTAAGAAATGAGAAAATAGCATTACCTCTTCTTCTCTTCAACCTTGTTCTATAAGAACGCAAGGCCTGCAACAAGGTCATCAGATGACTTTGAAAGAGGGGAGCCTAGGGATACATTAACTGAGGATGGCCTAATGGAAAACTAGAAAAAACATGGATACTTAATAGCATCATTGAACCAATGAGTTAACTAAAACTAAAAACGCTTCCCTCTCAACATCTTGTTATTGCATTTGCTTGTCTTCATTTGCAGCTTGAGATATCCTAATAGGAATTCCAATTGTATCGTATTTTTAAAAGTATGACATGAAAAGAAGTTCAAGGTCACCACATTTGTAATATCATGCACAACATACCCTTACACCACTTGAAAATCTGGTGTTGGCAAGTGACCAAAAATTTTAAAGGCAATATATTACCTTAAATATTAAAGAGAGATTTCTGGCTCCAGGCATGGCTTAATCCGAGGGTTGAAGTCATCCAGAGACTTGACTTCATCACTGTGCTGTTTTCCTTCTCTCAGGCTCTGTGTTGTTCAAGATTGGGCCAACAGATTGTTTAGGGCACAGGTTGTTTTCCCAGTAGTTCCAACATAAATCCCTGAATTCACTTTAAATGAGCAAATTTGTATGTGTTCATCCCTAAACTGTGGCCATAATAATAGAATTATACTAATTGGTATAACTTACTTTTATGTAACCACCCCTGGAAGTAGAAGTATGGCCACACCTGAGGTTAGACAGATGGATAGAGGGTGCGGGAGTAATTACCTAAAAGAAGTATATGGAGCCATTTATTCAGAAGGATGAATGGGGGCTGAGCAAGCAGACACTAAATATGCATTCTGGCTACCAACACCCCACACATTGTTCATCCATGAGACATCCCAATGGTCACTAAGGCATTGCATTTACGCTGACTCCACGTTCTCAGGTGATAAGTATCCAGACTGGATGCAGATCCTTGTGGCTGAGCAACCTTCATATTAAGTACAGACCACACCCTCTGTTGGATAGGAAGCATATCATGGGAAGAGCTTAGGAGGGACCAGAGAGATAAAGCTGCTGTCTCCTGTTGTATTTTCTTAGTCCCAGTAGATGGAGGCTAGTGCCTAGGATGCACATCTAGACTTTAAACTGAGTTGTGGTCATTTGTGTGCAGGTGGTAATACAAGCCCTGGGAGTGGTAAGATTGCTCAAGGAAAGTACATAGAGCGAAAAAATGGGATGGCCAGAATGGAGTGTACCAATAATTAGAAAGCCAGGAAATAGAGATCAATAAAAAGGGACAGTCAGGCGGAGGACAAATGAAGGAAGACAAGAAAACTAGGGAAGAAGGGATTTCATGACTATTGCCATTTCTAATATGCTGATAAATGAGAGGGAGATGAGAAGCAAGTTAGAAAATGCTGTGATTATAATTTTGTAACTTTATAGATGTAAGTAATTATAAATAATGATTATACCTATATATATAATGTTTACCATTTGCCAGGTAAAGTTCTAATGTTTATCTCATGCAATGTGCACTAAAATCCTATGAAAGTTTTATTATTGTTACTTTTTTATTGATAAGGAAACCGAGAAACACAGAGGCTAAGTAACTTGGCCACCCTCACGCAGCAGTGCCACACAGTCTGTCTGCCAAGTTCATGCTCTTAACCTTGGTGCCCTAATTCCTTTCTTCCTCCATGACAGAACCTACCATTCCAAGACATGTTTATATTTGTGCCTGTTTTCTTCCACGGCTGCACATACACAATACCTGATATGGTACACATCAGAGATTTGTTGAATTGAATCCGTTGAATTGTCTGTTTCACTACAACCATGAAATGAAAGGGAGTCTCTTGTAAAAGAACATTTGCTCCTTTGCTGAATCCAGGAGGAAATGTTTCTGAACAGGAAGTGTTTGGGCCAAAAAAGGAAAACCAGAAAGGAGGGAGGAAGAGAGGAAGAAAAGAAGGGAGAACAGTAGGAAGGTAGGTTGGTAAGAAGAGAGGGATGAAATGATATCTCAAAGCAAACAACTGTATATGCATTTCCTATTCCCACTTTGTTAGACACTATCATTTTCTACTGTCTTTAGACATAACTTGGTGTCCTTCATTGCTTCGGCTCTGTGATTCAGAAGCCCTGAATTTTTTTTTTTATTGGCTCTGCATTTAATTCATTTTGGAATATTACGAAATCCATCTGTTCTCTAAGTATTCCTCTCTCTCTGTTTTGCACCAAATAGGGGATCCAATGCTGATCCATGACGAAAATACTTAGAGGTCCTTTGGGTAAAAAACATTATATAACCACAAAGGAATATTCAATTGCTATACTTGTAGGATATTGTTAAATGAATGTTCAAAAAAAAAGCTGTAAATGGGCTATGCAGAAAAGGAGCATGCGTTTATATGAAAATTTTGTCAGTCACTAAAAATTCCAGATAATCGGAAGACTCCTCTGTCTCTGTGTGAGAGTTTCCATTCATGAAGGCATTCCACAAGCATAGGTAAAAACTCAAAATAGCTAACAAAACTATTTTCACATTATCTACTTCTCTTGATGATATATAAGACTTTGACCCTCATTTCCACGGTTCTACAAAATTGGCCCAAATATTAAACAAGCCAATATGAGAACAAATGTCTAGTGATTAAGAAAATATTAGAATATGCTGGGAGCAGTCAGTAACTGTTCTGTTACCCAAACTATAGGCAAAAAAAAAAAAAGAGGTTACTTGGCAACTCTGGTCCTGGTTTAAGATGGTTAAAGCAGGATGCATAAGGCCCAAAACATTTGTGAAGACAGAAAGGTACATTTTCCATCTGACCCACATCCCAGGAAGCCATTTGGGCTTTGCTTCCTCGAGGGAATTAAAGGAAAGATCATGGGTCTCCCTTGAGCATCCGTTTCAGTTTTATTAACTTTGATTTTTTTTGTTGTTGTTATTGTTGTTGTTTGTTTGTTCAAAGAGACTCATTCTTCCTTATGCTTGTCCTTGGGTCACTAATGAATGCAAGGCACTTTTTCCTCTTTCTGATCCCACTCCTTGAGCTCACACAGACACGCTAATTTCAACACCACACTCCTACACATCCTCAGACTTCAGATCTGACCTCTGTCTTGAGCTCCACAATTGTAGGCACGGTATGGCATTTCTCCTTGCATATCTAGCAAGCATCTTAAACTTAATAGAGTCATGCTCATATGATTGCATGTAGATGGTACTCCATTAGATTATATTGGGGCTGAAAAATTCCTCCCACAAAGTGACACAAGATCAAAGTGCAAAGCATTATCAGCCTGTGACGACACTACTGTCAGCAAACCTACCATACTGCTAGTCATATAAAAGCATGGCACATGAATTATGTACGTTACATAGTACTTGACAATGACTATAAATTACTATTACTGGTTACATATTTACGATTCTATAGTTTTTGTCATTTTAAAGTGTATCCCTACTTGCAAAAAGAAAAAAAGTTGTCATAAAACAATATGCCACGTTATGCTGGAAGCAGCCTTATGCATCCATGTTTATCTGTCTCCAGATTGCGGTATTTTCTCTTGTGCTTGATTTAATCTCCTGTTGCTTTGTTCATCATGGCCATAGGTAAAACCATACATACCAAATAGCCTGCAAGTGTGATAGGGTGTGCCACCTGGGTTTGTGGACGTAGGGTCTACCTTGTTCATATGATAAAATTGCTGAGCAGTGCTATTCTCAAAAATGTATCCTTGTCATTAAGCAGTGCGTGATTGAATCTTCAGAAGAAAGATTTGCTTTCCTCCTAGAGGACCTCACAGCCCCAATTGTCACCTAGTCACTTTACTAAAAAATTTTAGAAATAATACTTGATTCTCCATTTTTGCTCCTCCACACCTGAATGATCAGCCCTTGTTTCAACTTCATTCTAAAATATAACCCAAATCGCTCCAGTTTCCATCATCTCTTGCTGTTGCTCTTAGTTCCCAACGCCCACTGTAACCCATTCTCCAGAGAACAGCTAGAGTAAGTTTAAAAAGAAGAAATCAGATATTGCCATACTTCCTCTTTAAGCCCTCCAAAAGCCTTACTTAAAGAATAAAGCACAAATTCCTTATCCCAATCTCCACGGAAAGCATTTAAGTCTTACTACCACTTTTTATGTCTTGTGAAGACCTAACTCTCTTTCCTGATTCTGTGACTTTTTTGACCCACCATGTCCTACAATCCATGGATCCTACCATCTTTCAGTGTCTCTCACCTCCATCATCTCCTTGTTCACCTCTATGGTCAGTCTGAAGTTCATGATAATTCATTATAAATCATCCTTTGCATGTATCTTCAAATTCTATGCTCCCCTCTTACAACCTCATACTTACTTGACAAACTTCTAATTTTGGTAAAATCCAATTCTCCAGTGTGCCATACCTGCATCCACACAAATGATTAGGGCCAGAGAAAAGTAAATGCCCAGACCAATATATCCTCTATCATCAGAGGTGCCCAGGTGCTGTCTGGTAACTCTCTGTTTCTCTGATCCATTCCCTTTCTCATCTCTCAAGTAAGAATCAGGCTTTATATTTCTCTTAAAAAAAACAGAAGCAATCAGAAGACACTCTTCACAAATTTCCATTGCATCTCCCAAGCTATCTGTGTCTGTGTCCCTCTCTCTGCTTCTGTAGTGACTTTGAATAAATTGCCCATGGTCCTAGCAAAGCCCAAACACTCCATTTATGCATTACATTCTTTTTTCCTCCATTTACTTGAAAGCATTGCTTCATGATTCTTCATTCTTTCCTGCGTCATCAAGTTTTCCTTCTAGACAGAATCTTTTCCAATAGTACATAAATATGTTATTATTTCTCCATTTAAACAAGACATTTTACTTGATCTCATATACTTGGCTACCTGCTGCTCCATTTCTCTCCTTCCTTTTAAAACAAAGTGCTTTTAAGAAATTGATTGTTTTCAATATTCTTCATTTTATTCTCTTGAGCCCCTCTAATCATCCTTTTTAACTACCATTCACACAAAACAGCTTTTATCTGGTTCTCATGTTACTTTCAAATTACTAAAATCAATGCTCAACTCTCCGCTTTGACATGATTTTCAGCATTGTTTAAGACCATCTTTTACTCCCTCCTTGTTAACATTTTATTCAACTCATGTTTGGCAAACTCATCTACATTTCCTCTGATGTCACTGACTTCTCTTTCTTACTCTTCATTATTAGTCCCTTCTCTTCTCAACCTATTAACATGATGTATTCTGGGGTTGAGTCCCCAAACTATTTCTCTTCTCTTTCTATACTTGCTCCTTTGATGATCTCATCCAGCATTATATATTATCTATATGCTGATAATTCCCAAATTTACAACACTAACCTGGACCTCTCCCTTCAACTCCAGATTCATACACCTTAACACCTGCTCTATCACTTTACCTGGATGTCCAGTAGGCCTTTAAAACTGATCTTTTTTCCAAACCTAACATCCTAACTTTCCCTGATAGCCCTTCTCCTCCTAAAGTCTTCCCCATTTCAGTACCTACCCACTCCATGGTCCAGAGGCCTAGATTGAACTCTATCATACCACACATCTGATCTATCAGCACTCAGCACAGCTACCACCCACCACAATACAAATGGGGCTTTCTTTCCTTTACCAACTACCACCACTTGTGTAGATTGTTGCAATAACCTCCTAATAGGTCTCCATGCCCATATATTTATCCCTTCATCATTTTTTCTCAGTGAAGCAACCAAAGAAACCTTGTTAAAATGTTTCCATGAACAAACCCTTTGATAGCATCCCATTTCAGTGAAAGAAAAATAGCAGCACAATTCACAATAGCCAAACCGTGGAGCCAACCTAGATGCCCTTCAGTGGATGAATGGATAAAAAAAATGTGGCATATATACACAATGTAATTCTACTCAGCAATAAAAGAGAACAAAATCATGGCATTTGCAGGTAAATGGATGGAGTTGGAGAAAATATTGCTAAGTGAAGTTAGCCAATCCCCAAAAAACAAATGCTGAATGTTTTCTCTGATATAAGGAGGCTGACTCATAGTGGGGTAGGAAAGGGGAGCATGGAAAGAATAAATGAATTCTAGATAGGGCAGAGGGGAGGGAGGGCAAGGGAGGGGCAGGGGATTAGCAAGGATGGTGGAATGTGATGGACATCATTATCCAAAGTACATGTATGAAGATACAAATTGGTGTCAACATACTTTATATACAACCAGAGATATAAAAAAATGTGCTGTATATGTGCAATAAGAATTGTAATGCATTCTGCTGTCATTTATTTTTTAAAAAAGAAATCAATAAAGAAAAAAAAGAACTCACTAAAGGGAAAAAAAAGAAGAAGAAGAAGGGCCTGCAAGGCCTTGGAAGACCTGGCTCTATCTACCACTCTCACAACCTGCTATACCCAGCATCCACCCTGCTCACTCCATTCCAGCATATGGGTTTTATTTCTTCTGGAACATGCCAGGCATATTCCCACAAAAGACTTTTGTACTTGTAATTCCTCTTCCTACCTTACACGTTCCCCAGCTATGGCACACAGCTCTTTGGGAATTCTCCTTTGGGAATTTCTTTAATGCCACTATTTAAAACTATAAAGTCCTCCCCCCACCAGTACTTTCTATTCCCCTTCTCTGCACTATTTTTCTACATTATCAACTTTGGTCATTTCTAAAGGAACTTCTCTGGAATTTCCTTAGCTTATAGGTGTGTGTATGTGCATATTCAGTCCTCTAATCTAAATACAGACAGAGGGGAGCAGGTCTCTCCTGACTCCCTAGTCAATAGCATGAATTAAAATCTGCAATGTTTATTAATAAAATGTATTAGTAATAATTTTGCTACCACTATTTTTGCAGATGAGAATGTCTCAGAGAGACTTTAAGTGATTGTCAGATGTTCTTTCAGTCAATAAAGAAGTCTGAATTGGAATTTCAATGTAGGATTTAATGACCCCATAGTTTATACCCATGATCACATTTCTAGCTTTCGCTGTCCTAAAACCTTGCCATTTGTATTATCTATAACTTCTGCGGGAAGTCTCTTTTAAAATATACTAATTACTTAAGTTATTTTACCTAAGATTTTGATACATTGTGACCTCTTTCTTCTTTATTCATTTGCATAATACTTTGTAATCATAGCCTGAAAACTCAACCATTCAAGAGAAAACACCTGTTATACCTTCAGCACTACAAATGCTTATTTACCTTAACAGCTCACCCAACTCTTGTTGTTCTACTCATTAAACTCATAGTTGCATTTTATTAATTTAGGCTGAAATTTTATCTTTCACAGCCAACCAAGGTCAAATAATAGACACAGATTTGCATCCTGTGGAAATGAACTGTGATTCACACTTTCATCAGTTTTTCCAGACTGTATTTGTAGAATAGTTAAAGACATCCAAAGACATTTCCCAAATATATTCCAAACCCCTTAGCTCCCTTCACCCACCACCAGATTGATGATATTGATCTCTGTTTCTCATGTGCTGACAAAGCAATGAAGACTCTTGCTGATACCTCATCTGGGATGCCACAAACCACCTTGAGGAAGACCAGGGCCAGTTCTGTCCCTTCTGATCAGATCTTATCCTTCCTTGCTCTGCATTTGGCACCTGTTCCCCAAGTTTTGGCTAACACCGATATACTCTTGAATGCAATTGCCTACATACCTTCCATATTCTGGAAAAAGAAACGTTTGAAATGATGGGCATTCCTATGGTCTAGAATAAATAACAGTCTCTTTGCAGGTACTGAATTCTCCGTGGTAGCATATGTATATATGCTGAGCTTTAAGAGAAAAGCGCTACCTAAATTCTTTGCCTGGAGAAATCTGGAAAATTGCTATTCCTCCCTTTCTTTGATTTTAGCATTGAATTCTTTCTGTACTTACGTTTAATGTAAATATTTGTGAGAGAAATAAATGCTTTACTGCTAGTTTATCAGATGTCTTCATGGGACAGAAGTTACAGAGGCTGCAATAGGACATGTTAGGGAAGAACAATTTATGACTGAAAGGGGTAGAAATGTTGGCCCAGAAAAGGGAAATAGGACATGCAAAACATAAATATGATTTCCTTCCAAAACCCCCTTCACTGGTTGATTAGATAGAGGAAGGAAGGAAAGAAGGAAATAAGATCAAAAAGATTGGGGGCGGGGGGCGGGGGCGGCATGAGGGTAATATAGTTTGAACTAAGTCCAACCTAATTTTAATGAATCTTTTAAAAGTTCTTATTGTATCTTCTGGCTTCTCTGGTCTCCCCAGCAATGCTGGTGGACACAGTGCTAGCATATAGTCACAGCAATTATGAGATTCACTTTTTCTGTTCCTGAAATGTGCCTGGAGAATTCCTATGCTAGGATACATCTCCTTGGGCTTCCAATCGTCCATTAAGACCCCTCTGGAAGCTCCCAGAGACACACTCAGATCAGGCTCGAGCCGTCTGCCTTGCAGCCCTAACTTAGAGCTATCTCCTCCTAGAGGAGCAGCCCTTTGAAAAACTCTCCAGTCACATGTTCAGCTTCTTTTAAGACTCATCTCTGTCACTCAGGAACCAAGTTTAAGGTGCAACATCTACTAGCAGTCATTTTTCCAGAGTCCTGATGTAAGATGACTATAGCTGCTCCTTTTCCTTAGAGTTGTTCATAACATGCTAAATGTGGATAGGAAAATAAGGACACACAAACCCCAAAACTACCCTTCTTCATTCTCTCCTCCTTTCCCTTTTTCACTATGCCCATGAGCTGGAAGGATGGATTCCCACTCTTTTTATATTCTGTACTTGAATTCGACCTCCTGGCCCACTGAATATTTTGTCTACCCAGTTGGATAACTGTATGAAATAATTTCTCAAGGATTGAATGTTGATGCTCTAAAAGGAGAAAATAAAGAAATTAAGAAAACCTTCTCAAGAAAATGATCTGATTGAGAAAGAAATTGTCTGACTCTAAGCTATTTTGCATGTCAAACGCTTAGTGATTTCATGTTCTTTGTTTGCATTCCTATCATAATAAATCTGAATTTCCCTTAGGAGAATAACTATCTGGAGACAATTAGGGCAAAACTCATGTGCTTTTCCAATGTGAATTGGAAAAGACAAGCAGCACATTAATAATTTTCAAAATTATTAAATGTAGATAGAATTTCAGAGATAAAGCAAGAGAACTCACCTAATAAATATACCTTATGCACATAACTTCTGAGCCAATATAAAAGTTGTAGGGAACAAAAGAAAATTTGTGTAATACTTTCATAAACATATAATGAACTCAAAGACTTTTTTCTTGAGTTTTTAAAGAGTTATTTAAGTTTCAAGGCTCAACTGGAACTATTGTTCCAGTCTAGGCATGGTGGTGCACACCTGTAATCCCAGTGGTTTGGGAGGCTGAAACAGGAGAATCACGAGTTCAAAACCAGCCTCAGCAACTGCAAGGCACTAAGCAACTCAGTGAGATCCTGTCTCTAAATAAAATACAAAATAGGTCTGGGGATGTGACTCAGTGGTCAAATGCCCCTGAGTTCAATCCCCAGTACCCACCCCCAAAATTATTTTTCCATTGCTAGTAACTATCCTACCCACTCCATTTCAGACACCCAGGACATGAAAAGTTGGTATTAGGTATCAATTTCCATCCCACACTCACCCCTTCTTGGACTGAACTTCTACAGAAACACTGGCCATTTGCCCAAAGAGAGGTCACATGCTTTATACTTCTCCACTATGCACAGGACATAGCGATGGCTTGAATTCTAGAAATCTAATCTGGTTCCCTGACATCAAGGGAATTAGCTCAAAGAGCTTTGTGGAGGTCACATGAGCCTGAGCACTCCCTATGAGAACACTGGGAGAGACTTCAACCATCTTAACCTCTGTTTGCCCAGCTCCTATCAGCTCTTTACTCTCACTGAAATTGTC
Organism: Marmota flaviventris; assembly: GCF_047511675.1. Taxonomy (NCBI): domain Eukaryota; kingdom Metazoa; phylum Chordata; class Mammalia; order Rodentia; family Sciuridae; genus Marmota; species Marmota flaviventris. The sequence continues at coordinate 159,688,804 of NC_092500.1, forward strand.
TAAGGATTCACAAGCAGTTGGCTGTAAGGGGAAAAGATCCTATATAAATACCCATGTTGTTTTTTCTATTTCCTTCTTCCAAGTACATTGGAAAGGACAGGATTTCACACAGGAAACACTTAATGATAATATTTGGAGGAAACCTGCTGACTTTGTAAGACACAGTTGGCCAAAATTCAGGTCAGAAATACCCAGGGAAGTAAAAAGGCTCATAGAATTACCAAGATGAGGTTTCTGCAAGTAATGAAGCCCTCTGCAAGGGACAAGCATAATAGCTCTTACAAAGAAGAAGAGGAAACCTTAGAAAGGCTGCAGGCAGCCCATGGGTGTGGTGCACAGGTGTGCCAAGACGCAAAGTGGGACTTTGCAATGAATGGAGGGAATGAGGGCTCTCAGACCTAATGTTAGTGGAAAAAAAGAGACAGGAGGTAGGAAAGGAGAATAAAAGGAAAAGAAAGAGATGATGAAGCTGAAGACAAGAAAAAATAATAGCCATCCAGAAAAGAATTCAGCAAAATAAGATCCACATTCTATTGTTGTTAGGATGATTCTCTAAGATGCCAATCAAGAGAATTCTAGATGAAAATGCTTACAAGAGTACTTTTGAGAGTGGTCTTGCAGGAGTCATTAACATTATTGACAATTATAAAGTGCTGAGCCCATGGAGCAAAGTTGTCACTTGTTTTGTTTGTGAAGGCATAAGTACTACGAATGATGTTGATTTATTTCTTCCTAAAAGCATATAAAGAGAAAAATATTTTTTTTGCCTATTAAACTCACTGGAGAAAAATTTCCAACTGACTAACATTGAAACATAGAAGGACATGTTAGATGCTTAGGCCATTAATTTTTTTTTTTAAGCCAGAACATATCATAAGTATTCTTATGGGCTAAGAAACAAAGGCTAAATGGCAACCCAAGGTCATATCTAGTTAAGTGGAGAGATGAAATTTTCATATCCAAGTATTATGAGTTGTGACAAGTGGCATTACCAAGGTGTTAGGGTGGCAGAGAAAAGCCTATTATTTTCTCAATCCCCTTCTGCAAATGGTGCCAAGTGCTAGGTTGAAGCCCCGGGAAATAAGGTAACGCCTCATGGAGCTCAGGACTCAGGGGCTAAGAGGAACATGAAACAAACACCGGTAACTAACAAGATCTATGAAGACACTCAAGATGGCATGAGAGCATGTAGCGGGGTATCTATTTTGGGGATTCTGAAGGATGATTATGATAGAATGGGTTTCAAACAGAAATGGGTTTTGCCTTCCCAGCTCTTCAGGGAAGGCTGAGAGGGAGAAAAGGGAGTGTCCATTGAATTTAGAGTGTTCCCGTTGGGACCCAGCAGACCTGTGATCCAGCATTTTAAACTGGCAAGAAGCCCAGGCTCACAGCTGACAGGTGTGTGTGTCCAGAAGGGCAAAAGGAAGGCCTTCTCTGTGTGAGATTTTACACGCCTCACTCCTAAAATCCTTTCCCTGATGCAGATTTCAGATGTACAATCACTGCCTCCACCAACTCCTTGCCAGGAGAATTAATTATACTGGTAACTGTTGGTCACATAGCCAGGATGTGACCTAATAAGCTTACGAAAATCAAAAGGATTCTTTCAAGCCCTTCCTGAGCCATAAAAGAGTTTCATTTTTAATAATTTTACTAGTGGGCACTGGGTTTTGTTAAGTGGTGAGGCCTTGGGCCTATTTAGTCCCAATAAGCACTACTAGATGGTCCTAAATGAGAAAAGAGTGGGCCTTTATCTTTCTGAAAATGTGTCAAGAGATTCATATGCATGTTTTGGTTGATATAGAGGAACTAGAATAGAAATCGCTGTAGAGATGAGGCTATTGAACTACTTTTAGTTTTGTATATAGGACAAAATAAATCTATTCTTCCCGGACCTCCTTAGTTCTAAAATACACATATGGCACCTGAGATATGCCATCATTTTATGTTTGTGTGTATTTACACATGCATATACATGTATGTATATATCATCATAACATAAATGTAATAATTGAATATGTATGTTGTGTCTGTGTGTCTGTGTGTGTGTGTGTGACCAAGTACCACATGAGAGGGACTAGAATGGAGACAGTGCTTCAAAAAGGTAGAGATGCAGCAATGTGACCTAGGAAGTGACAGAATTGATACTATCCACGAAGAAGGTGGAAAGGAGGAGATGATGTTTCCTACATGGTTCTGTCAATAGTACAATAATGCGTCTGATGAAGTCTCATCAGATGATTTCATACCTGGTAATTCTTGCTGATATATCATCCCTCAATAGAACTGAGCATCTATTATGTAGGGGGAAAACAAAGCCCAGAATCCAAGGAGAAATATTCATCTTTAGAGTTAAGAAACAAGCCCTAATAGCCCAATTCAGAGACAAGACTTTCACTTGGGAAAGCCAAGCTTTGTTTGAAGAAGAAAGAATTTGTGTATCCTAAGGAACCAAGATGAAGGTTAGAATGCAAAGATTGTAAAAGATAACCACAGTACACAGAAGGATGCTGGAGAAGACAAGATATCATTTTACTTCCCCACTAGGAGGAGGAAGGAAAGCCTTCTTAGATTAGGAAGAGCTGCTAGGGAGAAGCTAGAAAGGCTTGCGACATTAGTATAGGGCCTGTTTCCTTCCTCCATCTTGGGATCATAATTTCAGAGAGAGGGTAGAGACACCCACATAGTTTCGTGATGCTCAAGCCAGATTATCTGAGATTATATAAAACCCTGGAAAAACTTCCAATGCAGAGCTAAGGCTCAGAAAGGGGAGGACAAAGGAACTCTGAAAAAAGACTTAGCTACTCTTCAGTTTGGACAGAGCTCTCTACAGAGTCCCGCCATCACCATCATATCAGCAGCAGCAGCAGCAGCAGCATCGTTACCATCTTGTTCTGTCGTCTCTTTCTCTGCCCTGCTTTGAAATATTGACTGTTGGAGAGGACACCTATTCTGGTCTCAAGTTTTCATGAAAAGATATTTCACCTAGACCAACACTTGGATATTCTTTCCAGTTCATCCTCCTTCTACTCCATGGATGAATATTAAATTATTAAATTTAATTATTAAATAAATATTAAATTATTTGACTGCTGAATTTGAAGAACAAAGCTCTGTATCTCTGGCCTTTCTCTCTGGACACTCTGCCTCTGGGCCAACTTAGGTGACTGTAGAAAAGGGAGATGATATTCCATCCATCAATGAGTGAATACACTTTCTTCTCAGTAGCACATGGATCCTGTTGGGAGTCTCCCTGAGAACTCCCCAGGCCTTTCAGATAAGGAGCCCCTAATGCAACATGGCGGCAGGCAAATTGCCAGTGGGCGGATAACAAGTTGTTTTGAAAACCTTCTAATTGGCCCTCCCATCTTCCGTACTCGTGGACAGTTCGTGATCTCCATGAATCTTATGCAGGGCGGACGTGTGAACACCGTAGGTGATGACCTGACCTTTACTATGATTGGCCCCCGTAGCTTCCTGGTTTAAGATAACTGTCTCTCACTTTCTATATAAGCTAGCACCAGCTTACAATAAGGTGCTTCATCTTTGTCACTGCTATCTGTGTGTGTGCATTTTAATCTCCGACAACAAACCTTGGCCTTTCAGATCCTTCTTCAAAATAGACCATATGTTATGCCTCAAAGCAAGTCTTAGCAAATACAAAAAATAGAGATACTACCCTGCATTCTATCAGACCTGCTGTGGTATTCTTAACTTGCCTGTCAAGAAACAATTAAGGAGATATATACCATCTTGAAATTTCCAAGTGAGAATAGCAGAAGAAACTGCAGACAGATGGTCCAGTTACAGCACCCTAAAGAGTAGCACAAGTTTCATTGCAATTTAGGAAAATATGACCTCAGTGAGTACCATTTGGAGCTGTGATTTCAGTAAGTCAAAAGCCTTAAACATTTTCCCTGGCACACATTTCAATATGAAGATGTCTAGATCTTACACTAAAGGTTTATCATTTAAACGACAGGGTTCTTTGAAACAGGTCTTTCACTAAAGTAATAGGATGGTCTGACCAACTTCCCAATTTTTCCCAGGAAAAAAAAGATCCAAAAAACCTCATTCTTGAGATGTTTTTCCTAGCATACCCATCTGGCAATGATAGTGAAGATGAGACTTAGAAAACCTCCAATCCAAGTTCAAAGGTTCAGGATTGATGCCATCCTAAAAAATATCACTGTGGAGTGCTATGGAGAATGAATATATCACGAGCCCCTACAATGGAAGGAGTGGGGTTAAAGGGGCTAATTTAATCATTTAAGGCAAAAGCAAGACCCAATCCCAATCTCTGGCTCTCTAAGGCTCAACTTACACTGGTTGTAAAGTACGAAGGAAATATCAGGGCTATACAATTAATTTTATCTTTGTAGGCAAACAAATTAATTTTTTACTGTTCAGTCAATTAGACATCCCCAGGTTAAATCAATTGAATGTTGAAGTCGATGTCTACATGTAAGAAACCACTGTACTTAGACCCTAATAATAAAAATAAACTGAAAACATAAGAAATCAGTTAATTCAAAATCTTTTTTTTTTAATTTATATCCTTAAATTTTATTTTTTTGCAGCACATAGGATCAATTAACATTTTTTTTTCTTGTTTTTTTTTTAATTCTTTTTTTTAATTCAAAATCTTAAGGTATTTACCTATGTGTTAACTCATTAATTTATTCTTCTCTATTTGATGAAATAAATGTTTGGTGTTTTTTTTTTTTCTTCATACTTTGAGACTCACAGTGTCAACAATATACACGTCACAGCATGAAGCTAGAGATCCATAGTTGGATTCTTACCTGGACTTTGTGCTAACCATGTGACTCCCTCCTGTCCAGGTCTCATGGCTCCACACTCTTCTATTTGTTATTCTTGTCTTCCTCCTCTGGGTATTATTTCTCAAGAGATCAGTTTCTGAGGCGCACAGCCTACATTCAAATTTTGATTCTGTCATTCAATTGTGTTTCCGTTTCCCTACCTATACTTCATGTAAGGATTAAAGACACCAATGATTATAAAGAACTTGGAATCACACCTGGGAGTTTCTAGCAAATGGATGCTAGCAATTTCCATAATCTACCTCATTATCGCTGTCATCTTATTACTATCTGCATCTGCTTCCTTTGCTGTCATCTTAAGTGTAGGCGATTGGGAAAACATGGATGCTGGCCTGTGTGTTTTTGTTTCTCTCAGTCCACCCTCACTATTCCCCATGGAAAAAGAGTGTCTTCTTTCATTGGTGAGCTTGGGAGAAAGAACTCTCTCCTCTAATCTGTGTGCATACAGATGATTTGTGCTTTGATTCACTCTCCCTTCCAAACCCAGGGATAAGTGAACATGTCTATTGAATATAAAAATTATCTACATCGTTTGACCCTGGAAATGAAGCTGCATTCTCCAGTCAACTTTACCAGTGATGAAGGTAATGTTTCCAACCCCGTCTGACTGCTGTGTCTGGCTCCACATTGGTTCCATACTCTATGGAGGAAGATCCGTGTCTACGCTGAATTTCTAAGGCCTCAGCGTTAGCTTGTACCCAAGTTCTATTCTTTCTTCTCTGTGCTCAATCTACCTCTAGTCACATCTCTCATCTAAGGGCACATCTGCCTATTCACATCTTGGCTAGATCTTCCCTAGCACTTCAAACTCAGTCTAAAACTGAATTCATACTTTTATCCTGACCACGATCTTCTTTATTCCCAGGCTTAATAACTTCTCCATTCACTGTGTCTACCAAATCCCAAGAGTTCTCCTTGACATCTCTCTTCTCACCTCACATGTTCAATTCTGTCTCCCTTATATATACCATAGTATTTTCATATATATATATATATGTATATATATATATATAATATATATTATATATATATAATTTCTCAAAAGAGAAAAATATGATATTTATTATATATGATGTTCATATATAGAAAGAATATAATCTTATTCTTTCTCTTTTGTCCATTTACCTATCTATGTCTTTTTTTTTTGTAATTGTAGATAGACATCAAGCCTTTATTTTATTTGCTTCATTTTTTTGTGGTGCTAAGGATCAAACCCAGTACTTCATACATGCTAGGAAAGTGCTCTGCCACTGAGCTACAGCCGCAGTCCTCTAAGCCCTTATTTTGGGCTCTCCTCTATCACCTACATAACAATCTCCCACATTTCTACCTTACAGCCAATCTCTCCTCTTTCTCTCCATTCTCTAACTTCTGTTAGGGTGATCTTACAACAGCTACAACCATTTCATCAATGCCATTTCCCTCAAAGGTAAAGTCTGAACCCCTCAGGCCAACAGCTTTCATTATTTGGCCCCTGCCTAGCTCTCCAGCCTGATTCCTTGTGGCCAATCTCCCCGACTCTTATGCTCCATGTCTTCTCCATACTACCCGCTTTAAAGAGTGCTGAGGTTTATTCATGTGACTTATTTGAGGCATGAAACAGAAAAATAGCATATGTGATCAAGATAACATTACAATCATCAAAAGTCCTATCCAGCCACATCTGAGTAAAAAGACTTTTGAGAATTTCAAATACATATACTTATTTGAATCATTCAAAGGCAACCACAGACAAATCAAATGATAATGTGAAACAATACTTTCCTTTTTATCATATCAGTATTAACTTCTGTAATTATTCAACAACACACAGCACGCTTTTTAAAGTAAATACAGTACCTTTTACTTTGTTTGGTGTCCTTCAAAAGAGCCTTTTTAACCACTTTCTTTCCCCCGAACTAATTCCCAGAGCACACCTGACATTACCTTGTAAGGACATTAATTGCCTCTTTACCTCAACTGTATGCTCCCTCCAGTCTCCTGTGGTCAGGTCTTATTGACCTGGGAGTCTTCGACACTTAATATGGTGTTGACACACAGTAGGGGTGTTCAATAACCACACAATAAATAACTAAGGGAGAGTGCTTACATCGTGCTGTGTGTTGTAATAAACACAAAAGGTAGAAGAATGAGAGAGGATAGAGGGACTTCAAACTAACTAAAAGGTACTGTACTTACCTTAGAAAGCGTATAATTTACTTTGGGGAATAAAATTAAGTGTGAAAGAGCAGTTATTTTAATTTCAACAGTTGTTTTTCAAAATATATTTTAATGCAGCCAAAATGATTTGAATAATTACTTCTATTGACAACAGGGAATCCAAAGGGAAGTCCCGTAATTGTGCTTTGACTGTTTATTTCAAAATTGTTTATGGCCTTTAGGGCTCCTAAGCCAGCAAAGCACTCTATTTCCTTCAGCAGCCATATCTGTCACTGACTTTATTAAATGTGAGCAATACAAGCTCATTAAAGTTGCTTTTATGTGAAATGGGTTTACATTTAATTAACTTGGACAATAGCTGTTAATAATTTTCCTATGCTCTTAGCAATTTCACTATTACAAAAACCCACAAATAATGTCACCTTGCCTTGGAACATATGGATTTGTGAACCATGCCATCTCAATGCTAATCATAGGTGATCATAATCCTGTCATTCATTCCAGGTGTTCATGTTTAACAGCTTGATAAAGCTGTGACTTCGAGTCTACCACTGGTTTAGCATATTGTTAGGACAATGCCACTGATTTTATCAGCACCAAAGAGTCAGTGTTGAATCATTTCATTTTTTGAACAGAACATCGTGAGCATTTTCCACCAAAAGTTAATTAACCATGTTTTTAATCATTGCCTTGTTAAAACATGCACGGCAGAATGTTCTAGGAAAAACAGTGGGTTAGTCAGCTGGCTAATAAAACTCAATGGGTAAATTGCTGTGTTTACTTCTTGCTGTATGGACATTGAAGTCTGACGTTTCTAGATCCTTAGACATGACTCAGAGACTGCAAATGTCCAGGTACTCACCAAGGACCACAGAGAATCTTGTTTGTTGTTGTTGTTTCTTTTCTTTTTAACTTAGGGGCTCTAAACAAGTTGTAAAGATTGGGGGAAATCATTTAGAAGGTCACTTTCCCAGATGACAGCATGATTGCAGTGTGCTCATTGGGAGCCAGGGAAGGGGAGACCTGGAGTGGCCCACTAGCTCCGTGGCCCCTTGAGGTTTATGTCCAGACTTGCAACCAACCCATTAAGTTGATCCAACATGTTTCAGCATACCTGTTTAAGTTTTCAGAGTACTAAACACAACCAACTCAGAGAAGTAAAATCCAGACAACATCTAAATGTTGCTGACTGATCTTTTTTTTTTTTTTTTACTAAGTATGACTCCCGCTTGTGAGAGTTACCAATTGATTTTCTCTCTTCTCAAAGCTTTGAGTCAAGGTAATATATCTTCTACAAAGACAAGACTAATGTACAAAAAGATCCCATTGTGCTACCTGGGATGAGAGAGTAAAGAGAGAAAATGATGAGAATATTCTACATATTTACCAGATTGACATAATCTATAAATCGAAAATACATATATAAAGCTTATGATAATAATTTCCATGAAGAATATTATTATAGAGCTCAGTGGAGAACTGTTCTATGACAGATATTTCCTGTGTTATTTAGAAATAACAAAGTTTCACAAATGTCTCAAAATTTCTCAAATAGTACATGACTCAGATGAATCTGGAGGCAGCCGAGAAAACAGGCAAAGGCCATTAGAAGAAAGGTTATTAGTGTCCAAGTGAAGGGTGCTTTGGGAGTCATGGTTGGGGGTGTAAAAACGTTAGTAAGAGCTCTTTAAAGAAAGAGGTATGTAACTAAAGAACTCAAGCCTTGGGGCTGAGGTTGTGGCTCAGTGGCAGAACGCTCGCCTAGTATACACGAGGCTCTGGGTTCGATCCTCATCACCACGTAAGTGTAAAAAATAAAGATAGTGTGTCCACCTAAAACTAAAATATAAATTTTTAAAAAAGAACTCAACCTTAAAGATAAAAAGGACCATAAAGGAAAATTTCAGGGAAAGGCCCCTTGTCATACCTAGTGAAGTAATAGACTGTGTTTCTCAAATAGTCAGAAAAGGTCCACTAACTATAATGACCAAATACACAGGGAAAGGAAGGGAATGTATAATTATTTAGATTTAGTCTGAATAATCATAACTAAAATTCACTAACATACACACAGTTAGTTTTGGTATTACCCTAATGCCCATTCACTGGGGCTTTGCTGCAGAAATGTGTCTTTTTGAACTTTTTGCTGTTACCTCCTAGCAGATCCCTGAGTTAAATGGACACAGTTTCTAAAGCCACATACCAAAATACTTCTTTCCTCTGCCCGTCCCCATCCTGCAACACATGGACAATTTCTAGATTTTTAGAAAATTGGTAACACAGAAACAAAATCCACTCCCATTTTAAAATTCAACAATACTGAACATTTTTTAATCCTTTTTCTTAGGATATGACCTTGTACACTGAGTGTTATTTCCTTTTACATAATTATAAATTGGCATCACAAAGTGAAATGTGTATTTCATTACTGTCTAAATTCTCAACCGGCAATTAAGCATATTCCTTCTACAGCATATCTAAAATTGCTTATAATCTGATATATTTGTCTCTCTCCTACTAAACCATCAGCTCAATAAGGGTTAAAAACATAAACTTCTTTGTATTCTTCATGTGCATAATAAAATTGTTTAAAAAGAGCAAGCATGGCCTGATTATTGTTGATTTAAAAAAAATTAAATAACAATAATTGGTTTTATTCAGAGTCAGAAACAGTCTTCCTAACCAAAAAGGATAGAAAAACATCGAAAATAACAACCGTCTTTACACCTTCGTTTTGTATCTTGGCAGAAAAAGAGAATAGTTTTTAGATCAAAATGGTACCAGAACATTTTTAAATACTTGCACACTAGTCCCCAAAGCAAAACTAAGAAGATATGTAATGGGGCATAAAGAATCTTGCCCGTGATATGAATGCTATTAAAATCTGATTGTAAAAGTAAAACATTTGGACATCCATATTACCTAAGCAAAGACTTGTTTATGCCAAGAAAATTGCATTATTTTCCTAATAAATACATCCCAAAGTTGTATGTGTGTGATTAGTACTCCACTTTAAAGGCATGCCTATGTTTCACAAAGACATAGAAATCACTATTAAGCTTGAATTTAAAAGTAGCCTAGTAATAACAATCAAAATTAGTATTTATTAGAGAATTCACAACATGTCAGGTAAAATTTTACAGGTATTCTAAAATTCTAAAACTTTCATAGGTAGCTGTCTCTCAGTATCCACAGGGGATTGGTTCTAGGATCCCTACAAATTCCAAAATCCCAGTGCTCAACTACCTTATATAATATAATGTAGTATTTACATATAGCCTATGTACATTTTCCCATATACTTTAAATCTTCTCTAGATTACTAATAATACCTAATACAATGTAAATGCTCTGAGACTACTTGTTATATTTTATTATTTAAGGAACAAGGAATTATGACAAGAAAAACAGTTTTATGTGTCCAAGATGGATGCAATTATTTAAAAATATTTTTAATCCTCTGTTGGTTGAATCCATAACTGCAGAATCTTGGAATACAGAAAGGCAACTATACTAACTCAGTGTTACACACAGCAATCTTACAAATCTTTGCTTTATAGATAAGGAAACAGAAGTACTATTCAGGTGACTTGTTCAGGTCATACAGTTGATATGGGAGAGAATGTCCATTTAACTCAGGTTTCCTTCTTTGGGGTCTGACTCCAGCCCTCCCATATAACCACCCGACTATACCTGAAAGAGAAAGGCATGATTTCAAAAAGAAAGAACTAGCCACTTTATCCAAAATATTATGTAATAATTTCACAACATTCTAGTATATGTTGAGATAGATAATGTGATATCTAAGTTTAAAAAAAGGCAATATGAGAGAAAATACTTAAAATTTGTCCATTAATACAATTTAAAATAAAAGTTTGTGTTTAAATTTAACAATACATTTATTAAAAGAAACAAAATCAGAAAAAAATTCTCCTCTATTACTTTTTATTGCTTAATAATTAGCAAAGCAATGTAGCTATAGATAGAACAATGTTATAAGAAGATAATTCTCAGAGCTGCCTTCTCCTCCCCCACATCTGAGCCCACTCTCATGGGCAACCTCTTGAAAATCATTTAATAGTTCTATTTTTTGCAGTGTTTATCTCTCTGGTACTTTCTAATGGTATTTTGTTATTTTTCCATTCTTGAAACTCTCTACTGACTTTCTACTAATGTACAGCTTTATCATTTGTGAGATTCCAGCACCAGTGTTGAGAAGTGTAATGTCATTCTATTGCTGCCTCTCCCTCTTTCTCTCTCCCACCTCCCTGTTGGTGCATAAAAGGGAGAGAGTGAAATAAAGTACAAACACAGAAAAGTATGCACATAGTAATTATGATTTTTTTTTAAATCACTTATCTTCCCTTCAACTTAAAGAAGAAAATTATTAATGCTCTTTGAAACTTTCCTTGGAATATCCCTTTCAGTTACATCCCCTTCTTCTGCTCTGAAGATCATCATTACTTTAATTTGTTTGTGTTAATTATTGCCTTGCTTTTCCACATAGCTGCTCCATGTATACTATATATGTGCATCCCTAAATAATGTACTTTTATTGTACTTGATGTTTAACACTATATAAATGGAATTACACTTATTGTAGTAGAATATATTTGGTAAGTTTTCAGATTTTTCATGCTATTGCTTTTAGATTAAGCTATTCATTTTTATTACTATATAATTTTCCTGTGTAAATTCACTCAAGTTTGTTTATTGTTTACACTGTTAATGGATAATTGAGTTAATCTAGTTTTTACTGCTTTATCTTCTGGTGCATACATGAAAGAATTTTTCCCAAGGAATTAGACATGAAAGTAGAATTTCTGACAGTTGGATATGTATCTTTAGTTTTACTAGGCAATTCTAGACTGTTTTCCAAAGTGGCTTCTACCAATTCACATTCCCCTGCTCATTTCCTATGTTCTCTGTCCTCTCCAGTCTTGATACTTTTCTATCTGCTTTGCTCCTTCCTAAACTTGGCTGATATCTATCATTTGTTGTGGGCTCTTTTTCCCTTGGTAGATTTCTACTTTACTTCTTTTGCTTTACTATCATTTTAATGGGCTTTTAGAAAGAAGCAGAAATAAATGAATGCAAAGAGTGTACCCACTAGTCTTCATCCTTTATTTAAGGAAAATAAAACAACATTGGAAAAGAAAAATAACCTTTTATTTACTCTGTTTATCTTAGGTAAATTCGAGACATTGAGTCCCTCACATGAGCTATTCAGACCAATGCTTTTAAGATGCAAACTTGACAAATCATTTAGGAGTCTTGGTTGGGTATGGTCACTTAAAGAAAGTAAGAATTGCAATGGCTTATCAGCAGCCCCCTTTATCTGCTGCTGCCCCAAAATATTGGAAGCAAAAGGTATGCTGTTCCTAAAAGTGAATAAATAAATAGATAAGTTTGCTATCTTTTGATTTATGCTGCATTCTTTGTCTTATTTTGAGTAAAATGTCACATGGATTCTTACATCATCCTTCCAAATGTTCCAATAGTAGTTCTGCATCTTCTCTTTTATTACTAACCAAACTATTCTTCTGTAACATCTACATTATATCTCTTTTGTCATATGTATATATATATATATATATATATATATATATATATATATATATATATGACATATACACATATATACATACATGTGTATATATACACACAGTCATATACATACATCTTTTCCGTGAAATAGTGAAGTAGACCCTAGAGTAAGGCCCATGATGTTCCAATAAGAAAGAAAATGTATTGGCTCAAGTAAGTAAATGTGCCAGAAATGAGTTTTGATCCAGTGGTTTGAATCATGACAGTGGGAACACACATGTTCTCAGTCCTTCACTCTTTTTCTGCCATCTTAGCATCATCCTTAGTTTTCCAATCAGTTCTTTTTCTTAGATTCATACTTGGATCAGCTCTTGGAGTAGCTTAATGGCTTCCAGTTCCAGAATTCACATGTGAAACAGAATATTCAGGAGAATATGATTTTTTTCAGCAAAGTCTCCTCCACCTCTTTAGCTCTGAATGGGCTCATCTATGAACCAATAAAATACTACGGTTATTGTCTAAAGCTGGTAAGAACCCACTGGAGCTGGGAATGGGTGTCACCCAAACCCCATACCTGAGAATGGGGAAGGGAGTTTTCTCAAAGGAAATTTGAAATAGTATTAAGAAGAGGAATGCTGGAGAGACAAAGAGCAAGATATGCCTGTTGAAAGGCTGAGTTTAAATATATTCTTTTTGCTTAGATATTTGATATACAAAAAAGGAAATATTTCTAAAATATTATTTTCCATAAATCAGGACATCAATGGACTCTAAGAAGCGGGAGCAATGAAAAAATCTGAACTCACATAGAAAAAAATCTGAACTCACCTAGCTAATTTAAAATACTGCCTGATCCACTTGATGTTTGAGAATTGAGCAATTTTATAGAACCATCTAAAAATGATTATGTACCTGATAAGAATGGCTTTTTAGGAATTCAAAAGAATGAGATCAATTAGAACACATTTTTCTTTATATATTGCTAGAATGTCTCTTATTCTTCCAGGTAGCATTCATAAACCTCTTTCATACATTCTAAGATGCATGTCGGTGGTGATGTCTTTATTAAATAGTGCTTCAATTTTGGGTGTTCTTGTCAATTAAGTCAGCTCTTCCTTCTAGGTTAGGAGTTATTCCAAAAAGAGTTACATTTAAAAATAAATTATTTATTATTCTGTCTTTAAAAGGACATTGTGCTGTGTTAAATAAGCCAACCTCGAAAAGATAAATAGCATATAATTCCATTTATATGAAGCATCTATAATAGTAAGACTCATAGAGACAGAGGAGAATGGTGGGGGTGTGGGGTGTGATGAGGAGAATTGTTCAATGTGTGGAGCTTCCATTTTGCAAGATGAAAAAGTTCTGGAGATTATTTACATAGCAATGTGAGCATACTTAATATTGTTCAACTGTACCATTAAAAAATTTATAATGGTAAATTTTCTATGTATATTTTCCTAGATTTTTTTTAAAAGAAGCTTGCTTCAGTCAAAGATTTTAAATGCTGAGAAATTAAGTGTCCAAGATTGAATAACTAAAATATGCTTTTGAAGAAGAAAAACAAGTGTCAACTCTTTCTTTCAGCTGCTAGAACAAGAACACTCAGGGGAAAAAAAATAAATAGAAGAATCCTGACTTAAAAGATGGGTCAAAATTTCAATTTTTAAGGCCCTAAATCTATTGTTAGTTTAGATTCAAACCAGGATCATGTACATTTCATTTGTCATCTGTTCGGATCGCAGGCCTATTCGAGAGCACCCGGGAGGCAGGAATGCAGATTTTTTTTTTTTATTATTGGTTGTTCAAAACATTACAAAGCTCATGACATATCATCTTTCATACATTTGATTCAAGTGGGTTATGAACTCCCATTTTTGCCCCAAATACAAGTTGCAGAATCACAAAATGAGGAATGCAGATTTAACAGCGTTTTGTGGCAGCCTAGTGTCAAGATCACAATGAGGGCCTTTTGAAGAGGTGGAGGGGAAGAAGTTGGAAAAACTAAAACCTAGCCACTTCACTGCCACCACCATGACTGTAGCCCATCGGGTTACACTCAGATTTCTCAGTATTTAACTGTTCTCCCTGCTTTGGCTTTTGACCTCCTAAATAATAACCTTAAGAGAGACCAAAAAAGATACTAGTAAAAATGAATGAGGTCAGCTCACCCCTCTGCTCACTGTGCTTCACAGCCTCTGATCTCAATCAAAATAAAATCCAAAGTCGTCTTGTGATGGCTAAAAATCCCTGTTTTTTCAGTGCTTCTTATGTCTCTGACATGGTCTGCCACTGTCCATCCTGCACAGCCACACTGCCTTCCTCACTAGTTCTTGAATATAAAACAGGAGCGCATCGTACAGCTTCACCACATAAATTATGATGCCTTGGTTTATGGTTGCTTCCAAGACTGGTGTATAATCAGAAAGGAATAACATCAACAGTGAGATAAGACCTATACACAGATCACAGCCGTTTTCTTAAAACATGAGGCTCCGTTTAAAAAATGATACACACAATTCAATTTTTTAAGTTTTTACTTTTGTTTCACAAACTAAATAGATGAGAGAACCAAATTTAAAGATGCAAAAGTATGCATACATTTTCTTCGACACTTGAAGTTCTTAATTCCACATATCTTGAAAAGTACTAGAAGTTGGGCATAAGAAAGAGGCTTTCACATTTTTTTTAACTTTATTTTTTATTATTATTAGTTGTTCAAAACATTACAAAGCTCTTGACATAACATATTTCATACATTTGATTCAAGTGGTTTATGCAGGACACATCTATATTGTGTGAAGAGTTAAAACATTAAAGAAAGCCTGTAATGCTATTGCAATGGATTTCACAGTTCTTAGACACACACACACACACACACACACACATACATGAAAAACTTACGAAGTAAACAATGCAAATTAGGACAACTAAGGGGCAAAGTCTACTTGAAGGATTCAAACAACAGACATTTTCTAAGACTTTGCATAGGTAAACAATTTGTGGGGGAAAAAAATTATAAAGGTAAAATTGAGGAAAAGCTAATTGTTTTAGTTTCCAAAGAGTTATACTGTGTCACTCTAAACCATAACTACTATCAATAATTTCCTAATTTTCCTATGGGTTCAATTCACCCATCCAAGCACAATATTGTGTCTTATTTCTTCTGTTAAGGTCAGAGGGGACAGTGATCAGGGCAGCTGCAGTTTGCTTGGTGATGAAGATTTACGGCTTCAGCAGGCTTTTCTGCCTCAGCTTGTTTAGAGACCCGAGGAATACCAAAAGTAATTCTATTTATGTGACCTAACTAAAAATAGACATTTACTCTTCTAATTTTTATTTCTATTTTACACTAGGGTAATTTGGACCCTTATTCTCACACTCTGTGCTATATGGCTTGAATCATCGATATGGAACCTGTCATGCCCTTCTTTCCAGAAGATTCCACCAAAGTCAGTACAGCTTCTTTTCTATGTGATCTTTGTCTCAAATCACAAGCATTAGTTCCACTAAAAACTGTGTTGCCCAACTCTCTCATTCTTCCCCTGGCAAAATGAGTGGTCAATTAATTTCTAAAATAAACAACCTGCATTTGTGTTAGCCATGGAGGTCCTCGGCTCTAATCTCCCTTCAAGAAAACATGCTGCATTGAGGTAGTTGGGCCTGCTTCCAAGTATGGCACCATCAATTGGCTAGAATGTTTACATGATAATTGGGCAAGGAGATTGGCAAAACTTGAACGTTGTTTATCTGCAGTGATTTATAAGCAGTTTTTCTTGATAGACTGGATTTTTTCAGTTAGAGCCCTCAGCTCTACTAGAGCCCAAAGTCTTTTTCAGCTTTATTTAAAAAAAAAATCACAGGCCAGGGTTGCAGCTCCAAGGCAGATTATTTGCCTAATATGCACAAGGCCCTGGGAATATGGAAGCACAACCCAAAAAAGAAAATTAAACCAATGGCTCAAGAGGCTGAGACAGGAGTATCACAAGTTCAAGGCCACCTTCAGCAATTTAGCAAGGCCCTAAGTAACTTAATGAGAACTTGTCTCAAAATAAAGAATTTTTAAAAGGCTGGGGATGTAGCTCAGTGACTGCCCTGGTATAAGAAGGAAGGAAGGAAGGAAGGAAGGAAGGAAGGAAGGAAGGAAGGGAGGGAGGGAGGGAGGGAGGGAGGGAGGGAAAATTAAAAATATACTTGCAGAGGTCCTACCCCAATATCTGCCCTCCATTCTCCACATTTGTAGCGCATTTATCCTTCCTCCTGGGTCCACCTTTATAGCAACTCTTCTACCTCCTTGGAACTCCATCTCCTACTCTATAAATATGTTGCTACCCACAGCCACAGTTACAGTCCACTGTTTTTCATATTTTGAATACCCCTTGAGCAGCCTCCAAACACACTGAATCATCCAGCTCTGTTCCCATTGTCATCTGAGATAGCAATTTTGTTGTTGTTGTTAGTTCCACGGTTAATATTGAATAGGTGTGCATGTTATTGAACTATTATTTTCACCTCCAAACCTGCCTGTGTTTATTTCCTAATGCTGTGTAACAAATGCTCACAAATTCTGTGGCCTAAAATATGACTCATTTAGGGCTGGGGCTGTAGTCAGTGGTAGAGCCCTGGCCTCTCACATGTGAGGCACTGGGTTCGAGCCTCAGCACCACATAAAATTAAATAAATAAATAAAGGTATTGTGTTCATTAAAATAAATAAATAAATATAAATATATATGTATGTATATGTGTGTGTATATATATATACATATATGTGTATATGTGTGTGTATATATATATATCTCATTTATTATTTCACATTTTCCAAAGGTCAGGAGTTTGGACAGAGGTTAGGTGAATCCTCTGTCCAGGGGCTTACAGGGTTGCAATCTTGGTGTCAGAGACACCGTGGTTCTCACTGGAGCTCAGAGTCCTCTTCCAAGTTCATTCAGGCAAGTGGCAGGTTGCGGTTGTGGGGCTGTTGTCCCTGTTTTATTACTAGCTGTTGGTGGAGGACCCCTCAGCTCCTACAAACTTCCTACAGTTCTGCAGTATGTGACTCCTGTGGGCAGTTCAGGATGGAGGTACTTGCCTTCTCCCGGGCAACAGGAGCAATGCCTGACTTCTAGCTCCTCTCTAGTTGGCTATATCCCAGTCTTATACAGTGGTAAGGGAAGCCTCTCTCAGCATTGTGTGCCATGCAATGTCATCTGATGGAGGAAGATACTATCCCCTTGTACTCACAGGTTCCACGCACACTCGAGGGTGGGAGTTGTATACAAGATGTGCACCAAGAACAGAGACCCTCCGAGGCCCTCTTAGAATTTCGCTGACCACACTGCCCTTATCTACTCTGCTCTGTGATATTGGAGCTAAAACTATGCAAGCCGGGTTTTTTGCTTGTCAGCTGGCTCCCTCTGAGGTGCTGATGGTGGGCATAAAGGGAGAGAGAAAGGCTGGGAAGGGTAAGCGTCTCTGCCATTCTGCTTGCCCCCTGTTCCTATCTGCATTGCCTGAGTAACAGCCCTTCACTCTGACGGGTACAGCGGGGTTCCATCTTCAATTTCTTCAGCATCCATAACAGGAACTTCAGCCTACTCCCTCAGAGCTCTGCAGCTGTGTCCTCCCTGCGACATCTCCTCTGAGCTCCTGGAGTACCATCACAAGTGAGGCAACACTCACACTCAGAGGTTACGGGTACCAGCTTCACTTAGCTCCTTCTAGTTTCCAAAAATCTCATTTTTTTTTTGCTTTTTCCCAAAATCTACCATAGAAGACATGTCCTTCTGTTACTCTGTTTGAACTAGCTAGTGTTCTTTTTTTACTTTTTCAAGTACTTTTTTATTTGTTTGATCAATTGTAACAAATTCTCCCTGGAAAGAGGCTGTATAGTTTCTACATCCAAGATGACCCCCCCGATGCCATCGGTTTAGAACAGTCTACCCCACTGCTGTTTCCTAAGTCCTCTTATTTTAGTGAATGACATAGTAAAACACAGCGTTTTCGGAAATGCATGTATTAGGTTATTGTAAAAATTCTGTAATTTACATTTTTAAAGACTGAAGGTTCTTCTGTCATGTGTACATACTATAATTTGTTAATCTAGTCCCTCAAGTTATTTTAAACATTTTGTCATTATATATAGAAACCCACAGTAAATACTCATAGATACAAATGTTTGCTTGCATTCCAGCTCAATCCCTAGAACGAACTCTCAGAAGTTATGAGACTAAAGAATGAAACTGGTTTTAAGAGTTTGATGCCAAATTTTCCTTCCAAAAGCCTATAAAAAAATAAAACTTTACCACCCATAAATGAAACTAGCTATTCTTCTACACTCTTACCAACACGGTATTTTCTTTATCTGGTAAAATAGTTGACATGTTGATAGATGGAAATGGCAACTCATTTTAACTCATTATTAATGTCAAAATCTTTCCACATGTGCATTGGACATGTTCACGTCTTCTTTTGTGGATAAACTGTCATTGTGCCTTTTCTAATCACTCCAACCAGAAGTGATGTGTGCTCCTCTCAGTCTTAATAATACTTTATTTGCATTTGGCATTTACCATACTCTATTTGAATTTGGCATTTGCCATTTGCATTAGTCCAGCTTTGGTTATGGGACCATTTCTCTGTTTCTTTTCATCTTTATCAGAGTCTATTATTTTCCCCATGGGCTTACTCTTTACATTCTTTTTATTCCATTTTACACCCTATATGGAAATAAATCATCATAGCAGAATTTATGCTGTAAAAGTAACCCCTTCCTATCTCAGGACAAATGTAGAAATTGACTGATGTGAGCTAGACTACAAACCCCTTAGATTTCTTCCAGTATTTATGCTTTATTTCTCTGGTCTTACTTCAGTTCCTACTCTCATAAACTGTAATTTTCCAGCCAATTGACAGGTTATAAATGCAACTTATGCATTACTTTTAGAGATCTTTCTATTTTGATAAGTTAGCATGAGTACTTATAACACTACGTGTACAGAAGAGGTACACTAAGAGGCTGCAAGAAGAATAAAATTTCAAAGTTGAAAACTTACCACTGATATCCTCTGAAAGCTAAGAAAAGAGATCTTATAAAAAGGGTTTTTCAGAGACTAAAAAGAGAGCTCTTCAATAGTATAATATGATAGAAGAAATTTTGAACACTAGTAGTAGGCTTGGGATCTAAACCTGAAGCGATTTTCCAGAAACAAGATGCAATGGAAATGAGAATTAAAGAATATTCCCAGGATAATATCTAGTCACCATTCTAAAGGTAACCTGTCCACACTAGCTTTAAAGACAGAAATGTTGAAGGCTGGATTGTGAGTTCACTAACAAGACAGTTTCTCTCTAATTTGTTATTATTTTAGTCAGCTTTTGCATCACTGTGACCAAAATACCTGACAAGAACAACTTAGAAGTGGAAAAGTTTATTTGGGGCTGAAGGGGAGGTCTCAGTCCATAGATGGCCAACTCCACTGCTCTGGGCCCAAGGTGAGGCAGCACATCATGGAGGAAGGGCTCAGAAGAGGAAATCTGCTCAGCTCATGGCACAGGAAGCAAAGAGAGAGGGAGGGGGGAAGATGCAGCCTTCCAGAGTTTGTGCCCCCTACCATGACCCACTTCCTCCAGCTATGCCCCACCTGTCTACGATTGCTCCCCAGTAATTCAAGCTAGGATAGACTAGATTAGACTACAGCTCTCACAATCATTTCATATTCCTGCATTAACACAGGAGCTTTGGGGAGACACCTCATGTACAAACCAGAACAGGCCTTTACCACGCATTATTTGTACTTTCCATTTGCATTAGTCCAGCATTGACAATAATCAGGTGAGCCTGACCAATTTTGGTCTGACTTTGACTTGCCTGGACCATGTCCTGATGAAAGTTTTATGCTGCCCTTCATGCTAAGATGTTGATTCAGCTGACAAAACTCATTTCAACCCACAAAAATGCTCAGCTTTGAGCCACTTCTGAGAGCTGAAGGTTAACCAATGTGAACTTGAAAGAGGGAATTCAGAGAAACCCAAATCCTCAACTATATTCTCACTAGATGACCAGTACCTGACTCATACCATATTTCTACCAAATGCCAGATTTTGGTGAGACCCATTCCCAAAGACTTTTTCACTAATTTCTCCAAAAGACATTTTTGCAAACTCTCCAGGAAACTAAAGCCAGCTAATAATGCAGAATTCTGTCCAGTTAAATGTCTTTGAGTTTTTCTTTCAAAAATTATCATCTTTTTCCACAACTTTGTTTATGCTTTAGTCTCGATTTTTTTATTAATCATTTTTTCACGTTTGGCTATATTTAAATACTTTTTGATTAATTAAATAATAATTTGGTTAAAAAACATACTAAGTCATAAAAAATATTATCAAGAAAAAGATAGATTCACAAGTTGAACCAAATGGAATGTCTTGAAGTGAAGAAAAAAAGATGGAAATTAAAATTGGCAACTACAAATGGAGCAAATTATGTTATGTTTGCATATATGAATATGTTATAATTAATCCAACTATTATGTTTAATTATATTGTACTAATAAAAACATAGTAAAATAATAATTAAATTTACTGCTACATTGAATAACTAGCAGAAAAGCCATAGCTTTAAAAAAAAGAAAAAGTTTTAGGAACTTCTACTCTCAGAATAATGGAATAAACTGTTAATCAATTGCCTATCCTGCAGACATCCTAAGAAAACACAAAAATAACAATGACCTGAAGGCATTGAAGAGTGAACAGAAGCAGGAATATTGTGGAGGACGACCTCAAAGGACCAGAATGGAGTGAAAATATCAACTTATTTGGCTTTCTGCCTGTGAATAGGCTGCAATCTTAAAGCAGCTGAAACCATGAAAGTATACATGATACACAACATGAGAACCAAAATAAAGATTTGAGGGGAAAAGAGACACTAGAAAGTGAAGTGGAAAGACAAAAGAGAAGAAAGCTGAAGAAGAGGAGCCCTGAATTCTGAGTGTATAAATTCTGTCCAAATATATTGCTGCTCCTTGATTCATATATACTCAAGGAAGTCTGTGAAAGTCCAGCTAAGTCTGGAAAAAAGTAAAATGATATTTTATCTTATTTCAAAAACCACAGTATGCCCTATTAGTTTGACCAAATTAATTGCCTAATAAAAGGAAAACATCAACATTGTTCAAAGGACTATAAGAAAATCAACAATCTTCACATCATAATGTTTATAAATTTAGACTATAATCCAAAATTACTTGAAATATTTAAAAAAAAAAACAGGAAAATGTGAATCATTATCAAGGGAAAAGATAATCAGTGAACATCAATCCTGAGACATGGAATCCAGAAATAAGAATTAAAACATTAAGCAATTACTCTAACTATGCTCAACAAAGTAAAAGAAAACGTATGGAATACAACATAGTAAATCTCAGTTAAAAATAGAAAATGTAAAAGAAAGCAAATGGAAATTATATAGCTGAACTGATATTTTAATATCTGAATTAAGTTAGTCTTATGATGGTGTGAAGAGAATCATGAAAATGTTAGGAAGTCAATGGTCTTAAGATAAGTCAATAGATATCATCCAATATGATAAATAGAAATGAAAAATGATTATAAATAGAAATTGAACCAGAGCCTCAAGGACTTGTGGGACATTATCAAAAGGTCTAACATACCTTGTAATTAGATTCACAAAAAGAGAGAAAAGAAACATGGAGAGGAAAAATTTAAAGAAAAATTTCCCATTTGATAGGAGATATAAATTTACAGATAAAGAAGATCAACAAAATCTAATCAGGCCACCTGTGAAAAATAACATACTAGATATCTAATAATAGCCAAATGTTGGAAAAACCAAAGACCAAGAGGAAATCTTGAACATTTGTGGAGAAAAACAATATTCCAAATGCAGAGAAATATCACTTCCAATTACTGCTGATTTATCACAAGAAATTATGGGAGCTAGAAGGCAGTGGACCATATCGTTAAAGTGTAACAGGGGTGAGGGGAACGGGGTGAGGGGAGTGAAATCCATCACCAATCCAAACACCCACAATCTTTTTAAGACATGCTCATCTCTATCTTAGTTTCTGTGTGAGACTGCTCTTGGGACAATGCTATTTGTTCTATTGTTTATTAGAGAGGATTTATGAAACCCATCCAAACATATTTAAATTATTAACAGTTCTTTCCTTGGCTTACCTCTCTCTTCTATTTCTTTATTATAGGCAAAGAAAAGCAAGTTTGCACTTTTTATATTCTTCATGGAAATCTCCTCAAGAAGACTTAAGAGTTTATTGGCTACTGTTTCTATTTCTAGTTATAACAGATGACAGTGCGAACCAACTTTCCATCCGTATGTGACAAACTCCCTAATATTTTTCTCATGTCCTTCAAGCCCTCACTCACAATAGTCTTCTTAAGATCTTTCCAGCTTCACTAACAGTTTTATGGAGACTCTTTTCTGCTTTTACCCACTGCCCAGTTGCACAGGTAATGTTTTAAGTTCTTTTTATAATGGTAGACCTAATCCCCATGACCATATTCTATTCCAGCTATTTACTCCTGTATAAATTCCCCTCAAAATTGATGGCTTTAAAAAAACAACCATGTGATTACATCTCACATTTTTATAAGTCAAGAATTCAGGTAGATCTCACCTTTTATTCTGCATGGCACTGACTGAAGTCACTCAGTGGATTCTAGTTGATGGTGTCACTAAGTTGAGCTGCAGAGTACAAAAACAGATTCACTCACTTGGCAGGGATGGCTTTAGGGCTGAGCTCAGCTGCACCCCTCTTCTTTCCATTTGGTACTTCAAACAAGATAGTTAGATTTCTAATGGCATCTCAGGCTCCAATACCCATACTGGAACCTTCCAGTCTCTTAAGGGCAAAGCTTAGAACTAGCTAACGTCACCTTTATGGTATTCTATTGGTCAAACAGTCACAGTCCAACTCAACTTTCCAGGTAGGAGAAATAAGCCCCACCTGTTTGAGGAAGAAGTATGAAAGAACTGCATTCATTTTGATGCTATAATCAGAAGAATTTTTTAACTAATTTTATTTTATTATTTTATTTAATTTTTAGTACCAGGGATTGAACCCAGGGGTACTTAATCACTGATTCCCATCCTTAGCTCTTTTTATTTTTTGTTTTGAGATAGGGTCTCACTAAGTTACTTAGGGTTCACCAAGTTGCTGAGGCTGGCTTTGAACTTGTGATCCTCCTGCCTCAGTCTCCTGAGCCACTGGGATTACAAGCATGAGCCACCATGGCCAGCCAAAACTAATTTTATAAAACTCCAAAAATCCTAAAATCTATGTTGAAATGTTGGAAACATTTTATTTAAGATCAGGCAATGCTAAGAGTTACAGTTCTCATCATTCCTACTCATTATTTTACTGGAGTGGAAAATACAGTAAAGTACAAATAAAATTAGAAGTCCCAGGTTGAGCTCACTTCTCTGCACTTGACCCTAACCTGGACATGGTCCCTGGGGGTAGGCAGGGCCATAGGCACCTTTTTGTGCTGTGGGTGGCCATGAGCATATATTGTGCCACGTTTGGTGCCTCTGCCTCCCCATCTCACCCCTACTACCAATGTGGGCTTGGGCACCCAGAGTGGCATTGAGCAGTGTAAGTTCCTTTTTTTGTTGTTATCATTGGAACTGCTCTGAAAACACTCTCCAGCTCACCACCCACAACAGGCTGAGAAGTGCCAACAGAGAGATTTCCTTCATTCATGCCATCAGCTCTGCCTGAGTCATGTACACCATCACTAAATACTGTAGCATGGGTGACTTTGAAAACTGTGACTGTGATGAGTCAAAAACAGAAAAACAGGAGGCCATAACTGGATCTAGCGAGGCTGCAGTGACAATGTGGAATTTGGGGAAAGGATCTCCAAACTATTTGTGAACAATCTGGAGAAGGGGAAGGATGCCAAAGCCCTGATGAGTCTCCATAACAGGGCCGGCTGGCAGGCAGTAAGAGCCACCGTGAAAAGAATCTGCAAATGCCATGATATCTCAGAGAGCTGCAGCATCCAGACATGCTGGCTGCAGCTGGCTCACTGCTGGGAGATGGGAGACTACCTAAAGGACAAGCACGACCAGGCACTGAAAATTGAGAAGGATAAGCAGCAGCTAAGGGCTGGGAACAATGCGGAGGGTTGCTGAGTTCCCACTGAGGCTCTTCCTCCTAGCACAGAAGCTAAGACAATCATTTTAGAGAAATCTCCAGACTACCATACCTGCAGTTCCAGCCTGGGCATCTATGACACAAAGGGTCGAAAGTGCCTGCAGACCAGCCGCAATACATTCAAGTAGGAGCAACACAGCTGTGGGCACCTGTGCACTGAGTGTGAGCTACAGGTGGAAGAGAGGAAGACCGAAGCCAAGGGCAGCTGTAACAGCAAATTTCAATGGGGCTGCATGGTCAAGTACAACAAGCATAGGCATGTGGTGAACAAGTACTACTGCATGCACTCCCCAGACAGTGCCCAGGCCTGAAGCAACAGAACAGACTGATAACACCCCACATGAACCGGTTTGATAGTGGAGGGCAACACCACTTCTCTCTTGGAGAGAGTAGACTGGAAAACAATTGAAAATCACAGGGATAGTTTTATAGTCCTCCTGATATCTGCTATAGATGGGGAAATGGAGGCCCAAGACTATACAAGATATTCTTGGCAGAGTTGATATTGGAACCTGTGCTTCCTGACTTGGGCACACCCAATCTTTCCTGCAATTTCCTAGTACTTGTGCCTATACTTACTGTGCAGCTTGCTAAAAATTTGGTTTGGTTTGGTTTGGTTTGGTTTGGTTTGGGGCATTCACACTCAGAGAAACTCTCAAAAGTATTTGTTCCTTTAAGTTTTAGACCATGTTCAGCCCAGCTGTGCTGCTGAGAATCAGAGGGCATAGAAGCAAAAAATCAGAGTTCTGTTCAGATCCCTGAAGGAGCAACTTTCCACCACTCTGGCTGGGTCCAGAAAAACCAACTACAAATTCCTGCAGATACGTGAAGCAGAGACTTTCTAGCTCCTACTGGGAGGATTTTAGAGTATTGAGTTTTACATCTGAGTATGCACTTTTTAAAAATTCTTCCCACCCTAGTCTAAGGGAATTCAGGAGGGCTTTTTCAGCTCATAAAACCACCTGTGGTATCAAGGAGAGGGAATGGTCACAGTAAGGAGACAGGTGACCATGACTTACCAAAGTCTTACAAGACAGAATATTCCCCAGACAGCTATAAAACCTCTGTTATGTCATTTACACAGATTAGAAACTCAACTGCATTTTGTAATAAATGTTTCTAGAATATATCCAGCTGGGACCTTTTGTTACTCTCCTTGGTAAACTTAGGGTCAGGAAGGGAATAGGAGCCCTGCTTCTGTGTTCCCATTACCCACCACACTAAGCAAGGGAGGTAGAATATCAAACTCATTTGATTTCAATGTTTGACAGATAATGAAATTGAGATCCAGGCATTGGCCAATAGGAAAAAAAAACACAGACCTACGGATTCTACAAGAATTATTTTAACTAATGATATTTTAATTCAGCCTAAGCAATTTGGGGACTTATGTTGCCCATATTCACAGTGTGTTTGCTCCCTTAACTTGAGCTTCTTGGGTACACCCAGACCTGGGCCCCAGGGAAAGAGACTAGGACAATCATGGGTTCCACTTTCCTCATTTGCACTTTTTACATCTTCTTCCAATGGTAATTTTTAGAGGAGGAGGAGTTTCCTATGAAGATCCCTAGGGGCTCAGCCACTGATTTCCTAAATATGAATATCTCAGAACTGAGAATCTCTCCTGTCTGCATGTGCCTGGTACTCTGCAGAGAATTTGAATAAACAAGTAAAATGACTGAACTCCAAGAATGGGTATTCACCCCAACCTCCTTGTTTTAAATTAGAAAATAATCTAAATGTTTGGCAATAAAATAAACTATTTAAATCATGTAAATCATGCCCCTATAATGGAATCTTAACTTCTAAAATAATATGCTTGAGAAATATTTAGTAACATGGAAAACACACATAATATGAACTGAACAAAGTTGATTACTAAATACTATGTTCAGGATGAATCCAATATTGTTTTTAAAAATGCAAAAATATTTGCCATGATGTAATAAAAAAACTTGAAAGGTTTGTTTTCCTCTTTCATTTTTCTACTTTGTTTTAAATATATATGCCTACAATAAACAAATACTTTTGTCATCAAAAAAAGAAAAAAGAAGACATCTTTGGTTGAAAAATAACAAAAAAAAAATACTGCCATATAGATAACATGAGTAAAATCAAAAGAATCATGAATAAATTATTAGAATTTTAAGAAAGTTTAGCAATATTTCTGGGTAGAAAGTCATATTGAAAATGTAATTAAAATGTAATCAATTTAATAGTCTAGCAACAACAAATTAAATAGTATAATTTTTAATTCTGCAATCTACAACTACAAAATAAAGTATCAAGTCCCTGGAAACAAATCTTAAAAAACATACATATACTTTTTATTTAATAAATTAGGAAATGTTATTGAAAGATATAAAAGAAAACCTAAATAAATAGGGAGCTATACAATGTTCTTGAATAAGAATATTCAATATTCTATGGAATTAAATTTTACCTAAATTTACTTGTAGAGTTTATGTAATATTGATTCAAACCTCCACAGGTTTTCCATGGAATTGAACATCTAGATTCTGAAATTTACCTTAAATAGACCAGAAAGAGTCAAAAAAAATCTCTGAAAATAACAAGAAGGTAAGGCAATTTGCTCTACCAGATATCAAGTTCTATCATAAAACATAATTAAAACCATGTGAGGATAGGCAAACTGACCAAGTTAAAGGAATATTAAACTTAATTTGTAAAAAAACATGAATTTTACATAGACACAGATGGACTTTCCATTAAATGCTTTAGATTAATTGGTTATCACATGAGAGAGAATGAAATGGCATGTGTACTTCCCAGTATATTAAAAACGTATTCAAGGTAGATTAGAATATCTTGTTTGAAAAACAAAACTTTTAGAAGATAATATAGAAACTGTGCATGGGACCTTAGAAGAGCAAATTATTTCTCCAACAAAACAAAACAAAGGCTAACTGTATTCGGACTCTCCAGGGAAACACAATGAATAAGATATATGTTTATACAGAAATTCTCTGTAAGGAATTGACTGACATGATTATGAAAGCTGACAAGACCTAAGGTCTGCAGTCTCCAGACTGGAGACCCACAGAGCAGATAGTATATATATAACTATATATATAGTATAGTTCCAGTCCAAGTCCAGAGGCTTGAGAATGAGGAAAGCAGATGGTAGAGCTCCAGTCTGAATTCTGGCAGGCCAGAGACTCAGAAGGAGCCCATGTGTGGTGGTTAATTTGGGGTGTCAAGGCAACTGAACTGAGGGATACCTAGAGAATTGGTAAAACACACTCCTGGGTGTGTCAGTGAAGGAGTTTCCAGAGAAGACTGGCATGTGGTCAACAAACTAAGTGGGGAAGACCCACCCTCAGTGTGAGTGGACATCAACCAATGGATTGGGAGACACAGACAAAACAGGAAACAAAGGACCACCTCCCGCCCCGCAGTTCTCACTCCTTTAATGGGCACATTTTCTATAGCTATTGCTGCACTTGGACATCAGACTCCAAGTTCTTCAATCCTTAGGCTCTGAGACTTGCACCAGTGACCCTCTGAAAGTTTGCAAGTCATTGACCTCAGAATGAAATCTACGCTGTCAGTATCCTTGATTTTTGCTGCTTCTGGCTTCTTAGACTAAGTTCCTATCTCTCCAGCATATGGGTGGACCTCAGAAGGAGCCCATGTGTGGTGGAACTTTTCAACTTTTATGATCATAGGGATTAATTTCCTAATAAATTCCCCCACATATACATTTGGTGAACTCTGGCTCAGAACTGAAAGTCCAAAGGTAAGAAGAATCAATGTCCCACTCAAAGCAGCCAGACAGAAGGACTCCCATCTACTAAGAGGAGGGTCAGATTTTTAGTTCTAATCGATTACTCATCTGACTGGATGAGGCCCACTTTTGTTCCTTCTACAGGTCCAAATGTTAATCTCATTCAGAAAAACCCTCACCGACACATCCTCAACTAAATGTCTGGGCTCCCCATCGCCTTGTCACATCGACTCACAAAACTGACCATCATGCCCACCATAAAGGAAAAGATTGATAAATTCAACCACATTGAAATTAAGAACTCCTCTTCATCCAGGGATAATAAAAACAATACGAAAAGCAAGCCACAAACTAGGAAAGGACAATGGTAACATAAGGAGCTGTCTTAGTCAGCTTGGGCTGCTGTGACACTATACTATTGACGGGGTGGCTTAAATAACAAACATTTATTTCTCACAGTGGTAGAAACTGAGGAGCTCAAGATCAATGTGCGGGCAGATCCTGTGACTGGTGAGGACATTTTCTACTTGGCAACAGTTTTCTTCTCATTGGTTAGCAGAGAAAGCAAGCTTTAGTCTGTTTCTTCTCTTATAAAGACACTAATCCACCGTGGGAGCGCCACTGTCAGGACCTCACCCAACTGAATTAACCACCCAAAGGTCCCACCTCCTGATACCACCCCACTGGGGTTTGAGTTTCAACATGTTAATTTTAGGAGGACATAAACATGGAGCCCATTATAATAACCAAGTAAAGATTAATATCTGGAGCATGTAAACAACTCATAGGAATCAACCACACTCATAATCAAAGAAATGAAATTAAGACCAAGAAGAGATAGTGTTTCACACCATGGAAATTGGTAAAACAATACCAAGTGTTGGTAAGGACATGGAGCAACGCTTACACATTCTAGTCAGGGGATAAACTGGTATAATTACTTTAGAAAATCATTACCAAATAAATTTGAATGTGAATATATCCTATGACCTAGAGATTCTACTCTTACTAATATATCCTAAAAATCTAAAGCAACTCTTATTCTTGTGCAATGAGATCTGTACAGAAATATTCTTACCAATAATGTTCATAATAGCTAAAATCTGGAACAGTCCAAGATTCCATCAGCATTAAAATGGATAAATCCATTATGGCATGTACCTATAGTGGAATACTATATGGCAGTAACAATAAATAAACTAGTTACCTGCATCAACATAATATGGGTCATAGAGTCACGGGATAATATAATAATAATAGTAAAAATATTATACTAGTTAATACATAAAGTATTTACCAAGCTCTTGTCTGATAATGAAATTGTCTAAGTGCCATGTATAATTTAATTCCATAAGAATCTGACCTAAGAAAATTATCATGAATATGTGAAGAAATAGAAATTATCATTTAGCTATAGAAATTATCATTTGCTAATTAAGTATTTATTGAATGGATTAACTCTATTTAAATGACAGTGAAAAATAGAAAGTAGCATAAAAATTAATATATGCTAATATGGAAAATAATTTTTTAAATTTCACATATAACTCTATTACAACATTGTCAGCATGAAATAAAGATTTGAAGGAGGAAGTCAGAAGGCAAAATAAATGTAAAACATGGTTGGCAAGAATGAATGCTTCAATAATTGCCTAAGTCTATCCTGGTCTGAATGGCTCAAAATAAAGCCTAACTTCTTCAAGATAAGCCACATTCACATAATAGACATACTATGTAGATGGAGTGATTGGGAATATTCAACTGTCCTTGTGTTATTGACAACAGGAGGAGAACGAATTTAATGAGAATGCAGTTTGCATACTATCCCATCAGGACTTTCTGTGCATGGCTGATACAAAAAACTAAAATGATTAATGGTATTGAAATTAAAAATGACCAATGGTATTGAAATTAAAATGATCAATGATATCAAATCCCACAGGAAAGCAAAATCTGGAATAGCCAGAGCTCTGTAATCAGAAGTGATCACTCTAGCCAGTCTTCATGAGCAGTGCATTAGCCTTCAGTGACCAATCTAGAACTTTGCAAGGGTAATTCTAAATACTTACATACCTTTATTTAAGGGAAAGAAAAGTTTTTCTCACTTACTTCCTCATGGAAATGTAAAAACAGGGAAGAAAGCTAAGAATAATCAGAACTGTGAACCCCTCTCACATAAATTGAAGTATTATGATGGACTAAGAAGGCAAAGACTTTCACATCTGAAGGACAGAATGGTTGCAGAGGTGTGTGTGCTGCAGAATACACAAAAGTCATGAAGAACAGGCATTTGTTGACCATAAACACAGCCACCAAATCCCAAAATACTAAAAGTGAGCCAGAAAGGCAGTAGTTCTGGAACAACTTGACTAAACATATGGGAACTCATTTCCCCAATAAATTGTATAAGGCAAAAGTGGAATAGTCTGAGAAGGGATTGGTTAGAGTTCTTCTGTCCATGGACTTGATATAAAAAGAGGGTAGTGATGTCTGTCCATGAAGACCATCACAGCAGGATACAGCCAAACTCCTCCAAATATATGGTTGGGTCACTGACAGTCACCAAATAGACTTTGTGTA
This sequence comes from Marmota flaviventris, assembly GCF_047511675.1. Lineage (NCBI taxonomy): Eukaryota > Metazoa > Chordata > Mammalia > Rodentia > Sciuridae > Marmota > Marmota flaviventris. The sequence continues at coordinate 159,719,875 of NC_092500.1, forward strand.
ATGCCATCTCTTGTGTCTTTATCTATGTTGGCACAGTGCCTGGTACACAGTGGGTGCTCCAAGCATATTTGTTCAGTGACATCGGATACGACCTGTATCTCCTACCTCCTCCAACCCATCATAAATCTTTAATCTGCTGTGTCGTCACTCTTAGAAGAGAAACTGGAAACCAGAGACCCTTATCAGACGTAATCCCCCCAATACTTATTAAAATCAGTAAAATATAATTGAAGCATTCTCCCTTTATTGAAATAAAAATATGAAGATGGAGTCATTAAAGTATTCTTGAATAGTAGTAATTCCACGCAAGTTATTGCATTAAATGAAAGCACACAGCACATACCCAATTTAAATTTAGCCCTTATTTCTAGCTATGATTTTAGTATAAAAACTTCATTTAGCAAAAAATTTCATTGTGCCACACCTTCTTCTCCGAACAACTATTTTGTTAAATTTTGCTATTTATTTACCCCTTTGTCAAAAGGTATGTGATAACTAAAGTTGTAACTCAAGTTACATCTTATCTATGGAGAAATAAAATTGGTAAGAAAGTAAACCCTCCTTTCTTTTCTCTCTACCATCTTTGCTTATGTGGAAAGTACATAAGAATACCCCGTGCAAGTAGTTCAAAATGTGTAACTACCATGTCACAGCCACCAAAATCTGTCAACAGGAGAGGACAAAATGCTATAAAATGATCTGACATGATGGTTTTAACAGATGTGCATGTAAAAAGTCTCTAGGTAATTCTCTCCTACTCATTCCACAGATATTTCAGGCCTTCCCCTGAACCATAAGGAATGTGCCATGTATTTACTGCATTTCTTCCCTGGCCTTCTACAACCAACTCTTACAGCTGCAGGGAATAACAAGAACCGAGACCTTCTCAAGGTCCCTTGCTGTCACTTCACATATTAATCAAAGAATGTTGCCAAAAGAAAATGTATCCTATAAATCTAAGCTCACTGTCTCTGCAACATTCTGGTCACCTGCTGGGAAATAGGGTAAGTCTAAAGTCCTCAACGACGAACGCCACACAACAGACAAAACTAACAGGTTAAACAAAGCAGAACTTTTCACTTCATGAAATGACAACTAAACAAGGGGACAAGAGGGATCAAAAGTGAACAGTGATGCTCACCTGTAATCCCCAGCGGCTCCAAAGGCTGAGGCAGGAGAATGACAAGCTTAAGCCAACCTCAGCAACTTAGCAAGACCCTATCTCAAAATTTTTAAAAAGGTCTGGAGATGTAGCTCAGTGGCAAAGCACCACTGAGTTCAATCCCCAGTACCAAAAAGGAAAAGTAACTGAAAAAAAAAATATTATCTCTCAAAGACTATCATAAGTGATTTTTTTTTATTTTGAAAAAGTTCAAAGTTCAAAAAAATTAAAGAAGAATACAATGAACATTGTTATACCCCTTGCTTATATGCACCAACTATTAATAATCTTGTTGCACCTGCCCTTTCTCTGGACACAAAAACTGATATGAACTAACATTTGTGTTCCCCCAACACTTCATATGTTGAAATCCTAACCTCCAAGGTGATGGTATTAAGGTGTAAGGCCTTTGAGAGGGGATTAGATTGTGGTTTTTGTCAGTTTTTTCATTGCTGTGACTAAAAGACCTGACAAGAACTATTTTAGAGGAGGAAAAATTTATTTAGGACTCACATTTCAGAGGTCTCAGTCCATAGATGGCTGACTCCATTGCTCTGGGCCTAAGGTGAGACAGAACATCATGGCACAAGAGTGTGGCACAGGATGTGGCACTAGGAGACAGAGATTGAGAGACTCTCCCCACCACAGACAGAATATACACCCCAAAGGCAGACCCACAATGACCCGCCTCCTCCAGCCACACCCTACCTGCCTACAGTGACCACCCCATTAATTCCTATCAGAGGATTACTGCACCGAATAGGTTAAGACTTTCATAACCCATCCTTTCACCCTTAAATTTGTTGCATTGTCTCACCACATGAGCTTTTGGGGGGACACCTCATCTAAGTCATAAGAATCATGGTAGTGAAACCCTCTTCAATAGGATCAGTGTCATTAATTTCAAAAAAAAAAAAAATCTGAGGCTGGGGTTGTAGCTCAACAGTACAGCTCTTGCCTAGCACGTGTGAGGCACTGGTTTCGATTCTTAGCACCACATAAATAAATAAATAATAAAATTATGAACCCCAGCAGATACAATTTTTAAAAAGTGAGACCCCTCACACCTCCTACTCATGAGGACACAGCAAAAATGTGCTATCTATGAGCCAGGAAGCAAGCCTTCACCAGACAGTTGGGTCTGTACAGATGGGTCCTTAGGGGTATATTGGAATCCTACTCCTTTCCTCTTTCTCTTCACTTCCTGGCCACCAGGAGGTGAGCAGCTTTGTCACCCAGGCACTACCTGCCATCATGTTCTGACACAGACCCAAAGCAATATGGTCAATTGACCAAGAAGCTTCTAAAACCATAAGCCAAAATGAATCTTTCTTCCAAGTTGATTATCTCAGGAATTTCGTTACAGTGACAGAAAGCTGAACAACACAACACTTCATCCCTAAATATGTATCTCTCATAAACAAGGACATTCTCCCACACGACCCAACATCATTACCTGCCACTAAAAATCAATTTAATAACAGCAACCAACATCTAAACCATTTGTCAAATTATCCCATTTGTCTCCCCCCACCCCCACAAGAAAATTTGTCTTTTACAGCTTTTTTTAAAATTGAAGGTCTGACCAAACTCACATGTTAGATTGTGTGTTCTTTTTCTCTAGTCTCCTATGTCACCCTGTGATCTTCATGACACTGTCCTTTGATGAATCCAGGCCACTCGTCCTGCAGAAAATTTGACATTCTAGATTTGTATGACAGTTTCCTCGTGATTAGTTTGCAAAACATTTCTTGCAAGAACCCCACCTCAGTGCCCTGTGTGCCCCCTGCATCACAACTGGAGGCAAATCAGGCCAACCTGCTGTGACCCTGCCACTCTGGACCACTGGGAACAAGGACAACTACTGGATCTCTCCATTGTAAAGGCTTATTTTGTCCCATTGCAATTAATATGTGATATGTGGAGTGAATCTTCGTGTAAATAATCTGTCGCTCAACAATCTTGGACTTCATGGTTTTAGCTTGGAGGTGCTCCTCACCTAAATCAACTGTTCCCCCCGGGAGTTTGCAAAACAGAGATTTTCCCATTCTGTCATTCCTTTTGCATTTATAAGGTACAGTTCTGCTTTAAAGAAAAGTTTTTCTTTGCTCTCCTTCTGTTTCTCCTTCCTCTCTCTTCCTCATATCACTATGGACTCTAGGAATTTGAATATTTGTTATATTTTGTTATCATTACTATTATTTTTGAATCTCAAATTATTCCGAATTTGGTTCATAGGATCCCTTTCAAGTCAGTTCCTGAGGTTTTGTGTTGACAGAGATTCATTATCATTTAGGGGGATTCTTAGTTTCTAGTTAATAAGATATTCCAGGTTAAACTCAAACTCTTCCTCACCCCGACCTGGGGTCTGCCATTTCTCTAAGCAACCCTGATTCATTTTGATGGGTAATGGACCCTAGCTGTGCTCACACTTATGAGGGGCCTAATTTGAACTAAAAGCCCAAAATATTGAATCCAGCCAGGCTGTTTAACTACAGCAAAATTCAAAAGAAGGTGATGATTCTGGTCCAAATTTTTGAATAAAATTAACCATGAATTCCCCTTTATTTCCACTACTAATGTGTACAACATGTATACAAAAATGCTCAAAACGTTGTTCAATACCCAAAAAGTATAAATCATTCTTGTTAATATAAACAAACATCAATAATATAAATCAGTGAAATCTAGCCAAACACTGACATAGGGTATGTGGATTGCATTTGGCACTAAATTTATCAGCCAGCTATTTTTGTTGTGGTTATTTTGTTTGATGTTGTTGTTGTTGTTATGGCTTAAGCCTATTTTAAAATAAAATTAACCTGCCTTCTTGGAGTTCACAAATACAAGGCAAGGTATACCAGATCCTTATCAAAATACAAGGAAAACCACCTGAAGTTAGGGATCCTCGGTAGGTAATTTTCCAGTGAGTAATCTTTTTTGCTCTCTGTTCTTTATAATTGTTCTTTCAACTTTTCTGTGTGTTTAAAATTTTTAACAGTAAAATAAAAAAATAAGTCCCTAAATATATTTAACCTATTTATTCTCTAAGTCCTTGCAAAACCATCAGCCTTATCTTCCTTCAGACTAATGATGATCTTGTCACTCTGCTGTTCAAAAATCTTCAGTAGCTCCCCACTAATCTCACAGTGTTGGAAGAGCTGTGTATTATACTGATTAAAAACATGGAGTCTGCAGTTAGATTCTGGGTTTAAATCCCAAAGTTACTATTACCATTCCCTCTTATCCATAGGAGATATGTTCTAAGATCCCCAGTGGAATTACAGGTAGTACCAAACCCTACATATACATCAACAACATTCACCTTGTCACTTAAAGAAAGCACTTTATTGTGGCGGGGGGGGGGGGGGGGGGGTGGCATATTCAAAGTGCTATCATTGCTGCCATTGCACTTTGATGAGGTCACTATTAAGTACAATTATGGTTACTTGAACAAAAGCACTATGACACATGACAGTTGGTCTAATACCAAAATAGCTACTAAGTGACTAACAGGTGTATAGTACATACAGGGTGGATCCATTGGATAAAGTCAGTGATGCACATACCAGGCAGGAAAGAGTGGGATGGTGCAGGATACCATCATACCCCTCAAAATGGTGCACAATTTAAAACAAATTGTTTATTTCTGAAATTTTCCATTTATTATTTTTAGATCATTGGTTGACTTCAAGTAAGTGAAACTTCAGAAAGCAAAACCAGAAAATAAAGGGGACTACTGTACTGATTAACTTGTAACTCGGGATATGTTTCTTGAACCTCCTGGTACCTGAACTTCCACAAGTGAATCAGGATGACAACAGTACCTACTTTACAAAGTGCTGTAAGGATCAAATGAGCAAATACCCACAACACACGAAGCAGTGCCTAGCACAGACTTACACTACATAACTGCCTCCTTTGTGTAAAACCAACGTACTTTCTTCCATATGATTATTTTCTTTTTTAAAAAATCTGTGGTCAAATCCTTTGGGAAATGTTGCATTCAGTGAAGTAAAGCAAGAATCTTTGCAGTAGCAATTCTCAGAGCTTTTAATATTCTAACATCCATGGTGAATCTTCAAGAATGTAGATTTCATACTTGGTACATCTCAGGGAACCAACACTTCAAGATCAGAATTAGGGAAATACTGCCCTGAGGAATAAAACCTAAACTCCTTTGCCTGATTCTTAAGGTATTGCACTTAGCCACCCATTAACTTTGCCATCTCTTGCTTTCACTCACTAAAGTGTTGTCTGTCCAAGTTCAAACCCTGCTATCTCATTTCCCCATAAGTGTTGTGCTTTCTGCCTATGGGGATTGCCTCCCTTCTCATCCATCCAACCAGCTCCAACAGTGTTGTTCTACAAAGGCCTCTCAAATTCCCCCAGGGAGAATTCATTTTGCGATTCTTGCTTCCCCTGAGTATTTTATTTTCAATTCTAGTAAAATGTATGATATTCTGTCCCAGGCTATGGATTTTTTTTTTTTGCTTCTAGTATCCTAAAATAGTTTATTTGAATTATTTGTAATTCTACAAGAAGAAAAAGCACTTTCAAGTTACAGAGAGAATCTTTTGTCTGCCATTGATCTTAATCTTTTTCCCAAAAAGCATTGTTTAAATTGTAGTGACACAGAATGGTAGTATTATATATGTTTTTTTTTAAAATATCAGCTTCACTCTGGAACTATAAGTCCTAGAGAATAAAATTAAATACTGTTCATTTTTGTATTTCCCATGATAGTTAACAGTACATGCCAAATAAATGTGAAGGGGAGTTATTATATGTACAGAACTGTACTCAAACCCACCTTCACTCATAAGAGGAATAAAAGCGAGTAACCTCAGCAATAATAGATATTGTCTATTTAAAAATTCCTTGATCCATTTTGAACAATTTAAATCAAAGGAATCTATTCCTCTCCATCCTGTGAATTCTATAAAATAAATGAAGACAGGAATCCTGTAAACCAACTGAACATTTTCATTTTAGTAATTGGCAGTAAGCAGGATGCAGGAATCAGAGCTTACGAGGAAGAGAGTAGATGTCATTTGGGCAGAAGCTCAGTCCCTGGTTGGCATTAATTCTAGTGGGAAATGGTAATTAGATATATTCAGATTCTGACCATCTGGAACTATAGGAAGCTTCTAAATTTGATTTGTGTTGGAGGAATTGTGGTCAAGAAAGGAACATGCACACAGTGATTTGGATGCACTCCAAAACGTGGCCTTTTTGGACCAAAAAAACACGTAATTCTAGAAGAAAAATGCGAACAAAGTAATAATGCTCCCTTTTGCCCCAGAGCTGTTTCTTGGAAACTTGTCTGGAGAATGCAGAGTTCACCGATAAGTATCTACCCAGAATTTCTAATCTCATGGTCAATAAACAAAGCGATATTTTATCTTCACATTAGAACACCACAATGTTCTACCAAAAAAAAAAAAGTCGTGCCTCTGTGAGCTTCCTATGGCTCAAGCATGGGGAGTGTCATAAAGAGAAATGGCTAGATACTGTGCACACAACAGAACACTCCTCCATGCGAGTGACGTCAGCAGAGCCTAGTTTATGGCAGTTTCCAGAAACGCCTGGAAGATGTGGCTTTAGGCTACAGAGGGAGCTAATAACATTTGCAAAAAAAAAAAATAACAGAAATGTCCAACAGAGCTATATACCAAGCCAATTTTTCCAGAATATAAAGCCAATCTTTCCGGAATATAAAGATATTAAAGGAGATCCTATTGCTACTATGCAATGCCCTCAAAGTGTAAGAATGACTGAGCTGTGTACTTAAGTGGAGCAGAGAAGGAACAATCTGGCTCAGCTTCTCCAACCGTCATGGGACTGGTTAATGGGGCAGCCAGACAGTGTGTCGTCAGCGGGGTTCATGTGTCTGTCGTAGGGGTTTGGCTCTCTTTAGACGTCCAGGTGGATACATGAGAACTGCCTAAGTTTTAAAGTCTTTATCAGAGTCAATATGAAAACATAACTACCTTGTTATCTCAAGGAAAAAATTAAAAGAAAGGGAATGGAAAGGGAAAAAGAAAGAATACTAGAAAGCAAGGCAGATTGCTAGAAAGGAGAAAGCAAGCTAGAGAGGGAGGGAGGGAGGGAAGTGTCCAAATTAGCACTTGCAATACAGGCATATGCTCATGCAGATTCTGTTTTCTTGTTCCTCAAAAGTGGATTCTTACGTTAAAGGTTTCAGTTAAGGGCAGTACATTTTGACATATAATCTGCTAAAAATTAATAGGTTCTATGCTAGGAGGATATTGGTTAGGACTTGAAAGATGACAACTTCTTTCAAATTCCGGACCTGCCCACTCGCTATCTTCATACCCTCAGATGAGACTCCAAGCCTCAGTTTCCTGATCTGTAAAATAGGTAAATTCTACTTTCCCCACAGGAGGGTAAAGATTGAGGAAGACGATACACGTGCAAGTGCTTCCCTTGTACTAAGTGCTTGATAAATCTGTGCTATTGTTTTTCAGTCTCACTCTTTGAGAGTCTGGATTCAACTGTGACAAATGGCAAATAGGCATTTTATTGTCCAACCTGATATGCTTTTCGCAACCAGAAATATATCTGACTGCTTCTGGACGCTCCATCTCAAAAACTAAGCCCATGGTGATTCACACCAGTAAAAAGAGCAATACCTACTATTTATCAAAGTCCCACTGTGTTCTAAGCACTTTGAGTAACTTACCATATCTCCATTTGCTCCTCCTGGCAACACTAGCTTGATGCTTGTTTTTCTTTTTTAAAATATTTGTTTTAGTTGTAGATGGACACAATATCTTTATTTTATTTATTCATTTTTCTGTGGTGCTGAGGATTGAACCCAGTGCCTCACAAGTGCTCTACCGCTGAGCCACAGCCCCAGCCCAGGCTTGTTTTTCTTAGAAAGAAACTGAAGCACAAAATATTTAGACAAACTGCCTAAAGTTACACAGCTGTTAGGTGGCAGCCTAGGATCCAACCCCAGGCCTGACTACTCAGCACTGACACCTACCAAGAAGAGCACACAGGAAGTTCCCAGAATGCTTCTGCTCCCGCTGAGGAAGACCATATACGCTCTTGCCAGTTGGTAACAACTGCCCTGAGTTCTCTGCTTATCCAACATACAAGTATCAAAGTCATTTCCCATGATCAAAACCACACCTCATTCTTAAATCAGACTTTAGGAACCCTCAGGATACAGTCTAGACTGCCACTTACTTTAATGTTGTATTTCAAAGTTCATAAAACTGTTAAAAGAAAGCTACCTTCTTACCCCAAGTACCCTCTCCAGCACCTACAATCTCTGCGATTAGACTGCCCCTCCTTGGAACACCTCTGACTGGTGCCATTGAAGAAAGAGAGTTCTTCCTTGAATTCTCCACCCAGCTAATTTGCTCATCCTTTATATCTTTGCTAGAAGGTCACTTCTTCACAGAATATTCCTGTTCCTCCTCTCATACACCTCTAAGCCATTCACTCCCCCAATTTTCAACTTTCAATATCATCTAACTAGTGTCAATTCCCAAATTTATACCTCCAGTCTAGACCACTCTCTTGTACTCCAAGTGACAAAATGTTTTTCTTTAGATGGATGCTATGGGTTTAAATATGTGGTGTCCCAGAGACCCTGTGTCTACTAGAAGAAAGGTAGGCCCAACTTTCCATCCTGTCAGCCTAGGAATTGACTTCCCCAAAAAGACTTCTAAAGCACAAGAAGTAAAATCGGGAATTAATAAACAGGATGGTATCAAACCAAAAAGCTTCTTCACAGCAAAGGAAACAATCAGGAGTGTGAAGAGAGAGCCTACAGAATAGGAGAAAATCTTTGCCACATGCGCCTCAGATAAAGCATTGATCTCCAGGATATATAAAGAACTCAAAAAACTTAACAGGAAAAACACAAATAACCCAATCGATAAATGGGCAAAGGTTACTGGACAGATACTTCACAGAAGAAGAAATAAGATCAATCAACAAACATATGAAAAAAAAATGTTCAACATCTCTAGCAATTAAAGAAATGCAAATTAAAACTACACTGAGATTCCATCTCACTCTGGTCAGAATGGCAATTATCAAGCATACAATTAACAACAAATGTTGGTGAGGAAGTGGGGGGAAAGGTACACTCATACATTGCTGGTGGGACTGCAAATAGGTGTAACCACTACGGAAAACTTAGAATAAAACCACCATTTAATTCAGTTATCCCACTCCTTGGTATATACCCAAAGGATTTAAAATCAGCATACTACAGTGATGCAGTTTCATCAATGTTTATAGCAGCTCAATTCACAATAGCTAAGCTATGGAACCAACCTAGGTGACCTTCAACAGACAAATGGATAAAGAAAATGAGGCATATATGCACAATGAAATATTACTCAGCCATAAAGAAAAATGAAATTGTGGTATTTTCCAGTAAATGGATGGAAATGGAGACTCTCATGCTAAGTGAAAGAAGCCAACCCCCCCACACACAAAAAACAAAGACTGAATATTCTCTCTGATATGTGGATGCTCACCCACAATAAGGACAGTAGGGAAGAATAGAAATTCAGCAGATTAGGCAGATAGGAAGGAAGGCAAGGGAGGGGATGGGAATAGGAAAGAGAATGAATTGAACATAACTTTCCTATGTTCATGTATGAAAACACCACCAGTGAAACTCCACATTACGTGCCACAAGAATGGGATCCCAATTAGAATAAGTTATACTCCATATGTGTGTGTGTGTGTATAATATTTACTGTCATATCTAAAAAGAACAAGTAAATATATAAATATCAGGTGTCCCCCAAAAGTTCATGTGTGGTACAATGCAGGAAGGTTCATAGATGAAGTGATTTCCTTATGTGAGCTTTAAACTGATCAGTGGATTAATCCACTGAAAAGGATTAATTGGTTGATAACTATAGGCAGATAGGACGTGGCTAGAGGAAATAAGTCACTGGGGGTATGACTTTGGGGTTTATATTTTGTCCCTGGTGAGAGCTATGGGTCAGCCAACCATGGACAGAACCTCTGAACCTCTGAAAATAATGGGCCAAAACAAATTTTTCCTTCTCTAATTGTTCTTGTCAGGTTTTTTGATGACAGTGACACAAAAGCTGACAAAAACAATAAGTGACAGTCCTTTAAGTTTAACAGGTCCAACTTGTTCTACCCTCAGTCTTCCCCATCTCAATTAATGGCTTCTCCATCCTTCGGCTGATGAGGCCAAACATCTCGAAGCCATCCATGGCTGCTCCCTTTATCCCACAAGTTCCATCCAATCCACCAGGAAATCCTGTTGGGTCTACCTTTAAAATCCATCCTGAATTCTACCACTTCTCAATGCCTCTGCTACACGCCCAGGCCCAAGCTTCTATTATCTTTCTCCTGGACTGCAGGCCTCTGGCTTCCCTCTGGGACCCCCAACAGCCTGAGGGATCCTCTCAAAAAAGAGATGGTGTCCCGTCTCTACTCAAACTCTCCGTGGCTCCTTGGCTCCATCTGAGTAGATATTTCAGTGGCTTTATAAATGTCCTGCATGATCTGTCACCCAGGACTTCCCTGTCTGAGTGCCCCAGACCTTGGTTTCATTCCATGCCAGACACCGTATCTTTTTCACACTTCCTTGAATTCACTAGTTCCTACTCCAGGGACTTGGTACATGCTGCTCTCTCTGATCAGAGTGTCCTTTCTCCAATACCTACCTGGCTTTTCCCCCTCCTTACTTCACGCTCTCAGCCATGTGTCACCTTCCCAGTGAGATCCTCTGTGACCACACTGTTTAACATCAGCCTCCTCATCAATGTTACTTCTGCTTTGTGTTTACCCATATTTGTTGCCTTACAATTTACTATAAAAATAACTTATTTTGTTATAAAATTAACTTATTTTGCTTGTTGTCATCTGTGTCCCTCAACTCAAACTTATCTCCATATGGACAGAAGTCATTTTCTGTTTGCTGCACTGTTGAATCTTTAGTGCCTAGAACAGTACCAGGCACAGAGTAGTCAGCATTGGTTAGTTAGACTACAAGTAAACCAGGGTCTGAAACTGTCCTCATACTCCTGATTCCTCAACAAGCGCCCCATGTCTGTTATTTAGCAGATGAGTACTAACACTTGTTGAACTAAAAACAAGATCAAGAAGCAGTTAGCATTGGATTCTAGAGCAGGCTCCATATTCCTGACAGTATGAAAAACAGGCCACTCACTTGAACAAGTGCCCTGATAAGACATCAGAGGATTTCTACATAAATTAGGAAGACTGAAAACCTACATAAACAGGTAAGAAGGTACCTAAGACAAAGTCATAGGGAGTTGCACCTGAGTACAGTTGAGCAGAGTTATTAATGTGTAGGAGTTGTTCATTTGGGCTTGGGATATGTTCTTTTTTTTCTTTCTAGGATTAAAATAAGTGTTATTTTTGTCCACAGGATTTACTGCATCTGGAAAGTATCAAAACTTCTTCAGGTAATAATAAAAAAAAAAATGTCATGAGATTATTCCAGTCTATTCCAACTTTCAAACCTAAATTGCCTGAGGGCTAAAAGCTGATTTGATGGCCTACTTTTAAAAGAAAAGGTTTATATTTTTTTTACTCCTAGTATACAATTACCCCTCTCCAGAGAGCCTTCTTTAAACTGTCTTAGCATAAAAATTATATTAAACTTGCTTTGAAGTTGGGAGAAATGGGTTTCTCTAGTTTTTTTCATTGGTGTTATACTGCCACCTAGTGACCACAAAGTGTGTGACTCACCAACACAGCTGCCGGAGGCAATATCCTCAAGAAGCTGATCCCATTTGCCAAGGTCCCTTTCCGTTAGTGGAGAGGGAAGCTTGCTAATGCTTGCTCCTTACGTGCCCTACAATTTTTTAAAAAATGAATTTTATACTTGTTATGTACCAAATAGGCAACTTGTATAAGCAAGTCCTTGCTAATAAGTCACTTTAATTGGGCCTAAAGGAAATATCCTATTTAGGGGATATAGTCCTTTAATGTCTCTTCTGCTTCTGACTTCATAGCAATAAGGCGAATGTTTCAGGTCCTGTGGCCTCAAACACTTTCCTACTCACTACAATGCAGAGTTTCTGAGAGATGATCATGGTAAAGGGAAGGCATAAGCAACTTCTTTCCATTTGATGCATGTGAATAAAAGAATTGTAATGCATTCTGCTGTCATATATATAAAAACATTTCTGCTTATTTTCTAGCATTGACTATAATGATAAAATGCCTAAACTATGTAACCTTACTTATCTTATAATAAATTTACACAATTGGATTTATCTGACTCTTCATTTAGTTAGTTAGTTGTCAATGGACTATATTTATTTATACGTGGTGCTGAGAATCAAACCCAGTGCCTCACATATGCTAGGCAAGCACTCTACCACAACCCCAGCCCTTATCTGACTGTTAATTCTGTAAAAATGGCTATTGAGTTCTTGTGAATAATTTTTTTAAAAGATCATAAGGTTATCTTCAGGATTAGAATAGACCCCAGCACATCCTACACGATCATAAAAGCTGGCGAGAACTATTCTCTTTCTCCCAAATAAGCCCAAACTTCTAGCATGTTACTTTCGTTTCTTACCACACTTACTTTGTATAGTAAATGTGACTTGTCCTCTAGATTGAAATCATCTTTTTTGCAATAATTCTCATTTTTTTCTAAAGATAACACAGAAAGAAACTGTATGATGCAGACATTGGAATGTATTCATCAGAGGGGCGGGCAGTGCAGGGGATGGGACCCAGGACTTCATGCTAGGCAAGCACTTGAACACTGCACCCCACCCCCAGCCCTGGAACTCATTCACTTAATTACTTATCATAGAAGATGGCCTTGTTGGGTTAATGTCAGGCATGGATAGATGTAGAACCCAGGGAGGTCTCCAACTTTAAACCTTCAAGGGAAACCTCTCCAGCAGAATGGAAACACCTTTACAACATGTAATTGAAAATGGTGGTACAGGGCTTATAGGCCTTGTAGTCAAGCAATCAGTTTCCATAAAGGAAGCAAGAATTTCTCTGATTCTCTTTATGTAAAGAAATGAAATGTATGTTCTCAAGAACAGGACAATTAGAAGTCAGGGGATTGAATGTGCATCATTTACATTTTAGGCAGGAACAGTGAGAAAGAAGTTTATAGAAACTCAAAAATCACACACTAAGCCATTGTTTAAAGAAATAATTCTTTAGTAAGTAAAAGTAATTAGATAAATTTATTTCAACTTGTATCTGTAGCAAAAGTTTTGAACAGAAGTGATCTTAAATATTTACTAAAGAGATTAATAATACATCATTAATGTTCATGACTTTTGTTACAATGTTTGAGCAAAGGATACAATTTTAGAAATTGCTACTTCCATGTGCCACTCCTTCTATGATCAAGACGGTCAGGATGGCTCTTCTGCATACCTGCAATCGGTGTGCTTTCCAGAGCATCTGTTCTTCATCTAACGTGTGTCCTCTACTTGATCAAATGGAAAAAAATACAAGAGTCTTTTTAACAATTCTATGTATAATTTTAAATATTGTGTAATAAAGGAGTAAATACTGCATGCACAAAATAGATTCTGGAAATATAGCACTGGACCGGAAGGCTTTGAGGGCACAATGATCCAGATTGAGGAGGATTCGCAGACCAGGTTAAAGAGCAGGAACCTGATCCTCTTCACAGGTGATTTTCAACTCAGTGGTTAATCAGAATAAAATGGCCTTGCCTTTTTTTTTTTTTTCCTTTTTAACATGACATTTATTTTGAAACTTCAATTAATAATATAGGAAAATATAAGATTTTCATATTTATCAAGGAGGATGTGACCTCTTTAAACTGAGAAACAATGTAGACCCAGGAATAAGCTGCCCTTGAGGTTTTGAAGAAGCGTGTTTCAGGAAGATTACTTTGGCAGCAATAACAGATACAGGACTGAAGTCAGTAAGGCTAATTAGGAGCCAATAAAAAGAAAATCAGATATCAGGGGCAAAGGGGCAGGTCTGAATGGTGGTGGTTAAATGAGAAGAAATAAGTGTGAAAGGTATTTGGGGAACCGATGAAAAGATTTGACCTTCTTTAAATGTGTGTCTTTTGATGAACACCAAACATTTTCAGAAGCCAGCACAGCATGTTATCTACAGCAGGCAGATTCTGAAATGGCTCCCAATGATCCTTGCCTCCTGGTGTTCTTGTGTAATCCCCTGGTGTGTGTGTGTGTGTGTGTGTGTGTGTGTGTGTGTGTTAGGGTTGGACCTAGTATGTGCTTCTCATGAATAGAATACAGAAAAAGTGATGGAATCTCACCAATATCAAGTGAGGAACTGAGACCCTCAATCCAACAAACTCTGAGCTGAAAAACTAAATCCTGCAACAGTTGCATGAGTGAGCTTAGAAGCAGATCCTTCACCTGAGCATTCGGGTAGACCAGTGCCCTGCTGAAAACTTGATTGAAGCCTCCTGAGACACCCTGAAGCAAAGGACTAAGTTAAGCTGTGGAAAAATCCTTGGCTTTCAAAATCTATGAGATAATAGGAGTGTGGGGTGTTAAGCCCATACGTTTGGGGATGATTTATTATGCAGCAATACATAACTACTCTAGTGTCCAATATTATCTGCTGTTGAATGTATACATAATTTTAAAAAGCTAATCCTTCAACCAAAATCCGGATGTTCTCTGTGATATGTGGACGCTAACACACAATAAGAGGGGAGAAGGGGGACAATAGAAGTTCTTTGAATTAGACAAAGGAGAGGGAGGGGGAGAGGAATAGGAAAGACAGTAGAATAAATCAGACACACCTTTCCTATGTTCATACATGACTAGTAAAACTCCACAACCACAAGAATGGGATCCTAACTAAAATAAGTTATACTCCATGTATGTATAATATGTCCAAATACACTCTGCTGTCATGTACATCTAAAAAGAAAAAAGTTTTTAAAAGCTAATCATGTTCCGTTTTATGGGAAACATAAATCCCTCTTAAAAAGTCATCCATAATAAATTCTTGATGAACTGGGAAATCTTCAGAGATAAAGATGTTTGAACCCTGAACTTACCAATAAGTTATTAGGTATTGCCAAGAATGCTGAACGGACCAGTTCCTCAGGGGAATTTTTCCATTTCATAGAAAAACAGAGTTTCCAAGTCTCATCTCTATCAGTTTGCACACCAGGCTCTTATCTCTCATTGGTTCCTATCATCTTTGGTAAATTGCACTGCAGTTGTTGCAAAAATGCTCCTCACTCACATATCCATACACACAGTCGCCAATGTGCATAAACACACATACAGAGGCATATTTGCACACCTGCATATATGGCTTCTGATAGCAAAGGGTAGACGTTTGTACCTACGTGCATGTATTCACCAAAGCAAAGCAGCACACAGAGAACCCTGGTACGGATGCATGGATACACACATAGATTCACACAAGGCCGCATCCTATCCCAAAGGAAAAAGCCAGTTCGTCCCTCCAAATAAGCAGTCCCCAAATTATTCTGAGGATGTTAAGAGATGTTATGTGACAAACAGATACAAGATCAGATAAATTTGAAAAACACTAGTAAAGTGTTAAATAGCTGCCTTTAATCTGTATCTTCAAGCACACTGCTCTGCAGCAATTTCCACACAAATGGGAGAGATTTGTAAAAATCAAAGTCCTGGTCAAAGATTAAATAAACATTTTACTTTGATTCTTCAGATCCAAATACAAGCAAGGATTCATCCCATTACTGCACTGAGCAGATGTGAGAGATTTCTTCTTTAACCATATCTTTACAGAAATGCTGAAGTTACCAAGGGCAGAAAAAGTCAGGATAAACTGGGAAGAGGAGCAAGCAGGTAGCCAATTTCTGCACCCTCAGAAACGTGACAACACTTTGGCATAGCAAACTTTGCCTCTGACAGTGGAGAACGTAATATCCCTTTCCCTCCTCTTAATGGGGCAGTGGTGGTTCTACATCCTGGACATAGTTGCTTCTATTAGTGCTTCCACTCTTCCCAAACCCAGTTAGTGGCTCACAGCTCTGGGCTCCCACAGCACTTTACACAAATCCCAGTGAATGAAACTGCTCTCCTATATTGTTCTTAGTTTGGAGCCCAGGTGCCTGTGGTCTCTCTCCTCGAGGCATGGACAGTCTCTTGCCTAGCACTTGGTGATTACCTAATAAAGGCTTATGAATAAAAGAAAAAGAGGGAGGTTAAAATCAGCTGGAATGGCTTAGTTTTCACCCAAGAGGACCCTTCTAAGAAAGAAGATTATTAATGCTGTTCTGGTGACAGGGTGAGCTTGTGCAAGGAAGCCTGGTTCTTACACTTAGAATTCAGAATTATTAAGGACCCATGGGAATGAGTTTAAAACTAAGCATTTAGCAAGCAATAATTGAATCATTAAATCATGTTGTATTATAGATTGAGCTGCTGGAGACAAAGTCACACCTATTGTTGTAGGTGACAGAATATATTTGTGTGTATATGAAGAACTGCACCCATTACCACTGCTACATCTGCTGCTATCTATTATATTACTACTATTACTAATTGTTACTGATGATAACAATAGTAAACCTTTAATCCCTTAGTATGTGCCAGGTATGGTACTACTGGTTCTTCTTGAAATTATTTAATCCTTACAAGACTTCCATTAGGCAGGAAGCCAACACAAAGGGTCATGTTAATGAATCCAACCCGCATGACTCAAAGAATTTACCCAATGTCAAGCTTTACTAAGAATTTTAAGGATACAAGCAATCAAGAGTCACAGGCAAAGCAAGGACAAGTCGGAGGATTCTCAAGTGCCCCCAGATCTGTCTTCATGGTAGCAGATACTTACTGCCACAGTGAAGTAGGTGAGTTTTCTGATCAGGTTTTCAAATCACCTAATAAAGCAGAAAGCGTTTAAGCCACAAAGCCTTGTGCAACCCAGAGTGCTGTGCAGCTTGCATGATGTCACTCAGGGAGCCATGTCTCATCAATCTGTAGATACATTTACTATAAATAACCTTAAACCAGAGACAACTCACGCAGAGCATATAGTAGATAAGGGCTATTCCTCTTAGCAAGTATCACTAGTCTATTGCCTAGTGGTCTAGTATTATGAACTAAATGTTTGTGTCCCCCTCCCAAATTCATATGTTGAGTCCTGCCCTCTAATACTATGATAGGAGGCAGTGAGACTTTAGGAGGTAATTAAATTATGAGGGTGAAGACCACATTATTGAGATTAGTGGTCCTATTTTTAAAAAGAAAAAAAAAGACCCCAGAGACCTCTCTAGCCCTCTTTAGGCCACTTGATAACAAAGCAAAAGAAGACAGCCATCTAGAACCAAGAAGTGGGCTTTTACTAGGTATTAGATCTTCCCACCCTAGATTTTGAAGTTCCTCACCTCCAGAACTGAGAGAAATAAATGTTTGTTGTTTAAGCCACCAGCTAATACCACCTGTGGTATTCTTTTACAGTAGTCCAAATGGACAGAAATACCTGGAATGATGTTCATAAGAATTTCGGACATGGTGACCCCCTTCTCTTGTTTCTCTGTGTATTTCTTTAGTAAGAAGGAGTAGAAGCACCCATGCGCCAGCTACTCTAACTCTGTCCTCAGCAAGCTACAAACCAATATTTTACATATTGACTTTAGAAAAATAAGCTCATGTGGTGAATGCAAGATCCAGAGCTGATACTGGAGTCCCCAGAACCACTACACCACCTTTCCTAACACAAAACACCCTAGATGTGCTTCAGTCGATCAAACACTGTGAGTAAAGGAGAATAGGGCATGGCCTCCGCCATCAAGCTTAGTCTGGAGAAATAAGAATATAAACAAAAAATGAATGAAGTGTGAGACAGTCGAAGAGAGAGTCAGAAGACTGTGAGAGTACAGAAACACTGAATAATTCAGGAAGCAAAGAAGTCCAGAGAATTCCAAGTAGAATAACAGAAAGAGAATCTCTGTTCAAAGAGATAAATAGTAAAGACTCTCTCTCTCTCCCCCTCTCTCCCTCTCTCCTTCTCTCTGTTTTAAAACATTATGACATTTCTAAACATATTTAAAGGCTTTCAAATGGTTTATGTGTATTGGGATTGTAACCAAAGCTGACTTTTTATTTGTGGTTAAAGACTCTTTTGGAGTTGCTCTGGACATTAGAGAAAGGAAACCAATAATTCAGGAGGCTCTAATCTTTTTAACTGGAGTTGGTCAAGATTCCTTGCACAAGGCAGCATGGGGCAAGATGAGGATAAATGGACCCGTGAGAACCGACTATGAAATAAACTGGAACTGATACGGGAGGAGAATCTAGTCGGCAAAAAACTCTTGAGAAAGATTTGGATAAATCGTCTGCTTTTCCAAAATTCCCACTTCCTGTGGGGAACCCTGAGGACAGCACACACTCATTTCTGGAACAATAACAATGAGTTGTTGCTATACATTACACTTAGTATCACAGCAATGATTGTCTGTCAATGAAGGAAGGGCAGGAAACTCACCTGTCCCACGTACCCCACTGGAAGCCATCTATCTGCTGCTCTTGAGAGAGGAATATGGGCAGAAAATCCACCTATCCAACCCCCTGATACAAGGCAGTGTTACCCTGCCCAGGAGGAGACCTGAGAAACCCACCTATACTCCAGACCATGTATTAAGAAGGAAACAGGATGTTTGCTATGGGAAGGATTCTGAATTTTTTTAAATTCCTATCCCTGAGATTCAGGCATATAAGGAATAAGAAGGAAACTAGAACAGGAAAACCAAGAAACTTCCCTCTCTCCATTGCAAGCCTTATACCCAACACCAAAGAACCATCATCTATAATTAACAAATGGGCCTGAAGAAAGACCCCCTCCAAGACAGACTTAGACTAGAGCTACTGAAATCTGAGGCAGAAAGAAAATACTGAGAGAAAATCTCTTGGTTCATGTCTCATATGAAGCACCAGACAGACAGTGGTGGTTACCCCCACTTAAAGGAGTTAAAGACTGTTCCACTAAAGCACCCACTAAACCCAATCCCAGCTCAACTGCAGTCTAGACCGACTCAGCCTCTCCCCCTCCCCCAAATGCACACACAGATGGCTTTACAGAAGAGGCCCACTTGTTCCTGGGCATCCATATCACTCACCCCATCTTTACTGTTCTTTTACACAATGTCCAGCGTTCAATAAAAAATAGATACATCTAAAAGAAGAAGAAAAAAAGACCCATTGTCAAGAAATAAAGGAATGTCATCTAGACAAATGATGAGTTAACAGAATCAGACTCAAAAATGGCATTATCAACAGGTTCAGTGGTGAACACCTGTAATCCTAGCGGCTCAGGAGGCTGAGACAGGAGGATCTTGAGTTCAAAGCCAGCCTCAGCAATAGTAAGGCACTAAGCAACTCAGTGAGACCCTGTTTCTAAATAAAATACAAAAGAGGGCTGGGGATGTGGCTCTGTGGTTGAGTGCCCCTGAGTTCAATCTTGGGCACTCCCCCCAAAAAAAGGCATTATCAGGTTGAGACTTTAAAATAACTGTGTCTAATATGTTGGATGATCTAGCATAGCAGGTGTATGGTGTGTGTAAGTAAATGAAGAACTTCTGCAGAAAGAGTGAACCCTTTTTTAAAAAAAATGAGCCAAAGGGAATTGCAACAAGTGAAAAACAACAAACCAAAAAGGAAAAATTAGAGGAGGGGGATGAGAGGAGAAAAAAAATTTTTTTTAAAGATGAGGATTTCCTTTGATGGGCTATTGATAGCAGGGGAAAAAAAGGAAAGAAAGAAACTTGAGAATAGACCAGAAAAAAATCATAAAAATTAAAACACAAAGAGGAAAAAGGGAAGAAATTAAAAGAAAAAGAGTATTTAAGATCTATGGAACAATATTAAATAATCTGGGTGGTGGGGGGACAGGTAGTTGGAGCCCCTGAAGAGGACGAGAATATCAGGGCAGAAGAACTATTTGAAAAGATAATGGCCAACAATTTTTCAATATTAGTGAAAGATGGCAGCCACAGAAAAAGCTCAAAGAACTTCAAGCAGGGTAATACAAAGGAAATCCCTGTAAAAAGAGATGATGAAGACTCTCCAGAGATATTGAAGATATTCTCTCTCTCTCTCTCTCATATATATATATATATATATATATATATATATATATATATATATATATATTTGCATTTATTTTAAAACATAGTAATCCTTCCAAACATACTGAAAAGCTTTTAACTGGCTGATATGTACTGGGATTACAACCAAAGCTGACTTTTCATTTGTGGTTAAAGACTCTCAGAACCACTCCGGACATCACAGTAAAGAAACTAATAATTCAGGAGCCCCTACTGCTCATCAGACATCCTGTTACAATCTTGATCCACCTAACCTCTTTCAGTCACCACAAATCATTTTCATTTACTCATTCCATAAATATTTATCAAATGCCTACATTTGTGCCAGGCAAGGCATCTCTGGGAAAGAAATATAAAACTGAAAGTTTAAATATAAAACTGAAAGTTTAAAGTTTAAAACCACCATGAGAAGATGAATGGTGGGGGGTAAAAGGCAGAGGAAACAACATCCTCAGATGTCCTCCAGGGAGAAGGAGCCTAGAATGTTCTAGGAACCAAGAGGGCAGAGTGGCTTCGATGCTATCAGCCAGGTCAAGAAGGACAAAGGGTGAAGCCAGTGCCCTTGCAAAACAGCAAGGTCTTTAGCAGGGACTTGAGGACAGACCCTCCCAACTCCTCGCCTGGTTCTGACTCTCTAGGTAACTACTAACATTTTTAGAGCTTTATGTTCTTAACACGTCCATACTCCTGTGTTTGAGAGCCCCTCCACTGAATGGTTGATCCGGGGCTCTGGACTCTTTCCCCTGCTAATACCACAGCTTTCCTGCTGAAACCTAAGTACTGACGAGAGCAATAAGCTGAGAAGCTTTCCAACTTTGAACCAAATGCTTCATTGATTAATGTCATGGGTGATAGGGATTTTACAACCCAGTCAGTTGCCTGGGTTGCATGGTGTTTTAACACACTTCTCCCCCCACCCCAAGAAGTTATATGACCAATGGACCCTGAATTAAATGCTTTCCAGACATGATGCCATAAAAAATCATTTGTATTTCCCTGTTTCCTGTCTTGAACAATATTCTGACCACAAAGCCTACTGAGCAATACCATGGAAGCAGCTGCACATCCACAGAGGCTCTTATCACTATAAATCATAATATTTATATTAATCTCAGTAGCCACTGCAGAACAGGTACGATCCCTAGATCCTTAATATTGAAATTATTAAAACTTAGAAAGTTGCAGGAGGGAGCCTGCTGTTGGTAATTACAACTTCCTTCTTCTATTTCTCATTCTGTGAATTTTTTTCCCCCTTAACCACGACTTCTGTTGGTTGGTGATTTAGCTTCTTCAGGGTACTATGAAATTAAAAATACTTTAGACTAGGTCATTTATAAACAACAGAAATATATTTCCCACAGATCTAAAGACTGGGAAGTCCAAGATCAAGGCACTGGCAGATTTGGTGTCTGGCAAGAGTTCCCTTCTTGGTACACAGATGACACCTTCCTGCTGTGTCCTGATGTTGTATAAAACAAGGAAACTGATCCCCTTCACAATAACTTCACCCCTCATTTCCAGAATCATTGGTAATTCATATTTGTACATTAAAAGAATCCATCTTACAGAAAGGGAAAAATTAGATACATAGCTCTCAAATCATTCAGAAAGATAGTTAGATTAATAAAGTGTGTGTGTGTGTGTATGTGTGTTTTCCACGCTTATCCTACCTTAGCACACTGTGATATGATCATCAAGTTACCTCAGACCCAACCAAGATACATACTCAAGGACAGGAATTTTGAGGATGAAGGGAGTCACTAGAACAGAACTCCCCAAGGCAGGATGTGGTCTGTTATGCTCAGTGTGGTAGCTCTGGATCCTGGAGCAGTCTCTGAGACATACAAAAATAGACAAGTGTCTCCATCTCCTGAGGGAAGGACACCCTTTGGCAGTAGGCATAACTCAGTGAAAAAGGAAGGGTTAGGTGAGGTTGTGAAGTGGGGGTTAAGAGTGCTAAATCTAGCAAGCCAGTCTAAGTTAATAGTTATTACTACATAACCAACATCATAGAGCAGAACCCATCTCACAGTGAAACCCTGAGCACACTGTAATCTGTTCATATTCAAGAGGAAAATGCAACACAAATCTGAGTGTAAACTCTGAAACCGACAAAGGAATCACAAGTAAACCACTGCAGTTTATAAACTGGAATCTTTCCTACAAAAAATGAAAAGACATTGATTATAAAATCCCCCAAATATCAATCATATAACCCATATTTTGTCTAAGGAGAATGAATGGTTGGACAAATCATATTTAGTTAATACTTATTGAATTTATTTATTTAAGTCCTAGGCATTTGAATGATCAGAGAAAAACTGACTTATTAAAAATAAAATACATACACACACACACACCCATAAATCACAAGTAAAGTTTAGATCATATCTCAGAATTTCTTACTTAGATTCTTAAATTAGTAGTGCCCTGAGATAGTGTGATGGTGTAACATATTTCTTAATTACATTTATAATGGATAGACAGTACGGAATAATTGGAAGATCAAGATGTGGTAGCAGAAAGGTCTGGACTTCAGTGCTGTCTCTGCCATATTTTTTATAACCTTGGGCAAATGACTTGATCTCCCTAAGCTACACTTTTGTTATCTGTAAAGCAGGAATAATTATACATACTCTAACAGGCTATTGTGAATACAAAATGCAGCAGGGAAAGTGCAGAGTATGCAGTGGGCACCAATGATATCCCAACCCCCATGACCACACACACAGCCCTTTGATACTTTCCAAACCCCCTTTACTTGCTAATGTAGTCAATTAACTCAAATGTTTGCTTTTAACAGAGCAAACATTGGGCTAAACTGACTTTTTTTTTTTTTTTTTTTTGTACTGGGAACCGAACACAGTGGTACTTTACCACTGAGCTACATCCAGTCCTTTTTTATTTTTGAGACTGTTCTCGATAAGTTGCTTAGAACCTCACAAAGTTGCTGAGGCTGACCTCAAACTTGTAATCCTCTTGCCTCAGCCTCCTGAATAGCAGGGATTATAGGTGGGCACCTCCTCACCCAGCTAAACTAAGTTAGTCAAAATCGTTAAGCTCACAACTTATGAAAAAATTCTTAATGTTAGAGAAGATTTTAGGGAGGATTAAAATTGTTTCTGCTGTTCTCTTTGAAGCGGAGAGCATGGTGCGGCCGAGCACAGATCCTCTCGGTGCTCCCGGGCAATTTGGAATGTGAAACTTGTGGAGAGTGAGTGCTTTGCTGTGCTGTAGCACATCTAACATCAACTTCGAGGTGAGCACTGTTACTACTCTACTCTACTCCTTTTGCTGCAATTTTGAAATTTCATGAGAAAACTAGCAACAATTTAGGGCCCATGGGGAGAGGGTAGGTGTGGCACTTAAATCTCATAATTCATCCCACTGGGTTGGAATCGCCCAGAGACCTATGGATATGGGCGTAATCCAAAGATGGGGTGTCTGATTGCCATTTCTGAACCCAAGAGCTCCTGGAAGAAATTCTAGAGAGGCTGAGGCACTTTGGCTTCCTAAGCTGGGCCTGCCAGCACATGTGTAGGTTACAGCTTGAGAAGCAGTACCCTGCCACCACCAAAGGCCCACTGGGCCAATCCCAGGTTCTCCCATGTACTCCTGCTTGGTCCTGCTGCTTTGCCGGCTGGTGGGCTGAACCCTCTGCATTTCCTTCCAGTGTTCGCATCCTACTTTCTAGGTGCTCCAATTACCTCTGTTTCTCCTGAAAGATGCCTCAGAAAGGTCTGCATAGTTGGGACATTCCTGATAGTGTACACTGGAGCAAATGACTACGTGCATTCTGTGTTATGAATAATATACTTATATGACTATTATAATCATCCAAACCCCATTTCTGGCTCTGGCTCTGGCTCCAGTGACTTGGAACAGGTTATTTACCCAAAGTTTGCTCGACTGCAAAGTTCAAGGGCACAGTGCTCCAGAATGCCTGGTCTGCTCAGCTCTGACACCAACTGCAAGGGGTTAAAGTCCAATTACAAATCTAAAAGGGAGAGTTCACACTAGATCACCCTCACTTCTGATACCGACTGCAAGTTCAGGGGGCTCACGAAACCATACTCACATTCTCTAATTCACTAGAAGGACTCATGGTACTCACTTGAAGGCTATCATACTCATGGTTATAGTTTATTATAAGGCAAGGACACAGAGGGTTCCAACTGTCTCAGGATATGGTACCTTCTCAGTGTTGATATATATGACTATAGAGAGAGTATTGCCAACCAGGCAAGTTGAACCAAGTCTCCATGTGCAGAAATTTTATTAGGGCTGCATTAGATAGGCATGACAGATTGATTGCCTACATAGTAGAAACTCAGCCCCAGGTTGGCAGATACATGATACAAAGGCCCCACCCTAAAATCACATGGTTGGCATTTCTGGTGTAACCAGTTTCTACCCTAAGATTGCCAGGCATGGCCAGGGCCCTACACAGAGACATTACTATTAAGTATAACATGAATTAACTTCCAGAAACACAAGCAAACTCTCTTTGGGCAAAGTCAAATTTTTTTTTTTAATTTTAACACCTATATTTACTTATTTAGGGTCAAATTCTTAACTATACTTCAATTAACATCTCTGAGCCTCAGCTTTTCATCTCTAAAATAAGGTGATAATCATCCCACCCTAAGACATTTGAGCTCTAATTCATGAAGAGATGCAGCAATGATCCAGATTCTAAAACTTTCAGCTAAGAGGAGACTTTCAGTTTTCTGGCAAAATGGGCTAGTTTCTGTGTCTGATTCAAGTATCATCAAATAGTTCTGTCGCCAAGTCACTTAACTTCTCTCTTCATGTGGATAATATGTATACCTGTGTGCTCTTACAAGGTAGTGATAAGATCAAACAAATGTCAAAATTAATGTATATGTATATGGAAATGCCCACTCATCCAATTTTATCCTAGATAAGGCTTCATCCCACAGGTGCTGCAACTTCTGTACCCCAAGAGAGTGGCTCTCTGAAGTGCTAAAGAAGTGACTGATGTGACAGTATGAAGTGTTCTTAGGTCACATCCAAATAAATGGAAGAGTTGAAATAGGTCTGAATGTGTATGTCCCGCAAAATTCCCCCATATTGAAAGCTAACATGTGATGAATTAAGAGAAAAAGCTTTGGGAAGTGATACAATTATAAAGCAGAGACCATGTGATTAAGATTAGTACCTTTAGGAAAGAGATATCCTCACCCCATCCACTACATGAGGACATAGCAAGAAGATTCTGCTGTGAGGAAGCAAGCCCTCCACAGACACTGAGTATAGTGGCACCTTGATCTTGGACTTCCCAGTTTCTCAAACAGTGAGAGATCAATTTCCTTTGTTCATAAGCTACCCTGTCTATGGCATTATCTTATAGCCACTGAAAAGGACTAATATGATGAGTAACTGCATATTCTCCTCCAGAATACTCTCCACCAGAGTATTTTTATATGTTTTCCATTTCTTGGTTAAGTTTCTCTAACAGCAAATACACCCAGTTGGAAGGTACAGTTGGCAAAGATATTTTTAGATTATGCAATACTTGGACTGCTGAGGTTGGGAATCCATCCTCCTATGTGACTTTTATGCCTTCAGGAACTCAGAGACTCCTTTGTTGATGGAACCTGACTCTAGCCTCATTTGCCCCCCCCCCCGCCCCGCACTCCCTGAAACAGCGCACCTCCCACTAGCAGGCCTTGCCTTCCAGCTCTGCTTCCTTTCCTGCTCTGGTGAGCTGGCTGCACACCCGGGAGGGAAGGATTCTCCTGAGCCTTAACAGACAGCTCCTATGTCTTTTCCAACAGGTCCTGACAAGCATGTTATTATCCATAGAGCCAAACAGACTTGAGAAGGAAGAGAGAGGAGAGAGGGTACATTCAAAGGCCCCCAAAGCCCAGGAATTGCCATAAAACCAAAGATTTCAAAAATCTACAACCAAAGTTCCACAAGCCCATAAAACTTTAGAAAACACTGCCCCACCATGCTATCTTCATTCTTGAGGACCTGTAATGTCTTTTCTCCTTCCAGAGTTCCTTTCTCCCAGCCCCATTCCTCCCCTGTAAAATTAGGGAAGATGGGAAAGAAGAACATGAATATTTATCATCACTGCCTCTCCATGAGTAAGGTTTTCCTTCTTTAATGCTCCCAGAACTTCTTCTGGGGAGACTCCAGTGAATGGGGTCAGTCGTAGCTCCACCCTGGTACCCAAGGAGTTCCATCCATTCTCCGAGACCCTGAAGGAGCCCCAGAGCCCCCGATTTGATAACACATTACAATGGAGAGTTGCTTAATGGCACCCTAAGTGCTTAAGATTACTATGGACCTACCCAGAAATGCAAGTTCTTTCCATTTTGTTGAATGATTCATAGTCTCTAAATGGTGTGGTTCCAAATGGCGAAGAGGCCAATTTCCTCACCTGTGCTCTGCTGCAGAGGCGGGAAAATAAGATTTCATAAGCAAAACACAAGACAGATGCAAACATGAATTGTTCCTGAAAGGAAAGACTGTTCTCCACACTGTCTGTGCACAAAGACCAGTGCAGCTTCACTAAAATCAATCCAAAAGACTAGACAGGAGGAGACTGTGTGTCTCCAATTGATGTGGCCCAGAGCCAACCTGTCAGAAACTTCATCTGCTCATTTAAGAGATAGGAAAACTATGAATTTGAAACACAGATTTTTTTTTTTTTGTAATTTAAACAGGCAATCGCTGACATTATTTCTAAACAAACTATTGCTGTGTTTAGTATTGTAATCCATCAGGGTCTGGCAGAGAAGAGAGGGCAACTAGCTAAGGAGATAGTAACAAAGGGGTGGAAATGCTTGGGAGAAGCCAACAAAGATGGCGCACTGTTATGGCTAACAACAGCAGACCCTGAGCCTGGGGCAAGGGAAGATGGGAAAAGCAGCTATATGAAGGGAGCCACCTGACAGGAGATGTAGGACCGGACAGAAGAATATGCCAACATGCAAAGACAGGGCAGGAAGTAGCTCAGGGAATAAATACCATAATCTCAATTCCTGCCTTCCAGTCTACTGTTGATGCATTCCACTGGCATCACCCACTCATAAGTCTGAGGATAAAGGAGTCATAGGTGCAATCCAGACCAGAGAATGAACAATGGAGAGTGGATTTGGAAGTAGAGGGAAAAGGTAGTTTGCACCAGGATCCTTTATATGTTCAATGCTATGTGGGCAACCACCATGGTTTCTGGGTTGTTTTAGCATCTATCACATCTTTTAAGTCTTCTAACCCTCCAGGTCTGACCTACATGGCACAAGTGACTCAATAATATTAATGCTAAATAAATAATCAGTCCTGGCTATAAACTGGCCCACCTTTGAGATTTAAATCATTTAATAAATTACTAAGCATTTTTTTAATATTTCTTTTTTGGAAGCTGAGTTTGAATATATATCGTCCTTCTGAGCAGGTCATTTTTTGTGTATTTAAACATGCTAAAAATAGAATCTCTTAGTCATGGTAGATTTGCCTAGAATGTTTTTCTTCTTTTTAGCCAAGGTCTTGGAAACCCAAACACTGACATGATTACAAAATTATACAGTTAAATTAATTAGAAATGATTGAAGACTTATCTAACCGACTCCACTTCAGACAAAATTGTACCCAACTCATTTCCAACAGATGAAAATCTACCCTGAGACTTTTTCTGTCTTTAAATTCTGTCACCTTTATAGTGGGTTAAACGGTAGCCCTCAAAGGATATGCCCATTTCCTAATCCTCAGACCTGTTAGCTTCCTTGAAAAGTAGATATACTAAAATTAAGGACCTGGGATGAAAAGATTATCCTGGATTAACTGAATGTGCCCTAAATCCCAATGACAGATGGCCTTTTAAGAGATAGGCAAGGAAAAGGTGATACAAAATAAAAGCAACACGGCTTCATTTCTGCCTCCTAGCATCCTCCTCACGTTTATTCAAGCAATAGGTAGAACTGTGTCCCCCCAAAAAGATGTTCAAATACTAATTCCTGGTACCTATGATGTGACCTCATTTGGAAATAGGGTCTACACCCTACACTGATGTCATCAAGTTACAGTGAGCCATACTGGATCAGAGTGTGCCCTAATCCAGTGACTGTTGTCCACAGAAGAGAGAAAAGTGGAGACGGACAGACACACATGGGGAGACGCGAGGATATAACTACAGAGGAAGAGATCAAAGGGACATGTCTCAAGCCAAGGAATGACAAAGCTTCTTAGCAACCCCAGAAGCTGGGAAGAACCAAGGAGTGATCTCATCCGAGTCTTTGAAGAGACTCAGCTGTGGCTATACCTTGATTTCAGGCTTTAGTCTCCAAATTTGTGAGAGGATAAATTCCTATTGTTTTAAGTCTTCCAGATTTGTTGCAATTTGTTATTGCAGCCCTAGAGAACTAACGGACCACGTGCACAATGTGTAAGAGTGTTTGTGTCCACGTCAACAAGTGTTACTATTACAAATGAAAAAGTGCCTCCAGATGCCGGGATTTCAGGAGGGAGGACAAAGGACAGTGTCACTAGTACTCACAAGTTTTATGGTGACCACTATACTAGATAACCAATACTTGGGTAATACAAGATGATTCTATAATTAAACTGTATGTGACATTTTTGTGATTTGTTCAAAAATTTTTCTAAAGATGCCAAAGCAGTGGTTCTCAGCCAGGGGGCTATTTTGTACCTCAGTAACCTTGTCCATGCCTGGGGACATTTTTGGCCATTACAATTGAGAGGTGCTACTGGCGTCTAGTATGTTGCGGCCAGGGATGCTGCTTATCATCCACAAACCCATAACAGTACCTCTACAACAAAAAATGATCCATCCCAAGATGTCAATAGCATCAAGATTGAGAAACCCCACTCTAAAACAGTATTCCAGGAACGTGGGGCAGGAAAACAATGTGTAACTGTAAAAACAATGAGCGAATCCAGATTGACCCTAGTAATGGCTGTTAGTATAGGGGACACAAGGGCACATCTTAGAGGTGCTAGATGCCTACTGCTCACTGGGAACCATAGACCAAAGCTTCCTGTTCCACCTCTCAGTAGTGAAACAAAAATGTTTTCAACTGTGATTGGCTTTCCCATTTTGAAATGGGGATTTGAAATCGTACATAGATTATTAGGAAAAAGGAAAGGAGAGAATGTAGCAAATATGCTCAACATGGCCCCGGGGGTCCACAGTAAACCCTCCAGTCATGGTGACTACCATTACCATCCACTGTCACCGGACTGTTATCATGATTGTGACCAATCATGACCAATGGAGGCCACCTCTTCTTTACCTTGAAATATCCCTCTCTTCTGATTTCTGAATTTTCTGTTTTGACATTACCTGATTCCATGTGATCCTTGGAAAAATAAGTTGCTGATCTTGGACAAAATGTTAAAAACCAACCCAAAATTCACTCCACAAAAATATATGGTAATGGAACTAAGTGAAAATAGAAATCTTATTTTATTTGAATTACCAAATATCATTACCAACACATAAGCTCCTCTTCTCTATTTCTTTATTTTGTGAAGAAAAAGAAAAAAAAATCCTGATCCTTTATTTGGTTTTCTTTTGGTTTGGCCAGAACAGTGCTGGATTTTTCACTACCCAGCTCTGTGTCTGAGAAATGTTCCAATTATTTTATGTAAATTAAGCTGGTTCCACAGTTCTATAAACATATTTAATTATGTTTAGTTTATCATAGCTCTTTCTAAAGGCAGATGATTTCTTTCCCTAAATCATGCATCAGCCCAGGAAAAAGACACTGATTTTGTGCACCTGATCTCAAGTAAGTCACATAATGACCAGGCAAGGGAGGTGTCTTTATTTTTGTTTTTAGATTATGAAGCTAAATCTCTGAGGAATTAAACAACATGCCAAACATCATACAGTCTATAAGCAGCTAAGCCCTGGATTTGAACACTGACATGACCCATTCCAAAGCCCCCACCCTTCCCATGACTCATCACACTAGCAACCAGCAATCTGCTCCCTGGCACCTCAGTCTCCATGTAGAAAGAGCAGCTGTTAACCACTCAGGACACACTAAAAGGTCATTGAAGTAATTATTCCTCCATGGGCTCTGTTGGGTCCAGAACAGGGTTCTGCGTAATCCTTTTGTAGCCAAAATCTTATAAAAAGCAGTCACTCCGCTCATTATATCTGCATCACTAACAATTTTGATGAGTCAGGAGGCTGAGGCAGGAGGATCTCAAGTTTGAGGGTAGCCTCAGCAACTTAACAAGGTGCTAAGCTACTTAGGGAGACCCTGCCTCAAAATAAAAAATAAATGGGCTGGGGATGTGGCTCAGTGGTAGAATGCCCATGGATTCAATTCCCAGAAAAAAAAAAAATTCAAACCCTCCCCATCCTTGCCCTGGTGCCAAATCTATAGCTCCTGTGCCTCTTTCTCTTCATGGGCTATTTGATTCTTGGACTCACCCCTACACCTAGTTACTGATTGTCTTTGAACTCAGAAAGAAAAAAGTATCTGCTGGAGAAAATGTACCAAGCAGAATGGGGAGGGGAGGGGAGGGGAATGTTCCTCTTTCCCTCATGCTCTCAGATGGCCACACCTGAATCCATTCTCTTCCTGTTTTACTTCTGGAGTTGTAGCCAAGGCTCATTTTCCTGATGGTCTCTGCAACCCTTTCCTTCGTACATATCATACTTCACTGTTAAAAGTCTGCTATAAACTGAAGACAGACTGAACAGGTAGTACGGAGCACTCACTGTGACCCAGTCACTTTCCTTAGATCATCAACACATGTCCACATGGAAGAAAGAGGAGAGTTGGAAGGATAGCCTCTGACTTCAGCAAATGTGAAGTGCCAAAAGCTACCTACCATCAGGGTTCGCCTGCTATGGGATGAGGTTTATATTGGCACCCTGCAATATTTAGTCACCGGCTATCCAGCATCCCCTGGCCGAGTTCTTGTCTCCTAAATGATGGCCTTTAAAGAAAATGAAAACAAGAAAAAAAAGAAGACATTCACAAGTTCAGTACAAAGTCTGGCATTTGAAAAGTATCAGAAGTCCATGTAAATGGCAATATTTTGAAACTAAAAGGTTGCGTGATCTCAACGCTGCGGGGAGTTGGAGCATAAGGAATATTTGTGGCTGTGTGTTACCACAAAGCAGCCTGAGGCACAGCATCTTTTTCTTGCTTATACGCTGGTGCACCCTTGCTTTTGTCTCTAAGCAAAACAACCCAGTCAAGAAAAAAATTAATAGTCCTTTTAAAATGCAGGAATACTTTTTCCCTAAGCAATTATGCACAATTTTTCCCCAAAGCACTTAACTGCTTTGCTGTTACTTGGCACATAAATACATGGAAATACACACATCATCATCTCACAAGTACCAGCAGAGGACTAGCCTTTTCATATAATCGGTTCTTCTTTTACACATTCTGTAAAATAAGAAGAAAGCTATTTCCAATACTTCCTAAGTTACGGGGGAAGTTTAAAGACACCTTATTTTGGCTTTCTATAAGAATCGGTCATTCTTAACAGGAAATTATTTAAAAATGAAAAAAGAAGCAAGTCTACCTAATATAGAAAATTTAAAAGGCAGAGAAGCATCTGCTCTCCTAGTCTCTCCCTTCCCACCTCTGACTCCTGGATCCATTCCTGTCCCCTGTATGTGTGGCTGATAATGTAGGACTGCTACCAGCTACTGAGCACAGCGGGACACACAGATACACAGGCATAGAAGGGATTGATAAAACTCCCATATCAAAAGGATATCACTCTAATTTTAGGGGTTTTTTGTTTTGTTTTGTTTTTGAGGAACCTCCATACTATTTTCCATAATGACTGTACATTCCCATGAACAGCCTTTAAGAGGTTCCCTTTCTCTCCACATCCTCCCCAGCATTGGCTATTATTATCTTTTTTTATTTTAGTTGTTGTAATCAGGAGGAGATGTTATTGTGGTTTTGATTTTCATTTTTCTGATAACTTGTGATGCTGCCTGTTTTTTCATATTGTTGGCTCTTTGTAATCTTCTTTTGAGAAATATCTGATCAGATCACTCACCCATTTTTAATTGGATTATTTGGGGGTGGGGGACTCCCCTCCTCTGTTGAGCTGTTTGGATTCCTTGTGTTTCCTGGATAACAATCCCTTCTCAAATGAATGTTTGTGGATATTTTTTCCCATTCTACAGGTTCACTCTGCTGATTGTTTCCTTTGCTGTGCAGTTTCCTGGTTTGATGTGATTCCATTTGTCAATTTTTGTTTTTGTTGCCTCTGCTTTCAAGGGTTTTATCCAAAAATATATCAACATCTTGGAGTCTTTTCCCTATGTTTTCTTCTAATAGTCTCATAGTTTCGAGTTTTACACATAGGTCTCCATCTATTTGAGTTGTTTTTTATATATGGTGAAAGATAAGATCTAGTTTCATTCTTTAACATATGGATATCCAGTTTTCCCAGCACCATGAATATCCTTTCCTACAAAGTGGGGTTTTTTTATATTTTTGTCAAAAAATCAGTTGGTTGCAGGCACATGACTTTATTTCTGAGTTCTCTATTCTGCTCTCTTGTTGTGTGTCTGTTTTTATGCCTGTTCCATGCTGTTGGGTTGTTATAGCTTTTCAGTGTGTTTTGAGGACAGGATTGTTTCAGCTATTCATAGTCTTCCCTATGAATTTTTTTAATATTTTTTAGTCCTTGATGGACCTTTATTTAATTTATTTATTTGTAGGTGGTGCTGAGAATTGAACCCAGGGCCTCACATGTGCCAGGCAAGCACTCTATCTCTGAGCCACCACTCCAGCCCCTTCCCTATGAATTTTTAAGATTATTTTTATACTTCTGTAAAGAATGCCAGATACATTCCTAAGGAAATTGAAATCAGTGTATCAAGGAGACTTGTGGTTTTGATTTTCCTGTGTTTACTGTGGCACTGTTCTCAATAGTCAAGGTATGGAACCAACTGAGGTGTCCACCAACAAGTGAACAGATTTTTAAAAAAGCATTGTGTGTGCACTGTGGAATACTATTCAACCAAAAATATGACCCAGCCATGAAATTCTGTCATTTGTGGCAAAATGGATGGAACTAGAAGACATCATGTTAAGTGAAATAAGCCAGGCACAGGAAGACAAATACTGCATGTTCTCATTCATAGGAAACTAAAAAAGTAGATTTCATAGAAGTAGTTGAATAGAATAACTGTCACTAGAAGTTGGAAAGGGTAGTGAGGAGGGAGAGAGAGGAAGCTTGGATAAGAGATGCCAAAAAACAGCTACATAGGAGGGGAAAGTTATAATGTTCCACAGCACAATTTAGAAAGTAGTTTACAAAAAAATCATATATATATATATATATATATATATATATATATATATATATATATAGAGAGAGAGAGAGAGAGAGAGAGAGAGACTAGAAGAGAGAACTTTGAAACTACCCCACACAATACAATGACAAATGTTTAAGGAGAAGAAATGCTAAGTACCCTGATTTTATCATTATACATTGTATATATATGTATCAAATTATCACATGGTACTCATAAATATGCACAATTATTATGTGTCAATTGTTTTAAAATCAAAAGAAGGACAGGGAGAAGAAGAGGAGAATGGGGAGATGCAGGAGGGAGAGGAAGAGGTGGAGGAGGAAGGAGAGAAGGAGGAAGAAGAGAGAAGGAGGTGGAGAAGAAGAGAAGGCAGAGGAGACGGAGAAGGAGAAGAGAAGGAGGTGGAGGAGGAGAGAAGCAAGAAGACGAGGAGGAGGGAGAAGAAGAGGAGGATATGGAAGAGAAGCTGCAGCAGGAGGAGAGGTGAAAGAAGAGGAGGAGGACATGTAGGAAGGGAAGGAGGAGGAGGAAGGGAGACTCTGGCTGACAGGCTCTTGCTCTCTTGCCATGGGTGCCTTCCACCATGTTATGAGGCAGAAAGGCCCACCAACAGCAGCCCGTTAATCCCTAGGTTCCAGAAGTATTAGCTGAATAGATTTGTATTTTATGTAAATTTTTTTTTTTAGAAAAGATGAAGTTGGATGCTGAACACCATCCCACAACTGGACGTGACCCCAACAGCAGGTTCCCTGTTGGTTCTCTGCCTGTTCCCACCACCTTGCTCCCTCCTGCCCTTGCCCTTGCCCTGTACCATCAGTGCCAGTTTCTCTGGTTCCTCCCCATAGCTGTTACATCTCACCCAGAGTTTCTTTTGTATTCCTAAAATTCACTCTGTGTGGGGCATGGCCTTGGGGAGGCCATGTCTGAGGCCTTGACTCTCTGTCTTTCTCAGGGAATCGACATTACTGATACTTAAGAGTCACACCTTTTTATGGCCAAGTTTTGTGT
Source organism: Marmota flaviventris (assembly GCF_047511675.1). Taxonomy (NCBI): domain Eukaryota; kingdom Metazoa; phylum Chordata; class Mammalia; order Rodentia; family Sciuridae; genus Marmota; species Marmota flaviventris. Next base: position 159,754,447 of record NC_092500.1, read on the forward strand.
GTAGTATGACACTATTTCTGAGTCATGGTACATTTTAACCCTACTTAACACCGCCTCAAAAAGATTTTAGTTTGCCTTCCATTTTGACTTTCTCTTACATTCCACAGGAAACCTCTTTTGTAGACTGACAAGATTATCAGGAAAAGTACTTTAAAGAATATCTTAATAGCAGATCTACTGTCTTCTAATTAAATTTGTAGAGCTGCCAACCTCCTTTATTAGACAACCTGTAACTGCTGCTCAAGTCTTGTGAGACTAGTCCAGGGCACTTTCTACTCCCCCATACTGCCTGATCTCCCAGGTTAATTCTTTCCTAGATTCATTTACTGGTTGTAGTTTCACATACTTGTCAATAGTGAGGAAAGCAACCTAACTCTGCTAAGTTTCTGTTTCACTCAGGAAACCTGATTTTATATATACCCGGGGAAAACCCAGAGTTAGGGCCTGGACTCTGGGGGTCAGGACTGTGGTTGGGTAGTATTACGGTTTGGATCTGGGATGTTCACCAAAAACTCACATGTTGAAAATATGATCCCCAGTGCACCAAGGTTCAGGGGTGGGGCTTTAGGCAATGATTGGATCATGAGGCCTCTGACCTCATTAGTGGATTAATCCATCAAATTGATAGCTGGATGGAGTATTGAGAGGTGGGATCTAGTGGGAGAAAATAGTCACTGGGAGTGTGCCCTAGAAGGTTTTATCTTCTCCCTCAGCCCCTTCTTCTCTCTCTGTTTCCCAGCTGCCATGAGCTACCCAACTTTTCTCTTCCATACCCTTCTGCCATGATGTTCTGCCTCATCTCAGGTCTGGGGCAATGGAGCCAGCCAGCCATGGACTGAATCCTCTGAAACCATGAGCCAAAATAAATTGTCCTCCTCTAAGTTGTTCTTAGGTACTTTGGTCACCGTGACGAAAAGCTAACTGACACAGGGAGTTGTAAGGGTTGCGTGGAAGGCTTGGGGGCAGTTCTCTAGAAAGCAAGCTGCTTTGAGAGAGTCTGGGGCAGAAGATCCTCTTTTTAAAAGGGCCCTTCCAAAGGGCGGGCCTATGGGAAGAAAAAAATAATAAGAGAGCTTATGCTGGTTTTCTTCAGACTCTTTCCAAGGCTAAAGTCAGCCATGACAGAGAGAGTCCAGAGAGGCAGAGGCAGTGTGTGAAGGAGGGAAGTCAGATCAAACAGGAGGAAAAGAGGAAAGGGAAGACGTAGAAGCTTGTGACAGATAAAATACCCTGAGGGACAGGTGGCTAGGGAAGTGGTGGAAATGCAAACAAAATGGTCACATATCTTATTTTGAAAAAAAATCTCTTAAATATAATATGTGGTAACTTGTCTATGGTTTGAGTGTGTCCTTCCACATGCTGGAAGCTTAGTCCCTAATATGGCAATGTTGAGGTAGTATGGAACCTTTAAGAGATGGCACCTAATACTAGATGATTAGTGCACTGGCCACATGCCCTCAGGAGGATTTAACACGTTCTTCTGGGAGCCTCCTTAGTTCCTGCCATATGGTTTGTTATAAGAGAGCAATTGTGACCCCACCCCACTCCCCGGCTTCCTATCTTGCCTTGGGATCCCTCTCACAAGCGCTCCTGCCAGGATGCCATTCACCATGCAGTCTTCACCAAAGCCCAGCTGATGCTAGTACCATGATCTTGAACCTCTAAACTGGGAGCTAAATGGTCCTCTTTTTAAAAAAAAAAAAAAGTAACTAGTCTCAGGAATTTTGTGATAGCCATGAAAACAGACTAATACATAATACTACTAGATTTGAAAGTGATTCCTGAATGGAAAAAAAAAGACTTCTGCTTTTCCATTTTGTTGTTTTTGTTATCATTGTTTGGGTACAATCTCAAAGAATCTGGGGTGTCTACACTGGACACATTCCCCATTCATCTACGTGGGCTACATAGAGATCATATGGAAGGTCGCTCCCTGCTACCCCAGGTAAGAAGTTAAGTGTTCAGAATCTTGTGCTGTGATTATAGGGGCCATACCCTCACTTCTGCATTTGTGAATAAAAGGCAGAAGATACAACAAAACTAAGTTTGTGCAGGCTGAGCCTATAGGATCATTCACCTAGTAAAAGACTGAACCAACAATCCAGCATCTGATCCTTCCTTTCACACCTGCCCATCAGCTCAGCTTGTGGGCACCTGGATTGACAAAGAACACGTGGTGGTGTGCAGCTGGAGGTGCACACATAAAGCTGGCCCAGTCTTCCTTTAATGACACAAAATACTTCTGTGTATTCAATGCACAAGGAAGTGTATTTTAGGTTTTAAGCAATGATGCTGCACCACCCCCTGCTTTAATCCTCTCTGATGAGACCTCGAATCCCACAGCAGTAGCTCATGTAGCCAGGTAAGCCACAGCCACAAATTGATGGAGCTCTTGTTAAATACTATTTCCTCATCACCTCTTCAAATTTAAGGTTTAAAATAAACATAGGGGGAAGCTGGAGTGGAGATTCTGGAGAAAAATACGATCATAGACAAATGACTAGCGCCAGCTGATTTTCAGATAGTTCCACTGCAAAGACAAGGAATAGAAATGGGCCTGGCAGTGCCAGGCTGATCTCTCAGAAATTTCTAGAATAAGCATTAGTGTCAATGTAAGTAGAAAATACAATGTAGCCAGACAGTTCACTGGAAAAGTTGTAAATCATCTAAGCAGGATAATAAGAAGAATGCATTATTACAACATTCACACTCACGAAATTTGACAAACTCAACCACTATTCAAACAGCTATTCAAAGAAAGCCATGGTATCATTTTCTGTGTTGTGTTTTGTTTTGTGGTAATCAACTAGTGGTTTCTTAGGAATTCATTAAATATCCTGTTCATTACAGTTTTCAGCACATGAATAGTGTTTCTGCTAGATCAGTTCTAAGAGCCAGTAATGATTTAATTCTGAAAAATCATGTAGAAAGGAAATATGAGAAAAAAAAATCACATTTGTTCCAGTTCTGTAGTAATCGCAGCAGGTAAATTTTAAATGTTTCAAAAGTAAAAGGGGCAACGTTGTGGCTACTTCATCAGCACATTCTTTGCCCAGTAAATTTTCTGAAAGTGTCAGATTGTTTGCTGTTGAGAAGATTCTGATTTTTTATCTACAGTTCATGAGAAAGCATTTTTGCTCAGGTATCCACAGCTCACCTTTCACCCTGTGCCCGCTCCTCCAACAGCATTCATTCCACAAATATCCATGGGCAGATTCACATTCCATTCACTCAGAGCAAATATATCTGGGCAAAGTCCTCTGTCTTCACGCAGCATCACCTCCACACAGACACTCGGGGCATGACATTTCAGAAACAAAAACTGTTTCCATCAGCTTTTAACAATGCAGGTGGACACTAATCTCAAAAATCTTCAAGTATAAGTGCATTATGTTATTTCTCTTTTTTTCTTTTTATCATCGTGGTCTTAACACTAAATGGTTGGCCATTAAATAGCAATGAACACAAATAATTATTTTAAGTAATTTTTAACTTATTCAAGAACTACTATGGTTGATACTGAAATTATTACCAAAGAATGCCCTTTGGTATGAAGCCCAGCCAGCGTCCTCACCACATTGTCAATGCTCCCCACTGAAGGCCACGAGCAGATACAAGTCCAGTGCAAGTCCCTAGACTCATCTTGATCTAAAATAGGGATAATCAGACCCCAAATTTGTTGTAACCTAATTTTATTCCATCGCTCTTCTGATAACTAGGCTTTTTCACCTCACATGTAAGCACTGGTCGCAGTTGTGGGTCTGTAACTGGGTTTCTTCAGGTTCCTAAGTACCAAGTCCTTTAACTTATCTTGTAAACTAGCACTAATAATAAAAATAGCAACATGTCTTTGAGTAAGAGCAACATATTTTTGAATAATAATAATTACACCTCTTTCAAGTGATAATTATAGCAGTAATCGCATTCATGAGCACCTATTTCATGCCAAACAGTTTTTTATTTGTTTGGTTTTAGGTCCTGGGAATTGAACCCAGGGGTGCTTTAACACTGAGCTACTATCTCAGTTCTTTTAAATTTATTTTTATTGTTTTTTTATTTTGAGACAGGTCTCACTGAGTGTCCAGAGACAGGATCTTGACCTGTTGATCCTCCTGCCTCAGCCTTCCAAATCACTGGGATCACAGGCATGCGTCACCATGCCCAGCTCTGCTAGGCAGTTTTTTTAAGTGATTTTTAAAATTCAATTAATATGTGCCTATGGTGCCCTCCTCACCAGCCTTACATCTGCACTGCCATTGTATGATGGCCAGGAACCTTTGTCCACGAGCAAAAGCCTCCCTCTGCATGGACAGCCTCCTTGATGCTAAGGATCTCTGTCTCTTTATTTTCAAGTCTCGTCTACCTCGGCCTTCCACCTGACCTCAGCACCCCTGATACTTCACTTTGTACCTGCCACTCCACCTAGCCACAGTTTTCCCTGACTCTACCTTCAAGACCCACTGAACTTCAACAACCAGAACCTGCAGCCAGGCGGCTTCCCAGGAAATCCCTCCCCTCATTGGGAAGTTGGGGGAGAGAGTCGCGCTGGCAAGTCCTGAAACATGTCTCTCTGCAGCATTAACGTCAAAACCAAGCACAGCCACTGTGCCAAACTTCACAGTATCTACAGGGAACTCGAGCAACATAATTGGATCCACAGTGATTCCATGTGGAAAGAAGATATAAAAGAGGTGTTTATTGCATCTATTTGAGCAATGTTTTAAAATCATCTTCTTTTAGAATAGGTAGTAAGTACTTTCCTGAAACCCAAAATATAGCAATTAGCATCTGTCAAGTAGTCAACAGAATATAAAATACAGACACATCTGATCAAGAAGAATCCAGCTCTCTCTCGGCTGTGCTGAACAAGGGAGGGAAGGTAGAATTAGGATGGGCTTGAGGTCAGGCAGACATGACTTTTAATCTTGCTCTTGCTCTGCCCTTCACGGGCTGTGTGAGGTGAGGAATTTAACTCTGAACCTCCTTCTTCATCTGTGGCATAGGAATGCTGCGACACTTCTTACCTTACAGTGCTGCAATGGGGTCTCAAACTGCCTGAGTTCAAGTGCCTCATCCAGAATGTGGCACACAATATATGCACAGTAATGGGGAGGGTGACAATCATGGTGTTGATGGAGATTACAGTGACAGTGGTGACGGCCAAAACCCACAGCAGTGTGCTATTCAAATCACTGGTAGAGAACACAGGGTTAGAATTTAGTCATTTGCTGGACAAATCTTCAAAAGAAAAGAATGGAAAAGGAGAAAGGAAATGGATGAAACTATTAGAGTTAAGATACCCTAACACCTAGAAGAGGGAGAAGAAACTATAGCATCCTGCAAAAACTTACATTAAGCCTCTGTTCTGGGGCAGACTACTCAGAAAACATACCAAGTCCATTTTGTCCAAATTGGAGAGTCTTTATTTAGCCGGCCAGCCAGTGACTGCTCCCAGCAGGACCCATAACTGTCTCTGCAAGGAACAGCCTTGAGCCTGAGCATTTTAGGGTCTTTAAAGGCAAACACCACAAAAAACACATCTGGGTTGACATAGCTGCAATCAAGCAAGGGTACAGAAGCTGAATTGTGCAGTTAGGGAAACAATGCAATGGATACATTGGTATTTCCCACAGGGCTTTCCAGGTTGGCATAGCAGCAAGCAAGCAGAAGAGAAGTGGGTCAAAATGACCCTAATTGAGTACGAGTTAGAGAATGGTTACTAAAGCCTAGACAATCAATCTCTGACAGGGTACATTGCCCAAGAAAAATGGAAACCAAAGAAAACAATTTTACATTGTATAAGAATTGCCATTTTGTGTTGCCAACATGCTATGCTAAGCAACTATTGATAGGTGCAGAGGTGAGGTGTTCCCATGGGAGAAGCATTTCTTATATGACATGGAGTCTTGGGGTAAAATGGAGTCTGTTTGGTCATTGCCTATATAGCATGGCCCATAACAGCCTCATCAAGGTAATATTTCTCTTCTGAGTCATCATTACAGACCATATTTAGTACTAGAGTAAATGGCACTGATGACCCTTAGCCCAACAAAGCCTCAGACTCCCAAGCTGTTGGGATCATAGGTATGTACCACCATGCTCAGCTTGCCCTATTTTTGTTTTTTAATTTTTTCTTTTTATATATACATGACAGTAGAGTGTATTCTGACATATTATACATACATGAAGTATAACATCCCATTCCTGTGGCTGCACATGATGTGGAGATACACTGTTCACCTATTCATATATGAAGATAGGAAAGTTATGCCCAATTCATGCTACTTACTGTCTTTCCTGTTCCCATCTCCCCTCCCTTCCCTTCATTCCCTTGTCTAATCCAGTGAACTTCTATTCTCCCCCATCCCTCCATTGTGTGTTAGCATCTGCATATTGGAGAGAATATTTGGCCTTTGGATTTGGGAGATTGACTTATTTCACTTACCATGATAGTCTCCAGTTCTATCCATTTACTGGCAGACGCTATAATTTCATTCTTCTTTCTTTCTTAAAACACTGTTTCTTGCTGAATTTTACAGTGATTTAAATTAATCACATAAAACTAGAGTTATATACTACCCTATAAACTCAAGTCAAGATTGAGTTGATTTTACAGTCATCCTCTAGCAGGCAGGAAGGAAGAGAGAGAGAGAAGGGAGAAAGGATGGATGGAAGGAAGGAAGGGGAACACAAAGAAAAAGTGTAAAGAATCGGAGCACGGATAAGTACTTAAAATGGTGTTTATTTTAATAACAAAACCAGAATGTGATCTATATACAAGGTGAGATGTAAAAGTCTGGGTCTATTCTATCTTGACATTTTTGAGGCAGAAACTCCAAATGCCATCAAATCATAACCACAGAAGACAATCCTCATGAGAATTCTGCGAAAGGAAGTTGAGTAATATGTTGGAACAGATGATGGCTTTTTCAGCCTCCCACAACACCAAATCATGGAAAGCTTTCAGAGGTTGTCTGTATAAATAAAATATGAATATCCAAGTTCAGAGTTCCCTTTGTGCAAATAATGTTTATCTTTGTTTATGTGAAGAATTGGCAATCAAAATATGAGTTAAGGTTGGCCATTCCTTCCATACTGTGTCTGGTTTTCTTTGTCAATGAGAGAGAGGGAAAAAAAAAAACACCAAAGTTCAAAATGTGTTATTTCATTAAAATCAGCTACCCAGGCCCCTCCATACTTTTGTTGCCTAAAACAATTTGACTCTGCTGTTCATAACCCAGATCTGTTTAACCCTCAGATGCATATCCTCCATGTCCTGGCCCTTCAGTTACAAAACCACATCAAAAATCTCAATGCAGAGTTTCATTTATGCTAATTTCATATAAAGCAACAGTATAACATAACTTCCAACAAATGCTCTATATTAAGAGAAGTACAGTATTCAAATGAGAGAGCTGTTGGTCTTTGTTTCTTGGGGGGGAGGCCACACCTATGATACTAAAGTATTACACCTCTTAAAAAGTTTAAGAATTCAACATAAGATATCCATTTCTCCTATTCCTATGTTCAGAACCAGTTGAAAAACAAGACTAATCAGAGACCTGAACAGGCAGGTTAAACTGTCCCCTTTATTACTGGTAAATTATTGGAGAAAATGATGTGAGACATCAACTCCCTACTCTGTCCCAACACAGACCCAAGTCTACCTCAGCACCCAAGGCAAAGGCTGGAGCTGCCTCTGGGGAGCGAAAGGGGAAGTTTCCACCCCTTCAGCAGATTTGTGGCACCTGATTTGCACCCCTGTCACCATCTACCAAATAGGTAACTGAACTCTCAGCAGGAAGGAGTAAGTAAATGAGTGTTAGGACTAAAAGCCAAGAGTTTTATTCCAATGGAGCTCCTCTAACAAAAGAACATGAAACCAGGGAAAAGGAGTTTCCCTCCTATAGCTCTCAGTTGATACCTCCTTAGGTAAAACAGGAGCTCGGTAAGAGTGTGACCAGAGGAACGAAGATGGTGGGCCAGAGGGAGGCAGCATTCCGTGTCGCTCTGTGATCCAGATCTCACCTAGTCGGAATACTGCATCTCTGAGAACGTTAGAGGACCCCTATACAGCTGATTTCCACAGAAGTCACCAGCGCAGGGCTCTGGGCCTCAGCGTTGGAGCAGAACTCTGGACTCCTAGCTCCCGACACCCTAAGCCCAAGTTCCAGCAAACGTAGAACTAGGGAGCACCTTAGCAGAATCTCCTCTCAGCACCTCTACAGAACTCCCAGACGTCGCTCTGCTCCCAAACAGGTCACTCAGCTGCTACCTACCCACAGCACAACACCATCGCCTGGCTCCCCCACCTCAGCAGACACCCCACGTGGGAAGCAGACCGCCTCCATCTTGGCTCACCTCCCTCGCCATGTTTGCTGGGGGCAGCTCCCAGATCTGATCTCCAGCTGGCCAGGTACCAGGTTTCCAACTTCCCCCTCTCCTCCCCAGCATGAGTAACCTAACACACTAACTGCCCAACTCAAAACAACTCGCAGTTGGGCAGGTGTGCAGTGCGATCAGGAGCCCTGGTGTGAGAGGTCCCACAGTTGGGAACTGCTAGGGGAGAGGGAGATGGGGCTAAAGTTTGGAGCCTAACAGAGAGACCAGGAACTGGGAAATCTCCAGGCAAGAGAGTGAGATAGTACCAGCCGCTCAAGTCATATGAGCCAGCGGTCCCAAAAAGAGACCCATGAAGTGCAACCTCCCTGCAGGGACTAGCAGGTACCACTCCCCACTTCTAGGAACCCTGAACTAGGACCAGTCTTCCCACCTGCTTGCCTCCACCATCTGGAGGGCAGAGACACCAGCTTACAACAGACAACCCCACCTACTGGGTGAGAAGAGAAGCAGGAAAGATATGGATCTCTAAAACTAGCAACAACCCTGGTTTTTTCCTTCGAGTTTTTTTTTTTCTCTTCTACCCCTCTATCCTCCAGGCCTCACATCCCCAACATATGTGGAATCAAGAACTTTGCATGAAATAGGATTCTGAGGACTGAGTCATCTGAATAATATAATATAGAGGTGTTGTATGTGCCCTTTTTTTCTCTCTTTTTTCTTCTTTCATTTTTCTTTCCCCCTCCAAATTTTACTATTTTAACATCCTGTATTTTTCTGAATACATATGTGTGTTTATTTTATGTACTGTACTGTCTTCCCACGTACTTGCCTACCCTAAATTACTTCCTGTCTATTCTCTTGCTACCAACCCTCTTCATTAGATTTATCTTTCACATTCCCTAAGATATATTAACTCTATATCCTCACATCCTACCTCCTCAGCATATTGTCCTATGCCCCACCCCCAGTTCATAGTCCACTGTCAGAAACTGTAAACCCTTTTATAAAACTACTGATTATATTATAGACAATAATTGAATTCAACATTTATGTACATTGAGACTAAACTGTAAACGTCTTAATAACAACAAATTGTTCTTAGGTGGTATATTGTTGACATTGGGATCTGATAACATTCTCCTTCCCCAAAAAGGAGAGGTCTTGGAACCCTACAAGAGCACTACAAACCTATAGGGTAAAAACAATAACACCCCAGACCCACAGAGCTGGAAAGGAAGACACACAAGCAACATGAAAAAACAAGGGAAGAAAGTGCCCCAAACAAATCAAGACATCACATTATTAGAATCATAGGAAGCCACAGCAGAAGAAATAACAGAGAAGGAGTTCAGGATGTACATGGTTAAAATGTTCTATGAACTCAAGGAAGATAGAGCAAATACAGGCAGTGAAAGTTCACTTCAACAAGGAGCTACATAAACAAATACAGGAAGTAAGAGATCACCTCAACAGAGAGATACAGAGGTTCTTTAAAAAAAAAAAAAAAAAGAAAGAAATCCTTGAAATGAAAGAAACAATAAACCAGATTAAAAGCTCAAATGAAAGCATCACCAAAAGAGTAGACCACTTAAAAGATAGGACATCAGACAATGAAGACAATATATATAATCTTGAAAAGAATGTAGACCACACAGTGATAATGGTAAGAAACCACAAACAGAACATTCAAGAAATATGGGATAGGATAAAAAGACCAAATTTAACAGTTATTGGGATAGAGGAAGGCATAGAGGTCCAAACCAAAACAATGAACAATCTATTTAATGAAATAATGTCAGAAAACTTTCCAAACATGAAAAATGAATTGGAAATCCAAATTCAGGAAGACTACAGGATGCCAAATGTACAAAATCACAACAGATCACAACAATCCATTATAATGAGAATGCCCAACATACAGAATAAGGATAGAATTTAAAAGCCACAAGAGAAAGGAATCAGATTACATATAGGGGAAAACCAATTAGGATAATAGCAGATTTTCCAACCCAGACCCTGAAAGCTAGAAGATCCTGGAACAACATATATCAAGCTCTGAAAGAAAATGGATGCCAACCAAGAATATTATATCCAGCAAAATTAAGCTTTAGATTTGATGATGAAATAAAAACCATCCATGATAAACAAAAGTTAAAAGGATTTATAGCTAGAAAACCGGCACTACAAAACATCCTTGGAAAAATATTCCATGAAGAGGAAACAAAAGACAACAATAAAAATCAGCAGAGGGAGGTAGTACCCTAAAGGAAAAACTAATCAAAGAAGAAAATCAAGTCAAGTTAAATAACAAAAATAAACAAATATGGCTGGGAATACAAACCATGTCTCAATAGTAACCCTGAACGTTAATAGCTTAAACTCACCAATCAAAAGACATAGGCTAGCAGATTGGATTTTAAAAAAGACCCAACAATATGTTGTCTCCAGGAGACTCATGTGATAGGTAAAGGCATACACAGACTGAAGGTGAAAGGTTGGAACTAATCATACCACTCACACGGACTGTGGAAGCAAGCAGGGGTTTCCATCCTCATATCAAATAAAGTAGACTTCAAGCCAAAGTTAATCAAAAGGAATAAAGATGGACATTACATACTGCTCAAGGGAACCATATGCCAACAAAACATAACAATCATAAATATGTATGCCCCAAACAATGGAGCAGCTATGTTCATCAAACAAATCCTTCTCAAGTTCAAGAGTCAAATTGGCCACAACACAATAATCTTGCATGACTTTAACACAACTCGCTGACCACTGGGATAGATCTTTCAAACAAAAGTTGAATAAAGAAACTATAGATCTCAGTAATACAATTAATAACTTTGACTTAACTGACATATATAGAATATTTCAACCTGCATCAAGCAGATACACTTTCTTTTCATCAGCACATGGATCCTTCTCTAAAATAGACCATATAATATGCCACAAAGCAACTCTTAGCAAATACAAAAAAGTAGAGCTACTACCGTGCATTTTATCAGATCATATGGAATGAAATTGGAAATTAATGACAAAATAAAAATTAAAAATTACTCCAACACCTAGAGACTAAACAATATGCTACTGAATGAACAATGAGTTGCAGAAGACATCAAGGAGGAGATTAAAAAATTCCTAGAGGTAAATGAGAACATAGACACAACATATGGAAATCTCTGGAACCCTATGAAATAAGTACTATGGAAAAGTTCATTGCATGGAGTTCATTCCTTAAAAGAAGAAAAAGGGCTGGGGATGTGGCTCAAGCAGTAGCATGCTGGCCTGGCATGCATGGGCCACTGGGTTCAATCCTCAGCACCACATAAAAATAAAATAAAGATGTTGTGTCCACCGAAAACTAAAAAATAAATATTAAAAAAATTATCTCTCTCTCTCTCTTTAAAAAAAAAGAAGAAAAAGTCAACAAATAACCAAGCTAACATTACATTTCAAAGCCCTAGAAAAAAAGAACCAATCAAAAGCAGTAGAAGACAAGAAATAATCAAAATTAGAAATAAAATTGAAACAAAAGAAACAATTGACAAAACAAAAAGTTGGTTCTTTGAAAAAATAAATAAAATTGACAGACCCTTAACAATGCTAATGAAGAGAAGGATAGAGAAAACTCAAATTACCAGCATACATGATGAAAAAGGTAATATCACAAACAACAGGCACTACAGAAATACAAGGATAGTTAGAAATTATTTTGAAAACTTATACATCAATAAAATAAAAGATATTGAAGGCATCTACAAATTTCTTAAGTCATACAATTTGCCCAGATTGAACCAGGATGATATACACATTTTAAACAGACCAATATCAAGTGATGAAATAGAAGACACCATCAGAAGTCTACCAACCAAGAAAAGCCCAGGACTGGATGGATACACAGCCAAGTTCTACAAGACCTTTAAAGAAGAATGAATACCAATACTCTTCAATTTATTTCAGGAAATAGAAAAAGAGGCATCACTTCCAAACTCATTCTATGAGGCTAATATCACCTTGATTCCAAAACCAGGCAAAGACACATCAAAGAAAGAAAACTTCAGACCAATATTTCTAATGAACATCGATGAAAAAATTCTCAATAAAATTCTGGCAAATCAAATACAAAAACATATCAAAAAGATTGTGCACCATGATCAAGTAGGATTCATCCCAGGGATGCAAGATTGGTTCAACATATGGAAATCAATAAATGTAATTCATCACATTAATAGACTCAAAGATAAGAATCATATGATCATCTCAATGGGTGCAAAAAAAGCATTTGACAAAATACAGCACCTCTTCATGTACAAAACACTAGAAAAACTAGGGATAACAGGAACATATCTCAACATCATAAAGGCTGTCTATGCTATGCCCCAAGCTAACATCATTCTAAATGGAGAAAAATTGAAGGCATTCCCTCTAAAAACTGGAACAAGACAGGGATGCCCTCTTTCACCACTTCTATTTAACATAATTCTTGAAACACTGGCCAGAGCAATTAGACAGATGAAAGAAATTAAAGGGATACACATAGGAAAAGAAGAACTCAAATTGGCACTATTTGCTGATAACATGATTCTATACCTGGAAGACCCTAAAAGTTCTACCAGAAAACTCCTAGAACTAGTAAATGAATTCAGCAAATTAGCAGGATATAAAATCAACACCTATAAATCCAAGGCATTTCTGTATATCAGTGGCAAATCCTCTAAGAAGGAAATGAAGAAAACTACCCCATTCTCAGTAGCCTCAAAAAAAAAATAAATAAAAATAAATTAAATACTTGGGAATCAACTTAACAAAAGAGGTGAAATATCTATGCAATGAAAACTACAGAACCCTAAAGAGAAATCAAAGAAGACCTTAGAAGATGGAAAGATCTACCTTGTTCTTGGACAGAATTAATATTGTCAAAATGACCATACTACCAAAAGCGCTATACAGATTTAATGCAATTCTGATCAAAATCCCAATGGTATTCCTCATAGAAATAGAAAAATCAATCATGAAATTCATCTGGAAAAATAAGAGACCCAGAATAGCTAAAGCAATCCTTAGCACGAAGAGTAAAGGAGATAGCATCACTATACCAGACCTTAAACTGTACTCAGAGCAATAGTAACAAAAACAGCATGGTATCAGCACCAAAACAGACTGTTAGACCAATGGTACAGAATAGGGAACACAGAGACTAACTCACAAAATTACAATTATCTTATATTAAACAAAGGTGCCCAAAACATGCGATGGAGAAAAGATAGCCTCTTCAACAAACGGTGCTGGGAAAACTGGAAATCCATATGCAACAAAATGAAATTAAACCCTATCTCTCACCATGCACAAAACTCAACTCAAAGTGGATCAAGGACCTAGGAATTAAACCAGAGACCCTACACCTAATAGAAGAAAAAGTAGGCCCTAATCTTCATCATGTGGGATTAGGCCCCAACTTCCTTAATAAGACTCCTATAGCACAAGAATCAATAAATGGGATGGATTCGAACTAGAAAGTTTCTTCTCAGCAAAAGAAACAATATGTGAAATGAATAGAGAGCTTACATCTTGGGAGCAAATTTTTACCCCTCACACATCAGATAGAGCTCTAATTTCTAGGGTATATAAAGAATTCAAAAAGCTAAACACCAAAGAAACAAATAACCCAATCAGACACTTCTCAGAAGAGGATATACAATCAAACAACAAATATATGAAAAAATGTTCATCAGATCTAGCAATCAGAGAAATGCAAATCAAAACTACTTTAAGATTTTATTTTCTTTTATTGCTCCAGTCAGAATAGCAGCTATTATGAAGACAAACAATATGTGTTGGCCAGGATGTAGGGGAAAAGGGACACTCATACATTGCTGGTGGGACTGCAAATTGGTGCAACCAATATGGAAAGCAGTATGGAGATATCCTCGAAATCTGGGAATGGAACCACCATTTGACTCAGCTATCCCTCTCCTCAGTCTATACCCAAAGGACTTAAAAACAGTATACTACAGGGACACAGCCACATCGATGTTTACAGCAGCACAATTCACAATAGCTAAACTGTGGAACCAACCTAGATGCCCTTCAGTAGATGAATGGATTAAAAAAATGTGGCATATATACATAATGGAATATTACTCAGCAATAAAAAAATAAAATCATGGCATTTGCAGGTAAATGGGTGGCTTGGAGAAGATAATGCTAAGTGAAGTTAGCCAATCCTAAAAAAAACAAATGTTTTATCTGATATAAGATGACTGACTTATAGTGGGGTAGGGATGGGGAGCATGGGAGGAAAAGATGAACTCTAGATAGGACAGAGGGGTGGGAGGGAAAAGGAGGGAGCAGGGTATTAGCAAGGATGGTGGAATGTGATGGACATCATTATCCAAAGTATATGCATGAAGACACAAATTGGTGTGAACATACTTTATATACAACCAGAGATATGAAAAATTGTGCTCTGTATGCGTAATAAGAAATGTAATGCATTCCACAGGCATTCATTTTTTAAAAATCATTTAAATTTTTGTTTTAAAAAAAGAGTATGACAAGCAAATGGTGAGCTTGGAACCCCAATATCATGACAAATGGTTGCAAAGGCAAGTCTATGGATCTGATACCTCCTTCTGACGGTAGAATGGGTGGGAAGTCCACTTGGCACTACGGCCTGTGGCAGAGACTCTCCACATTTCCTGCATTCTGTTCACTTAATCAAGGTCGTGCGTGTGACTAATCATTTTCAGACTCAGGCAATGAAAAGTCCACTCTCTTGTTCCCCCTCCAGTGACTGAGGGAGGGAGTGCCCCACCTTCCCAGCCCTGCAGGGTGGGGCCTTGATCAACCTGAGTCCTGAGTGAATGAGAGAGAGTTCAAGAGAGTGAAGTGTTGGCCATAGAAAATAAGAGAAGGAAGCTCTTCTAAAGAGTAGGATCAATTCTGATACCAGTAATGTTTTCCACTCCCAAAACAGAGAGCCTATAAAACCTCTGCTCAGAAAGATTTCAGAGTTGCTATAGACTGGGGAGTGTATGCACCTCTTTTTCTTCACCACTTCAAAAGGGAGTACTGTTGATTTTGTCTTGACCCTATTCTACCACCATGTGTTTGACGTGAGGAGTACATATAGCCTATTTAGTTCCTAGGTCTCGGAGGCAGGAGTGGCCACATGCAGACCTGATCTAAAAAGACTACCATGACACCATCACTCAGAGATCCAAAAATCATAATTGGATTTGACTTTAAATTGCCTCCCTTGTGGGATAAATCCTGTATTTGGGAAACAGGAGGAAAGTTGTGTTGGCAACCAGGATTGGGGACCATGGCAGTGATGTTGTGGTTCACCAAACATTATTGTTAAGCAAGACTGTGGCTAGTTCTGGCCAGTAAGCTGTGGGCAGGAATGACCCCATTCATCTATCCCTGTGACCAAGACAACGGATCATGTGAGACGGCAGAGCCGCAAGGTGGAAACATTCTATATCACCAAGCAGGACAAATTTCCTGGAAATCTACATGAACCTATAGAGTTCACAAAATATGAATTATTGTTAAGGTTATATAACACTGAGATTTGGGGGTGCTTCTAACCATAACAAATATTCTGTCGTATATAAACCACCATGAGAAAAATTTTGAAGTTCTTCAAAGCTCAGTCCAGACCCTACTTTTCTTCTCACTTAATGGGCTCCTCCTAGGACATTTTATAGGTTCCCATAGCTTTAAGATCACTTATATGTAAGTGACTATTTCCAGGCATTCCCTGGACAGTTCTAGATAATACCTACTATGATGACATAATTAAGTGTACCATTTTCATTCTCAAAAGTGCCCCAGTGTGGACGAAAAAGTTATACGGCCACCTTATCTATATGCCAATATATCCAAATCTCTATCCCCAACCCCAAATTTCTTTTTAGAGCTTCACACCTAACCGTAGCAAACCCAACCATCCACTCAGCACCTCTACACACAGAAAAAGCACCTCAAATTTAGCATTTCCTATACTGAAGCTATTTTCTTCTCACTTCCCCAATCTGTTTTTTTTCCCCCCCAAAGCACCCAGTTGCTCAAATTAGAAACACGAAATCATTTTTGACAGCTGCCTCTCCCTCATCCCCCACATCCACTTCCTCACCAAGACTTGTCCATTCTACCTCTGAAATATGTCACAAAACCACCTACTTCTCATCTCTACTATCACAACCTGGTCCAAGCCACCCCTCTTTTAGACCCCTGCAATCCCGCCAGGTCTCTACTCTTTCTTCTACTCTCTACACAGGAGCCAGAATGATCTTTGACACATAAATTAGATCATGTCCCTTCCAAGCTCACAAACCTTCAGTGATTCTAAAACAACATCCTAAACCCTCAATCCCGGTCTGTCATACCCTGCATGACTGTGTTCCTATCTACTTCTTGGACCTTATTTCCCACCTCTCACAACTCTGCCCTCCAAGCATTCTTTATCTAAAAGCCTCCGACAAGCTATGACCTTTCCTCCCCCAGTGCTTTTCTGCCTGCTGTTCCTTCCATCTGGCAGAGACACTTCAATGATCCCCCAAAGTCCACTATCCTCACCTACCCGAAAGCACTGCTAGACTACACTTCCTATGCTCCCTCGCAGTCCCCTTGGCCGGGAACCCAAGTCTAAGCAGTGTAATGCGAGCATGGGTAATGTACACCATTTCCAACCCCATGATGAAAACATCCCCCCCGCACCGTTTCTTCCACGCACTTTCCCCTTTCCCATTGGCTGCATGGAGATGGCCACCAGCGCCACACTGATGCACACAGGTGGAAGGTGGCCGATCTTCTGTCAGAATGGGTCCCAGAAGCCAGAGGTGGTGGTGCATGCCTGTAACCCCAACAACTGGGGAGGCTAAGGTAGGAGGACCACTAGCTTGAGTGCAGCCTCAAAGATTTGTCTCAAAATAAAAATAAAAGAGGCTGGGAGGCTGGATCAGTGGTAGAGCACCCCCAGGTTCAATCCCCAATTACACACACACACACACGCACACACACACACACACATACACATACACAAATAATAATAACAATAATAATTATAATGATAATAAGAGGTCGCAGACTATATGGAGAAAAGCTACCTCATCTTTGTCTTCTGCCCAGTACAGTTATCTAAACAAAAAACACACTTCAGTGTGTCTAAGCCATTATGTATTCAGGCGATTACTATGACAGCAGTTGACACTATTTTAACAAAACTTTTACCTAGAGCATTGATCGACCATACCAACACACACACACACTCACACACTCACACACACACACACACACTTTTTTTTCACATTTTTTATTGACGCTTACAGTTGTACATAATGATGGCATTGTTGTCACCTATTTGTACATGCACAAAACATAGCAATACAGTTTGGCCATTGTCGCTCCCCAGCACTTCCTCCCTCCTCCTATCCTCCCACCCATTGGTCCCTTTCCTGTACGGATCTCCCTTTGATTTTCATGAGATCCATTCTCATCTTTCTTTTCCTTTATTCCTCTCTAGATTCTGCATAGGAGAGAACACATATGACCCTTGACCTTCTGAGTTTGGCTTACTTCCCTTAACATGATGGCCTCTAGTTCATGCATATTCCCGCAAGTGACATATTTCCTTTTTCTTTATGGCTAAATAAAACTCCACTGTGTGTACATACCACATTTTCTTTATCCATTCATTTGTTGATGGACACCTAGGCTGGTTCCAGAGTTGGGCTATTTTGAATTGTGCTGCTTTAGACACTGGTATGCATGTATCACTGTAGTATGGTGACTTTAGTTCTTCAGGACAAATACCGAGAAGTGGTATAGCTGGGCCATATGGTGGTTCCATGCCTAACCTTTTGGGGAGCCTCCCTACTGATTTCCACAGTGGTTGTACTAATTTACAGTCCTACCAACAATGTAAAATTCTTCCTTTTTCTCCACGTCCTACTATTTATTATTATTTGTATTCTTCATGGCTGCCATTCTGACAGGTATGAGATGAAATCTGTGTAGTTTTGCTTTGCATTTCCCCAATTGCTAATGACATTGAACATTTTTTTCATACATTTGTTTCCCATTTGCAGTTCTTCTTTTAGAAGTGTCTATTTCATTCATTTGCCCATTAATTGGGTTTTTTGGTTCTTTGTCACACACATTTACTCTGCACTGCCCTCACCCACTCCCATTTTAGGTCTAGACTTTACATATATTGAAAAAAAAAAAAAAGTCCTAACCATCCTCATCTGGTCCAGTTTAAGTCATTCTGTCATCCTTTCTCTTCACATCCTATTCTTTCTTTTCACTTTATTCATCACAATGCATAATTACATATTAATTTGTTTATATTATTTAAAGTCTGTGTCCACAAGAAGATCCATAGAATCAGAACCTTTCATCCAACACAGCAATGCACAGCCTGCACACTGCTTGGCATATTGTAGTCAATAAATTTTTAAAATGCAGAAGATAAACAAATGAGAAGACATTCTCAAGGGAATACCACTTTTCATATGAGACCACAACTTTTGACCAAAAATCATAGTGAATTAAGATGCACACCTGGAGATGTGTTTTAGCCTTTATTCATTCACAAAGCAATTCTGAGCCAATCTACGACCAAGAGAAAACTCTAAACTCTGAAGGAGTGTTAACAGGCTGAACAATAAAACAATATTGCCCCTACAAGTACAAGCAGAAAGTCAATTTTCATTCTGTTCATAAAACCTTTTGGTAAACATACATTTTCTTTCCATCAAAAATGCATTAATAGGATCATGCTTATATAGCTAGTCAGCACAAGAGATGAATGACAATTTAAACTGAACTATTTAATTCTTGCAGTAGAGTGCTCACAACTCCAAGCTTCATCTGTTGACTTTCTCAATGGCATTCATTCTGTGGCATTGCCACCAATTACATTAAAGAAATCACCAATTTTTAAAAGCTAGAACTACCCAAAAAGTTCCAAACTGTAAATAATATCTGGAATAATGCATTTAAGCCTAAAATGGCAAGATTATTTAAATCTCTTCTATAGTCATTTGTGTAATATACGTAGGGAAATGAATGCTATATATGAGAATGAAATAGATTAGGTTCTTATATTTTTACCTAAGAGTCTATTTAAGTAATATTGATTAATATTTAGATGAGTAAAAAATAAATCAATGTTAAATATTAACTGCACAAAATCTAAAATAAAATGGCCACATTACATCCTACATTATATGACAGATTAAAAGCAGCTAGTTTGAAGACTTTTTAAAAGTTTAAAGTTTCTGACATCATTTTCCACCATTCCATCAATTCTTCCTTCTCCTCTTCTTTCCTTTCAGAAAATGACTCCAGTTCAAAATCAACCTAAAGGAGAAAAATTAGTAACATGTTGTTATCAAACTGCGTATTTTTAAAAATTGAAATAAAAATAATTAGAGCAGCTTTAGAGTTTATAAAATACACTCAATACAGCCACCTAAATTAAAGTAGACCCTTTAAAAGTTTTATTTCAACAAAATATACTTTTAGAAGATAAAAACAAAAAGCAATTAGGCCTCAATTGTGCTTTGATCTAATAGCATTAAGGACAGATATGGTTCAACAAAAATCCCCTCCCCAGCCTCTTCCACTCATAAAAAGATGTAACTATAGTGAATTTTATGCCTTTGACATTTAGGGAGCCCCTTCTGTCTGCAGTGAATTTTCTCCTGATAGGAGGGGAATACAGAACACAGTTCAGGGGGCTGGTATCACAGTCCACCAGGCCCTGTTTTCCCGAATTGTGAATGTGTTAAAGAAACTAACAGATGCACATATCTCCACACCACTCTCCCTGGGATGTGGGGGTCTTCATCAGGTCTGTAGGGAATCCACACACTCCTGAATGAAGGGCAAGTCCAAATGTGCAGCCCCCAAACCAGTCCACCTCAGGCTCCCATCCCAGGAACTAAGAGTTCCTTGATGTGGCCACTGGAACCCTGGAATATTTTGGAATGGGATTATGTACTCACTACCTCCTTGGACAACAGCATATTAGAAAAACTAAGGAGTGTCATAGTTGAACATTTTACAACCTGTTCCTGGTTTATTATTTTTTTCCAGATTTCAGTAGCCCAAATTTACTTCCTGATCTTAATACTCATACAGCCCAATATACACATAGACACAACCAAAATCAAAACACCAGTTGAAACACTTGAGATATTTTGTTTGCAAAAATAAAGCACTTTTACTCCAAACTTTGGGTGCATAAACTAAAATATAATACATTTTTCTCAAGTAAACCTTTTGATTGGAAATCCTATTGGCCACCCTACAGGATTTTGACAGTTGTTAAATTCTGCTCTAGAAATTTAGGCACTATCACCACCACCTTCTTAACAAAATTAACTAGCTCTACTTAAATAAGTTATAGTTTTTGACAGTGCTTAGCTCATAGTATATTTTATTTGTTCTTTTTAGGTATACATGATAGTAGAGTGTATTTGACATATTATACATACATGGGGTATAACTTCCCATTCTTGTGCTTGTGCATGATATGGAGTTTCACTGGTCATGTATTCATATATGAACACAGAAAAGTTATGTCCAATTCATTCTACTGTCTTTCCTATTCCCATCCCCAATCCCTTCCCTCATTCCTCTTTATCTAATCCAATGAATTTCTATTCTTTGCCACCTGCATCTCAGAGCATTAATCTCCAGGATATATAAAGAACTCAAAAACCTTGACACCAAAATAAATAAACAACCCAATCAATAAATGGGTAAAGGAACTCAACAGACTTCATCGAAGAAGAAATATGAATGGTCAACAAATATATGAAAAAAATATTTAATATCTCTATCAATTAGAGAAATGCAAATTAAAACTACACTGAGATTTCTTCTCACTCCAGTCAGAATGTCAATTATCGAGAATATAAGTAACACTAAATGTTGGCAAGGATGTGGGGAAAAAAGTTCACTCATACATTGCTGGTGGGACTGCAAATTGATGCAACCACTTTGGAAAGTAGTATGAAAATTCCTCAAAAAACTTGAAATGGAATCACCATTTGACCCAGTTATCCCACTCCTTGGCATATACCCAAAGGACTTAAAATCAGCTTCTATGGTGACACAGCCACGTCAATGTTTATAGAAGCTCAATTCACAATAGCTAAGCTATGGAACCAACCTAAATGTCCTTCAACAGATGAATAGATAAAGAAAATGTGCTATATATACACAATGGAAACTTACTCAGCCATTAAGAAAAATGATAGTATGGCATTTGCCAGTACATAGATGTTCCATGGAGACTATCATGCTAAGTGAAGGAAGCCAATCCCCAAAATCAAAGTTTGAGTGTTTTCTCTGATATGTGGATGTTAACCCATAATAATATGGTGGTAGGGAATAGAAGTTTGTAGTATGTTCTTTTTTTGTTGGGGAAGTGCCAGGCATTGAACTCAGGGGCACTCAACCACTGAGCCACATCCCCAGACCTATTTTGTATTTTATTTGGAGGCAGAGTCTCACTGAGTTGCTTAGTGCCTCACTTTTACTGAGGCTGGCTTTGAACGTGTGATTCTCCTGCCTCAGCCTCCCAATCCCCTGGAATTATAGGTGTATGCTACCACGCCCAACCATAGTATGTTCTTAATAAAGGTCAGTTAATGTCTAAAATTACCTTGCAGCTGTCATATTTTTCAAATACTTATTAAGTAAGGTACTATGCTAGGTGCTAGACATAAAAAGACAAGGGGAACAGAATTCCACTTAAATTGAAACCAAGGTTAGCAAATAGAAAATTAAATATTTTTAAGTTATTTCATTTTCTTGGGAATCTCTTCAAAATTTGAGAAATGGTAATAGAGTTTCACACCAAGTGGTGTTAAATCATCCAATTAGATCTTGGGCCAATCACTTAACTTTTTAGGCCTCAGTTTGCTCATCTGTTAAGTGGCTATAACAAGGATGGAAACTACCTCACAGGGCTATTATAAAGATTAAATATGTCGCTTAAATATGCTGGACAGTGGTGAGTGCTAAAGTCTTATTGGCTTAATAATAATTATAGTCCTTAGCTATTATTATGATCACTTACCCCAACAGCAGGGCTATAAGGAACTGCCACTTTCTTTGTTATTGCTAGATAGCCCGGAGCTGAGGCTGTAAGTTTATAGTTCCCAGGTACAAGCAGTCTCCAGTAATCACCATCCTTTGCTGTAGGAAAAACAGAACATCAAACCACCAGGCAGGTGCACAAGCAAAATGCATAATTATGCCATCCCAGGAATCTTCACTACAGCTCAGTTCAACGTCTTTGAGTCCCCATTTCTAAAGCAGATACATGGCAATGTATGGGCAATGAGATGAAATTCTATGGAAGGAGGTGTGAGGCTCTCCCTCCAGGCCTCATTTCTTAAAACTACGTTATAGACCTTAATGCTAAATTGTCTAATAAATCTTCTAAGATCGTGGATCTTCTACTCATGTCAGGAGTCACACAGATGAAAAAATACACACAGTCCTCAAAGCAGTGAGGTCAGAGCATCTGGACACCATGATTTGATTCTTTCAGGGGAAGATCAATGTTTCACAAAGTATGGCCCAAAGGTAGTCTCATCAGAATCCCACAGGCACGGTCAGAAATCTAAATTTCTATAGGAGGGAGACCAGTAGAGGAAAGTGAGGGGGCACTGAGGAATGAAATTTACCAAATTATGTTATGTGCATATATAAATATGTCACAATTAATCCCACTGTAATTATAATGTACCCATAAAAATTAATTAATAAAAATCAAAAAATAAAAATTATCTATGAAATAAACCTTTACTAAATTTTATAAAAAGTAGAACTAAGCTTGGCGTCTCCCTTCAACAGGGTTTCTCAACATTGGTGCTATGAAAATATATCCAAATTGGCTGGATAATTCTGTATTGGGGGATCTCCTGTATACCACAAAAGTTTTTTTTTTACTATTGTTTTAAAATATTAAATTTTGTTTTTTGTTTTTGGTAGTAAGGATTGAACTCAGGGGCACTTAACAACTGAACCACATCTCCAGCCATTTTATTTTTAGACAGGTTCTCTTTAAGTTTTTTAGGGTCTCACTAAGTTGCTGAGGCTGGCTTTAAACTTGCAATCCTCCTGCCTCAGCCTCCTGAGCTGCTGGGATGACAGGCATGAGCCACTGCTCCCGGCCAAAAACATTTAGATTTCTAAAGATCCAGAAGAATCTGTTAGCCTGGTGCACTTTCCAGGAACCATGTTATCAACAAGGTCTCCAGAGAATTGTTAAGGAAACCTATGATCTAGGCTCCTTTACTCCTCTGGGTTCCTTCCCAACCTATTTTGAGTTCCACGGCCCACCATTATATCACATGCCTTCACCTCACTCGCTTTTCTCCCTTGGCCATACACACCTAGCAAATCACCAGCCTTGGACAATTTCCAACTCCCTACCTCCATGTGGCTAGAAACACACACCCGTGGTGATATTTCTCCAATTTCTAGATACCAGACCTAGGTAGTCATGGTATATTTCTTCTTCACCTCCCTGGCCCATTCAGTCTCCCATTTTCCTAAATCACCACTTGGACTGTAACAGGGATCCACTTCAGGCTTTAAATATAAACCTTGCTGCTCAACCACTGGTAGTTTATTCTAAAGCTGACATTTTATTTCCTTCCTCTTTTTCCTGTTCCCATCCCTAACTTCAGGGGAAGCAAGACTAACATTCTGCCCATCCTAGGCCAAGTTATCTTTCCTTTGGCTCACTGACCACAGGAATGAAGAAATCTAGACTTGGGAGATGGTACCAGTGGATCAAAGAAATGGCCATCTCTCAAGCCTACCACTTGAACATGAATTATGAGTCCTGATAGGCACACCTGGAGTTTAGCCTTTGCAACCCCTCTTTAAAGCCCACTGTTCCCCTGGCAGTTAGAATCGCGATCTCTGAGACAGGAGTCCCCTGTCTCATTTCTCATTTGCTTGCTAACCAGTAACACCTCTTTTTCTTTTTTTTTCAAAACCTTGTCCTCTTTATTGGATCAGCAACTGAGACAAGGACTTAGCTTTTGGTATCAAGACATAGGTGCACCTCAATAACCCAGGAAACCTGACAAAAGGCACAATCTGATTCACTAGCTCTGGGGTGAGGGGCGAGATTCTGCGTTTCTACCCTCCAGAGTGATGCTGAAGCTGCTAATAGGGACCACACTTTGAGTATCAAGGTTCTAGTGGTCAATTCATACTTTCTCCTTTTCCCTAAGTCTCTAACACATCCTCATCCTCCTCACTCTTCCTTGGCACTTTACATCTTATTTCACTGTGAAAATAGATACAATCAGGAAAAAAAAATTAAGCCCTCATCCCCACATCTTCCAATCTACCTCTAGATCACTCTCCTTTCAGCTAGTGCAACATTTATCTTCTATGCTCAATGCAAAATTTCTGGAACGACTGTCACTATTCTGTGTCACTAAAAGCTCTCTTTTCTTCTCTCTTGGACCCACTTGAATCAGACTCCTACCGCTTGCTCTCCTGAAGTAGGTTTTGTCAAGATTCTCCATACTGCTAAATCTATTCGTTCACTCTCAAGAATCATCTTACTTGGCACTTTTTATTACTCCCTCCCTCCCTCCCTCCTGAAACACTTCCAACCTTCCAGGACCACACACTTTATTTCTATCTTTGACTTCATTGCTAGTTCCTTCTTATTACCCTGCCCTCAAAAAGCTGGAGATTCCTAGAACCCTCAGAAATCATTCCATTCCACCCAGTTATTCTCTCCACTTTTAGATTTTCCTCAACTTTTTAAATCATGGAATGCAGAGAAAATGGTATTTACATGGCACTCCTGGGATAACAGAAAGATCAGGTTTCCGGGAGCCAGAAGGTATCCATGCCTCAGTTCCACCCTCCCTGAGGACTAAGGGGATGAAAGAGAAGTAGCATTTTGGCACAGATGCTGGAGCGCTGGTTGAGAAGGCATGCTGGTACTTAGCGCAATGTTGATAAATATTTGTTGGATGAGTGAATAAACGGAGGTTTAGAGAACAAATGTTAAAGGTTAAAAAAAAAAAAAACTCCAAGCTATAAGTGTGAAAGTTAGAAAAGAAGTAATGATATACAGTGCTTTGGAAAATAAATCAATGATTATTTAATTATAAGGTTTGAAAATAGTATTAAAAGTTTATGGCTAGAAAAATATTGTTATTGTTTTAAAAAAAAATCCCAGTAAGTAACAGTTCAACTAAAATGAATAAGTATTTAACAGCAGGGCTGGGGATGTGGCTCAAGCGGTAGTGCGCTCGCCTGGCATGCGCGGGGCACTGGGTTCTATCCTCAGCACCACATAAAAGGAAAATAAAGACGTTGTGTCCACTGAAAACTAAAAAACAAAAATTAAAAAAAAAATCCTCTCTCTCTCTCTCTCTTTCTCTCTCCCTCTCTCTCTCTCAAAAAAAAAAAAAATTAACAGGAGTAGGTAGATCTTCTGGGGAAATACACCATATTCTCCAAACTGAGAAAATGAAGATGATGCTTTAAACCTAGAAATAACTAACATCACAGCCCAATTCTATAATATCCTGTATCATCCTGAATAACTCTAGATTTATTTTAAGGGTTAAACAAAGAAATGTGTGAGACATACAATATGTTGGCAGTTACCTTACCTTCTACTCTTTTCACTCCCTCCCGACTCACAGCTCTTTAGAAAAGCCACTCGTGGCTTTACTCCGGCTAGTTCATTTTCCTCTAAACAACTAACTGCAAACCTCAGGCAGTGGACAGCACCAACTCACAGCTCTGGGTGACAGCTGAGGACAGGGCGCCACCTGCTGCACTCAGATTTTTAAACGCAGCATAATTTCACTGTGCCTGACCTGCTCCCACAGCCCACCTAGGTCAAAGCTGGGCAGAGACTGTGTAAAGAGATCTGAGGCATCTCATTGTGTTGCTTATAGTATGAGTTATAATTATGATAATTAAAAAAACATTCTCTTGTACATAATGCTAGACCATGGCAAAGAACACCCACCAGATGTAATATCATGGTCTATTCCTTCCACGGAGATGGTTGCATTGGCAATTGGGTTACCTTGAAGGTCTCGGACAAATCCTTTAACTCCTCGGTGTATCTGTGGAGGTCAAGAACAACCAAAAATCTCATATTAGAAATGACCTAAAAAATATGTTTTATCTTAAGCGTCTTCTTATATTCCTGCCCTGCAGGGAATATGATTCAATGATAGGTCAGGAAACTCAGGAACCTTAGAAGATTCTGATGTGAGTGCCCAGGAACAATTCTCTGGAGAATTTTGAGAATCAGCTTATTCCAAAGATAGAAATGGGAAGCTCTTCTTAGCAAACTATTTACCCTAATTAGCCTGACAATTCTAGTTTCTGCAAACATTCCTTTGAGATTTCCTCTCAACCAATTACAGAATTAGATGTCCAAATTATCTGTTTTCTATGAGTTCTAAACTAGTCTTTGCTTAGATTTTAGAACCAGGTGTTCAATTACCATTATCGCCACCATTATCAAGAAAATAGGCCCAAAGCAGGACTTGTGACTGTCTACACTGATCTTCGATCCCCTGACTGCAGTATTCTGGGATGCAAGCAGCTGCATGTGCTCTCATTGTAACTCCATTCCCACTGCTTCTACACAGCCTGCATCCTAACATGATGTTATCTCAAGACTGATCACATAGATCTGTGGACAGAACAAATTTTCATTCAGAGTAGCTTTACGCAGGACTGTGTAACTTTATCCCTCTTCTTTTCAGCTTATTTCTACTATCAGACGGATTGGATGCATGTGTACCTGCCACCATAAAGATGACAAATATTATCCCCTGTCCTGATGGCATGAAATTGTGTTTTATTTTGTTTTATATTGTGTTTTTCCTCAAGAACTGAGACAACTTAAGCAAGGTGATGATCTTATTAGCACCAACTATAGTAAATCCTATTTATAACTCCAAGAAGCCTTTTCTGAATTCTCAGGACTAGGTCTGGGAATCTTCTGTGTCCTGCCATTGTAGTTAATTCTGGTAGTTAGTCTTTATTTTTCCTTATGATTAGATATTCATGTTTCTGATCCCACTAATATGAAGCCTTGAGAGGATGGTCACTAGCCCCAGTGCCGGGAATATAAAAGTAGCTCAAAACATTTTTTGTAGAAAAAAATATGTAAACAAAATGACATTATTTGATATCTAAGAAAACACACCAAATGTCCCCATCTTGCTTCCTTTAACCAAAAGTGCATTTCTTCCGTTAACTTTGCTCTTGTAGGATCCAGTTAAATACAGCTCTCCTCAAAAAAGAAGTTCTATAGGGATTCCCACCAAGGTTATTCTAGAGTTAATATGGTTAATTATTCTTAGCTTTGTGGCAAAAAAAAAAAACCACCAGTATACTAACACACAGCAGGAACCCACTAATTGAAAAGGTCCTGTGGAGCGGTTATTCTTTAATCAGGACCCATTATCGGTGGATCTATTCCACAGTAGTTCATTGGTAAGGTATTGTATGAATATATGACATGCATAGAACAATTCTTAAGCTAATTTCACTTTAAAATAAAGAAAGAAGTGGTCTTACACATGTGTGTGCAGAGCATATATAGCATATATACAATATATATACACAAGAGGTATACAATATAAATACACTATATATGTATATCATATATATATATATATATATATATATATATATATATATATATATATATATATATATTAAAAGCATTTGTTTTTGACAAATTGGTTTAACAGATTTTTCTGGACTATTTGCTGGCAAGTAAAATCACATCACTCTACTTAACTTTAGGCCTAAGTGGTCACATACAGAATAGAATTTAAAGATGGTCAAGGCATTGCAGGCAATACACTGAGCCTTTAGATCTTTCACCACCACTGCCCTGATGTCAATGCCTACCATACTACAGAGAGGAGGAATTCGGCAAGGGGTGACCAATCTAAGTAGGTGAGATATTTTATTTTGACAGGTTGTGAGATCCCCCAAATTCTACACAGATCCCTCTGGAATGATGACATAGTGACCGTGGTACAGATCTAGGATTAACTCATGAAAGGGGGTAGGGCATGGAGATTCCACAACCACACAACCTGGATTCAAATTCTAACTGAATAACTCCAGAAAAGCTGCTGAACCTCTCTGAGCCTCTGATTTCATTTTTTTTTAAATAATTTTTTATTTGTTTTAATTAGTTACACATGACAGTACAATGATCTTGACATATCATACATTTGAACCAGATGGGATATAATTTCTCATTTTTCTGAGTGTACAGGTTGCAGAATCACATTGGTCATGCAGTCACGTATATACACACCACAGCAATCATTTAATTCCCAGGTGATAATGGCGGTGATAGTGGTGGTCATATATCCTCCTTCTCGGGTTGTCGTGAGGCTAGGCACATAATTACTACATGTAAGGCATTACATGTATAACAATAATGATAAATAGTAAATGCTCAATAAATATGCATTGTTGTTATTATTATTACCTGGCCTCTAGCTGAATCTAGGGGAAGAAAAGTGAGGCACCAGGGCACTGAAGGAGACACTCTCAGGAGCTGATCTCATGTTTGTGTGACCCTGAGAGTGAATTTTTCCTTACATTGTGCACCCTAAGTGCCTCATTTCCTCACTCTTGTCCTGCCCTTCCTGGGGTGCCTCATAGGGCCACTGAGATCAGGCTGGGACATGATCTTAGGACTTCCCTCACCTGCAAGAGTTTGGCTCACTTCTCCACAATTTTCCAGTGTGGTCAGTTCTCAGTGAATAGTCATGAGCCACAAGGTCTATGACAGGTGAAAGGCAAATTTAATCTACTGACACCTGCTTTCCAATGACAGCATCTTCACCCAGGCTCAGACGGACCTCCCTGGACAGGACTCCTCCTAGAAGACTATTACACCACAGGTCTAAATACTCCTAAATATTCATTTGATGCTGGACACTCTACTTACCTGCTCAAGGTAGCTAATGAGGGAGTTTTTGTTATCCTCCCAGTAGTTCTTCAGAGACTCCTCAGGTGGGAACTTTTCACAGCTAAGCTCCACAGTGATCTCAAAACAGTTGCTGCTCAGGTAATTGAAGTCTTGCATTCCTGCAGAAGCAACAAATGACACGTCAATATATGCATGTGGTGGCTAAAACACACAGGCGATTCTGCTGAACTGAGCTAAATAAAAATGTACCATCCTGTGCCATCTGAGGGAGCTCCCTGGGAAATCACCTTCCATAGGGGATCTGAAAACATACTTGCAAGATTAATGCATTAACTCTGCTTCCATAGAAAGGAGGGAATTGTCAAGAGGCTGGCCAGTCTGAGGAGGTGAAGCGTTTTATTTTGGCAGATCATGAAATCTATTAAATTCTATATGGACCCCACTGGAATGGCTACATAAGTAATTATTTAACTTAATGCATTGCTGTTGCAAAGTGCAAAAGCAGATGTCAGCCACGGTCCATGTTGCTGTAACAGGCTTCAAAAAAGACAAGGTGAATGACTCGATCCCTACTGACCTAAAAGAAATGCATATCCTTCAAAGCCTTCAACGGAGTGTGAGATGATCTAACATACTACTCTCTCCTTATGTCCAACCAGTACCATAGTGTACACCTGAGGGACTAGGAATCCTGATAATGTACTATACATTAATTCAATAATCATTGAGTGTCCATATAAAGGTCATAAACTTTAATGATACTTCATAACTCACCAAAGATTCTGTATCCAGATAATTTTCATTGAAATTAAATCAAATTCATATTAATAGTGGATACTGTTGGTGCCCACCAGATCACTTTTATGGAGCCAGGGCACCCACCTCAAGCTGCTATAAGTGTGGGCTGTTAGGAGTTCACAAAGGCTGCTCCCCTTTCCTGGAGAATGCTTGATAGGAGCCACCTAATTTGGAAGGTTACACTCTCCCATTTCTCACCCTCACTTCTTTCTAGCAGCACACAACCAATGGCTAACTGGTATGCAGTCACCAAAGACTGTACCCTTACCAGAAAAAGATGACCCTGCCTGTGATTTATGCTCTGGACCCTTCTCCCAATGGCTTTGGCCTAGGCTACACCTCACCTGAGACATCCTTACTCAGCTCTATCCTTTCCTTTTCTCTGCTTCCCTAAGGATTTTTCTTAAAGTGTATTCCCTCAATAAACATCCAAACCACTGTCTCAGTCTCTGTTTCTAGAAAACCTCACCCAAGACATTGATTTTATTCACTATGTGGAGAACTAAAACCATCAAAGCTTCCTTTGACCTTTTGATTACTGTGGAACATAAGCATTAACTAATACTAATATTATTATCATTGCTATTGCTATGCTAATATGATCATCAGTATTTTACTAATATAGTTTATCTGATATTGTATAGACTGTATATATTTGTTCAAAAGTGACTGCACAAGGAATTGCTAAATTTTTATGAAAGCTGACGTATATTTTACTTCCCATCTGATGTATTTGATTTATTCTAAATCCTAAATCTGACATAGACCTTTGTTCACAAGTTACAAAAAAACAAAGTACTAAAACTGGTCTGGTCAAATGCAAACCGTAAATAAAAACAGTATCAACATATACCAGAAAAAAAAAAAAAAAAACAGGAAGAATATTTTTCTCAGGGCATAATGCAACAAAATTAAACATATCTAACCAATCCCTGAAGTCACTGGATGCTGCCCTAATTCTCTTTTTTGTTTCCAGGTTGGCCATAGCAAAATTTTCTTAGGCAAAGTGAAAAAAAAAAAAAAGTATCAATATCTTCACATCTCACCCTCATCCTTGGTCGAGGCCAGCAGCATCCTATAACTGTTATTCTTCTGGGTGGTTACAAAAATATGAACTCTGTAAAGTTCATGTTGGGACAAGGGAAGCTGCCTTGATGGGCAAAAAGGGATTTCCTGCACAGGGTCTTCTCTCTCTTTGCAGACTAAACCCTACCTGATCTGACAGTGTTTATTACACTAGTGAATATAAACTACATAATCCATGTCACATAGTCTCTTTAGCCCACCATTTAAAAAAAAATTAAAAGATGTATGCACCAAGATGTGCTAAAGGCCACAGGATGCCCTCTAAAATACACATTTATCTATTGTAAAAGCAAGACTCGTTTATGATAAGGATGCTACCTTATTACCTAAAGCCTGAACTTGAAAAATAGAGCAATTAACAATATTCAATTTATATTTTCCCACTGAATACTTCAGTTTGTTTTCTTTATTTAGCATCTCAATTTTTTTAAATCCACAAGAAAAAAAATTACATATTATTCATGCATAAAATTAATGGAGGAATTAGGGGTTCAGCCTACTCCTTAATGACTGAAGAAGACTGAAGAGTCTCTAGGTGGAAATCGCTCTGTAAATCTAAGGAAGTCAATATCATAATCAGAGAACAAGATGGAAACTCACCGCCAGGTACACTGTACCAAGCGCCACCGTTGGTTGTTCCATCTACAAAGCTACTGTCATCGTCATTCTTGCGACAGGGAGGTCTGTTGGAGTCAGACATGGCCGGGTTGAAAGAAGAGTAGGCCCGAGCCACGCTCTTGAAAATGGCATCATCCGGGCAGGAGCTGTACTCATGGGCACTACCTAGAAAACAAATCCAAGAGACGGAAGGATTTGACACAGATCAAAAGGCAGCACTTGTTTTCTGAAAAGTAATTTGGTGTTGAGCTATTGCTGATGTATTTTTTAGCTACATTGCTAAGGGGAAGAGGTGAAGATTTAACTACCAATTACACTTAGTTACATAATTTTCATTCCTAATACCAAAAAAAAAAAAAAATGTAAAAATCAGTTAGACTGAACATGCTACTTATGAACTGAAAGTTCACAAGAAAAAGGTGATATGGTTATAGAAGATTGGACCTGGGAGAATAGCAGGATTTCCATTGTTTAAATTTCAAATATGCACACATATCAACCTAATAGCCACTATGAACCACTCTCACACATGCTATTCAGCGTTCGTTCGATTTTAATTCTTTTTTTTTTAAAAATCCCCTATATGTGTTGTATGAGCAAATATTAGGTCTTTTGATCTCATGTATTCTTACTCCTATATTATAAATATGCTTGGCCTACTAGTTTCCCAGCTATTGACAAATCCCAAAATCTCTAAGTATATTTAACAGTGTTTTTTTAGCCAGGCCTTCTTCAAATCTCAAAGTTTCTAATATCTAAGATCCTTATCCTTGTTTACAAAGAGCTTACTCTTCAAAGGTCCCTAAGACTAGATTCAAAGCAGGAAATTTCCTGAAGCAACAAAAATTAAGCTGAAACTGTCTATTTGGTTAAAGGGTGCCTTGCGTGAAGCTTAACTAAAACTAGTTAGAAGAAAATAAAGGATCACTTCCCCTCCCTGACACCCTCCGACACGAATCCAATGAAAAAATGCAAGGGATGTTCAAAAAATGTACATGGGCCCTGATGAAGGACCAGAGACTGCTTCCATTTTTAGGCTGGTGCACAAAATTACATGACCTCTGTAATTTCTCCATTTTACCAGGAGCCGGGACTGAACTAAGTTCATTCTGTCTTCTCCCTTTCTCTTCTCTAAGTGTTCTCTTAAGGTCATGTTTCTCTTCACCTCAACTTCAAAGAAAGTTACCAAGTATGCCAACACTACGTGAAATAGGGTATGTATGTTAAACACATGTATTTCTATCAGCAAAACAAGACTACTTCAGAGTCATCTTCTAAACCTTTGTATGGTAGTAGTAAGCCTTAAACTGCTCAGAGAAGCAGGAAGGATACCTACCACTCCGAGTCTCATCGTATGGATAATTGGCGACAAGGTCTCCTCCATGGAGATTGGCGGAAAGCACAAAAGGAATGTCCATAATCCAGTGAATGACAGCCTTGGTCTCAGGGGCAAGCTGTATTCAAGATTAGAGATTAAAATGAGTATTAATCTGATGATCATTGGTTGATCATTTGACAGAAAAGGTGAAAGAAAGAGAAAAAGAAAAGAAAAAAAAACCCTCAAAATCATTCATATTGAGCCACTTTGTGGCTGTTTTCATAGAAAAACAAAAGTTCCTATAAGAGCAGCATTCCCTAGGCCTTTCTCAGACTTGTAAAAAAATAGTTCAATCACATTTAAATTTTCTTCAAAGTTCTACTTTTGTGGGATGCCAGTTTTCTCTCTTTGTAGCTTGGAAAACAGCAGGTAAATCACTCAGGGACATTATGTGATCTGTAATGGCTCCCAGGTCTTCATGATTAACAGTTAAAAATAAGACAAGGAGAAAAAAAAATGGTTGGATCACAGAACAAGATTCAACCTCTGTGATGGTTCAGACATGTGGGAGATTTTATTTCCAATTTCAACTTTTGCTTACTATTTTTCCAATTTCCTTCAACTACTTCAAATATTGTTCTCCTATTGTATTTGGTTTCTTGCAGAGCTGACTATAAAATATCAGTTTACTTCAGAATGCTCATCTTAAATTTTGAAACAAAGGCAACGGTTTCAGGAATTCATGTTGTCTTTTGAATGATTCATAGTCCCTCATAACTTGGAAGCAAAACAAAAGAGGGAAAAAAAATTTATACCAAAGAATTAATTTGCAGCCAAAAACTTGATACTTTTATGTGATGAGTTTTTAATAGCAGCAAGAAAGACTATTAAACTCTAAGTACTTCTTTGATAAAAAGAAAAGCTTTTAACGGAGATGTGATCCATACTGTTCTTTTGGACAGAAAAAATCTAACAGCAATAGCATTTGATGGCTATGAAAAGATCTTGCATTTGTCTGTCTGTGTTCTGTTTAAGAATGGCTTTCACGTGCATTATTTTATGGAGCTTCACAGCATACCCACTTCATAGAGAGGAATTTGATGGTTGGATGTGTTAAACAACATGTCCAAGTTCACATGGCTAAGGAGTCAAAATCCAGGCTATGAACTGATAAGCCCCACAATATTTTTAGCATATCAGCGTTACTGTATTAAAACTGTCCTATTTTTCACATAATTATAGGAAAGTGTGATTTAGAATAGGTGTTGTCAACAGATACCAAAATAGAGTTACATAGGAGAATCAGTTCTAATGTTCTACAATAAAGTAGGGTGACTATAGTTCCAATTTATTATATATTTCATAATTAACTAGAAGAGTTCGAAGGACAAAGAAATGACAAATGTATAAAGAAATGGAAATGCTAATTACCTAATTTGACCATTATACTTCATATGCATGTATTGAATGGCCACACTGTACCATATCTATATCTCCCATATTTACATTATATATATATATATGTATATATATATATATATATATACATATATATACATATATATATATACATATATATATATATATACACACACACACACACACACACACATACACACACTCACACACAATTATGTGTCAATCGAAAAATAGAATGGGATGTTGGTTTTATCAGTTATTTGGTTGGTGTATTTTATCCTTGCTACAAATTAATTCTCATTGTAGAAAATGTAGAGAAGACAAATAAGCCCCAAGAAGAAAATTAAAGTTACTTCATCGGTTTACCATCTAAAAATAGCCACTGCTAATACTTTCATATATGTGCTTTTGGTCCTTTTTCAATCCACTTACATAATATTTAAAATGTGATCATTTACATGCCCTTTTATTTACTGTGTTTTTTTCCTGCTCAACAAAAAATAACATACCATTTCATATGACTGAATACCTTTCTATAATGTATTAACGGCTGAGTAGTAATTATCTGATGTGTGCATCTAGCATTCATAAATAAAATCAATAACATTAATAAAATAATGTTAAATACTTTTAAAATATAAATATTAAACACTTTCTATGTGACATGTTGAATTCTCATACCCTCCCAATGAGATAGGGAGTACACTTTCCCCCTTTTATAAATGAGTAAATTGAAATACTGAGAAGTTAGGGAACAACATGACGTTACTCAACTGGTAGTGGTGGAGCCTGGCCTCAAGCCCAGTTTTAGCTGCACAACTACCACTCTAGCACTAGTAATCCCTAATTGTTGAGTATTGGGTTATTTACTATGAAAATTTTTTAAATATTATCAATACCCTCATAGTAACCCTTTGTACAGATCTACACTTTTCAGGGGGAAATCTCTTGAAATAAAATGACTTGACCAAAAGCTAAACACAATTTTTGCTTAAAAAAAAAAAAGTTTAAATAAAATTTTATTTTTAACTCACACTGTTTAAATTTTAAAATATTCCAAATTACCTCCCCATAAGTTATAGCAATGTAGTCATCAACATCATATTAAACCTTGTATTTCTAGTCACTCTTGGCAAGAGCACATTTCTGTTTTTTTTTAAAGTTTGGCACTCTAATCAATAATTATTATTAATTGTTATTAATCAATAACAAAAATTTTAATTAGCCAGAGAAAGTTTTTATGTATTAGTTGCTAATTTATATTTAGTCTTTCATGACACATTTATATATGTTTTAACTGATTTTTCTAATGAAATGTTTATCTTATTAATTTGTAATAGTTATTTAGTAAAAACCTCTACTATATATTACACATATTTTTCAAATTCGCCATGTGCCTTACAAATTTTGTAATTAAAATGCAGACCATAAAGATATTTATGTTATGAATGATAATATCAAATCTATTGACCTTTTCTTTATGGTCTCTTCCTTTGCTTTTGCATTTCATTCATAGTTACAAAACAGTAACTTTAGTGACCATCATATGCCTATTTCTACAAAGGGAATTTTAAAAGTTCTGTCCCCTTCAAAAATTACATATCTGGAGAGAGAAGAGGGGAGGGGAGGGGAGGGGAGGGGGGATAGTAGAGGATAGGAAAGGCAGCAGAATACAACAGACACTAGTATGGCAATATGTAAATCAATGGATGTGTAACTGATGTGATTCTGCAATCTGTATGTGGGGTAAAAATGGGAGCTCATAACCCACTTGAATCAAATTGTGAAATATGATATATCAAGAACTATGTAATGTTTTGAACAGCCAACAATAAAAAATTAAAAAAAAAATTACATATCTGTTTTTTGTTTTTGTTTTTGTTTTTTCCTCACATCGTCATATGTATTCTGTATAACAATGAGGGTCTCCTTCCATCTTCCATGCAATTCCCTTCTCCCTCCCTTTCCTTCCCACCTCTCTTCCCTATTTAGTGGTAATCTTTTTCTCATGCTCTTCCTCCCTACCCCATTTTGAGTCACCCCCCTTTTATCAGAGAAGACATTCAGCCTTTGTTTTGTAGGGATTGGCTAACTTCACTTAGCATAATCTGCTCTAATGCCATCCATTTCCCTGCAAATGCCATGATCTTGTTATTTTTTAGTGCTGAGTAATATTCCATTGTGTATAAATGCCACATTTTTTTTTATCCATTCATCCATTAGATTGGGTAGAGAAGTGATGGGAGAGAAAGGGAGGGGAAGGGGGGATAGGAAGGACAGGAGAATAAAATAGACATTATTATTGCTGTATGTATATATTTGACTGCATGACCAATGTGATTCTGCAACCTGTACACTCAGAAAAATGAGAAATTATACCCTATCTGATTCAAATGTATGATATGTCAAGATCATTGTACTGTCATGTGTAACTAATTAAAACAAATTTTAAAAAAAGGAAAAAAAATTACATATCTGCCAAAGTTCTCTTTTACTGGTCTCCTACACTTTATATTTAAATAATTTAAATTGAATGCATCTAGAATTTATTTTTATCTCTGCTATTTGTGAGATGGATCTGTCTCAATTCAATTAAATAATCCTTTCCACATTGATCTGAAATCTGCCCTCATTATATACTAAACTTTTATACATAATTACATCTATTTCTAAAGTTCAAGTAGTTTAAACTAGATCCACTATAACTTTTGATTAAAATAATCTAAAAATAACTTTAAAAGAAATTAAATTTAAAATTCTATAATGCACATTTTTATAATGAATTTATATTTTTAAGCTCAATACCGACCTGATATTAGTATTATATGGTATGAATCTAACATAAATTCTTCCATAATATTTTGTTCAAAAGATTTTCTTTTGCTGCTAAATTTGTTTTCAGTCCTCTTCCATATACAGCTTTCATTCTCTATTTATTCAAATCCAGTGATTGGTCTGACCAATGAATAGAAAAGGCAGAAATCACTGAGGTTTGGAGAATTATTGAGGACTTCAGGAAAGGGGTAGAACTTAGCATGTCTCAGGAAGGAAAAAAATAAGATAGGATTTGGATAGGAGGAGAAGGAAAAAAAAGAGAAGTTAAAGTCAAGAAGGAGGGAGGGTAACCTGGCCATCTTTGGGAAGTAAGCATAATATTCCCTGGGGTGAGGTGTCAGTGTTAACAGGCACTCAGGTGCAAAGTCACTCTGCAACTGACTATTTTGCTATTCATTATTAACCTGCAAGTGTTCAAAACAGTTTGCACAACATACTGCCATGTGTTTATAGATCAATATGAACATAAAAATAATTTTGAAGGACACATACCAAAATATGAATTTTGCAATAATTGTTTTTATTTTTTTTAATATTTTTTAGTTGTAGTTGGACACAATACCTTTATTTTATTTATTTTTATGTGGTGCTGAGGATCAAACCCAGGGTCTCACACATGCTAGGCGAGCGCTCTACGACTGAGCCACATCCCCAGCCCCACCATAACTTTTTTTTTTTTAACAACTGCTTTTTGAAATAAGTTCAAAGATACAGTCCTGAATACACAAAGTTGTATAAAGCTCCTTGGCTTAGTTCATTGTTAGTTCTTGTATCTTACATACACCACTGCTAATATTCATGTTACAAGTATATTCAAAAGTAAGCAAGTCAATTCCACAATTTGATAAATTAAAGATGAGTTTCTCTTTGACTCTGAATAGCCTTTTAGGCTGACTATATACTTAACTGTAATTATAGGTTTAAGTGATCTACAGAGTGGACCACAGTGGAGCATCCCTAAAAGCAAGGCCCTGATAGTCTCTAAAACTATTTGTGACCTATTTTTAAAACTTCCATTTAAAGACTGTAAGTATAGCTCAAATGTTATGCCCTATAATTAGATGGCTTTGACTCTTAAAATATGTTGAAGCTATATTTATTCTATTTTCTTCACAACTCCAGCCATTAAAGGTTCAGTGTAATCTTAATAACTTATGAAATGCATTTTAATCCATGCTGTTCTCAAGCAATCAAGGCCAAGGTTCACGTGCTAAGCCCAGATCACAGTGAGATGACCAGGCTCACAAGCTCAGGGGCAGATGAGAAATGGCAGCAGGAAGAACTGGGAGTATAGGAAACAGCTTTTATACTCAAAGGTTCAGAAGAGCAGGAGCACATGAGTCTCAAGCATGTGTCTCAAGAGAACATCACAGCATCTGACGGATATGCCACAAGGTGCAGGTTCCTTCTCACCTCCTCCCCTACAGCACACACAGCCCAGAGCTCCTGGATCAGCCATCACAGGACTCTGCATTCCTAAGCCACGATTCCCGACATACTCAACAGAATAACCCTTGAATTTTACAAACCTTTACAAGGAATCTAGATATCAGGCTGAGAAGAAGAATTAAGAAAAGGGGAATATATAGCAGCATTAATGAATTGTCTATGTCTCTTACCAGAAGGCTCTAAACACTGTCTCATTTATGATGACAAAAACAGAAAAAAGAGATGAACCGGACACAGGCAATGTGACCTCACAATTGTCAAGCAGATTTACGGGAGACTTGGAACAAAGTCAACAAATACTGTTAATGTTCCAAAGAAGGGTCTAAAAAAATAATTTTCATATTTCTCTTTGGTTTACCTTTATCTAGAAAAAAGTAGTGGCATCAAGATCTTTGAAGTAAAAGTTATGATTTAAAAAGAGTACCATGAACATCTTTTAATCATATTGCTTAAGCTAAAAATATGAAAACACCTCATATGGAGAAGGTGCAAAGATGACACAGTTTTAACAGGAAGGAGAAGGTCATGCTGTCTGGAAATAATGGCACCTACACAAAGTTGCCAATCAACCATCTTGTCGACATGAGCTCATTCGCAGTTCTTCCGTAGCAGGTGATAGGAATTATTTTCCTCATTTCTTTAACAAAGATAACATTGACAGGGTAATGCAAGCAACGGGGAGTTTGTGTGCTCATATCGGGACTCGGCTTCCAGAACAGTTTTTCATTCTTGTTCCAATTGCTCATAGTTTATCACTCAGAACTTCCCTCTTTTTCATCCAACCATGGCCTTTGGGCTCTCCCTT
This sequence comes from Marmota flaviventris, assembly GCF_047511675.1. Lineage (NCBI taxonomy): Eukaryota > Metazoa > Chordata > Mammalia > Rodentia > Sciuridae > Marmota > Marmota flaviventris. The sequence continues at coordinate 159,794,122 of NC_092500.1, forward strand.
CTCCCTGAAGATGGTTGTCAAGAGTGCATGTGAGATGCAGAAGCAGGAAAGTTTTCCTTTTCAAATATTTTGATTTGTTTGCAGGGTTGGATTGTACTTTTTTTTTCTTTCTTTTTTTTTTTTTTTTTTTTTTTTTGGTACCAGGGATTGAACCCACGAGAGCTTAACAGCTCAGATAAGAATTGGAATTCCTGCAAGCAAGGGACTGAAAGTGAGAGTCAAAGGGAAAAGCATATGTATAAACAACTACGTATGATATAAACTTGTATGTGACAATAAGCACCCTACTGGGATATATATACACATACACCATAAGGAAGGATTAATAGGATCTGTTTTGAAGAGCAGAGGAAGATCTCAGAGATGAGGAGGCATAGAAGGACAAGGAAGAGTATTCTTGACAGTTGGAATAGCCACTTATACGAAGACATAAAATTATCAGAAAATCATACATGTGAGTACAAATAGAAGATAGGACTATTGGAGCCAAATTCAGGAATAAGTCAAACAGGAGTTTCCAGGGGCCAAGAGACACTTGAATGATCCTGGAACTGGAATGAAATGAAGAAATCATACTTTCTGGTCTCTTAGTTAGGAAAGGCACTAAAAATAATTGACCCAACGGGGCTGCATGTCCTGGAACAATAGAGAAGGGACTGAGAGCTGCTACCAGCCATCTTTCACCTGTCCTCCATGACGGGCTCAGTTTCTCCACAAATAATTGAAAGCAATATTGCCTTGAAGGTGCAATAGGGGTTTAGTAAATGCGAACTTGTGTCCACCTCGCCCCCAGGTAACTAGCAGGGAATACTGAGAGAGAATGCTGAGGCAGTAATAATAGTCCTGGGTCCTGAACTCAAGTACTTTGGCTTTAACTTTTTAACTTTTGGCATTGACTTTTTCAATCCTTATAAACATCCTATGAGGCAGACAGTACTATCATCTCCATTTTCCAGATAAGAAGCTGAAGCACAGAAGAATTAAAGAACTTTACAAGTTTACACAGCAAGTATGGAGCCAGGATTTGGTCCAAGGTGGCTGTGTCTAGAATCTTCATGCCTAACCTTCACACTATGCTGCCACGTTACGTTTTCACTTTATCCTCTGGGCAGTGGTGAACTGGTACGATTTTTGAAGCAAAAGAGAAATAATGTGTGTTTGAACAGATCACTCTGGAGGAAATGAGATGATTGTTATAGTTTGAATGTGAGATGTCCCCACTAAAAGCTCATGTGTGAGACAATGCAAGAAGGTTTAGAGGAGAAATGATTGAAGGTACAAGAGCCTTAACCCCATCGATGAATGGATCCTGTGATGGCATTAACTAGTGGAAACTGAAGGTGGGTAGGGTACAGCTGGAGGAGGTGGTTACTGGGAGCATGCCATTGGGGTATATATTTTGTATCTGGTAGATGGAGTCTCTCTCTGCTGCCTGATCATCATGTGAGCCAATTCCCTCCACCATGATGTTAGACCTCACCTTGAGCCCTGAGGAATGGATTTGGCCGTCTGTGAACTGAGACCTCTTGAGCCCCCAAATAACTTTTCCTCCTCTACAATTGTTCTGATGGGGTCTGTTAGTCACAGCAGTGAGAAAGCTGACTAAAACAAAGACTGAATGGAGTTGGGAGAGGAGGGACTCAAAACAAAAATAAAAGGACACGGGGCCTGAACTACAGCCATGGAATAAGTTTTGCAGAGGAAGGGAAGATGGGAGGGAGAGGAGTCAGAGAGGTCAAATAACTGGGAAGTAGGAACCAACTGACAAAGTTGGAAATTCCATGGTTTTGGTGATCAGGATAAGTGAAACAATAGTGGTTCTAAGAGAATACTGATTTCTGGACAGTCTGAACCTCAGTCCCAGGTACCACCAGATAAAGGGACCCAGTGAGCAAGTAAAACAGAAAATCTATGCTCCTGGAAGATCTAGAATTAGAGAAATAAGTCTTGGAGACCTGGTATAACAGCTAACATTGCAGGTTCAGGAAAGGATGGAAACCTAGTGCAGCAGAGAGAGAGGTATCAGATGGGATCCTGAGGAAGGCCAGTATGAAGCCAAGGTAGAAGAAGCAGGGAAAGAAACCAAGCAGTGATTTGAAAGCAGGAGAGAAAAGAGTTTTGTAAAGCAAGAAAGGAAAGAAGAAAGTTCTGTAAGAGAAGAAAGTCCAACAACGTGGAATACTGCTGAGTTGCTAATTAGATGCACTGACAAAGGACCTCTGAGAGGGCCCTGGTGACTTCCCAAGATCTACAACTGGCTTCCTTCCTCCTGTTCCTAGCCCAAACTTCTACTCTACAACCCTCAGTCAATCCTAGGGAGCAAACCTAATATCTAGGCTCCCCTTCCTCCAGCCTTGGCTTTTGTAGTGATAGGTAACTGCCACATACCAGCATTTATTACTCCTGCGTCCTTCACTATGATAAAGATACTCAAACTTACTTTCTAGGTAGAGGACAGAAGTGGGTCATTGGGGACATGCCTTTGGGTATATATTTTGTATCTGGAGAAAGGATTGTCTCTCTGCTGTCTGATCATCATGTGCACCAAAATTCCCTCCACCATGCTCTTCCACCATGATGCTAGACCTCACCTCGAGCCCTGAAGAATGGATTTGGCCGTCTGTGAACTGAGACCTCTGACACTGTGAGCCCCCAAATAAACTCTTCCTCCTCTACAGTTGTTCTGGTTGGTTCTTTTAGTCACAGCAGTGAGAAGGCTGACCAAAACAGTGACTGAAAGGAGTTGGGAGAGGACGGACAAGAGGTCTGAACTAAAGCCAGGAAATGACCCCAAGAAAACTATACAAGTTCTCTACCTTTGTATTTTGATCCACAATTTTCTTCAGATTTTTCAACAGGTGGTTATTTGGACCACCTTCTTTCTCATTAACATAAACTATCCTATCCAGGTCTGGAAAGTTCCGGTTCAGATCTATTCCCTGGGCATTGCTTCGTCCCACAAACCAGTCCTTGAGTTCACCAGGCTAAAAAAAAAAAAAAAAAAAAAATCAGAGAAAAATCAGTCATTTACTATTATTGTCACTATTTAAGGTCTCAATTAGTGTTTCTGAAAATAATTTACTAAGATTATTTATTTCAACAATATCCTTCCACAATGTCATTCTTACTGTTTTACTGATATAAACATGAAGGTATCAGATTTAAAGGATATGTTATGGGCATCTTAAAAATATTTTCAATGAATAATATTTTAAATATCAATAATAATATTTAAGAGATATTTATAAGATTACAAAAAAGTCAATACATATTCACTAGTAATAGAAGACCTTCTCAAAGCATGCCACTCTAATTCAATTTTAATAAAATTTTCACTGCCTCTATAAATGACAAGTGGCATATGTTTAAATAATCAAAACAATAAATAAGATTAGAAGCTTAAAATGAATTAACACAAGTTTTTATATATTAATAATATGTATCCCTCTTGTACTTTTCATCAAAAAATATATGAGTTTTATTTCAAACTCTGTAAGAAAGTATTTTGAATGTTTTCACCATATGAAATGATAAATGTTTGAGGAGACAGATATATTTACTCTGATTAAACATTACACAAAATATATGTATATCAAAGCCTCACATCATAACCCATAAATATGTATAATTTGATACTTTAAGTATCAATTAAAAATGAATTCTAATTTTAAATAATAATCTTTTAAAAAGTTCTAGAGCTTTGAACAAAAATTCTAGGGTTTTGTCTATGTGGGTTTTTTTTGTGTGTGTGGAGGGTGGGGAGGGGACCAGATATTGAACTCAGGGGCACTCAACCACTGAGCCACATCCGCAGCTGTACTTTGTATATTATTTAGAGACAGTGTCTCACTAAGTTGCTTAGTGCCTCACCATTGCTGAGGTTGGCTTTGAACTTGTCATGCTCCTGCCTCAGCCTCCCCAGCTGCTAGGATTACAGGCGCTGGGTGAGGGCTTTGTGGCTGAGGAATTTCTGTTCAACTTAACCCTTTTGCTAATGGTACAACCCGAACAACTGACGAACTTCTAAGACATTCAATTTTACTTTACAATGTGAATTTTGTTGTTTTACTATTAAATTATGTCAAATCTTTGATATAAACAAAGCAATCATCTTTTTAAGCCATGTAAGCTAAGATACCTCAGATGGAGAAATAAAAATCTATATGACAGAAAATAAATAGCAAAACAATCTTTTGCTCACTTACAATTCTGAAACTGACCTCAAATTATTAAATAATTTGATTTTATGTTACTAGAATTTTTCTCTCATAACTTTAGAAATCATATCAATGTTACACTTTATAAAAATTCACTGGGTTTCTGACAATATCAAACTACAGGATTACTGGCTTCACTGTAAAAAACATTATTTAATGTGTCCCAATAAAATAAGAAAATAATTTCAAGCTGTAGACAGCAGCAGATATAATGTTCCCATCCCTTCCTAACCAAAAATGGATGTACAAACCATATTATCTTCTCTTCAAAAGTGGTTAATTTCCAGCCTAAGAGTTAAAATGTAATTTAATAAACTTATTAAAAATTAAAATATAAAATATGAATCAAAATTTATGCCATAAAATTATAATTTAAACTTTATAAATTACTTTATGTTTACAGTTGATTGTTTTTTCCTTTTGATTTTTTAAAATTTTATTCAACATTCAAAAAACTAATGATTAAACATCAGTTGAACATTGATCTGGCCGAAAGTTTTTCTTCTTGATTTCAGTAGAGGGCGCTATGACATCGGCTGATCAGATACAGCCATAGTATTTATTACACTACAGTAGATATTTTCTGAAATTTTTAAGAAGGAAATTTACCAGATCACAAATATGTATACATAAATTATTTATTTAGCAATACAAACAAAACATTATTAAAATATTAACCTATTAACTAAATTTCTTATTTGCAATCTCTGCTGAAAACACTCTCTTCCATGTATCACACTCTCCACTGAACTTTCTATAAGCTTTGTGCAAGGGTGTGATGCATGTATAAACACATATGTGCAAACATACAAAGACACATGAAGAAAGCACGCCCAGCCCAACCTGCCTGTCACTCACCTGAGATGCTGCCTTCTCGAAGCCATCCGGGTTCAGGGAAGGCATGATGTGAATTCGGGTGTTATGGATCAGGTTGACAATTGTCTCATTCCCCTTCTGGTACTCGTTACACAGGTACTGGGCTAAGAAAATGAGCAGTTCCCGTCCAACTGCCTCATTACCATGCATATTCCCAATGTATTTAAATTCCGGTTCACCTAAAAGAACAAAAACAGATAGTGTGAAGACATTTTCTGCAACACCAAAGCAAGGGCACACGGTGCCCGATATATAATTTATCTACTAATTTATTATGAATAGGCAACAATTTCTTTTCCCTCTGGAATTGTTGCCTAAGAAAATCTACCTTACACATTAGAACACGCCAAACATCCCTTCCATCTTTCCATCCTGTTCCTCTCTTCCTGCTGCCCACTTATTATGAACTGAATCGCATCCACACAAAATACACGTTTTGGGGGTCTAACACTCAACATGACTGTGTTTGGAAATAGGGCTGTGGGGGAGATACTCAAGGTCAAATAAGGTCATAGGAGTGGGTCTCCAGTTTAATAGGTCATGTGAGGACACATCAAGAAGGTAGTCTGCAAGCCAGAAGAGAGGCCTCACCAGAAACCTACTTTGCTGGCACCTTGACCTTGGACTTACAGCCTCCAGAACAGTGCAAAAAGAGACTTTTGCTGTTTAAGCCACTCAAGGTGTGGTATTTTTTTATGATAGTCCAACCAGGCTAATACATACCCCAACCCAATAACTAGGAATAATAATATACTTTATGTGCCCTTTACTGGTTAAACATTGTGCTTTGCATTTTTTCTTATTTAATCCTCACCAAACATCTAAAAGGCAAGCGCTATTACAAGCCATCTCCATTTTATAGATGGACAAACTGAAATTCTGACTGCTTAAGAGACCTGACCAATTCTGAAGTTACAATTCAAAGGCTGATCTTCTGCCTTAGTTAAATGTCTGTGTTGTTTGTTTCCAACCAGAGAATTAAAAGGATCCAGAATGCAAGGTTCCAACCTTGTAGCCAATTCTTACTGACTAGCCTTGAACAAGTACTTCAGCTCTCTCTGGCTTTGTTTCCCCATGTGAAAAATAGACAGGATAGGTTCTACCTCATACGGAAGGTTATGCTGATAGAGTTAAGTAGAGCTGAGCACAGTGATGCACACCTGTAATCCCAGCAGTTTAGGAGGCTAAAGCAGAAGGATCACAAGTACAAAGCCAACCTCAGCAACTTTGCAAGGCTCTAAGCATTCATCAAGACCCAGTCTCTAAATAAAATATTTAAAAAGGAGTGGGGATGTGGCTCAGTGGTTAAGTGCCCCTGGGTTCAATCCCTGCTACAAAATAATAATAATAATAATAATAACTAAGTAGAATCGTGAATGTAAAGGTTTAGAACCTGGAAGTAGCAACTCTTCTATGTGCTTGCTCTACTTATTTTTTAACATTAGTATAATTACATCACATTATCATTGTGAGGTGTTTGTACCTAATCTAATCTTTACAATAGCCCACTAAGTTGTGGAAGGAAGATATTTTTATTGTCATGATGGTACAAATGCAGCCCAAAGAGGATAAGCAGGGCTGAAGGGCTCAGATGGAAATATAAATCAGGCTGCCCACGGCTGCTGCCTCAGTTGCTTTTGGAGAGGCACTGTGGGACTGCAGAGAACACGATTCCCATTCATCCTGCTGTTCTGCTCTTTCGGCTTCATCTATCCCATGGGCCCACCTTCTGCCAGGAAAAGCATTCTCCCACTTATAAAATCACTAGAAAAGAAGTTGGACTTATTTTTCTCCTGGAAATGTGTTATCTAACCATTCTTTGCGTGAGATTCCTGCATGTCTGGTTTAATTGACCTCTCAACTGGGCTTTTGCTAATCTTAATCTTAGTGGAAGCAGCATCAGCGCTATTAATACCCCCCCTGTGTTTATACTTTGAAGGAGAGTCTCTAATAATAAAATTACCCTCCTCAGGTCTTGCCCAAAAAGCATGAGAAGAAGTGTTTTCTTTGTTTCTGGTTTGAAAAGTGACAATACCTTTCCCCTTTCTGTTAAATGCATGCCTTTTAAACCTTCCCTTACTGGTTGCATTCATTTGACTTGACAGAGACACAGGGAAAATTGCAACAGCCCATTATTTAAGAGAGAGAGAGAGAGGAAAAAAAAAAAAAACCAAGCAAGCAGAGGGATATTAAAAACCCACTTTGTAAAGTCGTCTGAGAGACTCACAGCAAGAGGTTCTCTGCTCCCTATCCCAACACAACTTTGAAGCACCAGGTCACTCAAAAGAGTGAGCATGGCCCACAATACATAAGTGTAGATGAGCACAATGGATTCTTTTTAATTACTTATCTCATTTTAAATTTTTAAAAATCATTTAAAGGAGAAATAGCAGCCTCACAGTTACATAGCCAAATTTGGCCCCGAGATGTTTTGATTGACAGAGTGCATTTTGCTTTTGAATGTGAATATTTGGGGGGGGGGTGAGAATGTGCCCTCCCCAGTTCTGCCCCAGGCCACACTGCTCCCTATTGCTTCTTTACTCATTTATGTATGCAGTTCCAGAATTTCCAGAAAAATTCCAAAATGATTTCTCTTCTTCTTCAACTCTGCAAGAACTTCCTCTCAGAACTAATCTCCCTCAATTTGTCTGTTCTATCTGTGAGGAGATAGTAATAATAATAATGACAATAACCATGTTTTAGGTTGACAAAAACAGCAAAGGTCATTATACTGAAGGTACTGATGTCGCAAAATAAGATTCAAGGCACATAGCACTTAGCAAAAGAAAAAGCAAGTGTATCCTTGCCTTCTTTTATCCACAGGAATAACTTAGATGGCTATATAATGTTACCAAAAGAATTCACAAAAGCTGTGAATTCTGGTGGTAACATTATATAGCCATCACAAGCCTGCTGACACGTCCATGACATGGAAAAGAGCCATAGCATTTATTCAAAGCATATACACAAATCCCAATGTGAGACACGAAAGGAGGTCAAAGAGCAAATAAGGCAGCATTCCTAAACTCAAGGAATGTCGAATCCGGGAGGAGGACACAGACAGGCACATGAACAATGTCAAGAGTGAGGCAACCATGAAGGAATGTTGGATATGTAACTATCCAGCTTCAAGGTTCTAAATTAGAATATTTCCTCCGCCTCTTTGGCTTCCTCTCAACCCTCTTCCCTCCCATAGCCAGAGTTATCTTTTTAAAACACCACTCTCACCAGGTTGTCTCTACCTAAAATCCCACCTATAACTTCCCGTTTTTGCTCATGATCCAGACCAAAATTCTCTGCAAAATCCTTAACTTCCACGTGGCCTGCCCTTGACCACCAACTCCCTACAGATGCCACCCTTCCCTCCTGTGTCTCAGCCATGCTTCCTACAGTGACAGGGCTCTTTCCTCTAACGTTATCTCCTTCTTGTGCACATGTTGTGTTCACACCCTTCTAGTTTTGGATAAATATGGCTCCTTCTTTATTCCCAGCCCTGCTCCCTTGTTAATTTTAATATCTCATTTTGAAAGTATGCATTAATCAGTGGGATTATTTGATTAACCCTCCCACCCCCAGAATGTAAAATCCGTTGGTCCTGAGGTGGTTTCAATTTTAGCTCACTAATGTAGCATCCATGCCCAGCACAGAGTCTGGAGCATAAAGACACAATAAATATTTACTCCATACATTCATGAGGGAGGGATGAATGAACAGCCTTGCTTTTAAATCCCCTCCTCACACTCCCTTGAGATGCAGGTGCAGCTGCAGCCGCCTGAGGAGATTTCTGGAACCAGGAAGGGAACAAATGAATAACTGAAGGAGACTTGAGGAGCGTCAAGGAGTCCGCAACCCGTGCAGAATACCTAGAAGCCTCCATGGCTTGCTGTTCTACCGGACAGCCCCTGGCAGGAATGGAAACTCTTCTTTGAGAATCAAGGCCGTCGTGCTGTGAACAGCTGATTTCCCATGAAGAAGATTAATCTCCATGGTCACCACAAAACCTCTCCAGGCAAGTGCCTCTCTAAGGCTATTTTTGTTGTGCAGTCTAAACAACTGATTCTGAAGAGACTTCAACTTCTGAATCTCGAATGCAGAAATAGAGGTACTTTGGATTTTGAATGACCTTCTCTGTGTCCGTTTCCCTTTGATTTTTTTTTAATGACAGCTTTTCATTATCACTTAATTTTCTTCCGCTAGGAAGGTGACGTGCACAACGGGCTGGCTCATGGATGACATATGCCTTCCTTTGTGCAGTGTTTACATAGAAAAACAAATCCCAGGTGGAACAGGTTGGGACTGCCAGGTACGTCATTGTCATCACTGGTGGATAGGCTGGTGATGCTCGGGGAGCTGTGTGCTGCTCATCTCTCTCCTAGCAACAAGACGTGAAAGGAAGCAAGAAGCACTCTTCTCAGTACGCTTGGGGACGGTTGTTTATATCCATCTTACTTTCGTCACTTACTACCAAATTCATTTTCCTTTTTAGGCAGTAATCGCAAGTTCACAGTCTTGCAGTTGAAAAATGATCCTATGAGCACAAGTTACATTGCTCACATTAGGAAGTACCATTCTCCTGTTACATCAATTTTCCCACAATTTTGCGTAGCTATCAGTATTCTAGGTATTTCACAGGCACATAATTATCAATCAATAGAATATTAAAAGAGAATCATCTCACAAAACTAATCTAACCTGGCTGGGCCAAGTTTCTACCTTTTTTCCATTGGTAACACAGAATACATAACGTACCTGACGAGATTTGCATTCTCAGCAGAACAAGGCAAGAATAATTTCTACCTTTTATAAATGAGATCCACAGTTTTAATGAAGTCAGAAATAACTATAAATCATAAACCAGAGCAGGCAAAGGATTTTAAATCTGTACTTATATTTCTTAATTTGCCCAAATTATGTAATAATATGATTTGAAATAACTTTAAAAACGTAAAAAGAAAGAAATTCCTATTTCCTCAAAAGTAAAATGTTAACATTTTGTACCCCAGAAATTCATACCTATTAGGCTTGGCTTGTGGGTGACATTTGAAGCAGAAGGCAAGGTAGCAATGTTCCCAAAGGAAATTTAAAGGTAAAAGGAATTTATACCTCAAAGTGATCTGAGAGACCCTAGAGCAGCAGTTCAGAGGACCACTCTGTTGAGGATGAAAGAAATTACCAAATAAAAAGGCAAGTAGACAAAGACATTGTCTCCCTTTCCTACAAAAAAAAAATAAATAAATAAAATAAAAATCACTTCTTTATTAGGCCCAGTGGTCTATCTCCCTATCTAATAGTTTCTCCTCCTGGAAACAGTAGGCAGACTGACCTCTGGATACAGTAATTGGTCAGATAGCTTGGAAGACCCCTTTCTAATCTTAGAGTCACTGATTCAATGACCTTGATACAGAAAGAAAACAACAGAGGGAAAATAACTAATGGAAAATGATATGAAAACTAATATGAAAGTGGATTGGAAATTGCAAAATTCTATGCAAGTGTAGCATCATCATTTAGAAAAAATAAGAAACTTATAGGCATTTTTAAGAAAACAACCACAGTAACAGAATTCTCCTTTCAACCTGAAAACAGATGAAATACAGAGATGAATCTATTCTTGCTCCAACATCAAATTTTTGCTAACATATAAGTCCACTAATTCCTTCAGAAGGTACAGTCATCCCTCTGTATCCAAGGAAGATTGGTTCCAGGACCCCATCCCATAAAATATTCCCAAATTTGAGGATGCTCATGTTCTTATATACATGGTATATAGTTTTTATATATAAAACCTAGCCACTTCCTCTCCCATACTTTAAATCATCTCTAGGTCACTTATAATACCTAGTGCAATGCAAATACTTTTTAAACTGAACTGTTTAAGGAATAATGTCAAGAAAAAATTCTGTACGTGTTCCATAGAGATGATTATATTTTTCAAATATTTTTGATCTGCAGTTGACTAAGTCTGCAAATGCCAAACCCATGCATATGGAAGACTGACCATATATATTTAATTCATTGATTATATAAGTCTTAGAACTGGCGAGAATTTCAAAATATATGTTCCCGGTATATGTCTTATACTAAACATAACAATAATATCCATGAACAAAATCCCATTTCTCAAAGCTATCAGGATAAAATGTACACATAAGCAACAATTTTGAGAAATAAACTGAACCAAAAGGATTTACAAACTGCTTTGCAAGCAAGTGGAACATCTTTGGAACAGATGGGCCTTTTAATCAATGAGCTTCCTCCCTCAGTGGTAATCTGGGGTAAAGACATTAGCTACTAATTGTTCCCACTTGTTTGACATTGTAACCCATTACATATAGCCTGCAAATCATTCTCACAGAACCCTGTAAACTTCCTAGAATTTGTCAGGAAGAAAGTCGTTAATCAACTCATGTTTTAGCACACTTTAGCAGCCTAAAATGCTGAGCATATTCTTAAATGCAAACCTCCAGGGTTCAAATAAATAATAGATGGGTGTGGTTATAAAAACAGACATCTCCTCTACTTAAGAAATGAAAAAAAAAAAGAATGAAGGGAAAGAAACCTGGAAAAGACAAAAGAACAGAAAATGGATGCAAAAGAAGTTGCAGAATTTCTTTTCATGTGATGTTCTCTCTTCTTGCTTCTTACTTCTTTGGAGTCCTTGTTTTTTTGTCTGTTTGTTATGCTTTTGAGGTTGGTGGTGGTACTGGAAATTGAACGCAGGGGAGTTTTATCACTGAGCTACATCCTCAGTGCTTTTTGTTTTTTACTTTGAGACAGGGTTTCAACAAGCTGCTTGGGTCCTCACCAAGTTGCTGAAACTGGCCTCAAATTTGCAGTTCTCCTGCCTCAGCCTCCCAAGTCACTGGGATTATAGGCATGAGCCAATGCAACTTCCTGCAGTCATATTTAAACTAAGTTAATATGACATCTTAAAAATGAAGCCTTGACTTCATCTGATTTTTTAATAGACGATCAGAATAGAATACATTACATAATTATCCTGCAGAGATATATTACAGAATCATTGTTTCAAATATTAATTATGTAACACACATAAGTACAGTTAAAGTTATCTTAAACATGCCATCTAGAATGTTTCTGATAAAATCCTAAGTGAAGAAAGAGGTCTAAACAAAAGAACAGATGATATTTTCAGCCTGACAATATAACAATGTCAGAGTTCCAATATTAACAGAAATGACTTCAATTTTTAAAAATGAAAGTATCTGATGCTTTCACAAAAGTATTCAAGAAACTTCACAAATACCCATACTCACTGGTTTGCAGGTAAGATGTTCATCAACCAACTTAAGACGCAGTACTGTTTATTTCCCTGGTGTAAACACTCTTACCCTGGCCAATTTGAAGGTATGAATGTGAAATCACTTGGTTCACAAATTTCCTAAAATTAAGATTTCATCTCACAGGCCAGTACAAGCCTACTACAACACACTGCTGCATACAGAGAACTATTTGGAATAAATAGATTCCAGTGTTTCCATAGGTTCTCAAAAAAGTGAACTGAGGTTTAAGAGATCTGAAGACATTTCGTGTGACACATATTATCAGACTAACCTCTACCCAACTGCTTTTTTTTCTTTCTTTACTAATTTTTAATTTTTTAAATTAGTTATACATGAAAGTAGAATGCATTTATGCACTTCTATATACATAGATGGGGGTATAATTTCTCATTTTTCTGATGTATATGTAGAATCACATTGGTCATACAGTCATATATATACATAAAGTAATAATGTCTTTTTCACTGTACTATCTTTCCTATCCTTCCCCATGTTCCTTCCCCTCCCCTCCCTTCATTCCCCTCTACCTAATCTAAGGTAACTCTGTTCTTCTCTGGTACGCCCCGCCCTTATTAAGAATTAGCATCCACATATTACAGAAAACATTTGGCCTCTGGTTTTTTGGGATTGACTTATTTCACTTAGCATGATATTCTCCAACTCAATCCATTTATCGGCAAGTGCCATAATCTCATTCTTCTTTAAAGCTGATTGATATTCCATTGTGTATATATACCACATTTTCTTTATCCATTCATCTATTGAAGGATACCTAGGTTGGTTCCATAGTTTAGCTATTATGAATTGAATGGCTATAAACATTGACATGACTGTGTCACTGTAGTATGCTGATTTTAAGTCCTTTGGGTGTAAATGAAGAAGTGGGGTAGTCTCACCCTGCACAAAAATCAACTCCAAGTGGATCAAAAACTGAGGCACTAGAACAGAGAGCCTGAGCCTAATAGAAGAAAAAGTAGGCCCAAATCTTCACCATGTCGGCCAAGGATCTGACTTCCTTAATAAGACTCATAAAGCTCAAGAAGTAAAATTAAAAATCAATAAATGGGACGGATTCAAATTAAAAAGCTTCTTCTCAGCAAAGGAAACAATCAATAATGTGAGGTGTGAACCTATGGATTGGGAGAAATCTTTACCACATGCAGCTCAGATAAAGCATTAATCTCTAGGATATATAAAGAACTAAAAAAAACTTAACACTAAAAAAAATAATAATAATAACCCAATCAATAAATGCGCAAAGGAATTGAACGGATACTTCACAGAAGAAGAAATACAATTGATCAACAAATATATGAAAAAAATGTTTAACATCTCTAGCAATCAGAGAAATGCAAATCAAAACTACAGTAAGATTTCATCTCACTCCAGACAGATGGCAATCATCAAGAATACAGGCAACAGTAACTGTTGGTGAAGATGTGGGGAAAAAGTTAAACTCATACATTGCTGGTGGGACTGCAAATTGGTGCAACCTACTGCTTTTAAGTTCCGTTTCATTCTGGAAGAATTAATAGAAGTTTGTTTGGTTTCAAGTTGTTGTTATTGTGAGCCAGGCGCGGTGGTGTATGCCTGTAATCCCAGCAGCTCAGGAGGCTGAGGCAGGAGGATCAGGAGTTCAAAGCCAGTCTCAGAAAAAAAAAAGGAAGGTGCTAAGCAATTCAGTGAGACCCTGTCTATAAATAAAATTTTTAAAAAACAGAGGGGCAGGGGATGTGGCTCAGTGGTCGAGTGCCTGTGAGTTCTATCTCCATAACCACCCACCCCCCAAAAATCAAGTTGTTGTTATTGTTTTGTTTTTTTGTATTGAATCATTATCAATTCAACTTAGGAGGAAGGAAAAGTAAAGAGGACTAGGGAATTATCTTGGACTGAGTTAATGAGTCTAGAAGATGATAATTCACCAGATTTTATCACCCTTTGCTCTAAAATTAGCCATAATAAGCCACTGAAGAAATTTTAACCTAATAAGGAGATTTTTCTAAAGTAACAGTAATAATATCATATATCCAAAACACCTTCTTGGTCTCCCCATTAACAAGACAATCTTCATAAAGGTAGAGGCAATAGTAATTTTTATGCCCATTCACAGAAATTCCTAACTTCAAATTCACAGAAATAAACTACTGAAGATTATTAATGCAAACACTTTATTATCGCTATGCAAGAAGAAGTTGAATGTCTTTAGATACAGAAAAACACTAGACTTGTCTAAGGATATCTCACATGAGCAGAAATAAGTTTTAATATGCAAATCAGATAAGACAGAACTTGTCCTATAGACAGAGCCTCATGATTTGAATTCTTCCTGTAGATATTAATCACCAAGAAACACCAAGAAGCATTTATTAAGTACTATAATAATTATAGGGGCTGGGGATGTGGCTCAAGCGGTAGCGCGCTCGCCTGGCATGTGTGTGGCCTGGGTTCGATCCTCAGCACCACATACAAACAAAGATGTTGTGTCCGCCGAAAACTAAAAAAATAAATAAATAAATATTAAAATTCTCTCTCTCTCTCTCTTAAAAAAATAATAATTATAGACTTCATCAGAATGCCTCTGTGAATGTATTACTGAAGAGGCTTTTGGGATCTTGTATCTTACAGCAGTATCAGTTTCTAATTATTTTTGATAATTCTCTTAAGAAGATTCTGCAGTCTTTCATGAGTATGCTTATCAAATCAAATAAGATGTAGAGAAAATTTTATCTAAGAAGTCAAACATGAAACAGTTTAATGACTGGCTCTAGACAGTGCAGAGAGAAAACACAAGTGCACTTGACTTATGGCAAGTATTATGACCCAGGTCTTCACTGATTTCTCTCATTAATATATTTTGTGTTGGTCTGTATGCCCACTTGTGGAGTTTCATTTCATAGCTTGAGAACTAGAAGTGGCAGTGTCAAGTTCCCAAAGGTTCAAAGTCCCTCAAGTTTTGTTTGTTTGTTTGTTTGTTTTTAATATTTTTAGTTGTAGATGAACCCAATACCTTTATTTTATTGATTTAGTTTTATGTGGTGCTGAGATCAAACCCAGTGCCTCACAAGCACTCCACCACTGAGCTACCACCCCAGCCCTCAAGTTTTTGACAGTTGTAATGTGGGGCCAGATTTGATTTCTTCTGCAAAATTCCAGAGACGAAACTAGAGACAGTAACTAGAAGGTTCAGAAACTGAGCATTTAGCACAGCTGAAGAACAAGCTTTCTTTCAGTTAGAGCTACTCAGAGGCAGAATGGCTGCGGTGAAGCCATTAACTCCCACACAGGCAGAAAGGTATCTAAGAAAAATGCTACAGAGGTTTCAATGATCTCTTAAATTCTATGATTCTATAAAAGCAGGCTTTATATCTTTAGTTTGACAAACTAGTGGTATTCAAGCTCCCATAAATGTCCTATACAAGTCATGCTTCTTAATAAATGTGGGTTGACAATTTTGATAGTTCTCTGGAACCAAGAGAAAGCCACAGATCATCACAGTGTAAGACATGATTGCAAAATGTAATGGAAAAACACTAGTCCATTGCCACTGATCATCCTGCTTTCTGCTGGTGAATGAACAGCTCATCCATTCAAAGGTAAATAGGCAGGAGATGAGTAAAGGTGATGTCATCAGAGCCTGTGTGGGTGGAAAACATCAAATGGTTCCAAGAGACATAGATAAATTGAAGAAGAAAAACTTCAATTTGCTAATAAGCAGATAAAGAGGAAGTACAATTAACTACCTAAAATATAATCAATGATTGTAAAAGCTTATTTGAACAATCTCTTCTCAAAAGATCCTTAGAACATTTTTTTTTTCAATTCTCTCAGGAAGAAGATAAAATAAAAGTCAAATTGATTTGTCAAAACATCTTCAGGATGTTATTTTTCCAACATGGTAATTAAAGTCTTGCAATGTTGAACATAGACCAGTTTTCATACATCAGCACTTGGCTGGCCATGAGTTCCCCATGGAAGTGCTGGGCCTACCCTGGGCCTCTCTCCAAGAGATCATTCCACATCAGGGCAGGCACGAAGCATCCTCTTTTGTTCAAAATTTGTAAAGAAAATTGTGCTGACTTACAGCACTCCAAGTGAAAAGAACTTATGGAGCTACTTACACATGCAGCTTTCGAAGCTCCATTTGCAACGATCAAGTTCAGAAGGTCCCAGAAGGAGCCCAAGGATCTGTATTCTATAAAAGGTCTACAGGTGATTGTGATGTCCTGCCGGGATTGAAAAGGAATGATTTGGGAGGGAGGCACCAGGAAAGTCTAATAACGGTTGGGTGTGTAGTGACGGCAGCAGACAAGTGGGAATTCCAACAGCTGAGGGTCACTGGGATATGGGATGAGTTGGGTGATGGTTCAAACAATTTGTGGGTCATGACCTTTTGTAAAAGTTTGACTTAAACAAAATTATGAATTCTCTCCCCCACAAACACATTTGTAAAAAAAAAAAATCACAAATTTTGATAAAGATTTTACTTATTTAGGGAACTTTATACTAGACATTTGCAAGACAGAATCAAGAAATAGACACATCACAGCCACCATAAATATCAACACACAACTAAGATATAGGTTTGTTTTCTAATCCCAGACAAATGGGAGTCTCCTTTATCCCCTTATTTCCTGCAAGTAGAACAAAGCATCAGGGAAGCACAGACTTCTGTGAGACAGACTTAGCTTCGAATTTCTGCTCTAACATTATATATCTAATCTTGAATAAGAACCCCTTTCTATTATCCTAGTTTTCTTTTCAACAAATTAATTTATTAAAACCTCTTCTGTTGAATTGTTAAGGGGATTAAATAAGATATAGATGAGACATTCTGCACCATGACCTACAACCAGTGAGTAACCAATAAATGGAAATGATAGTGCCCATGACTCACACTGTGGATAATGATATGGGCAATCTTCCCTACCAGAGACACAAAGAAATAAACTTCCACCGGGAATATGAGGAGTCCCTGGGATCTTTCAAAAAGCTAGCCACCCTAAGTGAGTTTGGAAAATTAATCCTTCCAGGAATATAGACAATAATCTTAGCCTGGTCTTGATCCACCCCATATGGCAGGCCTTCTCCCACTTGGATGTGCACATGAATGCCCTGAAGATCCTATTAAAATGTGGATTCCAATTCAGCAGATGGGGAATGGGGCCTGCAATTCTAATAAGAGCCCAAGGGAACCAGGCTGCTAATCTGTGGACCATAGTATGCTGCAGGCCTGTGGATTGCTCTTGAGTATAGAAAGGCTATTTGAAAATTCCAAAAATCAAGAGTTGGGGCAAGAGATACTGACTTTTAAACAGTGGGAAACACACAAACTTTAAAAACTCAAGTGCATTTACTTATTTTTGGCTACTCTAACCATTACCCAAAGGTACAATTTTAGAGGTCACTACATGGCCTCAAATCTAAGACTCACTGTAAGTGCTAACCTCCATAATCAAAAAGTAAGTATCTGCTAATGTATATTAAATCCAACATTAGATGCAGCATAGTGCATACTGACATAACCCCATAATGCATCAAAACTATCCACACTACAGGCAAGTGTATTGCTCTTCTCCATTTTAAATTCAATATTTAAATTTTAAATATACATTAAATAATTATGCATGGTTTTACATTTTTAATGTCTTTGTGAATAAATCATGAGTGATCATGGATCCTTATAGGAGACAGACTAACATATTTTGTTTATGGTTCTCTCAATAAAGTACTTGAAAGGCTTTTACCAATTGCAACTATTCTAATTTTACCTCCCATTCAATCTCATCCATCTTCTGCTTTTCTTTTATTTATTTCTTTGGGGACAACAGTAAGATCTTTAGAGAATTTATTTTCCCAGCAAAAGAAGAGTGAATATTAAAACTAAGGACAAAATCTCTTACAATGTCAAGTAGATAATTAAGCAGATTCATAGTTCCCCGAATAAAGACTTGAGATTTGTGATGCTATAATGTTTTTATTAGTTTGTATTAGCATTTTACCTGTCCCTTCCCTTGGAGATCCTTTAATGTTAAAGATAAATCCTATAAAGCATTCAAAACTAAAAATAATATTGAAATGCTTTGCTAAAAATTAAACCCCCTGGCTTCAATGAAGAAAAACAGTTACTAAATATTAACTAATAATCTTTGATTTCATGTTTCCCCCCAAGTAAACATTACATACTATCTTAAAACATCAACATAGAATTTTATACTGACCCTCATGATTGTTTTTGCTAATAAGTTCATGATTCTTTTAAAGCTATTTAGGAATCTTTATTTGGATAGTTTGATATCTACATAGATGTACTCAGCACACATCTCAACTTGGAAGGTAGGAAATACCGTCATTTTCTTCAGGTCTATCACCCTATTTTCAATGCTCACTTCTCCAGTTTATGGATCTCTTATCTCCACCACATCCACAAGATAAAAAGACATGCCTCATAAAGCAACAGAGACAGTCATGGACATCAACTGGAGTCACAAAAGAATTGGGTCCCTCCTAAAATATGCATGTCAGCATTCAAATGTTTCTGAGCCTCTAATTCATCTGACCCTTCTTTAAACTCATGGTGTAAATACATGCAGGTATTACTGCAACAGTGGTGCACATGGAACAATCTTGACAAAGTAAACCATCGTCTTGGATCTAGACTCTGAGGGATGGTGTCATAATAATAATGACCTGTGTGTACTTAGGCTTACCCTGGGGCAGGCGCTATCCCAAGGGCCTCTATGAGTGAATTCATTACACACACATACAATACACACACACACACACACACCTCTATGGGTGGGGAACTCTTTTCATCTACATTTTATAAATAAGGAAATAAGGGACACTTAGAGCTTTGCTTTCCCTTTACCAGAGTTTACTGAAAGTGGTCATGGGATTAGACACCCCATGGTTTGGCTGCACAGCCAAAGCACTTAACTGACTTCTTTCTTTGCCTCATTAATTAAGTTTTAAGTGCTCGCCTCTTTCCATTCTGGCTTTCCCTGACTATCCAAATTCCAGTTTACAGAAATGCAGAAATCCCCTGACTAGTGCTCTAAAGCTCATCTGCATTCCATCAAATACATCTTGCCAAATCTCAAGCCTTGCCTATAATGTTGTTTTTTTTTTTTTTTTTTTCTTAGTGTTTTATAAAATCTCATTCCATGTTAAGTACATTGAACTTTTGTTTGTCATGCAGTTTGGCAAATATTTTCTCACTCAAAGCTTTTATATTTTTTACTTTTTCCATGCATTTTTCAACATAGAAATTCATAATTTTTTTAAATTAAAACCATCTGTTTTCTTAAGTAGCATCAAGATTTTTCCTGTTCTGGTTTTTTTTTTTTTTTTTTTTTTTTTGGGGGGGGGGGGGGGACTAGGGGTTGAACCCAGGGGCATTAACCACTGAGCCACATCCTCAGCCCTATTTTGTATTTTTTTATTCAGAAATAGGGTCTCACTCAGTTGCTTAGTGCCTCGCTTTTGCTGAGGCTGGCTTTGAACTCACAATCCTCCTGCCTCAGCCTCCCGAGCTACTGAGATTACAGGTGTACGCCACTGAGCCTGGCTGTTTTTTAAGAAAAGTTAAATAAATACAATAAATTTTTTTCTCCTATTATCTTATATTTTAATTTTTACATTCACATCTTTATTCTATATTCATGCACGTGTGAAGTGGTAGCTTCACTTTGTCTTATTCCGACTGGAAGCCAATTATACCAACATTATGTTTCCTCTAAATTTAGATTCTACCTTTATCATAAATTAGATTTCCATATATACTTTAATCTATTTCTAGACCTTATTCTACTATTATACTTGCTTCTTCCTAAACTTTATACCAGCTATTTTGATAAAAGAATCTTAGCAGTACATAGAAATAGCGGATAGGACTAGTATTCCACTCTATTTTCCCTAAGATTGTCTCTAAAACTGACACAGTTATAAATTTCAAATAAACATGCAATTAATTTTTTTCATTTAAAAAATATAAGATTGGAATTTCATTAAATTAACAATAATTTTAGAAAAAAAATGCTATTTTCATGATAAGCCCTCCTGTGAATTCAATTTCCACTTATTAAAATTCTGTCAACAAAGTACATCTTCTTTCACATGGGAGTTTCACCTTTTGTGTTAAATCTATTCCTGGGTATACAATTGTGAAAGGAACATTTTCCCACTTCTATATCTAACTTGTTATTGCTACTATTTTTAAAAGCTGCTTTTTTTTTTTTTTTTTTTTTTTTTTTGGTCATGACACCTTTTCAAATCCAAGGAAAATACCAAAATCCACCATAAGAAGGTAGGAGTAGAGATTTTAAAAGCTGAAGGCCAAAATTGACATTTTTAAAAACATAAAAAAAAAATGTAGAACACCAACAAAATAGAAATAACATTAAAATAGAATAGTTCCAATCGTAATTAAGGAGAAAAAATAAAGAGGAAATTAAATGTACATGCTATTAGAGGAATGGAAATGGCATCATAGGAAGAAGTTAAAATAATTTTTTATTCTTTTTATTAAGAGAAAACAAAGTAGAGAAAGCTGCCCAGCTTCCAATAATGAGGACTGGGGTTCTCCGGTTGCTACAGCCATCCTTTATTCAGATGGCCGGGGGAAATGAACTTTGCCATGGCCCAAGGATCACTCACCAGAAGTTTCCTTCTCCAGATAAAACTGGGGAAAGGAAATGAAGATCCGAGAGAGAATACGGCTGAGGTAGCAGGAACTCGGGGAACTGGAGTTGACAAGCGTGACCAACAACAGAAGCCAGTGACTACAGTGGCAGTACCCAGCCTCCTGACCTGGCCATCAGCACCCCAGCGCTCCACCTCAGTATGGCTCTATTCTTTCCTAATTGGTTCAACCCCACATGGATTGCCAACTTACGAAGATCCAATACCTCTTCAAGGTGTTTAAAAATGCAAGCTCTAGGTCACACAGGTTGGATTTCTATTTATGTTCCATCATTTATCAGCTGTGAGACTCTGAGCAAGTTATTTATCATCTGGGCCTCAATTTCATGCTAAGGTGTAACTAATAATAATACTTCATAGGTGTTATGAGCTAAACTGTATTCTCCCAAAATTCATACTTTGAAGACAGTCTTAGTCTCATTTGGCTGCTATAACAAAATATAAGATACATAGCTTACAAAAAAACGAAATTTGTTTCTCACAGGTCTACAGGCCAACATGTCCAAGAACAAGACACTGGCAGATTCAGTGTTTTGTAAGGACTTCATTTCTGGTTCAGAGATGGTGCCGTCTAGCTGCCTCCTCACATAGAGGAATAATCAAGGCAGGTTTCTGGAGTCTCTTTTACAAGGGCACTCATTTCATTTGTGAGGACTTCACCCTCATGATCTAGTCACCTCGAAGGCCCCGCCCCCTAATACCATCACATTGGTAATTCAGTTTTCATCATATGAATTTTGGAAGAACACAAACATTCAGACCATAGTAAATCTTTAATCCTAGTACCTAAGGATGTGACTTGCATTCGGGGTAAGTTCTTTGAAAAGGTGAGTAATTTAAAAGGAAACCGATAGGATTGGCCCTAACTCAGTCCTTTTAAGAGGAACTTGAACACAAAAGAGACACCAGCAGTGTGTGTGCTCAGGGTGAGACTGTGTGAGGACACCAGGAGAAGGCAGCCTTGAAGGAGAAGGAGAGAGGTCTTGGGAGAAACCAAACCTGCCAACACCTTGACCTTGGACTACCAGCTTCCAGAACTTTAAAAAATAAATTTCTGTCATTTAAGCCACCTAATCTGTGATGTTTTATTATGGTAGCCCTAGCAAACCAATACAGTAAAGCTGTTTGGAGGATTAAATAAAATAATATGTTAGAACAACTCAAAAGAGTGGCTAGCATTTAATAAACACCCAATAAAATTAACTATTTGATATGATGTTGGATAAGGGAAGGAAGACAGAGAAGAGGTAAAGGAAAAGAAGAAAAAGGAGGAGACACTCAATGACCCATTTTGTGTTCTGGCTTCTAGACATAGAAGATATCTCTCATGTCTACTGCTTGCTCCTTCTCATAAGTTCCAGGGAACCCTAAAAAGTTACTCCAAGAGATGCCTTATGTGTTTATAGTTAGGCCCCTTGAACTGTCTTTGCTGAGCTGTTTCACATATTCATTTACTAAAGTGTTTGTTGAGTGTCTACTTTGTGCCAGGTCCCCAGGTTCCAATGAGGCTGATAAGGTCAAAGAAGACTTAGACCTTACTGTTATGAACCTTAGCATCTCCTAGATCTTGGCTCTGAGTACTGGGACAGCTATGCCACTGTGAGATTTCACCGCTCTTCCCAAAAGGAACACACAGGACATCCCATATTCCTCTGTTGACTAGCACAATCAGGATTAAAGACAGATTAAAGGTCAACTCAACTGCATTTTCCCCAGAGAATAGAAATCATTGTATACAAAGTCTGCCAGTGTCTCAGCACCATGAGTGTCCAGTAGAGCTCTCTGCAGTGGCACCAGTTTTCTGGTCTGTGCTCTCCAGTGCAGTGCCAGTTAGGCACTAGATATGTGACTGATGCAATGGAGGAACCAGATTTTTAATTATACATAACTGCAATTAATTTAAATTTAAATCGCTGTATGTGGCTACCACATTGAGTTATGGAGTTCTAACACTTTGTGCTTTTTTGTTCCAATCTGGAAACTGAAGTTAGTACCTTTGTATAAATTCCCTGTGTGTTGAGTTTATTTACATCTCATGAAGACAAGTTTGAGAGATTTCAGAAGGAAACCTGGAAAGTAGTACCGTGCACATGCTAGTTTGAGCTGCAGTTCTATTGTATAAAAACTCATTGCTTTCCTGTAGGAAGAAACTTTCCCTAATGGGGAAAAATGTTCTGCCAAACCCAAAACACTATTTAAATAACATGAATTTACAAAGTATGGAATGTATTCCTACTACCTTTTATACAAAATATGCTATTTTTTATGGAATATGGAATGGATTCCTACTCCCTTACTGGCAGAAGAGACGATCAGTCATGATAAGAAGCATTTACAAAAGTTGCTTTGAGTGTATCTGCATTCACAATCTAGAGCAGCAACAAAACATTTGGAGCAAGTGGTCACTTTGGTTTGGTCAAGATGCCCACATGTCCTCAACCATAACTCACGCCCTCTAGCTAGGGATGAAAATTAAACCCAAAATTTCCAGTGGCGTCAGAACCAAAAGAATTTTTTAAAAAAATCTGTAAAGGAAAGCCTAAATATAATGGAATAAATAATTGAGAGTAGCTGAAAACAAGATCTTAGGGAAAATACCCTCTCCAAAAATGATAATTACTGGTTCTGGGACAACTTGGAAATAGAGTGAGCCTACAGAGACCTGGCTTGACAGAACCCTGAAAAGTCAGGTCCCACTGGGTTCTGCTCCAAAGGTGAATTGCAACAGAACGTTCCAACCATGGCTTCATTCTATGCCAAAATGGATCTGAGTCACTGCGATGCCCTGTGTCACAGGAAAGCCAGTGTCTGTCAAGTGTGGCTAACCCGGCTTCCCTAGGAGTTTGGGTTCTACGTGAGCCACCCCTTCAAGTTGTTCCAATTCAGATACACAGTACTCCAAGTTTCTTTATGCTATTTGAGCCATTAAAACAATTTCATGGGCTGGGGATGTGGCTCAAACAGTAACGCGCTCACCTGGCATGCGCGGGGCGCTGGGTTCCATCCTCAGCACCACATACAAATAAAATAAAGATGCTGTGTCCACCGAAAACTGAAAAATAAATATTAAAACTCTCTCTCTCTCTCTCTCTCTCGCTCTCTCTCTCTCTCTCTCTCTCTCTTAAAAAAAATCATTATTCATCAGATTCCCTACCAAGTCAAGCCTTCTGCACAGGAGAGGGTTCTCAATTTTTTTTAAGACTGGGAAATAGTCATAAACTGGGCCATCATCCTGTGCAAAGTGGCATACGTGGTCACCCAGCAACACAGAGAAAAATGGAGGTCCAGAGTCAAAGTCAGGAGAAGTTACAGCACTCAAGTTCCCCCCACAGTTTGCTTCCCTCCAAATGCACCTTTGTGACAATTCATTTTCCATCCAGGGACATTCTGCAGTTCCTTTGATTTAACAGCATTTTATACTTTTATTATTAAGATCAGGTTGTCAGAGCTGCATTAAAAGTCAGGTTGTCAGTGTGCAGATTTATGTCACACTGACATTTGTGGATGCTGTACATGAGAACGCACTCCAGCTTCTTCGGCAAGGGAGAAGTTCCAAATCTCAGAGGAATTTTCAAGTGCTAATTAGCCAGTGCCTATCAAGGACTCAACATGCGTTGAGGAAAATCCCTCAAGGCAAATATTCCCAAACTGGAGGAATAGAGATTCTCCAGCTCATTCCTTGGAATTCTCCCTGCATTGATGCTGTTTATTAGGGGCTGTGGGACCTTAATTGGGAAGGGATGAGGAAGAGGTACTGTGAAGTGTATTAAGTCTTCAAGCACATAAATTATAGAAGCTTACTCATCCATTCCCATGGTGATTGTATGAATCATAAAATCACTTTCCAAACTCTGCACATCAGATCCCTGGTCCAGAAACCATAGCTTGGAAGGGGTTAGGCAGTCACAGGAGAGATTCTGCAAAACACGCTTGATTGTTTCTCTCTGTAAATGACATCTTGGTAGCACTTCCATTTTGCCAGTGTCTGCACTATAAGAAGGATTCAGCTCAAACTGATCCAACTTCTAGATTACAGACAGAGTTAGTTTTTGAGATGCTAAAGTTTAACTGCAAAACCACCATTATTCCTGTCTCCCTGATAATGAGTCATTTCTGGCTTCACAGCCTGGGAGACACATTGAAACCTTGGAAAGGATACACAGAGAGTAAAACAGAAAAACAAACACACCTGTCCACAACCGCTTTTAGCAGGAAAAACCAAAGAAGGCAAGAAAGGCTGATGTGGAAGTCTTCCATGACACTATACAAAACAGAATGATTGTATTACACAAATGAGCTAAGGTATTAGATCTGAAGGCACTCCCGCCTCATTGATCTTATTAGTCTTTGCGCTTAGATATTAAAACCCAAACATTTCTAGAAAGCAGAGAAATAAACTCCACAAATAAGCGAATTGTGTTTTGTTCGTTCACTGGGTGTATGAGCTGATCTTGGGAGCATTTTGACCCTTTCAATATTCTACTGGTCCCTGTCACATCAATGTTCTTTTATCTAAAACAATGGCATTTTCTCAGTTTTGCTGTAAGCTACTCCCCTTTTCTGATCAGATTAGACTGCCCCAATCTTTTCAGATAGAGACATTTTACAGCAGCAACTGTGCATATGTATTCTCTCATTAGGTGCTGTATCTCCTTTTATTATTAGTTTCTCTGAATTTTTTATGAGTTAGAAATGCAGCTAAGCCTCCTGTCACTCTGAGATATGAGATGTTTGAAAATGAAGTAAATCTTTAGAGTGATATGAGTCACATCCAAAAAACTGCTTCATTGGGCTTCTGCTGCAACATATTGTTCCTTTTATAAATTGGCAATCGAGAACACAGATGGCTCTCCCATGAATAATTTATTTCTAACAATTTAACTAGGAAATGAATTTCTGTTGACTTATATATATCAGAATGATAAACAACAAAGACATGGTCTGATATTCTTCCCTCAGTTAATTCTGCTTTTTTTTTTTCACATTTTCTTCTACCTTATCTATTTCCCTATCCCATGATCTTTCTGTTGTCTTACCAAATGTTAAAGTTGGCTCAACCCCAGGCCACCGTTTGGGAATTACCCGATAACTGGTATTTATTTATGTTGTTATTATTTTTGTTTTGTTGCTGTTGTGGTTGGGGCTTTTTCAAACATGAAATGAAACAAAACTCATCTTCAATGAATTTGGCATAGAAGGTGTTTCTATTTCTTTTCTAGGTCAGAATTGTAAAAGCCAGCTTCTCTGAGGGTTTAAGCCTCTTTTTGACTGCAAATCAGACACCTCTGAAAACAACACTCTTAAAACACCAGGATGCATATTAATCAGGAGCCCTTGCATCGAATCTGCATTAAAGAGACCAGTCCTTGAATTAGATTTTAAGAGCTGAGGATCTCTGCTTTGGCCACTGGTGCTCATCCTTTGAGCAAGTACTTTTTGAAAATCCATTACAAACTCTACCCTCCGTAAGTTCCAAGAAATCTGAAATTCATCCCATATATTGCCCAGTCACAGCTCCTAGCATTAACCTTTGCAATCCTTAACACGGTTTGCCTTGAAGCCAGGATAGACCTTTCTTCTGCACTAGAACAATTTTATTTTTTAGAAAAACTTTTTTTTTAATGACTTTGGGGACTTGTAACACCCATGATGTTTGAAATTGCACATTCTGTCTCCTCTACAAGCCTATAGGCTGCATGACACCACGAGTTGAGATTGCTGTCTTTATATTGGGAACTCAGCACAGTGACAATCATCTAGAAGATGCTCAGTAATCAGAGCTGAAGAAATGAACCAAGAGAGGGGGCTAAATGTGACCAGCATAACTGTGCCTCAAAGAAAGAAGGGGAAATGCCCAGTTGTTTCCCTACTCCTTCCTCTGGGGCCTCTTGCACTCTGCTTTGTCTAGATGTGGATGGCCTTCCTAACCTGTGGACTCATCTGTGAAACAACTCCAGTTACCAAACTTTGCCTATGTTTCCCTCATCTGTTCTTTTCTGAACATTCTTCCATACATTCTCATCTTCTTCACCAGGTCTGTTAGAACAGTCTCCTAATGTGTCTCTCTTCCCACCTCCAAGGATGATTAGATCCTCTCCTCCATCCTCCACACAGTCTACAGTCAACACCATGAATTTTCTGAAATATGCATCCCCTAAGCAGTCCCTTCAATATCTCCTTATTTCTTGTAGGATGAAATCTAAGCCCCTTTGTATCTCAACTTATTCTAAACGCTTGGTGGTTTGGTGTTGATTTCCAACATCTCACCCTTGCCCACCCCTCCAGCCCCTTCTGGATTCACTCTTCACCCCCAAGCAATGTTAAATGATTTGCAGTTCTGCCTCATCCCCTATGAGGCTCACGATGTTGCTTTGCCAAGGTAACTTGCTCCTCTTTCTTCATCTAGAAACTTCCTCGTACTTCGAGATGAGGAGCTCGATTGGTAGCTCCTCCAGGAAACCTTTCCTGAATTCTCTCCACATCCTACACTCTGCTCCCAGATGGGCTGTCTGTCTTCCCTCCCACAGTCCCCAACACATGAAGACAGCCTAGCAAATGTGCTGTTGTCTGGAATTTACAGATTTATATGTCCTTTATGAGACATAATGGCCGCAAGAGCCATGACTATGCCTCTCCCTTCATCTTTATATCTCCAGATCCAGCGGACTGCCTGAATTATTATTTAACAAGTGTTTGATCCAAATGGTGTCCATTTAATCCTCCCACTTGGATCCAGGTGCTGGGAGGCCGGCAGAACAGAGCTGATGCAGATAGGATCTAGGTCCTGAGTAAAGATGCCTGAAAATATCATATAAATGGGACCTAAAGTACAGATCTTAAGCTTTTTCTAACCAGAATTAATTCCTTGTTAAGTAAAAGCACCATGATTTCCTCCACTCAGTTCTTATGACCCTAGGCCTCGCTGACCAGCACCTTCCATCTCTCTGAATACATCTACTCTCTCAGGTACAAACATGTGACTGACACAAGCCAGACCAATAACTCTGAAGTAGGAACTTGTATGAGAACATATCCTTCTCGGAGAAATGCCCCTCTGAGAAAGGAAGTCCTCAGAATCTCACATTCACTCTGGATCCAGCTATGCCTGAAGCTAATTCTGTCCCAGGACTTGTCATTTCTATGATCAGGACATTCCCTTTTTCTCTAGATTTGGTATGTCTGTCACTTGCTACAAGAATTCTAAGACAGTGTCCAATTTAAATAATCACTTGGAATATCCATAACCAATTTTTGAATTCAAAAAGCAGTAAAGAATGATAATAGTGAAGATTATAACTTCTCCAAAAATAGACTGGCTTTTTTCAGATCCCTAAATTCTGTAACACTACTTTAGTTGAGGTTTAAAAAGGACCATTACATAAATTATTAAAATCTTTTTTTCACTGGACTGTCTCTAAAATAGACTAAATAGGAAATTGGCTGGACTCCGAAAAACTCCGGCCCAATAATAACGTCAAGCTATTCTCTAAATGTGTTTTCATAGGTAACAGACCGAACATCAAGGGGAATTTCAAGCAGAATAAAAGCATCATGCACCGGCCTAAAGAAAAACTGCTTGAGGGCAGAGTTCTAAAGATAGAACCACATACTGGTATGAAATTCCCAAAGGCAAGGTGGACTCTTTCATGAGCCCTGAAAATAGAGGCACCCATGGTGGCTCTAGAGGGACTCTGGTTCAGCAGCCTTCCTCCCTGACCTCTATGCACAGATGGACAGGGGGCCTGGGCTGGGAGCAGAGCGTGGCCCTCATCCTCAGCTTAGGAAACGACTATTCTGAGGTCCCATCGGCAGCCAGATGAACAAACTCAATTGGAGAACAGACCACAGGGGAGCCAGTCAGGTACAGGAGGAGCCCCTCTGGAAGGCAAGGTCAGAAGCCAGCTGTAATGGGGACCATGTCATCCAGCCCGTGACATGGGACTGACTACCCACACACGACAACAAGGGGCATACCCCTTCCCAAATGCTGTTCACATTGAGCAAAGTAGTTGAATTGGTTTTGTCGGAATTCTCAGGACACTCGTAAACTATAGAGAAATAAAAGATAGTGCATAATTATTGTACATCAAGCCTATAGCACACATAGATTAAAGGAAGTAAGAGGAAAAAATCCATATAATGCTCTTCAACTTATAGAATGTTTCTGACAAATATCATCATATTTGATGGTTACCTGGCCTCTCCCCAAGCCTCCGATTGAACAGAGCTGGTATTAAATGGTCTCACCCAACATGAAAAAAAATGAAACCACGTGGCCGGCAAGCTGTCATCCTAGAATCCAGATTTTGATCTTCCTATCCCAAAGTACTGGCCTTACTGTGCCACACCATTGCTCTCAAAAATGTCATGTTTCCACACAACTAAAATGCATCTATTCTGACTCTATACCAAAGCATCCTTTCTATGTATGATAGGCAGATACTAAGTGTAACCAGTTATTTACATAACTACATAACCAAGATGACAAAACCAAAGAACACTGTGGGAATTTAGGATTCAGAAAAAGCCACAGAGTTTATTTTAGTTTGGACAAAAAGAAATTTAACAAAAGAACACAAGGGTTTTCCTTCAAGGCAAAAAGCCAGGAGAATGGCTTAATAGTATCCATTATAATATGAAGAGACTCTAAGCAGAGATGGAGAACCAGAACTCTTCTCGGTGGACTAACACAGATTAAAGAAATGGGTTTATGCTCTATGTGTTAACAATGTAGATAACCAAAGGACTGTGAAATTTAGGGCTGATAGGGGTCGGGTTATGGCTCAAGTGGTAGAGCGCTCGCCTAGCACATGTGAGGCACTGAGTCCAATCCTCAGCACCACCTAAAAATAGAATAAAGATATTGTATCCATCTAAAACTAAAAAATAATAATAATAATTTAGGGCTGATAGTCTGAACAGGATTATGAAAGCTTTTTCTCTGGTTCCAAAGGTTTATGTAAAAACATAATTTCTATGCCTAAGATGATTCAAGAACCAGTCTTTCAAAAAGTCTTTGGAACATTCTAGAACAGGGTTCAGCATATCTTCATCCATGGGCTGGCCACCCAATTTTTATAAATAAAGTTTTATTGGAACATAGTCATACAAGAGTATGAGCTTTTCAATATTTTAGCAAAACGTTGTAAAGATCACGAGAGAATCAAAGCTTTTCCCCATTGATTATAAAGATTACAGTGTGTGTTTCTGCTGTGCACAGTCATTTTTATGGTCCACACTGTCATGCAGTGAAAACTGTGTGTATATCTAGGTATCATCAGCATGAAAGTGGCATCTAAAGCGGTGAGACTATATAAGACCACTTAGAAAAATGGTTTGTTTGTTTTTTTCAACTGCAAATTGTGACCTACTAAGTGGAAAGTGAAATTTCATTTGGCAGATGTGAAGAGGATATTTTAATGACATAGAAAAGGGAAGAGAAGAAGAAAGGGAAAGGGAAAGGAGGAGGAGATCCAAGTGGATTGTTTTGGGAAGACTAGATTCAGAGTGCCCTGGAAAAGGAATGGTATAAAATATGTTTTTTGTGCACAGAGATCAAAATGAGTTAAAACGTCACTGAGCTAAAACATGTACAAACCCCGGAAAGGAGGCGCAAGGACGGAGTCCAGGGTCTGTAAATATTTGAGTTTGTTAAATTGAGGAGAAACTATTAAACAAGGCAAACAGAGAATTAGCCAGGAGGAAACCAAGTCCTGAACAACAAGTAAAAAACATGTTCTATGAAGGAAGGAAATGATCAACAGGTCAACTGCTAATCCACTCACTACACCTTTAACAAGACGCTCAGGATGTTCTTGATCATCTTTAAAGGAGAAGTAGGGTCAAAAGCCTCACTGAAACTGATTCAAGAGAGGAAGGAAAGTGAAGAACCAAAGGCAAAGGTTCTACGTTAACATGCCAAGAGCAATGTCTAAATATACAAGGAACATGAGAATGTGAATAGGTGTCAGTACACATAATACCATACACAGTACACAAAACATGTTCAAATTTGTGTGCAATATTGTTTTTTGTTTGCCTTCTATACCTTTTATGAAATCACAGAACTAAAAAGGAACCCAAGAAGTCATGGTCCTCCTAATTCTGGCTAAGACTTATACCCAATTTTTATAAGGAAAATTTTCTATCTTATTTTCCAAACTTTTCAGGGATTGTTAATATTTTAAATCATGTTTATAATGATTTTTTTCCGTAATTAAATAACCCATAACGGGATCCATTAGTAACTTTGTTACATATCTACTCTTAAAAACGCAAACTTTCTTCCTTCCTTCCTTCTCTCCTCTGGGTTCTTTTCCAAGGTGTTTTCTTCCAGTAGCTTTAAAGTCATTTGCATTTCAAATCCCTGAGAAAGCCATCCCTGTGCAAAATCATGGTGCCTTTTCATTTCACTGAGGCTGTGTGAATTACTTGACACTGTCACTCTCTACCTTTTTCCTACAGCTTTGGCCAACTAGCTCCAAAGACTCGGGTTGCCGTGCATTCAGCTCCTCTTTCTGACTACTTTACCATTGGCAGCGGCCCTGTTTCTCACTTCCAGCACCTCACAGCCATCAAGAAGTTATTCAGTGCTCTATTCAATGTAACTTGTGCCAGGTGGGCACGGTGGCCCCCTATTAGTGTTCATCATTCCACCCAGTTCTCTAGATACTGGAAGTAAGCCACCAACAGAGAGAGTCCATGATATTCAGAACTGCATTGAAGTGTAATTGAAATAAGAGAAAATAAGTTTCTTTTACCCTCAAAAAAAAAAAAAAAGAATTACATTGAAGCGTATGAAACAGCCTTGTTTGCAGGTCAAGACACAATCAAATGGGTTCAACCTAAAAGTTCTTGCAAAATCCGTGTGTTTCCATGGCGTCTAGTTGAATATTACCTCTCCATTTCACCTTCTAGTCGAATGCTACATCTCTCTTTCGCCTTGATACAGATTCAAATTTATTTATTTAACAAACAGCTGCTAAGTATCTACCATACAGGACATTAGATTAGATACTGAATTCAGAGTTTGAAACTCAGGCAGGTCCCTGACCCTGGGAGTTCACAGTCTAGGAAGGAGCTAAATGTTAAACAAATAATCACACCAATATTTATTTAGTTAAAAATGGAGATAGACATTATGGGGAAAGTATGAATATAACAAAAGGAACCTAAATTAGTTGGGAAGGATAGGGAAGATTTCCCTGAGAAAGTGACATTTGGGCTGAGAACAGAAGGTAGAGTGGGAGTTTGGAAAGTAAAGTTTTCCAGGGAGAAGAGAACAGCTTGTGTGAAGGTCCTAAGTCAGGAAGGAACTTTTAAGGGTCTGAATGAAATAAGGCCAACAGGACAGGTGCACAGAGAGCAAGAGGGAAAGGCTGGAGATAAGCAGGATAAAGAAGCAAGTCATTGCCAATGTATTTCCTTGAGCAGCTGAGAAGCAATTAATTAGCTTTAAGCAGGGGCTTTGCAAGATCCATGTGCATAGAAGAGGGATCACAAGCTACAGTGAGGATCGGGGCTCCCTAGCAACGACCAGTCCCACTGTGCCTGATGTGTGAACAAAGTGTTCCAGGACACAGCTTGTTTATGCTCCTGCTATGGTGCTGCCTCTACCCGTGGCAGAGGTGAGAAGCTGGGACTGTATGGTCAGCAACGTCGGAAATGCACACTATCTGGCCCTGTACTCAAAAGGTTTGCTGACGTCCCATGTGGAGAATGCAGGAGGGGACAAGAGGGTCGCCAGGAAAGGAAGTCAGTGTGCATTGGGATAGATCTTAGAAGATGGAAAAATATACCCTGTTCATGGATAGGCAGAACTAACATCATCAAAATGGTGATATTACCAAAAGTTCTCTATAGGTTCAATGCAATGCCAATCAAAATCCCAATGGCATTTCTTGTAGAAATAGAGAAAGCAATCATGAAATTCATATGGAAAAATAAAAGACCCAGAATAGCAAAAGCAATTCTAAGCAGGAAGTGTGAATCAGGCGGTATAGCGATACCAGACTCCAAACTATACTACAGAGCAATAGTAACAAAAACAGCATGGTACTGGTACCAAAACAGGCGGGTGGACCAATGGTACAGAATAGAGGACACAGAGACTAATCCACAAAGTTACAACTATCTTATATTTGATAAAGGGGCTAAAAGCATGCAATGGAGGAAGGATAGCATCTTCAACAAATGGTGCTGGGAAAACTGGAAATCCATATGCAACAAAATGAAACTGAATCCCCTCCTCTCGCCATGCACAAAAGTTAACTCAAAATGGATCAAGGAGCTTGATATCAAATCAGAGACACGCCGTCTGATAGAAGAAAAAGTTGGCTCCGATCTACATATTGTGGGGTCGGGCTCCAAATTCCTTAATAGGACACCCATAGCACAAGAGTTAATAACAAGAATCAACAAATGGGACTTACTCAAACTAAAAAGTTTTTTCTCAGCAAGAGAAACAACAAGAGAGATAAATAGGGAGCCTACATCCTGGGAACAAATTTTTACCCCTCACACTTCAGATAGAGCCCTAATATCCAGAGTATACAAAGAACTCAAAAAATTAAACAATAAGATAACAAATAACCCAATCAACAAATGGGCCAAGGACCTGAACAGACACTTCTCAGAGGAGGACATACAATCAATCAACAAGTACATGAAAAAATGCTCACCATCTCTAGCAGTCAGAGAAATGCAAATCAAAACCACCCTAAGATACCATCTCATTCCAGTAAGATTGGCAGCCATTATGAAGTCAAACAACAACAAATGCTGGCGAGGATGTGGGGAAAGGGGTACACTTGTACATTGCTGGTGGGACTGCAAATTGGTGTGGCCAATCTGGAAAGCCGTATGGAGATTCCTGGGAAAGCTGGGAATGGAACCACCATTTGACCCAGCTATTGCCCTTCTCGGACTATTCCCTGAAGACCTTAAAAGAGCGTACTACAGGGATACTGCCACATCGATGTTCATAGCAGCACAATTCACAATAGCTAGACTGTGGAACCAATCCAGATGCCCTTCAATAGATGAATGGATAAAAAAAAATGTGGCATTTATACACAATGGAGTACTACGCAGCACTAAAAAATGACAAAATCATGGAATTTGCAGGGAAATGGATGGCACTAGAGCAGATTATGCTAAGTGAAGCTAGCCAATCCCTAAAAAACAAATGCCAAATGTCTTCTTTGATATAATGAGAGCAACTAAGAACAGAGCAGGGAGGAAGAGCAGGAGGAAAAGATTAACATTAAACAGAGACACGAGGTGGGAGGGAAAGGGAGAGAAAAGGTAAATTGCATGGAAATGGAAGGAGATCCTCATTGTTATACAAAATTACATATAAGAGGTTGTGAGGGGAAAGGGAAAAAAAACAAGGAGAGAAATGAATTACAGTAGATGGGGTAGAGAGAGAAGATGGGAGGGGAGGGGAGGGGGGATAGTAGAGGATAGGAAAGGTAGCAGAATACAACAGTTACTAATATGGCATTATGTAAAAATGTGGATGTGTAACCGATGTGATTCTGCAATCTGTATTTGGGATAAAAATGGGAGTTCATAACCAACTTGAATCTAATGTATGAAATATGATATGTCAAGAGCTTTGTAATGTTTTGAACAACCAATTAAAAAAAAAGAAAATGTTTTCTTAAAGATTCTGCAAAATTTCTGCATTTCTTTTCTGCTCCTCACGCTGCACCTTCTTGCCGACCACAATGTCCGGAGCCTGGCTGTGCTCACCAAACACCCTGTGAACGGGATGGGAGCAAGCCAGTATTCCTCCACCAGGCCACGTGTGGGGTTTTGCACACCTAAAACACATCTTGGAAGTGCCCTTGTCTTCTACAACCTTTTTTTCTCTTTGGTCTGATAGCTCAATATGGTTTGTCTTATGTTGACTGGTTTCATTTGGTAATGATTTCTTTTTTAATGGGGTTTTAAGGGAAACAGAAAAGGAGGTGTTTTTGCATCAAATATATCCATCTCTCTTGTCTCTGTTACCTCTGCTCTCTACAGCCACTGCAACAGATGGCAGTGTTCCGTTTATTCTGCAAAGCCTTCAATATTCTTCTTTCCCTTTGGATCTTTCCTTATATATTTAATGATTCTAATTACTCTCTGGCATCTTTATTACCCTTTACCATATTTTAATGTCTTCGTAGTCAAACAAAAATCTAATCAGCTTTCACACATCACTGCCAAAAATTCTAAGTTCCTTCAGTGTTTAATTTCAGACACCAACATTGCATAATATAGACAAAAAAAAAAATCTTTCCATTTCACAAGTTGCAAACTTGTGAGGAAGCAGTACGTTGTCGTAGAAAAATCATGTCTTCGTCAGAAATGTTCCTCCTGTTACTAACCAGGCATCCTCATTTAATGGAGATATTAACACCTGCTTCATAGAGAGCTACGGTCATTAAAATAAGATTATATGTAGAAAGTGCCTGACCTAGGGTTTTCTTCACACTTTCACCTTCCTCTTCCCTCTTTCAGTCAAAAAGGTAGTTTGGCCGGGGGCAGTGCAGCACACCTGTAATCCCAGCTACTCTGAAGGCTGAGGCAGGAAGGAGTATCTCAAGTTCAAGGACAGCTTGGACAACTATTATTGAGACACTATCTCAAAATAAAATAAAAATGGCTGAGGAGTTAGTTTAGTGGTAAAGTGCTCAGAAGAAAAAAAAAAATCTGCTTATCACTTTTTGGAAGTATGATTTTGTACTACCAACACACCTAATCCACAGCTAGACTGTTATGGAACAAATGCTGGAACCAACCCAGGTGGTGTTCGTAGGTGTGGACAGTGGGAACCAGGGTATCACATTAGGACAGGGAAGTCCTACCAGAGCAAGAATCAGTAGGTGTTGAGATAAATCAACACACAGCTTCTGGAGGTCCATAAAACATGGCTTATACGTCCCATGTGGAGAAGATCTGAGAGGAGAAAGTGGAGAGGCTGGCAGAAGGCATCAATGGGGTACAGGCTCCGTTCTAGAGTGGACAGGCCATGCAGGAAGCTGGGGCCAGGAGCTAAAGTACCATCTTTACAGCAATCAAGTCCCCACCCATGTGGGTGTGACTTATTGGAAAAGGCAAGAGCATAGGGCTGGTCATGAGCCACCAAGGACAGTTTCTTCTATAAACGGCACATGCTGGGTTGGTAACAATGAGATGGCAGTTCAGTCTTTGTGCATACCCCCACTCTATGATTAGAGTCCTTTGAGTGTGCTAGCATCTGTCAATCTTGGTGTTGATCAAATCCAAATATTTAATCATTTTCTGATTGTTCTTTTTGCTTTTTCTGATATACTACCTTAGTCTACTCTCTCAGTAAGTCTAAAAAGTATATATCCCTTTCTTTTGACTTTTGTAGGACAGTTGTTAAATATAAATAAATTTTCATATTATTTTACATTTTTTCCATTCCAACATGAGATGAAAACTACATTTTTTACAATCCCACCATTTCTACCATACATTATACTGTAAATTTCAGAAAATCTTGCTTTGGTATTTTCACCAGAAATGATGAATGTTGAATATTAATTAAAAACACTTCTAGTCTGTTATCTTCAAAACAGCACTAAAATGGGATCTTGGAAAATATATCTAAAAATGTCATTCTAAAATCCCACACAAGCACTTACATTTGGAAAGTCAACCTAAAAAAATAAAAAAAAAAGTGTTATTTTGTCACATTGTTGTTTTGTACTTACTTTGAAAATTTTTTGTGCAAATTTCCCAAAGTGACATTTTCTCAGAGAACAAGTGAGTTCTGTAGTATGACTAAGATTACTTCTTCCAAAAAAATGAATCAACACATGTAATCAATTTAGCCACATATGGGTACTTACAAGCACTAATTTTTAAGAAATGAACACTGTCTCTAGGCTATGTGATTTTGGTAGCTATTAAAAACTGATTTTAAAAAAGTCTCCAATCAATTCATTTTAAAGAATACAGTAACGATAACAGTATTATTTCTTTTCTTTTTTCTTTTTTGTTTTTTTGGTATTTTCATTCAGCTGTCAAATAATCTAAAACCCTCTGAGGTTCATGGAAATTACCTGCAGAATGATCCTAACACAATCATGACTGTCTCATGCCAACCAAGGTTCTGCCTTCCTAAGGGATTACTTGTTAGACACACAATATTATGTATCTGTCAGTCATGTATACAGCATGAAAAATAACCCAAAACACAAGCACAGCATAAACAAGGACTTAAAATTTCTCATGGTTACTTTTTGCTACTATCCGTGTTTTTCCATTCTACATAAACTTCAAGTGTCTGTATATGACAGAAGTTTAGTAATTTTTAAAATATATTTTTAAAAGAATATGCCCAGGGGTTGGGGATGTGGCTCAAGTGGTAGCGCGCTTGCCTGTCATGCGTGCACCCCGGTTTCGATCCTCAGCACCACATACAAACAAAGATGTTGTGTCTGCCGAAAACTAAAAAATAAATATTAAAAATTCTCTCTCTCTCCCTCTCTCTCTTTCCCTCTCTCTTTAAAAAAAAAAAAAAAAAAAAAAAGAATGTGCCCAATGTACTTATTCTGGAAATGTTTTTATATAAATTTGGATTGACATAAGTATTAAAAAAGGAGATGCAGAAAGTTGTTAAATTAATTTTCCCCGATGAATCATACCTCTGGAGTCCACACCTTTTGTGGTCCCCTCTGGCCCACTGCTAATACACAACCAAGTGACAACTGGCACCACCAGCCATTCCCAGATGAAGCCCCTGCAGGTGGGACTAGCAGAAGAATCACCTAGCTAAGCCCAGCCCAAATTTCTGACAGAAAGAATTATGGAAAACCTCAAACAACTGCTGTTTTTAAGTCACTGAGTTTGGGGACATAGCTGTCAATAATTTCTCATTGCTTGCGGATGGTTTGTTATGTAGCTATAGGTATATAATGTAGTGATAAGGTGGGTTAAGAGAAAGAGCAAGCAAATATTGGTGTTATAGGCTGGGAAAAAAAAAACAATGACTCCTCAACAGATATCCATGTCCTATCCCTGCAACCTGTGAATGTCACCTTCTATGACAATCACAAAAGGGTCTTCACAGATGTGATCAAATTCAGGATCTTAAGAGGGGAAGATTATCCTGGATTAACAGGTGAGCCCTAAATGCAACTACCTGTTTCTTTGTGAGAGGGAGCCTACACACGCAGGGAGGAAGAAGATAGCAAACCCACAGGTAGAGGTTGGAGTGATGTGACCACAAGCCAAAATGCACTAGCAGCCACCAGACACTGGAAGAAGGAAGGCAGGGATTATTCCTAAGAGCCTCTGGAGGGGCAGCAGCCCTGAGCACACCTTCATTTTAAACCAATGACACCGACTTCACATTTGGACGTTCAGAACTGTAGAAAATAAACTTCTATTGTTTAAAATCATCAGGTTTATGGTTATTTGTTACAGAACATACAGGAAACCAATAATATGATCAATACATTTATATGGGAGATGGTTCTCTTTATGTTGTGATATCAAGGGGAAAATTATCTCCCATTACAGGTAAGTCTTTTTTTCTTTGATCAGCAGGTCAATTCTTTGAGTGCTTTCACATTGAAATACTTAAACCTGAACAAAGAGTGTAAGAAAACACAACCTAAACATGCAAAATCTTTAAAAGAATGTAAAGACTAATAAGTAATAAAACATTATTTTTATATTATAGAATAAAATACAAATGCACATGAATTTTTTTCCAGAAGAAAACTATATTCAAATATCAAATGTTCAAGTTATGGGTACCTTAGACTGAACTACACTCAGATTGATGGAGATTCTAAATCCCTGTCCCCATTGCTAGAGGAAAGCCCAGGAAAAATACAAGGAAGTACTGTATCCATTTCTGTTGTGTGACTCATACATCAAAATGCTTCTCACAGCATCCTAGGAGATACAGCATCTTGGACAGGCAGCTCTGTTCAGACTACAGAAGGCAGCATCTCTTTGGAGGATCGACTGCCCAAAGGGGGGAAAAATTAAATTTTTGTGTGTTGTTATTCAATGCCCGTGTCATTTTTTTTTTCTTTAATTTAGAAATTATACTGCACAAAATGATTAAGCAAATCATGGAATATTATGCAACCGTAGATATGTCCTACAAATAATTGGAGAAAATATTTATGATACAATGTTTTAAAAAGGCAGGACAAGGGTTAGCTGTGGTTAAATTACTTAGACTGAATTTTCTAACATGCTTGTATGTGTATGTACTTCTTTTGTAAATCGGAATTGGCCAACTTCACACAGAAACAAAGGAGTTTTGAACTTGTCTTACTTCTAAAAGAACTTGAGGCAACTTACACAACTTTATATTACATTAAAAAGGGCACTGTAACTCAAAAAAGATACATCTTAAATTTTCACATGCATATGAATTACCTGGGGACATTGTTCATGTGCAGACTTTGACTTGATAAGACTAGTCTGGAGTCTAAGAGCCTGCATTTCTAACAAGGTCTACATGTTCCTGTGCTGGTGGTAGAGCAGTAAAGTGGGCATGACCCTTTAAGCAGCAGCAACAAACAACAACAAAACCAGGGCATAGATGTCAGAGAGCACTCCAGATGACTTAATCACCCTAACTGGATTCTGGATTTAGCATTTTCCTGTCTAAACCAAATAAATCACGAAGCATAGCAAAGGTTAACCTTAAAATGTAATTCAGCAGAAAGAACTGCTTCAATACCTAACCTTCAATTTTACATTTTAAAACACAGAAACGAAGCTTATTCATATCCTTCTTGAAGGAACAGTATTTATAAATTGACATAAGGTTTTGGTTGAGCCACTAAGAATAGAACCTTAAAAGTCCAGGATTGAAAAGCATTTCCCTAGAGAATGTTTTCAGCGTGGGAAAAGTATCAGTTATTTTGTTTGGTTTAGACTCTAGATCACAGCTTGTGAGAGCCCTGAGCTCCTAACTACACAGTACAACACAGAAAAATGTATTGCTGAAGTCTTCATCCAGGCTCCGATGGGTGTTGCCTAAACTAAAATAGGCACTAATCATCTTTGGGGCCAGGTCTTCCTTTCTGGTAGGAAACTGCCTGGGCATTTTAGGTTCTCAGCAGTGTCTCTGGCCTCTGCCTACTAAGTACCAATAGCATGCCTCTCCACTTATGATTTTTGCACAGCCACACAAGTTGTGACAAACAAGAACCTCTGCAGACATGGCCAAATGTCCCAAGCAGAAAATACCCTGAAGTTGAGAACCGTTAATCTAAAACCTCTTCTTGGACTTTATTTTAGACTAATGATATTGGCCTCACATTTGGACCTATAGAACTGTAGACAATAAATTTCTACATGTTATGTGTGTGTATGTGGTTTTATGTTTGCTTGGTACTGAGGATTGAACCCGGGGCGCTTTACTTCTGAACTACATACCCAGTCTTTTTATTATTATTATTTTATTTTGAGAAAGGTCTCACTAAATTGCTAAGGCCTGACTCAAATATTGGATCCCCCTGCCTCAGCCTTCCTAGTCAATGCACCACGGTGTCCAGCATTTTTTTTTTAAAGAATTAAATTGGTGAAAAGTAGTATTTCATATTTTCAAAAGATACAATAGCCAGCTAGGAAACCCTGAATAATGCAGCAAGAAAATATATACAACAAAAACCTTTGCAAGAATGAGTAGAAAATAACCAAACACAATTAATTAGAGACCAATCCATCTTCATCTGTTTATCAAGTAGACAAAAGGAAGGATAATGGAGATTTTAAAAAGAAAAATAAAATGAATCAAAACATACCCATTTTAATAATCTAGAAACAGAGAAATCACCTTGTAATGTACATAAGAAATAAAATAGCTAATTAGATAATCAGTCACAGAAATTTTAAAAGGTAAAATTTTACAAATCAGAAAGAATCTAGATCACATTCTCTAATAACCACATAATAAAAAGGAAAATTAATCAAACTTCAAAAAGACACATAGAATAGGAAATTTAAAAACTATTTAGAAAGTGAGGTCAAAGAAAAAATTAAAAACAAATCACTCATGTATAAAATATCTATAATAAGGATGCTAAGTAGCAAAATCCTTAAAAAGACATATTCAGAGATAATGTCATAGCTTTAATTTTTTTCTTTTTCAATATAAAAAACAAATGACCTAAACAGTGTTTAAATTGTAAAAAGATAGAAATATTTTTAAGTGTAAATAAAAATTAAAATATATGTAAAAAGAAATCAGGAGAAAGAAAACAAATGCCTTGAATAAATAAATTCCAAAGTTCCTTATTTAAAGTAATAATAATGATGGTGAAATAAAGTAGCACTTCTCAAATGGGTGTTAAGGGAAAAAAAAAATCAAAATCTATCCCAGAGATAGACTGCTGTGCCAAGAAAAAGTCTTACTCTACACAAGTAAGTTCTTTATTTTAAGTTCTTTTAATCTTTAAGTAGACTTCAAAAGTTTCTCCTTTTACTTTAAAACTTCTCAGATCTTTTCTTATGTTAATATGTACTTTGAATCCTCAAAAAGGGTATTTAGTACAATTTCCCAAGCTTATTTGCCCATTTTTTAGTATTCTGAGGAGAACAGCTTGCAAAATACTGAACTAAACAAACCTCTTGCAAAACTATTATAGAAAAAAAAAGAAAATCAAGGGAGATCAGCAGAGTAAAGGAAAGGAAATAGGGAGGCTGTTGTTGGGGGAAGAGAGAAAGGAGAAATACTGGGGAAGGATATTGGCCACATTATATTGGTATATTGTGTACATGCAGGAATATGTAACAACCAATCCCACCATTATGTGCGAGTATAACACACCAATAAAAATATGAAAAAAATGAAATTTATTTTATTTATTTCCATCTATTAATTCCCAGAAATTAATAGATGGAAAT
Source organism: Marmota flaviventris (assembly GCF_047511675.1). NCBI lineage: Eukaryota > Metazoa > Chordata > Mammalia > Rodentia > Sciuridae > Marmota > Marmota flaviventris. The sequence goes on from NC_092500.1 coordinate 159,836,117, forward strand.
AATGCCTAGAGGAAAACATATTAAAATGGAATGCTATGTACAATTGCACATTACTTAAAATGGGAGTACACTGAAAAAGCACTATCTATCCAATTATGCTTTCCTGCTTGGGTCCTATGTCAGGATATGATATTAACTAGAATTATAAGACAGATGGAAAGGGGAGAACAAGGTGCTTAGCCATAATCAAACAATAAGCAAGCATTCTATAATTGCAACTCAAATGTACTCTTCTGAAAAAGAAGATCCGCTAAAGAAGGATGGCAAGGGAATTTCCCAGGTCCTGCTGTAAGAGCAGGAAGAACACAGAATTAGTAAATGTGAAGGATTCATTGGGCAAACTTGGAGAAGAACAAAGAATTCACCAATCTGGGAATTAGCTCCATCTGTGTCAATAAGACAATGAGGATGGAAGTTATAAATACCAAGTCCAGGAGATAGAATAGAGGCAGAGGTTATTTCCTATCAACCATACAAATGACATCAACTAAGATTCAGCTCCCTCCATCCCCATCGGAGGACAAAGAGCAATGTCCAGGCAGGAAGTCCTGAAAGTACACATTTCAACATATCTGTCATTCTCTGTCCCGGAGAAACAGTTGCCTAAAAAACACAGCAATGAAAAGCCTCCAAATCCGAATATAGGGGAGTAAGGACTAAAAAAAAACCCTTCTCATTTCACGTCTTAAAATTTCCATTATCTGAATCTATAAAACAAACTGACAATAGAAAGATCAACAGGAGAAAAGACATACCAATTTCTTAATGTGCAAGGAAGCAGGAGTCACACCAGGTATGAAATTCAAAGAAGGGCCAGATGGTTGATGCTTAAATAACATGCTAAGCTACAGAAAGAAGTACAGACTTGGGGTTTCTGGGAATAGGTGGCAACAAGGATTAGGGCATGGGGCCTCCAGAGATAGATACAGGCCATGGGAGGGTAGAGAGAGGAATTTCTCAGCTAACAAAGGCTCTCTTGTAAGGCAAAGGAATTATCCCAGGTAACAGCCCTCAGAAAAATAGATGGCTGATCAGTGATATAATCTCTTTGCTGTGAAGCGTTAGGCCTTGGATCTCCTTTTCCTGAGTTAATCTTCCCTGTTTCATGAGATATCAGAGAAGAGATCCAAGGCACCTGCATTCCATCAGGAGAAACTCCTTTAGTCAGATAAGGGAGTTTCTTAGAGAGCACCTCCCTGCACTTCAGGAAAAAAACAGGATTCAGAGTGGGTAGTCAAAAGCCATTTTCTGAACCCAACAGGAGGGTTAGAAAAGAAGCATTTTTAAAGTACTTTCTGTTGTACTACTACATGCTCAATAGGTTTCTGCCTTAAGATTGAGCTTAATTTGATCAGTCTTAGGCAGTAAAGAGGAAGTAACTAATCATCAGAAAAGTGCTAAGAAGTACAAGTTCCTTGTACAGCACACACCTGGCATAACCATTACACTAATTGTATTAGTCAGCTTTCTGTCACTACAATGAAATACCTGAGGCAATTAACATATAGAGAAGGGTACTCTATTCAGACTAAACTTGCATTAAATTCAAAGCTCCTTTTAAAAAAAAAGTATAAAAATTATTTTTAAAAAGAGAAAAGGTTTATTTTGGTTCATGATTGTGGAAGTTTTAATCCAAGATCCAGAGACCCCAATGACTTAGGACCTCTGGCAAGGGCAACACATCATGGTGGGAACCTATGGTGGAGCAGAGCACTGCCCTCATAAGCCAGGAAGCAAAGAGGAAGAGAAAGAGGTTGGGTTTAACTTCAGGGCACTAGGGACTCCCACAAGGCCCCATCTCCTAAAGATTCCACCACCTCCCAATATCACCACCCTAACAATGTAAACTTTAACACATGGTCCTCTGGGGAACCCTTATCCCAACCCATAGCATTAATAAACACATAGACCTCAATGATGTGGTTTTCTAAAAATACAATCCAACTCCAATTCCAAATATGACAAAAAATTTTTAATTTATAAAATTAAAAAGTGCAGGCCAATTTCTTTTATGAACGTAGATATGAAAAGCTAAATGAAATAGCAGAAAATAAATTAAAAGAATAACCTGGCTCAGAGTTTATTCTTAGTATCCTTTAAATAAAAATTCATCTTAAAACAAAATGGCATTTAATAACAACAAATAAATTATTCCAAATACTGAAAATATTTATTCCACAAGATCAAGAGTAGTTATTTACATGTTTGAGTGTGCATATGGGCCATCATACATGACAGAAAAGCTAACATTGGGGGAAGGATGCCTACTGGTATCGTCATGTAAAATGCACTAGAAATTCTGAAATATTAAATTATACATATTTGCATTTAGCTTATCAATATATACAAAAATTGATAAGCTAAATGCAAATACTGTGCACAAATTGTGCAATATACTCAGAAAAAAGAATCAACTGGCCAGCAACTGGAATTTAGAGCTCAGCAAAATGGCCAAAAATAAGAAGTTTATATAAAAAATCAATAGTTCTTGTACAAAAATAATGAAAGATAATTCACCCTCGGTGGCAATAAAAATATTATTTGTACAGGAATGACTATAATGAGAAGTATATTCCCAACATTAACAAAATTGTTGTAATTTTCTGAGAAGCAAAAATATAAAATATTGGGGTTGGGATTGTGGCTCAATGGTAGAGCACTCGCCTAGCATGTGCAAGGCCCTGAGTTCAATCCCCAGCACCACTTAAAAATAAATAAATAAAATAAAGCTATTGTGTCCATCTACAACTAAAAAATAAATATAAAAAAAGATATAAAATATTATCATTTTTCTGAAAACCAAACTTCAGTGTATTTTTCACTCAAAAGAAAGACAAATTTTATTACATAATTCAATGATTCTGAAGGCCTCCTACAAAAGAAAAACTGGTGGAAATTTTTTGAAGTTATTAAAGATAAAAACATAAGAATGAGGATGAGGACAGCACTAGTCCTTTGAGATAGTGATACCCACACATATAGCTATAAAAGTGAAAAAGGTGTAAAAGCACAAGAAATGGGAAACAACTACGTGCATGTGAAGGCGTGTGTGGTATGTGTGTGTGTGTGTGTGTGCATGTGTGCTATTATATTTTTTAGTAACTAATGAAAAAGACACTCTAAACCTTTGGGCAAAATATATTATTCAGTGAAGGAGGTTGGTTCAATTGGCTAGCAACTTGTGAAAAATAATGTTTAGATCATCACCTACCATCATATAATAAAGACTATAATGGTCAGTTAATTGGTTGGTTGGTTGGTTGGTTGGTTGGTTGGTTGGTTTTTGAAACTCTGAACAAAGCAGGTCCCAGCTAGAGGTTCAAATCAGAATCTCCCTTGGAACTTTTTTAGTGTATGTATACCTGAGCACCAGCTCGGAACAAGTGCAAAGAACAAGGAGACTAATGGACAATGAGATTAAGTGATGTAATGTGCAAAATCCATTAGGAAGCACTGTCATAATGAGAGCAGCTGGAATTCACAAGAACTCAGTTCAAATCCTAACCTTGTTCCTCAATAGATGTGGGACTTTAGGAACTTTGTTTACATGATCCTCCAATTTCTCAATTATAAAATGAGAATGATAATAATCACTTTTAAAGGTTATTTTGAGGATTAAATAAAATAACTTATGTAGAGTGTCCAGATTTCATAATTTTCATTTATTCCAAAATATAAGGAAGGCTAGGGTTGTATCTCAGTGGTAGAATGCTTGCCTCGCACAGGTGAAGCACTGGGTTTGATCCTCAGCAGCACATAAAAATAAATAAATAAATAAATAAAAATAAAGATTTTTTTTAAGTTAAAAATATATATATACTAATATGTGGCTGGGGGTATTGCGTAGAGCACTTGCCTGGCAGGTGTGAGGCACTGGGTTCAATTCTCAGCACCACATATAAATAAATAATGAGGTCCATCAACAACTAAAAAAAAATTAAAAACAAGGCTGGGGATATAGCTCAACTGGTAAAGTGCTTGCCTAGCATGCACAAGGCCCTGGGTTCAATCCCCAGCACCACACACAAAAAAAAATTATATACCCACACACACACACAAACACATATATATACACATATCTGTGTGTATATATGATATGTAAGTTTGCTTCTCCATCTAGAAAACCATGCCTTTAAAAGTAAAACAAATTTCTTTAATGTTTTAAATTATTTCCCTTCAGTTCTCACTGGACTGAATAATCCCTTCAATTATCAAGGTAAAGGGCAGAAGCAGCACCACACAAACCATCTCCCAGCCTTTTCCTCTAGTCTTTAAGTTTAAAATGTAAAACTTACACTTCAGTAAGTGTGGCTAAAAATCAAAGAGAAAAACATAAAAAATCTCTGAGAAGAATCCAGCATATTAAATTACTACTCCTTCTAAAGAAGAATGGAGCATCTAACATTTCCAATGCATGAAATCAAAGACCCGTGTTGAAGCACATAACTGGAAGAGTTTAAAAACTGGAGCCTATTAGACTTCTCAAGTTGGACATTGCCATGTACAAATGGAATAAGTAGCTTTGACCTAAAATTTCAGCACAGAAAATTAGGTCCTTTCACTTAAAAACTAATCCCAATTGTGAATGTTCAACCACATCTCTCTTAAACATTTACAATGATTATTTTTCAAATCCTCATCATGACTTTGCAAATGATCAGTTTTCTCTGCTATAGTTTTTCTCAACTTTCAAATTAAAGTTCTTTAAAGCTCAATGCTGTTATTTCTCATTTCCATACGCTATTCCAAAAATCTTTCCAGGGAAACAGAGAATATCTAGTAATTTCTTTCCATTAGGAAAGTATCATTGCTGCCTTAGGAACCTACTAACACTTGTAGTGGAAAACTTTCTTATATCAAAAAATGTGAAAGAAACAGGTCTTATACAAATCCAACTGTTTGATGCAAAAGAAAACACTTGTTACAGTGTCGGTCACAATCTCTAAGTAAACAAAATTTCCATTCTAATGGAAAAACGCATCTTACATTTCTATTATCCTGACCCAAAAACATACTTACTTAATACTCTGTGGCTGTACTATCACCCTTCCTTGCAACACTAGCCAGGAGTTTACTTTTCCTCTAAACCCAACTACAGATGGAGAACTTCATCGTTTTTGTGATTTGTGGCATCATCACCCCTCACTGAACACTTCCTGTTGCCATCTGCCTCTTCTAAAGCCAACTAGGACTTTTCTTGGCTTGTTGATTTTTCTCCCAGTCTGTTGTCTGGCATTTCCCTCACCACCTTCTGGCCTTCTGTGATTTTGGATAGCTGCTCCAATCTGATCGACTCAGCTCTTCCCACTCTCATGTGTCCTGATTTCTCCAACAGGTTTTGAATGTCAATCAGTAGGCTAACTTCTCATTCACACAAAATGCGCTCATCATGGCTGACAGTCGTGTTTTAAAACATTTTGCAAAGCCATGAATCCATGATTCTAAATGACCACCTGCATTGGTGTCCTCCGTCTTAGGATAAAGGCTTCAAAGACAAGAAACTCTCGGTTCCCTCAGAATTGATTCCAAGAGTGAGTATAACAGTAATACATGGATTTGATCTTTGAACTTCTTCATAATTCACACTTAGTGAAATTTCCCTTACACAGAATATGACAACAAGGTCATGTTTTTCATAATAAATGGAAATGATTTATGGTCCTCCACTTTCTCATCAACCATAAATTTTGTATTAAGTGGGATTCAGAGGTTTGGGGAAAGAAAATAGACCAGTTGTTAAAGCTGTAATAAAAGTAACCAAACTTAAGATCCTGCACACTTTGGGTTGAGTAAAAGGAGACTTCGCATTTATACCGATATGATCTGCCTAAGTTAGTTTTCTTTTCTACTTGCCTTTTCTGGTGCTGAGAGCCATAGCTAAGTAGGTACGACACATGGCAATTTCCTTGTCAGCCTACCCCATGTTGCTTAGAGGAAGGACTCTCCATTGTTGAAATGGGCTTGCCTTGGACCCAGGTCATTTGCAGTGAGATTGCATGAAGTTTGAGTAAGGTGACCCTGCTCAAGGACCAGGGCGGATCCAGGTTTAGGGCAGATCAGGGTTTAGGGTGATCCGGGTTTAGGGCGGTTCCAGGTTTAAGGTGATTCCTGCTGGGAATAGGACGTATCCTGCTGCCTCAGGCGCCCACCCGCTCCTTGAGTTCCCGTTGAGTTCTCGCGGGATTGAGAGAGTATTTGGGATGTAGAGTGCCGGTGGATTTCCCCCAGAACGTGCTTGTAGAGTGCCGGTGTGAGTTCGGGAATAAAGAATTGCTGTTTGAATCTACAAGGCTGTGAGTGGCTCGTGATTTTGTGCCCAGCCAGACTGCGGCACTCTGGATTAAAAGCATAGTTAGAAGTGAAAAGCAATAATTACCATCAAAACAGACAAAGCAATAATAAAAAGCATTTACTAAGTGCTGGGGAGTGATATTAACCAAATTATGTTGTTATATTTTATATTGTGTGCATGGAACGAATACATACCAACAAATCCCATCAGCATGTATAACTATAATGCGCCAATTAAAAAAAACATGTGGGGGAAAAAGCATTTACTACCAACAAATATTTGTGGAATGAAAGATGAATAACTATGAGCTCTACTGTTTGCTAGCTTTTTAACTCTAAAGTTAACTAATCCCTCTGAGCTTGTTTCCTTAACTTTAATGGAAGTATAATTCCTACTTCATTACATTGTTGTATTAAAGGAGATAATCCTATGAAGGCCTGGGCCTGTAGAAATTGCTCAATAGTGGGTATCCCTAAGTCAAATGTCATTCAACAAGATGAAGGGAATCATTTTTAAGTTAGTTCAAGTAATTTTATAGACCTACTTTGACTTCTAGAAAATTCACTCCCTTCCCCCCCAAAAAAAGCCCAAACTAAGTAAAATTGGACAAATGTCAATAATCACCAACACCACACCTGCTGCCTGCTGATCCGCCATCCCTTTCACCCTCTCCCTCCTCCACCCCTTAATCAATTTCATATTACTTTCTGACTGAGAAAATGGCCCCATTATCTTCTCCCTATTCCCAGTGGTTGATTTGCATCTTTCCTGAGGAAACTTCCTGGTTTTCTAAATAAAACCTAGCTATAGTCTTGCAAGGTTACAATGAAGGAAGCATCCCTTATGGTGAGGGGAAGCTGAGTGTCAGCATTCTGACTCTTAATCTGTGCCCCCACCCCCGACCCCCATCTATTTATTGAGGGCCCACTGTGTGTCGGGGACTGTCCAAGGTGCTGAAAACAAAATAGTGCCACAGAGTGTATGGCTTAACAGGATCAACAAGTGCAAAACAGGAAGATGAGGAGGCATATCTAGGACAACTGTATACCATAAGGGACAAACTGAATCCAGGCCTCGAGAAGCAGGAAGATGTGACACCCACACAGAAATCTAGTGAGTGAAAAGAAAGAGCCAGGCAATGCTGGAGAAGACAAGGGAAATAGACAGGAAATAGCATGTACAAAGCCTGGAATGGAAGAGCTGGGGCCACAGCTCAGTTGTGCAGTGTTTGCCTACCATGCACAAGGCCTGAGGTTTGATCCCCAGCACCACAAAGAAAAAAAAATCAGTAAAGCAAAGCCTAGAATCAAACAAGAGTTTGGGGGAACTCTGGAGATCAAGAAAATTGCATTGAAGAACCTAAATTGTCTACTGTATTTTCTCCCCTTGATGGTTTCTATTCTGCTACCCCAAATCCTACAGCACCCTGTTGAATAAGTGCTTCACCTTCCTGTGAGCTACACTAAATGCAGAGCATTTGAGAGGAGGAGGGTCCTCACCCCATCCCCAGCTATCCTAGGGATGAGAGGTCCCAGCAGGGTAGAGAATGGAGGAAGGGTGGGTAGTCAGGGCCAGAAGCTAGTTAAACCTTTCCCTTGTCCCTTGTCCATCCACTGCCAAGCTTGAAAAATCAGGATTGGCCTTATTAACAAGCTGGAAAGCTCCCTTACACCTTACCTTAAGGCATTGATTCACACATTTAAAGTCATGGCTGAGTTGGCACCGAAGCATGGAAAGGGCTGAGTTGGCAGGAAAGTACAGATGGGATCTTGATTAGTCCAGCACCTAAGTTACAAAAAAACACTGATGCCATGCCTAGGACTGAGAACCAAAGCCAGGTTCCAATTCCCTTTTTACATTTGGTTTTTACCTTTGGTGGATATAGATCCCAGAGAAAATTAAACTAAACAAAGAAGATCCGCCTCCTTTGAGGACCAGATTCAATAAAATTACAATGTTTAAATCACTATCCCATATTACTCAAAAGGAAGATGAAGAGCTATATGCAACAACATGTCTGGTTTCAGAGATTTTCATCCCTAGACAGTAGGCTCCATTCCTTGGGGCTGGAGGTAAGGCAGAACATCACGGTGGAAGAGTGTGGCAGAGGGAAGCAGCTCACATGATGATCAGAAAGCAGAAGGTGGTGCATTAATTCTAATCTATACATTTATATATAATTTAAGTTATACACTTTAGAGTTATGAAATAATTAGGCAATGGCAGTGAATAAGAGAGACACAAGAATTAGAAATGTTTCACCAAAAGTCTTATTCATGGTGAAAATTGAAGTATTAGTCATTACAAATTGTCCCATATATATAACATGGGTGCCTTGATTTAGTTTCTGATTTAATTAAATTTTATTTAGCATTCCTACAAGAATATACAAAAGCCACAAATAACTGAGTCTAACAAACCATGTATGTATGTTTTCCATAGAAAGGCGGAGAGAGAAGACAAAAATATCATGAGTCTTCAGAACTTATGAATGAAGTAAATGGTTTTCTCAAACAATCTAGCTAAGTGCAATTCCCAAATTCATTTTGGGAACCCTATCAAGATTCTACCAGTCCAGATGTAATCAACAAGTCAAGATCTCCTCCTTGGTATACATATACTTCCTCATTTGGTACAGGAGTCACAGACTTACAAAGTTCTACAGGACTCTGGCCTACAGTTTCCCAGTTTACTCTTACTGAAGAGGCAAAGGCAGGTGTATATTATTATGGCTTCAGTATGTCTTGCTTTATATACTCTCTGAAGATATCAAATAAAATCCTTTTAATAGTTTCTATTTCTTCATATCGACATTTCTTATTTCAGGATTTCCTTCTAGTTATTTTCAAAGTAATTGGCTTGCTACAGTACAGACATTCACCAAAGATGATTTTAAAAATCTGTCTACTAGTGAGTAGTCCTCTCAACCACTCCTATAAACATATTTGATGGAAAGTCTGTCCACACTGGGGATTACTACACACTTGATCAGGAATGGTAACACCAAGTTTATAGGCATAACAAATTCCACAATCCATAGTAAAATCAGATTTTTCCAGGAAACTACAAGCTGGAAAATCAATTTCTAAAACATCTTTCAAATTTTGTAATAGACTGTTTTCTGGATCCCCAATGTAATTCTGTATACTGTTGCACCCCATGTAGGGTTTTCTGACTCAAGTACCCAAGTCTTCTCATCAATTTCATCCATAACATCTCAGAATGCCTTCAGTGATTCTAATGCTGCCAAAAACTGACTATGAATGCTTTAAGGAGCTGGTTTGACAGATCTCCATCTGTAGACAGTAGGCTCCATTCCTTGGGGCTAGAGGTAAGGCAGAACATCATGGTGGAAGAATGTGGCAGAGGGAAGCAGCTCACATGATGATCAGAAAGCAGAAGGTGGTGCATTAATTCTGATATATACATTTATATATAATTTAAGTTATACACTTCAGAGTTATGAAATAATTAGGTAATGACAGTGAATAAGAGAGACAAATGAAATAGAAATGTTTCACCAAAAGTCTTATCCCTGGTGAAAACTGAAGTATTGGTCATTACTAATTGTCCCAAAACATACAATAAGATAAAATAATATTCAAAAAGTATTAAAGATTATGGTGACAGATCCTCTGAACAAGCTCCTCTGCTTTCATTTTGCTGTACTTAGTCCAAATGATAAAAGAACTTATTAAAATTACACTCTATGTGACAGTAATATTAAAAGATAATCCAAAACAGTTCTTATACAATAGTTCCCTAGAGAACAACAATAGATCCTACAAAATGACAGGGAAAAACACACCTGTCTGCTGCCCCCATATTAAGATAAGAAAGAGATTAATTCACTGTCTTGGCAACCTGTAAAGAGCTTTCTCCAGAGACTTTCCACCAATCAGAAAGTCAGTGATCCAGAGATAATTTCAGGATGGGCACTATGAATGTTTTCATTAAGGCTGAGGATGAAATAAATCAGATTCAAAACCAAGGTCTCATTCAAGCATACCCAGTTGGAATTAATTCATAGCAATGAGGTAATTATGAGACACGTTCTTCTAGTGTTAAATATATTTTGTTTTTTAATAAGTCCTACTCTTTCAATGCGGCACTTTGCAAAGTCACTATAACTCACTTCACAATGTAAATTCCTGCTAAGATAATAACCAGCTGGCCCTGCAGTCATGTGAGATGCTACTTTTCAAGTTCAATTCTATTTCTACATGCATTCTTCTTTTCAATTTATATATTACCTATATTTTGTTCAGAATTTCTTCAACTCATGTGAATCAGTCACCAAATTACCTTAGTAATGAAGCCAGGTAGGAGCCAGGTACCTTACAAAGAAAGACTGCTCAGGCTGTTAAAACACACACACACACACACACACACACACACAATTTATGCAAGAAAATATTCTTAGCTTCCTGGTTGCATCATTGCTTTTATTTTTTATATATAGAAACTATTCTTAGAAGCATAACAAATTTTGTTTTATAGGAAAGAATGCCTGACTTTAGGGTAGGTACAAATATACTCTGACTAAACTCTCATTTTTTTTTAAAGCAGGTCATCCTATTCGTTGTAAGATTCCTAAAAAATTTATTCCTTTGTTTTTCCCTTCTGTTTGTGTTATTTTTTAAAAATCCTTTCTTTGGAATAAAATAGATTTCTATCCAAAGACACAGACCTATGTTCAAGATAACTTCAATATGACCAACCTGATAAGGACCCTCTTCAAATGGTAATTGCACAAATAATTTTAGTAATTCATGAAGCAGCCAAGATGTAAAACAAGAATTACAGAGATTTTTCTAAATACTTTGTGGATTTTATTTTTGCTATTATGTTGCAGGAGAAAGACAAGTAAATTTGCTATTTTTGAGAAAAAAGCAAATTTTTTTCCAGTTCACTATAAGCAAACTTAGGAAATGCTTCAAATTAAACATTCTTCTTGTCCATAGTTAAATAGAATATTTCTCAAAGGCTATTAATAATTGAACTCAGAATAGAATCATAAATATGCATGAATGGAAGATCACTAGCTCTATCCTTAGTTCAGAAGGACCTTGGACCACGCATTTCCAGAAAGATCAACAACACCTACCCAACTCTCAGGTCTCTCCAGGCATATCTATGCCAGCAGCTCTGAGAAGACAAAGGAGAGGCCTCAATGACATCTCCTCTGACCCCTCGAGCTATCTTGGTTGCCTCCTCCTCTGTGTTCCCACAGCACTCTGTTCATGCCTGTGTCGTAATACCTACCATGTACCACAACTATCTATTTCCATGTCCATTTCTCCCACAAAACTTTCCAGGACATTTTAGTGAACTCCATTTTTTATATGAGAAAGCAAGCTCAGTAAAGTTAAATAACTTATTTAATGTCTCATAGGTAAGATGTGATATCTGATTCCAAAGCCCCTTGAATTCTCCATTATACAACATCCCTCTCTCTCTCTGTGAGGAATTGGTTTCAGGACCCCCTCGCCATAGATACCAAAATCCCTTCTAATGCCATAGGGTTTGCATATAATCTATACACATTCACCATTATACTTTAAATCATTCTATATTACTGAACAGTGCTTAATGTAATGTAAATGCTATGAAAATAGTTTTTTGCACTATATTGTTTAGGGAACAGTGAGAAGAAAAAAGAGCCTGACATGTTCAGTATAGATGTAAAAATTCTGCACATATTTTCAACCTGCACTTTGTTGAATCTGGGGATATGCAAGTCTATGGATACACAAGGATTACTGCCCTAGCTTCTGCCCACACCTAGCATTGCAGCTGACAAAGTCTGACAATGAGCTGCTCAAAAGATGCTGCTCATTGATTAAATGTCCTGGCACATCCCCTTCTGTGTGCTACAGAGGACTGTGTGATGAGATCCCCATTCTATATCCCCCTACTCTCCCTTCTGTCCCACCATCATGGGGTTTCCAGTGGAGTGAAGTCAGGAGTGAACAGGCAACTACAACACATAGTGGAGAGGCAGCATCTCGGTGGAAACTGAGAAAGGAAACAGGAGTGGCATGCATGCCTGTAATCCCAGCAACTCCGGAGGTTGAGGCAGGAAGACTGCAAGTTGGAGGCCAACCTCAGCAACTAAAATCCTAAGCAGCTTGAAAGGAAGGAAGGAAGGAACCACATATGCAAGAAAGAAGGGGACAGAAGTGGTGACACATGCCTGTAATACCAGCAGCTCAGGAGGCCAAAACAGGAGATCGGGAGTTCAAAGCCAGCCTCAGCAAAAGCAAGGTGCTGAGCAACTCAGTGAGACCCTGTCTCTAAATAAAATATAAAATAGGGCTGAGGATGTGGCTCAGTAGTCTAGTGCCCCTGAGTTCAATTCCCGGTACCTCTCTCCAAAAAAACAAAGAAAGAAGGTACAAGTAAGAGAGAAGAAGGAAGGGAAGAAAAGAACATGTGAGGCAGAAGGAAGAGCATCTGTAACATGTGAAAGGGAAGAAAGAGAATGTCTTGTTAAAATGAGAAGAGTCACCAGGTACAGCAGTGTGCATTTATGATCCAGCAACACAGGAGGCTGAAGCGGGAGGATTCCAAGTTAGAGACTAGCCTCAGAAAATTAGTGAGAGATTGTCTCAAAATAAAAAAACAGACACCTATCTTTTTAAGAAAAGATTTTTAGTATCAATAAAAAATAAAATACAATAGAAAAGATTTTTAGTATCAATAAAAAATAAAATGCAATAGAAAAAGCTGGGGATGTAGATCAGTGGTAGAGTGTCCCTAGGTTCAAGTCCCCAGTACCACAAAAAGTAATGATAAAAATGAGAAAAGTCCAAGTAGGACCAGAACTCAGAGGGGAAGAAGATGCACGTAGTAAATTCAGTGCAGGGGTGAGCAAGGACCCATGAAGGGTCTCACAGGCATGCTAAGAAGTTTGGGTTTGGCTCTGGCTCTAAGTATACAAGTAAATAACAGGTTTTAAGCAGAACAACAACATAGATTTTATGTTTAAGAAAAATCATTCAGATTATAAGGGTGAGGTTGAGATGCCAGTAAATGAAGCATTAATCAAGGCAAGAGGTGAGGGAGATGAATCTAGAACTTCTTCAAAACATACAGCTTTAACCAAGGCAATTTAAAATTTTCAAAATATTTTTGTATTTGCTAATGCAAAGGGAACAACCCACTAAGCCTTCTTTGCAGTGTTAATCTTAAAATGAAGTCTGCAGTGACAGAGCTGACTGAATGAGATGGCCAGGCAGTGGTTACAAGCACAGGATCAGATTAAAAACAATGTGAGTTTGAATCCTGACTCCCCCATTCCCTGACTATGAACCTATGGGCAAGTGAGAGAGCTTCTCTCTGCCTCAGTCTCCTAATCTGTAAAAGAAAGATAATAACAGTACCTGGGCAGGGCGGGGTGGTGCACATGTGTAATCCCAGCAGCTTGGGAGGCCAAGGAAGGAGGATTTCGAGTTCAAAGCCAGCCTCGGCAATTTAGCAAGTCCCTAAGCAACTCAGCAAGACCCTGTCTCTAAATAAAATGCAAAAAAGGGTTGAGGAGGTGGCTCAGTGGTTAAGTGCCTGTGGGTTCAATTCCCCAGTACCAAAATAACAACAACAACAAAAGTAGCTGATTCATAGAGTTTATTGAGAGGATGTAATTAAATAACGCATGTTTTATTTATTCTCTTATCCAGCATCTAGCATTGTACCTGATGTATACTAAGCGCTTACTAATATTAGTATTTATTGAAAGAATATAAAGCAGTATGTAAATATAAGGTGTAAATATAACAGGCATTTAATATCTACAATTTTTCCACCACCAAGAAAACCGTATTTTCTAAAATCCATAGTCCACATAACTGTTCTTCTAAACATCAGGATAAGTTTACCTCTTTCTCTTTTGTTTCTTCTTCAACTTTTCCATAGTGTGCTTCACCCTTTCAAACAAAACCTCTTTTGATTAACGTATTTATAAACCCTAGCTTTTAGGCTGGCTGGGGTCCAAATGCTCTCTAAAAATACCTAATTCTGCGCTGCTTATAGACAGAGGCTGTTCCACTATAAAAGTCGTCCCTTGGGGGTAAAGTGTGACGCTTTTGAAAAACATCTTAGCTCAGCCAACGGTAGCAGCTCAGCAGCCATTTACTGTGGCCAAAACAGTTACCAATGATTACCAAAAAGATGGCGCCCTTGTGAATAGGAGTGCTTTCAGTTTCAAGAGATGATTTCAAAAATTTTAAAAATGACTATATAGGCACTACAGTATATGTGTAAGTATAATTTTTTGTACTCAAGCAATTACCTTGATTTTTGTGATGATATCAAAGATGTTTGCATATATCCAAACTCATCAATTTATACATATTAAATGTAGGCAATTTTTTTTTGTACATAAAATTTACCTCAGTAAAACTTTTAAAAAAAAGAAAGATAGTTTTCAATCTCTCGGAGGGATTAGACTCCAGCCCCCAGTTTTTCCCCATACTACTCTTCTGCCCACTTTTTCTGGTATAGGAAAGTTTTCTCCCTGAACCACCAGCAGCGGGTGTAGCATTTCATTTAGCAGAATTAGGATAGTAATAAGAACACATTTTTCTTTTTATTGCATTAATCATTTGAGTAAATTAATAAAAGCAGTTTGCATAGACCCTATATCCTGACCCATATCTAAAAACTCATGAGAAAACACCCTCAAGCACAACACAGGGTTTCTATATATACCAGAAAGAGTTAGCAGGCTGGGGTTGTGGTTCAGTGGTAGATCACTTACCTCCTATGTGTGAGGCACTGGATTCGATCCTCAGCACCACATAAAAAATTAACAAATAAATAAAATAAAGACATTATGTCCATCTACAACTAAAAAATAAAAATTAAAAAAAAAAATTTAAATAGTTAGAATTAAAATGGCCATACCCCAAAGAGCAGGGGAAGCTATTTCTCATTTTTCATTCAGTGGAAAATTTGAAGATGCATTCATTGATCAAAGTTGTTCTTGGCCAACCATTTAGCAATTTACATGGTACTGATTCAGCAATTGTGCACAATGTCAACTGTACCAGATGGTTGACAGTGAGCTCTGCAGAATAAGGTAAACTAAATAAAACAAGGGTTCAGGGAAAGAGTGGGAGAAGGGAAGATTGAAACAGAGAGAAGAGAGAGGGAGAAAGAAAGATAGAGAAGGAGAGATGAAGGGAAAAGTTCACAAAAAAAGTCCATTTTTAAGTAAACAAGTCCAGATAGTTCCTGTCCTGCTACTAAAAACTCCTTTTCCAATAATGCATTTTTGTTTTAATAATTTCTTTCCTCAGAGGAGAAAGAAAGGGGGAAAAATCTCTTTGGAGAAGAGAAAGAAGCCAACTCTCAGAAACAATGGGCTAGATTTTTATCTTAAGTTAAGACTGTGGTGGAAGTCTCCTAGATAATATTGAAATAATCACTTTCCGGCTTCCTTTGGGGTTGGAAAGAGATGCGGTATCCTCCATTCACCTCTCTCTGGCGCTGGGTTTATCTATAAGTGCAGCCAGGAAATTACCACTGACGTTCCCTGATCCAGCCTCTGCTGAATGTTGTCCTTAAGCCTCCTGTTTTGAAGTAGCCATAGCAAAGAAACCCCAAAGTGCATGAGCACGCGTGCATACACACACACACACACACACACACACACACACACCCTCCCTCCCTATCTCACTAAAATTAAGAGGCACAGTGACATCATAAGGGAAAAGAAAATTAATTTTGAGCTAGAAGTTCTCATCTCTAAGCTAACTTCAGGTTCTCAATTAGATCTTTGAAATATCTTCTCATAAATTATTCTACCTTCCATTTTTGGAAAGGAACAAACACAAAGACAAATATGGTTCCCTCTCTTTGTTATCCTTACTTTCTTTTTTTTTTTTAGATAAGCTAAAGTCTTATAAGTTTGCAGTTATTAAATGAAGTACTAATGAGTTTCTATTTCAAGACCTTCTTGCATGACAAGATTCTAAATGTGTAACAGAAATACATCACCATTAATAGCTGGTTCTTTGACAACAGAGAGACCTCTGGTCTCTCACTTACTCACCCAGCGTGACTATGATTTTTCTCCTTTGGACACAGCTATGAATAGAACCATTAATAATAAGGCTGCATGCAAAAGGAGTCTGTTCAAAGCTCTGCAAGTCAATGATTTAGTTTTTGACCTTGACCTTTTAAATTGAAATTGTTCTTCTCAGTAAGTCATTCATATAGTTTAAGACTAGCCCACTGGGCTGGGGTTGTGGCTCAGCAGTGGAGCGCTCCAGGGCCTGGGTTTGATCCTCAGCACCACATAAAAATAATAAATAAAATAAAAGTATTGCGTCCAACTACAACTAAAAAATAAAAATATATATTTTTTAAAAAAGACTAGCCCACTAAGATCTCTGATGGGGGAGGGAGGGTATTGACAGATAAAATGACTTCAGAAAGAGAACCCACCAGTTCACAATCTTAGATTCCATAAATCCAGTTAATTTGGGATCTGAAATGAAATTTTACATAATTCAACAATATGAAGGTCCCTGGGTAAACACAGCGTACAAAAAAACTATACTGTAAAATAGTTAATAAAAACTGGCCCATCCACGTTTATTCCAGGATGAGATCACCACAGTACTTAATAGTTTCTCAGAAAAGCATTAATATCCTGCTGTTATTGATATTTTCTTTACCAAGATTTCATAGAGTAGATTGAAAGACTCAGAGTTAAAAATAAATTATCAATTAAGCCCATTAAGTAATTTAATTCTCTCCACACAAGTGGCATCATTTCACTGGAGCTGACTATAGGATATAAGGGTAGCGAGAAGATTCTAACACACTTCACTCATATTACTTTCCTGCATTTGGAGTAACAATCTGGCTGTCCTCTCTGTACTTCTCACACTAGCCATTCTAGAATTACTAGTCACTGAAAAACAGCTGCTTAAACATATTTGTAATAAACAAAAGAAGGGACAGTTGCTCTTCTGTGATTTCATCATTCAGAGGAAAAGATATTATTCATAAACCAATTCATTTCCATAATGTCTCCTGCAGGAATATTTTCCCAGTCTATGTATACTTCACCCTTTGTAACTATTATTGACTTTATATTGTTTCCTCTACCACAACTGGAAGCTCTTTGAATATCATGAATGACACACACGGGAAACATCACAGTGTGCTACAGTGGCTCCAAGTGTGGTCCCTGAGCCAGCAGCATAAGCATCTCTGGGAACAGAACTTAGAAATGCAAAATCTCAGGACCCACCACAGATCTGAATCAAAAACTCTGGTGGTAGGGTGCCATCAATATTTGTTTTAACAGCCCTCCAAGGCTTTACCACAGGCTCTCAAGATTGAGAACCACTGGTATATTGCAACAAGTCTAGATATTGGAAGGAGATCTTTGGTTTTTAAGTTCCTATTGCACCACTTTTTAGCTGATGATGTTAAGCAAGCCATTTTTCTGCCTCTGAGTTGTCTCCCCTCACCTATGAAGTGGAGAGAAAACTAAAAAATGACTGACAATGAATAAATCCTCAATAAATGCTACTGTCTTTATATCTTTAATCCCTGGTATCTAGCTAACAATCTGAAAATACTTTACCTTCCATACCTGTTCACTTAAGTCAGCCAGTTGAACTGAATGGAATGAGAACAGACAAAACTCTCTGAAACCAAACTTTTAACTCATCTGAAAACACTATCGCTGCTAGACACAGGTAATGGGTACAAAGGAATCACATATAAAATAATGAGGGAATATGCTAGGTCAATAATCCTGTCTGCTTTGTCACATGGTGACCCTCCCATCATCTCCAAATTCCTGCCATATCTTTGTCACAATGGGAATTCCACTCTGTTACAAATAAATACCTCATCCATCTCCAAAATTCTGCCATACTCATTGGGAATAAGTATGGTACCCATTTAAACTTTAAACAGGGAGGGAGTTTGCATAAATCAAATTATCTGATAAGGGACTTGGTTCCAGAATATATAGGCAACACTTACAACTCAATAATAATAAGACAAATGGCCTCATTAATAATGAAGACATCTCTCCCAAGAAGGTAAACATAGGCCAGTAATAACATGAAATGATATTCAATATCTTTAGCCATCAAGGAAATACAGATCAAAACAATGAAATATCACCTCACACTCAGCTGCATGACTATAATCAAACTCACAGCAAATACCAAGCTGGTGAGAACATAGAGAAATTTGAACCTTCATACATTTTTGTTTTGTTCTTTTTTTCTGAGCTTAGGTCAAGTGTAAAAATTTTCATAGTTACTTTATACACTGTTGATAGGAATGTAAATGGTGTAGTCACTTTGAAAACAGTCTCACAGTTCTTGAAAATGCTAAACAAAGATTTACAATATAACCCAACAATTCAACTACTAGGTATATGCCAAAAAAGAAATAAAAACATATCCACACAAAACTTAACTCAAGAATGTTCCCAGCAGTATCATCCATAATAATTAAAAAGTAGAAACAGTCCAGATGTCCATCAACTGATGAATAAATAAATAGAATGTGGTATTTCCATATACTGGAATATTACTAGGCAATAGAAATGAAGTTCTAATACATGTTACAACATGGATGAACCTAGAAAACATTATGATAAATAAAAGAAGCCAGATAAAAAAGACGACATAGTGTGTATGATTCCGTTCTCATGAAATGTCTAGGATGGCACATCTATTAGGACAGAAAGTACTTTGGTTGCCTAAAGTTGATGGCGGAGGGTTGGGAGGATATAGAGCAATAATTAGTGACTGCTGTTTGGAATGGGGCTTCTTTTTAAGGCCATAAAAAAAATGTTCTAAAATTGGGGTGATGGTTGCACAATTCTGTGTATATACTCAAGAGCACTTAATTTTTAATCCTCTTTGTGAATTCTTATCTTGATAAAGTTGTAAAATTTAATAATAATAGGCTGGGGTTGTGGCTCAATGCTAGAGCACTTGCCTAGCATGTGTAAGGCACTGGGTTCGATCCCCAGAACCACATTAAAAAAACTAAATAAACAAAAGAAAGGTATTGTGTCCATCTACAACTAAAAATATTTTTTTAAAAAATAATAATAATAACAGGAAGAATTTTTTTCCAGCCATTAAAATAAAAGAGGCAAGTTTTAGGATGGAGATTGAGACAGTCCGACTCTGAAATCTCAGAGAAAACCATGAAGTCAGTTCAATTATATTGTCCTGGATTATAATGAAATCCCGAAAGAGGAGAAACAAAAGATGAGAACTAAATTAAAAACATGAATAACAAGAGACTTTCCACCTCCTCTTTTAATGTTGTTAGCAAGCCAGAAAAGCACATTCCCCACGGCATATGCTGCAATTTAAATCTGGTACAACAATTAAATCATTGTCACATTAATAGTAGTGGCAGGATTTTACAGCTGGACCTTAATGAGCATCTATTCCAGTTTCCAGGTTTTACAAAAACAGTATTTCCTCATCAGCATGTACATATTAGTTTTTATTTAATACAATGCTCGTAAATTGTTTTCTGGAAGATGTACTTCATTCCCTCAAGAGTGATTCTTTTATTTTGAATTTCTTACTCTGCTTTCTTTTCACACAGCAAGGCTTTCTTTGTTTTAATGGGAGATGGTGGTGGTTTTCCTACAATATACACACATCATAAACCAGACACCCTTCAGCTATTTCCTTTTAATAGCTTTCTCGGAGCTATAAAAGAACCAAGTAAAAATACTCTTCATGATCACCATGAACTTTCATCAATTCCCAGTATTGACTTCTTTAATCAGAGCTCAAATTTGGTGTGCCCACACTTGAGTACAGGACCAAATACCTCCCAGTGTCTGCTGGTTTCAAAGTGAGAAAAGGGGAACAAGAATGTGGCATTTCACTTTCCAGATTTCAAAACAATAATCTTATTCCAAAGGAAAAAAAAAATCTTAAGTATTATAAAAATGAAAATGGTTTTCCCCTTTCCATTTTTCAACTTGCCAAAGTTCTTAGGTTTTTGTACCGATTCTTCTTAGTAGGAGAATGAATCTTTCTGTGATATATTTGAAGTTTATATTTTAATTCACATGAGCCAGAGTCATCTGAAGCACAAACAGCCTTCAAGAGTGAATGATGCATCTCAAGAATTCTCAGGAACTCTGAGAATCATGAGGTGTTACAGATGGGACTAGTTGTTTTACAAAATTCATTCAAAGACGTAAAGAGGTAAAGGTCTAAGTGAAAACTGAGCAAATTGGGCTAAAAATGTTGCCACCATTATTATGAACACATCATCCTTTTCTATCATGAATATACTGACTCAAACTAAAAGTGGTGCCTGATCCGTAAAGATACTTTCATTGATTATTAAATGTCTTATTAACGAAAATTAATTCTAACTAAAGTAGAAAGAACTGACACAAAAAGTAAATAATCTATACATTTACTGATTTTTGTCTGTCTTTTCCATTGTTTCCTCTTCTTTCCATTGTTACCACTCTTCCAAGTCCTGATTGAATTATTCCAGCATCGATTTAACAGCCTCTTGGCTACTTCCCTGCCCCAACTTTTAATACATTTGGCTTAATATTCAAATAAATAATTTTACTCTAAGACCACTTTCCAAGAACCATTGGTACTTAGGAGCCCACAGAAGGCCCAGTTGCAGACCATTACGTCTAAACTCCTCTCGCCAGCTTTCGGGGGCTCATACGGGGTACCACCAAGTCTTTTCAAGAGCATCTTGTGTTCCCCTAAACAAACACTTTCTTCCACTCATATAGGCAAGTGTTTCACACCTCATCAATACAGGGAGTCATGGGAAGGTGTTACAGTTTGGAGACTAATAATAATCCCCTTGATTTATCAAGCGCATATTGTGTGCTATGAAATGTGCAAGGCTCATTACATATACTATTTTATCCCCACATAAACCTTATGGGACAGGTTTTATGATGTGATAGGATAGAAATTAAGCCACATAGAGAAGAGAGTAGATATTCTCCAAGACCTTTAGCTATTAAATGGCAGAGATGGCAACTTTTGTCTAAGACCGGAGGAAGAAAGCTATAACCTCATCCATCGATTAATCCATTTGGTGAAGTAATAGTTTGATGGACTACTGGGTGGTAACTGTAGGCAGGTGGGGCGTGACTGGAGGAAGTCACTGGGGATGTGCCCTTGGGGATTATATCTTTTCCCTGGCTTCTCTCTCTCTCTCTCTCTCTCTCTCTCTCTCTCTCTCCATTTCTGACTGCCATGAACTGAGCGTCTTTCCTTCAGCAGCACCTTCCACCATGCTGTTCTTCCTCACCTCAGGCCTAGAACCGTGAAGCTGGCCACCCATGGACTGACCTCTAAAACTGAGCCCAAGATAGACTCTCCTCCTCTAAACTATTCTTGTCAGGTATTTTGATCACAGTAACAAAAAGCTGACACATCATCCAAACTAGGGCAGTTTTTTGTTTGTTTGTTTATTTGGTTTTTGCAATACTGGGGATTGAACCCAGGACCCTCTACATGCTGGGTAAATGCTCTACCACTGAGCTACATCCCAGCCCTTCAAACCAGGACAGTTTGAGAGCTAAAGAGTATTCCATTTACTCCTTATCTCTATGTCTCACTCTTTCCTCTTAACCCTACTGAAGCTGCTTTACCACATGTCCTCAGTGACCGCAAACCAGCCCTGGAGTGAGTGACTTGTACCGATTCCTCCACTTCTTCAGCTTCCATGGCACCTGGCATTGTCCTAGGCCCACAGTTCTGCCTTGAGACTCTCTCTTTTTCCATGATTTCTTTGGCACTGATTTACATCACTGTCACTCTTTGTCTACTTCTCTGTGTCTTTTCATGCTTCTCTTAAAAAAAAAAAAATGCTGGTGCCTTCTAAGGAGGTG
Source organism: Marmota flaviventris (assembly GCF_047511675.1). Taxonomy (NCBI): domain Eukaryota; kingdom Metazoa; phylum Chordata; class Mammalia; order Rodentia; family Sciuridae; genus Marmota; species Marmota flaviventris. The sequence goes on from NC_092500.1 coordinate 159,858,301, forward strand.
TCTCTTCCGGGAGACACCTTCTCCCTCGATCTCCCTACCATGGCAGTCTCATCCACAATCACCACTTTCACCTTCACCGGTCAGGCAAATGACTCCTAAATATTTTCCTCCATCTTTAAACTCTCCCCTGGAATGAATCTTCATTTCAAACCAAGGACCATACAGTGTCCTCCAGATGGGCAGTATATAACATCTCCTTAAACTTGCCAAAGGCATGCATTACCTTTTTTACAAGTTAGTGACTCATCTAAACCCTTAGTCTAGCATTTAAGGACATCCATGATGTAACCAAAGTCTATTAAACTTGTTTTTCCTCTACCTTCACAGCAAGCTCTATGCTCAAGGCATTCCAGTATTATTTTCTAAACATTATCTTAGGGCCACTCTTGGAAAGGATGGGCTTCTATTACTGATGAATACTGATGCTTCTCATAGAATCCCCCTCCCTCTTCAACTACACTGGCCAAGGCTCAGGCCAATCAGAGACCACTTCTTCCACAGAGGCTTCTAGCTGTCATTTTTAAGTATATCCTCCTCCATTCTTTAATCTCAGGCCTCACTTTGTATTTCTTGGTTTTATGGTACTCACCATCTTCTAGCTCAATTACTACATGCATGTGTCTGTCTTAACCTCCCTACATATTGGAAGCTCCTTAAAAAATGAATGTCTTTCAATCAAAGCACAACAGATATTTATTGTTCAAAATAATAGTTTCATTATTATAATAGGTACATTTCTCACCTTCACATATCCTTCTGAAAATCCATAATTTTTATCACTCTCAAATGTAAAAACTGACAACTGTTCATGCTCTGACATATTAAGCATTTTCAATAATCACTGTTTTTAAAAATCTTTCTATTTAAACATTACACAGTGTACACATGTACCAAAACATCTCATGTCACCTGTTGTAGCCAGGTTCTTCACTGCTGTGACCAAAAGACTTGACAAGAATGTTTTCAAAGGAGGAAAGGTTTATTGGGGGCTCAGTTTCAGAGGTCTCAGTCCATAGATGCCCAACTCCACTGCTCTAGGCCAGAAGTGAGGAAGACTATCGTGGCAGAAGAGCATGGTAAAGGAAAGCAGTTCAGAACACTGCCCCACGAAGCAGAAAGAGAACTGTGCTCACCAGGGATGTCCTCCAATGACCCACCTCCTCCAGCCACATCTTACCTGCCTACAGTTACCACCCAGTTAATCCCTCTAAGGGGATGAATGCACTGATTAGGTTAAGACTCTCATAACCTGATCATTTTCCCTCTAGACCTTCTTGCATTGTCTCACACATGAGTTTTCGGAGACACCTCATATCTAAACCATAACATTACCATAACATAGCCATACCATTAATATATGATCATTATGTTTTATGTATCCATTAGAAATAAATTCAAATATACACTTATACATATAACAATTTGGTTTATGGATATCTAATGTGAGAGAACAATCTATCAAGTGAAATAATCTGCAGGTACATCAAGATTAACAATGATGATGTAGTGCAGTGTATTTAGTCAATTAAATTTTGTATCATAAGGCTGGGGTTGCGGCTCAGTGGTAGAGCACTTGCCTAGCATGCATGAGGCACTGGGTTGAATTTCCAGCACCATATAAAAAAACTAAATAAACAAAATTTTGTAACATAAATAAACTCAATAGTAAAGTCCTTTAATTCCTAATGTCAAAGCCTAGAATCGTGAATTGATTGGCTATAATTATGATTTTAAGTGAAATTTCTTAGTCATTGCTTGGTTAAAACACCTAATGCCTGCAAAAGCTATGTTTGACACCTTAATGTTACCTGGCATTCTAACAGAACTGTACCTTTAAATGCAGCTGATGACAGATGGTCTGTTCAATTAAAAAAAAAAAAAAGCAGGAGCCAACATATAAATTCAACAAGCAAGTTCACAGATACTCAACCAATGAAATCAATCGGCAGTTGCTAAGCTGTTTTATCACCATGGCAACACTACTTCAGAAGAAATATTGAATTTTCAAGACAAATGAGCCACCCATCTTAAAATTTCAGATCTCTCAAGCTATAATGATCAGGTACTTTAGGTGAAATAACTGCTTATATTTTTTCACTGACCTCAAATTAGGGACATCTTAAAAAGTCATTTGCCCTTCCAGTCTCACTTTCTAGTTTTCTTGATTTCCCAAACATATTCTATTTAAAGATGTGTCTGTATTTGTATCTGCAGATACTTGTAAGCTAATGGTCCTAAATATAAAGCCAAATGTAAATGTCTTAGAAATTTTCACTGACACACACTCTGGTTTTTTCCTGATATTACATCTGATTTGAATGAGCAATCAATGAAATAAATAACACACAAAGAGTAGGATCATATTGTTACCAGCCTCCAAGCTACTAATAAAAATGTTCAAAATAACAATTAAATATTATTTGTGATACAGCTTCATTTATTTGTTGACAAGATAATTTGTCCCATAAAAGAATAATGATCTTGTTTTACCTGATGAAGATGCAGAGAACCTGAGAAATACTGTTTGGAAATATATTCTAGAATCAAGATAACGTGGGAGATTGATGAAGGGTATTAAGTTACAGTTAGAATTAAGAAATTCTGGTACACTAGTGAACAGTAGGGTGGCTACACATAGCAGTAATGTACATTTAAACAGTAGAATAAAGGATTTTGAATGACTTCACCATAAAATAATAAATAGTTAAGAAGACAGATTTAACTTGATCGAAAGATTACGCAATGTCTTCATGAACCAAAATATCACACGGTACCCCATAAATATCTACAGTTTCATGTTTTTATGTATGTTAACTTTTAATTTAAAACCAAAGGCAAGCCAGGCACCGTGGTACACACCTGTAATCCCAGCAGCTCGGGAGGCTGAGGCAGGAGGATCATGAGTTCAAAGCCAGCCTCGGCAGAAACAAGTTGCTAAGCAACTCAGCGAGACTCTGTCTCTAAATAAAATATAAAACAGGGCTGGGGATGTGACTCAGTAGTTAAGTGCCCCTGAGTTCAGTCCCCAGTACCACAAAAAAAAAAAGAAAAGTCAAGATGGTTGGGTAGAAAGGATGTTGACTTTAAAAGCATCGAGAGAGGCTGTCTAGGAAGACAGGAGCAGCGCCCCCTCAAGTCACATGTCATGAAGGAAAATTTCCCTGAAAGGGGAAGGGAGGACAGAAGTGTTTTAGGCAGCTTTTTTGCTGCTGTGACTAAAGGACCTGACCAGAACAACTGTAGAGGAGGAAAAGTTTATTCGAGGGCTCACAGTTTCAGAGTTCTCAATCCACAGACAGCAGCTCCATTCCTCAGGGCTCCGGGTGAGAGTACACCTCACGGCAGAAGAGTGTGGTGGAGGGAAGCGGTTCATGATGATCAGAAGGCAGGGAAAGAGAGACTCCACTTGCCAGATACAAATATATACCCTAAAGCCACGCCCCCTATGCCCCACCTCCTCCAGCCACACCCCACCTGCCTTCAGTCCCCACTCAATTAATCCCATCAGGTACTTAATTACTGATGGGGTTAAGGCTCTCACAACCCAATCCTTTCCCCTCTGAACCTCTCACGTTGTCTCACACTTGAGCTTTTGGGGGCCCCTCACATCCAAACCATAAGAAGTGTTAGGTGCAGGGCAGGCTGAACTAAGTTGTGTGCAGGGCAGGCTGAACAAATGTTAGCTGCAGGATGACCCACGCGCTCCAACCCTCCTCTGTCTGGTCCTTTATCACCTGTTTGCATCAAGTCTGAACTCAACCCACTCAAGGCTGAATACTCAACCCCCCTTGTGCCAACAAGGCAGCTTGCAGACCCAGAGACCCCATTAGATTTGGGCTATAAAAACTCCCTCCTGCCGAGCCCCTCTCTCTTGCTCCCTCTCTTGCTTTCACTCTCCCTTGCTCTTTCTTCTCTCTCTCTCTCTCTCTCTCTCTCTCTCTCTCTCTCTCTCTCTTTTCTCCTCTGTTGCACTACTGCAATAAAGATCTCTTGGTCACTCCGAGTGTTGTGGTCACTTTCCTTTCATTGGTGCCGAAACCTGGGAAGAGGGTTAAAACCCACTTTTGGGTCCCTCTTCCTTCGGAAGTGCCACTCACCGGACGGCCTGAACCCATTTTCTCGACCGCCAGAACTCCATCCACCACCGGCCTCGATTGGCGAGTTTCCCCTTCCTGGAGCCCTAAACCCAGTGGTGGTGTCAGGAGGATTTGACCGTGGATTGTCCGGCAAACCTCTTTGCCCACCTGCGCGGAGGAAAGCACCCCACCACAGCCTTCAAGACCATGGTGGCCCTCAGGGACTCCTTCCTTGGGCAGATTAGACTACTGGGTTCAAAATTATTCCCTTCCCTTCCCAGCCGGTAGTTTCCCAGCATAGGCTTTGTAGGTCTCCCTCGGAGGACTGTGCAACCTCCGGGGACACACAACAGAGAACTGAACATCACCCCACCCAGACCTTCACGGTCTCCGTGGCTCATAGTCCTAGTCCTCGCACCTTCAAGACTCGGCCGCTAGAGAGACACTTCCCCTCCTCTTCCTCCCTCTTCTCCTGCCTCTCTCTCTCCCCTCTTTCCGTCCCTGAGAGTCTCCAGCCTCTCCAGGAGAGGCCTCGACCAAGGTCTCCCAGGGCTCCGGCCCTGTCCAGGAGGGGAGGCTCGGCTGTCAGGATTCGGTGACGACCAATCTCTGCAGCTCAAACCTGCCACTAGGCACTCCTGATTTTTGGCTCTAGAGGGGACGCCCCTTTTGCCAATAAATCAGTTTCCTCCTTCTCTCTTATACTGCCTTTACGTCTCCTTCCCTCTCCCTTATACTGCGTTTGCGACATGGGTAATGCTCCTCTCTACTGGTCGACTCTCCCCTACAATGCCTCTTGGATAACCTCAAAACCCTCTCCTTGCCACCAGACATCAAACCCCCAAAACTGATCAAATACAGCACCCAGGCCTGGCCCACTTATCCCCTAGACAACCAAAGCAAATGGCCCCCTTTTGGGTCTCTGAATCCCCCCATTCTAAGGGATCTCTACAACTACTGTGAGCATTTGAAAAAAATGGGTAAACATCCCTTATGTCCAAGCTTTCTTCTTGCTTGTGCTCTCTGCACCTCTTGCAAACCTCTACAAATTTTTCTAGCTTGCAAACCAACCCCCACAACCACCGATCCCCAATCTTCTCCTCCTCCAGACTCATCCACTACTTTTGACCCTGCTGATGAACCTCCACCCTATCGCCCGGCTCCAATAAGTCCTCACCCTCAACCTTCTGTCCCAGCCCCTCCACTGTCTCGCCCACCTCAATAACCTGCTTTCTCCCCTCCAATTACTAGATCAAAAACCCAAACCACCGCCCTTCCTCAAACCATTGCCCCCTTACTGAGGTAGCAGGTACTGAGGTACCCCTCCACCCACTCACTCCTCTCTTCTCCTGTCAGTACCCACACCAGATCCCACCAGGTCCTCTTACCAGCTAACCCAAAGCTCAAACTAGCTGAGGAGGGCCCTCAGACCCCTATCCAAGATCTGGTGAAAATGGCCTTTAAAGTTGCTTTGTAATCACTGAAAACAGGTTACTAAGAATTTAAAGTCCCTTATAGGCTTTTGGGGATATTCACTCCTGTCTTCCCCTCTGCTCTACCTGTTCTGCTACTCAAGTTTTCCTTGCTAGGGAAAATCCCAAACCCCTTTCCCATTATTCTTTTACATCTTCTTCCTCATTCTCAGATCCATCGGAGCTGCTCTCAGCCCCGCCTTCCCGTCTTCCCCCTCCCTACCCGGCCCACAGAAAAGTCTTCTCCAGAATTCTTCACCATGGCTGATTTTAGGACTGTCAGCAAAGAGTCCCTACAGAAAAGTTTAATGTAGATAAACTTCCTATTTTCATGTTGCCCTGTTTTACTTGGTCACTTGCTGGAAAAATCAGCACTCCAAAAGCTAGACACACCCTTACTAGTTTTTCACAAAATATGTAGACAAGGTCTCTGGCCTTGAGCTGGGCTTCACAATGATGACTACATTTCTAAGATAAAGAAGTTACCAACTGGGCTCCATGGTAACAGCTGGCAGGGGGAGGAAAGAAAGGGGAGAAAAAGCTCTCCCCTTCTCAGGTGTCCTTGAAGGGTTAACTTGCCCAGAACAGAGGGAAAAAAAAAAAAAAAACTGTTTTTTGTGAACTTCTGCAGACTGTGAACTTCTGAGCCCCATCCCTTACATGCTGGGTGCAAAATTCTGAAACTACCTAAATTTGGGGTTCAGGGGATTAATTGATTACAGCAGAAGCTGTGCCCTCTGAATCTGACTGCAACCAAATAAAACTGTTTCCCTACCTTCGGTGCTATCTTAGGTGCCTTGTCTTGTCCGTCCCTACAACAGTATAATTCTATACACTTAAACATTGCTTATGTTTTCAGAAATGGTCAACAGATGTGATTAACTGTGTACTGCAAATAATATTAAATATTATTAAAATGGAATAACTTGCCTAAATTCAGAAATTTACACGGATTGTTTCAAAATGTGAATAAAGAAGGAGTTAACAGGTGGGAAAGAGAAATTAGAAGGTTCTAGGTATGGATTTAATAGAAGGAAAATGTGTTTCTGGATAAGACAGTCTATGTGATTAAGTAAATAAGAGGGTTTAAGCAAGTGATAAAGAAGGTCTGTGTAAGTTAGTTATATATGTAAGTTTTTTGAGCAAGTATCTTGAAGGAATTAAGCATTATCAACTATGGTTAAACAACAACTGTTATTTTGCAATATTGTGATATGTTATTCTTTAAGAGCTAAACTTGATTAATACAAAAACATCAATGTAAAGGTGGTACTATTACTCTTCTTTATATATTAAATGTGTTCATATTTTCCAGGCATAAAAGTCATTAAGATAGAAGCTTTAAAAAAATATTATATCAAACTGATGTTCTCCAAAAGGTTGCATGGTAATTTTAGGCTAATAAAAATAACATATTGGAGATTTATTTATATCATTTAATGTTCTATAACTGGACCTCTTATCAATAAGATTAATATAAAGTTCTATAAACTGGGGTACAATTTAAATGTAATATCATATTGTGTTAGCTAGTATTCATGTGACATCAGGCAACAATATATGTAAATTTTATAAAATGATATTTAAGAAACAAAAATCAACTTCAATACTAGAACACTTTACCTAAGATTTCCCCGCCTTACCTGAGATAAGGCTGTGCCTCCCATCTTACTACATGTCAGAATGACTCCAAAGTAGGCCAGACTTCAGCTAAAGTCCAGTACTTTTAATTTAAGGTGAAACTGACTTTGCTGGATGTTTAAGATCAAGACTTAAAGTTAAATTAAAATGGCCAAGAAAACCAATATTTGGCTCTGGCCCTCTGAGTCAGTCTGAATCTAGGGAACAGGGAACTTCTCTAAAGAGCTTTGCAACTCTGGGCCACATAACCTCCTCATCAGGGAGATTAATGAGACCATTGGAGAATGAAAAGCCTGTCAATAGGAGGGTCATTGGAGACAGGAGACATCCCTGATGCTTCCAAGGGAAGCCACATGGTCAAGCAAGACCTGGACCCATCCTAGCGCAAATGGCACTAGCAAAACTAAGAAGCTGCTCTCAAGTTCCCCCACAAATGACCCCTATGGGAACTCGGCTGACTCTTAACAATAGATAGAAACAAAGTCAATTTTGACCAGCTTGATCTTAAACACCTACCAAAAACAGTTAAGCCAAAACACAGTCATTCCTGGGAGTAATGAAGGACAAGAACAGCTAGAAAAGAGGAGACAGCAGCTAGGCCAACAGTCTCCGTGGGGAATGTTCAGTCAAGTATGGCCTTGGCTCCTCTCCCTCGCAGGACCACTATTAGTCCTCTTAATGTTTCTCCTAATAGGACCACATCTGTTAAATTGCCTACAGAAGTTCCTGCAAGATCAGATACACAAATTCACCAACCAATCAGTCAATCAACTACTTCTTTAAGACTACCAGCCCTGATGCCCAAGACACGCCCAAGGAATTGACTCATGACCAACTCCTCCAGCTCCAGAGACCCTGCCCCCACATAAAACCCTCTCTAACCTCTTTCCCATATTTTACAACCCCTCTTTCACTTCCTAGGAATGAGAACTACTCTCCAGCAGATCCACTCTGCTTGCTCTGTCTGTTCTACAGTATCACCACAAGGAAGTATCAAACCTAAACTCCCCACACATCAGATGCGGAGCCACCAGCCAGACCGAAGACTGGTAGATCAACTTCACTCACATGCCTAGGCACAAAAAGCTTCGCTACCTACTTACTTTGGCTGATACTTTTTCAGGTTGGATAGCTGCCTTCCCTACATCCAGGGAAATTGCTGACACCGTTGCCTCCATCCTCATTCCCAGGTTCGAACTTCCTGCCTCCATCCAGTCAGACAACAGTCCAGCCTTCACTTTTCAGGTTTTTTCAACTAGTCTCCAAAGGCCTCAACATCACTTGGAGGCTCCACATGCCCCACCAACCCCAATCCTGGAGTAAAGTTGAGAGGCCTAACGTCATTCTCAAGAGTCATCTCACTAAACTTGCTATTGAACTTAGGCTCTCCTGACCCAGTCTCCTGCTGTTGGCCCTCACCTGAATTCAGGCAGCCCCAAGGGCCCCCTCAGGCCTTAGCCCCTTTGAGCAACTCTATGGGTGCCCTTTCTTAATCAACCAAAGCTTTCCAATCACTCCTCCTCCCCTTGTGTCCTACCTGCCTAATCTCACACTTCTACGCAAACTCCTAAGGGAACATGCAGACGGGTGCCTTCCTGTGCCATTCATTGCCTCAATCCCAGCATAACCACAAACTGAACTGGACTATCTTCAACTGAGTAACTCAGTCTTACCTCAGGAACTGCATCCTCAGTCGTTGGAACCTCATTGGATGGGACCCCATACAGTCATATTTACTACCCCAATGGTGACCAAGCATTTAGCACTCCCCCTGGTACCATGTCTCCTGCCTTACAAAGGCACCTGTTCCAAATGTCCATTCCTGGACTTCCACCACGCCCACCAAACTCAAAATTTCTCACCAACCCTCTTCTTTTACTAATCATTAATCTCTCTCAAGTTTCTATCCCAACCACAGATGGTGCTTTAACATCCAAGCAACTTGGCACCAGGATGACACCACTCACTCTCAGTTTATGGGTCAAGGCAATTACCCTTCCACTGGCTGCAATTGGGCTGTCACCCTTAACATTACTGAATTCAACCAAGCCACCTCCGATACTTCCTAGAGTCCCTACGACAGGACCAATGGCTGATGCCAATGATCTCTCTGCTCAGAAATGGTTTGATGCCGTTGACAACCTATGGCTTCAAGGAACCTTTATGGACTTTGCCCCTTCCAAAATAACTGTCTATAGCCACTGGGTGTTATTTCTGGCTGCCCTGGTGTTCCCAGACCTGTCCCCCCACATTCCTCCACTTTCCCTCCTAGGTCCCACGCCGCCCACCATCAAGCAGGAAGTAGCCAGACAATTTTACACCGCCCCCATGTCGCCTAGAAAAACAAAAAAGGAGGAATGTTAGGTGCAGGACAGGCTGAACTAAGTTGTGTGCAGGGCAGGCTGAACAAATGTTAGCTGCAGGATAACCCACGCGCTCAAAACCCCCTCCGTCTGGTCCTTTATCACCTGTTTGCATCAAGTCTGAGCACTCAACCCACTCAAGGATGAACACTCAACCCCCGGCTCAAGGCTGAACACTTAACCCCTCTTGTGCCAACAAGGCAGCTTGCAGACCCAGAGACCCCATTAGATTTGGGCTATAAAAACTCCCTCCTGCCAAGCCCCTCTCTCTTGCTCTTGCTCTCTTGCTCTTGCTATCTCTGTCTCCCTCTATTGCTTTTGCTCTCCCTTGCTCTCTCTTTCTTCTCTCGCTCTCTCTCTTTCTCTCTCTCTCTCTTTTCTCCTCTTTTGCACTGCTGCAATAAAGATCTCCTGGTCTCTCCAAGTGCTGTGGTCACTTTCCTTTCAAGAAGGAAGAGAGGAGCCAACCTCAGAGGCAAAAAGAGAGAGCAAGGAGGTGTCTAACATACTGATCCCATGAATTTACTTAAGGGTAGCTATGTATCCACATATTCCACTCTTGGCTTGGCCACTTGGTTTTTCCACAGGTTTACCCATCTGTGATTTCAAACAAATCAATCTTTCTGTGCTTCAGTTTCTCAATATTTTTAGAATGGGGATAATAATCAGGGTTATGAGGCTGAGTTAAGATTTTAAAGAGTGCTTGGTACACAGTAAGCATTACCTAAGTAAAAACAAAAATATGAAGTGAATTCATATTTGCTTTGCAACATTATATGACTATTTAATCTTGAAGCTTTACTTTCTTTGTTTTCTAACTTACACTATGTTTTAATGATTTTGTTTCCAGTTGGCTTCATTTTCTCCTTTTATTTCAAATGTTTTATTTTGGTCTGCCATAATCTTTTTAGCCAGCTTCATTATGTTACTTTCTTATCTGATATTTACAAAATTCAATAGGTCACTTTTTAAGAGCTTTCTCAGATCCAGGTTGTAGGAGATACACAGAGACTCCAGGCCACAAACCACAGTGGGTCTGAAACCAGCAAGAACTTGTTCAGGGATGTGGTGTAATGTATTCCCAAGGGACCAACAGCCCTACTGTGCCAAGAACAAATTTGATGATCTGAATTGCATTTTTTCATAAAAAGTCTGCTAAACTTGAAATTTCCAAGTTTCACAGCACACACAGTTTCTCCTTTGGAGGAAGGAAAAAAAAAAGCAAATGGAACATCTTTAGGGAAACTCCTTTTTGTAAGAAAAAAAGTTGCAGCAATGGTCTTAACTGCGTGGATAGAAGTCAGTCTAGTTTTCATTTACTTCAGAGAAGGGAAGTCTGGTATGGTGGCACATGCCTATAATTAGTGCTACTCAGGAGGCTGACACAGGAGAATCCCAAGTTCAGACCATCCTGGGAAATTTAGTGACACTCCTGTCTCAAAGTAAAAAATAAAAAAGGCTGAGGATATAGCTCAGTGATGGAAGAGCTGGTGTTCCATCCCCAGTACCAAAAGGAACAAAGAGAAGGTAAGATTCTTCATTTTAGAATTAGCATAGCCTCACCCCATAGGTGCAAGATTGGGTTCAAAACCATTTCAATGTAAGTTTATTAAATAATCCCACTTCTGAAGTATTTGGGGCATCTACAAGTCTTACATGTAGCCAGTGAGCATTCTCTAAAGGTTAAAAAAAAAATTCCCCAACAGTCCTATACAATTCTCTACATGTGAATTAACATATAAACACCTTTGAACTACTTATAATGCACAGAATTTCTAATTTCAAGTTTTACCCTATGCTGACTTTAGTTTCTAGGCTGAATATAGATTTAATAGGAAGCAAGAAACAAGATCAAAGTTAGTCCACATTCCTTTCATTCAAATCAAGTTTTATGAGAATGTGGAGGTGGACCCTAAAAAGTTATTATTTTTATTGGTGTGTCAAAGAAATAGATGCTGATAAAATGGACCAACCAAGTCATGACCAATGTTGTTCATTGACCCTCAATATACATAGAACTCTCCTTCACCTTTTCTTCCTAATCCCACGTGTGATTAGGCTCTGGGCCCCCTCCCTTATTGACACTCTTGTTATGACTACACACAGATCAAATGAGGGAGTAAAGCAACAGTGCAAGGGATCCAGACCAATACTCCCACCAGAAATAATATGACAATCAAACAGAAAGTTATTTCATCCCAAATCAGCTGTAAAATTGTCTCAAGTTTTTTCATTGCCTTATTAGCTCCTTGCCTGATGATAGGTGTACGCACCCTCTCACCAAAACATCAGCCCGAATACATTGGAATATTCTACTTACTCATATACTGACTATAAATTTCCAACAGAATTTATCATCTAATCCATCTGGTAGAATTTCTCACGGGGCAAAAATCAAAACAAAAATTTCACTTATATGTATTTCATATGTATTCTTAAATGCTTCCAATAATGCACACTATTTCTGTATAATAATTTAAGGAGAGCCTCTATTCCAAATACAGTTCTTATCTTAATATGTGCCATTTATTAAATATACAATATATCAATAATTCTTATAGCATTTTCATGAGTTTTATATAACAGTCTCAAATATGGAATAACATCCTTTGAGAAAATGTGTGCTGATTTTTGGCTTGGAAAACATTCTCAACAAATACATGATTCCCTATTTAGCACAAATGACTTTCTACACATTGACATTTATGGAGACGTAGGAACAGGTCAGCACAGGTACTATTTTTTTAAAAGGAAACCTCACCCAATTTTGGTTATTTATATTCTCCGCTCTAACCTCCAACCACACAACCCATGATTCATTCTGCAGGGGATGCACACAAACCTGGAGTTACCCTTACAAACCACAATGCCCTCCTCAGAGGGTCTCTCCCAGTTCATATTCTCCCCGGGGCGAGGATTCCAGGTTGGAATACATAACAGGAACCTTCACTTAGAGTTAAGTCAGATGGGAGATGCCTGGCTTCTATCCTCCCACCCTGAATTACTTTCATATAATTCTTTCTAGAATCTACTGTGGCATAGTTCTCATAATTGTATGGTAATTTCTGTCCTCCCATGGACAGTCTTAGCTTTTCCCCATGACTATCTTTCTCTTTTCATTTTTGTTTTTGTTTTTTATTGGAGATCGAGCCCAGGGCCTTGTGCACGCTAAGCACATGCTCAGCCACCGAGCCACACCCCCAGCCCTTACCAGTGCCTATTCTGAAGCAAGATTGAGTCCTTCATCCTACACCACCACCACCCCTCACCCTGTAATCTTCTCCACAAAACATGATGGAGCCTGGTACATTCTGCTGATGCTCCCATCCAACATTTCTGTTATCCCACAGTTTCCCTTGAGTCCCCATCCCTTAAGTCTTTCTCTTCCTCTGTGACTCCCCACAGCCTCTCTTTTCATTCTATTTAGCTAATTCCTTAGCCCTGAAGGCCCAGCCCTCCAAAGAGTTCATCAGAGCCATCTTCCAACAAAAGCTTGTTTCTTCCTAGAGAGTTGATTTTGCTGCCAAGAAAAATAACATTTTCTTCGGGTGCTCATGGTACGCGAGAGTGATTTATTTCCATCCTTTCCTGACTTTTCACTACCCCAGGCCCTGGTCCATCCCACTCTGGTACAACCGTCGCCATCCACAGCACACAGGTCAGGAAGCTCTGCTCTAAGGAATGGAAAACATACTGATAAGTTACATTCCAGTAAACTCTCTCCGACGGGTCCACACAAACAGTTCACAGCCACGTCAGAAACATTTGTGTTCACTCCCCTCTGTGTACATCATGGTAGGACATGCTCTAAAAACAATACCCAACCGAACACCAGGAAATGAGTTCCAGGGACCCTAGGCTTCCCAACCTCGTGCAGGTCATTGAATCTCTCTCTGAAGCTCAGTTTAATCATCTATAAAATGAGAGTATTCCTTTCAGCTAGGAAAAAAAAATCTATAATTCTAATGTTTCACAATTCTATGGAACACTAATGAAGATTGGTTTCGACATTAGGAGTGATTCAAAATAAATTGACCCTAATCAAAAACCTATAATTGGAAAAATTAGTTAAATACTAAATATTTCCACACAGTGAATTTCTCTCCCCAAAGCATCTGACAAACTATATGATCATTATTCAAGTGATAGACAAATGCAGCTGGATGGATGCTCTAAAGCAGCTGCCAATTCGCAGAGAAAAGCTGTGGGCTGGATTTTCCTCCAGAAACTCAACTACTTCACTTTCCTTGTTGTTCTTTTTGTTTGTTTGTTTGTTTTGGTTGTCATTGTTGTTTTGTGTTTGTTGCTATGTTATTCAGACTGGCCTTGAACTTCTGGGCCCAAGTGATCTTCCTTACCTCAGCCTTCCAAGTCAAGAAGCGCAAACCACAGCACCCAGCACCCAGCACTAAACATCGTGCTTTAATTGCATAGTTGAAACAGAACACAAATTGAGCATCTTTTTACTCCGTGACTTACTAAGGAGTCTTCAATAATAACTACCTAGGAAATAATATTGGTAACCAATTATTGCTTACTATACTACAATATATATTTAATATAATTATGTTTATAATTATATACTATAATATAGAAAAATAATGTGTAACATAATCATATTTTAGTATGTTCTTTATTTGAATATGTATAAATAAAATATTGATTTACTCTCTATCCCAAATAGTTTTACTATCCTGATGAGGGAAATTGACCCCCAAAGGACAACAACCCCAACATTTTATTCTCACATTAATGGAATGTAATTAGCTGGTATAATCTGTTTTGAACACTTATATGTCACCACGTTGAGGACAATGAAGAAAAACACACAAGAATCATTAATGGTCTTTTACTGGCAGAATGAACTTCTCTTTTACTTTACAGATTTTATTCACCTTTCAAGTCCTACTCAAATCCCCAGCTCCTTTTGAAAGACCTACTTTCTCTCTCCCTCTCCCTCTCCCTCTCCCTCTCCCTCTCCTCTCTCTCTCAACTCCAGTAGAAAAAAATTCAATACCTCCCTACTAGGTACTTGGTAAAACACTGCTGCCTGTTTCTCCTTTTTGAAACATGTCTTCAATTTACAGAATGTCACTCATGCGGTAGGCACTTAGTTATTATTCTTAAGTAAGAACGTCAGAACTACAAATATAATAACACATTCAGGAATGAAAGACACAGTATTTTATTTACTGCCCTCTACTACTCAGAGTTTGATTTCCAAACGTGAACTAGTATTTCCAAACATCAGGTAAATGAATGTCTTTATATTTTTCTTGGTGATCTGTCCAATTAGGGTGATTTATACCTATGAGTTGTTAAAAGGGCCCTTCTTATAATAAAGAATTCTTACTACCCTGGTCTAAGAACTAAGAACATCATGGAAAATGTGGCATGGTTTAAAAATTAGAGCCTTCTTGGCTTTTTGGAAAAGTTGGCCAAAGTGTGAATGTTTTCCTTATGCTACTGTCTTTATAGAGTCCATAAAAACATTACCTGCATCCAATGAATTTTTGAGAAAATACCAGTAACTCTCAGCCTTCTGTACATTCATTCAAGAAAAACATTCCCATTTATTCCCTCTCCCTGTCTACAAAGGTCACAGAATTGTAGCAACCAACATGTTCAGCTTCGAGAAAAACAGCAATAGCAACAAAAATACAAGTTTTTAAATACTTATGAAAAATATCTTCAAACTCACACTAAATTGATGCTCCTTAAAGCTACATGTAATTTTTTAGGATACAATTTATGAAAACTGAAATAGAATTGAAGCAGAAAGGAAAATGTTAAACTATTACAAAGTGCCTCCAACTCCCATCTATTCAATAGTCTGAATCAACCATAAAGAATGCACCCAGAAGTCTAGAAATAATGGAAAAGGGGTCTCAAAAATGCTAAAAACAATTATTACATAGTTCATGGTTTGTACTGTTAGAGTAAAGCCCAGGGCTGTCCTTAATCTACAACACACTAATTTAGACACAAATACATTTCATAGACTCTTTTAATGATGTGTCTCCCAATGGTCCATAGTGACCAGTGGAGAGCAAATTAGGAGCTGCAATGAGTTTAAGAAGTGCATAAAACTGGATTTAACTCATAAAAACATTAAGCTCAATTAATCCCAGATACTACAATGGACAGCAGAACATTGGAACCAAACAAAGACATGTTATGTGCTTTAAGGAAACACTTCCAAGAAACATTTAACCCAGATGCTATTCTAAGTTGAAAAAAAGCTAATGTGAGGAAAGCTTATACAACCCTTTTCTACATTGACACATAGAAGGATGCATTTTTATAGGATATTTTGCATGTTTAACACCGCCAAAATTTTCTGCAACTCATGCATTTAAAATCAAGAAATAGCACAAAAAAAAAATTTTCAGAAGAAACCTCCCTACTTTAAGAATTGAGCTTTGAGGGCTGGAGTAGCTCATTGGTAGAGTGCTTGCTTAACTTGCTCAAAATCTTAGGTTCAATCACTGGCAACATTAAAAAAAAAAAAAAAAAAAAAGACTTGAGCTCTGAATCACACTGCATGCAGAAACCAATGTTCAATGCAAGTTTTTGTGATGTCCTGGAGAGTGACTTATGTGACTATTGAGAATTGTAAATTAATTTGTTTTTTTTAAATAATACTCAACTTATTGGGTTGTAAATTGTAAACTCAAAATCCTAGTTATTCCATACGCAGTTAAGTTCTGTTTACAACTCTTAATACTCTATGAACAAATCTGACAGATTCTCTATTCACCTTAAAAGGAGATTTCCTTGAAGTTAAAGATTTTTTTTTTCCCAAAAGGAAAACAACATGTCAATCTACAGTTTTAGAACCACCTGCCCAAAGGATAATGGAGGGTTGGGAGTGGGGAGGAAAGCTGGTACTATGTTCCATCACTACTTCATTTTAAATTGAATTCGAAACAGAAATTCCCTCCCCGGTGACTATACAGCTAATTTGACTTTGCACTTTTTTGGCTCTTAAAACGATCATTTTCTTTTTTTAATATTTATTTTTTAGTTATAGGTGGACACAATGTCTTTATTTTACTTTATGTGGTGCTGAGGATCGAACCCTGTGCCTTAGGCATGCTAGGTGCCCCACGCTCTACCTCTGAGCCACAACCCCAGCCCGTTAAAACGATTATTTTCCATCTCATTCAAAAAAAATTTTTTTCTTCCTTTTCATTTTCATCCTCTTTGCTAGTACTACACAAGTCTTACAAATATTAAGATGATATTCGATAAATGTCATTAAAAGTCACTCATGGCCTTGACCCTTCCTTTACAACTTCCAGGTTTGTCCTCCTGATAACTGGAAGCCCTTAGTACCTTGGTTCTCTTATAAGAAAGCAGCCAGAATGATGTGGCTCAGCATAGAACAAGGACCCATGTCTTAATAAGAAGCAGATCCGGAGGCAACACAGAGCCAAAGCTCTATGTAGAAAGGACCAGAATAAGAAATAAGGACCAGCCTAGGGTAGAGTGTTAACAGAGGATCCTGTTGGGAACCAAATATGAGAGTCAGGCACTGTGGCAGAGATGACCCACTTCTCTTCCAGCTCCCAGGAAAGGAGAACAGAACTGTTCATTGATATACTATTTGGCTTGCAGGTGCAAGAAGAGGTATGCTTGCTCACCCTCCGTTAAAGGTATGGCAGAGTATCTGCATATCCAACAAGTGCGTCATTCATTCTGAAGTGCCTATTTATTCATTCATCAATTCATGGAGAGCTTACTACAGACTCAGTAGATACACTGGATAATACGCAGCAAAATGTGTAGTCAGTATCTAAGTTCCAGGAGAGGGTAGACAGGGTAGGACACCTCCTCTTAAGAAATGGGAGGAGAAAAAAAAAAAAGAAATGGGAGGAGGGGCTGGGATTGTAGCTCAGTGGTAGAGTGCTTGCCTAGCAGGTTTGAGAGGCTTTGGGTTTGATTCTCAACACAACATATAAATAAATAAAATAAAGGTCTATCAACAACTTAACAAATTAAAAAAAAAAGAAAGAAACAGGAAGACACATCACTTTATCATTTGGCAACTTGGAAAATGAATCACCAATGTTACAAAAAATATGTCCTGAATTTAATTTTAAGTCTGATTCTCACTAGATGTTTTGACTTGCTCATGTATTCCTTTAATGACATTTGAAGAAAGTTTATTTGCCAGGTGTTTTTAGAAAATTTAATCCATAAATGATTATAAGTTCCACAATCTTGCAGAAGTTTTAGTATGTTTGGCTAAGAAATTAGCAAGAAGGATGGTCCTCCAGAGAGAAGGAAAACTACAGAAAGCAATATTCAAATCATGAACTGTAAATGAATTTACAGCCATGTTTTTGAAGCCTCATTTTACAATTATGATTTTGTCAGAAATGAATATGAAAGTGTTAAGGACATCAACTAGAAGAAATGAGGCTCTTTTAGGTACGGATAGCTTGTCCCTGTCTGATACCAAGATGGGCCTATATTAACACTTGTTTCTTCTGGAGCTCCATAGAACCTCTTAAAAATAACCCCCTTAAAAAAAAAAAAAAAAACAAGCTCCTTAAGTAACCTCTCTCAGAGTATAACTATCCTTAGTACACCTACTAAATAACAAAAATTTATGTGCATGTTTGTACGGAGGAAATTAAAATCATCCTGACAAGATCATCTTTTCAAAAGAAAGAAATTTACGTGTTTGACTTTTGCTGGTTTGTTTGTCGCAGCGCTGGTAATTGGACATTGGGCCTTGCATGTGCTAGGCAAGTGCCCTTCCACTGAGCTACATCCCCAGTCCCTGTTTGTTTGTTGTTGTTGTTGTTGTTGTTTAAGCGCTTCCACAAAAGAAAAGTTCTATGTGCATCAAGTTCTTATAAATATTATATATGTGTGTGTATATACACACACATATATAATCTAATTCCTTACACATGACAGATACAGAGCTACTGTTAATATAGGACCAAACTGGAGGATGTTTCTAGAGATGAACAGCTATGGATAAAAGGTTGGCAGTAAATGTGTTGAACACATCCCATGTGCTTATAACCCAAGTTCTTCAGACAAAAGCCTGCCAATTAATATGCAGAGCCACTCTTCCTTCATTATCTTAATAACCACAAAAGAGTAGGAAAGCTACAGGGAGGGAAGAGAAAAAAAAAACATGGAACTACTTTAATATTCACTACACTCTCCATACCTACTCCAGAGGATACCCAGTAAGCATCTTCACAAAAACAAAGGCAATTCAAGCCCAACTACTTAAAATCCTGGTAGAATATCTGACCAAATTTGGAGAAGACAATAATAGACCAAAAAAAAAAAAAAAACTTCCTGAAAGAAAAGGACTTTGAGAAAGAACTTTTAAAAATAATAAAATAATAAACAATTTATACAAAAGAGAAAGCTCTCAATTCCTGATAATAGCCATGAATAAAGAGTGGGAAAAAAAGAGGCTATTTTATAGATGTAAGTGAAATCTATAAATACTTTTAAACCAATTTGAAATTTAAAATAATTTGAGATGATTTATTTATTCCCAATTATTTTGTCACCATCAAAATCTATATGTGTATATAGTATTTCAGTATATATAGCTACACGTATTATCCTTCGTATGTCTAACTGGTATTCACATGAGAACTATCTATTATATTTTTATCGTTTCAGTATTTTTGGAAAAGTGAATATAAGTCTTGAGAATATGCATTTAGCAAGCTGATTTGTCTTTGCACAAGCTTTCTAAAGATCCTGTTGATTTGCCAGGTTAATATAGTTTTTGAAAGTATGCAAAATTAATTCTAATGGTGCTGATTATACTGAGAATCTGGCTTAACATTTACTGAGTTCCCACAATGAATAAAACCAATTTCCTTTACTAGTAAACTTAAAAAAGAAAAATTTGTGCTGAGCAATGTCACAATTTGAGACAATGAAAACTATTTCAATAGGACTGTTGTATTTTAAAATCAGATGTCCAACACTGCCCCTAAAACACAAAAAGGACAATTTTTTTTTTTCTTTTGCAAATGTCTTTAACATTTCCAGTAGTTTCCTCCATACATGCTGTCATCATATTTGCTACATCAAGAAAGGAGGGGGAAAACATTTCACCCTTGCATCTATATGCAGCAGACATTGTGCAGAATCAAGTCATGCACCCACTGGTTATACAGTATTCAAACTAATTGCACCCACTGTAAAAGAGTGAATCCAAAGCAAGAAGTGAAATAACACATCCCAAGATATGTGAAGGCATTGCCTCCAAGGGTGACTGACAGATAAACTAAAATGGCAACCGGGCATGATTTCCAGGGATTCAGGAGGCTGTTTCAGGAGGGCTGCTAGCCTGAGGCCAACCTCGGCAATTTAGCAATACCCTGTCTCAAAATTAAAAATAAAAAGGGCTGGGATGTAGCTCAGTGGTACAGCACTCCTGGGTCCAATCTCCAGGAGAAAGAAAGAAAGGGGGGGGAGGGAGGGAAGAGAGAGAGGGAGAGAGAGAGAGAGAAAGAGAGAGAGAGAGAGAGGAAGGAAGGAAGGAAGGAAGGAAGGAAGGAAGGAAGGAAGGAAGGAAGGGCATACATATAATGTGTATTCATTAAATATTCCCTAAATTAATTCAGAAGTATTACTCATATTAACAAAGGCCAACATTTTCTTTTTACCCCTGAAAGCTGATTTCAATGTGGAATGCCACATAGCAATATTTCACAATGGTTACTATAAAAGGTTGTCTTAGAAATTACTCCTTGGCTAGATAAGAGAAACAGAAAAGGGTTATTAAAATACTGGTTGGGTAACAACCCAAAATTTATCATTTCATTATTGAAATTTTTCATGGTCAAGGGTTATGATTTAAGAAAGTTGTTGAACTTTGCTCTAGATATAGTTCCTGGGGGAAAAAAATTACACAACCACAGTGAATAACAGCTGCATAGCCAAGGAAAGATTTTCTGGATTTAAATATTTAGATGATATAGGGAAAGAAACTAGGTTAGATCCAACTAAAAACCCTCACTTCAGGATCAGAACACATGAGGAGCTGCCTGCGGTGAGCAAATAAATGAAGTAATCATTTCTCCCAATTACCTTGACATGCATAACCTCAGCAAGGGAATTTTAGCAACCTGAATTTAAGTTAAAAGTTTTCTTTAGGCTCATTTAAAAAAATAAATGATCTACATCCATTTTTTAAAATAACCAGTCTTGTTTGGAATGTCTTAAGATGAAGGGTTTTATTTATTTTATTTATTATTTATTTGATATAGTGATTAAACCCAGGGACACTTAACCACTGAGCAACATCCCTAGTCCTTTTTCTATTTTATTTAAAGACAGAAATTCACTAAGTTGCTGAGGTTGCTTTGAATTTGCAATCCTCCTACCTCAGCCTCCAAAGCCACTGGATATACAAGTATGCACCACCATGCCTGGTGGTTTTTTAATTATTGTTACAGAACTATGATGCTTAATAGTGTTTTATAGTTAAACAGGTTTCTGTAAAAAGCAAAATATTTACTAGCAGTGGAAAATTGTTCCAGGGTGTATTATCACAATTAACAAGTTTATTTTTGTTTAAGAGTTGGTCAGTGATACTCTACATATGCCACCTTATCCTGCAAAGATTACTTATTTGGCCATAGGTAGATCATTTGAAATAATAAAACGCACTGGAAACATAAATGGGCTGTCTTCTTTGCCCACGTTTTATTAGAAAGAGCTGGCTGTTAATAGAAAGAGCTTGCAAAACACCATATCATGAATTTTAAAAGAAACATTTGCAGAGCAATGAACCCAAGGCAATTCCTGTAATTAATGGGAAGAGAAGGAAGGAGCGCATTTAAACATGTTGTGTATTTAGGGTTGTTTGGTCCATTGGTTTGAATACCAATTTGAATACCATTTCATGAGGAAAAGGAAACTTAAGACCTGGAGACACATGACTTCGGTGTTAAAAACAAGCACACATGGGCTGGGGTTGTGGCTCAGTGGTTGAGCACTTGCCTCACATGTGTGATGCACTGGGTTTGATTCTCAGCACCACATACAGATAAATGAGTAAAATAAAGGTCCATCAACAACTAAAACATTTTTTTAAAAAGAAAACAAGCACACAATTTTTAGCATGCAACACTAAAAACTCAGACAGATTTTTTTTTCCAGTACTAGGGATCAAACTCAGTGCGTCTTACCCCTAAGAAACATCCCTAGTTCTTTTTTATCTTTTTATTCTGAGACAGAGTCTCCTTAAGTTGCTGAGGGTCTTGCTAAATCGCTGAGGCTGGCTTTGAACTAGCCCTGCTCCTGCATCAACCTCTGAGTCTGGGATTATAGGTGGGTACCACCAACCCGGCCTCAGGAAGATTCTTTAAAGATTGAATTTCAATAAATAAATTTTGATTGATTATCTTTAAAACTTGGATTTAACATTTAAGAAAGAGCTTAACTGTCTAAAATGTGTGAAGAATGAGGAGGCCAAGAGGTAGTGTCTCCTACTGGTGAAGCTATTACAGATAACAAAGCAAGTGCATCCCTGAAACTTGAGAAGACAGTAGTTGGTGCATTTCTCTTTTATGCAAACCTAGATTGAACACAATTAGGTATAAGCATACACATCCGGAAAATACCACTTATCTCCTTTTTTGTTATCACACTTCTGGCAGGCTAACACGGATAATGTCAACATCGACCTTCACCATGGCTCTGTTTTACCATATGCACTTTTATCTGTTTGAGAAATTGCATTTATTCAATAAATATTCACTGAGTGACAACTATGTCCTAAGCATAGTATCACATTTGTGATAAAGAAACAAAATGCAATCCTTTAGCACAAACTTATAATCTACTGAAGGAACACACACACCAAGAGTGGAAAGGGCCAGATAGAGGTAATACTAACTGCTACCACACACTGAATTGAAAACTTCATATTTAACACCTCATTTAATTACCACATCATATTCTTTCCATAGATGATACACTTAGGACTTACGAGAGAAATCGACTTTCCTAAGAGCTCTCAGTTGAAAAATAAGAACCAGGATTTAAACTTATGGCCCCTGACATCAAAGTCTATACTGTATACCTTTACCTTATGGCCCTCCAAAGAACAAACAAACAAACAACAACAACAAACAAAACAAAAAAAAAACCCAAAGGAAAAACCCCACTTAATCAGTATCTAAGCACTTTCATTGTAAAAATTTTTTTAGGAAAATAAGGTAGATTGCCAATAAAAATGTTCAAATCATCCTAGATCTATTTAACCACCTAAAGTAACAACCAGAAAGACATTCTCAGATAATGACGAACATTTGGTTCCTATGAAGCAAAATAGGATGTCAAAGAGGAAGAAGAGAAGGAATGTCCCACATTTTAAAAATTGGTAAAAGACAAACATTTGTGTGCAAGAAAATAGTATTAGCAGGGAAGAACACTTTTAGAGTTGTCAACTAGGTCTGTGCAATACCATCCTAAAAGGTGAGCAGATGCCTTAGGATGACATCAGCAACAGCTCCAAGTCTAAATAAAAGCCCATGGAGCACATTTTGCAGAGCAACTGAAGGGAAGAAAAGTTGTTACAAATTAGCCCATCTTATTAATAATTAGATGCAAGCAACTTCATTAGATTCTTTTATATATCCTGTATTACTTGGGCCTCACAGCAATCCTGTGAGGTAAAGTTTTATAGATGGGGGAAAATGGTAAACAGGATTTAAAATCAGGAAGCCACTTAACAAGAAAAGAATTGGAATGCATTAGCCTAACTTTAATCTTGTCAATAAAATTGTCCTTGCCTCATGGCCTCAGAATCATGCTCTGAATTAAATGAATATATCTTAGAGTCTACTGTACATAAATCACATTCTAGCTGTTTTTAGGTGGAGGAAGAGGAGGAGGAGGAGGAGGAGGAGAAAAGACATTCTTTGTCCTCCTGAAGAGCCTGCTAGAGAACTGCCAAATGAATCCTTAATAACAAGATGATCAATAACAATGGGTTAATCCTGTATCTCAAGGTAGGATGATATTAGTTTCATGACAAGCTCCTTTAAAAAAGAAAGAAAAGATTTTATTGTCAAAGAAAATTGGAAAGCACTGCATTATATGCATCTAACATGGAAATTTGGAAATGTCTGTTAGCATATTTTTTTAAATATTTTTATTAGTTGTTGACGGATCTTTATTTTATTTACTTATTTATTTATATGTGGTACTGAGAATCGAACCCAGCGCCTCACACATGCTAGGCAACAGCCTACTACTGAGCCACAACTCCAGCCCCATGTCTGTTAGCATATTAAGGACTATAATGAATTTTGCAAAATATAGTGTTTAACTTCATTTATCTTTGTTTACCTAATACTTACCAAATCATACTAAACTAACGTTCTATCAAATACACTCCAGAAAAGCTGGGTTAATGTGTCACCCCTTACAGGGCTCTTTTGTATTTTTTAATAATGCCTTTTCCTAAAGGAGGGGATTTCACCCCTCATGGTAAACCAAGATGGCAGATGATTCACTGACCACCTCTCAAACCAGGTTCATAGAAAGTCTCTTGTTTTGTCTGAGCCCAGGATATAATAATAGGGACCAATCTAGTTTCTCCTCTCTTCCATTAGCCAATCACAAGTCAATCAAGAATGTTACTTCTGGCAACACTGTGGTGACTCATTCAGATCTAAAAATAACTCTTGACCATGTGAGGTTTGATCCAGATTCTCCTTCAGAATCTAATATCTATCTTCACATACTATAAAATGTTACTTAGTTATAATATTTCACATGAATACATCCTAATCTGTTAGGAAAAGAGGCCATACAAATAATTTAAATTTCCATTTCTTTTTTTCAAGTTGTATAGAAATTTTTCCAGCATTAAATGTTCCATCACAATATTTGGCAAATACATACTGGCATTCACACGCTTTAAATTTTAACAGATTTTGGGGGGGAATGGGTCCAAAATAATCATTCCAATCTTTGAGAAAGGAAAATCCATGCTCTAAAGAATGTGTTTAAGATAACATTTCAGCTATAAATCAGATTCACTTCCAAGAAGCAATCTTGAACTACATGTGAAAGAATCAATGTTTTAAACAAAGGAGTCTTAACTTGTATTTAACTCTGATAGGAAAGTTCTGGAAATACAGATTTCATTACTTAGACAGAAATTGATAGATGTTTCTTTTATGAATATTTCAGACAGTCAAACATCAAGCTGACTCCTATGGTGTTGAGACAATAGGTATAGATATTCCTCCCTCGTCCATTAAAAAGGGAATTTTCTTTCCCTTTTGATGACTTCAAATGTTGAATATCTGAGAGAATCATTTTCAGAAGATAAGTTCAAGTTCACCGCACAGCGTATACCAAACAAAGAGATCATTTCTTTCAACTAAGGAAGATAACTGGTGGTTTTAACAAACATCTGGCCATAAATTGCTAATCTCACCAAGTGAACCTCTTGCAGGTTTGATTGCAGGGAGAGGCACTTCAAGTTTATATTGTTTTGTTTTGTTAGAGTTCTTCTACTATTCTACCTAAATCCTTAGAAAATAGCTAGGTTCTTCTCCTTCTTCTTTTCTTTACTTTATTTTTTTTTTCCTTGCCATTCTAGGCAAGTGCTCCACCACTGAGCCACATTTCCAGCTCACTACTTTTTTTTATGAATTCTGAAAAAGAATTTAGATTAAGAAAACTAACAAACTCCACACTTCTCTCTTGCTAGAAAATAAAGTATAACAACTTCATCAGAGTTTCAGTCAAGTAAATGAAATGAAGTTAAACACTATTTCCTAAAACTGAATCAAAAATGTTATTTTGAACAAACCAAAAGGGGGGGGGCACCTATAAGGGAAAAGTAATTAAGGCAGTTGCTGTCTTTCCAGAGCTATCTGAGCAACACTGGGGTTTAGAAATTTCAGTAATCTGCACCCTTCTGGCCTTCTGTTCATACACTCTTCAAAAACCCAGTCCTCCAGCCTAGTGTCCCTAAACTGCTTTCTCCAGTCTTCTCTCAGCTGTTCTTACACCCTACATACCTTTATGTTGTCAAACCCCCAACTCTCCATTCTCACGAGGGCAAGCAATATCTTCTAGACAATCCATAGAACTTGACTCACCTTGAGTACACATTGTGCTTAAAAAAAAAAAAAAACACCGAATGTGTTGAGCATGGTGGCACGTGCTTATAATCCCAGTGATTTGGGAGACTGAAGCAGGAGGATCCAAAGATCAAGGCATTTTGTATAGACATGTTGTATTCTATTAGTAAAGTAATACCTGAACTTCAATTAATTTAGTGACAGCCTATCTCAAAATAAGAAATAAAAAGAACTGGGGATGTGGCTCCATGATAAAGCATCCCTGGGTTCAATCCCCAGTACCAAAAAAAAAAAAAAACAAAAACACTAAATGTTTTTGTATCTCCTATCTTAGACTAGATATGGATATTTCTTTTTTATTTCTTAAACTAGATCAATCTAAAAGGAATTTGAAGGCCATTTAAGAATGTTGGATGTTTTCTTTATCCAAAACTTCCTAAAAAGTTAATTCACAAAAGAATTATCAAAGTTTTATACCAATCAGATCTCTACATTTACTAGTAGCCTACAGATATCTAGCTTACTTACCCTCATGAAGGGGGAGCAGAGGGGAAAATCACCCTGTAGTGTTTTAGTGTTAGTTCATAAGTTTTTTATTTTTAAAAATGCAATGGACGTTTTGTATTCTATTAGTAAAGTAATACCTGAACTTAAAATTAAGTTTCCTGCATTTAATAAAGAATTGCAAAGCACATATTATACAACATTCTGAGTATCTTTGTAAATGAAATGAGAAATAAAACTTTTTTTAAATACTATGTTGCGGGGCTGGGGCTGTGGCTCAAGCGGTAGTGCGCTCGCCTGGCATGCATGCGGCTGGGTTCAATCCTCAGCACCACATACAAACAAAGATGTTGTGTCAGCCGAAAACTAAAAAAATAAATAAATAAATATTTAAAAAAATAAAAAAATAAATACTATGTTGCCCAGATATTGACTGATCATTTTTCTTTTTTATTTGTTCTTTTTAGTTATACATCAGTGATCATTTTTCTATGATAATGTTGAGTATTTTTCCATAATGTGTACTATTTCTAATGTGTATTCAGTCCCACTGTGTGCCATACCCTAACTGGGTGCTGGAGACAGACCATACCTCACAGAGCTTGCAATCTACAAGAAAGAGCTGCAAATCTTGCTGGACTATCTATTCATTCCAGATATTCAAGCAAAAGAATCATTATATTCATTTTCAAAAGCATATTATCTCCTTACAGCATTATCACTTATAAATTTTATTTCTAATTTTGAAACAAGACAAGATAAACATTAACTTTCACGTAATCGCTTTGAAATAATAATGTATCAAACTCTAAGAAGCAATTTACAAAAAAAGTAAAATAACAAAGGGTTCTAATTAAGTAGGAAGCAGGAGAATCAAAAATATTTAAATTAGCTTTAGTTGTCTGGGATGTCTTGGCTTTGGTTATTTGACTTAGGTGAAAGTGAGTCATCACATTAAATTTTTTCTTTGTGTTCAGATAGCAGTATCAAACTAATTTTCCAAATTTCCAATTCTACATGCTGAATTCTGCCAGAGTACATTGTATTTAATGTTTTCTGGGGCCTCATTTCAGGATTTTGAGAGCAAATTTATTCAGGAATTATTTGAAGGTAAGAACTATTTTTTGTTTACATTATTTGAAGGTAAGGAGTATTTTCTAAAGATTTATTTTTGATTAAGCCATATGCTACACAAAATCAAAATGTTTCTATTGGTCACAAATTTCAATCCCTTAGTTTGGTTCTCATGTATCATTATAAAACTATTCTGGCACTGCATTAAGAATGGTTATCCTATTTTTCTTGCTTTCTTTGTCATTAAAAAATAATAAAGCATTGAGTGCTGATATCATTGGTTCAGATTACCTTTACTCTCAGAAGGAAGATCAGGCCTACCTCATTTCCAAAAAAGCAGAAACATTTTTAAAGCTCCAACACATTTTAAATACCTCTTCACTAATACTAAATAAACGGCATTTAACATAAATTAAAATATGCTTTAACATACTCTCAAGGAAGGTGCATAGGATCAGTATCTGGGAACAACATTTGGAATAAAATCCAGTCACAAACTGTTCATTCCAACGTGGTTAAAGCAGAGAAAATGGACTACTCCTTTTTCCTTAAGTCATGTGCAGTTTCAAAATCTGAAAGCTTGTCAGAGACCACTTTTCCACCCTGGTAGGAAGAGCTGCGTGTCTGAACAACCAAGGCCCCAGATTGGCAGTATCCTTAAAATTCCTGAGCATCCAAAGCAGTGAGTGTGCCGAACACGGCGCGTACAGGTAGAGATGGAGACGCCGAGCCCACAGCACCCAATAAGCTGATGCTCTGGAAATTAGGCAACAAATGATAAATGACTTTTCCCGGTTTTCTCTAAAACCCCGCCCTCTGCACCCTATCTTTCCACTCCTGTCTGTAAGGACTGGCGGCCGCCTTCCTGAGGACTCGCAATCATTCCTTGGGGTGCTTGATACAGCTGTAAGAGTGGCCGCCGGGTTGGCGCGCACGGGGATTTGCTTGCTCCGTACTCTTGTCCGCCACCCTCTCCAGCCTCTCTCGCTGGGGCTCACCCAACAGTGGCCGTAAGGGCTGTGGTGGTGGCTTGGGGCTGGGGGGATGGGCGAGGGGGACAGAGATTAGGCTCCCGGCCATCCGCCGCGGTCTAGGTCCGATTCTTCCCCATTTCCAGCCGCCTTCCGCTTCCCACCTACGCTAGGCACCCCTTACCAGGAGGCACCCCTGGGCCCACCTTTCCCTCCGTCCCCCACCGCCACCAGTCCGACCCTCTGCCGCCCTCCGGGACGCCTCCAGGGCTGGCAAGGGGCATCGCCCTTACCAGGCTCATGGACCCCAGGGTTGTCGGACAGCTCGATGACCAGCAGCTCCCGACCCTCGAAGCTGCGCCCCACCGTGTAGATCCTGCTGATGGCGGTGCACTGCAGCCACACGGACACCAGCGCCTCGCGCAGCTCGGGGTAGCGGTGGTACTCGAAGGAGATGCCGTCTTCCTGCTGCAGCCTCCGGCGCCGCCTCATGCCCGCCGCGGGCGCCCCGGGCTCCTGGGCTTCAGCACCCAGCAGCCACCCGCAGGCGGCCAGTGCCACGCTCAGCGCCAGCAGCGCCCTGCCTCCTCGCCCGACCATCGCCGCGCTCCGCCGCCGGCCGTGCCTTCCTGCCCTGGCGGCCTCTTTTGTCTGCCCGGCTCCGGGTTCAGCTGGCAGGCGCTGCGCGAGCGGCGACAAGTTCCGCACCAGCCTCGCGTCGCCTCACCTTCTGCGCTGAATGAGTGTCACCGCGCGCTGGGGCCGCCCAGAGGAGAGGGGCGACGCGGCGGCTCTGCGGGCTGCACTACTGGCCGCCGAACCCAGGGGAGCTGCAGGAGAAACCACTGCAGTCGGGGGGGCCGGCCGAGAGAGCTGCAGCCGGCGCGCGTCGGGGAGGGCAGCGGGCGCTATCTGTTGGCTCCAAACCTCGGCCAAAGCCGAATGGAGCCTGGGGCAACCCAGGTGACACGACAGCGTAGGTCTGGGCTCCCGGACGTTGCTGTCATTGAGAAAACCGTGACCCGTGACACTGCACGTGGAATATAATTCTTGGATTGTTAGTGGAACCTTTTAAAGAAACATCTATTCCAAGCAGAACGGGGTTTCCATCTTGATGCATTAGAGAATTAGAGAGTATTCCAGGAAGAAAAAGAACAGAAAGGAAGTGTTAGGAGCCACTTGCCTTCTCTTCCTGAAGCATCACTGTATCAGTAATCGAAATACAAACCCAAGGGTGGGGATTTCATTTATAGCAAGGCCTGGCTAGAAACCAGAACACCATGCACTTCGATTTAGAGATTTAAAAGAATAGAAATGCTTTCTACCAATTTGCAGCTACTGTCTTTAATTGTATTTATGCACATTCTCACAGAGGGGGAAAATGAGACAATGTCGTTTGGCAGTGCCTGTAAGAACATCGTCTATAAACACCTCCTGGGAAAACAAAATACAGCTCTGCTGGTGGCTTAGACAAAAGATTTAGTTTGGCATTAAGATTACATCCTGATATAGCGAAAACTGATTATGACTTGCCACCTCCAATCCTTCCACAAATTGTAAAAATGTAAAGATCATTTACAGCTTTAAATATCCAGTCTTAGGTAGGATTTATATTCATGGACCATGTCTGGAACAGATGTTACCCTGTAGAGGTTGCCTTTTATATTTAAGAACAGCACAAACCCGAATAAATAAATAATCCATTGGCAATTGCAACCAAGAAGAAAAACTGGACCCTAGATGGGTAATTTTTTACCTTAAGACATTTTTTTCTAAGTTTCCTCTTTCTTCATCTGTCTAGTAATGCATTGCACTAAATAAAAACTTTTTCCCGTGTGTTACCTTTTTCATCACTATGACAAAATACCTGAGAAAATCAACTTAGAGGAGGAAAGATTTATTATGGCTCATGGTTTCTCAGGTTTCAGTCCATGGTAGACTGGTTCAACTTTGCTGGGGGGACCTGTGGGAGACAGAAACATCATGGCAGAAGGGTATGATCAAGCCAAGCTGCTCATCTTAAGGCAGTCAACAAGCAAAGAGATAGAAAAGGACTGGGGACAAGGGCCTCGTCCACAAAGCACCCACACCCCTCCACTAGGTCCCACCATATACAGTTTACACACACACACACACAGAGAGAGAGAGCATTCAAATTATGACTCCATCAATGGATTAATTCAATGGTGAGTTTAGACCTCTCATGTTCCAATCATTTCCTAAAAGCCTCACCTCTGAACATTGCTATATTGGAGACCAACCTTCAACACATGAATCTTTAAAGAGAAACCATAACAATCTATAAAAGGATCCAGATATTCAAATGATTTTATTGGATCAAAAAATAAAAGCTCAGATATGGTTGGTAAGGTGCTACTGGAGAGGCAAGCTTCAAAGCCTCCTGACTGTCTACATTTCCTACAGTAGCATATATCTTCTTTGGGGGGCCTTGAGGGGAAGCTGCCACTTTATAAAAGCTCTGTAAACAACTGCTTAGTTGAACTGACTTGGGTCCACCCATTTTCCCTGTCTATGTAAGCAGAGCTAAAAACTATATTTTCCACTATGACTAGTCTGTGTTTGATTACGTGGTCCAGAAGTTTGAAACCAGAGTTATAATTACATTTCTAAAACCATGCCCAAAGAAGCAACCTTGTAAATCTAGAAAAAAGAAAATAGAGTAGCTAAAACCCATAACTTCAGAAGTGGGAGGTTAAGATTTTCATGTTAGTAATTTAAAATAACCACACTAATTTGTGGTGAGGTGGGCATATTGAATAGTAACTGCACATATAAACAACGTATTTTCATTGAGGTCCTGTGTTGCTCCTTAACTGTCTCTTTAAACAAATAATGTTTTTCTATTTTCTCCCAAAATGTCAACTTTATGGGTTACGAGTTTTTTGTTTGGTTGGTTTTTACTTTTCTTTAGTAGGTGGGATTATATCTGCTACATGGTCTCACTTGTAAAGACTTCCTTACATTTTAGATGCTTGTTTCCCTAATGTATAAAATGAGAGGTTTGAATCAGATTATTAGTCTTCCAGAATCATCTGGATAATTTATAAAAATATGCAAATTCCCAAGCCCCAACAATTCATTGAGTCTAAGGTGAGTTTCAGGTTTTAATGAGATTCTACATGCTAACAAGAAAATCAGTTCTTTCTGATTTTAATGTTTGATTGGCAAACATACTTTGATAAATAATGACCTGTATGTTTTGTAAGGTCTCGTTCCAATTGAAAATGCTATGATGCTGGAAGTTTTCCTTTTGAAATAAATTTCTACAAGCCAAATGGATGGTAGTGTTCCTCAAACATTGTAGGGCATACAACATACACCAAGGCATCAGTTCAAAGAAACTAAAACTTGGTGTTTGGATTTCTGAGCTATTTTTGGTGAAGGTCAGCTGTCCCAACTTCACTAGAGCATATATTATTTGTGGCTTCATAGATAATTATGCAGTTGCCCATCTTGATTAAAAAAAAATCTTGCGTGCCAAATCTTTAATGTGTTTGTGTTCCCATAGTTAAGTCCAACGTGCAATTCCTATCTCAAATTGTGTGTAGATGTGCACATACAAGAAAAAGAAAGAGACGGAGCTCCTTTTTTTCATGTCACATCTGGACCTCTGGGTGGGTCTATTTAGGCTCCCCAAGCCTCCACTTTCAGCTTCACCTCTGTCATCAAATCCAGAAACCATCTCTTCTTCTATTCATAACCTTGTCTTCTGTTCTTTCAAAGCCCTAAAATTCATCTACTCCACAAAAATTCTGTGAACATATAATTCCACATCCATCCAGTCGTGTGTTGGTGAATGTTAAACAGTCAGCTCTCTGGTAGGAAAAAAAAAAAAAAAAACTTGACTTACAGTGTTTGCTGATTCACATAGTGTAAATATTCCCACCATGGCAAGTTTCAAATTTACCAACGTGACATTCCTGAACACTGCATTAGGAAGAGATATGCAGTAGCATAAAATAATATAGTATAGCAATGGGTACAAATTCTTTATACTCCTCCCTTTCAAGAGTTGGAATTACTTCCTTTCTATATGTACATAGACAGGACTTAGTGACTCACTATAATGCACATAATACAGCAGAAATCAAGATGTTTCTTCTAAAGTTATATTATTTAAAAAAAAAAAAAAACTGCAGCTTCCATCTTAATTGCTCTGAGTGCCTTCAATATCTCCCTGCCCCCATCACTAATCCCAGGGAAGTTGGCTGCCTGTTATGGAAAGGTCCACGTATCGAGGAACTGAGACCTCTGGAAAACAGCCTGAGATCAACTGACATCCTCAGTCAACAGTCAGTAAAGAGCTGAGCCTTGTCAACCACCAATCATGTGAGCAGACTTGGAAGTAGATCCTCATCCCAGCTGATCCTTGAAAGGATTCCATCTCTGACATCTACCACCTCTAAGGTTTGCTACAACCTCCTTAAAGACCTGGAGCCAGAACCACTCAGCTCTGCAGCTCCCAATTCCCTAGCCCATAGAAACTGCTAGACAATGAATGTATGCTGTTTTAAGCTATGAAATTGGTAATTTCTTATGCGGCAGTGGATAACTAATTTATAGAGCATCCCCCCGATTTAGAGATCCTCAAGCAAAGGGTAGAGTGTGTCGGCAAGATAGCAGAGTAGAATATCCCATTCCTCATTCTCCCACAGAAACACAGATTTAACAATGGGAAAAGTAACCAAATTCCTTTGTGAGAAGTCTGGAATCGAGTTAGAAAGTTGCAGTACCCCAGACAAGCTCAAAATCAAGGTCAGTCACACTGAAACAGGTAAGAAGATCTATTTCACTTTACCTATAGCAGTCCCTACCCCAGACTAGCACAACTCAGCATCCAGAAGATTACAACTACCCCCTGGGGTGGAAGTGGGGAGAAGTGAGCTGTTCAGTACACCACCTAAGGGGCCAGCTTCTGTCTTGCTTCATGTGGAGTGATCAAAGAAGTGGTGCACTGTAGATGCCTGGTGGGGCGGGGGCTGGGGAAAGGGCACACCTTCTATAGCTGGCAAGGCCCTATGAGACTTGGAACGGGGACTTCTCCTCCAAGAAAGGAGTTGATCATAGCTGTAATGTCCCCAACTTTCAGTGGACTCCTTTAGGTGTTAGTTACTATCTCACCTCTTGTGGACACAGAAAAAACTAATATAATCAGACACCATAGGGAGCAGAGACCTTGAATCTTGACTTGGTTGACGAGTGGATGTCTTTCCCAATCAAAGTTAGTGCTTACAGACTGGAGAAGGAGAGGGGGCTGTTTCTTCAAATGCACAGACATCGATGCAAAGAGGCAAGGAATGTGAGCAATCAGAAAAACAAAAATCATGCTCAAAAAAATAA
The DNA here is from genome assembly GCF_047511675.1 of Marmota flaviventris. Lineage (NCBI taxonomy): Eukaryota > Metazoa > Chordata > Mammalia > Rodentia > Sciuridae > Marmota > Marmota flaviventris. The sequence continues at coordinate 159,891,869 of NC_092500.1, forward strand.
AAGAAATCTCCATAACTGGCCCTAAAGTAATGAAGCTCCATGATGCTATCTGCCAAAAAACTTGAAATTATTACCTTAAAAAAAGCTCAGTAAGTTACAAGAGAATAGAGATAAGACAACTAAACAAAACAAAGTATTACAAAGAGAAACAAAAAGAAGTTTTTTCTAATTTTAAAGTTATTGAATACAATAACAGAGCCAAGAATACTGGAGGGGGGCTGGGGATATGGCTCAGTGGTTTAAAGCACTTACTTAACATGTGTGAAGCCCTGAGTTCAATCCCCAGCACCACAAAAAGAAAGAGAAAGAATATCAGAGGGATTCAACAATAGATTTGATCAATAAAATGAAAGAATTAGTGAACTCAACGATAGGTCATTTGAAATTATCCAACCAGAGGGTAAAATAATGAAAAAAGTGAAAAAAGAATAAAGAAATCATGATATAGCATCATGCCAACCAATATAAGCAATATGGAGAAGAGATAATAAAAGGGGGGCACACTTAATTGAAGAAATAATGGCTGAAAAATTGCCAAATCTGAGGAAGGAAACACACATCCAAACAAGAAATAACGTCCAAATTCCTGAATTCAAAAGGGTCCCAAATAGGACAAATTCTGAGATATATCATAATCAAATTATGAAAGATCAAGGATAAAGAGAATTTTTAAAAGAAAAGTGACTCGTCACATACAAGGGAATTTTCAGAAGATTCATAATGGATTTCTCAGCAGAAACCTTGCAGGACAAAAAGAAGCATGTGACATACTGAAAGAACTGAGGGCTAGGGATACAGCTCAGTGGCAGAGCACATGTCTGGCATTTGCAAGATTCAATCCCTGTACTACCAAAAAAAAAAAAAAAAAAAAAAAGTTAAAAAAAGAAAACTACTACCAAGACTATGTTATTTAACTGAAGGAGAAAAAAACACTTTTTAAACAAAGAAATGTTGAAGGAATTCATCACCAATAGAACTTTCTCCAAAAAATGCTGATATGATTCCTTCAAGTTGTCATGAAAACAGGATGAACTACAACATGAAAGCATATGACAGCAAATAACAAAGCCAGGTGGCTTTCATATGCAATTGAAGTTAAGTTTCCACCAACTTAAAATGGTCTACTATATGAGACTTTACATAAACCTTGGGGAACCATTCACAAATACCCATAATAGGTACAGAAAAGGGAAAAAAAAGGAATTAAAGCATATCACTGTGAAAATGAACAAATTACAAAGGAAGACAGCAAGAGTGGGGGAAAAAAGGGACAAGAGAACTACATAAAGCAGATAAAAAACATTAACAAAATATCTACAGTAAATCCTTACCATCAATCATTTAAACATAAATGTAAATGCTATAGACTCTCCAATAAAAAGACATAGAGTGATTGAATGGTAAGAAACCCAAAGATGTGCTGTCTATAAGAAATACATTGGTTTGTTGTTTGAGATCGGATTTCACTCTGTTACCCAACCTGGCCCCAAACTCATGATCCTCTTGAGTAGCTGAGATCACAGGTAGGTACCACCACACCCAACCTATAGACATACTTTAAAATCAAAGGTACACATAGGATGAAAGTGAAGGGATAGAAAAAGATATTCTATGTGAATGCTAACCGAAAGAAAGCAAGGATGACTATAATCACATCAGACAAAATAGACTTTATGTTAAAAACTGTCACAAGGGACAAAGAGAGCATTATTTAATGATAGAAGGGACAATTCACTGGGAAGACATGACAAATATAAATATATATACACCCAACATCATAGAATGAAAATAAATAAAGCAAACATTGCCAGATTTGAAGAATAGATCTCAATACAATAACAGTAAGAGATTTTAATACTTTACTTCCAATAAAGAATAGAACTCCCAGACATAAAATTAAGCAGACTCAAACAATGCTACAGACTAAAGGACCTAACAGATGTATGTAGAACTTTCCACCCAACGGCAGCAGAATACACATTCTTCTCAAGAGCACCCAGGACATTTCCAGGCATAGATCAGATCTGAAATCACAAAAGAAGTCTCAACAAATTTTAAGATGATTGAAATCATACCATGTATCTTTCCCCCAATGCAGTGAAACTAAAAACTAATAACAGAAGGGAAACAAAAAATTTCACAAATATGTGAAAGTTACACAACAGTCTTAAAAATAACCATTGGGTCAAAGGAAAAAAATTAAAAAAGGAAATTTGAAAATATCTGAAGAAAGATGAAAATACATCATACCAAAACTTATGGGATGCAGAAGAAGTAGTACTATGAAGGGGGTTTTAGCGATAAGCAACTACATTGAAAAGGAGGAAAGATTTCAAATAAACTATCTGACATTACACCTAAGAAATTAAAGACCAACCAAACTCAAATCTGGCAGAAGGAAGGGAATGATTAGAGCAGAAATAAATGAAATACAGAACATAAAAACAAGAAAAAAATCAACAAAACGAGGAGTTCTTTTAAAGGATAAATGAAATCAACAAAAACTTTTAATAGAATAACTAAGAAAAAAGGATAGCCAACTCAAATTGTAAAAGTGGAAGGGGAGAAATCATAGCTTTTGCGCAAAGATTTTTAAAAATCATGAAATAATTACAAACAACTATATCCAACAAATTAGATAATCACAAAGAAATGGATAAATTCCTAGAAACAGGCATCCTAACAAGACTGAATCAAGAAGAAATAGAAAGTTTGAACAGATCAATAGTAAACAAGGCTTTTGAATCAACAACTAAAAACCTCCCAACAAAGAAAATCCATGAGCAGATGGTTTTGCCAGTGAATTCTACCAAACATTTAAAGAATTAACATCAGTTTTTCTGAAACTCTTCCCCAAAATTAGCAAGAGATACTTCCAACATCATTTTATGAAACTGGCATTGTTCTGATACCAAAGCCAGACAAAAGCAATGCAAAATAAAAGGGGTGGGGGTGGGGGAGAGAACTATATTCATTATCTCAATAAATATGTATGGAAAAATTCTCAATAAAATACTAGCAAAACATATTTGATAGCACATTAAAAGTCTCAGTCATCACAATCAAGTGGGACTTAAACTTGGGATGCAAGAATGCTTCAACACACGTAAATCTATGGATGTGATATGCCACATTAACAGACTGAAGAATAAAATCACATGATCATCTCAATAGACACAGAAAAAAGTTTTGACAGAATTCAACACTTTTCCATAATTAAAAAAAAATTATAACAAACTATGTATAGAAAGAATTTACATCAACACAATAAAGACCTATATGAAAAGTCATAGCTAACTTCACATTCAACAGTAAACAATTGAAAGTCTTTCCTCTAAGATCTGAAGTAAGACTGGGATGCTCACTCTATCACTTGTATTTAACATAGCACTAGAAGTCCTAGCCAGAGCAATTGGGCAAGAGAAAGAAAAAAAAGGCATCCAGATAGGAAAAGAAGTCAAAGGCCTCTGTTTGCAAATCTCATGATCTTATACATAGAAAATCTCAAACGTATAACATAAAAAATGTTAGAACTACTAGGGATTTAGCTCAGTTGGTACAGTGCTTTTGCCTAGCCTGCGTAAGGTCCTAAGCTCAATCCATAGTACCCCAAAATAACAATAGAAACAAATTCCTAAAATTCATAAGGAATTACAAATGGCTTCAAATAGCCAAAGCAGACTTGAGCAGGGAGACCAAAGCTGGAGGCATCACACTTGCAAAGCTATAGTAACTAGAGTATATAGAAGTAGCATAAAAACAGACATACAGACCAACAGGACAGAAGAAAGAGCCCAGAAACAAATCCACACGTATATGGCCAACTGATCTTCATCACAGAGGTCAAGCGTACACAGTGGGGAAGAGATAGTCTCTTCAGGCGGGAGTTGGGGCTCAGTGACAGAGCATTTGCCTAGCATTTGATCCTCAGCACCACATAAAAATAAGTAGATAAAAAATGTTGTGTGCCTCTACAACTAAAAAATATATACTTTTTAAAAATATAGTCTCTTCAAACAATGTTGGGGAAACTCAAGATCTACATGCAAAAGAATGAAATCAGACCCTTGTTTTATACCATATTAAAAAAAATTCAGTGAAAATGGGCCTCAGATTTAAGTGTAACACCTAGAACTGTAAAATTCCTAGAAGAAAACGTAGAGAAAAAGCTTCACGGCATTGGAATGGGCAATGACTTCTTGGATATGACATCAAAAGCACAAACAAAGGAAAATTAGAGAAGTGAGACTACAACCAACTAAAACTTTCTACACTGCAAAGGAAACAGCAGAATGAGGGGACAACTTACAGATTGAAAGAAAAGGTTTGCAAAATATTTATCTGACAAAAAATGGATATCCAGAATATATAAGGATCCCAAACAACAGCACAAATCAAATAATACAATTAAAAATGGACAAATGGCCTAAATAGACATACACAAATGTCCAACAGGCTCAACCACTAGTCATCAGGAAAATGCAAACTAAAGCCACACTGAGGAATCATCTCCCTGCAGTTAGAATGGGCATTACCAAAAAGACTGAAAAATCAACAAAATTCAAAAGTTGAATGCATAAAAGAAATGTGTATACACACCCAATGGAATATTATTCATCCATAAAAATGATAGAATTCCATCATTTGCAGCAACATGGGTAGAACTGGAGGACATTAGCTGAAGTGAAATAAGTCTGGCACAGAAAAACAAAGACCACATATTCTCACTTACGTGTGGAAGCTAAAAAGTTGATCTCATATGAGCAGAGAATAGAATAGTGGCTACCAGAGCCTGGGAAGGGCAGGGATGGAGAATGGGTAACACATACAAAGACAGGAGAAATAACTTACAAGGTTATGTAACACAGTTGGATAGCTACGGTTGACAACAATTAACTAAATATTTCAAATAAGCTAGTAGAGGATTGTGTGTTTTCCCAACACAAAGATTTCAGTGTGTGAGGTGACAAATATGTCAATTAGCCCTGATTACACATTGTATATGGGTATTGAAATGTCACACTGTATCTCGTGAATTTGTGCGATTACTACGTGTGAAATCAAAGTAAAAATAAATGTTTAAAATTGTTTTATTGAGGATTCTTCCAAACTTCAGTTTTTTGTTTGTTTTTTGCTAGCACCTTGCCTCAGCAAATTAATGTTTTGACTCCTTGACTATTGTTATGGTTTAGAGATGGCGTGTCCCTTAAAAGCTCATGTGTCAGACAATACAAGACTTTTCAGAGGTGAAATGATCAGATTATAAGATCTTTAACCTAATCAGTGGATTAATCCATTGATGTGGATGAACTGGCTGGTAACCATAGGTAGGTACGGTGTGGCTGGGAGAAGTAGGTCGCGAGAGGCTATCTTTGGAAGCTCTCTCTGCTTCCTGGTGGCCATGTCCTGAGCTACTTTCCTGCCCCAATCCCTTCCACACACCAGGTGATGGTCTGCCTCACTTGAGGCTCAGACCTATGGAGCTGGCCAACTATGGACTGAATCTGTGAGCCCAAATAAACTCTCCTCCTCTAAATTGTTCTTACAGGGTATTTTGTTCGCTGACTAAAACAACTATGTTTATATTTTATTGAATACTTACAGAAACCCTAACAACCTGATGACTGTCCCTTCTCTAATCTAGTTTTACCTTTTCCTAGGAACGAATTTGTTATCACCTCATCTTATGCAGGCTGCTTCCCAATACTTCCATGATTCAATTAGTCATTTTATTCTTCCTGCTCTAGACACATATGATGAAACCATGTGTGGCTGGGCATCCGACAAGGTGCTGGGACAACTTAAAGGCTCAGTCAGAACTTTGGATGGGTCATATTGTGAAGGAGATGAAACAGTGCAGCTGGTGGAAGACAAGCCACCAAACCCCACAGTTAACACTTCACTAGAGTTTGCCTCTGTGCATGACCTAAGGCTACCTTAAACACTTCAGAATGGGAGGGCTGGGGCTGTAGCTCAGTGGTACAGCGCCTGCCTCACATGTGCAAGGTCAAGGTACTGGGTTCAATCCTCAGCACCACATACAAATAAACAAAGATATTGTGTCCATCTACAACTAAATATATATATATATATATATATATATATATATATATATATATATATATATATATATATATTTTAAAAAATACTTCAGAATGGAACTCCAAAGAACATCATGATCTAGAAACAACAGGTTGTCTGACCATCTCCCCAGTCCCTCTAATCATCCTGACCTTCTTTCATTATCCGCCTACCTTCATTTCTAGGTAGCTTATAGTTGTCATTCAGGTCTCACATTACCCATCACTTTCTGTGGGAACCTTCTCTGAGAGCCTCCACCAACTAAGAAATGTCCTGCAGCTACAGAATTCCAAAACTTCTGTTCCTCTCTCCCCTTTCAGTGATTTTAAATAAACAATTAACTACAAGCTCCCTTATATCCTCAATTGTGAGGACAGGAATCATGCCTCTCATGCCCCCTAGTGTACCCTTGTGCTTAGTAGAGTTTGATACATGATTGAAACTAGGTAAACATTTATGGACTAAATGAATATCTAAATTCTTGTAGTGATCAAGCCTCGGTCCTCTGATACTCTGCCATTTAATTGGAGCTTCCACAATTCAAAAATAATTCGATCAAAAAATCTACATTCACAAGCTGCAACCTCTTCCATACTTACAGAAACAACTGGTGGCTCTGCATATATGCAGGCCTGAGAAAGGTATCGTTATGAACTTGAGGAAGAGCCCAGCATATCACCCACTTCTGCCAGTTCACATGGAAATGCATGTTGTCACCAAGGAGAACCGTCAGTGCTACTGACTTTGAAGTCCTAACTGGGTGAACTAGTCAGGACTTACTTTGTTGCAATTGAAATAAACTGAATTCAAATAGATTAAGTAAATAGGAAGGAAAGAGGGAAGGGAGGGAGGGAAAGGAGAAGAAGAGAGGGAGGAAGACTGACTCGCTATCTCAATAAAGGCCAAGAAATGCTTTGTGACTTCTTTCTAAAATGCTCTTATTTCTGGAAGAGAGTCTCTACTGACGTTCCTTGGCCAGGAATAGATGTTCATTGCTGCCAAGTTTCCAGTCTGCAACTCTTCAGGCTGTAAACAATTAATGCTGCAAAGCAGGCATGCTGCCATATTAAAAGAGAATACATCTTAATAGTGGGGTCTCAGAATACTGCTGCTGTCCTGTTGCCTGCCTCACCGCCTAGGCTTAATGCTTTGGGGAACAATTCTCAGTCAATCTTCTTAGTCTTGTCTAAGGAATGCTTTCTGATGTATGAACTTAGTGCAGTAATCAAGGGATAGCTAGAGGAAACTATCTAAAATGATAAAAATAAACAAAATTTTTTTAACATGAAAAGGTTATTCATCTGGGTAAACCAAATCGAAAGGGGAAATAGTCTATCTAGTTTTAAAGTTATTTTACTCTTTCAATACAGCGCAGCACTCCGCACAACAGGAAAATCACTTTGATTTTGGAGGTGTAAAAAGAATTTTTACATTAGAAAGGGTGAGAGAGAAGGAATGTTACAAAATAAGACATGATTCATTTGGACTACAGTGAGAAGACTAATAAAATGAGGAACATCATTTTTATTGGGAAATTTCTAATAAAGTTGAAAACAAACTCGACAAGTCTTTGTTGTTGATAAAACTACAAAGTTATATCTTATGGACTTAATAGATCTCTTAAGTTGAAACGTATACTTGTTAGTTACATCAGATTATTTTAATGCATTGAATATGTCTTCCCATCACATGTTCCATGAAACAATTTACAAAAGCTATAAATATTTGTAGGTGTGTCCCTGGCAAAGTGATAGTATACAATGAAAAGAATCAGCAGTGGTTCTTCAATTTTCCAATATCTTGGATCTAATTGGTTGGCAGCTCATTTGAAAAATGCTATGAAAGTAATTTATAAAATCAAACCTCAGTTCCTCTCTTTAATTTGCCTGTTGTTGCTTTCAGTGTTTCTATTACGAGTTGGATACCTTGCTGATTTTTTTTTTTTTTTTTTTTGGTATAGTTAACTGTGTTTACTTCTTCAGATTCAGCAAGGTACGCATGATTATTTCCATTTGACGTACAAGGAAACAGAAACTCAGTCCAACAACTTGTCTAAGGCGATGATAGGCAATTTAGGCAATAAATGGCAGAGTCTGGCTCCAAATTGAGGTCTATGCAGTCCTTGAGCCCTCTCCTCAAGACCCACAGCTTCAGGCAAAATCCTGTTACCAGTGGGCAAACACATACTGCCGGATGGTGAGGTTGCTTTCCAAGTTGCAGCCCCCTCCCTTTTTTTTTTTTTTTTGCCACAGCAAGGAGATTCAAACCCTGTGAAGGTAACTAAACCAAATGACTTTTACAATCATCAAGGACATAGAAGCATGGTGAAATGTTTTCACCAATCCCAGAGAATGTCACTTCCGTCCGAGTGAGTATTCAAGCAAACAAGAGGTAAAAAAAATAGCTTCCCTCTGTATTACAGTCTTTAAAACGGAACATGATAAGCTATTTTTAAGTAAGGACTGTTCTAGCATCAATTCCTAATCGTCTACTTAGAATTAAGAAAATAAAATCGCTAATGTTTGTTGCAGATTGAATTTTGTCCCCCAAAAGAATGCTGAAGCCTTAACTCCCACTACCTATGATCATGACCTTATATGTAAAGAGGATCTTTGCAAATGTTCAAAGTGAGATAAGGTCATAAGGGTGGGCCATAACCCAATACCATTTGACTCATGTTCTTACAAAAGGGGAAATTTAGACACACAGAAAGACACACACTCCCACATGGAATGTCACGTGAACATTCATGTTCACAGACACTGGAGTCATACCTCTGCAGGCCAAGGAAGCCAATGATTGCCAGCAAACTATGAGCAACAAGGAAAGAAGCAAGAACAGATCTTTCCCTCCGAGACCTCAGAAGAAGCCAGACCTACCAACACTCTCATCTCAGACTGGAAATCTCCAGAACAGTGAGGGAACACATTTCTCTTGTTTAAACTACCTAGTCTGTGGTGCTTTGCTATGGAACTCTGGCAAGCTAATACACTATTAACTGATCTAAACAACAACAAAATAGCTTTATTGAGATATGATTCCCATACTCTACCACTCACGATCCATTGTCTTTCAAGCATATTCATGAAGTTGTGTCATCCTCATGACCAAATTTGGGAGCATTTTCATCGTCCCTATAGAAACTCCATAGCCACCAGCAGGCAATCCCTTTTTCTCCTGCTAACCCCCCCCCCCTCACCCTAAGCAACCACCAATTCACTTTCTATCTCTAAAAATGTGCCTCTTTTGGATCTTTCATATAAATGGAATCATACAGTGTGTGGACTTTCGTGACTGTTTTCTTTTACTTAGCATCACATTCTCAAGGGTCATTCATGCTATAGCCTGATTCAGGGCTGGATTCATTTTTATGGCTGAAAGTGTTCCTTTGTATGGATTGTCCGTGTTTTGTCCGTTCATCAGTGAGTACGCTTTGGGGTTGTTTCCTCTTTTGGTCTAGTACAAATGATGTTGCTATGGACATTCATGTATGAATTTTTGTGTTTACATCCACTTTTATTTCTCTGGGGTACATACCTAGGAATGGAATTTCTGGGTCACATGGTAACTTTCTGTGTGATATTTTGAGGAACTAACAAACTCTTTTCAAAGCAGTTGCACAATCTGACATTCTCACCAGCAATTTAGGGAGATTCCTCTCCACATCCTTTCCAACACTTGTCACTGTCTGTCTTTATTAGAGCCATCCTGGGACTATGAAGCAACATTTTTGTTGTGGTTGGGGTTCCATTTTTCTCATGAATAATGTGGAGCATCTTTTTATGTTTATTGATTGTTTTTTTTTAATCTTCTTTGAGGAAATGACTGTTCAAATCATTTGTCCAGTTTTGTCCATATTATCTGTTGTACTTTTTATTATTAATATTAAGTTCTTTGTATAATTGGATACAAGACCTTTATCAAATCTAAAATATGCCCAATCTGTGGATTGTTTTCATTTTCTGGATGGTATTATTTGTAGTAAAAATTTTTCTTAGTCTTGACATAGACTAATTCATCCATTTTTAAATTTGTTGCCTGTACTTTTGGAGTTCTAACTACTAAGAATCATTGCTCAACCCAAGACTAATTCTTAAATTTTCTCCTAATTGTTTTAGCATTTGGGTATTACAGTTAGTGCTATGATCTATTTTGAGTTAATTTTGTGTATGGAAAGAGGTAGGGGTCTACTGTCATCCTTTACCGTTGGACATCTAGGTGCTCCTACACCCTTTGTTGAAGACTATTCTTTACAGCTTGAATTCTCTCCATACCCTTATCAAAATTAGTTGACCATCAACATGAGGGTTTCCAGCTGAATTTCAAGCCTATTCCCTTTATCTATGCATATCTCCTTAGATCTTAATACACTGTCTTGATACGCTATAATTTTGTAGTAAGTTTTAAAACTGGGATATGTGAGTCTTTCAACTTTGTTCTTCTTGTCTAGATCATGTTGACTGTTCTGTCTCTCAAACTTCCATATAAATTTTCAGATCAACTTGTCAGTTTCTATAATAGGGTAGCTGGGATTTTCAAAGGGATTGCACTGAATCTGTCGATAAATTTGGGAAGTATTATTATCTGAGCAATATTAAGTCTTCTGATCTAAAAATATGTAATATCTGCATTTCTTTTCATCTAATTTATTGAAGCAATGTTTTGTAGTTTCCAGTATATAATTTCCTTACTATATTTGTTACATATGTATCAAAAATATCTCATGCTTTTAAATGCTCTTGGAAATGCAGTGTTTTCTTAACTATATTTGTTGAAATGTTAATTGTTATTGTCTAAAATACAATTTATCATTTGTATATTGATTTTGTATTCTGCAAACTTGCTGAACCAATTTATTTATTCATTCTAACAGATTTTTTAGTGAATTCCTTAGAGTTTTTTAAATATAAACAATTGTGTGATCTGTAAATAGGGATCATTTTACCTCTTCCTTTCAGTCTAGATACCTTTTATTTCCTCTTCTCATTCAATTGCACTAGAACTTCCATTAATGTGAAAAGTAAAAGTGAGAAGAGTGAAAATCCTTGCTTTTTTTCTTGCATTTTTTTCTTGATCTGATGGATAAAAACATTCAATTTTTCTTACAGTTAAATGTTACCTATGTGTTTTTAGAACTCTTCATCAGTTTCCCTGCTATTCCTAGCTTCTTGACTATTTTCATCATGATAGATTTGGATTTCATCAAATGCCTTTTTCTCCATCTACTGAGACAATCATGTAGTTTTGTCTTTTATTCTATTAATATGGTTATTACATTACTTGACTTTTGGATATTAATCTAACCTTACAGTTTGTGGATAAACTCCATTTGGTAATAGAGTATTTGGTTCACTAATATTTTGTTGTGGATTTTCGCATCCACACTTCTGAGGAACATTGGTCTGCAATTTTCCTCTCTTGTGCCCTATCATCAGGTTTTGATGTTAGAGTAAGTCTGGTCTCACAGAATGAGTGTTGACTGAATTTCAAACAGCTGCTATGCTTTCTCTCTCTCTCCCAATGTCTCTGCTGAATTTCAGTCTCTCTCTCTCTCTCTCTCTCTCTCTCTCTCTCTCTCATCTAAAAGATTACTATCAAGTATTTTCACTTTTTTTGCAAAGTCCCTGTACCTATAGATATTCTGATTTGGGTCATTTATGATTTATGAAACCTTCATTCACTCAATAGATACACTGAAATCATTTCCTCTTAGACATTTTTGTTGGCCTATTGTGCTTTCAGTCTAGAGTCATGTTTTTATCTAGCACTCAGAACAAAGGCAGGTACTGTGTGAAGACTAAGGGTGATCCATGAATAAGATGGTCACCGTGACAGTTCCTGTAAAGTTTAGTCTAGGTGGGGGATACACACAGATCCCCTGGCCTCTGCAGTCCAGTGTGCTACACACAGTGACTGGGAAGTAAACAGTGTAGTGAGAGACAGCAGAGAAGTACCCAGACCAGGCTTGGAGAGGAGACGTTGGAAAATGATCACTGAGGCGATGTCTGAGCCGAGAAATCACCCGTGGGAATTATTCGGATCAAGGGGGCAGAAGTGCATAGACAGTTCTAGGCTTCATGAAGATAAATCAGAAATGCTGAGAACATGAATTTTTGCAGAAACCAAAAGCAGCTGAGTGTGGATTATGATAGAGCAGTGCAAATAGCACCCATTAAACAAAACCTTGTCGTGCTATTAACAAATTAACTAAAATATGTACATTAGAACCACAGAGCTGAAAGAATCGTTTGACATAACCTAGTTCAAACTCATCCTTATTACAGGGGCTTCTTCCTTTATGTACTGATTAAGATCCTACAGATGTTGCCTAAACCATCAATGAAGGAGCAGATAACCAGCTCTAATTGTAAGAAAATTCTTCCAACAGTTGGCACACACCTTCTGTAACTTTAATTTCTGGTGAAGTTCTTCTTTCTATGACAATAAAGAATGTCCACCGTGAGGCTTGGGGTATATGTAGCTCAGTGGTAGATGCTTCCCAGCAATGGGTGAGACCCTGGGTTCCATTTCCAACATTGAAAGGGGGAGGGGGGGAAAAGGAGAAAAGAAAGATAGAAGGAAAAAATACCCACCCTCCCTTCTTTTACACAACACCATTTCAGGTATTTGAAGGTTATTTTAGTCAGCTTTTTGCTGCTTGACCAAAAGACCTGACAAGAACAATATAGAAGAGGAAATGTTTATTTGGGGGCTCACGATTTCAGAGGACTCAGTCCAGAGACAGCTGGCTCCATTCCTCTGGGCTTGAGGGTGAGGCAGAAAAGTATAATGGAGGAAGGTGGTCCACATAATGATCAGGAAGCAGAGAGAGAGGGACTCCACTCACCAGATACAAAATATATACCCCAAAGGCATGCTCCCAGGGACCCACCTCCTTCAACCAGACCCTACCACCTGCAGTTACTTACTCCTCATTTAATCCCTATCATGGATTAATTCACTAATTGGGTTAAGGCTCTCATAACTCAATCATTTTACCTCTGAATGTTCTTACATTGTCTCACACATGAGCTTTGGGGGGACACTTAACATCCAAACCATAACAAAGGCACTTTTAATATTTCTAATTAGGCCTATTTTCTTCTAGCCAGTTCTGTGTGATAGAACTTCCTGCAATATGTCAGTGACCACCTTGGTTAATGGTTACTGTCCTTGAGACAGCTGTTCTAGACTATCCCTCTAAGTTTTCCTTCAAATCTTTTGTGGCATTATTGCTAAATCATCAACAATCTCTGATTACTCTTCTTTTGAACGTTAGTTGAGATAGGATGCATGAAACCTAAGATGCTCATCCACACATGGCCAATCAAAGCAGAGTCAAAAGAAAATGTTGCCTTCTCTGTAATTTAGACTTCCCTCTAGCAATTCAGTTTAAAACTGTCTTAACAAGTTGGGGTGAGCATGGAGTTAGCACTTGCAGTCTGCAAAAATCCATGAGGCTTTCAGGTTTATATTGCTATTGATCCTGGTCTGTAACTTCCATCCTCCATCTGTGCAGCTAAACTTCAAATCAAGGCAAGTATTTATTGGGGGGTCTAGATTCTGTCAGGCAGAATGAAGTACAAGCTTCCTTTCCCTCCATCTCAGTCATCAATTTGACAAGTGTGCCTTAGTGGCCTCATCCAAGTCAGCAACATGTCTAATAGGACAGGACTATAGGGGAAGCTTCAAGTTACAACACCAGATACCCTCACTGGTGAAGATAATTTGGACTCAGTTGTCCAGCCAGCTAAGAATCTCAACTGTATTTCTGGCCACAAGTAGAAAATTGATAAAAGAGGTAGTCAAGCCCTTGATCAGGGTAGTGATGAAAGAGATATGATCACCCATCAAGCTGTGGGATGTTATTCTGTTTGCATGAGGTACATCAAATAAAAATCTAGTACCATGGTATTGTGAAATATTGAATAGCAGCATTTCAATCTTTGCTCAATACTCTTACAAACCTTTAGGCCCAAGGTTCCTTCTGCAACTCTATAGAGCCACCCTTTTAGAGAGAGCAGGTGCATTCTTTGGAAAAACTCAAGAAGTTCAGGACTCTCTGGACACTGAGGAACCTTTGGATGTGGTGAGCCTGTGTCTGAGAACACAGAGATTCTGTGACAGGGAACCCAGTGACTATGGGATCCTCAGCCTCTTTCCCACATTTGATGCCCAGAATGGCTTCTGAGCATTTTCTATTCCATGCAGAGATTGGAAGATGGTTCTCTGAAGAAACCGAAACCAACACACAGAAAAAGACTCACTTGCTGTCTGGTCACCTAAAATGGTTTCACAATCAATTTGCAAATTCTTTTCCTGATGAAAATAATTTTTTCCTGAACTCAGAGACTCCAAAGATCACTTAAAGGTATTGGGCACTTTATTAAATATTTCCTTCTCCATACTGGAATTCAGTTCCCTCCTGACAGAACCACTTTGCTTTCCTTTTCCAACTTGAAGATTATTTTCCTGTGGTAGAGTAATAATCAAGTAGTTCAGATCCCACTCCATTATACTATCAGTGTACCAACTACTCCTGAGTAGATATTCCTTGATTTTCTTCCTTTATGCCCTCATGGTACTTCATTATTATCAGATGAATTACTTTATAGCAAAAGAAAGCTCAGAGAATCATGGAATACAGAACTCTGATTCAAACTTGCCAAAAGACTCAACAGTTATAAATTTTCTTTATAGGGTAGACAGTCTTTTTTATGCTAAATGGACACAAGTGCTTTCTAATATATAATCTGTTCCCTTAAAGAATATATCAAACTGGATATTTCATAAGAACCTGAGCCAATGAAATCAAACTTTAAGATGCCAAAGCTCTAAGATGAAACAGACTTTAACTGAGGCAGGCAGCCTTTATGTCTGGTTCTAGCTTGGCATGTACTTCAGGAATCCCCTTCTTGTGGGAATGGTGACTCATGCTTTTAATCCCAGTGGCTTGGGAGGCTGAGGCAAGGAGGATCCCAAGTTCAAGGCCAAGAGGGCTAGGGATATAACTCCGTGGTAGAGAAAGACAGTGAGGGGTGAGGAGGTAGGGAGGGAGGGGGGAGAGAGAAAGAGGAAGAAAGGAAGAAGGAAGGAAGGAAGGAAGGAAGGAAGGAAGGAAGGAAGGAAGGAAGGAAGGAAGGAAGGAAAGCAGGCTTTTCTCTCCGTGCCCTTTCTTCCCTCTACTATATTCTGTTGTTACTTAAAACTTTCTGAATTGGTTATTAAGCTGGCAGCTTAACTGCCACCATGACATTAGGTTGGCTATTATGTTCTCTTAGTTTTAATCACAGACATTATTGAACGTCTACCGTGCATGCACAAGGCACTACGCCAGATGTGCAGAGGACAGAAGGGAGAGAACACGGAGTGAGAAATCCCAGCTTTGCCACTCGCTACTTTTGACCATGTTAATAACCCTCAGTGGCTGAGGGATAAGCCTGAGCAAAGGTACAGAAGGGTGAAAGTACAAAGTGTGCAAGAGATGGCTTTGGCTAAAGATAACAACACAAGGTGGTGCATGCCCAGGAGCAATAAAGGTGTCACTGAACTCTGAGTGAGGGAGTGGAATTTCAGTCATCTGAAGTAAAAATAAGACCTTTGTTAGAAAAGTAAAAAATAAATAAAAAGGCAGCAGTGGTGGAGTGAGCCTGTTGTCCTTCTTTAAAGTGAATTTAAAGTAACAGCTATCATTTATTACATCCCACACTCACAGGAAGGGTCCTTCTTATTCCCCAAACTCCCTAGGAAGTGTTATTCTCATTCCATAGATGAGGAAACAGGTTGGGGCTAGAGGGGAAAGGTTTTGAGAAGTGGACCTATTACCAGCAGCAGAGGAGTGAGGCCTGCTGTCAGCATATGCAGCTTTGTCCCCTGACATTATCCCTACGTGTAGGTATGAGTCTGCTGCAAGCACTGGCATGGTTATCATATGCTCTTATTCTATTGTGGTCCCTTTCCTCTGTGAATGCAGTGAACCCACATGTGGCCCATGAGACAAATTGCTTATCTTCTTAAGTTAGAAGGCACAATTTCCTGTATCAGTTTGCAGCCTCTCACTCTTTTCAGAACTCAGCAGTGCTCTAAGTGTATACCTTAAAGACACAGGAAGGCCTCCTGGGGATTCTACCTAAGAAAGACAGCCTTTGTCAGTCACCTGCCAGAGAGCATTCATTAGACCAAGGGCACATCCTTCTTCTGAATATTAGCTGAAAATTCTCTTTTGGAAGAACGTATTAGAAACTAAATCTTCAGAGATGAGGGGTTCACTCTTTGTGAAGAACATAGGTACTATCTTACCCAGCTGTGGAGAGAGAGAATGTGAATATGGAATTTAAGTGCCCTAGGTTTCTCGGGTCTGTGATATAAGAGATTGTTAGCCCATATCCCAATGAGGGAGGAGGATCCCAAGTTCCAGGCCAGCTCCCAGTCATTTGGGAGTTGAGCTAACAGCCTATTATTAAATATCACAGGCCTCATCTTGTCCAAAGGTCTAAATAATTAGCTAGTATTTTAGTCTTCTACATATATATAAACATAGCCTACTACTTGTTTTTAATTATGTTAACTGTAAAATTTCAAACTGTTACTTGAAGTCTATTTTGCAGTAACATGCTTGGATCTGAGTCTTGGTGCTTCCTGGCTGGCTACTGCAAGGAACTGTCTTCCTTTTTTGAATACCACTCTCCTTAAAAAGTATCCTGATATTTTTACCCATCTCTGGAGTGACCATAGCCACAAATGCAGCTTCTAAAGTCAGAAAAGACGACCTATGACCTTGCCCTCTCAGCCAATTCTCTTACCTTTTAGAGAAAATGGCACCTAAGTGATTAAATGAGAACATGAATTAGAAGCCCATACAACAGTTCAGGGTATACAAAAAGGCTTGAGAAGCTCTAATTAGTATGAAGAATGGGCTGGGGGTGTAGCTCAGTGGTCGTGTGCATGCTTGGCCTGCACAAGGCTTTCTTTCAATCCCCAGCAATAACAAAAAGGTGAACTGGAAAGAACCAATTTGTTAAAGAGTGTTAAGCACCATTTCTAGCAGTAGAGGTCACTCTCTCCCCAAACGCTGAAAGGGAATCACCGTTTATTGCTAATTCAGATGTATGTGTTGCATTTATATTGGGGGTGAAAGGCAGATTTTAAAAATATTATAACAGAACCAATTTAAACACAGATCCAAAATTGATATTTGAGAATTAAGAGCTCACACATAGGTAGAGGGGCATGTACAAATTATATAACATGCCCTAAAAAATGACCATAGTTTAAAAACAGTAACTATAACCACCACCATATACTAAGAATTTCCAACTCTCCATTTGATACATGAGAATCTAGAATCTTGAGATTTTTATCAGTCCTAGAAAGTTTAGCTTCATTCATCCACCTGCATGAAAAACATGCATTTTCTAAGCATAACGGACTTCATTATCTGCTACTTTACTAGGTCAATGGAATTTCCCACAATAGAGAGATAATCCTGATAAACACACTTTGAAACTGTCAGGAAACAGTGAGGCACTTCAGAAAATAGAACTAAGTCCTTTTATTATGAAACAATAATTTAATGACTTCTGTACTTTTCCTTATAATAAAAGTTGACAGTTAATGTTCAAAACTGGAAACCAGATAATCAAACCAGATAATCAGACAAGAATCACATTTATTTCAATAGCTCAAAGTGCAAATACAGCAAGTCAGTTCACAAAATTTCAAAGATACATCCTTAATGAAAACTTGATAAACAAAAATGAAAGGTTAAATAACAGAAATAAAGCTCCTTAATATTTTTTTAAAATTTCAAGTTTTCAAAAAACTTTAGACCAAAATATTTCACTTATATCTGAAGTCAGAAATACTATTTATAGATGCTTATGCCGCATTGCAATAAATAATGACTCTTCAGAGAAGGATTCACCCCAGACTCGTCAGTTCCAAATGAGAGTAGAAGGTGTTGATGTTGGCCATTTCTGATTTGGCAGGATCCATCACTCACTGTTATCAGCTGATGTGGGTTTAATTCATGATATTTCAATTTTAGGCAAAAATCTATAATAAAGGTTTCAAGTTAAATATAAGGCCAGGACCATTATTAAAAATTTTCTAAAATGACAAATATCTAAAAGACCTAAAGACCCAAAGACCAATGTCAACTTCAGGCCTCTGGTATTACCAGGGAAAGGTGAGGGGTAGGGGAGTATATTTCTTCCATCACTGAAAACTTTTTTGTAAGGTTAACAACACGGCCTTTAAAACTTCCTCATGAAAATTATACTCAAATATATATTTATTTATTCCTACATATACAGAACTTGTATGTAAAAGTAGAAAAAGTTCCCACTAGGAAGATAATTAAAGGTTGTTAATGTTGTTGTATCATTTAGCAGCCAAGACACATGCTTATTTCTGCTCCCCAGAAGCAATGTTAGCTACCAGTTTCAATTCAGGAAAAAGTGAATCTTCAGGGATGTGTACAAGAGATATTTATTCAGTCTTTTTCCCCATCTTCTTCTTTTCATAATAGGCATGAAACTGAGAGTCTGTTCCAAAAATCCTATCCCACCACGTAAATGTTGAAGCATAATTTCCAACAAAGTTCATGTGGTGGAAATCGTGATGCCGAGAACCAGCGTAGAAAGGGATGAGGTTTAAAGGGTTCAGAGGAATATCATAACCACTGAAACAAAATGACAAAGATTGTTAAGGAAAAAGAAACACCTCGAAAAAACTGACATTTTCATCAAGTCATGTGCTCATTAACTAATTCAAGGAACATTACACTTTGCCTACATCATTTAATTTGTGACATGTTTGCAAAGACTGAATGGAAAAAGGTGCATGTTTTAGAAACCACTTGAAGAAACTTAAAAACAAAAAAAGCAAAAAGCTTAAGGGATGGGGACATAGTTCAGTGGCAAAGCACTTCCTAGCATGCATGAGGTCCTTGGAGTCTATCCTCAGCACCATTAAAAAAAAAAAAAGAAAAACAACAATCTATGAAAATTCTATATTATACATCAGAGGATGAAAGAGAGGAGTTATAAAGCCCATACCACTATGCATTTTTTAGGAAAAGTTACATGAAATTAACATCAAGTATCAAAGCACCTTCTTTGGATTTCTGAGTCAGTTGAAATTAAATGTGCCACAATTAATTAAAATACTAGTGTGCTGTTCTAAAGAACATAAATGATTGGACGAACATAAATGATTTCAAAAAGAGCCCCCTTTATATGATGGTCTTATAGCATCCTCCTTTATTTAACACCACATATCCAAAATGGGATATCTATAGTCATACTAGTCTGACTCACCCCAAACTCTCCCTCCCTTTAGGAGGCTGAAGAGCAGGAAGGAGACAGGAGTAAAAGAATAAAAAAAAGAATGACAGGGATATTGGTAATCATTTTTCTACTGGAAGATATTCTCTGCCTAGGTCTGGAAGCATTAATTTTGCCACTTGAGTCATTCAAAAACAATTCTCAGGATCTGATATTCTGCATTCCCTGTTTTAGTTCAAAGTCCCAAGTCAAAATGCAATGAGCATGATTTTAAAGTAATGAAAAATTAGGATATTAAGCATTTAAAATGACATTCAATATGAAAAATTTATCACGTCTTCCTCAGAAAGGAAGCATCCAAATATGTCTATGCTACAAGCAGGACTCTCATCTTATGCTTTCATCAGTGCTGAGGAGCAGAGGATAGAAACAGCTTTATTCAGTGAAAGGTAAAGGTTTCAGTATATTTATTCAAATCAGAGTTAGATTTAGGTTTAATATAGAAGGATATAGAAATTGATGGTCTTATTTACTTTGCCTAAATAATACACTACCACTATACTATAAAAACAATAACATTGGGATATAAAAACATCTCAATTACTTGAACTTTTATCTCGTGATTATGTTCTTAAAAGATCAACTTCTATTAGTCTACTTAGAAATAAAGATAATCTTATCACTGTGAAAATAAATATATTTAACATCTTTTGCCCAAAGAAACCACAACTCACCTATGGACATCAATGGTTTCTATCAAGCGAATGGTCACCCATGCCCAAAGAAGAATCACATGATCACACAAAAGCACGATTCCAATGAAAAATCCAGTTCCAAGAATTAAGGTTTCCAGAGGATGTGCATATTCAGCTTCCATTCCAAATGGAGCCTAAACAAATAGTGCACAAATTCATTAATACATTGTGATGGACAACTTCACGTGTCAACTTGGCTAGGCTATAATGCTCATTGTGTGGTCTAATACCACTTAGTTTTTGCTGTTATGATTTTGCTATGTGAAGGTATTATTTAGATGTGGTTAATACTGAAATCAACAGACTTTGAGTAAAGGATATTACTCTCTATAATGAAAACAGGCTTCATCCAATCAGCTGAAAGCCTTAGGAGCTAAGGTTGGCTTCCTGGGCAAGAAGGAATTCTCAGGAGTGTAATACAGAAACCCTGTTTGGGTTTCCAGCTTCTTGCTCTGTGGAATTTGAACCCAAAATTGTAACATCAATTCTTACCTGAATTTCCAGCCTATAACCTTGCCCTGCCAAGATTTCAGACTTGCCAGGGACCAACAATGCCACAAGCCAATTCCTTAAAATAAATCTTTCTGCATGCATATGTATATGTAATTGATTTCACTCCCTTACTAACACATTTATTCTATTTATTCATAGTTTTATAAAATTACATTGTTTCTATACGTAATAATGACATCTATCAACAAATATAAACAATGGTAGTTCTCAATAATAAGCTTCTTTTTGTTCCTACCAATCAAAAGGTGTAGGGATATAAAAATCTTTAAAACTGTCTTTAATGGTTTAAGATAATAGCATTAAACAACTGACTATGAACTTTTTTTTTTTTTTGTAGTAGGGATTAAACCCTGTGGCACTCTAGCATGGACAGGGTCTTGCTGAGTTGCTGAGACTGGTCTCGAACTTATGATCCTCCTATCTCAGTCTCCAAGTGGCTGGGATTACAAGTATGTGCCACCCTACCTGGACTCTAAGTTTTTATTTATGAATTTGTATTTATTCTGCCAAGAAAGGGATGCCTGATTTAGCACACCATGTACCCTCCTCACCCACTGTTTCATTTTTTAAGATTTCAGTTATCCTAGGTCAACCACTTTTCAAAAATATGAATTGTTTATTTCTGGAATTTTCCATTTCATAAGTTCTTAAAATTGTGCACCACTCTGAGTAGTGTGATGAAATAAATGTTGGTTCATTCCTTCTAAGACTTGAATTATCCCTTTGTCCAATATATCCCATACATTTTTCCATGTATGCATGACTTAAAGGTTAGTCACTTAGTAATTGCTTCAGTACTTAGTATAGTATCCCATCTATGGCATCCTCTGGGGCTCTTGGAATGCACCCTATGGATGAGGAGAGACCACTATAATCCAATTGTACAGTTATTGCAAAGCAGTTTGGATTTTTTTTAACTGTTTCTGTTAGAATCAGCTCTGTGATTAAAATTATGTGAAAACTAAGTCAATAATTGTTTTAGAAGTTTAAACATTAAAGATTTATTACCTGGGGGTCTCATTTAAATGACCCTACCATTACTACAGCCATTATCAAATTGCTAGGTATCTGTGTCAATATAGCATTCAGGGAATGAGATAAAAATCTGAACTTTTTCCTATAATGTTTTTCCGTAAGGTCTCAATTTACCATGAAATTAAGAAACTGAAGAAAATTTTTAAAATTGCTTGTGTATGTGTGCTATGTTCTTAATAATGATGATGAAAGAAAAGGAACTAAAACATCAACAACAAGTTTTTGAAATGTTCAGGCAATAAAAGTAGACATTTTGTCTTTAATAGAAAAAAGCATTAAATATGATTCTAACATACCTGAAACTCATGATGAATTTTATGAATATATTTATATATTCTTTTATGGTGTAAAAGTCTATGCAGGAAATAGTGCCAAGTATCCTCAATGACTGCACAGCCAAAGCATCTTGCCAAAAGCATACACCTTTGGGATGAAAATATTGTAATATTATGAATATGAAACACCTCAAACAACCCAGACTTTTACTTGGAATCACTATTTGAGATATTATTAAAAACCAAATACCCAGCTACCAGTTTGACCTAATTGTATACATATTAATCAACAAATTCTCAAAACTGCTAGGTACAGCTATATGATATAACCTGAAGTAAAGTTCAAGACCACTAGTCAGGCTCAGAGGCACATGCCTATAATCCCAGTTACTCAAGGCTGAGACAGGAGGATTCCAAGTGCAAGGCCAGCACAGCAACTTAATAAGACCCTATGAAATTTAGAACCTGTTTCAAAATAAGAAATAATAAGAAATTAAAAAGGGTGGGAAATGTAGGAAAGCATCCCTAGTTGGGGTGCACTTGTAATCCCACAGGTGGGATTTGTGAGGGTGAGGCAGGAGGATTCTGAATTCAAGGCCAGCCTGAACAACATAACAAGAGCCTATTTCAAAATTAAAAAAAAAAAATTAAATTCAGATTAATAATAGTAAAATCACCTTTCCAACCAAAAAACATAATTGAAATGAAATGGTAAAAAATAATTTATAATACACATGCACAATACTTAGGACTTCTTTTATATGATGAATACCCATGAATGTAGAAAAAACATAGTAATCCCTCAGTATCTGCAGGAAAACTGGGTCCAGTACACCCCACAGATACCACAATCCACAGGTGCTCAACCTACTTACGTAAAATGATGCATATCCTCCATCATTTAATTCATCTCTAGATTACTTATGATACCTAATCTAAATAATTGCCATACTGTATTATTTAGTGAATGAGAAGTGTTCAGTAAAGGTAATATTCTTCTTTTTAAAAATATTTTGCATCTGCAGCTTGTTGAATACATATTCTCCCATCTTCCATTGATTTTTATACTTATATGTATGTGCCATTTCTTAGGATAAGCATGTGTATCTGTACACAATTATATAAAGGCTGCCACAGAAACTTGTAATGCCTGAAACTTACCTTTCAATAAAATATTACATTAAAATACAGAAAACCTAGGAATCCTTTAAGTTTCTGCAAGAGTTTATTTTTCTTTTTTTTAATACCTGTATTATTTATTTACTTATTTTCATGTGGGGCTGAGGATTGAACCCAGTGCCTCACACATGCTTAGGCAAGTGCTCTACCACTAATCCACAAACCCAATAAAAAGATGCTCAATCGTTTACTTTCCTAATACTTATTTACTTCCAATATTTAGAAGAAACAAATAAAGATTAAATATTAAGCATAATTTAATTGGATAATAAGCCAGAATTGAGTACAAATATCAAATTTTTATGGACATACCATCTTGGCATTCTTTCCCAATCATAAGGAATATTGAAATATTCTGTAAAATAATAGGTTCCACAAATCAAAGGCAGTTGGATACAAAAGTGATTAAAAAGAAGTACTTTAAAGCATTTCCATTGGTTTTCCAATGTTTCTGGTTTATCCTAAAGAGAAAAATCACAATATTTAATATTAGTCTCTTTAATATTTTCAACAGACCTTAATTCTATCTTAGTTATGAGAATTTTATGTTATAGTAGCTAAGACTCTGGAATGACAACATCCTTTCTTCTAAGTTCTTGACAATTACTATCGCTACTTTAAACAGGTAAAAAATAATTGTTAATAGTTATACTGATCTGAAACAAACCAAAGGAGTACTGCAGAATGAATTAATTCTCCAGTCTGCTGCCAAGATATCATGCAGTTATTCTTGCCAGAAGTTTCAAAGAAATAAGTTATGCTAGGATTACAGCTGGGTGACCCCAACTGATGCAACTGTACACACAACATCAGAAGCTTTATTACTCAGGCAAACTGATGCGCCCAGCATCTGGCAGTATTCATCCCAAGATATAAATACATTTTGTTCACATACAATGGCAGAATTATATTCAACTTTGAGTTGGAAGAACTTCAGAGATGTTCCCTGAAGATGAAGTTCACAGCTTTAAGTAAAGATGAAAAGAGAGATCAATGTAATGAGATGTTCAGAAAAACTCATAAGGATCCAACTTGCTTAGCAAATCATTATCAAAAACACTAAATCTATTAATTTAAAGGGCTGCTTGAGAAAAAGTACTTTTGGTTTTATAAAAAATGGTGATAACAAATATTAGTTATCAGTAGTACTGCTTTAAACATTCATACTTAAAAAAATCTGGGCTGGGGATATAGCTCAGTAGAATGCTTGTTTCACATCACAAGGGTTCAATCCCCAGCACCACAAAAAAAAAAAAAAAGAAAGAAAAATTAAGAAATCTGCCAATAAAAATTTAACCACAATGTCCTCACAATATCCAAAATATGGGTACTACTGCTCATCAGAATCCCAAAAGAGGTCAACCATCTTGACCAGGACTACACAGTTATTAGCAACAGAAATCTAGGTTCTTGATCCAGTTGTTTTTGAAATTCTTAAGCTATCTTCCCAACAAAAGAGAAATCTTTATCTAAGATCTAATCCAGAGACCTGGGCTCTAATACCAGATTGCCACTAACCAATTAACTAACCTGGGATGCTCACTTCCTCAACAATAAATGTGGAGATTATACAAAATAATTTACAATTGTATTTCTACTCTGAGCTTTATTTGGCCCCATTGCTCTAAAACTTCAGTCTGTGATTGAGGACAAAATAAACTGAAGATTCGGGATTGGGGTGGCGAAGGTGCTTCTAATTTCCTAGATAGAAGCTGATGCACAGGTAGCTATAAAAACTAAAAAGTTTAATCAATGATAGTAAATAAAACCATAATGCTTATACTGTTTAGTTTATATTAATTAGAAAGATCATTAACAATAAAAAAATTCAAGCCTACTGCAATATCAAAGATTACTATATTTTACTTTAAAATATTGCTTTTTCTATTTTTGTCAAGAAGATATCTCTTAACTGTACCCTAATAAGGAGGAATACCTTCTTTAGGGCCACAGATTTCAGAAGTTTTTAGCACATATATCTTTGAGAAAAATTTTTGGAGAATTATAACAATGTATGATTTTCTAAAAGAAAGAGATCCTACAAGGCCTACTTCACTTTTTCATTCCCATAATATTTCTTTCTAACTAGCAAACACATGTGTTAACTGTCAAGTTGTCTACTCCTTTGGAAAGCAGAAAGTATTTAGTACTACTTCATTACCAATTAGCAGCTTCTGTTGGGGGGGGGGGGCAATTTTAAAAAGAAAAATATTCTATCTTAGAATTTATACAGCACTGGGAAATCTTCTTGTAACTTCAATGCTAATCAGAATATTTGCTTTCAAAATGCAAAATCTGCCAGGTGTGGTGATTCCCAGCTACTCAGGAAGCTATGGCAAGAGAATCACAAGTTTAAGGTCAGCCTTAGCAATTTAGTAAGACCTTTTCTCAAAAAATAAATAACAAGGGATAGTGATGTAGCTCAACGGTACAGCACCTCTGGGTTCAATACCCCATACCAAAAAAATAAATAAATAAATAAAAAGAAGTCTGTATAAACCTACACTGACTTTTTGGGATATATTTTGTTGTTGTTGTAAACAACCCTCTACTGTGATAAAACCCCTAACACGTGGTTTTATATTGCGAAAACTTGTGCTGATTTGACATTACTCTTTTAGTACTAGGTAAAAAGGAGGATGTGCTAAGCAATGCTTGTAGCCAGACTAGTCAGTCTTTTAATCTGTTTATAAAGAACTAGTTGTACCTAACTTGATCACTACTTGCTCTTTCTTCTCCACATATCATTTTAATGCTATTCACATACCCAGGACTGAAAAAGTTTTGTTTTCTCTGTTAAGATTACTTCCTCTGATCAATGAGTCAACTGCAGAGGCCAACAAGGAAAGAATAGGATGCTTCTACCTGCCCAGCCATACAGTGAATCAGCCCTATAAATAAATCCATGGATGACCTGCCAGCAGCCAGAATCACCCCCAGATTCATCAGACCTTAAGACAAATAAAGTAAATTCCACCTTTCATAGAAGGCATCTTTATTAAAAGTACCTTGGAACTTATGTGACCTTCAATGAGGCTGATAGAACATTCTCCTTTGGGCCATATCCCTTTTAATTTCCTTCATCTTTTCCCTGACTCCCCTGCATTATCCCAAGAGATAAAAAGTGGCTCACTAGGAGATGTGATGAAGTCAACAGACTGATGACACAAAATGCATACACTCAGCGAATGCAAATTGCTCTCCACGGATGAACACCCTCATGTGTCTACTTCATACCAAGACTATGTGCCCTCGGGTTTTAGTTAGATGTGACTTTTTAGGGCAACGAACAGTGGCATCAAAAACTATCATTGCACCAGGCACGGTGGCATACGCCTTGAATCCTAGCAACTTGGGAGGCTGAGGCAGGAGGATGAGTTCAAAGCCAGCCTCAGCAAAAGTGAGGTGCTGAGCAACTCAGTGAGACCCTGTCTCTAAATAAAATACAAAATAGGGCTGGGGATGTGGCTCAGTAGTTGAGTGCCCCTGAGTTCAATCCCTGGCACCTCCCCACAAAACAACAACAACAAAAAACTATCATTGCTTTACCAAGTACCGATAAATCCTTTCTCTCTCTACGCTTGTGCAAATTCTTTACAGCCTATGCATTAGTACAGCTTATTCTATTCATTTTGCCTAGAATTGAAAAGAGGCACTGTGTATGTCTCACCACCTAGCCATCTACACAGTGTACTTTCTAGAGACACTGAGCACCCTGAAGCAAACACTATAACCTGGGATCACCCCCTTACCTGAGATGATTTAAATATTTAGGGAGTGAAACAAAACTTCCAATAGCCCTGATAAAGGTTTTTGCATGTAAATACATACTTAAGATTGGTTGGGACATCAGAGTTTGGGGTGAACTGTGAGGTAATACTATCAAATGCCTATACCTTTTCTTTTCTAGTGTGTGTGTTTTATACAAACTAAGTACACACTCTACCACTGAGCTACACTCCTAGCTGTCCAGCCAGTTTAAACATGAAACGTTAGAAGCCCAAATTAGACAAATATCCCATCTACTTAAAGCCCAATTTAATAAGCAATTCCCGAAATATTATCAATAATGATCTAAGGCAGTGATAGCCAATATACAGTATCAACTAACAATGTGACTACTGAATACTTTAAATTGAGATGGGTTAAAATAAGTGCAAAGTACATGCTGAATTTCAAAACTCATGAAATAGCAACATATTTGTTAAACATATTTTTATTTTGATTGCTTGGTGAGATGATAATTTAGATTTATTGGATTAAAAATTCTAATTACATATGTGGCTTCACTATATTTCTACTGGATAGTACTGATTCAGAGTTTTTCAAAACAAAACTATATTCACATTAATAATATTCACCAATACTAATTATAATACTTTAGTCCATCATACTTACCTTTTGAATTTTGTACTTTCTCATGTAAGGTATAAATTGAAATAAAAATCCAGGTAAGCAGAACAAGAAATAAAGGGCTTCATGAACTATAAGGGATCCCCATGTTGCAATCTGGAACTTTGTATAATTATTCAACATGTAGTTCCAAGCATTTTTAAATGGTTCTTGTAGAGGATTCTCAGGTAAAAGTGAATCTACATACTCCACAGCCAGTGATGCTGAACTAAAGATGCCGACACTTTCATTTGTTGCCATTTTTCAAATCTCAGCAGGTAGCCTTACAATTCTGTAACAAGTGAACAAATAAGCTGAATAATGAAATTCTAAAAAACAGTTTTCAAAACATACTTTCTGATAGTTATACAAAGGATAATTATTAAACAAATACCAATTTCTCAGGTTCTAAACACGTGATTAAAAAAAAAAATAAAAAATCAACTGAGTTGTGCATGGTGGCACTCCTGTGCCAGTAATCCTAGCTACTTGGGAGGCTGAGGTGGTAGGGTCATAGGTTCGAGGCCAGGATGGGCAACTTAGCAGGACTCTGTCTCAAAATAAGATGTGGGGAGGGGGTTAGCATGAGCACACACCTGGCAAATATAACTACCTAAAAATTAAATTCTTCTGACTGGAGAATAAAGGTACTCATAACCAAAGTCAGAGATCAAATGACAAACTCAGAAAACTATTTCCAATATATGCTACAGGGTTACAAAGTATACTTGGGTATTTTATCTAAGCACTCTCATGCTTGTGCACAGAAATACACACAAATTTTAAAAATGTACACAAAGACACAAAGGGAACAATTTGGAGTGGTAATCTACTAAGAGAGATTATATAAAGAGAGAATGTCTCTCTTTCTAGGGGGTGGAGTGTTATGGAAGAGAAGAGGAAAATCTCACTTTCCATTTTGTACCTTCTGTACAATTTACATCTTTAAAACTGTCATGTTGTATTATATATGACAAATATTAGTTTCATAGGTTAACAACGAAAAAGAATCAGCAAGATATGGTGACACACACCTGTAATCCCAAACTAATCCCAGCTACTCTGGAGGATAAAGCCAGGAGGTGGCTGGAGCAGTACCAAGGTCCCTAGGTTTAATCCCCAGAACCACACACACATTATGACAAACCTTATTAAGAATGTCACCTTCTGAAAATGTTCACTGATGTACCTAATTTATGACAGTCCACTAAAAAAATAAATATTTTGTCAGTGCAGTGACACACACCTGAAATCCCAAGGACTTAGGAGGCTGAGGCAGGTGGATCCCAAGTTTCAGGCCAACCTTAGCAATAGCAAGACTCTCGCAACTCAGGGAGAACCTGCCTCAAAACAAAAAAATTGACAAACAAGCTGGGATTGTAGCTAAGTGGTAAAGCACTCCTGTGTTTGATCTCTAGTCCAATAATAATAATCATTTTAAAACCATGGAAAAGTTCTTAATAGTTCTTTAAATGTTTTGAACTCTGACCTCTCATTCCATTTCACATGGGAGATAAGAGAAAGCATAGCTAACTTCTTCTAGGTCTCTGAATTCACTTTCCATCCTATTCTCATCGCTTGAACTTCCTCTTCCTTGAGCCTATTCCCTCAAGTCTTCCTTTCTGGAGAAAAGCTTTCTTAACCTCTATCACCTCTCCCAGGCCACTGCTGCATTTCTCTTTTTGGACTCATAGCCTCTTGAGCTGGGCTTCAAGCTTGAACTGTTCCCCACACTGGCACTGGACTCCTGGCACTCAGCAATCCTCCCACACCAAGAATGTCTCCACTGTCCTCTGAAGTTGCATAATAAGACAATCATTCCCATCTTCATTTTTCTTGAGGTCACTGCCAAACTCCCCAATGCAGTGTGACCTTGAGCAAGTTAGGTAACCTCTCTTGAGCCCAAGTTTTATCATCTACAAAAATAAATAATAGCTCTTTCAGCAAGTCCAAGAAATAATACATGTAAAGTACTTTGCATAGGACCAGGCACATAGCAGCTACAAGAAGCTAATAATTAATGAGCACTTTCTATGTTCCAGGATCTGTGTTCTAAGAGTGCTACACACTTTATACATTTTAACTTTAATCCTTACTACATCTTCATGAAGTAGGTACTTTTGCCATCTTCACTTTGTAAATGAAAAACTGAGGTTTAGAAATCTTAAAGAACTTATACAAATGTTAAGTGGAGGCAACCCTGACTCATTATGCTATACTGTTATTTTAAATAAGAAATAACAATAAATAAAATGGACATCCTTCCTATAGTTTACTACAGGCTCCTGAACCAAGTATTCTACGTGAGCTGTCTTCATTTTCTCATTTCCCATTTACTTCCTACCAAACTGCAATCTTTCTCTTTTTTCCTTTTTACAGCACTAGGGATCAATCCCAGGGCCTCATGCATGTCAGGCAAGTGTCCTACCATTAAGCTACATTAAAAAATTTCTTAATTTTATTTAGAGACAGGGTCTCACTAAGTTGCCCGGTCTGGCCCCAAACTAGGGGATCCTCTTGCCTTAGCCTCCTGAGTAGCTGGGATTACAGGTGTGTGCCACCTTGCCCAGGTAGTTTCTATACTCAACACTACACTGAATTTATTCTAGTGAAAATCTTTAGGCTCTCCTAGCTGCCTATCCAATAAGCATTCTTTGCTGTTTATTGTACTTAACCAAACTAGAAGATTTGATACTAATTCTTTAATTTTCTCTCAGTTCTTGGGATTCACAGGTATTCACCCTATAAATATTCAGTTTGTGCTTACTAAGTGCAGTCACTGTGCTGTAGCTGCCTTCACCCAACTTCCCAAAACACAAAATCTAGTCAGGAATGCAAAGAAGTAACCACATCATGATAACATTAAGTGATAAGAATAATACAGGAGAGAATGTACAGAGTGCTCTGAAGACACAGAAGAGCAAGTAAGTTTCTAGAGAAAGGTGCTATCTCAACTGAGACATGGAACATGAGAAAGAAGTGACCAGATTATAACAGTAAGGTGGGGTGGGGAATCAAGGAGATGTTTTGAGTAGAAGGAACAGCAGATCAAAAGACCCCTCAGGAGATGAGTGTTTTCCAATTTCCCATGTGTGTGGCATAGCTTCTGAGGAAGAAGTGAAGCTGGAAAAGTTTCCAAGTGATGCCAACGATGCAAGCTTACCATGGGCAAACCATTTCCTGTTTAAAAAAGATACACTGATTGCTGCCATCTCTATTTCTAACCCTCTCCCCAAAACTCTAGGTTCTGATTACCCAAAAGACCACCAGCCATCTCCACCTAAGACAGTTCAGAGGCATTATCACACTCAACATACAAAAGTTCAGTAACTGCTTCCCCAACCCTCCCAAATGTTCTACTTCCTTAAATGCCTAACTGGGTGAATCACACCTTCACCTACTAAATCATCTCAAAGGAGCTTCTAAATCTCTCCCACCTGAGCTGCCCCCACTAATGTCCTCCAGCTCTCACCAATGTTGAGACATTGGTTCAATTAACGTTCAGGAGTTTACCCGCCATAAACAAGGGAGGGAAACAGATACTTTGCCCTCAACTGGACAAAGGCAAAAAACAGGAATTAAAGAGGAGAAAGGAAAAAAGCTTTTACAAGAATGATTTTTCTGTTTTCTCACCCTTGGGCCGCCTGCTTGACTGAAAGCTGCTCTGGAGCAGGCTGATTAGATTCTCAGGAAAAAAGAAGAAGAGACTTAGTTACTGTTGATTCTCTGAGAAACCTTCAAGTTTAGCTGTCTGCCAATGTCTGTCCTGTGGCACTTTACCTTAATGAAACCCAGGTTGCACCAACGCCCTCATATTTTGGAGATGCTCGGTCTCGGCCTCTTTAGATAGATACTGGCATTCAACACTAGGGTTAAAACACTCAAGGTTCAAGGGGCAGCTTCCCCACAGATAAAGACTAAGGCCTTTTGAGAAGCACAAGAGGCCCAGTCAGACCTCTCCGCTCTTCATCTCTCCCATTCTCACGATCCTACACTTCATATAATTTCTGAGCACTACAGGTTTTTGAGCTTCTTCCTTCCATACCCAAGGAAACAGCATTCGGTAGGGTCCTCCTAACGAACTCCTATTCATCCGTGGGTAACCTCTCAGCCGCCCTTCCAGTCCCACTAGCCGCACGGCAGACACAACACATCCTATTTCCCCTGTAGTGCTTCTCAGTTTCAAGACTCTTACAACTCCGTGCTTCAACTACCTTCTAATGTGCCCGGTCAAGAAACATGCTCCGCCCACTTCCAGCCCTCGGGAATCTGTTTTCACCTGTTCCTTTCCAATCAAGCGGCATCTACCCGCTTTCCCTGGCACCTGAGAATCCGTCACAGCGATTCCATACACTCTGCTCCTAACCCCACATCCTGCGGGCACCGGTGACCGGTCCCGCCCAGCGCGCGAATCCACAACCTGACCCCGCTCCTCTCCATCTCGCGGATCACCGGGTCTGAGCCGGCCCGCTCCCCGTTCCTCGCGCACGAGCCGCTCTCCCGGCCCCCGTACCTGGACTTTCGCGAAGAGACCGCGGGCCACAGTCGCCCGCACTCGGCCAGGTGCTGCGGCCTCTGAACCTAACTCTCCTAGCTCGGGGGTGGAGCCTAGAGGGTGAGCCTGGCTCCTCCTGTCGTTATTGGCCTGCAAGAGCTCTAGCCCCGCCTTCTCCGCACGATGATTGGTCAGTGCCGTTGCCGGCAGCGTGTGACTCGAGCCAACGAATCCCTGGCGGTTCCAGCCATTGGCTCCGCGGATGGAGTGAGGATAGTGAGATCCGGACGTCCAGCCAGTGGCCGGGTCCGCAGCGCGCCTAGAGGCGGGGAAGCGCAGAAGCGCCTGACAGCGTGAGGGGGCGGGGTCGAACTCCGCCCCGCTCGCCGCCTGGCGTTGCCTTGGCAACTGCGGTCCAGCCAAGTCCCTATCCTGCGCTAGCGCTGCCCGGAACACAGTACCAGGCCACAGTCCCGTGAAGGTTATATCATCAAAACCCAGGAAGATAATGGTACAAATGAGTTTTTTGGATGTTTTTCTTTACAGACGGTGTAGCCTTCCTCGGTCACCAGCAACAACAGCTGCTACCTTATTGGGGGCTTTCTGTTCTGAGTACATTAACATGCATCCTTTCTTAAAATGCCACGATAACTTAGTGACATAACACTACTGTGCCATTTTAGTGATCACAAAATAAGGATCAGAGGTTAGATAATGTAAGTCACAGCTAGTGACTGGATTTTATTTTTCCACCTTGTTTCCCAGCCCCAGGTATCCCTTAATAAATCCCTGAACCAAGTAGAGAATTTCAAATGCCACATAAATCCTGCAACAACCGAGATAGGTAGTCGCCATTATCCCCATGTTACAGATGAGAAAACAGGCTCAGAAAGGTTAAGAAGGTAATTCTACATCAAAGGAGATGGCAATTAACCTGGGTTCGTTGAAGCCTCGACCTAACCCAGAAAGTGAGCTGAGCATGCCCATGTGCGGGCATTGCAATTCCTTTCCAGGACAATGATGGCCCGAGGATGTGGGCTGGGGCTTAACATACTTTGTCTTCAGCTCTAGGCATATTTCATACCATTTCTTCATACTGTGTGTAGATGTTATAATACATATTTAGAGAACCAAAGCTTTTACTTAAGAAAAAGGTGCATTTAAAAATACAGATAGGGGATGGGGCTGTAGCTCAGTGGCAGAGCGCCCTTTCCCACCTGTGAGGCACTGGGTTCGACCCTCAGCACCACATAAAAATAAATAAACAAAATAAAGATATTAAAAAATACACAGATAAATATTCCCTAGTGTATATATGCCACATTTTTTTAATACATTCATCTATTGAAGGGCATCTAGGTTGCTTCCACAGTTTAGCTATTGTGAATTGTGCTGTGATATGACTGTGTCCCTGTAGTATACTGGTTTTAAGTCTTTTGGGTATAGACCAAGGAGAGGGATAGCTGGGTCAAATGGTGGTTCCATTCTCAACTTTCCAAGAAATCCCCATACTGCTTTCCATATTGGCTACACTAATTTGCAGTCCCACCAGCAGTGTGTGAATGTACCTTTTACCCCACATCCTCGCCAACACTTATTGTTTTTCTTCATAATAACTCCCATTCTGATGAGTGAGATGAAATCTTAGAGTAGTTTTGATTTGCATTTCTCTAATTGCTAGTGACGATGAACATTTTTTCATATATTTGTTGATTGATTGTACATCATCTTCTGAGAAGTGTCTGTTCAGGTCCTTGGCCCATTTATTGATTGGGTTATTTGCTTTTTGGTGCTTAGCTTTTTGAGTTCTTTATATACCTTAGAGATTAGTGCTCTAAAAGAGAATAAAATCATGGCATTTGCAGGTAAATAGATGGAGTTAAAAGAAAATAATGTTAAGTTAGCCAATCCCCCAAAACACAAATGCTGAATGTTTTCTCTGATATAAAGAGGCTGACTCATGGTGGGGTAGGGAGGGAAAGGGAGGGGGTATGGGGTTAGAAATGATGGTGGAATGTGATGGACATTATCCAAAGTCCATGTATAAAGACATGAATTGGTATGAATATACTTTGTATACAACCAAAGATATGAAAAATTGTGCTCTATATGTGGAATAAGAATTGTAATGTATTCCGCTGTCATTATAAATTTTAAAAATTATTAAACAATAAAATAAAATAATCTACCAAAAAATACACAGATAAAAATAAATTGCATAAGGGCACCATTTGAGCCATTGAAAACCCCTTTTTTTCATATAAGGTATAATTGACATATAAAATTGTAAATACATACAGCATGCAATGTTTTAATACATGTATATCGTGTAAAGGCCCTTTCTATGGTTTCTTAGTTTCTTGCTATTACTCCTCTCCTTGCTTTTGAACAGACCAGCCCTTCCTCCTGGAATAATCAGCCATCCTTTCCCTTCCCTATCAACTTAGGTACCATCTCCTTCAGGAAGTTTCCTCTTGAGAGGTGTCTCTCACAGGTCCAGTGCGGACCTATACCCACTCATTTAACTATTCCATGTGTTTGGTGCACACATTCTTTGTAAATTATCGTGGCAGGGGTCATACCAAAGGAAAAGAAATGGGATCTGTCCCTTGGGTGGTCAAAGACAGAACCCTGTCTTTAGGATGCCCACAGAAGGTGAGTCATGTCCTATAGTGCATGTTCCAGTGCCCCACATAGAACCTTCCTTCTACACTTAAACGGCACTCCTCCACAGCGCATTGCCAGAGCCACCCCCACACCCACCCCAGGGCACACAGTGGGCTACCTGAGTACAATGCTGATTGATGCAGAGGCATAAACATCCAAACCTTCACCCTAATTTAAGACTGCTTTATTTGGTCATTCCAGCTTCAGAGCTCCCCAGTTATTGGCCAAGTTTGTGTAACTGCACTGCAACCCAATTTTTCTCTCTGCCTAAACCTGCTGCCCTGTCAAACAACAGTAACAAAATACACAATGGGGTCAGACTTACCAGGCTTCTCATTTACTAGCAAGTGCAGTATCTGATATAGAAAGTGCTCAGTATCACATACAAGGGGTCAGGAGTATAACTCAACGGTAGAATACTTGCCTAGTATGCACAAGGTAGGGTTCAGTTCCTATCCAAAACCAAAAAAAAAAAAAAAAAAAAGTGCTCAGTAAATGTTGGTTATTAGTTCTGATTTAGAGAGCTCAGAGAACAGTAACATCAGATGCAACTTACTGAGGGGCCCTGCTTCAAGCACAATAATATGCATATTTTTATCAAATCCCACAATAACTTTGTGACATAATACTACTGTTGTCATTTTAGCAATGACAAAAATAAGGGTCAGAGGTTAAGAATGTGTTCAAAGTCAGCAGCTGACACAGGGGAATGCAAACCCAGATCCATCTGATTTCAATGTCCATGAGCTTTCCAATGAACCACACAGCATTTTTCCTTAGAGTGGTGAAGCCTAGAACTAGAATCCCAAAATCTTGACTCTGAAGTATGGTTCCACTCTCCCACACAGCTTCCTCTCCAAAAGGAGGCACTGGCAGTCAGTAGAAAGCAATTTGCTTAAGACCAAACTGAAATAAAGCAGCCTTAGCACATTGCTGTGTTATGTTATGCTACACTGTGCCCCTAACTCATCAGTGGCTGAGATTACAAATACTAGGGTCCTTGTGCTGTAAGGGACAGTGAGGAGGTAAGTACTAGAAATCATGTATCAGTCTTCAAGAAACAGGAAGAGAGCTGAGTCTTCTAGCAGCATTTATACCAATCTTCTTAACCCTAACCATCACAACAGCCAACAAAGCAAATTAAGCCAAGTAGGTGGCAGAGCTACTTCACAGCACAGGTACACTAATCAGCCCTGAACTCTGCTCAAACCTGGGACTGATTTCTTGATGAGGTTTCCAAGATACCTTCTGACTTAACTTCTGATCTCTTTTTTTCCATACAATAGAACAGCTGGGAGCACTTCTGTGTTAGAGGAATAAACAAAACACAACACAACAAACAAACAAACACAAACACAAGATGTTTCAAACTGGAAAGACAGATTGGTCTGGGGAAGGGAGGTATGTGTAAGGCCTTTGAAATCAATATTACAAATCCAGCTACTGACAAACTTCTGCAAACTAGTATGTTTCAAAGACAAAATCAAGACAGAGGTGTTAGACATTAAGTAGTTAAGACTTCATTATCCTAATAGATTATATTTTAAGAAAAAATTTAAAAAATTTTAAATCAATCTTTAATTCACATTCATAGTTTCATGGAACATCTGTGTTTAGAACTATGATATGATATGAAATATGCTTGGTCTTTGTCCTGTTCCGGTCACCAACAGTTCATACTAACAGTGCCCCTAAAACCCTTGGTATTTCCTGAGTAATAATGTCTTGCTATTTATTTATAATGAACAATATTATTAATAGTTATTAATAATTAATACATAGCATAATGATCACACCTGTTTATGCTAATGAGATAACTTAGGGTGGGATCCCTAGATAGCCTCAGGATGGTACCAGTCACCAGAAAGACAGCTGATTAGAGAATTAGAGAATTGAAACTTTCAGCCCCACCCACCAACCTCTGGGAAGGGGGTCAGGGCTAGAGAGCAAGCTCTGTTAAAACTCATGAACAAGGTTTGATAAGCTTCCTGGTTGTGAACACAGAGGTGCTGAGGGGGCAGTGGGCCCAAGGAGAGCATGAAAGCTCCGTGCTTCCCCCACCCCCACCTTCCCTTTCTTTTAATCTGTATCCTTTATAATACCTTTGAACCAGTAAATGTGTTTCCCTGAGTTCTATGAGCTATTTTAGCAAATTAATCTAACCAAGGAGGATGTATGGGAATCCCAGTTTGTGGCCAGTTGGTCGTTAAGTACTACTGGCTCAGACCTGCAATAAGCTTCTGATGTGGGGGCAATCTTCTAGGATTGCAGTCTCAACCTGTGGGATCTGACACTATCTCCAAGTAGGTCTTCAGGCAGAGGCTGAAGTGAATTTTAGGGTGTCCACCGGAGAGTCAGATGGTATGGGGAAAACTCCACATTCACCTGATCATAGAAGTGTTCTGCATTGTGAGAGTACAGTAGGAGAAACTGAGGGGTTTTTTTCCTACATTTTTAAAGGAATTATTAGAAAGGATAATATCCTCACCCTTTTCTTGGTTCTGCTGTCAGAAATATCTAACAGAACTCCAAATTTATTAGACCTATAGCATCTTTATTGACAATAGGCCTGCCAGGAGTCATACTAATGCAGAAATTGATATTTTCAAAGTGAACACAGCTATTTTCTGGCTAAATTCCTTATATTTTCATTTATAATAGAAGGTTCAACCAAGTAGGTTCTGTTTAGATTTGAAGAATCTATATTAACTAAGTAAAAATCCTATCTTTCCTCATGATTACCAACTTTTTAAAGCTTTTATTAGTGCATTATAATATAAAATTTACATTTTAAAATTTATTTTCAATGTTTTATAAAAAAATATTTTTAGTTGTTGTTGGGACATAATACCTTTATTTTATTTATTTTTATGTGGTGCTGAAGCTCAAACCCAGTGTCTCGCACGTGCTAGGTGAGCGCTCTACCATTAAGCCATAACCCCAGGCCCTTTTTGATGCTTTTAATAGTGCATTTTGGTCATATATAATAGTTGGGTTCATTTTGACATATTCTTACATTTGCTGCATTTCAGTCCCTGGTGCATCTTCTTTCTCTCCCCTTCTCCCTCCCCCTATTCCCTTCCTCTGTTCTAACAGTCATTCTACTTATTTATTTATTTATAATGCTTTCTTCTTATTAACTTTTCAAGTGATTCTCATGAGAAATGTCCACAGTCCTCTCTCACTTCTTTCCTTCTCTTTCCTTTTTACTCTGTCTGGCACCACAGCTGTCTACCCCAAGATCCCACTCACATTTCCATGATTCTTTTTTATATATTTCTTAGGTATTCTTACATAATGTTTTCTTTAGAGAGGGTATTTTGCCTTTGATCTTCTTTTTATCCAGTGCTACTTGCTTTATCTTTATCTGGTGTCCTGCTTACTGTGAGGGACAGAGAAATTTATGAACCTTACATTTTACTGATCCTTCAGAAACTTTCCTTGATGGTTATGGTTACCTGTTCTTGATGAATCAATGTCAGTGCTATCACTTAATGATTTAATGCATTACCTTACCGGCTACTTTGGCAAGAAATTTAAAAATACAGGTTTGTGAAGTTGGGAATCGCAAATTTTTACAAAAGGACAGAAATCTTCAACAAACAACTTTGTTAGTATCAAACTAATAGATAAAAATCAAGGACATTGTAAAACAAATAATATACAAACTTTTATTCAAAGATAATTCAAGAAAGACATGTTTTGGTCATCTTTAAAGTGAGATTAATTGAAGATCTCAGAAAAACTGTATCTGATCAAAGCACATGGCTACTCACAGAAAGCTCTCTCCTTCTGTTAATAGCAGCTAAATTTATACACACAGAAAAAGTCTTAAGACCATGCAAATTCAGTTGAATTCCATACATTCATTATATTCATCAAAAACCTGCAGTTATATTCATGCCAAAGTGTTACTTTAAGAAAAAATTAAAAATACACACCAAAACATGACCAAGATTAATAACTAAAGAAAATAATAAATAAGCATAATTTATACTTTATTTTAAAAAGTTTGGCATCACACATATTCAAGTGTGTTACACCATGTTCATTCCTCAGAAGTGGCATTTTAAAGTGTTAAGCATTGTTAAATATCAAAAAATACAACTCTGTTTTACAATGTAGTACTGGCATAATTCAAAGTACTGTGCCAATTATAAATAGTATAATCAAGTTTCAAACATCTTTTCAAACATTTAAAGGAAAGCATATAGACACACATTTATATGCACACAATTTATTATATTCATGTAATCAAAGATATTTATAAAAGCAAAGAGTTTTATCCCTCAATCACTTTGTATACTTACGCAGATTTTAATACCTGTTCAAAGATTTTCAGTTCCTGGGTATACAGATTTTCAGGAGAAGGAATAAAGATAAAACTTAATTTTACAAGAACACACATTAACTTCATCCTCCTTCACAAAATAATCCATAGTCATTCCAGGGTGATGAGAACTAGTCTTTATGAAAGCAACTGTTAGCTAAAGACTACAGAGTAAGTACTGCAGTCCAGGTTTCTTATTAAAATTCAGTCAGCTGCTGCTCATTGCAGAAAAAGCCTACACAGTGCTTCTACCAAAAATAATCTTCAGTATCCGAGGCCTATAAAGGCAGACGATCTTATCTTCTGCTGAGACTTAAAGTGCAGCTACAAGTGGAGAAGTGCTAGATTCTCAGTCACTTCAGAAATACTTGTTGAAGCCTGTTTCTCATGTGTAAATATGCCGAAAATGTCCTTCAGGCTCATAATGGTTTATCAATAACTGTGACCCCTGAGCAAAAAATGAAGAAATAAATCAGACATCACAGGCAGCATTCTGCTACTCTACGAAGATACCGAATTCTACATTACCAAAGCCACAGGGACTGAACAAATATAATGCTTCAAAATCTCCTTCTTACAGTTTAGTGTTACTATCATTTCAATCTAAATCACAGTGAATTCTAGTTACAAACTGGGACTACATCTGACTTCTTAATCCATAACTAGAATTTACAGACACAATTTGGAGAAAATAACTTTATTTAGAAAATACCAAAATTCACCTACTACACAAAAAGGCAGAAAGAAAATAGGGGATGATACATTCATTATCTTGATTATGGTGATGGTTTCATGGGTGTATACATATGTTGAAAGTAACCAAATTGTATATTTAAATATACATTATTGTATGTCAGTTATATCTCAATTAAACTGTTGAAAAAATTCACCTATTATTGAGTCATGTTATTCTGGGATCCTACTGTAATAGTTCTTCTATGAAGTGTTGTTTTGGACGATGCATAAACAACAGTGATGGTTAATTAGTATAGACTTCTTTTTTTCTCCACTATTGGATCGATTTTGTTAAAGAAACATTCTAGAAACATACAAATATTTAAACACTGTCATCAGAATAATTAACATACAACATACAGTTTTAAAGACTTCATATATATATATATATTCATTTCTCTAAGAGAATGGAAAATTTTATTTTATAATGCAACTAATGATATGGTTTAAGAAAAAAAAATTACTCTATAGCTTAACTATTCTATCTCTTGTAGACTGGCCATGGGAAGGGATCAGACCTTTGGGTGGGAAGGGTTACCAGAAATCATACCCAGACACACTCTTACCACTGAGCTCCATCCCCAACCCTTTTTTTCTGTTTATTTTGAGACAGAGTCTAAGTTGCCCAGGCTGAACTTGAACTTAGATCCTCCTGCCTCAGCCTGCCAAGCAATGGGGATTACAGGTGTGCGCCTGTGCAACCATATTTATTGGCTATCTGAGGAAATAAAGCCTGGCCACATAGTGTATTCCTCACTGTAGTATACAGATTTTGGTCATATTAAAATTTACTGTATGTTCTGTACTGCAAAGACTTGGTATTTTAACTAAATGATTATAGAATGACAAACAAATACGGGTGCTTTATTTCAGAATTACATATCCAATATAAATTATTTTAAGAATAAGATAAAAAATATACATTGAGAAAAAACTTTCTTCTTAGAAAAACCTGTTAATCATAATGATGTCAACTTTTTATAATACAAGACTAAGAAAACGAGACAATTATTACCTGCATAACTTCTCCCTGTGCTCATACAAGATGACACAACTGTCCATTTATCTGTTGTTGGGTTATAATATTCTACCGATGCCAAGTTACAGGAACCATCATCCCCTCCAACAACATATAACAGACCATTAACTGCACAAACCCCTTTAAAAAATATGCAGAGAGAAAACAATTATTTAAAGTCTTTGGATAATCAAGAACTACCCTATACATGTTTGGTGAGGTGATAAAGAGAAACTTCTTCCTTGAAAGGAGGCAGGAAGAAAAGATGAACATGTAAAGAATTCCTTTTGTTTTTGAGAGTATAATTCCATTGCTAAGCAACTACTGTATGTCATTTATGCAGCAGTTGCTTTATATATGCATTATTTCATTTAATCCTCACAACCTTACTTCATACATTAGAAACTATTTTGCTCCTCATTTTATTTTAAAAAAATTAAATTTAGGTCAAAATAGTAACCCTCACAAAATTAGCTTCTTAGAAACTCCTAAGGAATAAATATATATTAATAAAGGATAAAAATTTTTCTTAATTTTATTTTTATACTGAATGATAAACTATCTTACTTCCTTTAAATGCAGAGAACAGTATTATCTGATTACTAGAATAACTCATTTCTGCAAAAATCCAAAAACTTCTAGAATAATCATCATTTAAATTTTGACCTCAACTCTGGCTGACTTCTCCCTGTCCCATATATATATATACACATATATGTATACATATACATATACATACACACAAATACACCAAAACACTTCCTTTTTTAACCCCAAAGTAGCTGACACTATACATGCTACTTAATACCCACCCCAACAAACAATATACCTTGGATATTTCCCCAGGTTAAAAAATATTGATCCACTCAATTTCAATGGCTGTATAGTATCCCACATATGCAATACCATAATTTATTTACTCCTTCTTTACTGATAGATATTTCCTTTTTTTTTCTCATCAACAGTGTTGCAATGAATAGGGATCGCTCTGCATGATTTTTTGAATACATGTGCGATTGTTTCTCAATATACATTTTAAGTAAGAAAATTGCTGAATGAAAAGAAAATACCTTTTATTTCAATTTACTTTTGTTTATCCTAATAAATGTTTGGAAATATTATGAACTGATACTATAGGATGTCAAAGAATCCACAAGAATGGTGCTCCATACTAGTCTCTGTAGGTTTAAAGATGGTTTTGCTAACCTAATTAATAGATGCTTATAGAGTTTTTAACATAAAATAACAAGCCCACATTACTACACAGCATTTAAAAGTGTACTTGAATGGAGTGGACTGTCTCTGTTTTACTCA
Source organism: Marmota flaviventris (assembly GCF_047511675.1). NCBI lineage: Eukaryota > Metazoa > Chordata > Mammalia > Rodentia > Sciuridae > Marmota > Marmota flaviventris. The sequence continues at coordinate 159,933,944 of NC_092500.1, forward strand.
ATTGTGTTACTATTGTCACAGGAAGCAAATTCTTACCTTTTATTCCCTGTACCCCGTTAGGCACTGAGGATTAATCCCAGGCCTCACATCTGAGGCAAGCACTCTACCACTTAGCTATATCCCCAGCACTTTTTATATTTCATTTTGAGACAGGGTCCTGCTAAGTTACCTAGGTGGCCTTGAATCTGCAATTCCCCAGCCTCAATCTCCCAAGTAGCTAGGATTAAAGACATGCACCATATACCTGGCTAAACTCATATCATTTTGAAGTAGTTCAAATACTTGAAAGCCAAGAGCCAAATACTGCTGCCATACAAGTTCCCCAAAGTTGTTGTGTTTGTATGCAAGTCTGTATTGCAGCTTACTGACAGATGACACATGACTATGAAAAGATAAAATGGCCTCTAGAATGTCTTGGCTGTGACAGATGAGTAAGGGGCTCTGTTTTCTTTTTTCTGGGGGGCTTAGGGGGCTACTAGAGACTGAACTCAGGGGCACTCAACCACTGAGCCACATCCCCAGTCCTATTTTGTAAATTTATTTAGAGAGAGGGTCTCACTCAGTTGCTTAGTGCCTCACCATTGCTGAGGCTGGCTCTGAACTTTCGATCCTCCTGTCTCAGCTTCCCGAGCCACTAGGATTACAGGTGTGCACCACAACACCTGGCTTCTGCTTTCTTAAAGAGTTTCTCCAGTTACATCTACAAGGAGCTCAAAGATGAAAGAAAACTCCACCACAGAAAAGGAAATAAGTCTCTACACACATTTAAATATATAAGCTATATATCCAAAAGATGTCAATTCTATTAATCCACTAATTCATAACACCAGAATTCTTTTAGGCAGATGAAAGCCAAATCATGTGCTTTCCTGCAGTCTGCAACAGTTCCAGTTGGTATACTTCGTCACTTTGTTCTCAGTTCAAACATGTACTGAGAACCTATTATAGACGTGCTAAGTATTGACAGGTTATTTATAATCTAATTAAATTTTTCCTCCATTCTTAATGTCATAATTCACCATACATATAAAAACATGGGAAATCTGATTCGTATATTGCTTGCTAATTCGAATTTATACAATGCTCTCACTTCTCTTACTTAAAACTGAACTCATGGTTGGGGTTTTGGCTCAGTGGTAGAGTGCTTGCTTAGCACGTGTGAGGCACTGGGTTCGATTTCCAGCACCACATAAAAAAAAGTAAACAAAATAAAGGTATTAAAAAAAAAAAAAAAAACTGAACTCATGCCCTGCTCTCCTTGCCAGCTCAGTCCTTTTGTCCCAATTTAGGCGGCTGAATGAGATCCTTATCTTAGAATACTAGAAAGGAAGGGCTAGATAGGTTTTACCAGAAATTTGTTTCAGATCAAACAGGGGATGAGGGATACTTTTTAAAAAACATTCTCTTATGAGCTTAAATTAAAAAATAAAAAATATGTGCTTATAGTAAAATCATATTGTATTTTTCAAATGACAGAAGTAAATTATTCAAATTCCATCGTTTGAAGAGAATAGATTTAGTTGATTGAGACAGAAAGTAAAAACTAAGTTTCTACATTTCCTTCTATTCCTGATCATTACCAAATAATGGTCAATTAACTGTTCTCCAAATCAAAGTATGAAACTTTTTAACACACTTAGAACAAGTCTTAAGTCCTGCACTTTCACCTTCTTACATTAAAAATTTTTAATTAAAAAAATTTAAAGAGCAGATTAATGATAGCTCTCTATGTAGAGATTATCTTTTTATTCTTCTGGCTAATTTTTGACGTAAAAACAATAAACATGTATACAGAAAATATTATTCCAATCTTTAAGAAAAATTATGAAAGTTCAAATTATAAATTAGTTTCCTGAGCCAGAAAGGCATGTGCACATATCACTGTTGTTTTTCTAATTCCGAATGTACTGGAGTCAAGCACTTATTCTACTAAGGGCCCAGAACTTGCATCTTACCATGGTTCTAGATTATCTCTTCTGAGGGGCTTTTAGTGCCTCATCAAACATAACTGACTGAATAAAGTACAAGTTCAAATGGAGTTAAATAAATTCTGCCCTGCTCTGACAGTCCTTAAAGTCTTATGTACTTAGTCTCCCTTAGTAATTATATTTAAAGTAAGGAGAAATTAACAAGAGTATTTGGTGGGGGGGTGCATTTTGGTGTAAGATGAGTTTGAGAATCATAGGGAATTTATTTTAGACTATGGGAAAAAGCATAAAGATAAGTGCATTTTGAAGAAGATTGGCATTTCCAAAACAATCATCTAGCTATCCTAAATCTATTTTTCTATTTGTATGTTCTCTCCTTGGATCTTCATTTATAGTCATGTGCCACATTAACTATTTCGGTCAATCATGGACCACATATATGGCAGGGGTCTCATAAAATTATAATGGAGCTAAAAAAACATTCCTATCACCTAGTGATGCTGTAACCTGTTGCAGCCATCCTACCATTGTAGTTCAATTCATTGTTCATGTGTCTTTGGCAATACTGGTGTATCACGAAAAAAAACCTACTGCACTGCCAATTATATATAAAAAATATATATCAAATTATGTACAATACATAATATTTGATAATAAACAATGAAGTTACTGGCTTATATATTTACTATACTTTTAATAGCTAATTTAGAGTGTATTCCATCTACTTATATAAAAACAGTTTACTATCAGTATGTCATGTTAGCCTCAAACATCTGTGTATACTATGGCTCTTGATGGCATGTGAAGTGACTGACAAATATTCTATTTGTCTAATGACACTCTATGATGTTTGCACAATGAGAAAATCATCTAATGAGCATTTCTCAAAATTTGTCTCTGTCATTAAGTGAAAGTTAACTATAGTTATTTTCTAATCTTGAACACTTTTCTATTCTTGAAATTGTTTTCTGTTTTTTTTTTGTTGTTGTTGTTGTTATGATTTGGACCTGTAATGTATCCTACAGACTTGCGTGTTAAAGGTGTGGTCTCTAGTGCAGCAACGTTTAGAGGTGGGGGCTCTCTGGAAGTGATTAAATCATGAGCACTCTGACTCTAATCTAATGGGTTATCATTGATGGGTGCGTAGCTGAGGACATTACTGGGAGGTGGTGGACACTGCTCGAGGTGGGACCTAGTTGGAGAAAGCAGGTCACTGGGGGCATGTGCTGGAAGAGTATATCTTGTGCCCAGCCCCTTCTTTTCTCTTGGCTTCCTGGCTGCCATGAAGTGAGCAGCTTTCCTTTGTCACACCTTCCACCATGATGTACTGCCTCACGACAGGCCCAGAAACAATGCAGCCAGGATTGTGGACTGAAACCTCTAAAACTGTGAGTCAAAATAAATCTGTCCTCCATTAAGATGTTTTCCTCAGGTGGTCTGTCACAATCAAAAAAGGCTAACTATTGGGCTGGGGATGTGGCTCAAGTGGTAGCGCGCTCGCCTGGCATGCGTGCGGCCTGGGTTCAATCCTCAGCACCACATACAAATAAAGATGTTGTGTCTGCCAAAAACTAAAAATAAATAAATATTAAAATTCTCTCTCTCTCTCTCTCTTAAAAAAAAAAAAAAAAAAAAAAAGCTAACTATTGTTGTTGGTTCCATTTTCTGGAGATCCTGAACTATACCAAATTAGGATTATCTCTTCAAATTTCTCCTCCAGATTCAGATAATCGACTAGCTTTTTAACCTGGAATAAATATTTAATTAACTAGACAAATTACCTGAGAACTGGGATCTCCAGGATGTGATACATGCCTTGTGGTAAGTATAAATTAATTCATATATCAAATGAAGATATATACCCTTAACCAATAAGTATCCACATTCACCACCAAAAGTTATTTGCTAGTAGAAATTATAAATTAACTGAAGTGTGACAACAGCATGTTATATTCCAGATAATAGGTGTTCACTTTATAGGATTATTATATTATTATTATGTAAGTTTCTGCATTTAAAGAATTCAAAGTCCATCAGAAAACCCAGATCAGAAAAAGAAAAATTAAAATACACAGCAATACTAGTAAACTTTTAAAATTTTTATAATCTTAAAGCTAGATAATACCTGCATTTCTTCTGCACATGTTCATATCTGCTACCTGTCTCCAGGCATTTGTGGCGGGATCATATACTTCAACACTTTTTCGTACTAAAGGGCCATCATGACCTCCTACAGCATATAATAAGTTGTTTAACACACCAACACCTACAAAATACAACCAACCAACTATAGTAGAGAAAAAGTGACAAGAAATATATAACAGTTTATAATTATAACTAAAATTTTTGAAATTATAATTCATAATAGAAGTCAACATAAAAGCATACAATTTAAGAAATGAAAATGAATAGAACGGAATAAACTAGAATCTAAATAAGAACTATTACTATGAAAAAAGAGACATGTCAAACAGAGTAAAAAAGTGAAATACAGGGGGAAAGTCCTTTAATAGAATCCTCTTGAAAACAACTTCCATAATAAAAGTAATCCAGTGTAATATTAAAGCACTCAATTTCTAAGAAATGAGTATGTAAGGGCTTATTATTTAGGAAGTTCCCAAATAAACACTAAAACAAAATAATAAAAGGAATGATGAACATTATATAAATAAAACAAAGCCACCTTTTTTTGATGATACTAGGGATGGAACACAGAAGTGCTCTATCACTGAATTACATCCTCATTCCTTTTTATTTTTATTTTGAGACAGGATCTTGCTAAGTTGCCCAGGTTGGCCTTGAACTTGCAATCATCCTGGTTCAGCCAACCGAGAAGCTGGGATTAGAGGTGTGAATCACTGTACCCAGCAAAGGAACTGTTTAGAAAAGCACTTAGAAATTAAATTTTACTTTATAAAAGTTCATAAAAGTGCTACCTACCATGACTTGCATAATTCAAAAGACATTTTGTACCATTAAAAAAAGCATATATTTCCAGATAACATAAAGAGATGTCAATGCATCACTATTTCTGTTTAATTGTTTTCATTTTGTGCTCCAATTGCTATATAGGGTTCATATTTACCTGCTCCACTCCGTCTGGTGCTCATTTCTGCTATATAGGTCCACTCATTTGTTGTAGCATTATAGCATTCTACTGTGCTAAGACATTGACGTGAAGCTCCATCATAACCCCCTACAGCATAGAGCAAACCTAAGCATGGAATCACAAAGAAATTCAAATTTACAAAAATGCTACTTTTTAAAGTCATACAATATTTACATAGTTTCCTCCATGGTAGCAGAGCTTCCCTCTAGAGTGTTACTGATTTTTTTTTTTTAATTTTTTTGTAGTTGTAGACAGAATGCCTTTATTTTATTTGTTTATTTTTATGTGGTGCTCAGAATCGAACCCAGTGCCTCACACACGGTAGGCAAGTGCTCTGCTGTTGAGCTACAGCCCCAGCCCTAGAGTGTTACTGATTTTTATAAAATATATTAATCCCTTCCCTAATGGTAATAAATGATCAAATTATGAAGATCTGCAGAATATATATGATGATGCTAATTTATATTTTCATCAATAACTTAACAGAACAGAAAGTATACTCATTTATCTCCAGATAACACTAGTTAAAAATACGTATCATCCTAGAAAACAGAATTAAATATTAAAGTTATCTTAAATGAATTGGAAAAAGTTAAATCAAGAGTTAATACAAGAATGCCATGAAATACTTGGCAAATTAAAAAAAAAAGTGTGTGGGCTGGGATATAGCTCAGAGGTAGAATATTTCCCTAGCATGTGTAAGGTCCTGAGTTTAATCCTCAGAACTGCTGTGCTAAGACACAGGAGAAAAAAAAAAAAAAGAAGAAGAAAACATATGAAGTACTGAATGCTGTAATACAAATGATGTTGAAAACATCATGGTAAGTGAGAAAAGCAAGTCATGATGCACCACATACTGAACAATTTCATTTATATAATGTCCACAAGAGACAAATCTACATTGTGACAGGTAATAGATTAGTGACTGTTGAGGGCCAAAGAGGATCAGGATAACAGCTAAGGGAAGCAGGGCTGCCTTTTGGGGTAATAAAAATGTTCTAAAATGAAGTGTTGTGATAGATGTACAAAGAATTGTATGTATTAAATGAATGAACTGTATGGTATGTAAATTACATTTTAGTAAAATTCTTTTTAAGTGCAGAGAATTATATCTGTAGTAAGGAGGGAATGAGAATCTACAAATTTGTGTAAACTATTATTTTAAAAAGGAGGGGGAAAAAAAAGGTCACACAAAGCTTAGTATTTGTAGGATTCCTAAATTCTACTGGGGAATAAGGTAGGATATAAATAAGTAACTTTGGCAATCCATCCCTAAAATGTTAAACAGCCCTTCTTCTCTAGCTATAAAATTTTGTGTATGTCACCTGATTTTTTTTCCTCAAACAAAAGTATTAAGATTAGTTGATAAGTCTTTTATAGATTATATACACATGCACTCACAAACAGAAAGAGAGGAATACAGAAAGGACCTTATATAGGTTAGTTTATATAGACAAGCTAATTTAAGAAAATAAGTACAATTTTACAGTAATTATTATTTTTCTTTTTAAGTGATAATTTGCTTACCCATTTATAAGATGGGTGGTTATATTACTAGAACTCTCCAGAATCAAGAAACAATATGTACCTGAAGTGTTCACCTGAAAAAACTGCCAGCACCTACCTCCAACAACGCCCACACCAACACTGCTCCTCCTCGTGTTCATTGGCGCTACATGAAACCACTCATTAGACTTTATGTTATATGCTTCCACAGATGATAAACCTATAATAAAGTACAATACTCTTCATTTCCTCCTCTCAAAAATGTAGTTGTTCTCTATATAGATATTATTAGGGAAAAATACTTCAGGCATTTTACATTGGGCTAAAATTAAAAGGGGAAAATGGTGGAATAAAATCATGTTAATTATATGATAAATAGGAACAGCTTCTTTTCAAGGAGCTCCTACTCAAGCTACTGTCATTTACAAGCTTTTCAAACATGGTAAGATAACCGATACTGATGCATAATAAAGAAAATTTATATACTCAGCACTCTGACATACATCATTTAAAGAAATTCTTGATGCAATTTTAAAGCATCTTTAAATACAATGCCCATTAAAACACTCAAATGTATTCTAATTTTGCTATAATTTGTTCCATAAATGTGGTTATTATGTTAACTGTAACAGCAATGTAGAAAAGATGAAAAGAAAATTACCTGTACTCCCATCAAAGCCCCCCACTGCATATAACAATCCATTTAACACAGCTGCTCCCAAAGTGCTTCTCCGGTCTCGCATATTGGCAACACTGGTCCATTGGTCCTTCACAGGGTCATAGGAATCTACAGTGCGAACTCTTAATGAGCCATTAAAGCCACCAACAGCAAAAACAAGCCCAGCCATGTAGACCATTCCTGCAAAAAGAATGCAGCATTTGATGATGAATATGTGACCCAAGTACCACCACTAATATGAAGAGTACTTTCTAGCAAGTCTACTGTGATTATTAGAAAATGCTACTCACAAGTGGAGGCTGACTGAATAAGTCCTAAAAAATACTATTCATTTGTAAGAATGTATAATCACAAGTGCACCATGATGTATGTGTAAGGAACTCATTGTAGCTCTGCTTATAGTAACATAGATTAAAAGGTTTTAATATTTGATTAAAAATGAAAGAGCTAGGACCCAGCATGTGTGAGGCCATGGGTTAGATGCCCAGCACAGAAAAACAAAAACACAACCTAATAAAATTATACCACATCTAGACCAAAATAAAGCACTAGCCAACTTTATTCTTTCTTTTCTTTTGTGGTACTGGGGATCAAACCCAGAGCCTCACACATGCTAGGTAAGCACCATGCCACTGAGTTACACCACAGTCTAAGATAAATCTTAAAAGAATGAAGTAGCTCTAGATATGCTAATATATAACAATCTCCAATATATACTGTTGAAGTGCAACCATCATAGACATGTTCCATTTCACTTAAAACACTGATTTTGCTAAGGGAGATAGGAATTATGGATCCAAGATTAAGTCCTGGGAAAGATTCCCAACATTTTCAAATGCCTCTTCTTATCACATTTTTGGCTAAATAAGATGTATTTCAATAAATGTTCATGAAACAGATGCCTGTATGAAAGCAACTGTGACTTACAGCTGAGTCAGACATCTCCTAGAACTAAGGGTCCCAAGCTCAAAATTCCCTTCTCTACATTTCTGTAAAGGTAATAAGAAAAATATCCAGCAAATGGCCAGCTCCTATGAATTAAAAAAAAAATTTAAATAAATTTTTAAATTTATTTTATTTTTAAATAAATTTTTAAAAACTAAAAATATGTGTATTTTTAAAAATGCCAGCTCCTCTAGCTCATTCTAGAGAACCAGAAAGACATCTAAAAATGAAGACAGAGCAGCTAGCCCTATCAATGTCTCAGGTAAACTGTATAAGGCCTGAATCACTATTTAACCATAGAGCTGCTTGAATCAAACCTTTCTGTCTTCTAATTAATAAAATAAGACCTCAGAGAGAAGCTCTCAAAGACCCACTAATAGAAAACTGTGCATAATGCATCACGCCTACCTGCTCGGCATCTCCTAGAAGGCAATTCTGCCACTTGGTGCCATCGTTCTTCCTTAAAGTCATAGCATTCCACACTTCGAATAGCCTTTGGTGCTTGGCCCCCAACTACCACCATCAACTGGAAGGGCAGAAATATAAGCACTTGAACAAACACACGTTCTGAGATTTAATATTTCCTACAAAGATTGGTGTGAGGTGTTAGAATGAGATGGCAGAGTGAGCTAAGGAAAACAATCCCCTAACAACATGTAGTAAACATCAACAACAGGGAACATGTTAGAACTACAATTCCATTATCTAGCACATTTAGTCAAAAATAAGGATTTCAGAAACTAAAATAAGTTTCTGATCCTTCAAGCAAAAGCAGTATTTAAGCCAAAAAACAGCAGGCAGTCAGCACTGGCAAGGCTGCGGAAAATCACAGGGCTTGCTATAAACCAGATCCTGGTTTTACAATAACCAAGGATTAGATTTCCACAATCAAGGAGGACAGAGAGAAATAAATATATGTTACTAGGTAAGTGAGGTGAAAAGGACAGTAAGGTATTAAAAGAAAGATGGAAAAAAATTATCAGAAAGGAAGAGTGATTGAACTGCTGTTGACAAAAGAGCATAGATTCCTGGATTTCAAGGAAATAGACCGCCCTTGGTGCCTTAGTGCCCTACCAAAAAACAAACAAAAATGACCAATAGGACAAATAATGGAGATGCTAGAAATCATAACAAACAAATACACAATACTCTCCTACTGAGAATAATGAGGTCTATAAATGTCCTCAATTCAATTCAACAGCTCCTTACTACGTGCCCACCATGTGTATCTGCCCAAAACTGTGTTAGGTATTATACATAAGAAATGTAAGACATGGTCTCTGCCAATCAAGAGCTTAGACATCTCACTAAAGAAAAAGGACCCATGCATGAAGTAATTAAAAAACAAAATACAATTATACATGATCAAAAAAAAAGTATATGATTAGTACAGACAGTAATTGTTTCTACTAATCAGAAAATGAAAAGCTGCCATGATTTATGAAAGCTTCAATCAGGGAGAGGAATCAGGGCCTTGAGAGATGTATGGAATTTAGAAACCAATGTGTGTTTTTTACTGAGTACACCTAGGCACTTTATGGCACCAATGAAAATACAGCTGACAAATCAGGGAAGTGTCACTGTTAACGCTATCTTATATGGAAAACTGTAAAGAATGGCCAGCACTTTGAGGGGAAAAAGATGAGATGATTATAGGAAAAACAGATGTTAAAGACAACACAAAAAAAATCAAAACAGAATGATGGAATAACTCATACATGCAAACCAGGGATATTTGCAACTTTGAGCAATGGCTTATCTATGCTTAGAACTATACAAAGATAGATACATAGAAAATAGTGCTTCCTAAATCAGAGCAAATCCCAAGTTTCTAAAAAGAAGCCTATGTTAGTTAGTTAATAGCTAGAGGGCAGAAAGAATTTTTAAAGGTCTTAAAATAAGATTGAACATAGACCAACCACACAATTTATTTTAAGTCTATCATTCTTCCAGTGCTGAATTCAAATAAGCAAAAGGAAGAATTAGTGAAGAAAACCCATAATGCCCTCCCCTTCCACCCCAAAAGAAAAAAAGGAGGGCAAGGTTATTAACAGAATTATAATGACATCAAGATCAACCTTGCATTTAAAGATCTGTGTTCAAAACTGCCTGATGATTTATACGAAAAGTCTTAGACATGGTATCTGATAAAGATCAATTAAAAAACTCAGAAGAAATATTTATAAAATGACACTGATTTATAGACTTCATGATTCTCAAATTCTGAATCTCATGATTTCCAAACAATAGTTCAGTTTTGCATATAAAAATGAGGATGAAAGGAGAAATGTGTTATTACAGAGAATAGTAGTAACATGTGTCCTTTACTACCAAGAGAGGCAAATAAGGTGGGGATTGGGAGACCAGGAATCAGAGAAGAGAGAATGTACAATGGAAAGACAAGAGAGCAGCTACAGAGATCGAGGCACTGTGCTAGAAACCTGTGCTGCTAACCACAAAATAATTGTTCAAAATGCTGACACCCCACTTATTTGTAAAAAACACCTGACCCCATTTGAGAAGCAGCACACTAATTATGCTATAAAAGAACATTAAAACAGAAAAAATCTTACATAGGAAGAAGTTAAATGTAATGTTTGAGAAGGGTATAAGAGCTATGGAGTTAAGCAGATTCAAGTAATCATCCTGAAAGGTGAGTCAATTAAATTTTGTTCTTTTTGTTTTCTCTACCTATTAAATATTTATTTTAAATGTTTCCTGAAAAAACAAGTTTTATAATTTTTTTATTGGAAATTTCAATAGACACACTGGGTAAAAATATACATCTAAAAATAAGACAGTATTTGTAAAATGTATAGATTCTAAAGAAAAAAAAAGAATGAAGGACACTACAAAACACTGTTTTCTCATTATGAGGTTCAAATCCAAGGATGCCTTACACAATCTAATACTATTTATTGAGAATGCAAAACTAATGTTTAACATATAAAAAAGACTCACACATGCAATAGGTATGAGTTCATAAAATGAGAACCTAATATAAAAAGGATTAAGTCATTGTTGTGGTAGAAAAATTATCCAAACCTTACAATAATTTCCTCAGCACTACCACCACATCTTGTTCCCTTTGACTCATCTGTATGATGATAAAATGTATCATGACTATGAAATATAGATGCATAAGAAAGTAACCGTTGCTTCATTCTTACTCGCTTAGAATTAGTCCTGAATACAGCCACTGTAGAAGGACCAACAGTGCTGCTGAAAAGCTCCCAACACAAGCACCTTTTCAAAAATATGTGTGGATAAATAAACAGTGAGAAGGGATCACGTAGGTGAGACATGCAAAGTTGAAACAACAGTGTTGTTCTATTATCTACCATGCCTGTTGCCCACCTTGCCAGCAAACTGACAAAGCAGAATACAAGAGAACCTCCATGCATCTGTCTACCCACCACAAAATATAAGCAACAGAATTGCCAAGTTGAAAAGTATAACACAGTTGGAAAAGCAAAGTCATACCAGTAAAATCCAAAAAACTGAAACTGAATAGAAGGTACAACGTCCTTAAAGAGAAAATAAAACACTTGATAGGATTTTACCAAGAATTCTTTAGGAGGTTTACAAAAGTGACATGTATTTCAGAAACTATAAATTCACTTTCACTCAAAAATTCTCAGCAGTATAGTTAAAGATAACAAAGTTAAAGATGCCCGAAGAGGGAATATACAATTTAAGAAGACAGTTTTTTTCTTTTTATAAGAAATACTTAAAAAGTATTAAACCTGAAAGAAGTTAGACTAGCATTTAAAAAAAAAAAAAGTAATTTTAAATGTATGGCCAATACTCTGAACACTTTTTATAAACTGTTTTTTTATAAGAATAAAAACACCAAATAATATGGACAAAAAAATGAAGTGACAGAGAATTATAACAACAGCTATTATAAAAGCAGGTAAAGGGGTATTTGTAAAATACAAACACTCATAAAATCAGCAGACCCAGATGGCATGCATACTGAAGTGTTAGGGAACTAGTTAGTGTACTTACTGAGCCACTTACAATTATTTTTGAAAAATCTTGGAGAACTGAGGAGAGATCAGAAAATTTTAAAAAGGCAAATACCAATTTTCAAAACATGGTAGGAGTGAATGCCTTGTAAAGACCTTTTTTAAAGTAATAATAAATAATTCTCAGTAAAAATTTAGAATATTTTGAGAAAAGCATTCAAACTTCTAGGTAACAATAAAATAATGAGAAACATGCAAAAGGATGTTTTAAAAAAAAACAAATCTGAATCCATTTGATTCTCAATCTCACCAAATGTTGTATGCCAAATTTCTCATTTTTGGCTAAGATAATAAACGTCATCATATGGACGGAAATTTTCTACAAATGGATTATGTCAGTGGGTGGGTATTTCTAATGAGGTATTACCAGGGAAAGTGCTGAGGCCCATTTTAAATTAATCTATTTACTAATAATCTAGAAAATTAACTACAATGGTACAGTGGCAAAATCTGCAGTGAGATCTAAATTGGGAACTGATGTTAACATTGAGCAAAACAAAAAACACCAATTAAGATATGAACCAATTAAAAATGTTGACTACAGAAATTAAACTTGGAAAAACAATATATAAAAGCATTAAAGTGGAAGAATTTTAGAGATCTAATTCAATGGAAAGGACAGAAGTATAACTAAAGATGATGTGGGAAAACAAGTTAATTCTTGTTTCTTAATCCAGCATTGCCCCAAGAGGTAAACCCCCAAACATAAATAAAACATTATACTATGGATCATTCTGATTAAGCCAATACACAAAATGCTACTTAAAAGTGTTGGTCTTTCAGTACTGTGAAGAGGCAAATAGATGATAAAGAATTGCAAACAAGAGAAAGAAATGAGGGGTCATTCTGTAAGGAAAATCAAAGCAGTAAATCGTGAATGGCCACAACTAAGAAAATGAAGGTAGAATATAAACTTGTGCACAGGAAAATATGGACACCAGTGAGATGGGAAGATATGGGAAATGTAAGTTGAAATAGCTACATATGTAGTATGGGAAACTGTCAAACAGTATACAATAAAGAGTAGGAAGAAAAACTCAACAAACTATCTTATTATCCTTAGTTCTAATATGTAATTCCATGAAACTACCAGGTTTTCAGTTATATATCCTATAATTTCTTACAGAGAAATCTTTCTGCCTAGTATGATTTTCTTCTTTTGACCACAGCTAATGCTTTACTACTATAAAAAGAGCTAGTAAAATTCAAAGGGACAAGACCCAATTGCCTTCCGTTCCATAATAGTAATATCATGCAGTTTATGAAGACTAAATAAAGCAAACAAACCCCACCCATAACATATAAAATTAATAAGGAGATTAAATCATATAGTCAATAATGCATTCTTCAGTACACTGTATTTTGCAAGGAACTAAAATAAGCATGGAATTTTGGATGATCGAAAACATTAACGGTTCACCATAGGGGCTTTAGATGAAGTAAAAACAAGTACGAACAGTAGATCCTACTTTGGGAAGATTCATGGGTGTTCTCAGCCGTGTCCGGACACTCTTCATTAATATCCGCTGCTCTGTTGGCAGCAAATGATACTTCATAGCTTCAATTAGGTAATCTTTGCAAGCACTGCTATTCTTGACCAATGCCTCCTCTTCAACCCTCTATAAGAAGAAAAGAGATAAACCCCATAAGCAAACAGCCATTTCACAATAAAACTACTAAAGAAACAGAATTAAAGAAGAGGAAATAGCAGTAATCATCTTCTCTATAATCACTCTTTACTTCTGCTCATGTATCTGCTTGCAGAGAAAAACACATGTAAGTAATAGAGAAGAACTGCAATGAAAATGAAAAACTTCCAAGGTCAACTAGACAATATGATGAACTCTAGATAATACTATACTCATCTGTTTCTTATCTTTAAACATTAAGTCACACAGTTAAAAAAAAAATAAGCAAAACAACAACCTAAGAAACAAAATTTAGATAATGAGCCCTTCAAATAAAGTAGACAAAACTAATAAATTAATAATACTTTTTTCAATTCTAAGAGAGTAAATAAAATATCTGGAAAAAACTCAAAATACTTTAAAATAATATGTCTGCATCACAAATAAATCTTGTCCTTACTATGCCTGACCTCAAATGCAAGACAGGGTTGTTTTTTTTTTTTTTATTCATTTCTTTAATACCAGAGGACCAATGATTACACAGAACAATTTCAATAATGTGGTTTCTAGAAATTCTAAAAAGTTCAGATCTAACCTTCAATAAAGAAATGTTCTTTAGATGGTTTCAATTATAAAATAATGCTGAAATATTCCTAGAAGATTGCCAATAAAAAAGTAAATTTAAAATTGGTCTGGGATTAAGGAATCATTATTCCTATTTTATTTCAAATAACCTTTTTTTATTCAGCTTAAGAAAGAAAAAAAAACTAAACACATCTCACTGTGAAATTATTCTATCAAGTAGAATTTAATAGTATTTGGGTCAAATCTTAAAATTCCATTCCTGCTGGGGAATCAAAAGAACAAAGCAAAGAAGATGTAGAACAGTAACACAGTCATGGCCCATTTATCATATGTACTTAAATGACCACAAATACTACCTTTTAAAGCTGTAGTACCTGCTTACCCAAATAAGAAAAAGGGGCTGAAATAAATTTCTAAGAATGGGGAATGATGTAAAGGGAGCAGCTCCCAAAGACTGCGCGGTGTCTGATTTGTCCTCCTTCCTGAACTCCATGGATCTGTATCCTGCAGATCTTATCAGTGTGTGATGGGGATCTCCACACTGTCAGGTCAGTGACAGGGCATTATGCATATTCATATGTTTTGCATATGTTTTTACCTGAACCAAATACTCCCGAGGAAGCAAAGGTAACCGTACATGTTCCATCAGTCGAGCCATAAACTCTTGCCTCACATCCTTGTCGTGGTTCACCCAAGCTATTACTGCTTCAAATACCTTGAAGAAAATATGGAGAAAGAAAAAAAATAAGTAATGAATTATATACCTAAGCATCTGGACAAAATATACTACATGTTATATACAACCCTTGCTAAGACACCCAAGTTTAATCAATAGTTTGAATTTTTTCAAAATCCTGATTTGCAACATACTTACCAAGCCATTCGCTCATTTCTTTCTTTTTTTTAAATGTGGGATTAGTAGGTACTTTAATAAGTATCGTTGTATACTTGGTAAATATTTTTCATTTGGTATTTACCAAACATTTTTTTGGGAGGAGGCATGTATTGGGGATTGAACTCAGGGGCACTCGGCCCCTGAGCCACATCCCCAGCCCTATTTTGTGTTTTATTTAGAGACAGGGTCTCACTGAGTTTCTTAGTGCCTCCCATTTGCTAAGGTTTGCTTAGAACTCTTGATCTTCCTGCCTCAACTTCCTGAGCCACTGGGATTACAGATGTGCGCCATCACATCTGGCTGGTATTTACCAAGCATTTTACCAAGTATATCATCTAAGCTTACTGAATTTGAATGGTAGCTGTGATAATATGATGATACATGATTTATTTCACTGTTGATAACCTTTCCAAATTGAATTTTGTTCTACTTACACAGATTTAAATCTCAAGTTCCATTGGAATAAAGCATCCAAATATTAAAGTACAGTAATATTTGGAATGAAAACCATGTAGACATACACAAAACTCGTTTTTGAATTTTTCTTTAGTTAACAAACAAATGTTGGACCACACGCTTATAAAATGAGGATCTGCACAATAGGTTAATTCTACACTCTCACAATAGTAGGATATTAAAATAAAATAATAGTTTGAACTTTTTTACAACTTAAATAAGAAGGGCATTACTACTCACAACATATTACTATGAGATAGCTAATAAACTCATATGAAGACAGTGTTTTTCCACATAATTTCCTCCGAGACTGATAAATATATTACTTTATAATCTTTAAAATGTTGTGAAAAATGTAAAATAACATGCAAATGAATTAGTGGAGGCAATAAATGGTTTTTAAAAATACAGTAATAGAGAAAGAAACTAAAAATAGTGCACATTATAATTAACTTCCCTCTTTAATTCCTTCTGTCAACAAGTACTTATTAAGTACTTCTGTGTGCCAGGTGTTAGAGATAAATAAGTGAGCAAGATAGTCTGCAGTCTGTCAATTCTGTCTATTATTTCTCAGTTCTGTCTTCTCTCCTGCTTCCACCATCCTACATCAGACCCTACTGCTCACCAGCATGACTTCAGCATCCTCTATCACAACTCCCAGGACCCAAACTTTCAGGTACTAACCTTCAACACTGAATCTAAGATGGCCCTGTGCAAACAACAGAGAGTGGTAGAAGCAGAATGTGTGATTTCTGAAGGTCATCAGAAGCCTTGTGGCTTTGTAAGTGGTGTCGTGTAATGCTCGTTTGGGCAAGCCAGATGTCATGTGAGAAGTCTGATTATTTGAAACCACCATGCTATGAGAAACCCAATCAAGATACAGAGAAGAAGGGAGAGAAGAGATGAGGACATAGAGAAAAACAAAACAGCCAACCCTCAGCCTAGTAAACAAAGGCAGTGAAGGAACCACCTTGAACATTCCAGAACCACAAGATGCCATGTGCTGAAGAACTGAAGCCACAGATCTCTGGCTCAAGGGTAACTATGCCAGATATCTTAAACCATTTGGGCCACCTTAACTGAAGTCTCAGACCCTGTGGAGCAGAAATAAGCTGCTCTATTATGCCCTACAGGAATTCTGACCATAAAATTTGGTTATTGCTTGTGCCACTACATCCTAGACTGTCTTATTAGGAAGCAGGAGGAAAACAGAACAGCCCTCATGATATTTCTCTAATGCACATATTATCATGGTTATCTTTTTCTTGCTTAAAACCCAGAAAGACTCTTCATCACTATAGTAAATTTAACTTTTTTTAACACACCAAGAAGTTATTTTATGATGTCATCTTCCCATTTCTTCTCTTACCACTGTCCCAAATCCAATCATACTTAAACAAACTGAATGCATTTATTCTTTTATGTTTCTTTATATTTGCATAATCTATTCCCTGTCCCTGAAATGCTCTTCCTACTCTCACCCAACCTTATTTTTCTGGCAAACTCAAACTCATTTTAAAAAATGACTTAGATCACAATTCTGATAGGAATCTAACTGCAGGAAGAAACCCTTTTCATAAAGGGTATTTGTTTCAGATAGTTTAATGTGTGTAAGCTCTTGCTGGGGGTCAAGTATAAAACTCTAATGTCTAACAATTTGGGAAACCTTCCAAGAAGTGAATATACAGAGTCAATCAACAAGTCAACTAGATGAGTTTCTTAACTTCTAGACAAAATATGACAGGCTGTCACTATAAACATAAGATCATAAATTTATGAAACAAATTGAAAGAAAGGAAAAAAACATACTCTGTCAACATACACTGGGGAAAAAAAAACATACTTACCTTCTCTTCTGAGGAAATGGTAAGTTTGTCACTTGAGATTAAGCTGCACACTTGTTCAATACCGAGGTTGAGAAATTCTTCACTAAGTACGACATCTGCAAAATGTTGCTCTGTTTGGGAATTAAAATAAAAATTAATGCATTTATACCAATATCCAATTATGACAGTTTCTTAACTTCGTCTAACCTACAAATAAGAAAACCAACTGCACTTCCTCCAGGCAAGAACTAACCAACTTCACAAACTCAGTTCATGATACAGCAAAGCAACAACAATACGTGTGGAAGGCTGCCTTAATGGACAGTCATTTAGCTGTATCAGTTCTGTTCTATACGCTGCACTTTGGAGTTAAGCATGTAATCCTTTTCATGGTGATGACCCAATTAGTATTTGCATTTGTAAAACTTTTTGATATCAGAGTTGTATCTGATAGAAAATAAGGTTTCAATAATTTAGGGCTGGGGGCTGGGGTAGTGGCACAGTGGTAGAATGCTTGCCTAGCACATGTGAGGCATTGGATTTTATCCTCAGCACCAGATAAAAGTAAATAAAATAAAGGTATTGTATCCATATCCAACTAAAAATAGTGCTTATTAGTATTGTTATCCCTACGTTCTAAAGTAAAAACTTGCTTTAAAAATTCAGATTATCTTCTAGGTCCTCACAATTAACCACATCCTAATACTACTTAAAAAGATTTTTTTAAAGATTTGCTTCAAATAAAAAATGAATATAAACACCATAAAATACCATAAGAAGAAGTGACTAGTTGGCTTCCCCTTTAGGACATTTGGAAAAATCTACTTTCAAAACTTCATGAATAACTATTCACCTTATAAAAGGTTCATCACAAGATGACTTTAAATATAATAAGCAGCTCTGGAGTGATTACGAAATGATTGGCTCTACAAAAATCCAAGAGATACAACTTTTTTTTAAACTCAGTCTTGGTTAAACAAGGTATCACACTGAAATAAATACAAAATTGAGACAAAAATGAAAAATCATGAAAACAACATATCAATAGAACAGAATGGAGAGCCCAGAAGTAGCACTACACAAACTGATCTTTGACAAACAAAAATAATTCAACACAGAAAGGGTAGTCTTTTTAACAATATCCGAACAGCCGATCATCTACATGCAAAAAAAAAAAAAACGAACCCAGGTAAAGACCTTATATTTTTCACAAATATTAACTCAAAATGATCCATAGAATTAAACATAAAACACAAACTTTAAAACTCCTACAAGTTAACAGAAGAGAAAACCTAACAGATCTTGGGTCTGTCTGGTGATGACTTTTAGATATAATACTGAAAGCATGATTCATGAAAAAAATATTTGATAAGTTGAACTTCATTAAAATTATAAACTTCTTCTCCCTGATACTAAAGATATAAAAAGATAAGCCACAGTCTGGGGGAAAATATCTGCAAAACACATATCTAATAAAGGACTGTTATCCAAAATATATTAAGAACACTTAAAACTCAAAGAAAATGAGTAACCTAAGTTTAAAATGAGCACCAAACAGATCTGAACAGACACTTCATCAAAGAAGATGTAAAGATGGTAAATAAGCATATTAAAAGATGTTCAACATTTTATATTCTCATAGAGTTACATGTTAAAACATTAATAAGATTTATTATTATTATTTACTAAAACAACTAAAATTCAAAACAAACAACAGCAACTACTGGTAAAGATGTGGAGCAACAGACACTCTCATTCACTGCTGGTAAAAAGACAATTTGGCAGTTTCTTCCCAAACTGAACATACCCTTACTATACAATCCAGCAACTTCACCCCTTGTCATTTACTGGAATGAGTTGAAAATCTACGGTCAAACAAAAACCTATACATGATGTTTATAGCATCTATAAAGGTTAAGTATACAAAATAGGGTCAGTTGTATCACATCCAACTGAAATGGAGCCAAGAGAAGCATATGTATGCCTGTTTCAAAACTGTCTTGCAAGCCCAAGCCACAACCCTGAGGGCCTAACTCCAATATTACAAGTCTTACCTAGCAATTATGGTCACATGCCAATCAGGACACTACAGCACCAAGGAACTCTCTTTCAAAAAAAAAAAAAAAATGTATATAACATTCCCCCCACCACCACCACAATTCAACATTTTCCTTTGTTTTGAAGACATGCTAGAGCCTACCCTGGTGTGTGTGTGTGTATCCTGAATTGCAATCATAAGACATTATGAAAAAGGCAAAACTATAGAGATGATAGAAAGATCAGTGGTTACCAGCATATATCAAAGGAAAGAAGAGAGATGAATAAGGGATTTGTAGGGCAGTAAAAACTATTCTATAATGGATATATATCATTAAACATTTATCAAAACTTACAGAATATACCACACAAAGAATACCCTACTATAAACTATAGTTAATAACAAGACATTGATATTGACTCATCAACTGTTAACAAATGTACTACAGTATGCAAGATGTTAATAACGGGGAAAACTGGTGGAGTGGCGGACTCAGGGAATATATGAAAACAGCATTTTCCCCTCAAATTTTCCATAAATCTAAACCTACTGTAAAAATATAGTATATTATTTACAAATAATGTTTACAAATAATGCACGAATAAGGAACAACATTGTGATAAATTTGTGATTAAACATGAACATGATCAAAACTCAAATTACAAAGAAAGTCAATAATACAAACTAAGGATAAAACCTAAATACCTACTTTTAAGAGATCTAGTCTTTACAGTATAATAGTACTTCAAAACTTAATATGAAAGAATTTTAACAGGGTTACAGATTTCAAAATGTTATCACAATTAATGGCACATGTTCTTCTACATCTAAAAACTCCTACTATTTTCTGACCTTACTAGAAGTTCATGCAAAAAATCATTTCAAAAGTTTTTTTGGTACACTAACAAAAACAAAAAAGTCTTCAATAGTTGAATCTATTAACTGAAAAATTAATACAAGAAAATCATAGCAAGATTCTTTAGACTTAACGTTCTACAATACTGAGAAATAAATCAATTTTAAGGAAAAATAGCATATAACTTTTAAATATTTATGTATAACAATTTAGAAATTCAGATAGAAAACACACAGTAGATATTGAATAAAAGAGATACTAACATAAATCTCTTTCTCCCTAGTTGTAACAATATTTCACCTCCAAATATATGTCTATAATTGTTGTGTACTAAGTTTCTCCTATAAATTATAAATCCGAATAGAAGTAAGGGGATTGTTGGCCTCCTTATAATTTTCATGTGGGAAGAAATTCTCCAGGGGCGGTGAAGAAAAGAGAAAACACAACTTTTCTACACTGTGACTATATATGTTATCTTACTTAGCCCCTGCTTCACGGATCAGAAAAAAATGAATTTGTTAAAAAAAACAAACTTGGGGAGTGATACTAGCCAAATTATATTGTTATATTGTGTGCATACATGATTATGTAACAACAAATTCCATCATTATGTACAACTATAATGTACCAATTTGAAAATGTGGAAAGAAGAAATAAAATTGAATTAACAGAATAATCTATACAAATTATATGTAAATTTACATAAATTGTTTGAATCTAATATGAAAAAAAAATTGGTGTTTTTTTTGTGTGGAATTATTTAACAATAGTATTTACTTAGTAGCATGATGGCAGCCTCACTATGAATACACTAATTTGTCATTGACAAATGTCTTTCTCAAAGCACATGGTTCAGAAAAGTAAGATGAAGTTTTCAAAGTGGGTATAATTTGTTTTAAAATCATCAAGTTAGGACATGAGTACACCCTATCTAAAATCAAGTCCGGGATCCTTACTAGTAGATCAAAGGAGGTCAAGAGGGCATGGTCAATAATCAACTATTACTGCACTGACAAAACTAGAACAGCTAATACTCAAACAAATGAACACTGTCCTTCACCAACTACACAAATTACTCTAAAGGAAAAATGAAGAAACAAAGAAATGTTCAAGTTCAAAGTAACTCTGATTGTAGACATACATATATTTTAAAATTATTTTCAACTTCTGCCAACTTTCTACTGAAACCATCACTCCTTCTTAGAAAATCTTTCTGTATTGTTATTTGATGTTTACACTCCTGTATTAAGTTTTCTTTGGAAAGAGTGTGGTAAATATGTGGCACATCCCTAAATATGGAGGGCATTGTTTCGAAATATCTGTTGGAAATCGGTTTACTTTAGGGTCTTCTTTTCCTCTATTTAGATTAAATACATATTTCTTCAAATGTTCTGCTGCATTAACTGGTAGGCAATTTAACAGGATTGCTGCCTTTAACATACTTCCCCAGGACCCATGACCCAGGACCCAAGACAATCAGGAAGCCCCAGATGACTAGCTGAATCATTCTAAGGCATTTGATATTTTAAACTCTGGCTATTCAAGTCTGTCCTTCAAATAATCTAATTGGAGTATTAATCTTTCCTACTAAAATAAGATTCTACACACTTACCTACAACAATTCACACAATTTATATAGCATGAGTCTATCCACAAATCAGCATATCTCAAGAATATTCTATGATTGCTATCACTGGCCCAACCCTCTGTCTTCACAATGGCTGTGTGCTCAGACATTGCCAAACACATTTCTGATGCCTAGATTGCAGTTTCCCTTGCTTCTTGCTTCTCAGTAACCCATGATTGCTCTGCATGATCCTATCAATCCTAAAACTTACCAATTCACTTAGCATCAAACTGAAAATATTAAAAATCACATCCAAACTAACTACAGTATTTTTAAAACATCTATCATTTTTCCTTTCTTTTTTATAACCTTTGTAGCATAACAAAATTGAGATTTCATGAAAAAAAAGACTTAAGCTTCTGATAAGCACTACTGAAAACTGGGAATAAAAAATTAAATTGATTATTACTCAATTAACGAACTATTTCTAACTATTTCTAATGAGTTATCAAGAGAATATATATTTGAATTACACGCTAATTAAAGCATATCTAAATAATATACTAACGTCTCTTTGAGACCTGGATGTACTTCACCACCTCCACAATGGTGATTCTCAAACTTTATGCTAAAAGTGACTTTTCTATTTTTGCCATCAAACTATCCTGCTTTTTGAGTCTGGTTTAGAATAAAACTAATTAGAATATCTAGGATATCTAATTCTCCTCAACTAAAATAAAAAACAATCTTGTCATTTGCGGGAGTGGGGGTATATTTGCTGGGAAAAAAAGCAGCTGATGTCAAAATTTTCGGGGCAAAAGATGCTACACAAAACTGTTATGGAAACATGTAAGATCCAAAATACATCTCTAAAGGGAATCTCTTGGTTATCTCAGAAAATAAAAAAAAAACTTTGAATAAGACCACAAATTTAGCCCATTTATGTGAGATACATACATAATGTAGATCACTTCCCAAATACATATGACCAACTAAGTAACAAAAAATCAAAGGTGCCTACCAAAGCCAGTTAGTGAGGCATTGAGTATGGTTTCCAAAAAAAATTTTAAAGAAATACATATTTAAATTTTAAGTATCAAAAAGCAACTGAAAACATGTTAGGATAGAAACTGGGTCACAGGAACTCTGTGGGAAGAAGGCAAGAAGGTATTGCTGCCCATCTGTTATTTAATGCTCTTTATCCATCATCTATCATGACATTAAATGCTTTTATAATTACTACTACCAAGAATAAAAATGATATGACTGAACATTTCTTGCTTAGCCTCAAGCCATAAAACCATAAGGCAAAAGATTTTAAAAAACTGAAAAACAAAATACCCTACTATGAAACATTGTGCTACTTCATACACTGGTAGGAGAATAAATTAGCACAAGTCTACAGAAAACATTTTTGAAATCTCATCCTGCAAATATACTTGGCCACTTATAAAATGACACTTATGTCATTATGTTATTCTCTCCTACACTGTTTTTCTGTTTTTGCAGTGCTGGAAATCAAACCCAGAGCCTTGTGTATGATATGAGCACTGTTTTTAAAATTATATAAGAGAGCTAATCAGTAGGAATCGGTTAAAATATAATATATTTTATTCTGTTGTGGCTCAGTAGTAGAGAGCTTGCCTTGCAAGTGTGAGGCACTGGGTTCGATCTTCAGCACCACATAAAAATAAATAAATAAAACAAAGGTACTGTGTCCATCTACAACTAAAAAATATTAAAAAAAAAAAAAAAAACAAGGACGCTCATGATACAGAAAAAGCTTTAGAAAATATTGCCAACTAAGTAAAAACAAAACATAGACCAGTAAATACAGCATGATAGCTATTTGTTATATAAGAGGAAGAGAGACAATACACTGTACATTAAAAAGATATAAAAGGAACTAATAAAAACATACATAGCAAAGCATTTACCTAAAATGTGAAGTCAAAGAGCATGTCATCTCAAGAGTACAGTCTGTCTCCTCTCAGCTATGGTTACTTGCTATATTTATAATCTTGTTTCATTCAACTCCTCTCTATTTTCTTTACTTCTCACCTAGTTACCCACCTTGACTATTGCTTCTAATTCTTTCACCCAATATTGTCAAATCATCCTGCTTATAACATACAGCTTCACTGTGACATTCATTTGTCTTCAGTAGTTTACTGCTGGCCACTCAATAAAAGTCAACCTCATTCTATTGGTATTTAAAAATCAGTTTCTTTTCCCTGAAAAAATATGCAAGACGGCATAAAGACTATGCATCAATATGCATAGACATTAAACACAGGTGTTGTACACATACAACATACATATGCTTTTTTCCACAGCGAACATGTATGCAGGAGTCTCTCACTCTCTAAAGCAGTTTAACTTTCCTGTTTGCTTCTCTCCAGCAAATAAATTAAGCTTATCAATAAACAACGGACAATCCCTAGGATTTGTCACACCAGGCCAATAGAGCTCATCAGGTTCAGAGCTCTCACCCCAAATTAAGTACAGTGAAACCTGCAATATAAGTAAAAAATATTCCTATTCCATTTTGTATCCCGTAATAATGTGTAAAGTACCATTTGTATTTGATTTCTAAAGACCAAGGACCTTTTTCTTCACAACTAAATGCCAAGAGAGGTCTCTGTAATTCCTCTACACTGCACCTTGAGGCAGAATCCCATCTGAAAATTGATGGAAAGCGCATGACTATATTATAGTATCTCAATCCATAAAGTTCTCATTCTTGACAAAGTGTTTTTATAAAAATATACCTGATCTTCATTTTCCTAATTAATAAATGAAAGTGTAATGTTTGACAACTACTAAGGTTCTGACAAGTGCCGACACTCTGTGTTCTTTGACTCTCAACATTATTAATATCTCAGGGAAAATAATTCACGTATGTATCTCCATCAGTTTCATTAACTCAGATAGTTTTGATGAAACCAAAAAACAGCTCATTTCAGTAGAACTCTAACAAAAAAGCAGAGCAAAGATTGCACTTAGTTTACTAGGGCATAAATAAGGTCCACAATGAGTACAATATAAAAATGATTACTTTTTAAAGACAAGTCATTTAAGTCAGCACGAATTTATTTAAGAAGCATCATACATCCAGCGCTTCCACAGTTCTCCAAAGAAATTAACATTGTAATAGACTCAAAACAATCAGCATGTATTCTTTAATATGCATATCACATAGTCAAGGCTAATAATATTAAAATCACTCACTCAGCACAAGTTTCTTTCAACAAGGCAGCATTCAAATCATGGGCTTATTCTGACAGATGTTTACCCCAAGTAGTGATTGCTAGTCTAAACTGTAGAGGGGTAGACAAATAATTAGAATTAAAAAAAAAATTCTATACGAGAAAATGTTGCAAGAACTGCTTTTATAGAGAATAAGTCATAATCCAAACAGAGTGGATTTGGGTGTGGGTTTACTATAACTGGAATATAAACTATTACAAACAAAGACTAAAGCCTATTATTGTGCCTATTATCTATCACCCATAGCAGTTTGGGCAATGCTAGGCAAACTGGTGCGGCCAAATTGGAAAGCAGTATGGAGATTTCTTGGAAAGCTGGGAATGGAACCACCATTTGACCCAGCTATTCCCCTTCTCGGTCTATTCCCTAAAGACCTAAAAAGAGCATGCTACAGGGACACTGCTACATCGATGTTCATAGCAGCACAATTCACAATCGCTAGACTGTGGAACCAACCTAGATGCCCTTCAATAGATGAATGGATAAAAAAATGTGGCATTTATACACAATGGAGTATTACTCTGCATTAAAAAATGACAAAATCATGGAATTTGCAGGGAAATGGATGGCATTAGAGCAGATTATACTAAGTGAAGCTAGCCAATCCCTAAAAAATAAATGCCAAATGTCTTCTTTGATATAAGGAGAGCAACTAAGAACAGAGTAGGGAGGAAGAGCATGAGAAGAAGATTAACATTAAACAGGGATGAGAGATGGGAGGGAAAGGGAGAGAGATGGGTAATTGCATGGAAATCGAAGGAGACCCTCGTTGTTATACAAAATTACATACAAGAGGAAGTAAGGGGAAAGGGGGGAAAAAAACCAGGGGGAGAAATGAATTACAGTAGATGGGGTAGAGAGAGAAAATGGGAGGGGAGGGGAGGGGAGGGGGTAGAGAGAGAAAATGGGAGGGGAGGGGAGGGGAGGGGGGATAGGAGAGGATAGGAAAGGCAGCAGAATACAACAGACACTAGTATGGCAATATGTAAATCAATGGATGTGTAACTGATGTGATTCTGCAATCTGTATACGGGGTAAAAATGGGAGTTCATAACCCACTTGAATCAAATGTGTGAAATATGGTATGTCAAGAACTATGTAATGTTTTGAACAACCAACAATAAAAATTTTTTAAAAAAGAAAGTTTTACTATAAAAAATGTATCACTGCACTGCTTTTTAAATAAAAGTCATTCTCAAAAAAAAAAAAAAGAAAAGAAAAGAAAAAAGAAAGTAGCTTTGAACAGAATAACCACTGGATCTAAGCCAAACAGTCAAGAACTGTCTGAAAGAAATGAACTCAGGGAGTACAGATTTATGAAGAAATATAAGAGAATGAGAAGGTCGAAATATTGTCACAAAGGCTGAAACCATGGAGTTCCAAATACGACAGTCCAATATCCTCTGGAATTATGGTCTGAGATAACAAGTAGATTCATGGAAGAAAGATGAGGGCCACACAGAAATAAGAAGAGAGGTCTCAAGTGAGCCAACAGTAAAGATTCTGAAGTAGCTGGTAGCAGGAGAAATGAAGTACAAAATGAAAAGGTAATCAAGTATATGGGCTGGGGTTGTGGCTCAGTGGTAGAGCGCTTGCCTAGCACATGTAAGGCACAGGGTTCAATCCTCAGCACCACATAAAAATAAATAAAATGAAGGTACTACATTTACAACTAAAATTATTATTTTTTTAAAAGTATGCCTAGAAGCCAAGAGAGAAAATGGGCTACAAGAGAATGCTGTGGACCACACCTATCTGTGCAGAACCAAGACATGACAGCAAGAGAACAGCAGTCTGGAAGTAGTACCCTTCTACTTGTGTTCCCAGTGAGTTGAGGGTATGGCCTTAAAGGCATTCCCCTCCAATACGAAGCTGGGGTAAGGGGACCAAAGTTTCAATTAAGAGAAAGGGAAAGGGAATGCATGTGAAAATAAACAGGCATCTAAAAAAGTTGGATAATTTGACTGATCTAGATCTTCATGAGAAGTGTAGGTGCTGGATAAGGATAAGGTACTAATACAGGGGCAGGGAAGTATTAACAGAGAACAGAGAACAGCAAGACAGGAGCAGGAAACAATGGAAAGTGCCTGGAAAAGAGTGCTTCTCCCCAGGCAGTCCTGTTGATGAGAAACGTAGTGCTCATTAACTCAGAATTTCAGCTAGAGCACTAGCCCAAAAATGATAATGTGAATTTTCCTGAAGGTAGTTAAAACTGGAACTAGGAGCTTCTCTGATTTCAGTACAGGGAGTGATGATGTATAAGATGACTAAGAAACTACTATTTTTCCCTTAACTTATTTTGACATTCTTGAAATCCAACTACTTCCAACCCTTGGTTATCAACAAGAAAGGCTACATAAAATTCATCTAGTAATTTATAATTAAAATCTGTTAGAGTGTTTGCCTCACATGCACAAGGCCCTGGGCTCAATCCCCAGCACCACCAAAAAAAAAAAAAAAAAACTAATTTCCTTATAAGAGTCTTCTGTTAGAACTATTAAAATATGCCTAAACTCATTTCTTGTAGAAATAGATAAAGCAATCAGAAATTCATCTGGAAAAATAAAAGACCCAGAATAGCAAAAGCAATTCTAAGCAGGAAGAGTGAAACAGGCCGTACAGCGATACCAGACTTCAAACTATACTACAGAGCAATAATAACAAAAACAGCATGGTACTGGTATCAAAACAGGCAGGTGGACCAATGGTACAGAACAGAGGACACAGAGACCAATCCACAAAATTACAACTTTCTTATATTTGATAAAGGGGCTAAACGCATGCAATGGAGAAAGGATAGCATCTTCAACAAATGGTGCTGGGAAAACTGGAAATCCATATGCAACAAAATGAATCTGAATCCCTTTCTCTCGCCATGCACAAAAGTTAACTCAAAATGGATCAAGGAGCTTGATATCAAAACAGAGACTCTGTGTCTGATAGAAGAAAAAGTTGGCTCTAATCTACATATTGTGGGGTCGGGCTCCAAATTCCTTAATAGGACACCCATAGCACAAGAGTTAAAAACAAGAATCAACAAATGGGACTTACTCAAACTTCTCAGCAAGAGAAACAATAAGAGAGGTAAATAGGGACCCTACATCCTGGGAACAAATCTTTATTCCTCACACTTCAGATAGAGCCCTAAAAAGAACTCAAAAATTAAGCAATAAGAAAACAACCCAATCAACAAATGGGCCAAGGACCTGAACAGACACTTCTCAGAGGAGGACATACAATCAATCAACAAGTACATGAAAAAATGCTCACCATCTCTAGCAGTCAGAGAAATGCAAATCAAAACCACCCTAAGATACCATCTCACCCCAGTAAGAATGGCAGCCATTATGAAGTCAAACAATAACAAGTGCTGGCGAGGATGTGGGGAAAAGGGTACACTTGTCCATTGCTGGTGGGACTGCAAATTAGTGCGGCCAATTTGGAAAGCAGTATGGAGATACCTTGGAAAGCTGGGAATGGAACCACCATTTGACCCAGCTATTGCCCTTCTCGGACTATTCCCCAAAGACCTTAAAAGAGCGTATTATAGGGACACGGCTACATCGATGTTCATAGCAGCACAATTCACAATAGCTAGACTGTGGAACCAACCTAGATGCCCTTCAATAGATGAATGGATAAAAAAAAAATGTGGCATTTATACACAATGGAGTATTACTCAGCACTAAAAAATTATAAAATCATGGCATTTGCAGGGAAATGGATGGCATTAGAGCAGATTATGCTAAGTGAAGCTAGCCAATCCCTAAAAAATAAATGCCAAATGTCTTCTTTGATATAAGGAGGGCAACTAAGAACAGAGCAGGGAGGAAGAGCATGAGAAGAAGATCACCATTAAACAGGGACGAGAGGTGGGAGGGAAAGGGAGAGAGAAGGGAAATTGCATGGGAATGGAAGGAGACCCTCATTGTTATACAAAATTACATATAAGAGGAAGTGAGGGGAAAGGGGAAAAAAACAAGAGAGAAATGAATTACAGTAGATGGGGGTAGAGAGAGAAGATGGGAGGGGAAGGGAGAGGAGGGGGATAGTAGAGGATAGGGAAGGCAGCAGAATACAACAGACACTAGTATGGCAGTATGTAAAAACGTGGGTGTGTAACCGATGTGATTCTGCAATCTGTATATGGGGTAAAAATGGGAGTTCATAATGCACTTGAATCAAATGTATGAAATATGATATGTCAAGAGCTTTGTAATGTTTTGAACAACTAATAATAAAAAATAAATAAAATATGCCTAAACTGATAAGTTCAATTTTTATCTCCATTATAGTTCTGGGCTACCCAAAATGCTAAAAGCAAAGGTTTTCATGATTTGAGAAATCATTAAAATATGAATACCACCTAAAACACTTCTCTATGAGAAGTAAAAAAAGAGTCCATAAACAAGCAGTATCCTAAGAAGTCAGTACACTTGGAGTTAACTAGAATTTTTCATTTTTAAAAAATAACAAAGGCTGACTTCAGTTCAGCACAACCATGCCTCAAAGCGGTCACTAACCTGGCTGGTCTGATCACTTCTGTTGTCACTGGTTTGAAGCAGATCACCACTTGCCTTGGAGAAGCACATGGACCAGTGAGACAGGCTGTGACTGGCAGCACCCCACTGCTGAAACCATGCCAGCACAGGTGCAGAGAAGGAGCCCTGTGGACTCCACACCCTCTCCCGCTGGGCCTCTGCTCCCTCCCCACTTGCTTTCTCAGCTTTTTACCTTCTCTACAGAGGTCCCATACTGTGAACACTAGGAAGCTTATTTCCAATCTCCATGTGAAAGAAATAAGGCATATCTGAGTCCAGACTCTCTGGTGGGTTTTAAGGAGTATACATACTCTGTAGTTTCTAGACGGTTCTAAGCCTGGTCATCTTGGATCGGAAAGCACCCCAAGGGTACGAAGGCTTTCTTTCCTTACCTATCCTTTCTCTCCCTCAGATCCTCTTTCTCCTCCCTTCTTTCTATGTACTTATGTATGTATAAGTATCGACACTTCTATTGCTATTTTCTTCCTTTCCTTTTTTACTTTCCTGCTCAGATAAGCTCATCACAGGCTCTGCTCAGCCCACACCTTCTGATAAAGAAAAAGATGTTGACTTTTTCTATTGCTACTGTCCCCTTCATTCTCTAATCTTTTCAGATGGTATATGTTTTGACTAGGAAGTAATATAGGAGTTTGGATAGATATTCTGGACACACAAAATGCTTGAAGATAAACTAAAAATCAATTCTTTGGAGGTAAAAGAGAGCTATGGACAACTTCCCACGTGGGCTCCTTACCTCCCCATCTCCTAGTACTTAAGATATAAAAATAAAAACCTTCACTATCAAGAAAACTGCTTTTTAGCATTATTCTGGATTATTTATTTTAGAAAGTTTGTTGCCACAGGTCTCAATACACCAAAGATATGGAAATGGCTTCATTATACAAAGTTATATTTTGTAATTATATTTGTAAAATAATAATAAAAGTATAATGGTGAAAGTATATAGAAGAAACTGACAATTGCTTCAAAATAATATAGGAGGATGTATAAAATGTGTCCAGCTATATAGAGACTAGTGATTTGGGTACTTTTCTGTATATATCTTAGATTTCATTAAAAAGTTTACATAGCAAAAAATAACAATCGAAGAGGGGGAAGTTAAAAGGGTTCTAGCTAAAACAAGATTAACCAATAAGTTAACAACTCTTGAAGTTGGATGATGAGTACTATTCTATTTTTGTACATTTGCAATTTTTCATAATAAAAGATGTTTTAAAATGGTACTTACAACCCTAAGAACTTTTTATTCTAAATAAAAAATTCAAAATCATGGTATAAAAGCAGTGTATCCTTTAAGAGTAGATTCTGAATTAAAATATAGTACACTAAAAATGAGGAATCAACGTTTCTGGGTAATTTTCTTAAAAGTGACAAGAATTTTTCCAAAAAACAATTTGTAGAAGGACTCTACAAACTAAGATACAGAGATGTTCTAACTCTAGGGGAAATTTCTTCTTATTCTGTAGTAAAATACAATAAAGGAAATAATCAAATCTAATTATCTCCTGATAATACAGCAAATGAGTTGGTTCTAATATAAGCAAAACTAAGAGTATTAGTACATCCTAAGAATTATGTTTAGGTATCTTTCGCATGAATCCAGTTTTATTTGGTTTCTCCTGAGGGACTTGGCCCCTATTAAGAGTCAATTTACATTTCTCAAGAACTATAGAGGAACTACAGAATGCAACTAGCATTCTGAAAAAGATATAAATAGCAATTGCTGCATATAGAGAAAAATTATCCAAAATATATAAGTTTCCTGGAATTTCCTAATTTAAGTCAATTACAACAGGTGTATTATGTCTAGCAGTTAATGGAGACTAGATTTAGAAGAAATATTTTCTACTTAACTGAAGAATGTAAGTGGTTGCACTGGAATGTACCAATGAATTAAATTATCTGTTTTTTTCTTAAAATGCCTTACCCCATGCAAAAGGTTTACACCTTGCATTGTGATGTAGGCATTCCTCAACTTATAGAAAGGTTGTTATAAAAGCTTATCAATAAATCAGCTTCATGGAACTCAAATTACATTTTCCCACTGAAACAATTTTATAAAGAGTAGTAAGGCCATCTTTAAGAAATCCATAAAGCTAAAATTCATAGAACCTATTGTGCTTTACTGAAACACTGTAGGATTTTTTTTTTTTTTAACTAACCACTAGGAATCATTACTTGGTTAATACAACAGATTCTAGGAATATGTCTCTCCATTGCTCTATGCATGTAAAAACACACACACACACCATCTACCCACACCTATAAAACAGAAAGCTCCTTTTCTCTTTAGTGTAAGCACAATGAAGGAAGTAGAGCTTAGAAAAAAGGTTCTTGTACCTGAAGGCTGGGAGAGGTAGTATGCTAGAGCTTATTAAAAGGCAATGAACACTAGAAGTTTCTATAAGATTGGTTCCTACTGAATCTTAAAGATGCAGGACAAAAGTCTTGCAAGCAAATGGTGTATTATAACTTCTACCAGTTGTCTCCTGGAAAGATGGTTTGTTTGTTTTCATTTTGTTTTTTTGCTACCAAGGACTGAACCCAGGGGTGCTTAACCACTAAGCCACATCCCCAGCATCCCCACCTTTTAATATTTTATTTAGAGACAGGGTGTCACTAAGTTGCTTAAGGCCTCTCTAAGTCCATTCCAGTGGCTTTGAACTTGTAATTCTCTAAACTGCTGGGATTACAGGTGTGCGCCACTTGCACAGCTGGAAAGATTTTTTTTAACAAGCTTAGAAACTTCCTAATAATCACTTTTAATTATGTATTTTTAAGCTTTCATAAACTCAAAGAAAAATAAAGTATAGGTTACTTTTGTGAATATTAGATACATCCAAAGATCTAACAATAACCTCTCCTCCCCAACTATAAGATTGGGGGTGCGGGTTGAAGGAGCCTGCACAGCAGCTGACAGGCATCCCTCTGCCAGGGACCAAGGCCAGAAAGTCTTGGCATCTGCTCTCTCAGGAGAGGGCTGCCTACACTTGGGACCTACTTTTCTACTCTACCCAAACACATCTAGATTTTTAGATTTTTTTAATCCACAAAACTATTTTTAAGGATGCAAGAAAAAGACATAAAAAAAATCACAAAGACAAATAACTTAATTTCACATGAATACATTTTCTCATATGCCTAATCCTTTGACAATTTGAAAGAAAAATACATAGGGATCAATACTTCCACAAAACTAGCTATTCTATTATTCAGTCCCAACACCAATTTACAGTCACTTTTTTTTTTTTTACAGTCACTCTTAAGGTGAGAATTTCATGTTTCAATTATGCCTTGCTACCATTATAAGATTTTAATAAGTATTTTTTATAAAACTCATATCCATAAACATTACATGACTTTACAGAGACCACTGCAAAAGCACATGAGAACAAGAGTTCCACATTCCTCCTGGTCTCCAATTCAGCTGAAGTCTACTCCACTTGCCTGCATAGGTGTTGGCCTTGTTCAGGAGGTCTGTGCATGCGTGCATATCAGCGAAAGCCCGAATTCCTAAGCAGTTGACAGGGTGAAGCTGAGATTCCAAGAATTCACAGCAAGTCTTCTTCACATCCTGTAACTGTAACAGACCAGCTGCTGGGAGAAGTACCTGTAACACACAAGGGAAAGTGCTTAGGCCACTGCTATTTTACCTGCTTCTCCAAAGGGCACAAGAGGTCCAGTCATCCACACCCAAGTATTCCATAGAAAACAAATGTAACAATTATTTGCAAAAGTGGTAATGACTCTTCATTCTCTATAATTTCTAAGGAATCGTTCAAAGTTCTCGGCAGTCTCAAGAATATAAGATATCAGATCATATTATATTTATGGTTTGTTTGATATGCATAAACAAAATGTTCCTGAATTTTTAAAAACACCCATTATTAGTAAGCTAGGGGGTGCTATCATTCAATAAAATGGTTTTGTTTGCTTAATGCAATGGTCCTGAGCTTCAGAATTTTGTGAGTAAGGGGTGTACCCAGACAAAGCCACATTTTTCAGAAAGCCTGCTCTTCCACTGTCTGAATAATACAACAAACTGTTTTTCTTAGGGGGTAGAACAACTTTTATTTAGCCATTTTTTAAGAGTGCATTTTAATTATACAGAAAATGTGTTTCACTGAGGCACATCCATACATGTATATAGCATACTTTGATCATAATTACAAGGGTACAATAATTTAAAATTCAACATGAATCTCTAGTTACAAGCAATTTCTCTAGAATGTAATACATTACTGAAATAAAAAGCATAAGTAGTAATTGCCTAATAACTTTTAAATTCATATTTGTATTCCAATAACTCCAAGCAATTTTATATCAATTATCAGTTGTTTTGTAGAATTTAAGCACTATCCTCACTATAAATACTACAACTAAGATTATACTCCTTTTCAAACAGATCAATAATGGAGCGATTTTTTTCTTATAAGTGAATGAGGAGAGCACTATTTTAAGGACCAGATTTGAAAATCAAATTGAGAAAAACTTCATTTAAAAAGTTATCAGGCACAGTGGCTCAGCAGTTAAGTTAAGTAAAGCCCTAAGCAATTTTGCAAGATCCTGTCTCAAAAATTAAAAAGGGCTCAGGAGGTAGCACAGTGACTAAGCACCCCTGGATTCAATCCCTGGTTCAAAAAACAATAATAATAAAATAAAATAAAAAGAAAGTAAGTTACTGAATACCTACCATTTTTTCAAAAAGGCCACTCCCCGCAAAATCAACTATTTAACAATGGTCAATTTTAGAAAAGATATTAGCATAAAAAAAAACCTTCTAAGTTCCTACAGTTTCAAAATATATATAATATAATACATAATATATATATATATATATATATATATATATATATACCACACTGTAGTCCAAAGAAAATAATTAGAGGAAACAGTAGTTGATGAATACCTTTTATGATTTTCCTAAATCTATGTAATAAGATATAAATTTGTAAAGAATGATAGTACTCATATGTCTTTCTATATCACAAACTACCTGTATTTTCTTAAATGAAACACAGACACTTTCACTCTGGGATCTAGAAGCCCTGGGTGTGTCTGCTGAACACAACCAAATATTAATGAATAGAACTAAAGACCAAGAGGGTGATGTTTTGTATTTTAACCCAACTCTACCAACTACTAATAGTTTTCTCTGAAAAAGGGAAATGGTAACTAGAAACTGCCTTTTTCTTTGAAGAAAAATAAAAGTATAAATAACATGGAGTGTGCTTCATTATGTTATGAGAATGAATCTCCATGGAAGACTTTTAATTTGTTGATAATTTTCAAATTAGAGGTTTTTCTATGATGGGATAATTGTGCTCTAAAGCAACATAAAGCACATTCCAAGATGCTTAACAGCACAGTCATTTAATTCAGCAAACACATATAGTTTGGAAAGTGGTCTTCGGCGTAATACTCAGTGTGTGAAATTTACATAAATGGTAAAGATCACTCATCTAATCAGCACTTTCCCAGGGACAAAAGAGTGTAGTTCAGTAGTATTCAAAGTTGTTTGGTAACACAGAAAAACAGGGAGGAAAAAGTGGTTGAGCAGAAACAGGCCTGCTTACACAATGCTGGTGGGAGTGTATCTTGGGTCACCTTCCATGAAGAACAATTTGTCTGCTTCAATCAAATTACAAATTAACACAATCTTTGATTCAAAAATTTAACCTACAGATACACTAACATGCAAAATTTTGTATGTACAGATATTTTTATTACAGCATTACTGTAGTATTAACAGAGAAGCTAGGGAAAAGCCTGAATCATAAAGAGATTGGTTAAATAACTATAACCATCTAGTCAATGGAATACTTGGTAGTTACTCAAATGAAGAAATTATACAAATGGGATAGTCGATAAGATATATTCTTTTTTTTTTTTTTTTGTACCAGAGATTTAACCAAAGGGCTTACCCACTGACTCAGATCCACTGAGTCACATCTTCCCTTTTTATTTATAGAAAAGGTGTCACTAAATTGCTCAGAGCCTTGCTAAGTTGCTGATGCTAGTTTCCAACTTTTGATCCTTCTATCTCAGGTCCTGAATTGCTAGGATTACAATACAATATATTTTTAAGTATTAAAAAAAAACAGTAATTAGTACATATTATGCTAACACATGATATATATTCACATTTACATATATGCCATCTAAAAAAAAGCAGCTAGAACAGGTTTTTAAATTTTTATTTCCCTTCACTGTTTTCAACTTCATCACTACAAAGTCCAGATCTACCTTGGAGGAGATCAAAACTCATAAAATCATAGAATCTCAGATCTGGAAAGGACCAAATAAGTCCAATATAAAAGTTATTTCATCAGTGGGCTGTGCAGCTAGAAACATAATTTTTATTGATGGCAGTGATGAGACAAATATACATTAAACTTATAAACTGGGCCAAATGTATAAAAAGTGCTTATTCCTATTTTTCTTTTGTCAATAAATCCTTTCAAAATGAGTCAGTTTTATGATGTAATTTTACTAGCGCTAGACTATTTAGCTTACATAATTACATACAGTTTCAAAAACAATCACTAATTGGTCCAACTTGCTAAACATGACATTTGGTGATCAACAGTCACTCATAAATGAAAACAGGAAAGTAGTCAGGGCCTCACCATTGACCTTGCTTATTTTGTGGATTAGTCGAACAGCCAGTTAAAACAAAAAATAATAAAGGATACTCAGACTTTAGATGAAACATATTCCATGATCAAAACTACTCAGACAGCTGGCAACCTGTGAACTGGATACTTTAGAATTAAATCAAGTTTCCCAATAAACTGTTTTGGAAACCAAACTCATGAGGAGTTAAATGCTTTGTCCAAGTCAAACAGCTGGCCATTGAAACCTATGGATACAATTAGATTGGCCAACTCCTTAGTCAGTTATAATACCTTCCACTCCATATTTAGGTGCAGAAGGAAGGTACTTGTGTAAATTTCTAAATATCTAATATTCTTTTCATCATAGTAATAAAGACAGCAACCACTTCAATAATGCATTCTTAGTTGCTTTCATTTACTGAGTAATTACTGTATCAAGTATGGAGCTAAACACCGCTCTAGAGGTTTGGAAAAGTTGGTTGACTTGCCTAAGGTCACGTACTTGGAATGGGACAGGTCAAGCCTCCTACGTGAGCAGTATTAACCAAGACAGGTACAACTATTTCAGAAGGCACACAGACCTTGTGTTCGTGGCTATGAATATAAGAGGAATATATTTTAAAAATTACCTTTCACTTTTTTAATAATATAAATATTCTTTCCTAAATAAATTTATTTAAATAAAAATGAAGTCAATGTAGAGAAAAACATTAAATATTTAACAGTATTCTTGGTACAGAATATAGCAAAATTCTAGAGGATGCACATAAATGATTGAAATTTGGAAAACGTTGATTTAGAAAATGAGATTCAATATTCTAATCTTTCATATCTGATAACATGCTGATTCTTATGATTCACATAAAAGTGACAAATAAGAACATGCTTTTACCTGGGGTACTCTAACCCCAGAACTTATTTTCTACTGAAGTGGCTAAATTATACTATTAATAAAAAAGTGGAAATACTTAGCAAAGCAAAGAGGTGATTTCTTAATTTGCTCTGGGTCACAAAAATATCTTGGGCATTGTCACTTCAAGATCCAACAAATAAATTTTCATCTTAAAAACTTATTTTTCTGAGTTGTCTAAGGCAAAGGAGCAGCTGAACAGTGATAATTCTTACATGAAGTAGATTATAGTTAAAATAAATGCACAATGGAAATTTTCCATTTATTTATACTTCACTAATATTAACTCTTGAGATTAACGATCTAAGACAATGAAGTATATTCTAAAACATATAAGAAATAATAATTATAATTTTCTGTATATTTGAATGTTAATCATAGAGTCTAAGAATCTCAGAGTGATTAAATACAATAGCACATTTATACAGGGAGAGCCACACTCCCAAAGCCAGGGGAAATATAAAGTAAGTGACTCTCTGAGAGTCTCCACTCAGACCCTGGTGTTCTTACCACAGGCTCAGTCCCTTTCAAGTCACTACTAATAGCTTTGCTTCATTTCATTTGCTTCACAGGAGTAACACAACTGGAACGAACTGATCTTGTGTATTTGTTCCCATGTTTAGTGTTCATCTCCCTGCAAAGGAATACGTAACAGCAGGATCACATTTTATCCCCTGCTGTATATCCCCAGATCTATAGCAATACATAGATTTGGTGGACAAATACTTAATGATTTGGAAAATATTCTTCATAAATAAATCAACTTGAATGTAACTCATTTGTTACTTCAGAGGTATATAAATTTTAGGGCTAGGGATGTAGCTCAGTGATAGAGCACCTCATGCATGAGTTTCTGGGTTCAGTCCCCAGTACCAGATTTTAAAAAAAAAATGAAAGGGGTACAATTTTGGATGAATTCTGTGTCAGAATTACCAACACTCTATTTCTAGGAATGCATCTGTATGGGACACTTCTTGTGTCCTATAACAAATCCTCTCAGCCCTACCTCATGCTCTATCAGCCATGGCCATCAGCAGGTTTGAGCAGACTTTGAGCAGACTTTGATCATCTTTGGGAAGATGTAATGCAATTCTTTACACCAGTCTCTGCCATACCTCTGTCCAGCTTCCTATCTGGGACTCTGGCACTAGGCACTCAGACCTGCACATCCAGAAGCATGGAAAATAATGATGAAGGACCAACCTCCACCAGTAAAGAATGGTCCGCCCTAGGTACATGTATGACTGCACATGTGATACAACCATAAAAATGAAAAGTTGTGCTCCCTTTGTGTACAATGAATTGAAATGCATTCTGCTATCATGTATAGCTAATTAGAACAACAACAAAAAAGAATGGTCCAAAGGAAAATACAGACTTTTCCCTTTAATCCCTAAGCAGATAGTTCAGAGACACATTTCATACAGCTCCTCAAAAGGGAGAGTAAACACATCACACTTAGCTGTGGCTAGATCAATACCATACCTCTGAACTGGATTCCCTCCTTTCCAGTTTAAACCCCAACTCACTCATTCCTGGCTCCCTGGAAGTGCCCAAATAAACTAAGTACATAAGACTTGCTTTCAAAGGAACCCCCAATTATTGTACTGAGCAATAAATTAAACTGTGAATGTGGATATGTTAACTATAATGCTATTTACAATATCAAAAATTAAAAAGAATTTAAATGTCCAATAATGGCAGATAATGAAGCAAATTCTATAATGTCAATGAAACTGAATACTTTGCAGCTATTAAAAATCATTTGGAAAAAAATCATGATATTAAAAAAAATGGGGGCCAGGCACAGTGGTGCACATATAGAATCCCAGCTACTCAGGAAGCTGAAGCAAAGGACTCCAAGCTCAAGGCCAGCCTCAGCAACTTTGCAAGACCCGGTCTCAAAATAGAGTTAAGGATGTAGCTCAGTGGGTAATCCCTAAAACCACAAAAAAAGTTTTAAAAGATTTGGTAGGGGGCTGGGATTGTGGCTCAGCGGTAGAGCGCTCGCCTAGCACGAGCAGGACCCGGGTTCAATCCTCAGCACCACACAAAAATAAAGGCTTCGTGAAGAAACTATGGGAAAAAAAAAAAAAGATTTTGTAGGCAAACATTTAATAACTTGGAAAATGTTCCTAACATACAGTTAAACATCACATAACATTTCAGTAAACAATAAGTTGCTTATAAGATGCTACCTGTACCATTATAGCCAGGTATGTAGTAGCTATTTCATTCAGGTTTGTATAAGTACATTCTATGTTTTCACACTGATGAAATCATCTAATGACAAATTTCTCAAGATTATACCCCCAATGTTAAGCAATGCATGGCACTAATCAGCATAAAAAGCTAGTTTTTAAAAAGAATATTCAGTTTGATTCTTTTTTATTTATTTTTTGGTAAAACACACAATACATAAACACAAGGATAATACCAAGGGATATACTGCCATTGTTTGTAAGTATGATCTCTGGTTAGTGATAGAACGGAGGTTTTCTATTTACTTATTTTTATTTATTTGCAAAATTTTTTAAGTGTTCTATAATGAATGTGTACCATTTAAATGATCATATCATTCAAAAGAAAGTCAGGAAGAACCAAGGAATGACTTTCTACATTTGTAGAATGCTAGCCAAGGTAACAGTGGGTAAGGAGAGCTGTTTATGAGATGCAGCTCCCCAGTCACCAGAGGTTGCCTCACACTGGCCCATCCATCCTCTGAGTACCAGGAGTCTCACAGGCCTTTCATCATCAAGTTGTCCTACAATGTTTTGTAGGACATTGAATAGGCTCTCCATATATTATTTGCATTCTTGTGAGAGCAGTTACCTTAAAATATCTAAAGAAATATGAAGTAGAAGAACATCGTAACTAATTAAATAAAACTAAGAAAGTGCTATCATTGGGTAAAAGAGGGAAAATTTTTTTTCATTTAGATATGTTGATTTCCAACACATGAAGACAAATTAAAGGCTACACACTTCATACTCAGAAAATGCTTTCAGCACTGAACAAAGAAAGGGGGTAAAAAAGCCACCATGATTAAAGAAGATGACTAGAACACTAGACAAGGACGACGCCCAAGCCATACAATGAGCATCCATGTGACACTCGTACACAAACCAGCTGCACATTTTAAAGTAAGATGCTTTCATCCTCTTTCACATTGTTTGACAAGCCAAATTACACATAAGATATTTCGCTTAGACAAGTACATTCCTTCTGCTTGGCTATTAGGATCTGTAGTTTATTTTCAGCTTGGGCATTGACTCCATAGAGGGAAATAATTTATGTAGTAAGACTTAAATCCTGAGCCATGAGCCATCTGTTTATTAAGAAAAGACTACCAAGTGGCTGACTGCTCCATATATAAGGCTTGCAGATGTCTAAGAACACATGCAAACATGAAACTCACAGCTCAGTCTCTGTTTAATTTTGCTGTAAGTACACTGCTAAAAAGTGATTTTTATTAATTTGCCAGTCATTTTACATCTATATCAAAGCACCTGTTTACTTAATGTGCCAGAAATGACCTAAAAACAAACAAGGAAACAATTGTCCAAAGGTCTTTAGCAGAGGGAAGATACCAGTAACTTTGACTAGTATGTACCTCCTAAAATCTGTACTCAGTACCCAATTTATGCCACTCATAGCTCAGAAATAGTATAATAAATGATTATAAGCCACAAAATCAAAAGTTTAATAGTATTACCTGACTGCTCTGACCTGGGGGCGGGGCAGTGCACAAATGAAGGAAGAAGAGGTTCCTTCCTCTTTCTGGAATACAGGGCTGGCCTAGTTTTGAAATAGGAAGTATCAGTCCCTGACATCTTACCATCTCCTTATCCACACTTCTGCCTCTCAAGACTACGCCTCAGCTACCAGGAACCAGCCCCTCTGCTCTCTGCACCCAACTATGACTCTCCACCCAGATCTGATCTGTCTTTCTTTTGTGAATGCTAAGTATTTCTCCTCCCAACACACTTAACTGAGCTCCATCTCTTGGGATAGCTGCTGCCAGCAGGATTTAAAAAAAAAAAAAAAAAAACCTCTTATTGGCTCACATTATAGTTAATAATGCACGGCCTTCCAAAACAAATTCCTTCCAGAGGTATTTAAAGTTTTAAGACAGACTGACTCTGAAGCAGAATTTACCTGCAACTGAAAAAATTTCCAACAGTATAATCAATGAGGTACAAAGGCAAAGAGATTACAGAAAGAAGAAATTTGGGGGTAATATAACCTGCAGGCAGTCTGAAAGTCATCTCTCCTAAATCATCCATTTTACAGCTGCTACTTCCATCGTTTTTAACCCAAGGTTTCTCTTAAAACTTCAACTTTCTTGACATTGGCTCAAATGGATAATGAAGACAGCACACCTACCTTGCAGAATTGTGGAAAAACTTAAATATAAGTTGCTCAACCATTTACCAGAGCATCCATTATGTAACCCTATAACACACTACCTCTAATTCAGGACTTTTCCCCCTTGGACTTGACAGAGCACTCACAATGGAATACTGAGATTTAACTCCCTCCCTCACAAGATGATGTTCAACCCCAGATCATTCACAACACAGTGGCTTTCTGTTTTGATCAAATATTCCCAAACATAAAAGATAAAATCATGGGCTGGGGTTGTAGCTCAGTGGTGGAGTGTTTGCCTAACATGTGTGAGGTACTGGGTTTGATCCTCAGCACCCATAAAAATAAATAAAATAAAGGTCCATCAATAACTAAAAAAAAAAACCAACTTTTTTAAAAGATAAAATCATAATTTTACAAAATGTGCCAAAGTAACTGAGTATGTAAAAGTAAAATAATTAATATAAATAAAAACAAGGAGAGCAGTTTATGACTGATTGGGTAAAATAGGGGAAAATTTTTTTCATTTAGATATGTTGATTTCCAACACATGAAGACAAATGAAAGGCTACATATTTTATACTCAGAAAATGCTTTTGGTGGGTGGGGTTGTGGCTCAGCAGTAGAGCACTTGCCTAGCATGTGTGAGGCCCTGGGTTGGATCCTCACACCACGTGAAAATAAATAAATAAAATAAAGGCATTGTGTCAACTACAACTAAAAAAATAAATATTTTTCAAAAATGCTTTTGGTAATGAACAAAGAAATGGGGTAAAAAAGCCACCACTGATTAAGGAAGATGACTAGAACACTCTGCCACTGTGCTACAACCCCAGCCCATAATTTTATCTTTTATGATAGGAATATCTGATCAAAACAGAAAGCCACTGTGTTGTGAATGATCTGGGGTTGAACATCATCTTGTGAGGGAGGGAGTTAAATCTCAGTATTCCATTGTGAGTGCTCTGTCAAGTCCAAGGGGAAAAAATCCTGACTTAGATAGAGGTAATATGCTATAGGGTCACATAATGAATGCTCTTGTAAATGGCTGAGCAACTTTTAAGTTTTTCCACAACTCTTCAAGGTAGATGTGCTGTCTTCATAATCCATTTGAGCCAATGTCAAGGAAGTTGAAGTTTTAAGAGAAACCTTGGGTTAAAAATGATGGAAGGAACAGCTGTAAAATGAATAATGTAGGAGAGATGACTTTTAATACAATTTTTAAAAATTTTTTATCAGTAATAATACATCTTTTCAAGTCAAGATATAATATACCTTTTCAAGTCAAGGTATGGTAGGCCTTGGACCCTAGCACATGTTTGCTATCACTATAAACTAGTCAACTCTCCTAGAAAGCAAATAAGTCATTCATTAAGAGGTATCCAAAAACCATAAAAGCTTAAAGTATTGATCTTGAAAATACACTTCTATAAATTCACCCAGAGAAAATAATTCCAAAAACAGAACATGCTTATCAACCAATGAACTTTAAACAGAAACAATTCATGATCCAACAACATGGCAACAAGTGAGTAAATTGTAGCAAATACACATGATAAAATGTTATGATCAGTAATAATGAAAACTATAAGACTAACTGCAAAAATAACATTTATAAAATGTTTGCTATAACATACAACCATATTATAGAATTAAATGAGATACAACTTTAACATATGACCATATTAGGAAAACTTAATGGAAATCAAGTCACACGAAGAACAAACACAATTTCTTCTAACACACAGTGGACATAAGTAAAGAAAGTGACCTACTGGTCTCATTGATCATGGTTCCTGCCCTTACGTTCTTCAGTTCTATAGCTGGTAGCACTAGATCTGGATTCAACTGCCTCTAGTCAGAGACAATATCCAGGTCTACTTAAGCAGCTCAACACAGCTGACTTTATGCCCGTGCTTATGTGACTGGGTGCTACAATACATTGCTCCCCAGTCCCAGTTCCCGCCTACCTGCCCTTCCTTACCTCTAACTAGGGACCTTGTCCTATTAGGCGTCAGTTCCCCACTCTACCTTGCTGTGCACTGACCAGTTCTCCCAAACCCCAAACTCCTGTCCCTTGTTCCTTGTTCAGGACATATGGAGAACTTGCTCTCAGACTCTCCTTTTGTCTCATTCCAGCCAGGACCTTTATGTAGTTCAGCTTTCACTCATCACAGGCCCTGTCTATCCTAATGATCACTGATTCACTCACTATTTATTTACCAGGCACCTAATATGTACCAATTTCTAGTCTAGGTTCCAGAGATATGGCAGTGAACAAAACATACAAATATACCAGCCATCTAAGAGCTCAAATTCTAACAGGTAGTGAGTGCTTCCATTTATTAAGGTATATACAGTTTCCCTCATTCCAACACTCCTGCCCTTGAAAGTGGTCTTTGTATCCCAATGTCTGTATTCCACAGGCACAGAGGGAATGAAGCTGGGAGAGGTAGGAGCTGTAGACATTAATCCCAATCTGTCACTGAGTTCCTATAAAATCTTGGGGCAGAATAGTTAATATGAAAAGAATGCAAAATGAAAACCACACCATAGGTTTTAATCAGGAAGTCTGGGCTTGGATCT
The DNA here is from genome assembly GCF_047511675.1 of Marmota flaviventris. Classification (NCBI taxonomy): domain Eukaryota; kingdom Metazoa; phylum Chordata; class Mammalia; order Rodentia; family Sciuridae; genus Marmota; species Marmota flaviventris. The sequence goes on from NC_092500.1 coordinate 159,978,306, forward strand.
GGATAGTTTCACCCTAGCTGTGTGATCCTAGAAAATCACTCAGCCCCTCTGAGCTACAATCTTCTCATCTGTAGAAACACTTCTTTCTCCAGGATGTTATAAAAACTAAATGAGGTCAGTGCTTGGCAAAGTGACTGAAACACAAGGCAGACAGTCCCTTCTTCCCAAGTGAATAATGTGTACTATTTCTATTATCATTTATAAGAATCCAATACTTCAATCTCCTCTCCTTTGGCCCCTTCTCTTTAAAATCACTACAAATTTCTAAAAAATGACTTCAAGTCTCTCAACAAATGTTGTTTTGCTCCTAATAATCAAAATCTCCTTCTGTATCTCCAATGGATCCTTCAGAATTCCTTCCTTCCCCTCAGAATTCCTTGAATAACTAAAGAACAGACTAACATGAGTTCACACCTACCTTCCAAAAACAGAATTTAAACGATTTAAATTATGGTGGTAAGTTGAGACATCAAAAGAAAAAATAAGGACCAAAATGTACCTTCAGTAGGCCTCAAAACTCTTTTTAAAAATTAAAATATAGCCAGGCATGGTAGTGCATGCCTATAACCCCAGCAGCTTGAGAGGCTGAGGCAGGAGGATGGCAAGGTCAAAGCCAGCCTCAGCAACTTATTGAGGACTTAAGCAATTTAGTGAGATCCTTTCTCAAAATTAAAAAAAAAAAAAGGTTGGGGATGTGGCTCAGTGGGTTCAAATCCTGCACCAAAAATAAATAAATAAAAATAAAAATAAAATAAAATATAAGAAAGCAAGTTTAAGAGACCAAAATTATCAGTTAACTCAAAAAACAGAGGTTAAGACATGAGACTCTTAATACAAGAAGATATCTCTTGCTTTTCAAAGGTGGTGCATGGGTATCTTTATAACAACTGTGGATGGTAACTGACAAATTACATGCCAAATACAATTGTCAAAATAATTTGTCTTCATTTCTTTCTTTTTGTGGCAGTCATGCCCTAGGCCAGGGGAAGTAATCCAAACATCTCCCCGGGGCACCGTATTACTACATCACATACTACTCCTTCCTCTTTTTCTTCCTATTCTTTCCTCTTTTTCTCTCTCCTTCTTGCCTTTTCCTCTATGATTGCACCTTTTCCATAATCTTTCTAAACTGATTTGCACCATTCTGAGTATATGCCTTTATCTAAAAAAAAATGTCAGTTTTGATCTATGGTATGTGAATTATACCTAAAGTACTTAAAACCCATGCTAAGGGGTTGTGGTTGCAGCTCAATGGTATAGCCCTTGCCTAGCAGGCAGGAGGCCCTTGGATCAAAACCTAGCAACACACACACACACACACTCACACACACACACACACACACCACTAAGATATGAACCATCAAAGGTTGGCACTCATAAACAGAGTTTTACAATGGAAAATAATAACCAAAAATAAGAAGTAAACAAAAATAAAATGAAATTAACTTCTTGACCCAATTTCTACACTAGTATTCATAAACTTAACTTAAAACAGGGTTTGCTAACTTTGTGAATACATGTTAGTGATATAGCTACATGCTATTTTCACAAGAAATAAAGTATTAGTAAATTGTATATTCTAAGGAAAGGCACGAGTACCCTTAAACCAGATTATCAAAAGCACAGTAAATTTACTAACCTAACAATGAAATTAGGATATCCAAGTTCAAAAGGTAATCATATTTTCAAAAATTGTATCTCAAAATTCCTAGAGTTTAAGCTTTTGGCTAACCTCAGGCCAAACATGCCAGAACCATAGGTAATTTAACTCTAGACTCTTTATCACCTAGACTGAATTGGAGACATACCATGCCTGAACAGTGGCAAACAGCCTGATCCAAATGTGCTAGCTCCACACCTAAACAACATAAAGCAAGTATGAAAGATCAAGGGGGGAAAAGTCCGGGGGGGGCTGGGGTTGTGGCTCAGTGGTAGAGTGCTTGCCTTGCATGTGTGAGGCACTGGGGTTTGATTCTCAGCACCACATATAAGCAAATAAAGGTCTGTCAACAACTAAAAAACAAAGAAGAAGAAAAGAAAAAAAGTCCACCTAATAAGAACATTTACTTGTATTTTCTCATTACTGCTCAAATTACTACAATGCTATTATAACATTCTAAGTCATAATCAGGATGAAGTCATTTTTGATTCATCAAGATAAATGCTTTTTACATACCACACAAAGTTACTTGAAACATAAATCTCAAAATGATTCAACTCTGTGGACATCTTCAAAGATTATATACCTTATATGCCAAACCCTTTTGCTCACAAAGGACTTACTCTATCTCAGAAGGGAAACAGAACACACATATAAAGCCATAAAAAGTAACTTACTTACTAATGCTTCTGAAGTACCTACCTTTGTCCTAAACAAGAACTTTAAATACTCATCTAGTTTTATGAAATGTCCTAATAATAAGGTTTCTAAGGTTTTCTCAAACTAGCTGACTCCAGTGCCTTTTCATACTAAATTATAAGTTTTTCATTTGTTTTATACTCTTAACTTATGGAGTAAAACATAACTGAATTGGAATATTTGGAAAACAGATGTTCTAGATGGTCAAATATTTTGATCAAAATCATGATTACCAAATTCAGACTTAAAACATGACACAACATCCCAACTTAATTGTAAATAATTTAAAATTTTATGCCTCTGGATAATAAGAGACTTATTAGTATCCTGATGAAGTGATAAATACCAGGTTAAAAGATTTCTGGGTATTAGAGTAATAGATAATGCACTCCAGTGATAGGATTTTCCATTGATATACCATAAATCACACTAATCCTGAAGGTTTGACTCAAACAATTTTTATGTATATTTTTGTTTTAACCTTTGCTTTGCAAGCGCACCATCTGCCAAACCCTTTTGCTCACAAAGGACTTACTCTATTTCAGAAGGGAAACAGAACACAAATGGAAAAGCAATAAGCCCTCCATAGACTGCTGGGGGAAAAATCACTTTCCTTCTCAGGCACTATCCATCAAACCAATGGAACGGGTTGTAATAACTCAAAGATAGCACATGGTACTACAATCACCCCAGAGTGTTGTCTCCACACTAACTCACACACACATAAGACTCAGTGAGTAAAGAGAACCTTATGAAAAATTAAGAATATTTTTATATGTCCTGATTCAGAACATAAAAGAGTAAGGGAAAGGTTAGATGAGCCATTTTCTACCCAGTGGTCTCAAACAATCTTAATGACTTCTTCTTCTCCTTCATGGCCTCAAGTCTTTTATTGCTGCACATTTCTTATTTCTACTTAATATTCACTGGGAATTTTAAAATTTTTGCAAGTTTTAACTGGTACATTTTATAGCATTTCTATGACGCAGCAAAGCATTATTAGCCTCATTTAATTGCTGGGAAATAGACAGAAAGGTTAATGTCTTACTCAAGGCCATTCTTGTAGTCAATGGTAAGTTTAAGAGTTGAGCTCTGAATTCTAATATGATAATTAGCTAGAGTCCACTGGCCCATGAAGCTTTCCAGCACAGAACCATTCCAAGGGCTTATTATTATTTTCTGGGTTGTTCAATTTAACCTAAATATGCAGCTTTATACATTAATTTAAATAATTTTATCCTAGGAGGCCACTGAAAATACTTACGAAACTGCTCAGTAGATGTTTTTGTTCTCCTTGAAGATGAGTCTTGTACTGAACTTCGTTAACTCCTTTAGTATTTGGGCAACTTCTAAATGAGTGGCTGGGAATGAAGAATGGTCATCCAATCAAGATGACTGAAGGGCAATGTGGAGCAGATCTGGAATGTGGCTGTAACTAAACTTAAAACACAATCAAGTGTATGGTTACAGTTTCTATCAGAAAAAAAAATTTTTTAATATAAGGTTTAAAATGGTCTGCATTATTCAATCTCCAAAAGGAGATGCATAAAAATCCAAAATACTAGGGACTCTGCTCTCTAGCTGGGAATCATTACTGTTGAGCAACTATGGCTGGCAGAGTTTATCATATCCTCAAGTCAACTACTATACTGCAAAAAATTCAGAAGTGAATTATCTGAAGAGCAATTATTATGCAAGATGGCGAGATACTGGATTTCATGGTACACATCAATTAAAACACAGGTTCCATGATGGGGCAATAGTTCAGAAGGGCCCTTTCTTATCCCTTTGAACTAAAATGCCCTCCCTGTGATTCTGTGCTCACCAAAATGATCCTCTGATTACAAATTCTATCACTTATGTACCTAGACTCTGGAATCTGAGTAGAACTTCTTATTCTTAATCTTTTTAAGTGTTTTTAATAACGTACTAAATTTATTTCTTGGACCACTGATCACCAACCACACCTAAGGAAAAAAAAAATGCTTCTTCAATGCCAGAAATGTTATTCCCCATTGATGCTTCTTTTTTCCCAAAACCCACCTTCTCTGAAGTCCTCTCACCCTCGTTACTGGGATTATCTTGCAATATCTCAGTCAGGTCCCATTCATTTACTGATCACTTTTTCAAACCTAAATCACTGTTCTCTTCTCTACCACAATTTAACAATTTTTGATAACAAACATCCAACCAGAGAGACCACCTCAGTTTTTTTAATTCCAACCATCTCTTCCTCTTCCTCAAATACTACTCATGCAATTTTGTTCTAGACTTTGTTATACCAGAAAGAGGAAGAGGAAGAAAATGTGGATTATAGCTAATCACCCATCCAAGCTTACTTAGTCTTAGCCAATCTTCAACCAATGTGTAAATTCCTAAGGATCAATAGATTTTTTTTTTTTTTTTTTATTAAGCCATGGAGCTTGGCACAGTTTGTTTCACAGCATTTTTATGACAACAGCTAACTAATACATTCATCACCTCCGTAACACTATATATAAGTGGCTAAATATGGCTTAAGAACATCACATAACCACTCTTGCTGATCTTTATGACTAACAAATCTCAGGTGAGCTCCCAATATGGCCTGATAATTCTCCTACACTTCACTCGTAGAAGAATCCACCTGCATCGACCTGCATCCCTTTCAAGACTATGATTAAATATCTTATTAAATATCTTATTAAAATATCTCCCTTTTCTTCATCTTCCTTTTGGCTGATGACTTGTCACAGTCTTTATAAAGAGATGCAAATTGGAGGTACCTAACCTTTCCACTAGTCAAGCCACTAACCTGATTGCACCTGTAAGCAGTCTGTCTCTCCTCTGGTTAATGATGTGGCACATATTCTAGCTCGTACCCAAGACAAAACCCTCTATTTATTTTAGATCTCAACCTTGCTCACTTTTGTAAGGACTTCCCAATTACACCTTTTCTCTCATCGTCATTTGCTTTTCTAATGGGTCATTCTAGCTAATATATAAATGTGCTTTAACATATTGCCATATAAAAAAAATCCCTCCCCCAAGCCCACTGACCCTTTCAGCCAGCACACTGCTATCCACCTTCATCGCAGTGTTTTGAAGGGGTTCTCTGTGCTCTCTTAAGTCTACTTCTCCTCAGCACACTCCAATCCAGCTTTCATTTTCACCATCACATCTAAATAGGTTTTTTTCAAGGTCACTGAAGACGAGTAAAACCCTATAATTCACCATCCCCACTCGAATATTTCTGAGTAAATAAGGACCAAAAGTTCTAGACTATCCTGGGAAACTCTTTAGAAAGCTCATGTCTCAAAATAAAAAATTAAAAGGGCTGGGTGTATAGCTTCAGTAGTAGAACACCCCTGGGTTCGATCCCTAATACTGAGGGGAGGGGGGAACCCATGAGTAAATTTCATTGGCTCTACCTCCAAATATCTCCCAAATCTGACCACTGTTCACCATCTCGTACCCAAAACCTATACCCAACCCACACATTCTCTAACTTAGGCAACTCCAACAGATATTTAAATGAACTTCCAACTTTTATTATTACCTCCTAAAGTCCTTCCTCCACACAGCAGTTGAACACAGAAGCAATCTGTATAAAGCATAAACCCCTTCTAAAGCCTGACAAACAGAACAAATCCAACCTCATTACCATAGTTTACAAATCCTACTTTTTCTGATCTGATTTTCAGTTTCATATTTTTCTACTCTCTCCATAATCTACTCTCCTTAAATAATAATGCTTCTTTTCCTCCTGACTCTTAAATATGCCAAACTCATTCTCAGGTCTTTTGTACTTCTGGGTGGAATGTTCTCTGCCTTGATCTTTGCCTCACTCCCTACTTCCTTTCATTCAGCTCTGCTCAAATGACTTCTCCCCAGAGAATGGCCATGCAAATTTATCTGTGGGTTTATTATTTGTCTTGCCCTGACTTCTCTTCCACTGGCTTTCAAGACAGTAATCTTCTTGTCAACCCTGCTTGACTCTGCATTTGTCAGTGGCTAAAACACTGCCTAGCATATACAGATGACCCATAAATGTCTAATAAACTATTGATTAAAAACTGGAATTCATCAGGATCAATACTGGCAGTGGAAGAAAACATGCAAACTCAACAGCTTAGAAGCAGGGAAGGAAAAAGCCAAGTCATGTAAAAAAAGCAGTAAAATAGCTATCAATTCTTACCTGATCTAGCTTAGTCTAGGTACAGATCTTACAAACCTTACAAATCTTACAAAACTTGAAGAAGTTTAGTCCAATTTGGTCCTAAAACAATCCTAACCAAGACTGTCAAGTTTACTTGGCACCTAATCAGTGTTTATGGTCTGGCATTAATCTTACTGTCCTAAACATGGTATGCTCTCCTAAGCACATTCATGCTTACCAAGCCTTGACATGAGCCCCAAAGCCCCAAACGACAAGTCCCAGATTCTAGGCTTGCTGTCCAATTGCTTATAGGAAGACTCTCCTAACTTTAGTTGACTCTATCTATCATGATAATCACCTAGTCCCTACCAAGTCTCTTTGCAGATAAGCTAGAAAATAGGAGCTATAGGCTTGAATCAGTATGCACCCAGGACAGCTCTTTCTGGATCAAAGACACTGTAAGCAGTCTAACAGTAGGTACCACCGCCACTAACACCATGACACTCCCACTGCCATGCCCCCAGAACTAAATTTGTCACTCACTCTTGAACATTTTAATTTGGACTGTATACTACCCTCAATTTTAAAAATGGTTATTAAGTGCTTGTTCCCTTAGGTCAGTGTTCCTATTCTTAGTCCCACTCATTTCTGGCTCAAATTCTAATCTCAACCAGGTTTTTGGTGAGGTCTATGTCTCACTTTTACATAAACCAGTTATCTCATAATTATGTTCCACAAGTTCTTATGTAAGGAATAATAGCATTATCCTTCTTTTATAGACAAGAAAAAATGGTCAAGGAGGTTAACCAATTTGCGCAAGGTTACATGTCACTGAAATGCCACAGCTAAGATCCAAACTCAGTCATTACGCTCTGTTCCTATTCATTTTTTGTAGCACCAAGACTTAAGCAGATACTACACCAACATTTGTTTAACTGATAGGTTATCTTAAACGACTGGTTTTTAAAAATCTAATGGGAATTTCATTTCAGTGTTTACCTATGTAATACAGAAATACACACAGCAAAAGCACCCTTTGCCAACCTCCCCTTAATCCATGTCCCTAATTAACCAACTCTTCCCATGACCTCAGAAAAGCATATCCTGTAATATACTTGCACATATTTGCTCTGCCAGGTGAGCTGTATTTTACCAACACACACACACACACACACACACACACATACACACACACATATATGCTGGATTTGCTCCCACATCTATTTATGACAACTGTACTTGTTATTAAAATTACATAATTTAAATGAATATATGTAATCCAATAAAATGTGAATGGAAAAAGAGTTGTTTCTATGAAAACTAAGCTGATTGCTTTAGAGTGACTTGTGACTGCACAAAAATAATTTGTGTATCAAAGTAGGTGTAGAAGGAATGAAAAAGAAAGTATATAATTCAAAGATGACAATGCACTGAGGTTTCTTTTCAAGTGTCTCAGTTTTTGCTATATTTTTTCAAAAACTGGAAAATTATAGTTCATGCAAGATTATGGTTTGGTTTGTGCAAGAAAGAACATGTATGTCTCCAATCACTTGATCGTGCTTAGTTTTAGAATAAGATTGATATACAGTTGTACATTTATATGTCTTAGGTTAAAAAAATATCTAGGATATGCACATATTCTTTTTCAATGATTTTCCACTTAATAGTCTTTTATTGATTAAGTCAGCTTAATTAAATTTTTTTTTTTATTATGCCAGTGGGCCTGCTACCAGGTAAGACCCTCTATGCAATATACTCCTTTTAGGAACACTACATGGATAAAACACTATACAACATCACTTCTAGCACTTCAAAAACAACCTGTTTTACACCAATAAAACGAGATACCCTATGCTGAATTTTCTTCTGTACTGAAATTTTGTTAAAAATTCAGTGCGTGTGTTACCAATAATGATAAAACACTCATCTGAATTCTGTTCCATTTCTAAAAAGATGAGATACTTCTGTCTCAAATAATTCTTACTTGTGCAACACAGAAGTTTCATGAACTGTTCAAAGCCATTCATTCAAAATTATCTGATATTTCTTAAATTCTTCTGAAATGAAAATGTATTAATATTGACAGTACTTTTTGACAAACATTTATAATATTAACTTGAAAATCAGAGCACTTCTTCTATTGGCACTGTTTATTAAAATCCTTATCTTTGTTTTTCACACTTACATCAAGTGAAAAACTCTTGCCTATTTTTAGCAAGCCAAAACAACGATGCAAAAGCTGAGATGTCAAAATGTATGTAACAAAACTACAAATTTAGCAATGAAGTAAATGCTTTAAAAAATTCAAGATCTAAAGATATTCCAAAAATGTTCAAATAACTTTTGAATAATGAACAAATTTTTTCCATTACAAAGGTATTTATACTTCCAATTCACAAAATCTCTTAAATTTGTAAGCAATATCAATTAGTTAACAACTTCATAGCTGCTATGATGTTGAAAAAATACTTAACCTTTCTAGGCCTATTTCTTCTATTTAAAATTGGGTTAATACCTAACTTACATGGCATAAAAAACATCAAATGAGATACACATGCACACACATAATGCCAAGCAAATAGTTGAAGATATATACATTTGAAAATTCTGTTTAATACATATTCATATATACACATACACACATTTATATTTTTTTATATCTAAAGGCAAGTTTTTGCTTCTGGTTTGTGTTTGTTCATTCATTCGTGGTACTGGGATTGATGGATCATGGTACTGTCTGTTTTTATTTTTGTTTGTGGTACCCAGGGGTACAAACCACTGAACTGCATCCCTAGCCTTTTTTTTAGAAAGGGTCTCACTAAGTTGACCAAGTTGGCGTGAACTTGTGATCCTCCTGCCTCAGTCTCTCAAAAAACTGGGATTACAGGTATGCACCATCACTCCAGGCCAAAGCCAGGTATTCTAACAATGAGGAAGGAGCAACAAAGGTACACAAATTCTCTGAAAATATGCAAAGCTTGGTGTACACAGGCTTACATGCCATTTCCTTAGGAAAGGGTCAACAGTTTTTCATCAGATTTTTCAAAGGCATCCATGACTCCCAAAAGTTCAAAAGCCTACTTTATGGTACACTTTAGCTTTATTTTCTCTACTCCCCAGATATATAAAGTTTATAAAGTTTGTTTGAAAACTCTAGAGTTTGTTAAATTTTAATTTACTCAGCAGCAACAAGGAAGTTGAATTAAAAGCATAGTCACGGGGGCCGGGGTTGTAGCTTAGCTGTAAAGCACTAGTCTAGCACGTGCAAGGCACTGGGTTCAATCCTCAGTACCACATAAAAATAAATAAATAAATGTCCAACTACAACTAAAAAGATATATATATTAAAAAAAAAAAAAGCATAGTCATGATAAAAATGTTTTTCTTCTCTCTTTAGAAAAACTAAATTACTATAAATTTGTTTAGCTCAAATTATCATCCAACTTTGCCATAAATAAAATCAAAACCCAAACTTTAAAAACCTAGCAAAAAAAAAAAAAAAAAAATCAGTGAAACACACACACAAAATCAGAGAAACCTGAAATAGCCTCATTGCTTACATAACACAGTAACACTTGTTCCTTCGTTGGAGTTAATTTTTGAAATTACTCATTCCCTCACTCTGACTCAAAGTAAACAGCCTTCACTTCAAACAGCTATGATGTTGTTTCAAACCTGTATAATAAGGAGATCATATGGTGCCATAGAAGGGAACAAAACCAGGAATCACAGAAAGAAGGGTTATGGTGCTGTGCTAACTCTTGGGCAGGTGGAACTCAGCATCCTATCGTGCTATGAGTTCTCCAGAAAAACATGGAAATCCCAAAGACACTTGCTTCCTTATGTACTGCACTTTATTATTAAAACAGAAACTTAAAAACAAAAAAAAGGTAGGTCACCTAGCAAAAGATTTTATTCTAGGTCTAATGAGAAAATATACCAACAACAATAAATATTTGAATTACAGAAAATTCTGTCCCCACTTTCAACACTCTAAAGAAATACACTCAGAGCAGTTCCACTGTAAGGCATAGTCATTTAAAACTTCAGCTTAACATTTTAATAACACCAGATAACTCACTCTACCATGCTGCTCCTTTACTTAAAAAGTGTATGGCACTTTACAAGAATTACTTAACAAAGTATAGACAGATAAAACAGAGGCAAGAGCAGTTTGGTATATCTTGATATGCAAAATTTCATTTTTTTAGTTCATTGGAAAATACTTGTTATGGAACGGGCAGCTTATTTTAAGCAGTTTTATTTCTAAACTGCCTTTTCCCGAAACAAGTGCTTTTCAAAGGACTATAAAATAGGGCTTTACATACGGATATCCCTATGCTAAGAGACAATCCTCCCCCTCTAAAAAAATAAACTATACAAATGTTAAGAATTTTTAACAAGTCTGCCAAATGCAACTCTTAGAATATATTTCTATAAGAGCTAAGCAATGTAAACAAAAGGCAAATTAGCAAGGCAAGAGGTTTTCTGAAAGGCTGTGACTAATATTTCAGAATAGAAATGTGATAGTTATTAAAAGAAACATGAGAGTTTTCTAATTCCTAATAGGCCAATGTCCCCATTGTGAGAACTACTACAAATAGCATTCAGGGCTGAACTCACAGTTTGGTCTCTTAGGCCTAAATCATCTTTAGCAATTTTCCCCCATGTGGCCCATTATGTGAATCAAAGAACTCAGTAATTCATTTGATGAAGATAGATATAGGACACAATGAGAGCCATGCATGCACTAAAATCAATAAAGAAGAAGCAAAAAAGAAACCAAGATAAATTCTTGTTGAAAACAATGCCCCAGAATCCAGCAAATAGTTTGACTACATAAAAAAGTCCAGAATGAGCTGTCATGTCAATACTACGATTTCAGGACACATCCCAACATGTTCTTCCATGCTAACCAACATTCATCATGTTAACCAACATTCACCTAGCATATGATTAATATACCTTTATATACCACCCCAATATTCATGGAGGTTTTTCAAATGCTTTACCTCATAAACAGGATTTCCAAGCAACAGCTACTGAGACAAGCTGGAGACATTATCCCTGCCCATATTTCACATTTAACAAACCACAGCATGTCTTAGCAAGTTCAAACACAAACTACAAATATTTTGTAGTATATTTCAATTAGCTAGAAGGGATAAAAGATTAAACCCTGAAGTCCTATTTGTGCAAGCAGAATTTACAAATTATTTAAGAATTTACTTCTAAGTTCTTTCTATTGTCTTCAAAACACAGTATTCCAACTAAAAAGACTATAAATAAACACAAATATTTTGAAGGCAATTTGGTATCCAATTTAAGGAATTTAGCCTATGAAATTTTTGAATACAAATATCAAAACATCCATTCACTATAGCATTTTTATAAAGGTGAAAAATCACACATGCTACCACCATATGGGCTACCACCCAAAAGAATGATCCAAACCTACAGGTATTATAATATTAAAGACCGAAATACTTTGTTCAGTTAAAAAAGCAAGCCATAGACCAAGTATAAAAGAAACATAATTATCACGTAAAGAAAACTCTGTGTGTGCGCACACACATACACCTTTGAATGAATGCATGGGAAATGGTCTGAAAGGATTCATCCCTACAGATAACAGAAGTTACACTCTGGGGAAGAAGAGTAGCTCAACATGTGTAGAATAGGATAGGTCAAAAAATCCGAGGAGGAAATTTCACTTTTTATTCCACATCCATTTGTATTATTTGGGGGGGGGGGGGGGGGAATATATATAATGTTTTTTAAGAAAGAAAGATACAGTGTCAATTTTTAGCTAAGTTGCAGAATTACTTAAAGAGAATGGCAAAACAGAGTAAAAAGACCACTGGCGGTCAAAAACATCCTTTCTAGACATTACCCTTCAAAGGAATAAAGAAAAATTCTCGGCAGTATCAATCAGTAGTGATAAATGAATATGACAGTATTTTCATGAAAGAACAAGCAACACTCCAAATACTAAAGGATTTGTAACTCAAATCTTTAAGAATACAAAAGATACTGAAATCACAAACATTATTAAAAAGATGCAATCATTCCAAATGTCCCTTAGAATTACAATCTAAACAACAAATCCTGCTACTTTGATACAAAATATATACTGTGTGGGTATGCTTTTTTGATTTAAAAAACTGCATGTATAAAGAACTAAAAGATGCAAAGTGTTCGCTCTTACCTGTACATTTTCTTCTGTAACCTGAATTTCTGCAGTGTAAACATAATCAATTAGCATCCTCAGGGTCCAGCCGTCCACCTCTTTTATCCGAACTCTCTTTGCTCGGCTCTCACTCATCTCACCTAAAACACGAAGAAGTAAAGTGATGGTAAAGCCAGACACTGCTATGGAAATATCAGTGCCAAGACAGACGGATCCACCTTCTTGCCACACTCTGTATTAGGAAAGCAACATGACCAGCCAATTTTGCTACCCTAAAACACTCCCCTAACTCTCCCAAAAGCTTACCTGAGGCAAATCACAAAATGTACTTCTGCTACCCACTTGTACCTGAAAAACTGTGTCACAACAATGAACATGTCATGTGTCCAGTTGCATAAACTACAACACCTGTTGCTGTATTATCAGTATCTGATGTTATCCATGCTTTTAAACAGTGTATTTTATGAATTTCTAGTCATTACTAGAAGAAGAATGTCATTTCCTTTGGCTAATGGCAATAAGCACTTGCTGAAAAGGACCCACTTGGTTAGTTCATTCATGCAGCAAACAGATGCCTGACAGGAGCCTATGAGGCCTATACCAGACACAGAGACTCAACCCTCAGTGGGAGATCAGAAGCCTTATGCAGGAAACAAGGAAAAAACAAATTACATAAGATGCTGAGATTAGTCAATGGCAAAAGCTTGTTACAGAGATCTTCCAGCCCACATTCAATTCCTGTTTGTTGTTTGCAATAACCTCATCCTGAGGTCATTTCCATACCAGTACTTATTACCATACTCAGGTACCCTTTTGCCACACTGCCTGACAAAAAGTGGCACAAGACTTCCTCCTAATACCCACTGTGGAAAGAAATAAGGAATTAGAACAAGAGGCAAAACAGAGAATGGATGAGCTCTAAACGAATGGGGCTTGAGGAAAATAGGAGTAGGTTTGAGGGTCTAAGGTATATAACAAAATGGCCTAACATATAAGAAGACACAAGCAATTGGATGTGGAGGAAAGAAAATCTTAAATTTTCAAATCATAAACTAAAAGGGCAATCCAAGAATAATTCTGAATGCCATGAGACACACTCAGCAAAAAGATCTGCTTCTAGAATTTACTAGGTTTTAAAGTTAAAGAAGCTGGGTGTGGTGATGCATGCCTCTAATCCCAGCCACTCAGCAGGAGGATCACAAGTTCAAAGCCAGTCTCAGCAATTTAACGAGGTCCTAAGCAACTTAGTGAGACCCTGTCTCAAATAAAGAATAAAAAGGGCTGGGGATGTGGCTCAGCAGTTAAGCACCCCTGTATTCAATCACTGGTATGTACATATGTATAAATAAATGAATAAATGAATGAATGAATAAAGTTAAAGGCATAAAAAATCATGCCACCATTGATTTCCCTGACCTCAATCTATTTTTCTCCCACTAAAAAATTATAGTGACTTTAAGATTTCTTGAAAATTCATTTCTTTTTCAGATGTGGTGTGCTGTCAGTGATCATAAACTATCAGAAAAACCTATGGGACTTCATAATTACACAAAATTCTTTGCAAACAAAAACCCTGAGAGGAAAGAAATAATAATCGTGATGTACATTTAACGGCATGCTTCCCCAGAGATTATCTGACAAGATCTCAGAAAGAAGCTATTCCTCTTAAAGCCAAAATATTGTGAAAACTACCCTGCTACTTCCCAGGGGGAAAACATTCATCTGTACTACAAGGGAAGGAGGCTGTTAATGAGAAGGAACACATGGCCTATACAACAGGGAAAAAAAGAAACTGCAAATTCTTTTTCTTTCTCTTTAAAGAAAGAAGAGAATGGAGGAATATGGAAAAATAATTCATCTGTTTATATGGCACCTTCCTGTATTTTATATTTTGTGGACAGAGGGGGTTTGCATAATCTGAAGTTAGGACACTATGGTGAGTCCCACTTGAATGTATACAGTAGGCTGTGTCTAACTACCTCATCTACAGGGCCCCTGTGATGTGCAACGTCCTGCAGGGCCTGCAGCCATCTGAGCATAAAGCCATGTACCTAGTTCTCAGGCATGACTTAGCTTAGACAAAACAAAAGCTGACTTTAATTTACATACGTGACTGAAAAAACAGCCCCCTGCCAAACAATTTTTAATATTATGGATTTGGGGGTATTGCAGATTGAACCCAGAAATGCTCTAAAACTGAACCACATCCTCAACCATTTTTATTTTGAGACAAGTTCTCACTAAGTTGTTGAGGCTGCCCTCAAACTAGCCACCCTCCTGCCTCAGCTTTCCAAGTCACTGGAATTACAAGCATGCACCACCATGTGCAATTTAATATTTTGAACTTTAAGGTATAGCTATACTATGTACTTTGTTAGTTTGCGTATTTCCTTATGTGTCATTTTTTAAATTATTTCCTCTGAAAATTTATCTGCTTCCAACAAATTCAATCTCAATTATATAGTGCTTTTAAAACTTCTTAATCTTTATTATTTCATATTAATTTAAAAAATAGTAATAAAAGCAAAAAGCTTGCCACTAACTGCATTAGTAAATTAAAAATTCTAACAATTATGAATCAAAGCACATACTAAAGAGAATTGTAAAAGCTACTTATATCTAATTCTCATTGTCATTGTTACATAGTATCTTAGTTACTGCCCTTTGCTGTTTATAGAGGAAATCTTTAAACAGTATGTTTTTGTGAGATTTATATTTGATAATGCATTTTTTAAAAGCTAATGATAGTGCACAGTTTTTCCTGTACCATTTGTAACTTCTCGCAGTCTCCCAACACATTAGGCTTTTGTTTATCTGTTTTGGTCACATATCTCCAAACCCATAATTAGATAACTCTGAAGATATACTGGGATATCCACAGGGATACTTATGCTAGAAACCTGAGTAAGATTCATCCTTGACTCTCCCCTCTTCCTTACCTCCCAGTCCCATCAATCACCAAAGCCTCAGATGGATATGAAACCAATCCCCCCACCTTCTCTCCATCCCTTCTACCACTGTGCCATTGGGGTCCTATCACCTCTTGCAACAGTACCACTCCCATTTCTTTTCCTGCTTCTTAGGCTAACTCCACAAATCTGACCACAACTCAAAATCCTTCAACTTCTCACAATTCAAGCACACCAACCCCTTCCATATCCAGCCTGATTCATTATCTAACCCTGTCTCTCTCCCTGTTTAGACTTAAAATACACGAATAAAGAATTGCTTGTAGTTTTCTACACACACCAAGCAATTTCTCACCTTTGTTGAGCTTTTTCCTGTGGCTCTCCCGCCATGCCCCCTTCCCCAGGTTAATCCCTACACACTCTTCAAGATTTAGGTAGAACCTCTTCAGGTAGCTTTATCGGGGGTGCTCCATGGATAGGTTAGGCCTTTATCCTAGATACAGTTGGGTTTCTCATGCAAATCCACTCTCTCAAAATCAACTCTTTACCTACTTTTCCACACCTGGGTTTTTGAGCTTGCTATGACAGTGCTTGACATACAGTAACCAAATAAATATTAGTTGAATGAATGAGTAAATAGATGAATGCAAAGTAAAATAAGTGCCAATTTAAAATGTAGCATCTTTCTAGGAATACAGCTCAGTGGTAGAGCATTTACCCAGCATGTACAAAACTCTAGATTTGGTCACCAGTACCACCAAAACAAAAGAAGAAAGCAGCCGAGTTACTTAACATAATTAGTAACACATGTTAGTATTAATCTTGAACATGGGTACTCCAGCTATGAAGGATTTAAGTGAACAAATAATTACTGAAAATTCACTCTACATTTCAAACTGAACTAAGCACTTCCACAAGCAAATACTGTGTCATCTCTACGTAAAAAATGAAGTTCTCTGAATTGTAAAAGCTTAAAGACAGATGCTATATATAATATATAAATATATATAATAAGAGATATGCAATAAAATATATAAAAGTAAATAAATAAAAACATATAATAAAAAGATAACATATTGTATTAATGTGTAATATATACAATATATATGATATATATCTTCAGGACACTGAAACTCTGAACAAACTGGTAACTTCATTTATCAATTCTGATAGGATAAATGGAAAGTGAATGAATAGGTTTAGGAGGACAAACCCTAAGATCTAATTCACTAAAAATAAATAAATAAGTAAGTAAATTAATTAACTAATTCTGATTCCAATTTTTATTATTGTTTACCAATAAAAAGTACTGGGGGAAAAAAACACAATATAGAAGCTTTGACTATTCTGAATCCCTAAGAAATTAGAGACAAATTGATAACTATATTTAATACATAAATTTTCTTCCATTGTTTTCCACTTGTCATTTAACCATTATTGCCCTTTTGTTCTTTGTGGTCTTGGGTTACAAAGAAGCTACTGGCACACAGGTAATTTCAGTCTGCCAAGGTGGCCCCAAAGCCCCAGAACTCTCTATGGTGGTCATGCTACACAACCTCCAAACTCCACAAATGATCTACGGCCAACATGGTAACCACATTCCCCAGTCAATTCTGTTTAGATTGGAGAGCTTCTGGAAAGGTTTCCTAGCTCCTCAAAAGAGAAGGGAAAATCCTCCTTCTGCTTCAAAATGTTGGTATTTCACTTTTGGAAGCACCTTATTACATTCAGAAGGAGAATAAACCTTAGGATAGTATCTCTGTTGAGGAAAGCAGGGTAGAGAAGGAAGCAGGTTCCTAAGGAAATTATCAAGCTGCAGATCAAGTCAGGCCTGGTGCCCAGCAACTTTCTTACTAAACCCGTTTGGTATTTTCTATTGCAGCCTGAAGCATTCTGACCTACGCTCTTTATGTACAATGTCCTATTTAATTTTTTTCACAGACGTCATCGCTATCAGAAGTTATCTTTTCTGTACAAGTTTACTGACTTTCTAACCTTTCCTTCTCTCCCTGGGTAGAACAGTGAGAACAGGGATTTGTCTGCTTTGTAAATCTCTATGGTCGCCAAAGCCTAGGAAAATGTCTAGCACATGGAAGAGGCTCAATAAATACTTCTTGATGAACAAAAGCAGAAATGTTAGACAAACATGACTACACATACAACTTTTAAAAACTGCATTTCTTAATCATTCAAATAATCACCTGTCTTTTCCGATTCTAATTTACCTTACTGAATCATGTTCATTGTGACAATAGTAATCAAAAAACACAAACACAAATGATAGAAATAAAACTTTTGCTATTTCCCACCAGATTTCCGAAATTTTAGCCCTGTGGCACTAAATAAACAGCCTTTTAAATACCACCTTTATAACAAACGAGTAATCTAAAAACACAAGAACCCAATTTCATGTGTTCTTTCTCAAGTAAAGGTTAAACCCGGCCTTGTTCTAAATAGGCTCACACTTCACAAAGTAAAACTGTGACTACATCATAGAATTATTTTTCACCTCCCTTCTCTACTCAAATACTTGGAACTACAATGAGTAACAGAATTCTATTTTAGGTATTTAATTTGAATGAAAATTTCACCTATGGTTTATGGTAAATTAAAAATAAGGGCCAAGAAAGAACAACTGCACATTCCTCATTTCCAAATAGGCTTGTCACCAGAAAACAACCTTGCCATGAATAAAAGAATATAAATAGACATGGTGTTTAACAGGATGGAAACATCCAAAGGTCTGCTTCTTGACCTTACTATATTTTTTACAATAAAGTTTAACAAGGCTGAAACCATGAACAACAGATAAAGAAATAATGGGCTGGGCACAGCAGTGTACACCTGCAATCCCAGCAATTTGGGAGACTGAGACAGGAGGATCAAAAATTCAAGGCCAGCCTCAGCAACTTAACAAGACCTTGAGCAACTTTGTGAGACCCCAGTCTCAAAATAAAAAATGAAAAGGGGCTGGGGAAGGGTGCAATGTAGCACACCTGTAATCCCAGCTCAGATGGCTGAGACAGAAGGATTGCAAGTTCAAAGCCAGACTCAGCAAAAAAAAAAAAAAAAAAAAAAAAAAGCATGATTCTAAGCAACTCATGAGAACCTGTCTCTAAGTAAAATACAAAATAGGGCTGGGGATGTGGCTCAGTGGTCAAGCCACCCTGGGTTCAATCCCCTGTACCACAAAAAAAAAAAAAAAAAAAAAAAAAGAATGGGTTCACATTCTGGCAAAAATCTTTTATCATTTTTAACTAATCTCTATAAACTATTTACTATATAGTGGATTCAAAAACAGAAGAAAAATGTATAAAAACTGTGAAAAAGGATAAGAGCACCTACGGCTGAAGAGCTCAACATCATTAGTCATTAGGAAAATGCAAATTAAAACTACAATAAGATGCCACTTCACACCCACAAGAATGGCTATAAAACATAAAAAATATATATATTTAAAAAGACAGACAATAACACATGTTGGCAAGAAGGTAAAGAAATGGGAAACTATGCATTATTGATAGCAATATAAAATGGGAGAGCTACTTTGGAAAACAGCTTAGCAGGTTTTGTTTTGTTTTGTTTTGATACCAGGGATTGAACCTGGGGCACTTTAACACTAAGCCACATTCCCAGATCTTTTTTTATTTTTTTATTTTGAGATGGGGTCTCACTAAGTTACTTAACAACTTGCTAAGTTGCTGAGGCTGGTTTTGAACTTGAGATCTTCCTGCCTCAGTCTCCCCAGTCTCTGGGATTACAGGCATGCACCACCACACCCAGCAGCTTATCAGTTTTTTAAAACGCTAAATATAAATTGACCATGTAACTCAGAAACTCTACTTCTATATATGTACTCCCAAGAAATAAGGAATTGCATATGAATGTTCACAATAGCATTATTCCTAATAGCCAAAGACTGAAATAACATAATGTTCATGAACCGATAAATTAACAGTCAAAATGTGATATATTCATAAAGTGAAATACTATTTAACAATTAAAAAGGAATAAACTTTCCTTTGAAACATATGGATGAACCTCAAAAATGCTATGTGAATACTGAGCAAGAAAAGGAATGCAGGAGGCATCACAATATCTCAAATCATACTACAGAGCTACTGTAGCAAAAACAGCATGATCCTGGCATCAAAACAGACATGAAGTTCAATATAATAAAATAGAAGACAGAGAGACAAACCCAATTTATACAGCCATCTGATACTTGACAAAGGTGCCAAAAATATACGCCAGAAAAAAGATAGTCTTTTTAATAAATGATGCTGAGGAAACTGGATGTTCTTACTTAGAAAAATGAAATCAGACCTTTATCTTTCACCCTGCAAAAAAGTCAAATCAAAATGGATCAAAGACTTAGATATTAGACCAGAAACCTTCCAACTGCTAGAAGAAGAGGGTCAATGCCCCATTGTATAGATGCAGGCACCAACTTCTGCAACAAGACCCCTAATGCTCAAAAAATAAAACCAAGAATCAATAAGTGAGATGCCATCAAATTAAAAAGCTTTTGCCCAACAAAGCAAACAAGAGAGTGAAGAGACAGCCTCCAGAAAGGAGAAAATCTTTGCCAGCTACTCCTCTGACAGGGGAATTATTATCCAGAATATATAAAGAACTCAAAAAATTCAATGCCAAAAAAGCAATAGCCCAATTAATAAATGGGTAAAAGAACTAAACAGAAACTTCTCAAAAGAAGAAACACTAATGGCCAAGAAATACATGAAAAACTGTTTAGCATCTCTAGCAATCAGGGAAATGCAAATCAAAACTACACCAAAATTGTATCTCACTCCAGTCAGAATAGCAATTGTCAAGAACACAAACAATAATAAATGCTGAGGAGGATGTGGGGGAAATGGTACATTTTTACATTGTTAGTGCAACTTCAAATTAGTACAACCACTATGGAAAACAGTGTGGAGACTCCTCAAAAAACTAGTAATGAATCACCCCATAACCCAACTATTCCACTCTTTGATGTTTACCCAAAAGATCTAATATCAGCAATACCTTAGAGATACAGCAGCAGAATTCACAATAGACAAATTATGAATCAACCCGGATGCCCATCAATAGATGAATGGATCAGGGAAATGTGGCATACATACACAATGAAGTTTTAATCAGCCATAAAGAAGAATAAAATAATGACATTTGTCAGTAAATGGATGAAAATGGAGAAAATCATGCTATGTGAAATAAACAAAATCAAAGGTCCAATGCTTCTATCATATGCAGAAGCTAGAGCAAAATGGGGGAGGAATGGGATATCAAAGATAAAGGGAAGATTAGTGGAACACAGATGTAGGAGAAGGAGAGGGAGGGAGGGAGGAAAAGGGGAGGATCGATGGAATGAATTTAACAAAGTCGTGTTATATGCTCATATAAAGATAACAAAGGGAATTTCATTTTTATGTATATGTAGAAGGAGGAAGGTTAATAGAGTAGAGGAAGAAGAATAGGGGAGGGAGGAAGAAAAGCAAAGGGGGGAATGGGCTTGAAATAAAGTTACTTGCATGTATGATTTTGTCCAAATGAAGCCATTACTATGTATAACTATGATGCACAAATTTAAAAAAAAAAAATAAGAAAAATGCTATGTGGGAAAAGTGTTCTAAAAATGATTATTGAATTGTACACTCAAAATGGGTAAATTTTTATAGTAGTTTGTTGTTGTTGTTGTTGTTGTTTTCTTTTGGTGCTGGGGATCGAACCTAGGGCCTTGTGTTATAGAGTGAGGAAAGCACTCTACCAAATGAGCTATATCCCCAGCCAAATTTTTATAAATATATAAACTACACCTCAATAAAGTTGGGGGAAAAAACACAATTGAGACATTCAACTCACTTCCAACAAGCCAGAAGCAATAGCAGTTTAACCACAAGGAAAGCCTCATACAGATGGCACTTTATTAGGAAATTCCTAAATTAGGCCAACATGTTCTAGATTGGAGCCTCTTCTTACAAACTCTAGAAAAGTGTCCAGGAGTAATAAATAAGATATAAACCAAGAGACTGAAGTGAACCACGGGACATAATACTCTGCCTTGCTCAGTTAGTTCATTAGTAGTAAGATCAGCCTCAGCTGAAGGAGCCCTCTCAAATTACTTCCTCAACTTGGCTCACAGCCCTTCTGCTGTCTTTCATCCATTTCTGATTATTTAATTCTGTTCAGGAACAGCAAAACTGCATAAGACTGAAAAGTGGGGGGGACTCCAGCCTCCTCTCTACTTCCAAGACACATGGAAAGTTTTCCCTAAGTCCATTCTTTCCACATGGCCCTTCGTACAGTTTGGATCTGGAATGTCTCCCCAAAAACCTCATGTGCAAGACACTGCCGTAATGTTCTGAGGTGAAAAGACTGAATTATGAGGATATTACCTCACTGGTGTTAATCCATTTGCTGGATTAATAATTTGAATAGACAACTGCATGGTAACAGCACGCAGGTAGTACAGGGCTCAAGGAAGCAGGAAACTGGAGGGGTGGCCTTAGGAACTATACCTGTCCCCGGCGCCTTTCACCCACCTCTCTACCTCCTAGTTGCCATGAGCTAAGCAGCCTTCCTCCATCATTCCCTTCCTCCAGAACATTTTGCCTCACCTCAGATCCAGAGCAATGAAGTCCTCCAACCAAGAACTGAGATTCCTCCTTTAAATTGTTCCTGTTAGGTGCTTTGGTCACAGAGACAAAAAGCTGTACTGCACTGACCTTTTGTGTATGTGAAACATCAGAACCCTTCTCTCAATGCTGCCCATCACAGTCCGTACCACCTGTGCCACTGGTGTGGGAACATAGTCTGTACACACTATTACCTATTTTAGATGTGCACATCACATTTCCCCAACTATTACTGGGGCAGGAAGCACATTCATATTGATTTTGTATTCCTTGAAGTATTCTGTAATATGTTAGGCACAAGAAATATGTAACAGTCTTGAAAGTATAAATAGCTTTCTGTTTTTGCCTTTTGTCATCATTTTATTTAAATTTGTATTTTGTTTGGTGTACCAATACAAAAATGATTATAAATTCATTGATGAAAGAAATAACTTCATTGCTTTATACATCAGTACAGTTATCTTCCCCATCAAAGGTTTTACTTTTTATGGTTTCAGTTAAACACAGTCAACCATAGCCTAGAAATACTAAATGAAGAATTTTAGAAATGGGATTCATGAGTTTTAAATTGTGCACCATTCTGAGTAGCATGCTGAAATCCAGGGCTACCTGCTCTGTCCCACCTGGGACATGAACCATCTTTTTATCCATTATAGCCACATATATATGCTACCCATCAATTAGTCACTAGTAATTGTCTGGATTACCAAAATTAATTGTCACGGTATCTCAGTGCTTATTTCAAGTAACCCTTATTTTACCTAATAATGGACCTAAAGCATTTCAGGCAGTGAAGCTGAAAATTTCATTATAGTCTGTTGATGTAATTGTTCTATGTTAATGTAATTGTTCTGTTAATAATATTACTGTTGTTATTTTCTCACTGTGCCTAATTTATAAATTAAACTTTATGGTATACATGTAAGTACAGGAAAAAAACAAAGAACATGTAGGGTTTGGAACTGTCCACAACTTATGGCATCCACTAGGGGTCTTAGATGATATTCCACATGAATAAGGAAGAACTATACAATTAAATTTCTTTTCTAAAAAATGAATTTATGAGCCAGGCATGTTAGCACATGCCTGTAATCCTAGTAACTCAGGACAGTGACATAGGAGGATCACAAGTTTGAGACCATGGTCAGCAATTTAGCAAGATCTGTGGCAACTTAGTGAGACCCAGTCTCAAAATGAAAAATAAAAGACTGGGGATATAGCTAATTCATTGCAAAGCACCCCTGGGTTAAATCCTCAGTACCAAGAAGAAGAAAATAAAAAAAGGAAAGAAAGAAAAAGAAGTTATAGCTTTAAGTATGACAGGCATAAGTCACTTATTTTCCCAAAGTATTAATGCTGTATATTTTTACAGATGCCAAAGTAAAATGTAACCTTATAGATAAATCACCCTGTTTTCTTGTATTTCCAAATAAGACATTAAACATTTTAATAAATGAAGCAAATGTGAAAATCATTTAAAAAAAATGTAAAACAGTAAAAATTGCCTTTTTTGCCCAAGTGCAAAAAGCTGTCATAAGTACTAGGAAAGCAAAGTGAACAAATATGCACAAATATTAAGCTGGACATAGACCTGTGAGTATATGTATATACATGTTTACTGATCACAACAATGAAAAACAAAAATGGGAAGGAATTTAGAATGAAGCAAGTGCATTTTTTTCCAATCAAATTCAATTCTTTTCATAAAGTAAAATGCTAATAACAAAACAGGAAGAAAAACTCAAGACTGTATACATTAAAAAAATCCAAAACTAAAATATGTCATACCTGTAAACATGGCGTGAAAATACGGACTACAGGCGGCCAGCACCACTCTGTGAGCAGAGATTTCCATGTCTTCTGCCACAATTGTGACATCACACAGCAAATTTTGACTGTTCACAAAGCAGAGAGAAAAAAATTTAAATGCCTCTAATAATAAATGTATTAAACATCCTATGAAAAACTATTAGAATAAAACTCACTTTTCGAAGTTGACACTAACTTAACCATTCTTTAGAACAGAATCCCTAAACATGAGGAATACAAAAAAATAGTTGTGATAAAGGCCCAAAAAACCTTGGGCCCTCACTCAGAATCTTGCTTTTGTTTAACCCAGAAATCTTCCAGAGTTGATTACCAATTTCTAAACTAAAAGAAATTCTGGCAGCAAACCACCAATGAACTGTGTAAAAGGAGAGGAAGTTTAAACAGCAGACTACCAGCTGAAGCAGGAGATGGCAGTCTGACATTAAGGCTGATTGTTGTTGATGGTCACTGGTCTACATGATGGAATTTCTGAGTTCATTGTACTACTGTCTGATTATTTTATTTGAAATTATCCATAATTAAAATGTTCTTCAAAACACATTCAAGATTTATTCAAATACTATGTAAACAAATGAGCAAAAAAAATTTTTAATAAAAAAAGGTTAAAAACTAAATTGAATCAACACCCCCCACCGCCTCCAAAAAATAAAAAAAGATATTGGAAATGACCCTGGGTCATCAAACAAAGGTAAAATTACATTCTGTTACATATGCTGCTTAAAAGGCACTTGGGCATTTTAAGCTTAACTTAGAACATTTTACCAATGCAAAATGTCTCATTCCTCAAAACCAAAATACACTACCACACCACATACAAAATTAAAAAGTATTTTGTTACCTCAAAACAAACCATTATTCAACCACCAAATCATACCTACAATTTTAAAACATCTACTTTAATTCCCTTAAAAACTTGTGGGAGCACTTTGTACATGCTATATGTGGTGCTAGATAAGACTTCGCCAAGAAACTAAGAATGTCACAGAATATTTTTTTTGGAAAAAATACTGCTGACATTTATTCTAGAACAAGAAGATCTCAAAGCCTAAATCCTGCCTTGCTGATAGTCATGTCATGAATGAAACAGGAGTGGTGGATGTAAACATCTTTTCCATACCCCAAATATCCAAGCACTGAACTTCTCTGTATATATAGAGTACACATCTCACACTGGGCCCCCCTCTAATAATCCTGCCTATTTCCAGAAGTTTCCTTCGGTAACTCCCTAGTACCTTACAAGCAACATTTTCACATGAGGTTACACATGTCCTTCAATTTTCCACCTGACCATACTGCTCACAAACTTGTTCCCATATGTCAAAAGTCACCCGTGGACTATGTGTGGACCAAATTGGCATGGAAGCCCATTGAATAGGAAAATCTGGTATTTGGGAACTTCCAGCAGCAATCCTGCTGGTAAGATTGCCCAGATACATGTGAGTCCTATTTAGCTCTGCCAGGTCCTACACAGCATGGGAGATGGGGTGACCTACTGTAGCCACACAGCCTTTCAGAGATGAGTGAAGCCTGCCAAAATGCCAATCAACCTGTTAACTGAAAAAGACATCATGAAGCAAGATTCCACCCTGAAACCTTATCCCTGCCTTTGATATACCCCCTTAAATAAAGAACCAGAGCCATTTTTTAGTTTTTCAGCTCCAATTCCTGTGTGGGCTGGACCTATTAGGTGCGCCATGCTTCTTAAAACTATAATTCTGACTTTGTCTTATTTCCTCACTCATTTTATTTCAGACTTTATTTTCTCAGGTGGCTTACTCCTGACCAAGAAAAATTACCCTGGCAAGGTGCTGGCGCTACGCCCTACCCATGGGGCTCACAGTGAAACTTTCTGGAAAGCAAACTAACATCTATTCTCCCTCTAGCCCAGGAAAAACTAGGAGACAAACGAGTACCACAGCAGCAGTGATGACTGCCTTCCAGGGCCTCATCATCTCTAAGCTGCTTTGCCATTTAGATTGAAGTACGGCGGTGCTGATTTCATGGCTCACGATGCTGCATGAGACATCAAGCAGGTCCCATATCAAAGTCAAAAAAGGAGGTACAATGTCATTAACTTGGAATTCCTCTAGATCAAACGGAGAACTAACAAAGTCTACCATCAGCTCAGAGAACAAAAAACCACTCTACATTCTATAAATTCCATGGGTTCACAAACAATGAGAATGAGAACGTCAGCAGCATTTTCAGGAGTGGACTATGCAAAACCTTCGACTGCTTATATGTTTTTCAGTTGTTTCCACCACAGTGTTATATGGTAGGCATTATTTTTATTTTGACCCCCAAAATATGTAGCTGGGGAAACCAAGGTTAAAGAAGAATAACCTAAGGCTAAGAATGGTAAAGCACTTGCCTAACATGTATAAGGTCCTGGGCTCAATCCACAACACACAAAACAAAACAAAAATGCTAAAATATTAGCATTCAAATCCAGAGAACCCACTCCAGAGTCTCTTCACACTACATAAAAACAGCTGAAGTTGGGTTGTTTTAAGATTTATTAAAGCTTGAGTAAAACAGGGAATAGAAATTATAAATTTAAAATATCACAATTTGGTTTTTGACATGCTATATATTAGAAACTATTTTTTAAGTTCTATATATAGCTAATAAAAGGGTCAATTCCAATGGACTTTTAGTGCTACCTCTACAGAATATTTAGAAAAATCAAATATTTATATATTCATTCAACAAAGCACCTCCAAACCATCCCTGCCCTTTAGGCAACCAGCAAAAAGGACTGACATTACTGGCTAAAGTGGAAAGCGATACAATAAAGATGCTATGAGAAAGGGGGAGCAGCTAAATCAGACTAGGGGTCAGAAAAGCTTCCAGTAGCTACTATTTAAGTTGAGTTCTAAAAACAAAGTGTTAGCTGGATCAAGGATTAAGGGATTCCAAACACAGAAGAAGAGAACAGTTAAGTGCTGTTAAGACAAAGCACAGCAGGGGAATTGCAGACCAAGAAGAGTGAGGAGAGAGAAGGTGGCAGGGAAGGAAGGTGGGAAGTTACACAGTCTCTCTAGAATGGGACCAGCCAGGGTTTTCTGGTGATCAGGGGTCTAGACACAACTCAAAAATGAATCAAGTGCATTTTTATGTGCACATTCCTTTTGTTGATAATCCCTTCTACTGCTCTCCTTTCAGGATGAAATGTAAGGGGAATTACAGTTGAATATCTCAAAAATCACACAATTAATTACTCAGCTTCAATTACTATTACTCATTGATCTAATCTTTCTAGCAAAACACCTGCTGTCACATAATTAGCCTGACCTTACTGGCTTATTAGGTGATATTAGCTAACTAATAAGGTAAATCATCACCAAAATTATATCCAGTCACGCCCTGGGTTAGGTCCCAAGGAGTCTAAGGGCCACATTACAAGTCAAGGACATACTTAGTTTTAGTGTTCAGTTTTTCATCTTTTTATCTCCAGCAATAACATATTTTATCCCCCCTAAAAAGATTTCTTTTTTTGTTTCATACTTCCCCCCCCACTTTTATTGGTGCATTACAGTTGTACATAATGATCAGATTTGTTGTTACATATTCATATGTGCATATAATATGACAATATAATTTGGCCAATCATACTCCCCAGCACTTCCCCCTTCCCTCCCCACCTCCCACCCCAGCGCTTCCCCCTTCCCTCCCCACCTCCCACCCCTTGGCACCTTTCTGCTACTGATCTCACTTTGATTTTCATAAGCTCCAACTTTTTTTTCTTTTCTCCTGTCTAGCTTCCACATATACGAGAAAATATATGACCCCTGACCAGAGTTTAACTTATTTTGCTCAAATAACATAATTTCATTTTTCTTTGGCTCAGTAAAACTCCATTGTGTATATATTCCACATTTTCTTTTTTTTTTTAATTAGTTGCTCAAGACAATACAAGGATCTTGACATATCATACATTTGATTCAAATAGGGTATGAATTCTCATTTTTCCACGTGTACAAATTGCAAGATCACATTGGTTATACATCCATCCATTCATCCAATGAACGCCTAGGCTGGTTCCATAGTTTGGCCATTGTGAATTGTGTTGTTATACACATGGGTATGCACGTATCACTGTAGTAAAATGACTTTGATTCTTCAGGATAAGTACCTTCCATACTAATTTCCATAATGGTTATACTAATTTACAATCCCACCAACAGTGTAAAAGTGTTCCTTTTTTTCCACATCCTCTCCAGCATTTATTATTTGTATTCTTGATGACTGCCTCTCTGACTGTATGAGATGAAATCTCAGTATAGTTTTGATATGAATTTCCCAATTGCTAATGAGGTTGAACATTTTTCATATATTTCATATTTCTTATTTAAACAGAGGTATCTGTTTAATTCATGTACTCATTTATTAATTGGGTTGTTTGAGTTTTTGATGTAAAGTTTTTTGAGTTCTTTATATATTCTAGATATTAATCCTCTGTCAGAGGAGCAGCTAGCAAAGATTTGCTCCCATTCTGTGGGTTCTCTCTTCACACTCCTAATTGTTTCCTTCGGGCAATAATGTATTTTAAAATAGTACTCAAAGATGACAGACATCTGACCAATCTTATCAGTGTGTGCCACTGAGTGTAGTACAATGAGTACAAACCAATGTGTCCACAAGTCTGGCCCTTACCTCTTTCAAATGTGCATTCTTACAAGAAGTTGAATGACTTTTAGGTGAGGAATAGAGGACTACAAATGTTAAAATCTGGCAATAAAACAAAAGATTTGTTTTAGCAGCCCAAACCCCGAATCTACCAAGATTTATTTCCAAGCTTCTGTTCCTATTATTTGGAATCTAATCAGAAATGGACTGTAGAAATAAAATATTTTCGAAATAAAGAAGTAAATTAAATTGTTATCTAGCAAAATTTGCATTTCTTCATTTGTTCATATCCAGACAATGCTTCCTGGGTGCCACGCACAAGACAAGAGAATGTCTGTGATAGCAAAGAGTTCACAACTAAGTGGGGAAACATACAAGGAACAGGTAATTATAAAATGAACTCATGATGACACAATGGGGTAAGTGTGGGGTGTCTGGGAACACACAGGAGACACTGAGCCCAAGCTGATGGGAAAACTTCAGAATGGAGGTAGCTTCCAAGTTCAAATTTTTAAAAAGAATGGGACTTAAACAGACCTTATGTAAAACTCAAATGACTCAGATAAAAAGAAAAGCACTTCATCTCCTAACTGAAACAATATCATGAACACTGATCCTTCTGGTGGGGGGAGACTTCGAAAATGAATGAAACTTGTCAGAATATATCAAGTTCCTTTGGTTTTCTGACATAAAAGGAATGAATTCCTAAGACTAGAAAAAGTTATCACTGCTTTTAAAATGCACAGTGCATATCTTCTTAAAGTAAAATGTGTCAGCAGACTCTGAGATATCAAAAATAATTAGTTGTCATATGAAGCAAGAACCTACTTTCAACTAGAAGTGGGGGTGGTAGGAAATTACAAGGCATCTGTCCCGCTTTCTTCCTCAGGTGCCAGTGAAAACCTGCAGGCACTTCTTATCATGTGGCGAAGAATCAGAATGGCACCTGAAGCACCACCGGCACCTAGTAAGAAGAGTTGTCAGCCAGTGTCCATGAAATACACACACACCAGAGCAGAGAAACGTGCCCAAAGTCAGCACCAGGGGAATAGCATCAGGTGCTAGGATAAAGAAACAGACATAAAAATAAAAAAGAAGGGAGGGAAGAGGTTAGAAGCCAAAGAAATTAAAAACTGGTTAGGAAGCAGAGGGTGAGCGGATGTGGAGCCACTGTTTGGGACATGGCCCCATGATCCAGTGCTGGCTATGGGTACCTAGGGAGGTGGGATAGGATGATGAGTGATAAGGTTTCGACTGCTGATTTAATCACTCATATTTAACCAAATTTCCTATGGTTGACAATATCATTTATATAGACAAGCAGATACATCTGGCTAAAGAGCAGCCAAGCCCCATACTACGTACCATCATTATCTTCCTTTTATTCTTCTTCGTTTGTTTTTTTTTTTTTCTCTTAAAACCATGATGGTAAGTGGCATCTGAGAATTCTTGGATTAGGGTAAACCTAGGTGTTAGGTTTAATCAGATTCCTGCCACACTGAGTCCTGAAAAATAGTACCACCCTCTCCCCCTCAAGAGATGTACACCTCGTGAGATTTTTCAAACACAAAGCAGGAAGAAGTGACAGTCAACTTGGAAAGTCACAGGAAAACCAATTACACTCAGTGATTTAGAAACTGCTTTAAATGAGTAAAGGGTCCCATAACAGAGGATCCATCATTCTTTTCAGATAAAATGAAAATAGCAGAATGAGCATGAAAAATGACGAAGTGGAGCACAAGAACACAATGGGGAAAGCATGTCAGTGAATTATCTGAAGGGAAGGGACATGTCAACATTTAGGGACTTGCAAGAACTGGGTTACAACTGAGAAAGGGAGAAGATGATTATTTAGAAATAAAATTAAAGAAGATATTAGGGACAGGAGAAAGACAATAGGGAGAGGACAGAGTTGAGAGGCTTTCAGAAGGGAACTGGTCACAAAGGGATGAGCTTCCAAGCATGTTGGTGAAAAGCGTGGCTACAGGCTAGAAAAGGTAGAATCTAAACAAAGGAAACTTCCTCATTATAAGTTTGTTTTTCAAACTTGGTGACTTAAGCCAGGCACAGCAGCTCATGCCTATAATCCCAGGGACTCTGAAGCCTGAGGCAGGAGAATTG
Source organism: Marmota flaviventris (assembly GCF_047511675.1). Classification (NCBI taxonomy): domain Eukaryota; kingdom Metazoa; phylum Chordata; class Mammalia; order Rodentia; family Sciuridae; genus Marmota; species Marmota flaviventris. The sequence goes on from NC_092500.1 coordinate 160,009,123, forward strand.
CAAGTTCAAAACAAGGCTCAGCAACTTACCAAGGCCTTGTCTCAAAATAAAACATAAAGAGGACTGGGAGAGCTGGGGCTGTAGCTCAGCGGCAGAGAGCGGCACGAGTGCATGAGGCACTGGGTTCGATCCTCAGCACCACATAAAAATAAACAAATAAAATAAAGGCATTCTGTCCATCTAAAACTACCAAAAAAAATTTAAAAAAGGGCTGGGAATGTGGCTCAGTGGTAAAGTACCCCTGTATTCAATCCTCGTTGCCAAAAAAAAAAAAAGAAAGAATTTGGTGAACTAAATCACAAGAAGATACTCTTAACTACAGTAATCTCCAAGGAAATAGCCGTAGTAAGAGCTTCTGAATTTCTGATTAAGACTGGATAGTGAAGGCAACTGAGGCAGCAGTCTTTTGTATGTAGTAAATATTCAGCAACAGAGAGAGGAAGGAAAGGAGGTTGGTTTAGTAAATTCATTTACTACTGTCCATTCTTCACATTGTACGAAGTGTTTAATGATCCTCTCCATGCTCAATAAACACCACTTAAAAAGAAATCAATCATGAGTGCTTAGGAAACACTGTAGACTATTACCAGTTAAGTTGAAGCTCTAGGCTTCAAAATGTCTCTTAAGCTTTCTTAAATACATAAGTCTGCTTGATTTGAAGGATCTTCCCAACTGCCCTATCCTTCAAGGAATGTCTTACATTCCTCTAGCACAACATGCAAACAAAAGAACCTGATCGTGTTCTACTATAGAAAGAAATATGTACTTGAATTTAAAAATTGACATCCTATGTAATTTCCTAAAATCCTTTTTAAAAACCATGTTATAGTTGGACAAGGTGCTCCACACGTAATCCAGTGACTAGGGAGGCTGAAATAGGAGGATCTCAAATTCAAAGCCAGCCTTGGCAATTTAGCAAAACACTATCTCAAAACAAAAAATAAAAGTACTGGAGATGCAGCTCAGTGGTTGAGCACCCCAGGGTTTAATCCCAGTATCAAAAATAGTGATAATAAACAAAAATAAAAATTTTTTAAATGTTATAAAGCTATGCAGAGAAAGGCACACTCAAGTTCAATTTCTTTGCCATTTAAGTAGCAAAGTATGAACAACCAAAGAAGAGCCACAATTTAAATTTTTCATAGATAAAATAGTAGTAATGTAGGCCCATGATGTATAAATCCTCAGGAGAAATACAATAACCCCCCTTTTTTTTTTTTTCTTTTTAGTGTAAGACAGTAGGATTTATTCAAGTGAGACAAAAAGAGACAGAGCTCCCCCTTGGCAAGAGGGATCCAACAGGGTTGCCCAACCACTTATTTAAGAGAACTTCAGGTTTTTCTGTTTAATCACCTCCTAAAAATGTAAGCACTGCTATTATAATTAAAAAACTAAATGTTTAGGGGGGATTGTGCAAAACATACAGATAAACATTTGCATATAAGAAATAATGATTTATGCTTACTGAATACTTTCAGCTCCCAAATATACCTTCAGAATCAAAATTATGTTTCTTGTAAGTAAAACTAATAGATTGGTTTCCTTCCCTCTACTCAAATAGAACTTTATTTCACATTATAGAAAAAATTTTGAATTTTTAAATTTATTTTATAGGCAAAATACTACTTTTGGCAGTTGCTCTTTTGGTCATCTCAAAAAGCTGGCAATCTAATTTTCTCAATAAAATATATCTGGTTCTATGGACTGCTTCCTTGGTAACACTAGGTGTTACCATCTCATAGACCTCCAAAGACCCAAATACACCATGGTACACAAATAAGCAGTCTCAAGGAACCACTGATTTGATTTGGACAACATAGCTATTTTGAAAAACTTGTCTCCTTCCATGCTTGGGAAATGTGAAGTTAGGAACTGAATTTCCCACCAGAGAAGTGTTGCTGAACATTCTTTCATAGCTCTGATGGACTGCTCCTTTGAAATCCCCAATCTTACCATGCTACTCTGTTTCAAAAACCTTTACCCACTGCCCAGAGGATTAAATCCAAATTTACCACATTATTCAAGCCTGCCTCCAGTCTGTCCTCTTGCTTCCTAATCTTTTCTGTAGACTCCTCAGCACTAATGCTTGACTCCTCCCACAGGTTAGGTTTATCCCTTCCCCAGCTCATGCAGTTTATCAGGCCTGGAAAGGCCTTCTTGCTCCTGTATGAATCCTACAGCAGGTCCCAGCTGAACCCTATTTCTGTTGGATTCTCCTGTGAAAATCCTTTTTGGCCCCCACATTTTACACAGTCTTCCACTATCCCACCGTCTTTATTGTCTCCACAACTCACCAGATACTCAAAGGGATGCGGAAAGTCTGATACAGTTTTTGGATCCCATATAGCCTTTTGGGCGTGTGAGTTAATTTCAAAGAACCAAGAACTCAGACATTTGATGATATATTGTTCAGAAAGGACTACAGGGCTTTTAAACTGAATAATTTTAAAATTTTCAAGTTCATAGGCGGAATTATAGAGCTAGGCCTCCTATCTTTAAAAAAATTAATATTAGTTTGAGAAATAAAGAAAATGTTGTCTTTTTTTCTTTAAAACAATTTTAGTTCTAACCTAAATATTACAAAACTCCTGTGCTCCCCACCCCTATTCCCACAATTAAACATTACACCAACTGTAACTGAAATTGACTTTTCTTCCTCAAACTGTGCTTCCAGAAGCCAAAGGTTCCCAAAAGCATTCTCTTGTGCATAGCTGTTATTCTTCCACTGGGAGGTGAGGGCCTAAGAGCAGAATGGTGAAAACAAGAAGTTCTCCCTTCCCAGAAGTCAGGAAACCACTCTCAGCTACCCTTTCCTGGCAACAGGAAGTTGAAACAAGGACAGGAAATATTAGTGACTTTCAGCTGTACAAGGAATAAGCCTCTTCAGAGATTTTCTTTCTCTCTTTCTTTTTAAGAACTATTCAAATTAGCTATAAAAGTTAAGAAGAGAAAGACATTGGGGAAAAAAAATGTTCTGATGAACCCTAAAGACGGTTCATTTTTTTAAAAAAAAAAACACTGTTGATTAGTAACTTCATTAAAACAACCCCAATAGACCTGGCAGTAAAAGCTCTGACTACTCAAAGATTATTCTTTGTTTTGAAAATCAGCATTAACTGGCCTGAAATGGTGCAATACAAAGAACAAGAAGGCACTATTTCACAGCCATATAATCCATACCCAAAATAGGGCAAATAGGTGAATGAAAGCTAGAGCTAAATGATACTAGGACAAGGCAAGCACACCACAAGACTAGCAGGTAAGCAAGAAAAGATCTCCTACGCTCAAAGAATTTTAAGAGCAACATGAACCTCAGACACCATCCATTCTACTCCCCACATTTTATAATCAAGGCTCAAAGAAGGCCAGAAAGCTTGTCCCAAACTCAGGTCATTTACCTCAGGACACTAGGTGTTACCATCTCATAGTTTAGTGAATCCTGTCTTCTCAAGGAATCCTTTCCTGACCAGAATCATCCACCTTCATAGCACAAAACAGCCCTCCTTACTGCTGTGACAATTTACAATAAAAAAAATTTTTTGACTCTTTGCTTAATGTCTAATTCCTACAGTCAACCATAAGCCCATGCGGACAGCAATCCTTTCTGGTTTTGCCCATCATTGTATCTCTAGTACCTGGAAGATAAATGTTTGGAATCATTAATTTACTTAAAGAAGACACAATCAAATGATGGATCTAAAGAGTGGGCTTTTAGGAAAACCTAGCAATTTAAGCCACTCCCTTCTTGGCCAAGCTTTCAGTATTTCAGGTAGATACAAAGTACTTCTACAAAAGCAAAGTTAGGAAACAATAAATCCTTCAAAAAAGGCTAAGAAAAACCAAGATGGTTAATAAGTACATTATCCTTTTAACTATTCAATCAGCTTTTTTTAAATTTTATTTATTGATATATTCTAATTTAGGTATATATTACAGCCAAATGCATTTTGATTCATTGTACTCAATTGCAGCACAACTTTTCATTTCTCTGGTTATATAAGATGTAGTGTCACACCATATGTGCAGTCATACATGTAACTGAGATAATGATGTCCATCTCATTCCACCATCTTTCCTGCCCCCATACCCTCTCTTTACCCTCCCTCCCCTTTGTCAATCAGCTTTTAATGTCACTCTTTTCATTGTAGTGGCAATGAAACACACCTGAGAACTACCTCAGCAATGGACAATACCCCTAAAAACCACTGCTACTACCACCATGACTACCAAAAAGAATTACATTTTATTCTATTTAACCCAAAATATCTAAAATTATCATTTTCATATGTAATCATCATTTTAAAGAATTGTTAATAAAATATTTTACACTCTTTTTTCCGCTAAGTCTTGTGTATTTTCTACTTATGGAATATCTTAATTCAGACTAGCCACAGTGGCTAGTGGCTATCACATTAGACACAGTGTCCGAAACCATCTATAATTCTGATAAATTATATGCTCTCTTTCTTCCTTTAAAAAATTTGCAAAAAAAAAAAGAACTTTTAATGTTCCCTGCATCAAACAAAGAAACAATGAGGGAAGAGGGTGTATATTCACTACAAACAACTCAAAAATAAAGGGAAAAGACTGATAGTAAAGTACATTAATGCAATGATACCTTCTTAATTCGTTCATGACTTTAAAAGCTTTCTTCATGTGCCAAGGATTCACTGTCACAGGGCAGTGTTTTTCAGTATTATCATCTTTTGAATCTAGAGGCTTCTGATGACCTTGCTTTGTGCATCTGTACACAAAAGAAAAGAACAAAAAACAGAAAAAGATCTTATTAAAGATAATTTGCTTCTAGCTTATCAAGATATAAAATGAATGCTTCCCTCCTCTACTCATTTACAAGTCTCACTCACAGGACATCCCAATGTAAGATTAAGACACAATTAAGAACACTTTTTGATGGTAACTATGCTTTTGACATTAAAAAAAAAAAAAAAAAAAACTGGCTAATTATCTCCCTGGTGTCAAAAGTTCTATCAAAGATAAACACAGGAAAATCAACAAAGGTGGCTTAGAGATATCTCCCAATGAAGATGCTGAAAAATCTCATCAGTTACAAATTGACTTGCTTTTAAAATCTGCTGTAGTTACACTTTATTTACAAACCAAGACAGCAGCAGGATCATAATTTACACAAACTTCAAAATATTAGAATTCAATTTAAAGTTTGCTCTCCACCCACAAGGACAGTTACCCCCCCCCCCATATTTTGGAGCTATACTAATAAGAGATTAATCATGTTAAATAACATTTATCAAGTACTTACCATATGGTATCCATTGTGCTTACTTTCATTATAATCCTCACAACTCTGTAAGCTAATTACTATTATTATCCTCATTTAACACATGAAGAGATTAAGGCAAAAAAAGGTTGGGTCATTTGGTAAATGGTAGACCTGGATAAGAGTGCTCCCAATCTGAGTCATTCTGACATTAAACAAAGGTTATTTAATTTCATATTTAAATTTATAACGTTTAAGGGTGACAAGCTATGTTAGTATTGTTTTATAAATTATTCTTTCAAGAGCTGGGGCCAAAACTTGACAAAGTAAGAATATGGGGTGATGTGGAGAATTAACTCAAACTAATGGACACATGGAAACTTTTGAAGTGATAGTTATACAAATCTATAAATTTACTAAAATTCATTGGATTGTACCATTATAATGGGTGGATTTTATGGTATATAAATTATTACTCAATAAAGCTATTCAATGAAAATCAGGATACCAAATCAAGCCTGAAAAAAGACCATACTTATATATAAATCACACAAAGAATAACATTCAAACATAAGGAATAGCTGCACTATTCTCATTTATTGGTGTGCTTTGTTTGCTTTCCTAACCCTTTTTCAAAAAAAAAAAAAAAAGATGAATCCTTTTTTTTTTCTTTTTTATTGGTTGTTCAAAACATTACAAAGCTCATGACATATCATCTTTCATACATTTGACTCAAGTGGGTTATGAACTCCCATTTTTACCCCAAATACAAATTGCAGAATCACATCGGTTACACATTCACATTTTTCCATAATGGCATATTAGTGACTATTGTATTCTGCTACCTTTGCTATCCCCTACTATCCCCCCCTCCCCTCCCATCCCATCTTCCCCCTCTACCTCATCTGCTGTTGTTCAATTCTCTCCCTTGTTCCCCCCCCACTTTCCCCTCACAACCTCTTATATGTAATTTTGTGTAACATTGAGGGTCTCCTACCATTTCCATATGATTTCCCTTCTCTCTCCCTTTCACTCCCCCCACTCATCTCTGTTTAATGTTAATCTTTTCCTCATGCTCTTCCTCCCTGTTCTGTTCTTAGTTGTTCTATTTATATCAAGGAAGACATTTGGCATTTGTTTTTTAAGGATTGGCTAGCTTCGCTTAGCATAATCTGCTCTAATGCCATCCATTTCCCTGCAAATTCCATGATTTTGTCATTTTTTAGTGCTGTGTAATACTCCATTGTGTATAAATGCCACTTTTTTTATCCATTCATCTATTGAAGGGCATCTAGGTTGGTTCCACAGTCTAGCTATTGTGAATTGTGCTGCTATGATCATTGATGTGGCAGTATCCCTATAGTACGCTCTTTTAAGATCCTCAGGGAATAGTCCGAGAAGGGCGATAGCTGGGTCAAATGGTGGATCCATTCCCAGCTTTCCCAGGAATCTCCATACTGTTTTCCAAATTGGCTTCAACAATTTGCATTCCCACCAGCAATGTACAAGTGTACCCTTTTCCCCACATCCTCGCCAGCACTTATTGTTGTTTGACTTCTTAATGGCTGCCAATCTTACTGGAGTAAGATGGTATCTTAGGGTGACCTTGATTTGCATTTCTCTGACTGCGAGAGATGGTGAGCATTTTTTCATGTACTTGTTGCTTGATTGCATGTCCTCCTCTGAGAAGTTTCGGTTCAGGTCCTTGGCCCATTTGTTGATTGGGTTATTAGTTATCTTATTGTTTAATTTTTTGAGTTCTTTGTATATTCTGGATATTAGGGCTCTATCTGAAGTGTGAGGGGTAAAAATTTGTTCCCAGGATGTAGGCTCTCTATTTACCTCTCTTATTGTTTCTCTTGCTGAGAAAAAACTTTTTAGTTTAAGTAAGTCCCATTTGTTTATTCTTGTTATTAACTCTTGGGCTATGGGCTTCCTATTAAGGAATTTGGAGCCCGACCCCACAGTATGTAGATCATAGCCAACTTTTTCTTCTATCAGACGCAGTGTCTCTGATTTGATATCTAGCTCCTTGATCCATTTTGAGTTAACTTTTGTGCATGGCGAGAGAAAGGGATTCAGTTTCATTTTGTTGCATATGGATTTCCAGTTTTCCCAGCACCATTTGTTGAAGATGCTATCCTTCCTCCATTGCATGCTTTTAGCCCCTTTATCAAATATAAGAAAGTTGTAATTTTGTGGATTGGTCTCTGTGTCCTCTATTCTGTACCATTGGACCACCTGCCTGTTTTGGTACCAGTACCATGCTGTTTTTGTTACTATTGCTCTGTAGTACAGTTTGAAATCTGGTATCGCTATACCTCCAGATTCACACTTCCTGCTTAGAATTGCTTTTGCTATTCTAGGTCTTTTGTTTTTGCATATGAATTTCATGATTGCTTTATCTATTTCTACAAGAAATGCCGTTGGGATTTTGATTGGCATCGCATTAAACCTGTAGAGAACTTTGGGTAATATCACCATTTTGATGTTAGTTCTGCCTATCCATGAACAGGGTACATTTTTCCATCTTCTAAGATCTTCTATCTCTCTCTCTTTAGGGTTCTGTAGTTTTCATTGTATAAATCTTTCACCTCTTTTGTTAGGTTGATTCCCAAGTATCTTATTTTCTTTGAGGATATTGTGAATGGAGTGGTTTTTCTCATTTCCATTTCAGAAGTTTTGTTGCTGATATACAGGAATGCCTTTGATTTATGCGTGTTGATTTTATATCCTGCCACTTTGCTGAATTCATTTATTAACTCTACCAGATTCTTTGTAGACCCTTTTGGGTCTGTTAAATATATTATCATGTCATCCACAAATAGTGATAATTTAAGTTCTTCTTTTCCTATTTTTATGCCTTTAATTTCTTTTGTCTGTCTAATTGCTCTGGCTAGTATTTCAAGAACTAAATTGAATAGAAGTGGTGAGAGGGCATCCCTGTCTTGTTCCAGATTTTAGAGGGAATGCCTTCAGTTTTTCTCCATTTAGGATGATGCTAGCCTGAGGTTTAGCATATATAGCTTTTACAATGTTGAGGTAAGTTCCTGTTATCCCTAGTTTTTCTAGTGTTTTGAACATAAAGTGATGCTGTACTTTGTCGAATGCTTTTTCTGCATCTATCAAGATGATCATATGGTTCTTATCTTTAAGTCTACTGATGTGGTGAATAGCATTTATTGATTTCCGTATACTGAACCAGCCTTCCATCCCAGGGATGAATCCTACTTGATCATGGTGCACATTTTTTTTGATATGCTTTCGTATTCGATTTGCCAGGATTTTATTGAGAATTTTTGCATCCAAATTCATTAGAGATATTGGTCTGTAGTTTTCGTTCTTTGAAGTGTCTTCGTCTGGTTTCGGGATCAGGGTGATGTTGGCCTCATAGAATGAATTTGGAAGAGCTCCTTCTTTCTCTATTTCTTGAAATAGCTTGAAAAGTATTGGTATTAATTCTTTTTTGAAGGTTTTGTAAAACTCCGCTGTATACCCATCCGGTCCAGGGCTTTTCTTGGTTGGTAGTCTTTTGATGGCTTCTTCTATTTCTTCCTTTGTTATTGGTCTGTTTAAATTGTGTGTGTCTTCCTGACTCAATCTGGGCAGATCGTATGACTTAAGAAATTTATCGATATCTTCACTATCTTCTATTTTATTGGAATATAGGGTTTCAAAATACTTTCTAATTATCTTCTGTATTTCTGTAGTGTCTGTTGTGATATTGCCTTTTTCATCCCGTATGTTAGTAATTTGAGTTCTCTCTCTTCTTCTCTTCGTTAGCATGGCTAAGGGCCTGTCGATCTTATTTATTTTTTCAAAGAACCAACTTTTAGTTTTATCAAGTTTTTCAATGTTTTTTTTTGTTTCAATTTCGTTGATTTCTGCTCTGATTTTAATTATTTCTTGTCTTCTACTACATTTGCTGTTGTTTTGCTCTTCCTTTTCTAGGGTTTTGAGGTGTAGTGTGAGTTCATTTATTTGTTGGTTTTTTCTTTTTTTGAGGAAAGAACTCCAGGAAATGAATTTCCCTCTTAAAACTGCTTTCATTGTGTCCCATAGATTCCGGTATGTTGTGTCTGTATTGTCATTTGTCTCTAAGAATTTTTTTATCTCCTCCTTTATGTCTTCTGTAACCCATTGACCATTCAGTAACATATTGTTCATTTTCCATGTGATGTAGGATTTTTCCTTCCTTCTTTTATCATTGATTTCCAGTTTCATTCCATTATGATCAGATATGGTGCACGGTATTATCTCCACACCTTTATATTTACTAAGAGTTGCCCTATGGCATAATATATGGTCTATCTTTGAGTAGGATCCATGTGCTGCTGAGAAGAACGTGTATCCACTTGATGATGGTTGATATATTCTATATATGTCGGTTAAGTCTAGGTTATTGATTGTGCTATTGAGTTCTATAGTTTCTTTATTCAGCTTTTGTCTAGAGGATCTGTCTAATGGCGAGAGCGGTGTGTTGAAGTCACCCATAATTATTGTGTCGTGGTCTATTTGACTCTTGAACTTGAGGAGAGTTTGTTTTATGAACATTGCAGCACCATTGTTTGGTGCATACAAATTGATAATTGTTATGTCTTGTTGGTGGATGGTTCCTTTTAACAGTATACAGTGTCCTTCTTTATCCCTTTTGATTAACTTAGGTTTGAAGTTGATTTTATTTGATATGAGTATGGCCACTCCTGCTTGCTTCCGAGGGCCATGTGAGTGGTATGATTTTTCCCAACCTTTCACCTTCAGCCTGTGTATGTCTTTTCCTACCATATGAGTCTCCTGAAGGCAGCATATTGTTGGATTTGTTTTTTTGATCCAGGTTACTAGCCTATGTCTCTTGATTGGTGAATTTAGTCCATTAACATTTAAGGTTACAATTGAAATATGGTTTGTACTTCCAGTCATGTTTATTTGTTTATTTATTTTAGTTAGGCTAGTTTTTACTCTTTGGTTATTTTCCTCCCCCTTTACTGAGAAACCTCCGCTATTAGTTTTGGGCGCTATTTTTCAATTCCTCTTCTTGTAGTATTTTGCTCAAAATGCTTTGCAGTGCTGGTTTTCTGGCTGCGAATTCTTTTAGCTTTTGTTTATCGTGAAATATTTTAATTTCATTGTCAAATCTGAAGCTTAATTTTGCTGGATACAGTATTCTTGGTTGGAATCCATTATTTTTCAGCATTTGAAATACATTGTTCCAGGATCTTCTCGCTTTCAAAGTCTGTGATGAAAAATCAGTCGTTAACCTAATTGGTTTACCCCTGAATGTAATCTGCCTCCTTTCTCTCGCAGCTTTTAATATTCTCTCCTTGTTCTGTATGTTGGCTATCTTCATAATTATATGTCTTGGATTTGGTCTATTACGGTTTTGAATGTTTGGGGTCCTGTAGGCTTCCAGGATTTGGCAATCCATTCCATCTTTCATCTCTGCTAAGTTTTCTAGAATTATTTCATTTAATAGGTTGTCCATTCCTTTGGTTTGAACCTCTATGCCTTCTTCTATCCCGATGACTCTCAAATTTGGTTTTTTTATGGCATCCCATATCTCTTGAATAGATTGCTCGTGAGATTTAAGCATCTTTTCTGTGTTGACTATATTCTTTTCAGATGATAAACTTTGTCTTCATTATCTGATGTTCTGACTTCTACTTGATCTAGTCTATTTGTAATATTCTTGTTTGAGTTTTTAATTTGGTTTATAGTTTCCTGCATTTCTAGGATTACTGTTTGATTTTTTTTTAAGATCTCTATCTCCTGGTAAAGCTCGTTCTTTGCCATTTGAATTTGTTTGTTTAATTCGCTTTCAAAATATACTTTCATTGCTTGGACTTGCTGTCTCATGTCTTCTCTAATATTCCGTTCCATCTGAGTTAGGTATGCCTTGAGTTCTTTCCCTATCCATGTTTCTGATGCTTCTAGGTCCTCCTGTAGACTTAAGTTGTCCTGCATTGTTTGTAATCCTTTTTTCCCTTGTTTTTTCATGTTGTTCACGTTACTTTCCAGCTCTGTTTGATTGCTGTGTTTCTGCTCTCTCCTATAAATTTGTTTTGGTTGTGTATATCTCTGTTGTCTCTCCTTTGTGGTGGTAGACTATGCCTGCTAAAGTGGATTCCGCTGGGAAGGAGTTCCGATGGCCGAACACTGGTGACGTCACCTCTCTGCTATGGTGGGCCCCAGGCTCCTTGCCGGGGTGTCCGAAGGGAGGGGGGGACTGTTCTGTCTCTGGTTGGTTTCAGCTCCTGGTTGGCTACTTCATGAAGGCCTGGCTATAGACCTCTTCCTAGAGTCTCTGCACTGTACCTGCTGGGCTGCACCTTGGGGTCTAGCCGTGCAGTCGCCAGTGTGCGGGCGCCAGTGTGCGGGCCGTCTCCAGCCGCCCAGTTGCGCGGGCAGCGGGCGGGCGGTCGCCAGCGGGCGGGCGGTCTCCAGCCGCCCAGTCACATGGGCAGCGGGCGGGCAATTGCAGGTCCTGACTTCCTTAACCAGACTCTTCATCAGCCACCATACACCTGGTATATTCGCTGCAGAACCTCCAACTCCCGCCACAGGTTTAGGCTGTGTCCCTTTTTTTTAAATACTGTATTGTGGTTCTTAATTCATTCAAATTTGTTTAGTGCCAACCATCTACCAAGCACTGCTTTTAAGGCACTTGGGATGCATCAATGAATAAAACAAAGACCCTTGTCCTCACTGTCCCTGACGACTAGCTGTGGGATGGAGAAGACAACAAGCAAGACCAATCAGTAAAGTAGAAGGCATGTTGGAAAATTAGTGCTATTGGGAAAAGTAGGGCAAGGAAAATAGAATGAGAAGCATAGTATGGAGGGTATAGTGGAGGGTATAACTCTCAGTATGAAATACAGTGATCAGACAATGCCAAAATGAGAACTGACATTGAACAAGAAACTAGGAGGTGAAAGAAAGTCCAGAAGGAAGGAATAAAAGTCAGTATGTGTCCTGCATACTCTAGGAACTCTGAGGCCCAGGTGGCTGCAGCAAAGGGCTGGGGCTGCGGAGAGGCAGATGCAGCTGTGGGACATTTTAACTTCTTCAGCTTTTACGTTGAGTGGAACAGGGAGGCACTGCAAAGGAATGACACAATCCAACTTATGTTTTCAAAAGATCACTTTACCACTGGTTGAGGATACTCTATATGGGTCAAAGATGAAAAGGGGGAAAGAATATAGGAGGGTGTTGCAGTAATGCGTAAGCAATAACAGTGGCTCAGAGCAGGGTAGTAGCAATAGGTGATGAGAAGTGGCTAGGTTCTGAATATTTTCAAGATACAGCCAAAAAACATTCGTTGACAGAATAAATATGTATGTCAAAGAATGATCCCAATTTTTTTGGCCTTAGCAAGTGGAAGAATTGAATTTCCATTAATTGAGATGGGGAAGGCTACAGATTTGGAGTAGGAAGATACAATAGCTCAGTTTTTATGCATGTTGGTATTAAGACATCTGACATACAAGTGAAGATATCAAGTCAACAGATAAAGATTGGAGTCTAGAGTTGGAGAGAAAAATCTAGCTAGAGATGGAAAGTTTGGAATCACTGATTACACGGATGATGTATGAAGCCAAGAAAATGAGGCATTCAATATTAAGATGGTCTCTGAAATTAACCATATAAATTATCCTTGCTCACTCCCCCATACAAATTAGCACTAGTTGAGGTACTTGATTTTATGAGGGCTTGCCTACTAGAAGTAGACATCAATTCTACTTCCTCACCACTTGAGAGTTTTTAAAGCAATCTAAAAATTAATTAGCACAGGCCACCACCTCAGAAGCAATGCTCGTTCACAGCTGGAATGGGAGAATGAGGTGTACTCTACCAACTACAGCCTCTGAGAGTTGGGGAAGAAGGTGGAGGATGGGTTAAGGCCTTAGGAAGGGTAAATCTAGAAGCCAAAAATAAAGGAATATTCACATTTGGAGAAGAGACTGGGGAGATACTTTATAAGATGTAAAGCAGATACTCATTTTCACTGTTAAAAAAAAAAACAGTAGGAAACCAGGTAAAAGGGAAATTTGTGTAGATATAAGAAACCCATATAAACTTTCTGACCATAAAGCACTGAATACCTCCATTTATAACAAGATAATTATATCTGCTTCTAGTTTAATTAAGAGCTTGCAATAAAGGGAAAATATACTGAAAATTAGCAAAAACACTGTTATAGAGGAGTTTCCAATGCTCAAGAGTGGAAGCAAAAATAATAAATAATTCTGCCCTCAAAAAAAAAAAAAGTTGTTATTAAGAGTCAAGTGTTTAATATTTGCTTAACAAATTAGAAATTTAAACTCCTGGCATTATAGAATTAACTTTTAAAGTAGCTGCCACACAACAATCAATACCTATATTAGTGTTGTCTGAAAAGCTATTCTCAGCTCCCACTTTTTTGATGTGCTCCAGAAACTCTGCAAAGACTTTCTCAAATGCTTAAAAGAATAAGTACGAAATTACACTGAATTTTCTTTTTTAAGTGTTCTCTATACTAACAGCCACTTACAAACACAGCACCCCTACTGCAAAGGTCTATTTTCAACACTGATGCCGTTTCCATAATTTTCCATTTCTTATGTGGCTTTGTGTTAGATGATCTCTCATTCAGAAGCAGAACTGAGTAACAGAAAATGACACATCTAGTCTAAAACTATACATGTGAAAAATGTACAGATACTAGGAACACGAGCTAAGTGGGAGGTAAAGGTTTACCCTTTAAGTTATACCACGCAAGCCCAGAGTTACACCTTTTCCTTTCTTCCCTTCTGATAAAAAAGGGAATAAGCTTTATCCCTTCCAGAAAGCCTTCTCATTCTGAGACTCACCCTCTTTAAAAATATCAAAAAGAGATGCTTTTTCAAGGTTCTTTCACCCAATTTGGTCTTTCCCCAACTCTGCACTCCAGAGCTAGTCTTGCAATTATCCAACGGCCTGTTGTTTTTTTGTTTTTAATATCTTTGTTTTATTTATTTATTTTATGTGGTGCTGAGGACCAAACCCAGTGCCTCATGCATGAGAGGCAAGCGCTGAACCACTAAGCTACAACCCCAGCCCCCCAACGGCCTGTTGTTATCAAAACATTCTTAAAAAGTTGAGGTTTCCAAGGATTTGGATTTCGGTGTATTGCTATGCTCTTAAGGGATAATCCTAAAACCCTTCTTAAATGGCTAACTTCCACAAATTCTCAGCTGTGGGCAAGGCTGGCTTCTCAGATGAGATGACTTGGTCATTGCCTAAAAACACACTACTGGCAATAGCTAAGTTCTCAGAGAGGAAGAAAATACTCCAGCAGGCTTCTTTTCCTCAGAGAGTCAAGATTTCATAACCAGGCAATAGTTTAAATCTACTACAACAATTTTGAGGACACCTTCGAAGAGATAATTTCTTTAGATATTTTTTATTTGCTTTGGAACCATGATTTTCAATAGAGAACAGACAGATGTGACTAGCCCAAGCAATTTCTTCAAACTACACACAGCCCTCACAAAAAAGGGTCAGGCAAGTCCTTTTTAGGACTGGGTATATCAGAATGATGGCATCTCCAGGGGTAGGAGCAAAAGGCAGCTATGTATTATTTTTAAAAACAACAATCCCCAAAAAATAGGTGATGTAATATGCTCTACCACCCACTTACCTCCCACCCCAGGACAATCATCCCAGATTGAGATGTAGCACTTTTGAAAATATGAGCTGTTTATGTTTTTTAGGGTTTTCTGGTGGAAACAATGCTACAATTCATGAGAATGACACAGCTGTAAAATTTAACAGGGGACCAAAGACATTTTCACATTCAGGACATAAATACTTGGCCCCTGGGTAGCCGCCATCTCTGTTCTCCCCTCTGCCTGTTCACCTCAAAAGCTGCAAGACTCCCCTGCTTGCAATGAGTCACCCACCATTACTCACAAATTTCTGCCAAGTTCACGTCAGCAGCTGTTGTTTTCAAAGTCACCATCCATGCTGTACTGCTTTGAAGTTTCCCGATTACTTTGTAATATTTCTCCTATTTTCTCTGTTGTCTTCCCAGCTCAACTTGCATTAAGAAACTGGTATCTTATTAACATTGCTCCCACACGTAAGTATAGGATATGAGACGTACAGATTCAGCCATATCTAATATCATAACTAGTATTTGCTATGTCATTCTATGGTTTCCCAACAAAATGCTCTTACATCCTTCTCCTCAATCAAATAACCACACATTACTTAAAGGCTGTGAAAGTAGAGGGCTTTCTTCATTGGAAAGCCCATGTTTTGGTTTGTGCTGGGTTGTGGCTTCAGTTTTTGCAATCACATAAAGGCAAAAGAGACACTCTGCAAAATTTTTTCAAGCATATGAAACTTAAACCTTTTTTTTTATTAGGCAAAAAGCCAGTAGACAAACTATAATCCACAACTTGAGAACCTATTACAAAATAAATATGGCTTTAAAAAATTGCTGTTGTCTGCCTTATAGACACAGAACTTGGATTACGCTGGGGATATAGCTCTGAGATAGAGCACGTACCTATTAGCATTCATGAGACCCTGCGTTCAGTTCCCAGCACAGCAAAGGAGAAAAAAACTTGAATTTTAACCCTCTGAACTGAATATGAAGCATCTTATAAGAAAAACTTCCTATTCTCCATCAAGTCACAGAATACCTCACAGATAATATTATAATAATACCACTGAAGACATTAGTTATAATACATATGTTGCTAAAAGATATATTTATGATTCCCACAGCTGGAAAAAAATCTAAAAAAGCTACAAATGCCTCATTTTATTAAAATGGATCAGCGGTTAAAAAAAAAAACAAAACAGCCCTGAGCCTCCTGGAGGACAGAGGGAAAGCACACCTCCCCTCCTGTCCCTCCTGGAGTTAGCAGTATGGCTTTATGTTCAGTGTGTGGGGAAGCACTGGCAGGAGGAGGAGGCTGGATGTCTGAGGTGGAGAGGTTGATGGAAGTTGGAGTATAATTGCTCTCTGATAGTAGAACAATAGCGCTGTAAAAAGCTCTGCTTCAGTTCAACTCAGCTCTCTCCCTCTTTCCCTCCCACTTACATGACAAACAGCACAATCAGGCACTTTTTGTCCCTGACAGTGACTATTAACCAGGAAGGGGACGGGGTAAAAGCATATCTTATGCAAGGTCAATCTTTTAAAGAATATTTTATAAACAATTAACAAAGCACTGGCAGAGTAGGATATTTGTGAAATTCTAAATTGGGAAAGGGGGGATGATGATCCATTTCAAATATGCCCGGGTCTTCTATCACTCATATTTTCAACCTCTCTTTTCCCACTTTTCTTAGTATTGCCCTCAGTTTGTTGGCAAGAAGGGGCAGCAATATGACCTGCCTGGCAATTCAGTTGATGGGCTAAAGTTTCTAGCAATTGAACGAAGAGGAGGACTGGAAACAGGTGAAAGACCCAATGTGTCGCCCTGTGTATGCCAAATACTAAACAAATGACCCTTAACCTCTCTGAGCTTAAGACTGTTTACTCCTAAAAACTTAGCCAACAAACATGTCTAATGTGGAATGTAATATGAAAGTCAAAGATAACAACACCTTACCTACTTATCTCAGGAAGCTCTATAAGCATTAAACACCATATGATATAAACATGAAGTTCAGAGGAAAAATGTTAAGGTTAGAAGATAAACTAAATATGAAGATATGTTTTTATTGATTGTTACTAGCCTTCCTCAACTTAAATTGCAACATTCAATCAAAGTTTTTAGTAATACTCAAAATGACTGGTGCTGTTAATAAATCAAATGTTAAGTGCTGCATAGACATCCACTACATAACTTGTACTAAACAGGGTGAGAGATTTAAGGGAAGTTGAATCAGGACCTTAAGTTTCCATCTGTCTAGGTAGGCATATCCGAAAACACCAAGGAATGGCCCGCATCAGTACACAGTTGAGAGATTGCGGACTACTGATTAGAAATGTTATAGGAATGCAACTATGAGCTGGAAAGAGCTGGAGTAAATAAGAGTGGGCCTCCAAATGGGCCTTGAAGGAACTCCAAGTCATTTTTACTGGGAATAGGAGGATGGCAACAATAGAAGAGTATAGAGAATTCTGGATTAAGATAAGGCAGAGTTTGGTCTAGGAGGTTAAAGTACTTAATGACCCCAGATATATAAGACAAGGTAGAAATGACGAAGGGATATGACTCTGTTTTTGATAAGTCATTTTGCATGAATGTAAAATGTTGGAAGTTAAAACAGTATTAGAAAGGAGAGGAGACAACAGAGTTCACAAGGAGACGACTAACAAAATTCAGGTATCAAGGGATGAAATCCACTTGTGAGAATGACAACAGTCAGAACAGACACTTGAAACCAAGACTCTACAGTTCCTGTGGGAACTGAGTTGAACTGTTACAATTTGGAAGCCGAATAGAGGGAAGTCAAAGGCTATTCCAATGTTTTGTGTACTGACAACCAGAAGAATGGTTGCCCCACTGATGACTGGAAAGGCTACAAAGGGAAGTTTGAGAACAAATGTCATGAATTCAATTTTAGAGATGCTGAGTTTTAGGTCTGAGCTAAGAGTAGATACTCCATTAGAAGCTCAAAATTTCAGCCAGGTGCAGTGGCACATGCCTGTAATCCCAGCAACTTGGGACGCTGGGGCAGGAGAATTTGAAATGCAAGGTCAGGCTTGACAACTTAGACCTATCTCAAAATAAAAATAAAAAGGGCTTGGGGATGTAGCTCAGTGAAAGAGCTCCCCTGTGTTCAATTCCCAGTTGGAAAAAAAAAAAAAAAAAGCTGTAGCTCAAAATTCCAAATAATACAAATTATAGATTTGAGTGGAGACTTAGACTTAAGATACAGATTGAGCCATAACAGAGATTAATAGGTGACTGACTGAAAAGAAGAACTGGCCAATATCTACTTCTGTAAGGAATAACTGCTGCCCATGAGCAGTAACAGAAGATAAGCCACATGAGAAGAAAGAAAGTTATCAACAGAAAGAGATTAGAATCCCAGTTTTTCCAATACTTACAAGCTTGGGAAAGTAACTTAATCTCTTTTTTCCTCAGATGAAAAATATATAATGATAAGAGACCAATGAGAAGTTATACTCCATTTCTGTATGATATGTCAAAATGTATTCTATTGTCATGCATAACTATTTAGAACAATTTTTTAAAAAGAAAAAAAAGAGAGAACTACACTATAAGATTGTTAAGATTAAATGAGACAAAGTATGTAAATCATAGTTAGCAAACTAAAAACCAAAGGAGAAAAACAAGTAAACGTGAAGGCAAGGGCTTGTTTTTCAAGACAGAATCAGTGAAAGGAACTAGAAAAGGAATCATTTAGCAAATGCCAATAGTCCAAACTATAAGAAAGTCCAGTGTATAACACACAGAAAGTATACTGACCCACTCACTAAAGCAATTATCTCGGTGGGGAAAGAATGCAAGAGCACCTTTGTGCTTTCTGTTCCCTCTACCTGGAATACTGTTCTTCTCTTCTGAACTCTGCTCAAATATCACCTCATCAAAGATGTCCTGACCTTATCTGAACTATCATTCTGCCCCTCATTACTCTCTACCAGTATCAATATATTTGTTTACTATTAATTTCGACCATGATCATCTTTATTCCCTTTGTTCATGTTTTATTGAATATTTTTGTCTTTTCTTCCCAATTTATAAATTATTTTCTTTCAAAATAAAATTGACCATGAGGAAAAAGGACTTTTGCTTTCTGAGATATCCCCAACCTGTCCTCATCAAAGACTCAATGAATATGAAAAAAAATCCTGCACTGCTTCATCATAAACAGTAGTAAATGCATATAGGATTCTGTGGAATACATTAGAAAAGCACCTGAAGGCCAATTTTCCTTTTCTGTATCACTGTCAAAGAATCTTCTGCCTCATATTAAGTTCAATGGTTTTATGAACACTCCAGTGCAAACCCAAATTACCACACAAGAGTAAATTTACAGGCACCTTCACAAAAGTACACTTACTAACCTTTACTAAATGCCTACTAGGCATTACAAAATAGAATCAAAAACAAGAGGTTTGGGGCTTTGGGAGGAGGGGGTAGATTTCTAAGCATTAGAAAATGTTAAGACCATTACATATCTATTTTCAGAATCTACCTTCTGAATCTACCTATTTTCAGAATCCACTTTTTAAGTTTCTAAATACATCTCCAAATGCATGGCCTATAGAGAACACTTCCTTTAACACATGTTGATATCTATAAGTCTTCTTTCACTATTATCCTGTGGGCTACTACTACTCCTAACTATCTTAAATACCTTTGCCTATTACTGGGAAGATTCACCTGTGAGAAATGCCCAGCATACTCTTAGGACTAATTGTTACAAAAGAAAAATACACTCCAATATACTTTATAAAAGACAAACAAATGCATATTGGGGTAACTCATAACAAGGTTCCCAATTGAGCATCACTGACTCTTAGAACGTTAAAGTCATCTGATACAATGGATTACAAATACCAGGTTCCAATTAATTTATTTTTTTTAATTTTTTTCTTAGTTGTAGTTGGACACAATACCTTTATTTTATTTATGTATTTTATCCCGATTTATACATAAATAAAATAAAGGTATTGGTGCTGAGGATCGAACCCAAAGCCTTGCATGTGCGGGGAGAGCGCTCTACTGCTGAGCCACAACCCCAGCCCCTCCATTAATTTTTTACTTATCTGTGACAAAATGAAGACAAAGCAACAAGTTTTCATAAAACTAAATGTATTCAACTTAAGGACTATTCTTTATTCAGATATTACACCCTTTCTTATATTTGAGGAAGACAGTAAAATGCACTTTCTTTCATTAAAAAAAAAGTGGCAATAGTTGGTAATTTTTGTTTTGTCAATAATTATTTTACTTGGCAAAACAAGAAGCAGTAGCTCAAAGAAAACTAAAATCTGAGAACCTCTGCTCTAATCCAACCAATCTTCTGCTGCCCAAATCCCTTAGAGCATGGTCAACAAGTTGTTTGCTTGTTTGAACACCTTTGATGACAAGAGTCTCCAATGATGTAGAATCATCCACTTAAAAATATATCATTCTATCTGAGGCATGTTTGCTTGGTTTTGTTAAGGAAAAGCAAAAAGGGAAAGCCTGTAGCATGTACGCTGACTTCGGCCAGACATGGTGATAACTTGGGAGGCGGAGGCCAGAGGACAGCCTCCGCAACTTGGTGAGACCCTGTTTCAAAATAAAAAATAAAAAAATCTGAAAGGGCTAGGGTTACTCAGCTCTTTTTTACTCAGCAGTAGAATACTCCTGGGTTTGCTCTCCAGTACTCTAAAAAATAAAATAAAACGTAACCTCACTTGAGATAAAGAAGCCAGTAAGAAAACAAAGGCAAAAAAAAAGAAAGAAAGAAAGAAAAGAAAAGAAAACTGTTCAGTGAGGGGAGATAAAAGGGATGCACTCAGTCCTATGCCTCACAGTCTTCCTGCAACTTACCAACTATGAAAATCCTTTAAACAAATAACTATGAAAGTTAGAAGGTATAAAACAGTCCTGTGGACAGGGCTGATCATTTTACATTTCCTTCCGAATGCAGCAGTTTATTACCTGAAATTCCTTTACTAATAATCTATATTTAGGGTATAGCTGCATACCTTTCAGGTTTGACCAAAAGCAAATGTCACATGTCTTAATATACCCAGACCTCAAAATGCAACAGAATTTAAATGCCACATATAATCAAGGTTGCAGAAAATATTAAGCAGAAATACAAAATCCACTGACAATATGAGAATCATAAAAGGACAGGATAACTTGGAGGCAAGGAATGAGCACAAGAGATCAAAAGGTCAAGGAGATCATCTCGAAGGGGAAAGAAATCTGGGCAAAGATGCCTGCTACTCGGAGACAATATGCTAACAGGCCAAAGGCGGGCAAGGTAGATTGGAGAACAACATAAACTTGGCTGTTAAAAAAGCACCACATGCAGTGCCAGGCAGAGACAGGCATTCAAATAGTTGCAGAGTGAATGAATTAATAAACACTTACACAAAGAGAATTTTGAGTCTCTGCTTCCAACCACATCATCCATGGCACTTTAAGTCCAGCGAGAACATCTTTCTTTTCCTTAATGCTCAAGCTAAAAATCTAACCCATGAAAAGCCAAGTGTTCCCAATAACTTCCACTAGTCTCTGTCCTATCCTAGTGCTAGCAGTGAAGTCTCTTCTCAAAGACCCTACCTGCCTTTCTGAAATCTGAAATCTGGTACACTTGATCCAGGATGGGAAGAAGTTAATGGGAGCAGAGGCAACAGGATAGAGCACAGGGGGAAGAAAAAGAAAACAACTAGCTCTGACCTACACAAAGATAAATAATACTATAACAGGGTCTGGAATTAGGGTTAATTCCAGATAGACCAAATGAAAATAAAACTTATTTGTATTTTTAATTAAATGGATGGAAAAAATTTAAAAAGTCTCAGCAACTTTAGCCTCCCATGATTGAAAGGAGTTTCAACAATTCTTTCATCCTGCTGTCTGGTATTCCAGGTATTCCCTTATATCTCAGTCTCACATTGTTTCAGCATTTTTTTTTTTTCCAGTAGTGGGAATAGAACCTAGAGGTAATTTACCAAAGAGCTACATCCCTATCTTTTTCTGAGACAGGGTCTCCTAAGTTGCTAAGGCTGGCCTTGAACTTGCAATCTTCCTGTCTTAGTCTCCCAAGTCCCTGGAATTACATGACATCCACCACCACTCCTGACTTCCAGCTCTATTTATGGAGTCTCAATACCAAAGAATTGTGCTGAATATCAAAATCACAACTAGCAGATCTGCCCTAATTCAGTTTATCAATACTAGCATGCACACATTTATCTCATTTTTATACTTCAATTTAAGTCAGAATTTTCTGTCTCTACTCCCTCCCTCCACAATCTGATTTTCCACACCTTTCTTTTCATCTGCATTCTAAGATCCCCTTGTTCTTGCTTTAGTTCACTCTGTTCCAAAAGTAAAAGGGACTACAACGAGGACTGATATAAAAAGGGGGCAGGTTTACTACACATAACAATCCTACATACTATATATTATATATGATGTGTTGTCTATATAAGTGCTTCTGAACCTGAGCAGAAACCTCATATGCTTCTGCTATGTTCTTGCTGCTGAATCTAACAATCCACCATCGTGTTTCCTAGGGGTTCAGGAGGCTACCCTCAACCTGCTGGAGAATAGGATCAGACCACAGAGCCTCAAAGCCACAGCAATCAAGAAGCAGCTGAGCCCCTGCTTTTTCTATCAGCCCAGGAGGGTCAATTCAAGAGTTTTATCGTCTGTCCCTCAGATCCCCATGACCTGTTCCACTCCAGCTAAAAATTCTGTAATGCACTTTGAGAAATTGTAGCTCCAGAATCTCATTCGTTCTCCTAAAGGGTTCAACATCAAAAACATTTTCAGCCCGAACAATTTAGCCATATTTTGGCTGGAATTCTGCCAACTAGCCACAAGAGGCTGATGTGGTACAGCTGCCATGGAGTGAAGCTAGCCAAATCTAACTGAAAAATGGTAAGGATTCATGAATCACCTCTCATGAAAAGGTACACCGTTCTTTAGAATGAGGTTTGTCTGCGCTTTGAAAAGTCAAATTCAAAGGGCTCTTGTTCCTTCATAAAGGCTTAACTAAGGAAAGCAGATCAAAACCAAAATTTTCAAAACTCATGGGGATTTACAGTCCGCTTTTACCAACATATTTTAAAATTAAAAAAAAAACTCGTACTGAATAATACAATATCTTCCACACATAATTTTTCAGCTTTTATTATTCCTACAAAGTAAATTTTGTTGCAGATGATTTTGAATGTACTTGAACACCCAGGAAAAAGACACCTGTGCCTGGCAGGTCGATAGACTACTAATTTGCCCCAGGTAACAAGGAAACAGAAGATGCTCTTGATTTCTGGATAAAATGTTCTGCAGTGCCAGGTAGGAGGTCACATGCCCTGAACGGCCGCAGCTCATTTAGAGTGATGTAAAAGCTCTTCAGATATTAATTTTGTTAGAAATTAGGGGAAACATGCAACCTAAGACCAATTCATTTAGACACCGGGCGTCTGGTACTTTCCAGTTTCCTTTTTTCACCGGAGTCCGAGCAGCCTGTCTGTACCTATTAGAAAGGGGTGGGCAAGCCGGGCACCGGCAGCCCATGCATTTCAGGGAGGAATCACAGAACGGGCAGAGTCCCCCCCACCCCATGCACAGCCCCATCCCGAATCTTCTATCCGCCTGGGACTGGGAAGACTGCCCTGGAAACCCCGGGCAGCGTTAGAAGTCACTGCCTGGCCAGGCTGAGTTCCGTCGCCTTCGGCTCCGGACTGCGGGCACCGCGCCTCGTCACGCCCCGCATCTCCCACCGCCCGCCGCCTCCGGCGTCCTCCGCCGGCCGGCACCGGGCGGCCGTCCCCGAGCAGCTCCGTGGCCGGCGACACGCGCCGCAGCGCGGGCGCGCTTATCCGCAGCGGCGCAGCCCGCCCGCCACCCGCCACCCGCCCGCTCACTCACACGGGAGGCAGCGGCGGCGTCTCCATTGTGGCTCCTCTCGGGCTTCAGAACGCAGGCACCGACCGCCGCCGCCAGCACCATTCCAGCCGCGGACGCCGGCACTGCCCGCCCGCCGAGCCGCGTTCCATCCGCCCCGGAGGGGGCGCCGTGCTCTCCTCACCGCGCGCCACCACCTGCGGCGGCGGCCCCCGCGGCCATGGCCCGCTCGGCCGGGCGCGCTCCGTGTGCCTGCGCGGCTCCCGCGCTCGCCCGACTGCGGGGCGGCAGCGGCGGCGGCGGCGGGACGGGCGGGCGCGCGGGCTCGGCCACTTCCGGGTTCGGCCCCGGCTGGCGCCGACGCCGTGACGGGACGGCGATGCGGCCTCCCGCGGCGGCCGGGGACCCCTCCCTCGGCGCCTCCCCTTCCTCCTGTTGTGCTGCTGTCGCTGCTGCTGCCGCCCAGGCGGCTTCTGCTGTGCTGCTTCTGGAGGCGGGCGGGCGCGAGCCGGAGCGGGGCGGGCGGGCCCCAGACGCGGGGCCGGGGCGCGGGCGGCTGCCGCCCGCAGCGCGCCTGTGGGTCACCCGGACGGGGGAGCTGAAAAATGGGGGGAGGGGTGTCTCTGTGCAAGAAAAAGGCGACAGAAAGCACCGCGTAATGACGCTTGGTATTCACTTGCTGCTCTGCGTTCATGGGCTTGTTCACATTTGTTCTTTTAATTTGAGCATCTGCCCAGGAAGATGGAAAGAGTAGGCATAACCATCCCCAGCCTTTCCAAACGGTGAAACCGAGGCCAGAAGAAATGTATATGCCTGTCCAGGGTGTCCCAAGCAAGAAGCTAGGTCCTCCTCCTCCTCAGTATACTATCTGTGCCTTGGATAAGTGAAGTGAGCACCTTCTAGGCAAGGTTCGGGTACTGGGAACGTGGCAGAGAGCAAAAAAACCCAAGTCTCTGCGCTTGTGGAGCTGTCCATCTAGACGTGGTAAGAGAAACCATGGACAAACGATGCCTACTATGAAGAAAAATAAATCCGGGTGAGCAGAGGAGGTGCTGTTTTAGAAGGAGTGGTCAGGGAAGGCCTCTCAAAAGGTATCAGTTAAACACAGATGAAATAACATAAACCTTCAGTTATACAAAGAATGCCCCAGGCCGAGGGAAGAGCAATGCCGAGGTCCTGCCTGCCCTGTTAAATGGGAAGGAGACCGATGTGGCTGGTTGTTCAAATGTGCTTGCTGGAAGCTGAACACCTGGGAACTTCTTAGAAATGGGAATTCTCAAGTCCCACTTAAAACCTACTGAATCAGAATCCCTGGAGGTGGGGTCCAGCAATCTGTGCTTAGACAAGGCCTTCCTGATGGTGCTGGTGCCCACTAAAGTCCCTCTAGCATACAACTGAGGCAGATCGAGGGCAAAGGAAACAGAGTTAGCAGTGGGGGCGGGGGCAGAGGGAGTAGTCAGGCCCACGGAGACTTTGTAAGCCATGATGAAAAGCTGTGGCTTACTAAGATGAGAAGCAATTGGAAATTTGTGAGCAGCTTGATCAGATCATTAAAAGGATGACTTGACTTGGAGATTTGTTTAAAAATACTCCGACAAAAAAAAAAAAAAGTTTTTAAAAAAAGAAAGGGCAAGTGCATAGATTAAAGAAGATTGACAAGGTGTTAATTTGGGGGGCTAAGTGGTGAGTGTATGGAGATGATTATCATTTATCTGTATTTATGTACATGTTTTAAAATGTCCAAAAGTTTTTTTTTGTTTTAAAGATGACTGCTGTGTGGGAAATATACAAAAGGAGGCAAGAGAGCAAGCAAGACTAGCCTGACTGGGATGAAAAATAAGGATGGTATGGACTTGAGTCAGAAAGATTGGAAGAAGTAGTTAGATTCTGATCCATTTATTGGAAAAAGCATCAGGAATTGCTGGTAAGATTCAATATAAGCAAAAGAGAAAGAATGGAGGTGAACATGACCCTATGGGTTTGGGGGTTGGTTTGTTTTGTTTGTTTGTTTGTTTGTTTCTGGTGCTGAAGATTGAACCTTCCTTGATCCTAAGGGTTTTGATTTGAGCTCTAGGGAGAATGGAGTTGCTTTCCTGGGGGTGGAAAGACTTTTAAAGAACAAACAGGGGAGAAGAGTATTTGAATTCTGATTTAGATATGGTAAACTTGAGATCTGTTAAACATTTAAATGAAGACAAGTGTAGAAAGTTAAAATGTATGTATGGGGTAGACATAAATTTGAAGGTTATGAATAGGTAGTTGGTATATAAAGTCATGGGACTGGTTGACATCAACTGGATAATGTAGCTAGAGCAAAAGAACCAGAACTGAGCCTGGGAAAACTCCAACATTAAGAAAATGAGGAAGATCCAGCAAAGGAAATAAAAGAAGAACAGCCAGAGGGGTAGGAAGAGGTCTGGGAAGGTGTCTTGGTAGCCTAGTGAAGTGTTCCAGGAAAAGGCCAATACTTTGGCATACCTTAGTGTGAGCTCATTAATGTATCCTGGTGGTGTTATTGATCTACCATGTGTGGATGGTTTCTCTAGTGTTAATGGTGGTTTTGTTCAGTGCCAAAATAAAACTTCCTACCTTATAAAGTTGTAAAATTAAGCTGGGTGCTGTGACGCATGCCTGTAATGCCAGCGACTCAGAAAGCTGAGACAGGAAGATCCTGAGTTCAAAGCCAATCTCAGCAATAGTGATGCATCAAGCAACTCAGTGAGACCCTGTCTCTAAATAAAATACAAAATAGGGCTGAGGATATGGCTCAGTGGTTGAGTGTGCCCAAGTTCAATCCCGGTATCCCGCCCCCCAAAAAAGTTATAAAATTAAATGAAATAATCTATGTAAACATATAGCACCTAAGTGAAACATTTAATAAATAGAAATATTTAGTAAATGTTAGTTTCTATTATTATTTCTATACATTTATATGTCATCACTAAAAATTGGAGTTAAGTACTAGAGCAGAACATAACACTAACTTAATTATGATCAAACATTTGGCGTTCCTTTGGCACACAAGCTGCAGGGCTGGATGATCAACCATTTCAGGAACCTTTTTTTAGGGGGTTTGGAGGTGGGAGGGTCTTCTACTGCTTTTGTATCTTTTACTTAAAAATACTGTTATATGTATAAATAGCTACTTAAAAAATGAAGATGTTTCCATCGGACAAGTATGCATATCATTCAAACCGTACTCCCTTTCATCTCCTCCTCTGGGTTAGTTTTGTCACAGTTTTCTGCTTCTCAAGGGGTCCAATTCATCTAGCATGCTTAATATCCACCCAATTTTTTTTTCTTACCACCACCCCCATTCATAGCCTTCACAAATCAACTGGGAAAGAGGACTTTACCCTTGAACATGCAATTCAATCTTACTTCGGGTTAAGTGTCAGCCTGCAAGCTCTAGTATCCTAGTGTGTTGCTCCAGGTAGATTTGAAGACAATACACATTCTTGTTCCATATCTCCACACCAGACTCCATTTCCTCCAGACGAGAGGAAGAGCTAGACTCTCGATTTAGAGCCTGGAATCGGGATCAGGCTTTGATCTAATCAAGTGTCTCATCTAAGGATCTTGAAACAATTTGAAAATGTTAAGAAATCCACATAGCTTTTGTTGTTTTCTGAAAAGACAGTGACTGAACCCTCCTTGGCTTTTCAGGCATACGCAGAGCCACCTAAGAGCAGTAGCAATTTATGAGGCCACAGTTTGCATTTTCATCTTTATTTGGGCCAAGTAACTTCACAGAACTGGCCCTTGGCCAAATGCAGCCTCCACACTTAACCCTAATTCACCATCTGCAAGAAAAAGTAAACAAAAATACTTGACAGGATTAACAAACCCAGCAGTAGTGGGGGTAGAATGGGGGGCGGTGGTCTATAACTCCTTTCCTTGATTGTCAGTTTTACCATATTCTGAGGAATAGCTACTTAGGACCACTAAGAAATTCTCTCTGCTATTTCCCTTGAAATAAGAACTGACTGGAATTTTTTTTACTCAAGTTTTTAGCTCCATCTACCTACTTCTTGGGGTTTTATTCATTTGTTTGGGGTTTGGGGTTTTTGCTGTGCTGGGAATTTAACCCAGGACCTCGTACCAGCTCTCTACCACTGAACAAACACCTCCAGCTCTTTGCTTTCTTTAATTGAATCTTTCACCCCTAGCAAAGGAATGAGAGCTTATAAAAGTACATCCATTTGTTATACTGTTGACATAGAACAATTCCTTAGACACATTAGTACCTGTAATCTAAAGCTAATTTAAATGACCAGAATATATCACTTGTAAAGAAGATGAGACTATACAGATCGATTAATCCATCACAATAGCTGTTGGCAAAAATTACCTGGACTCAGTTGAAATTAGATGTTGCACCAGAACTCATAACATGACGTGGCGGGCATGAATACGTCCCGTGCTATGAATCGAGACTGAGAATTGCTCCTATAAAAACGACACTTCACCTCACCAAATAATATATAACTGTTAGATCCTGCATTGGAAATTCTTTCCAGTATAAAGATGGCAAATTTGAAAAGAATCACTCATTCCAAAATTGGCTGGGCGCAGTGGTGCACACTTGTAATCCCAGTGGCTCAGAAGGCTGAGGCAGGAAGATGGCAAGTTCAAAGCCAGCCTCAGCAAAAGGGAGGTGCTAAGCACTCAGTGAGACTCTGTCTCAAAATAAAATTTTAAAATAAGGCTGGGAATATGGCTCAGTGGTCAAGTGCCCCTGAGTTCAATCCCCGATACAAAAAATAAAAATAAAATAAATAGATAAACCAGATACAACGGCATACAACTATAGTCCCAGTTATTTGGGAGGCTGAGGTCAGAGGATCTCTTTGAGCCCAGGAATTCAAGGTTAACCCTGGGTGACACAGCAAAAACCCATCTCTAAAGAAAAATACAGAGATAGGAAAGAAAAGAAAATCTATTTTCTATTTTACAGAGTAAGCCTAAAATGTGTTACTTCAGTTACCTTACTAACTTTAAATTGGGGGTTTTGCTTTTATACTTTTGATTTGGAAGCACCTTACTATATATTATGAAGCATTTCTAAATATTCTTATGAGACTTGGCTATTTAGCAAATGGATTTGTCAGTACATTAAGGTATTTATTACAAGCTTTGTACTGTCAAATGGGGCAATATGAGTTCTGCTCCAGACCAATAGAAACCTTTAGTTGAAGGAGTTCTTTGTATCCATGAGCTCAGGTTACCCTACAGAGGCTTGCCTCCTTGTTTTCATAGTCTTTAAAATGTCAGCTTTACTTCTCGAACAACACACCTGCCCATTATCCTGTAGCTGAGGTTCTCAGAGAAATGAAAGCAAATTGTTTGCTGAAAAGTTTAATTGAAAAATTAGTTTGAATTGGTACAGGAAGTATCCAAAAATAGGTTTCACACTAATGTATATCAGGTAAACAGTTTCTCTGTGCTTTTTTAAGAAAAGGAAATTTACTTAATCTATTTTTATTTTATATAATTATATGGCATCTATTTATTTAGTCCAGTGATGTAATGCCTCATTATAGAATTATTGAGGACTAAACATTTTCCTACCCAGTCAACAATACTTGAGTGAGGAGACAAAGAGCAAGAAAAAATTCTGAATAAATTATGAGAAGCATTATTAGCTTGTTGTCATTCATTTCAAATTACACACACACACACACACACACACTTCTACCCATAGCTTTCAATTGTCCATCACAGCAGACTGCTAATAGCATCAACCCTAAGCAGAATTGTGAAGTAAGTTTGTTTTGGCATTCTCATTTTCCTTCCTCTCTTTTGTTCCCTGTTAGCATCAATACATCTCTCACCTCTAACCCTCAGAGTCTACAGGTCTCAATGTCCTCTTTCCATCCCTGTTAAAACTTAGAAATTGTCTGTTGTCAGTTAACAAAATAATTAATGGATTGTGCATAATATAAATGGCTTTTAGACATGAGGTAACTTCGTATCGGTATTATTTTAGCTAAATAATATTATACTCCATCGCCTAATCTCTTTACCCCCCAGAATGCATTCCAATGCCTTCTCTATTATTATAATCACAAAATTGTTAATGATGAATTATGATGTTCAAATGTTATTTTCCTTGCTAGTGGTATTACTGTATAACATTGTGAAAAGGGTGCTTTACTTTGCAAAAGGACAATGCTAAATATAAGAGGTGAAAAAAAATATTCATCTTAAACTCTAGGCCTTTTGAAACCCAAACCTCCAGGAGTTTATATTACTTGTTCAAATTGTTCACATGGTAATAAAAAAAGATAAGTCTTGAATTTTCTCATAAATCCTAAAATTTGAGCTCAGCCCAAATCTTGGAATTATTTTTGCAAGTAAGGATCCTTTGCCAAGAAATCCTTTCTAGTTCTTAATCTGGTACTAGTGAGCTTCTGGATTCAGAGCAATGTGTTTAATGCAGGATGTAAGTGGTTAGTCAATTCCTGAGGCATCCATAATTCTTCCTTTTCCTTGTTAAGATCTTGGTAATAATCCAACCCAAGAAATAGAATTGACTCCAGGCTGCATATGTATGAGAGCTATTCTTCATTGAACTAAAAATGAACCTGAGCTGCCATTTTGAAGTCTTTGTTAAAAACCAACTAAAATTAAATCATGAGAAAAATATTTCTAGTCATATTTTCTGAAGCAAACTGATTCAAGCCAATCTTGATTGTATTATACTCAGATATATCAACTTTTTTCTATGCCAAATAGGGAAAATACTGACCATCGTATTTTAAATTGCAATTATTGACCCCACACACAAATACACTACCTACACCCCCTAAATACACATTTTGATTGATTAAATCTGACAAACTATGTTTCACTTATTTCATGTGCTGTTATTT
This sequence comes from Marmota flaviventris, assembly GCF_047511675.1. Taxonomy (NCBI): domain Eukaryota; kingdom Metazoa; phylum Chordata; class Mammalia; order Rodentia; family Sciuridae; genus Marmota; species Marmota flaviventris. Next base: position 160,039,761 of record NC_092500.1, read on the forward strand.
TCTTTGGAATATAAGCTCCATGAAAGTGTCTATTTTAGTCAGTCTGGTCACTATTAGAGTCCCAGAGTCTAGGAAAGTACCTGGCACATTATGCACTCAAAAAAATGCTATTGAATGAATGGAACTGGCATTCACAAATATCAACTTCCCATGACATATATTCCAACTCAAAGTCATACAATGTGCATTTTAACTGTGGCTGTATATTAACTTTTACTTGTTTTTACTTTTGGAAGCATATAAACGTCCTTATAAATGCTGCCCAGAAATATATATTGAATGCCTTCTTGATGAATACATTGTGATAGTTGAGTTGGTGGGATGAAGTTGGGGGCTAGGAAGAAGCAAGAATTCTGCCTTGAAGACAGTATAATCCACAGCAGACACACACACACACACACACACACACACACACACACACACAGTAAATAAATAAATAAATAAATAAACCCAATATATTAACCTAATTCTAAAAATAGAAACAACAAACTCTTCACAAAATAAAAGGCTGACTTTTCCACTTACGAAAAGTTTATAATGGAAAAAGAGACTATGTTCAGTGGAAAGTAAAGGGAGATTTTGAACAAATTATTCCAAGAATAAAATATTAACAAAAAAAGCTGAAACGTGGGCTGGGGTTGTGGCTCAGCTGTAGAGCGCTCGCCTTGCACGTGGGAGACCTTGAGTTCGATCCTCAGCACCACATAAAAAAATAAACAAGTGAAATAAAGGTGTTGTGTCCAACTACAACTAAAAAAAAAAAAAAAAAAAGCTGAAACGTTAAGGTAAGATCCCAGGGATCCTTGAATGGATTTTAGACTTTATATGAAGTAAGTAGGCAAGTACAGGGGGAGTATGTGTTTCTCTCTGTGTGCAGGTGTGTTTGCCCAGGTAGTAAAATAAACTCTACCAGAAGACTTACTTAATCTGGCACGGGTGTACAAAATTAATGACCGATGGGAGAACCTGGAAGCAAAATTTTTTGGGAAACTGTTACAAGAGTTCTCATGTAAGATAATAAAAGCCTGAAGGTGTACAATAGACAAGGAAAGGCCAAATGACAAAGGTAGAATAAACATAACTTGATGACTAAATTGACATGGGGGGCAGGGAAGATAAAGTGGCCAAATATCCCAACATATTAAGCATTAAAAATTAATGAAATCGACAAAGAAACAGAAAGTGGTGTGGGATCAATGATGGTGTATGTGGGTTGAGGCTGGGAGGGTTTGTAGTCGCAGCAAGATGTTCTAGTAAAATGTCCAGCAGGAAGGTGTACCTAAGCCAGGACAAAGACATCAGGTACAAAGATGTAATCACTCATAAAGTCAGTGGCCTCTGAAGAAAGAGGTAATGTGATTTCTGTGGTGAGCTACCTTGTTACTAGGTGAAAATCTCCTACATGTTTTTTACATTTCTCTGCATAGGCTGGCATCCCTGTTGCTTTCTTGATTGTTAATTTTGAAAATTAGTCAAAGAATACATGTTTACATTCTTATAGTGAAAATTCAAACCATAATATGAAAATTCCCATTGACCTCTCTCCCAGTCTTCTCACCAGAAGTAACATGTTAACCATTTGACCTGTGGCCTTTCCAGCGTATGCATTTGCATATGGAAATGGTACACACACAAAAAAAAATAGATGGGTTTGTATTCGTTTCGGGTAAGTGGGATCTGCTGAATGGTACCTTCAGCCATTAGCAGCAGCTAAGGAAGACTTACTGCCAATTTGCTATAGCTGCAGGGAACCCAGGCAGGCAGAGCTCAGCTGCCAGGTGCCAATGCATCCAGGATTTAAATGGATACAAATTTCAGGGGAAATTATGAACATCAGAAGGTTGATGAATGCATCTTGGTTCCACAGACAACTTCTCCCGCCACTCTCACCAAAACACACCCCCCTCTTTTGGAAATCTAATATTTACTCTAAACCATAGGGAATAAGATTCAAAGCCACCACTTTCCCAGTAAAGATAGTTTTTTTTTTTTTAATTGATTCTACATTGCCAAAAGCCTTAGTTATTTCTAGATTCTCTATTTTTTAGAACTTCTCTTTTAGTCTGTACTTATTCTTTCCATAATTTTTCATGCCAGTAACCTTGTCTAAGACAACCCTGAATGAGGGTTAAGAGACTCGAGTTATGATCAATATCTATTCATTGAATATTGGTCAAAAGGTGAAGAAATTTTATTTGTGTGTGTGTGTGTGTATGTGTGTGTTTTAGTTCCTGTTTAAACTTTCTTAAAACTGTAGTAATTACATGCTTAACTAAAATAATGATTTACTTTTTTTTCAGTGTGGGGGATTGAACCCAGGGCACTCTACCACTGAGCCACATTTCCAGCCCTTTTTATTTTTTACTTTGAGATAAGTTCTCCATAAGTTGCTGAGACTGGGCTGGAACTTGCGATCCTCCTGTCTCATCCTCCTGAGTAGCTGAGATTAGGGGTATGTACCATATGTACCACTGCACCGGCAATAATGCTTTATTTTAGAGCATGTTTAAATATTGCACAACATGCATTTTTTAAAGCACAATCCATTTTTAAAGTTCTAACTGTGGGAAGCTATATGTGTTCCTAATTACAGTTTATTTGAATGCGTAGTATTTTTGGAACAGTGAAGTACCATACTTTGGGGAGGTGGGATGAAAATAATTTGTGTATTTTTATATGAACTAAGTTTTTTTTTAATGTTCAGTGTCTAGGATAATTTTAAATTTCATTGGTTTTGTTTTATTTATAAGTCATGAACAAATGTATCTTTAGACAATGGAACCTCACTAATGTGATTTTCAAAATCCATATCATATGATCACCACTAAATATTTTAGTCATTGTGGTGATTCAGTCATCTTTGAGTGATTTTTGTCTTTTATGGAATTCCATACTCTGTAAGTAGGGGTGTTTTATGTAGAACCAGCAAAAAATTATTTATATTTCATCCATGACAATTATGATCACACTCTTAGAAAAGTATAGCTGACACCACTTTTCAAACTCTTCTAGTCCATTCACCTAATTTCAAAGGGGACTATGACTAATTTTAAACACATTCAAAGAATATTCTAGAACTTTCTCCAGGAACATATTGCACAATTTTACAATCCTTTTCAAGATTCAGTACTTAGCACTATGTTTGCTGTAGGAGTCAGATTTAAAGAAAAAAAAAATAACCTGCCAGGAACAGCTTGCCCACCCCAAGGAAATTTTAGGTATATATCTAAAATTATAGAGGAATATGATTCATGTGTGAAAAGATAATTTGGGGGTGGGGTTATCCCAGCAACACTTTTGGTAAGAGGTATAATTTGATCTGGACTTCAGGGGATGTATAAGATTTAGATTAGTAGGGGAAAAAAAGGGAACAGGATTCTTATGTAGACAAAGAAAAAAACAAGTGGCGGAATGGACGGAAACGATGGGTCTGCTCTACCTGGAGTTAAAGAGAGTAGGTCAGGTTGGGCAGCTAAGGCAAGATGCTTTCCCAAGAATCCCCCAGAATTTGAGTAAGGGGTGGTCTGAAATTGATCTAATAAGCTAGAAACCGCTGAAGCATTTTTAAAAGAGAGTAAAATATTCAAACATTACCTTACTGAGATTGATCTGGCTGAAGTGGACAGACCAAGTTGGGATTTGGGAAATCTTAAAGACAGTACATTGATTTACCAATCATTAAATTCACATCAAACATATTTAAAAAAATAGATGTTCTCTGTGACACAGTGATTCCACTTCTAGGAATTTATCTCTAAGAAATAATTACAGTTGCATACAAGACAACTTCCAGGATATTTAGTGCAGCATATTTATATAATAATAAACTGGAAATCCAAATAGAACAATAGGTGACTGGCCGAATATTATATTACCACTACACAGTGGTTTCCTATGGAACCATTAAAATGATAAAGTGTAAGAATATTTAATATCATAAAAAAGACATACTGTTGAAAGGGAAAAGCAAGTTACAAAGTACTGCAATAATGTGATCCTATTTATGTAAAAGAGAAAAATTGTATGTGTATGTTTATATGCCTTTCTGTGTGTAACTGGTAAGTTGAATAAACATGACACATTTTGATTGCATAGAAAATGCAATTTTGTCTCCTACTTTCTCTTTATGCATTTATTTATTGGTGTGATCTTTTCCATTGAACATGTCCATGACTCTCAGATAATACAAAGTTCTCCAGCCATTATAATTCTAAAATGCCACAATTCAATCTTAGTAATAATCAAAATCCCAAACTTAATTTTGTGTTAATTTTTCTTACCCTCCACAATCTGGGACCCATGTAAGTTTAAAATCTAATGGTGGGGAAAGAGGTAAGTTTCTTCTGCAAACACATTTTAGACTTAGGATGGTTAAGAAGGAAATTTTAATTCGAGAACCACCTCTACCCTAGGATCACTAAATTATCCACTGTGATTTTTCATTACCTTCTGTGGAAAATGGAGCTAATATTACTTGACCTATCTATGTCTTAGACTTATTGTGAATATTAAATTATATCATAGAAGCAGATGTGTTTTAGTAAAACACATATATAATCGACTAGACTAGGGATCCAACAACCAAATGCCTGCTGGAAGCTGGAGAAGTAACCTAAATGATTAAATCAGGCTGGACATAAGAAGATAAATAGCAACTGGTATCCACCCTGAATATTTGAGAGGCAATACACTTGTGCCCAGTGAGAAGGAGCAGTAGTCCTCCAATCTAGACCATTTTGCTAGGTCTGATCTTTCAAGGGAAAGCAGCGATTCTAGTTTTTATTGGAAAATCTTCTAATTTTCCAATGTTGACAACCGATTTAAATATTAAGCTCCACATAGACCAACACTATGTGAGCTGAACTAATAATCATAAAGGCTATATTCAGTTTCCAGGAAACTACTTCTTGATTCTACATAAGACTATAAGTGAGTTGAAGGCAATAATTTAAAAAAATATATTTTTTTCTCATTGTTGATGGGCCTTTACTGTATTTATTTATATGGGTTGCTGAGGATCAAACCCAGTGCCTCACACATGCTAGGCAAGTGCTTTACCACTGAGCCATAACCCCATCCTGAAGGCAGTAATTTTTGGCTTCTATCTCCAGGGACTCATTACTTTATACAATGTCTCAACATACCTGATGCTTAATAAATGGTGGTAAAATGAATTTTGCATGCTGCTAAACTGAAAGACTTTCTGGAAAGGAAGATGCCTGCTATTCAGGTTGAAGCATCTGCACACTTCTCTAAATATCTTCCATGTACCATATAAAAACTTTAAACGTTGTGGTCCTGGGGATTGAACCCAGGGGTGCTCTACCACTGAGCTACAACCCCAGCCACCCTTTTAATTTTTTATTTTGAGACAGTTGCCCAGCTTGGTCTCAAACCTGCAACCCTCCAGGGTCACTGGGATTACAAGCATGCACCACCATGCCTGACTGAAAATCTATTCTTTTTTTATCAATCAGTTAACTATTGCTACATAACAAGCCAGCCCCAAATTAAACAACTTAAACACCACTTATTTGCTCAAGATTCTGTGGGTTGGCAATTTGGGATAGGATAATTTGTCTCTGTTCCACATAGTGTCTGCTGGGATTACCCAAGTGTTTACAATCACTTGGCCATCAGCTGGGGTTAACTAGTACCAAAAGTCTAGTTTGCACAGCTAGCAGTTGGTTGATGATGTAGGGTCAACTGGAACAGGTGTCTACAAATCCAGCCGGCTAACCCAGATTTCTCCAGGTGGTGGCTGGGTTCCAAAAAGCAGTGAATACAAAACCCAATGTGTGTATTCATACCAAATCTCTGTTTGTGCCATTGGCCAAAACAGGACCCATGGCCGAGCCCCAAACCAACAGGGAAAGGAACTTTGCAAGAGCATGGGTTCAGGATGGCTTAATTCATTAAGTGTGCCATTATTGCAGCAATCCACCATGATCTTCATAGAAACCCTGAGGTAGACATTACTAACATCCCCACTTTGGGCCAGGCATGGGAGTGTGTGTCCTGCAGTCCTGGCTATTGAGGAGGCTGAAGTGAGAGAATCACTTAATTTGAGGCCACTCTGAGCAACATAGCGAGACACGATCTCTGGGTTGAAGTGGGAGGATTGTCCCAATTTTTTCAATGAGAAAATGAAACCCAACAAAATGTTAAGGAACCTATAACTTGTGAGAGTCAAAGTCAAGATTGAGACCCTGACACTGTGGCTTCAGAAAGTGTGCTCTTAGGTACTAAACTATACCTGGGGAAAAGCCACAGGAGGGCAGAGAACTGTGATGGGCCTTGAACACTGTCAAGGTCCTGCCCTCCGTGTGAGTGCAGACTGCAAGGGCAGGGTGCAGGCAGCGGTGGGTGGAGAGCTTGTGGGTAGGGATTCCTAGAAAAAAGAAGAGAGAAGGCTTCAGCCAAGAAGTGGAATCAGAATCATGGGCAGGGGGGAAAGGAACCCTGAATCAAACTGCAGAAGGCAGATGCAGGCGAAAATAGAAGTCAGCATCTTGGAAGCCAGCCCCCAAACGGGGCCCGCAGAGTGGAGAACCAGGGCTCTCCTACATCTGGCTGCTCAAAGGCTACAGGTTAACGTTGCATCTTTAGGATGAGGTGCACTTAAACAATGATACCTAGTTTTGTAGCAATTTATCTGGAATCGTGGTCATCATAGCAGAAATAAAATTCAGTTTTACTCCTTTTTTGTGAGAGTGCGGGTGTATGTAAAAACCGGGAAGAGTGAATGTGCTGAAATAACAGTGAGCAGCTTTGAGCAGCCTCGGAGTGTATTTATAGATATCAAGCACACGAAATACACCCACATCGTACACCCTCTCCCCAGGAATCCAGGATGTATGAAGAATAATACAAGGTGTACGTTTGGCAGTCTGCGCAGCAAACAGGATGTGCTGGGTGTAATCACTTTAAAATCCTTTATAGTACCTGACCAGTGTTTTAGAAAAACTGTGAATTATATCGGAAGGCACACAGGCAGAATTATTTCAAGTGTAAGGGTTTTTTTTCTGTTTTCAACCACTGACTCCCAGATAATCTGTCTCAGTCTCTCAAGGCCAAGATGGTATCAGAGGGACCTCTGGAGAATTAATTGATAACAGGATGGCAGTGGGTTGGAACTCTTCCTTTTTACTCCATACAGATCTCCCCTAACCCTTTTTTGCAATAAAACATATAGTTGGCCAAGTGCCGTGGTGCATGCCCGTAACCCCAGCAGCACAAGAGGCTGAGGCAGGAGGATTGCGATTTCAAAGCTAGGTTCAGTACCTTAGTAAGATCCTAAGCAACTCAGAGAGACCCTATCTCTAAATAAAATACAGAAAAGGGCTGGGGATATGGCTCAGTGGATAAGTGCTCCTGGGTTCAATCCCAGTACCAAAAATAAAACAAAAAAATGTAGATGTACTTCTCATGAAAAATTTATTTATTTATATTTGGAACCATGGATTGAACCCAGGGCCACTTAATCACTGAGCTACATCCCCAGCCCTTTTTATTTTTTATTTTGAGACCAGATCTCTCTAAGTTGCTTAGGGCCTTGCTAAACTGCTGAGGCTGGCCTTGAACTTGTGATCCTCCTGCCTCAGCCTCCTGAGTCACTGAGATTACACGTGTATGCCAACGCACCCAGCAAGAAAATTTCATTTTTAAAAAAGAGTAACAACAGACTCTCTAGACAGAGTTGTATAGCTATTAGTATGAAACAAGCAAGACTAAGAAGGGGAACTGAGGAATGGAGGGATGGGTATCTCATTCAGAGAGGGACTCGCCCAGATCCCCACACCCCAAAGATTTGGAGAATGAAATCATTAAACTCAAGCACTCTGCTACTGAGCTACATCTCCAGCTCTTTTTATTTTTTTTATTTTGAGACAGGACTTCTCTAAGTTGCTGAGGCTGGCTTTGGGTTTCTGATCCTCCTGCTTCAGCCTCCTGGGAGGCTGGGATTACAGGTGTGTGCCACTGTGCAGAACTTGATTTGTCATCTTTAGAGGCAATGGACACGTGCATTGTTTACCAGAAACATCATCACTTCTTCACTTGGAGGGAAAAAAAAAGGAAAAAAGTTACTGTGACATCCAGGCTTAGAACAGATAGTACAAAAGAATGAGGGCATCTGCTTTTCTGTCACCAATTTGTGAAGTGCAAAGAACAGAAGAGATTGGCAGAGATTCAGAAATGCTCAATAAGAAAGATAACACAGGCACATGGTCGCCTTTTCTACACACGTATGCCTTCATTTCAATACAGCGAACATCTGTTGAGTGCCCACTTCATGTTGCTGAGGGGTACACAGAATTCATGGAAAATAAAACATAGCTTCAGCCCTCAGGAGGGGAACATTGAACCCTCTGCTTTGCTTTCCAGGGCTTTGTAGCAATTAAAGCACGCTCTCCTATTGCTTGGAACTAGATCAGTCGATTTGTTTTATTTTGTTTTGGTCACATCACTGTTCTGCCACAAGTTTCTGCAGATATTTGATGAGTGGTAGACTCTATTTCTCCCCTATTTCTAGCCCCTGACTCCTGATTTCCCAGGAGAAGAAACAACAGATTAGCAATATGTTATCCATTGGGACATTATCAGTAACTCACAAGAGCTCACTGATGGGAAAAAACATCTCTTTCATGTGCACGTATGAACATGTAACAAGAAATCTCACCATTATGTACAACTATAATGTACCAATAAAAATGTGGAAAAAGAAGACATCTCTTTCTGTGAGCTGTAAAGTCCTTCTCTGGGTATAAACCATCTTCCCTCCTTTGACATAATTCCATAATGATTTCTATTTTAGCATAATAACACAGCAAGAGTTTAAAATCTATTCCTTTTTTTTTTACTTTGAAATGATTAGATAATCTACATATGACTAGTTTTTCTGGCTCTGTGACAATGAGCAATATCACTCAAATCAGGTTTGAGTTGCATCCATTACTAGCTAACTTGTCACCCAAAGGAGAAGCTAAGGTCCTCTGGCTTCTGGTACACTAAAATTCCCCAGAATTTTTTTTTTTTTTCTTTTCTAAACATCGCTTGGGGATAGAGGAATGCTCCGAGGGGAGACTTTGAATAATCCATCATCTGGATTCATAGGAACAGAGAGAAACAAAACAGAATTTATAAAAATCATTTATTAAAAGGAAGAAAGAAGGAATGAGGTCTGGTTATCTAACTTTCTTCCTTCCTTCCTTTATTTCTCCCTCTTTCCTATTCTTTTCCCTCCAGCAGGAGACACATGTATATAGACCACCCTTCCCCACCTGTGAGCTCCTCAGCTCTGCCCTCCAGGCTGAACTTTCTCTCCAGCTCCAGCCAGGCTTTGCTGAGCAAGCTGCCTAGAACAGGGAAAGACTCGTAAACCAGGAAAAGCAAACCAAAAGTGTTTCTCTTTTAAATTGGGACAAGGTAAAGGAAAATGTCCATTTTTAAAAAGTGTTCTTGGGAATCATTCTTTTATTCAAAAGATTACTATTGTCACATACACCGCACCCTGTTGGACAAACTGAAGACAGAAAGCTAAAACATACTCATACAAATGACCAAAACATAAGTAGAAAGCAGTATGAACACTTGAAATTCCGAGGTGAAAGAGATCCCTCTAGGTTAGGAAAAGCAGGGCAGGGGTAACAGAGGAGGTCACTTTTGACTTGAGCCTGTCCACAGCAGAGTGATGGACAGAGGGAATAATGACCTGCCCCTTCACAACTTGGAACTCCATCTCTCTGAGATTTGATATCTCCTTCTATAAAAGGAGGATTTGAGGATCTGGACGGTTCTTAACCCCCCGCCCCCAACTCATTATACTTCTAGCCTGTGATGTGGACTTTGGTTGAACTTTAGCTGATATTTGCCTGTGTTTTGACCAAGATATTTCTCACCCTTCTTATCTTTCAGTCACTCCTTTTTGTCTTTTTTTTTTGCTTCCTCTCCTTCATCCTCTATGAGTTAATAAGGAGCTACTACAGCTTGTAAGTGTATTTGTCAGCCACTACCATGGTGCTGCTGTATATAAACCCCTCTGTGAGTTGGTGGTACACCACATTCCTTCTCACACGCAGGGATTTCTGGGTAACTAACCCAGCCTGGACTGTGCTGGTGGGTGGGGGGTGGGGGGTGGAGTTGGAGAGGGTTGGGGGGAGCTGAGTGGGGGGCATCACGTCCTCCTCCAATCTTTGTTCATTGGCTGTAGTTTGTCCTTGTTATCACATTTACATAATGTTTTGGATTCTTACCTTTGTCTGCACCTTCTCCCAACATGTTGCTCAAGAGGAAGAAGAAACAGATAAATATTCATTAGATAAATCAACACAAAACCCACATTTTCCAGAATTCTGTTTTATGTTAAAATGAATGTCCTAGAAATAGCTAAAATCAAACCATAAGGAACTGCCGTCTGGACTTTTTTCCACAAGGTTTAAATACATGACATAGTTACGATTCTTCTGTGATAAAAGTCATGATAAGAATTCTAGTAATATCTCATGAAATAAATCGAGTATCTAAAATGTTGGGCTAATTCTAGCATGGAAAGATCACGACCTCTGTACTTTTTAGGAAGAAAATGTTTGCTAAATAAATTATTAATGAAAAAATAAAATCCAGAGGGAACTATTAGCTTCCTTGGGAAGCACTTTCAAGCACTCTCGAAATTCCATAAAAGCATTTATTTGCATATGAATGATGAACTAATTAAAAATGATCTTTATCTGTTTGTTAAAATAGGTTCAAAAGGAACTCTCCTTGGAAATGCATGAGAATCAGCTCATATTCCAGGAGAGCTTTAAAATACAAACTCATAGATCTCAAAAAGAACTTCATAAGTCAAACTTTTATTCATTTGAATCTCTCAGATAATTATTCTGAATTAGAGTTTTCACCGTGTTAAGCAATTTTATCCACCTACTGATGACTTTTAACAAAACGTTTTAAGAAGGATAACAAATGGAGAATTACTTTGGATGTTTTAACCCAGATAAGTCAGCCCAGACAAATTTGGCTACATATTTTGGTACCCAACTGAACCCCCCTACCTGAAAAGAAAGGTTTTGAAAAACACAAAGATAGGAGCAGTCAGGCCTAGTGGCAGACCCCTGGAATCCAAACTACTTGAGGCTGAGGCAAGAGGATCACAAATTCAAGGCCAGCCTTGATAATTTAGCAAGACCCTGTCTCAAAAAAAAAAAAAAAAAAAAGTTTTTAAAAAGGTCTGGGGATGTAGCTCAGTGGCAGAGCACTTGTCTACCATGTATGAGAGCTCTGGGTTCAATTACCAACACCAAAAAAAAAAAAAAAAAAAAAAAAAAAGAAAGAAAGAATTAGCCTTCCAGAAGTGTTTTTAACTTATATCTTTTAAAAAAAAATTAGTTGTAGGTAAATATAATATCTTTATTTATTTATTTATTTATTTATTTTGTGGTGCTAAGGATTGAACCCAGTGCCTCAAACATGCTAGGTAAGCACTCTTCCACTGAGCCACAACCCTAGCCCCATTTACTTGTATCTTGATATATAATTATATCATTATCTCCTATGGGATATAGGTGGAATGTTCCTGTTTATTATTCTGGAATGCATTTCTTCTCTGACAGTTCAGTGTAATTCTTGCGAAGCAAATGGATATGACTGTGAAAACGTGTGTGCTTGCTATGCCAAGTAATACATGCTTTTGATCACCATTTTGTAATTCCAGTTTCTGGCAGCAATGGATTTGTTACCCTGCAGTGTTAATTCCCTATGCATTGTAGTGAACAGCATTCTCTACTTATTGCCATACATTTAACTTTATGATGATTTATTGTTTGTGAGCCTATGTTTCTTTCTTTTCTTTTCTTTTTTTAGGTACTAGAGATGGAACACAGATGTTAGGCCAGTGCTGTACCACTGTATATATATCTATCCCCAGCCCTTTTTTTTTTTTCATTTTTTTATTTTAATTTGTTATGTATGACAGCAGAATGCATTATAATTCCTAGCACACAAATAGAGCACGATTTTTCATATCTGGTTGTACACAAAGTAGAGTCCCACCATTCGTGCCTTCATACATATACTTGGGGTAATGATGTCCATCTCACTCACCATCTTTCCTACCCCCATGTCTCCTCCCTACCCCACCCTCCCCTTTTCCCCTTTACCCTATCTAGAGTTCATCTAATCTTCCCATGCCCCACTCCCGACCACCACATTATGAATCAGCAGCCTTAAATCAGAGAAAACATTCGCATTTGGTTTTTAGGAACTGGCTAACTTCACTTACCATTATATTCTCCAACTCCATCCATTTACCTGCAAATGCCATGATTTTATTCTCTTTTATTGCTGAATAATATTCCATGGTGTATATATACCACATTTTCTTTATCCATTCATCTACTGAAGGGCATCTAGGTTGGTTCCACAGTTTAGGTATTGTGAATTGTGCTGCTATAAACATTGATGTGGCTGTGTCCCTGTAGTATGCTGAGTCAGGTTCTCACTAAATTGTCCAGGCTGGCCTTGAACTTGATCCTCCTGTTGCAATCTCCTGAATGGCTGGAATTGCCCAGTTCTTTGTTTCTTTATAAATTTTAAAATCAAGTAAATTTTCTTAATTGTCTCTCTCTGTAACAAGTGTTTACTTGTTCTCTTTCTCTCCCTCTCTTCTCTTTTTCTTCCTCCTCCTTCTGTTCCTCTTTCTGTCTCTTTCTCTTTGTTCATTATTAATTATAAATATATATTATAAAATCTTCATCCCTTCACTTTCGCAATCTCCTCTAGTCCCGATCAAAACCCTTAAACTTTTGCAGTTGCCACTTGGCAAGGATGATGTTTATCTGTTTCAGTTCTGTAAGGCAGTGCCAAATATTTCAACTTAGCTCGGCCTTTAGTCAAGCTAATCAAGTCACAGATTAAGCCATCCAAATTCACAGCTTGCTCATGAACCAGACAAGTATGGGAAGGGGGAGGAAACTGGAACGGAACACTCTGGGTACTGCATGATCCTTCTCATCCCTCTGTCACCTCTGTAACCAAGAAAATTTTCTTAAGCTCTCAGTTAAATGACCAGTTCTTTTAAACTCTTCTCTTTTACAGTAATTTTCACTATTTAGTAGTGCCTTTTAAATCTCTTTCATCCTATACACTTATTTTTTTTCCACCAAAACTTTACTTTCTGTAGATTTATTGCAAAAATCAAAATATTTCCTCCAAAATACACAATTATAACATAGAATCTTTTGATGTCACACACCTAGAGATTATCATCCTTCATTCAGTAAGGAGTATAAAGGACTAGGTTTAGTTTTCCAGTCTCCTACATAGCCATCTTTGAGAATCACCCACTGGTCCAACTGTACTGCTTGTCGGTACATCTGCCCAAATTATAAAAAAAAAAAAGAAAAGAAAAAAAAATTCCAAAGAGCATGCCATTATTGTTGCAGATATTCCAAATTGCACTGAACTAAGAGTTTGGACTGTAAACAGGGACTTGGCTAGTCCCTGGGGAAAATGTTCAAGTTTGAAATCTTCTATAGTTGGTCCTGAAACTTACAAGAATGACTTTGTATTTTGCAACTAATAAAAACTAGTGGCCCACAATAGTCCTTGTGCTTCCAAGTGTGCTAAAGAGAATTTAGAGAGCTATTTGAGTTGTCTAAACCAATTTTCTATTCACAATCCCTTTTCAAAAAAACGTAGTTCAGCAATGTAGCTTTTATACAAAATTGGATGTGCACATTCCTGAAAAAAATGAGATCCAGAAGTTAGTGATTGACTAATGGATAAGGCTGAACATTGGAACAATGTGGTAAGCTTGCCTCTGTTAACTTTGCTCAGACAGACCTTGGGAACTTGGGTCTTTCTAAAGCTGGAGGTTTTTCTTTTTTTTTTTTTTTTACCTTCTTCAGCAAGGTATTTGTCTATGAATGTGAAACACTGAAAATATTGGTTTATGCATGTTTTTTATTTGTGGGACTATTTTTTGCCTTTACATTATCAATATGCAATAAGCACATCCATAGCATTTTTCTGTTTTGCTAAACATAGATTATCACTATTATCTCATTAACCCTCACTGACCCCCTGTGAATATGGCCACACATTTATCTCTCTCCCTCTTTCTCTCTCTCTCTCTCTCTCTCTCCCTCCCTCCCTCCCTCCCTCTTTACTTGGGCTGACCGAATCTAAAAATAAAAAGGTCTGTCCAAGCACTGCCACAACTGGAAATGAAATTACAGCATGTTCTAACATTTATCAATCATTTTGAAGAAAAATATAAAATTTGACTGAATATATGTCATTTCCAGGAAATTTATTTAAGACACAACTTTCTTTAGAGAAGGCCTGTTGGCATTATTACACGGGAAAAAAAAATAACTCCGAAGTAAGTATATGTGAAAATTTAAGAACTATAAAGCATGTATTCATTGCTTTCAGTATTATAGAGATCCTGCCTAATAGTTGCTGGAGTACAGAATTGCTTCAGGTCAGGGAAAGAAAGATTATATCTATTTCTAAAACTATTCCATTCCCTCTGGAATATAATATCCCCTTGAAATATACTTGATATTTCAATTACCAATCCTTGTTTCTTTGCCAGAAATATATTTCTGACAATGATGGGTAATGTACTAGGCCTTGCATGATATTATTTTTTGGGGCCTCTGAGTGCAAATATAAGTCTCCTTCATGGGAGTCAATGATGCTTTACAAAGATGTTTTTTCCTGGGCCTTTGATATGTCACATTTTAGAATATTTTTCACTATGAGAATATGTGCAAAGGCAAAAGATTTACATTTCTGAACATTGTCTCTCTTGAATATAAATGTGATATTTTGGAGGTAGAACGTTTTAAAGGGAGGATACGTGAACACTTTAGGGCACCATTTTGTGGTATGCAGATTCGTGACTCTGTCTGAACCACCGTATTTCAAGTGCACTGAATACTTCCCGATACTCCTTTGGCTACCGAGCTTTTGTACATTTCTTTAGGACTGAGTGTGCTTTGCCAGAGGTGTTCCTTTGCTCCTGTGTCTGGGCCAGACTTCTGGAATGTGCAGTGCCACACAGAAAGGAGTCACATGTAGGTCAATTTATTAAAACTAGTTTGCTGTTCTTAAAATAGGATGCATGCTTATGGGTAAACAAAAGAAGAAAATAAAAGCACATACCTAAAATCCCATCACCATAAAGAAAACTTCTAACATCAGTGTGGTGAATTTCCTCTAGACGTTTCAATCTATTCTCATTTATTGGATCAATTCCTATATGTAGGATTTTTTTTTAAATCATATTTATGTGTACTGACTGCCAACAAGTTCTCTAGGAATATTAAACCAATTTACATTTCCACCAACAGGAAATAAAAGTATCCATTTCCTGAAATCATCTCCAACTCTGAATGTTATTAACCTTTTTCATATTTGTCAACTGGACAAAAAAATGACATTTCAATGATATTTTTAATACTATTTGGCTAGTCTTTAATTACGAATAAGACTAAATATCTAATATGTTTATGGGTTGATTGGATAACTTCTTTTTGTAAGCTTTCTGTTTATATTCTTTGGTCATCTTTTGTTTTTTCACCCTTATGTGTAAAATATTTTTTAAAAATTTTAGCTCTTTGTTTTGTAATATGTTGCAAAACATTTTCCCAATTTGTCATGTCCTTTTTCATAGTGTGACTTGAGGTTTGTTTTTGTTGTTGTTGTTGTTGTTTGTAACACTGAAGTTTAAAGATTCAAAGTTATTGACCTGGTCCTTTTGATTTCCAAATTTTTGTGACACAGTTTTAAAAGGCCTACCATACTCCAAAAACATTTTTCTCTCTTTTTTTAATCTGTCCCACATCTGTTATCCATCTAGAAGCCTTTATGTATAAGGAGTTGATGTTTTATTTTTTAAGTTGACAAAAAAAATTGTATATATTTATGGTGTACAACATGTTTTTGAAAAATATGTACATTGTGAAATAATCAAGCTGATTAACATGCATTACCTCACACATTTATCATTTTTTGTGGTAAGACCATTTAAAATCTACTCTCAGTAATTTTGAAGTATATAATACCTTGTTAATAACCATCGTCATCACATTGCACAATAAAGCTTTGTTCTTTTTCTTCTTCTTCTTTTTTTTTATACCAGGGATTGAACCCAAGGGCACTTAACCATTAAGCCACATCCCCAGCCCTTATTTATTTTTTTTATTTTGAGACAGGATCTTGCTAAGTTGCTGAGACTGGCTTTGAACTTGAGATCTTCCTGCCTGAGCCTCCCAAGCCACTGGTATTACAGGCATGTGCCATCATATCCGGCTCAACAATAGAACTCTTGAACTTTTTTCTCCTGTCTAGCTAAAATTCTGGACCCTTTTATTAACATTTTTCCAATTTCCAGCTTCTAATTCCCATCATGCTTAGGAATTTAAATCTTGAATGTTTTAATTTTTTTCCCCAAATAACACCTTTTGTCCCAAACACTTACTGAATAATCATAGTTGTTTACTACTTATTTGTAATGCAAACTTTATCATATAAGTGAATATGTGTGACTATATCCAGCAATGTGATCAAAGCATTGTATTTGGAGTCAGACAAACCTCAATAAAATTCTATCATTCTCTTCCTATGGCCCTTCCTGTTAAGGTTTTAGTACTGAAATCAATGTTTTCTTGTAATCTGTTCTCTAAGTTGTTGTTGTTTTTGTTTTTGAAAAAAATTTTGGTTGTAGATGGACACAAAAACTTTATTTTATTTTATTTTATTTTACATGGTGCTGAGGATTGAACCCAGTGCCTCACATGTGCAAGGCAAGCACTCCACCACTGAATTACCACCCAGCCCCTCTCTAGGTATTTTTAGAAACATATAATCAGATTATTAATTTTGAGTATATAGTTTAAAATCACTGCAGAAATGATCATTTTTAACCTCTGCTCCAGCTCTTGATTCCTTAAATTAATATATAAGTGGCATCTTTATTTTATATCTGATTTTAATGGGTGAAGAAAACATCTAATTCTACATTCCTGCGTGTTTTCATTAGAAATGGATACTAAATGTTATTAAATGCATTTGTGGCATTTATCAAGATGGTCATATGGTTTTTCTCTTTGACTTATTTATAAAGTGAATTTGTTAATAGTTTACAAAGCTCTAATCTACATTTGCATTTCTGGAATAAATCCCACTTGGTCATACAGTATCAGTCTTTTAATGTGCTTCTGAATTTTTTTCAAGATATTGAAGATTATTTTTGCATTTATAATTTGATTGTAAACAATGTACCTTAACATCAAATTCTTTAGTCCTACCATTTTTGTTTGACTTCAAGTAAAAAATTCATAGTCACTTAATAAAATTGTATGGCCGGGCGCGGTGGTGCCTGCCTGTAACCCCAGCCACTTGGGAGGCTGAGACAGGAGGATCACAAGTTCAAAGCCAGCCTCAGCAACAGTAAGGCATTAAACAACTCAATGAAACCCTGTCTTTAAATAAAATACAAAATAGGGCTTGGGATGGGCTCAGTGGTCGAGTGCCCTTGAGTTCAATCCCCCATAACCAACCCCCACAAAAAAGTTTCATGGGCACTCTGGGTATAGTTAAGTGGTAGAATACTTGCCTTGTATACTTGAGGTCCTGGATTCAATCTCCAGCACCACCAAAAAAAAAAAAAAAAATATATATATATATATATATATATATGTGTGTGTGTGTGTGTGTGTGTGTGTGTGTGTGTGTGTGTTATAAAATGAAAATACTATCACATATAAATTCAACCCTAAACAGTGAAACAGTCTACATGAATTTGCTTAAACAATAATTTAGTCATCCTAAAACTTTGAAGTTATATGTATATACCCTAGAGAATTGAAAGCAAATGTCCATGTGAAAATGTATACACAAATGTTCATAGAATTACTCATAATAACCCCAAACTAGAAACAACCCAAATGTTCATCAGTTGATAACTGGATAAACAAAATATGATATATCCATGCAACATAATATTATTCAGAAATAAAAAGGACTGAAGTCCTGGTACATGTTACAACATGAATAAAAATCTTGAAAATATTCTATTAAATGAATAAAGACAGCAACAAAAGAGAATATATTGTATGATTCCATTTATATGGAATGTTCATGTGTTAGATTTTCATTGCTGTGACCAAAATACCTTACATGAAGGAAGAAAGACTTATTTTGGCTCATAGTTTCAGAGGTTTCCATCCATGGTCAGCTGGCTCCATTGGGCTAAAGCAGAATATCATAGTGGAAGGTTTAAAATCACCTGCAGAGATGGTGGAGGAAAGCTGTTCAGCTCATGGCAGCTGGGAAGGAGAGCAAGAGAAAGAAAGAGGCCAGGGATAGGATATATTCCCCAAGAGCATGTTCCCAATGACCTACTTCTTCCCACCATGCCCCACCTACCTATAGTTTCCACCTCCTCCCAGAAGTCCTTTCAAGATGTTAATCCATCAAATGGATTAATCCACTGATGAGGTTAGAGTGCTCATGATCCAGTTACTTCCCAAAAGTCCCACATCTGGACATTGCTGCATTGGGAGCAAGTCTTTAACAAAAGAGTTTTGGGGGGACATTCCAGATCCAAGCCATAACAGTCCATAATAGACAAATCCATAGAGACAGAAAATAAATTAGTGATTGCTGGGGACAAAGGGGAAATGGACAGTGAGAAGTGACTACCAGTGGGTATAAGGTTTCTTTTGGGGGTGACAAAAATATTCTGAAATTAGATAATGTTCTGCTAATGGTTGCATAACTCTGTGGCCTATACTAAATGTCATTGAAATACATACTTGTTGAAAAAACAAATTTCAGGCTGAGGATATAGTATGGTGGCAAAGAGCTTGCCTAACATGTGTAAGACTCTGGATCCCATCCTCAGCACTGAAAAAAAAAATGAATTTTATTATATGTAAGTTACATTTCAGTAAAAATTGTTATTTTAGAACAATTACATAATTATGTCCGTATTGAGTCACAGATGGGAAATAATTATTTACTCCTTTTTTGGTCCCAATTTCCAAAGGCTAGGAACTGTGAAACCCTCTGTTGAAAACTGAAGTTTTGCTGCAAGAAGAATTTTGAGAAGTCAAAAATCTCTTGACTAATGCAGACAGAGAAATGTATGGGTTTTCTCCTATACTATGTATGCACCAGCAGTAGATAAAGATAAGGTAATTCTTGTCAATACAACTTTGCCAACGAAAGCCTTTACATTTTATAAGACATAAACTTAAAACACATTTGCACAAATCCAGCTGATTTTCTGTGTCTTTGGTTCTGGCTCTGAAGGTTAAGGGATAGATGGGTGGGAAGGACCCATAAAGGGCAAAAGAGACAGTGACATGTGTGTCAGAGAAAGATACTCTAATACATGAAGTTTTCTCCAGGTTTTAGACTCTTCTTGGGAAAGATACAATTTCTCTTTTCAGATCCCAGCACCATCCTGAGATAGCTAGTCTTCACCACAATCTCTGAAAGACCACATCATCTCGTGAAAGTCATCAACCAAGTTGTCTTTTTGCTGCTGCTATTGTCTAAAAGATCATGCTGCTTGGGGCCAATCAATCAGAGTCTAGTCCAGGGATCTTTTATGAAAAAGTAATCAAGTCTGTGTTTAATACTTAATACCCAATTCAGTTGGGTATGTTAACGAAGACTGACTAATTTGGAAATTACAGTACTGTAGGGTGCAGTAGCACTGATTTCAATTCTCACACAGGAAAAATTCTACCGCTGTGCTTGCCCTCACCTGCAATCACTGTGTAGCAGCCTTGTGTCTTTGAGAAACTAGGTTTTGGAAATACCATTTTAAGAGGATTTCTTATCTAGGAGTTGTTATGACAGGGTATATGCCTTAGAGGTCTACTTGGATAAACAATTAACACAAAAAATTGTTTTATAAACAACACAGCACAATACTATCACTACTTCCACTACTACTATTCAGAATGGCAGTAGAATCATAATTACATAGGGCTAGACACATTCTTGTACAATATTTGTGAACTCTATTATTTAAAGATAAAAGAGGCTTAGGGTTTCTAGTAATCCATCAAATGAAGATAGCTGGATCATTTATTGTGATGACCAATATCATGGAGGGGTGGAGATGTTATGTTTTTCAAGAATGAAGATGTCATTATTTATTCACCTATTTTATTTATATATTTATATTTTGGTTTTCAGGGCTGGGGATCCAACCCAGGGCTATACTCATGCTAGGTAAGCATTCCACCACAGAGCTACACCTCCAGCCCTATTCACTATTAATGGACATAAATTCTAAGATGCTTTCCTACATTGGCGGTAAATTTGTGCTGACCTATATCACTGTCTTGCCAAGATTTTCTCATCAGGGAAATATTTGTGTGACAGATGAGGCATCTGAAATTTATCTCTCATTAACCAGAAGTAGGTCACCGGGGCTCCTCTACATGGAGGATATTGTCTACGAAGGTCAGGGTCGTGTTTCGGGTTGGGCCAGCCACCCAACAATGTCAGCTCCCCCGTCCCTTCCCTCATGCTTTCCTAGCCTCAAACTTGGCGACGTCTTATGATAGGGAGAAGAATAGAGATGGTTTGAGGCATATATGAAAGGAAAAGAGCTTATTTTACTAAAAACCTAATAATCAGATTATACTTACGAAAGTTTGATAGTTCGAAAAACAAAAATGAAATAATTTACACTATTTGATTTTAAGACTTAGTAAAATGCTAGAGTAATAAAAAAATAGTGGTATTAATGAGGAGAGACATATAGATACAGACTAATGAAACAGAACAGAAAGTATAAAATAGATTCATATGTATATGTATATGATTGAGTGATTATCAAGATGACAATATCATTTAATTGAGGAAAGATGGTCTTTTTAAACAAATGGTACCAGAGTAGTTGGATTTCCATAGGGGGAAAAATGAACTATATCTGTCGTTTGGATCTTATAAGTACCCCAGAGACCCATGTATTGAAGGCTTGTCCCAAACAAAGCATTACTAAGAGGTGGTAGAAACTTCCAATCATTGGAGGGGGCGTCGGGGAGGTCGGAGGATGTCCTTGAGGTGAACAGTGGAAGCCCAGCCCCTTTTCCTCTTTCTCACATCCTGATCATGAGGTGAGTGGTTTTGTTCCATAACATGCTCCTGCCACAGGCACCCACCACAGGCCCAAGGCAACAGGGCCAACTGATTACGGACTGAAACCTCTAAAACTGTGAGCCAAAATAATTTTTTTTATTTTTATAAGTTGATTATCTCCGGTATTTTTATAGTGAACAAAAACTGACTAATATAACCATTCACACCATATACAAATTTAGCTTAATATGAAAACTAAAACTTTTAGAAGAGAATAGAGAATACCTTTGTGATCTTGGACTAGGCAAGGATTTCTTAGAGTACACACAAACAACAGACAATTAAAGGAACAAATTATTAAATCAGACTCCATCAAAACTTAAAACTTTTGATCTTTGAGAAAATAAAAAGGGAAGACACAGAAACTTTGAATTTCCTTTCTTTTTTTAATATTTTTTTTAGTTGTTGATGAACCTTTATTGTATTCATTTATTTATATGCAGTGCTGAGAATTGAACCTAGTGCCTCGCACATGCTAGGCAAGTGCTTTACCACTGAGCCACAACCCCAGCCCCCTGGATTTCCTTTCTTGATGGTGACCTGAGGATATCATGGC
This sequence comes from Marmota flaviventris, assembly GCF_047511675.1. Lineage (NCBI taxonomy): Eukaryota > Metazoa > Chordata > Mammalia > Rodentia > Sciuridae > Marmota > Marmota flaviventris. Next base: position 160,061,488 of record NC_092500.1, read on the forward strand.
AGATGATAGACAGGGTATCAATGAAATGATGGCCAACTGCTTAGACCATCCCAAACATGACCTATTTTTGATGCCTTGGTGGTATTCCTGTTCAACCACAAAAATAGTTATGAAGTCTATGACCAGGCACATGATGCACAGAGAACAAAATAAGCTGAAAGTGAACAGGCAATTGACTGGCATGAAGAGAGGAATGTGCATGACTCATTTTATGGGACTCAGTCTTGATTCCAAAACCAAATGATGATGAGTCAAGGGGCAAAAAGATTATAGGCCATTTTATTTATGAATCTAAGTAAAATATAAGCTATCTAAATCCAAGTGTGTATTTAATAATTAATTTGCCATGATCAAGCTGGAGTTATCTTGTGAATGCACGAATAATTTAACATCAGAAAAAAAATAGAGCAATTTGCCACATTCGTAGATTGAAGGAGAAATATTATACAATTATCTAAATCAATGCACAAAAATGCATTTGATAACGTTCAACATCTGTTTATGTTTTAAATAATTAGTAACTAAGAAGGGCTGACAGGCTGGGGATGTAGCTTACTAGTAGAGCACTTGCCTATCATGTGTGAGGCCCTGGGTTCAGTGTCCTGTATTATTTTAAAAAAAGGAAGAAAGAAGGCCTGACAACTTCCTCAAGGGTTATATACCCACTAACAGCAACACTTAATGGATGCATTGCCTTTAAGCTCAAGAACTAGAAAAAAAATGCCTTCTGTTTCCATTTAACATAGTCCTGCTCCTTCACATGTTGAAGTATAACATTAGAAAAGCACGCTGAGGCAGGCATATAAAGCAGGGTTTATTTTATAAGGGAAAACATAGACTTCTCCCAGGAGGGAGAAGGAGGCCATAGCTGGTATCCTGGTATCCCAAGGAGGAGAGTCTACTGTCTTTTTTATATGTCCAAGGCTTCCTTTCTTCTCATGTTCTCTTCCCCTTACCTCTCTCCTTCCTGCGTAAGAGACTAGGCCCAGGAGATGCTTGGTGGGATGGTCCAAAGGTGAGCAGTAGATGGGCTAGAGGGGCAAGATGGAGTGATTTGGGCAGGAAAGGGGCATAATTAACAACTCCCTGTAGGGAGAGGCAATCCCTGGAACAGGTTACGTTAGCAACAGGTTGGAGCAGGGGCAGGTTATTTTCATAAGGGTGGAAGAAGGGCTCTGAAGGGATTTCAATCCCTCAGGGGACAGCCTCCAACTTCCTGGACTCACTCAAATTAGCCTCCTTGATGGGACCTAACTTGATTTACCTATCTGTATTGACTGCCTGTCTAATTGTGACTTCACTAGCAGGCCTGGACAAAGCTAATAGAAACAAAAAAGAGTAAGATGTTGGAAGAGACAAAACTGTCGTTATTGCAAATAGTGTGGATTTACACTTGGAAAAATAAAAAAAATCAATATAAAAATTATTAGAATGAGTAAAATTGATGTAGCATGGTTACTGGATGTATGATTAATTTTAAAAATCAAAATTATTTCTCCATATCAAAAAATAATCAGAAAATATTACAAAATTTAAGATATTATTTGCAATTATAACAAATACATAAGGTGTTTGAGATTAATTTAACAAACAGCACACAAGTCTTCCATGGAGCATACTTTTAGACTCTAATATTGGGGACAGAGGATAATTGGAATAAATGAAAATAAATTCTATGTGCTTGGATAGGACAATGTGATTTTTTTTTTAGTTGTAGAAGGACACAATACCTTTATTTTATTTATTTGTTTATTTTTTGGGGGTGCTGAGGAGCAAACCCAGTGCTTCACACATGCTAGGGAAGCACTCTACCAATGAGCTACAACTGCAGCTCCACAGGACAATGCAATTTTAAATAAATAAAAATTTCCCTTAAATAAACCTATGTTTAAGGCAACTCCAACTAAAATAACAGGTTTTTTTAGAAACTTAGTAAGTTTATGCTAATGTCCACATGAAAGCAAATATGTCCAATAGACAATGGAATACTATACTGCAGTTATTATGGTTTGGATATGAGAAGTCAAAAAAACTCATGCAGTAGACAATGCAGGAATGTTCAGAGCTAAAAATGATGAGATTATGAGAGAGATAATATAATCATGCCACTTGATGGATTGGTGATTTGAATATATTATTGGGTGTTAACTGTAGGAGGTGAGGCATGGCTGTAGGGTGTGCCCTTGGGGATTATATTTTATCCTGATTCCTCACTTGCAGCCATGGGCTGAGTAGCTTTCCTTCCTGGTTCTCTTCTGCCATGATATTCTGCCTCACTTGCAGCCCAGAGCTGTGCAATCCCTTGACCATGAACTGAACCTCTGAAACTGTGAACCCAAAATTAAACTCTCCTCCACTAAGTTATTCTTGTCAAGTATTTTGGTCACAGAGAGGAACAATTGACTAACAGCAATGAAAAATTACAGACATTAAACAAAATGGATTACTTCAAAAATAAAATGTTGAGGGCTGGGGATGTAGCTCAGTAGCAGAACACTTACCTGGCAAATGTGAGGTTCTGGATTTGATCCCTAGCAGCACAAAAAATAAACAAATAAATAAATAAACAAACAATAAATTATGTTGAGCTCATTCGTATAATGGTATAATTCCATCTATATGAAGTTTAAAATAGTAACCAAACCAAACCAAACTAATAACCTTGGCCCTTTGTGGGACAAAGAGGAGGTTATATTTGGGAAAGAATGCTGGAGTATCAATAATATATACAGTTGGGTTTTTTTTAAATAACAATTTGTGAAACTGTATTTTTGTTTTGTGTGTATATTACATCTTAAATTGCAAATTTTATTTTTTGGCAATTTTCCAATAAATCCATTTTTTAAAGTTTTAATTTTGATAAAAGAGAATAAAATGGACCATTTTCCATACCAGATAACATGACATAGTACAGAGCTATAGTAGCTTTTAAAATTAAGGAAGGAGAGAGACTGCTTATAAATAGTGGAGAAATGCTACCCCAAATGGAGAATTATAAAACTGATGCACAGGTAAATGTGGACTCCAGGTGGACTGAAGACCTAACTGGAAAAGATAAAAACCATAAGGTTGTAGAAGAAAATCTAAATAAAAGTGGGGAAAGATTTATTCAAACTTTAAAAGCACTAATGAGGCAAAGTATTGATAAATTTGTTTACAAAACAATAAGGATTTCTACTTTAAAAAAAAATAACACAATGGAACCCATTAATGGACCCAAAAAAGATGAGGAGAAGATAACGTCAATACTAAGTCCAACAAGGAATTAGCCTAGAGTCTTCAAGGAGCACCTGCAAATGAAGAGGAGGATGAAGGACTCCCAGGAGGTGTGTCATCCCAGCTACTTGGGAAATTGATGATGGCTTGAGCCCAGGAGTTCAAGGCCAACTTGAGTAGCATAGCCGGACCCTGTCTCTAACAATAGAAGGAAGAAAGAAATCCTAGTAGAACCATGGGCAAAAATTTGAATAGCCAATTTACAACACGGAAACCTAAAAGGCTAACAAATGTATAAAGAGCTGTTTGAATTTGTTAATAATAAACCCCTTCAGCCCACACTTGAATCTAATGGTAATGATGGTTCACACTAATGATAAAAAGTACAGTAGGAACCCTAGTTAGGCTGCTCACCAGAAAGATCAAATGATTAGAGAACTGGAACTTTCTTTCACTTCCGGGGAGTGGAAGGGATGCTAGAGAATAAACTCTATAAAAATTGATTAAGGAGAGTTGGAGAACTTCCGGGTTCATGGAGATATTAAGGTACTGGGAGTCTAGTGGGTCCCAAGGGGAAAAATCGTTCCATATCCCTCCTCCACGTGTCTGCCCTATGTAACTCTTCCATTTATTTGTTCCTAGTTGTATTCTTTATAATAAGCCAGTAGACATCAGTATTTTCCTGAGTTCTGTGAGCTATTCTAGCACACTATCAACCTGTGGATGGTTGTGGGAATCCCTCATTTATGGCTAGTTAGGCAGAAATGTAAGATCCAGATCTTGCTACTGGTATCTAAAGTGAGGCAGTCTTGTAGTACTGAGACCTTGAACTTGTGGAGCCTGATGAGAATTCCAGGTGGAGTCAGAATGGAATTAAATTGTTGGACTTCCAATTGGTGTGGAGGATCTCAGACCTACTTATTCATATTATGTAATATTCTTTAGCAGCTTAATAATTGAATGGAAAATGAATTGGAAGGATATGTAACAGAAATACAATAAAAAGCCCACAAATGGACCCATATAAGTATATTCAACTGATCCTTGACAAAGGAACAGAGGCAATATGATGGAGTGTAATGGTTAATTTGAATTGTCAACTTGATTAGATTAAGAGATGGCACAGATTAAGAAGATTATGGATGGTCAGTGGCTGTGTGTCTAAGAATGATTGACATGTGGGATAGCCAACTGAAATGGAGACCCTCCCTAAGCATAGGCAGCACTGACCAGTAGGATGATGGCTTGGATAGAATAAAAGTTGGAAGAACAAGGAAGCAGCAGCAGATGCAAGCTTTATTCTTCTTGAAGGGGGTTCTTGATTGCTGTGGCGATAGTCTGAGGACTCTCACTTATTCACTCTTTCAAAGTGGACTCTGCTAGTGATTCTCAGAAGTCACTGGTGTCAGACTAGGGTAGCACCATTGTTCCCTCTTTTTTCTAAGGCTTCAGCCTCTTGGACTGCACAGCTACTGGTTTTTCCAGCTCTCCAGCCTGCAGATGGCCACTGTGGACTATCCAGCTTCTGGTCCCATAAGCCAACCTGATAAATCCCCTCTTTATAATTATATTTCCTGTTGATTCTGTTCCTCTAGAGAACCCTAAGCCATGGAGTTAGGGTAAATCTGCACTTCAGCACCTGAACATCTACATGAAAAAAAAAAAAAAATGAATCTAGACACAGACCTGACACCCTTCACAAAAGTTAACTCAAAATGGGCCAGAGATCTAAATGTAAAATACAAAATTATAAAACTCTTAGAAGATGACTAGGAGAAAACAGATGATGGCATTGTCACTTCACATAAAAAACTCAAGATACAATCCATTAAAGAAGTCATCCATAAGCCAGACTTTGTTAACATTAAGTACTTCTGCTTTCCAAAAAACAATATGAAGAATGAGAAGGCAATCTGAGACCTGTGAAACACAATGCTGAATTATAAAAGCAAATTGCAGCACATTACTGACAATAATATATTATTAATGTAAAATTTTTAGGAGTAAAGGAGTGCCGTATTTTTGAGATTATAATAATAATTAGAGCTTGTCTGGGGCTCCTTATGTAGAACCAATTATTCTGCATGCTCTTTATAAGGTCATTGATTAATTCACCCACCGTGTAAGGAAAGCACTATTTTTATTCTCTGTAGCAAATATGAGAATATACCACTCATATCTGCTGCTGGGTGTGTGGTTGACTGATCAACCCAGCTGTTGTGCTCAGAACCCAGCACCTCATTTACTCTGAAGTCACACATCCCACATGCTGTTCTCAGCTGGTGTGTGACTGTGGCAGGGATCTAAAGGCAGGACTCTTCTATGATAAGGGAACTAATCTGATGTGTGACTTTGCCCAGTTAGAACATCCTCAGAACTGCTGCAGTCTGAAACTGTGGCTCTCCAACACCTCTTCCTCCTCTCTTGCTTCAGAGGGTCAGAACAACTCCACAGTCTGACACCTCTTCCCCAGTCTACTAGCTCTGTGGTTGGCAGCCTCTGTGATGGTCTCCAAGGATCCATCATCTCCTGGTACTCATATCCTTGTGTAACCTCTTGAGTGCTGACTAGACCTAGGGACCTGCTTCTAGTGAAAAGAATACAACAACGCAACAAAGAGATGGGATTTTACTTCTGAGAGTAAATTACAAAAAACTACAACTTCCATCTTGAACACTCTGTGAGTGTTCTTCTTTGCTATGAGGAAAGCCAGCTGCCATGTTGCAAATTACTCTTTAAAGAGAACCATGTGGAAAGGAACTGAGGAAGGACTCTGGGCAACAACTGGTAATGTCCAAGGCCCTCCTCAGTCAACAGTCCATGAGGTGCTGAGTTCTGACAGCAATCATGTAAGTGAAATTGGGTCCCAAAGTCAAGCCTTCAGATGAGACCACAGCCCCGGGTGACATGGTAATTTTAGCTTTCTGAGAAATCTGAAACAGAGGAACCCAATCACATTTTCTTCACATGGGATTGTTGTTGTTGTTGTTTTTTGTATTTGTGTGTGTGCATATATTTTACAGTAGAATGCGTTTAGACACATTGTATACAAATGGAGCACAATTTCTCATTCCTCTGGCTGTATATAGTTCAGAGTCACTCCACTAGTGTGATCATACATGTATATAGGGTAATAATGTCTGTCTCTTTCTACTGTCCTTCTCATCCCCACAACCCCATCCCTCCCCTGAATCCCCCCAGTGTGTGCATTGCTGGACTTGAAATTGGTCACATGTTGACAAAAATGAGATCAGGAGAGGTGACAGGACCATGGAAGAAAGAGGAAAAGGGCAAGTGAGAAAGAGAAAAGCAGCCCTGAACAGATGGGAGCCACCCTGTACCAACAAGGGGGCCTTAGGGTTGATGGCATTTAAGGTAGTCCGTAATATTCTCCTGTTGAACATAAATAATCTTAGAGCACCAGTCCTGGATCAGGTCACTCTGTGTCCATGACAAAGTGAGACAGAACCAAAGCCACTCTATAATTGTGTCTGAATTTAACAAAAAGCTTTGTGGCCACTGGAAAAATCATAAAAATGATCAAATGTCCTCTCTCCCAGCAGAGTAACTGCTGGTTCTTTACCAATTGAAACTTTAGTCCCTCTTCATTTCTCCTACCTTCTAGATAAAAATTATTAAAGACACTCAATCATAGAATGCTCTGCTTCTTATAGCACAAAACAATACCAGGCACCTGTTTTCTGAAAGCCTTCCTCACAAGGCCCAAAACAAGCTGAATTCCTTGAGAAATATCCTTCTATCTCTTTATTTATGAGATTTCCCCATAATGCTCTGTGATACGTGGTATCCCTATTTGCAATGAAGTGAGCCAATAAACCCATATAATCAGAATGTATCAATCAGATTACAGAACTTCCATATATTTATTTTTATGTATTTATATTATTTTATGTATGTGACAGGAAGATCATTAAACTAAAGGAAGGAGCACAGAGGGAGGAGGGGGAGGGAAAAAACGGGGAACATGAACTAAAATCAAATTCCATGCACGTAGGATTTTTTTCAAGATAAACTCAACTACTGTGTAAAACTGTAATACTCTGCAAAAAAAAAAAAGTCATTAAGAAAAACCAAAACACCTTGTTTTAAATTTCTTAGAAAAAATGGAATCCACTACTTTTTAAAGAATTTTAGAATGGTCAAAGTAGATGTTCCATTGCTTCCAAGTCTTTCTTGGGCCTGATAACTAAAGCTCATGGGTTTGCATCTATGTATCTTTATTACATGTTTGGGCAACATTCTTCTATCAAAATGATCCCCAGTTTCTGGGGTTAGTAGCGCATGCCTATAATCCCTGTAATCCCAGAGGCTTGAGATCCTCCTCAGTCGAGGCAGGAGGATCTCAAGTGCAAGGCCAGCCTCAGCAATTTATGGAGAACCTGTCAAAAAATAAAAAGGAATAGGGATGTGGCTTAGAGCAACCATGGATTAAATCCCCAGTACCTCAAAATGAAATTTAAAAACTCAAAACATTTCCCTGTCATAAATTTTTAACAAGAAAATCTGCATTATTATTTCCTATAAACAAAATCTTTGATAATTCAAAATAACAAACAGAGTGGGTTGGTGCCTAAAGAAGAAAATCTATTGTTACTCATAAAAGAACATTTAAGTGGGGGTGGGGGAGTACACACCTGGAGTCCCAGCTACTTGGAAGGCACAAGTTGGAGGATCACTTGAGCCCAGGAGTTCAAGATCAGCAAGGGCAACATGGTGAGATCCTGTCTCAAAAAGAAAAAGAAAAGAAGAAATGATAAGGAGTTGGGATGAACTTGGCTCATGGGAAAAAATCGAATCACATCAACTTGGCAAATGAAGTACCTGAAAAATCTATTCATAGCAGCTCTTGAAATTTCAGGTGATTTTTGTGTCTCTCTGAGACAGTACTCACTTCCAAAACTTTACTATTTTATTTGGTACTAGAGATTGAACCCATGATGCTTAACCATTGAGCCACATCCCCAGTCATTTTTTTATATTTTATTTAGAGACAGGGTCTCGCTGAGTTGCTTAGGGCCTTGCTAAGTTGCTGAGGCTGGCTTCAAACTCACAATCCTCCTGGGACAAACATTCCTATTTTAAAGGAAAAAAAAAACACATATTTCCAAATGTTGACTAACTCATTACCCCCTTATTATCATTACCTCTTGGTTTCTCTATATGTTGCTCAGAAGTAGAAAGTACTGGGAAAAGAAATAAAATCACACTGATTATATTCTTGTCTTTTAAGGTTAGATTGACTTTAGTCTTCTTAGTCACATTGAAGCACACGACTACTCTGCAAATGATCCACATAAAATATGTTTTACAGTCTTCACTGGTGGGTTGACAATACAAAAGGATTTATAAAAAGATCCTAAATAAAGTAGACCAGTAGTGGGCAAGTGTATTTTAGTTTGTATAAAAATTAAAACAATAAACCAGGAGCAGTGACACATGCCTAGAATCCCAGCTACCTGGGAGGCTGACAAGAAGGATCACAGGTTCAAGGCCAGCCTGGGCAACTTTTTTATTTTTTAATTCTTTTTTGATTGTTAATGGACCTTTATTTAATTTACTTATATATGGTGCTAAGAATCAAATCCAGTGCCTCATACATGCTAGGCGAGTGTTCTACCAACTGAGCTACAACCCCAGCCCCAGTCTGGGAATCTTAGTGAGACCATCTCAAAATAAAATTTTAGAAAAGAGCTGGGGATATAGCTCAGTGTAGGGCATTTGCTTATGATATTCAAGAGAGATCCTGCATTCAATCCCCAACAACTAAAAAATGAAAAGTTTGAAGATTAAAATAATAGATTTGACTGTGCATAACATTTTCAATTGAAGGATTACACAATTAACCTTCATTATAGGAGTTGGAAGATTGGAAATAGGCTCCTTTCGTTACATGCCTTTAGCTCCATGTTAGAGATCTCAAAGAAAAGTAAGAAATTTAATAACCAAGCATATACTTTAAGAGAGATAAGTTTAAGGAGAGTCTAAATGGGTCTTGAAATGCATGTGCATAGAGCCAGCGAGGGTGAGGTACCCCGAACTAGGTCTATAGACACATTTGGCAAGCATGGTTCTGACTGGCTTCTGCCCAGTTGTCCAGCCTTACTGAGATGTCCGTCTCTCCTGAGCTTTGGATGTCCTGAGCCTCTTAACTTTCATAGAACAAACTAGAATTCAGGTACTTCACCATTGGAACATACATGGTCATGTGACTCAGATCTGTAACTCCTGATTTCCCGGCTTTTAAAGTCATGAGAATTGTTTATGTAACAATGAAAAACAACAAGATCTTCATTGAATCTTCTCAGTGAGCAGCAACAAAGAACAATACAAAAGGAAAAATACCCCAATCAGGAGAAGGAGAAGGGTAAAACAGTGCTTCAATGTCATCAATGCCTTGTTACTATATAAATATGTATATATATACATATATATACATATGTATAGCAACTATATATAAAGCAATATATATGAATATATATATATATATATATATATATATATATATATATATATATATATATATATGATTTAGGCATACTTATGAAATTAAACCACTTTTCCTGTGGACACACATCTGCAACACCTTTTGAAAGCAGAGAGGTTATGAAAGATTGTAAACATGAAAATGGCATTTTAGGTGTGTTCTCTTTCAGGGTTAATGCACTACAGTTTTACTCAGTCTGTTCATGTGGTTAATTGCCTTCTGTTATTATTTTTTAAGCAAGAAATCCAGCCAGAGACCAATGAATCAAGGCAATTGCATTTGGCTTCCATTCCTTCACATGGAAGAGAGCCTCCTGATTGCAGTGAGGTTCAACCCTCACTTGATGCCTTATCCGCATCTACGCTTTCAATAACCTACCTCAGGCCATCTATGTAAGCAGAATGGAGGCATTAGGGCATTGTTTTGGTAAACCAAGCCTCCAAAATAACGTGAAGGGGAAAGCACATTTTCTAAAATACAATATGATTACTAATTTGTACAGGTTGGTTATAAACGTGTATTTTGTTAACTAGATGAACAATTGCTCAGTATTTCTCTTAGGTATTATCATGTGATAATATGTGTGTATATACTACTAGTTATAGAAATGAAAATCATGACTACAACCACAATGAAGTTTGAATCAAATCAAACTGGGTCTTAATAGTTATACAATTGTTGCAGAGGTGTTTAGCAGCAGGATCACTTACTATTTCATGTGACTACTAAGTAGTATGGAGATGTCAAACAAACTTGAAAAACAGACATTTCTGTGTTTCTGATTTTTGTCATGTTCACACAGATGCAGTTTTGTTGGGATAAACTAGAATGGAGATAATTCCCCCCACATCCTTGATGAGACTAGAAATTGTCTCTTTTTTTGGTTTTTAACTCTGATACTTACAATGTTAGCTTTCCTTAAAGCTCTCCACACTAGGGCCCATCTGTGGTTTTCTCATTCACCAATATACTTTTGTCAGTTCAGAAGTATCCTAGCTACAGTTTTCAGTTCAGTTCCTTCATTCAATGTCATCTTTCTTACTGTATAGGATATTCTTGAACTATAATTCAGTGGCAGAGACTTGCCTAGCATGCACAAACTCCTGGGTTCAATCCCCAGTACCACACACACAAAAAAATAAATAAAATAAAATAAATACAGTGTTCTTACTTTTCATGTATATTTTATATATTTGTATCCTGTTAAGAGAAGAAACTTACATTTGAAGTCTTAACATAGAGATTTTTTTTAATTACATAATTTGGATAGCTCAACCCTGAAATTTTTTGTAGACCATATAGCTGTATTACAGTGACCTTTTAGTGTAGTTTGTGTTACCTTAATTTTTTTAACTACTAACAGACTAAAACTCTACCAAATTTGACTTATGGAACTGAAATTAAGCTCTAAAACTTCCTTAAAATAAATACGCAACAACAACAATAACAATTTATGCTACAAATATAAATAAAAGCATAAGGGAAAAAATCATTGTTTTTTTAAAGGAAAACAAGAATTTGCTTATCTGATGTTAACATCTTTAGTTATATATTAATAATACTGTTTATGCTGGCTGCCCATGTTGGATTTGTAGTTTTGTTCCTGAGGGAGGATCATCTGGACCTGCATATGTTGGAAGAAATTCCAGAATGCTTGGGCTTAAGATCAAAAAGCAATAATAATAATAAATTAAAGAAATTGTAAGAATCCAAAAATCTTAAGGGACCCCTTGGTGCTTAAGGGCCGGTGTGGTGGCTCAGTGGTAGAGCACTTGCCTGGCACATGTGGGGTACTGTGTTTGATCCTGAGCACCACAGACAAATAAATAGAATAAAAATATTGCATCTATCCACAATTAAAAAATAAAATGTTTTTTAAAGACAAGTACTAAGTGATGTTAATGGTTGCTTCCCTTATCTCTCCTCAAGCTGTTGTTAGGACCTCTGTTTTCAGGCAGGCCTCTTTACCCATTCCATACCAAGGGCCTCTGAAGGCATCTTTGGTTGAGGAGGGCCGGGAGTGGGGTCCCAGGCTCACCTGAGTTTTCCTGCCCCAAGATTTAGGATCAGATATTCCGAAAAGCCCTAGTTCTTTTTAACCGAGAACAATACCAGAGGAAAAAAAAGAAAAAACAAAACTAAGCACTGGAGACGATGAGATTGCTTTACTCGACTGTTTAGAAGGAATGACATCACAGGGGACACCACTATCATGACTGTGGCCACAGAAATAGTCTCCTAAAAAGAGCAAGGAATTCATGTCAATGTTTTCAGTTTACCTCTGCTTAAGTTCTTTTCTGTCTCTTTCTGTGAAGGGAGCTTATTTGTCCATCTTGGTTCGTGGAGTTCTTCTATTTTCCATTCATTTGTCACACTGAATCAAGTCTCTTGATTTTTGTGTCATCCCCTAAAACTTCAAATTCTTAGAATTTTTTTTTTCTTCTTCTCCTTCTTGTCTTCCGTTTAGGTATTCTGGAATTGCCTCCAACATATCAAGTCCAGAGCATTCTCCCTGCTCCCTTGTCAGCACCACCAGTCAAACTACCTTAAAAAGACGAAGCCCATCCCCTCTCAGGAATAGGACCACAAGTGCAACCCAACCCGGTGATGAGCACGGATGAACACTTAATGGACCACGGTGACATCTGATGGGCAAACCATTGGTTCTCCTAGCTTGCTTGTGTTTTAACAAACCTTCTCAAGCCTTCTTCTGAGCTGATTTTTGCTTTATGTATTTTTCCTTATTTGTGCCAAATAACCAATATGTGTGTTTGTTTGCACATTCGTTTATTTTGAGACTGTCCTAGGACTGAATTCTAATTTCAGAAGTCCTTGGATACAGAATTGTTATCACAGTGTTGCACAACCTCAATTACCCAAACTAGATAAAAATAATCTTAAAATAAAATTGAATTATACTTCTAAAAAAAAACTAAGTTATAGTCAGAATCATTAGAAAACTATATTAAATAGAATAGCTAGAGGATTCTTTTCTTAGAAAGCTGATTTTGAACAACCTCTATTTTATTTATTGATGTTTCTGCTGTACTCCTCAGAACCATTTTATAAGACAAAAGCTTAATTGAACTCTCTTATTTCCATATTCAAATTACTTTCAAAGATTCCCTAACAATAGCACATGCAGTTCTTAGACACCTTGGCCCATCTACAGAGAATTCTCATCCAAGGGTATTTTTGTTTGTTTTAATGTTTAGTAGTAGTTTTATTGGGGCACAATTTATAAAAAATAAATCATACATAGTTAAGGTATATAACTTGATAGGTTTTTATTTCTTTCTTTTTTAAAAAAATATTTAGTTCTTAGTTGTAGTTGAACACAGTACCTTTATTTTATTTACTTATTTTTATGTGATGCTGAGGATTGAGCCCAGGACCTCATACTAGGCGAGCCCTCTACTGCTGAGCCACAACCCCAGCTCTAATCCAGTGGACTTCTATTCTTGCCTCCCTTATTGTGAATTAGCATCTGAACATCACAGAGAACATTTGGCCTTTGGTTTTTTGGCACTGGTTTATTTCACTCAGCATGATAGTCTCCAGTTTACTGGCAAATGCCACAATTTCATTCTTCTTTGTGGCTGAGTAATATTCTATTGTGTATACCACATTTTCTTTATCCATTTATCTGTGGAAGGCACCTAGGTTGGTTCCATAGTTTAGCTATTGCGAATTGAGCTGGTATAAATATTGATGTGGCTGTGTCATTAAAGTATGCTGATTTTATCCGAGTGGGATAACTGGATCAAATGGTGGTTTTATTCTAAGTTTTCTGAGGAATCTACATAGTGCTTTCCGAGAGGTTGCACCAATTTACAGTCCCACCAGCAATGTATGAGTGTACCTTTTCCCTCACATCCTAACCAACATTTATTGTTACTTGTACACAACATTTATTGTATTCTTAATACTTGCCATTTTAAATGGAGTAAGATGAAATCTCAGTGTCATTTTAATGTGCATGTCTCTAATTGCTAGAGATGCTGAACATTTTTTTCATATATTTGTGGACTGAATATCTTCTGTGATGTGTCTGTTCTGTTCTTTGCCCATTTACTGATTGGGTTATTATTATTTTTTCATCCAAGGTTTTTTTAACTCAACAAATTATAGTTACATGGGCTGGGGTTGTAGCTCAGAGGTAGAGTTCTTGCCTACCATGCGTGAGGCACTGGGTTCAATCCTCAGCAACACATAAAAATAAAAACGAGGATATTGTGCCCACCTATAACTAAAAAATAAATATTTTTAAAAACTATAGCTACAGAAAATTTTAGTGAGGCATATCCATATCTCCCCCCCACCCTGTTTCCCAGGCTGGCTTCAGTCTTCTGGGCTCAAGCAATCCTCCTGCCTCAGCCTCCTGAGAGGCTAGGGTTACAGGCCTGAGCCAACATGCCTGGCTCATATCAAGATTCTTGATGGATTCAAATACTCCATCACCACACCCCAATGCCGGAATCTATGGTAAGTGTTCAGTCACCACAGAGATAAAACAGACTTCTTCACAAAGATCTCTCCCCACAAAAAAAAGAGCCAATTACTCTCAAATACTTTTTGAAAGAAAAAGAACAAAATAAGAAAGAAAAGAATGGTTTCCATTTCAATTAGAAGCTTAAATAGGGAACTCTCTCGGCTAAGAAACATTAACTTCTTCAGTTTTATCATATCATAGGTGTCAGTCATCTTTTTGAAATGAGGGAGAGAGGTTTGCTCTATTTTGTAACCAGATGGAAGAAAGAAAAAAATGAGGGTTCCTATAGGCAGGTGTGTAGTTTTGTGTAGGAAGACGAGAAAGTTGCAGTCGGATGGTTTCTGTTTTCTCAATGAATCATGAGGTTTGAGCATCATCTGGAGAATGAGAGCACGGGAGAGGGCTGGGGCTTTGCAGGAGAGTGGGAGGCATGAAATCAAATTGGGCGACCAGAAACACAGCGGGACTAAGAGGCAGCACAAGATGTAAGAAGTCTGTGACCGTGAATTCAAAGTGAAAGTGTTCACCTGAGGTGTCTGGTCCAAAAAATGTCCAGCGGCTCAGATGGCAAAAGAAAACTTTCAACCATAATTGTTCCCCCAGCATCCCTCTCCTCACCCCTTTTTATGAGTACAAAGGGAGAGGAGGCGGGAAAGAAAGGAGGTAAAAGGGAGTTATTAAAATGCTAGATCATGGAATCCAAATCAGCCAGGAGGCAAGTAAGATGGGAGGGACCAGGGTAGGGTGAGGTCAGTCATAGAGCATTTGCCTGGTATGCTCAAGGACCTGGGTCCAATGTCCAGTGATGGAGATATATAGATATAGGTATAGATATAGATATAGACATAGAGACAGAGATAGAGAGAGAGAGAGAGACATCTGAGACTGTGTCATGGGCACAAATCGGATGCCCCAGGAAGTTGAGGAGGCAGGGTTACTAATAGGAAGTTGTGGTTGGAAAAATTAATATTGAAAACACAATTTCAGAAGTGGAAATATTTTTAGATATTTTTCACATCCTGGTTGTGACCATGAGAAGTGGTTGCTAGGGATTAAGTAGAGGAAAAAGTCATTAGCCAAGTCTCAGACCCTTTTTAGCCTTACATTTTCAATATGCTATTAATAATGTGTAGGAATGCATTTTATTTTCGTATCTTGTATCTGATGAACTTACTGCATCTAATTGGTGCTAATGATTTTAAAGTTGATTTCTCTTGGATCGTCTAGGGAAATAATCATATCACCTGGGAATTGGTGATGAGGTGTTTCCCTTTTCTGATGATTCAGCTTCACTTATTCTTCTTGTGTAGAACATCCACTAAAATGTTGAACATAAATAGTGATTACTCTGGTCCATTTTGGTCCTAGAATGTTTCTACTATTTCACCATTAAATGTGCCATTAGCTATGGTTTGCTGCTATATTCTTTTTATCAAATTAAAAAACTTCCTCTGATTTTCAAAGTATTAAGGTTTTGTTTTAATTTTTGTTTTGAAATAAAAAATGTGGCCAGGCAGGATGGCAAATGCCTATAATCTCAGCAACTCAGAGTTTGAGATAGAAGAATCATAAATTTGAGGCCAGCCTCAGCAACTTAGTGAAGCCTTAAGCACTTTAGCAAGACCCTATCTCAAAATTAAGAAATAAAAAGGACTTGGGATGTAGCTAGTGGTAAACCATCCTGGGCTTAATTCCCAGTTTAAAAAAAGAAAGAAATCAGGAATGTGTTATACTTTATCAAATGCTTTCATCATTTATTAAAGTAAACATATTTCTTAATCTCTTCATACGATAGATATTATTATATTTAAAATATCAGGGCTATTTTGTGCAATTCAACAAATATTTTTTCAGTGTTTCCCATGTGCCAGGCCCTAATTTAGACAAGATATTGGGTAAGCATAACATTTTGTTAAAGTCCTGCCTTCATTCAGTGTACATTCCAATGGATCCAACTCAGCACTTTGCTTCAAGGGATTTATTCAACATATCTGTGCTTAAAATGTGCACAGGCACAAAAGTATCACTAGAGCTATTTTATATGTTGAAGAAAATCCAACAACGGGTGAGTGAGAAAGAATGGTGGCATGTTTGTATGTAGAAGACTGTGCAACCCCTGAAAGAATGAGGGCAACACATGTATTTTGACATAAGTTGCTTAAGATGAATTAATTTAAACACACACACACACACACACACACACACACACACACGTGGCAGAGCCATTGAGTAACAGATGTGGATGCCCATGATAGAAGCTTATGGAAAAAGAAGTGAAGGATATAAATCAAATTATATCCATGGTGGTTATCTCTGGGGAGAGAATTAGGAATGGGAATAAGGTGACCTGGAAAACACACCCCCCCATACATTTTTGTATCGTTTAAACCATTTGTAATGATCATTTATTTGTGTATCATTTGTATCATTTTAAAAACAGAGCAAGGAAAAAAATAGCATGGAATTGCTGTGAAACCTGCAAAATTTTGACAGATGGTCTGTCAGAACTACCAGGGGAAGGAGAAACGCAAGCATTGGGAAAATAACAGGAAAAAAAATATCAGGTCAATCTCCTCGGTTAATTAAAACTAAAAAAGACAAGCAAGAGAGAGGTAGAAAAACAATTTAAATAATTAGAATGTAAAACAAAAGGAGGAGATCGCAGAGACCTTGAGGAGCTGTAACTGTGAGTATAGTCCATTACATCTGTGATTTATGAAGATCATTTTGTCAAAATCAGAGCGTCACGAATCTTTCTTCCAGCTCTATTTCAGAGAGGCTGGAAGGCATCGTTTTCATTTTAACACCCAAGAGGAAACAATCATGAGCCAAGAAAGATTTAAATATCCTCAGAGACGAGAGTTTTGCTTGCCAACTTTTAAGGAGCCAGAATTTACTTGTCATGATGAACCAAGATCCTGAGAGAACAAATTCTCAAAGAGAAAGGCAGGGACTTAGCAGAGTGATATCTGCAAGTCAGATGTTTTTTTATTTGAGTCTATTTTTTAAAAATTTTTATAGCTTTAAATTTAAAAAATTGGGGAGAGGGGGAGGGAATACAGGCTGTTCTAGACAAAATCAGATCACACCCGGCAGCTTTCAGAATGTTCAATTGTCCATTTCACGGAGCTTGTCTTATTCTTGCATGTTGCTTAGCAGTTTATAAAACACTCCCTCACACATTATCTCAGGTGGTTCTCACAACAAGCCTAAGCCTGGTGCAACTGATCTTCTTTTATAAGTGAAGAAACTGAGCTCAATGAGTAGTGCCACAGGCTCCAGGGTGAGTGGCGTGGCTGGGATGCAGATCTCTGTCTGCTGACTCATGTGTTCTCTGCTATAAGGATTGCCAAGGTGGTGAGTGACACGTAATGTATTTGATCTTTCCCTGAACAGCATTTATGTATTAGTGCAAGAGAAAGCACATAGTTTGGGATGGAGTAGAAGACCTGGGATAGAAAGTAATGTGAAAGAAGCTTGGGGAAGCAAGTCAAGGAGGAAGTGAATGAGCAGTCTTGATTTAATCAGAGGGTTTTGTCTCTGTTATGATTAGACATACCAAATGCGACGGTAGAACTCTGAAAAGGGAAATGCCATGAAGAAACTGTGTTTTAGGGAAATTATTTGAAGAATTCAGCAAAAAGAAGAAACATAAAGATGGTGTATTACAAACAAGGAGACTGGAGCCATACATTAAAAGATGATGAGATCAGAGATGTCAAGCACAGGGAGAAGAGCCATTCAGAATGAAGAATGTTAATGAAGAATAAATAAAGGTTAGATGCAAGGTTTTATATCAAGTACAACAGACTGAGAGAGGCTGGTAACTAATGGAAATGTTGACACGGTACGTAAAGATGACCCAATCAATTACTAATATGTAAAGAAGTTTCAAGTATCAATAATCAAGGGAAACCCTTGGAAGAAAACAGTGGTAGGCCAGCATCATGGTGCATGTCTGTAATCCCAGTTCCTCAGGAGGCTGAGGCAGGAGGATCACAAGTTCAAGGCCAGCCTGGGCAACTTAACCAGACTCTATTTCAAAATTAAAATAAATAAATAAGAAGGGCTGGGGATGTAGTTCAGTGGTAGAGCACTTTGCCCAGCATGTGTAGGCACTGAGTTCAATCCTCAGGACCGGAAGCCCCCCCCCCCCCCGCCGCCAAAAAAAAGGGAAGAAGAAGAAAAGAAAAAAATAAACTAAGAAAAGGTAGAGAAGATGGTCACAAGCAATGTGGTCACCACAAATCTGATAGAAAGAGCCCAGAATGGGTGAAAAACTGTCAGCTGCTCAGGTATGGTGGAGGCAAGGTAAGGGAGAGCCAGGCTGTAAATGAGGAGCAGGAGCAGAGATGAATTCAGGGTAGAAATGTACTCCTAAAAGGGACTGCTGATTACTAGTCAAGGGTAAAATTGGCAACTGGCCAAATTAGAGGTGAATGTGGTGTGAAGAGGAAGAGGGATCTTTTGGGGGGTCCACACCATAGAAGTGGTCAAATGTGAGGGGCAGATCAAGTCACTTAGAGTAGCACTGATTTTGAAGTCAATACAGATCTGGATTTGAAATTTGGCCCTGACGTTCTCCAGTTGTGTGGTATTGAAGAAGGTACTTAATGATTTGGAGCTCAGTTTCACCCTCTGCAAACAGTCATCTCCTAGTATTTTTCTGTGGTGGTCAGCTTTCCGTGACTATAACAAACTACCTGAGAAGATCAACTTAGAAAAGGAATGATTGACTTGGGCTTATGGTTTCTGAGGTTTTTAGTCCGTGCTCAGCAGCTCCACTGTTTCTGAGCCTGCGGTGAGACTCATGGTAAAAGAGCGTAGTAGAATCCCAGCAGCCCGGGAGGCTGAGGCAAGAGGATCAAGAGTTCAAAGCCAGTTTCACCAAAAGTCAGGCGTTAAACAACTCAGTGAGATCCTGTCTCCAAATAAAATACAAAATAGGGCTGGGGATATGGTTCAGTGGTTGAGTGCCCCTGAGGTCAATCCCTGGTACCCCACCCCACCCCCAAAAAAAAAGAGTGTAGCAGAGCATAGTTGCTGACCTCATAGCAGCCATCAATCAGGGAGGTGCAAGAAAGAAGCTAAGGATAAGATATGGTCCCCAAAGGCAGAACCCTAAGGACCTACTTTCTCCAGTTGGGTCCACCTCCTACAGTTTCCAACACCTCCCAATAGCCCATTTAATTATAAACTCATCAATGGATCAACCCAGCGATAAAATTAGCAGCCTCATAATCCAGTCTCATCCCAAGAATACCATCTCAGAACATGGCTGCCAATATTGTTAATATGAAATGCAGAAACTGGTTTGGGGGGTATAGGACTGGATTACTTTAGGCCTCCAGGGCACTGTAGTTCTGAAGGAATTGGATATGGTAAACAAGAATCTATTACCGCAGAACTCAACACGCAGGCAGAAGAGGGCTGGAGAAACAGAGTTTCATACTTCTAGAAGATACTATCAACAGTCCTGTCAAAGAGGGTAATTCTATCCTTAGCTGCTGAATATCATTTCAATTTGGATACCATGTTTATTACAAAATGAATACATATGATCCATGTTATAGTTTGGATCTGGAATGTTCCCCCATAACTCACATGTTGAAACATGGTCCCCAGTGCAGCAAGGTTCAGAACTGGGGTTTTAGTAATGATTGCATTATGAGGGCTCTGACCTCATCAGTGGATAAATCCATTTGAGGAATTAATCCATTGATAGCTAAATGGACTACTTGGCAGTGGGACCTAGTTGGACTACTAGGTCACTTGGGGTCCTGGAAGGATTTATTTTTTCTCCAGCCCCCTTCCTGCCTACCTCTCTAGTTCCTGGTTGCCATGAGATAACAGTTTCCTCTATCTTGTTCTTCTGCCATGTTTCTACCTTAGAGCCAGCAGACCATGGACTGACTCCCCTTGAAACTACGAGCCAAAATAAATATTTCCTCCTCTAAGTTGTTCTTGTCAGTATTTTGGTCACAAAGATGAGAAACTGACTAACACAGAAAAATAAAGATTAAACTAAAATATTTATGCACTTCCACATGGGAGAGAGAACTGCTGTTAAAATTGTAGGGTAATTCCCTACTTTTATTTTATATATGCTTCTGTATATGGGAGTAACAAATTGAATCCTACTATTTTTTTGTTTTGTTTGCAGTACAGGAGATGAAATCTAGTGCCTCACAAATGCTAGGCAAGCACTTGACCTAGTCCCCTTTTTAAAATAGGGTCTTCAGTTACTGAGGCTGGCCTGGAACGTGCAATCCTCTTGCCTCAGCCTTCTGAGTAACTGGGATCACAGGGGTGCACTTGCCACTTTTTTTTTTCATATAACATTACATCATAGCTTTTCTCTACATTCCATCACATGGATATACTATACTTTATGTATCAAATTCTTTACTGTTACATATTTGAGTGCTTTCAGTTTTCCCTAATACAAATGCTGAAGTGATATTAATATCTACATCATTTAAAACATTTGGTAGCATTCTATTGTGTTGCTAACACTTTTTTTATTCGGCCATTTAATCACCTCATATTTGACATTTTTATATTTTTTCTTTCTTTTTGACTCTTCTTGTTAAAACAATGTTGTAATAAATATACTGTTTGTATGTGTGTGCTTTACTGGGATAAACTCCTTCTTAAAAAAAAAAAAAAAAGAACACTTCATATAAACAGCCATCTGATTTACCTCTTACCTCTGGAAAGTTTGTGTCAACTTTCTTCCCCACTAGCAGAGCCCAAGTGCCCATTTCAACACTTCTGCATTGTTAATGAATAATGATAAATTCCTTAAATGGTTGCAAAATTGCTGACCATGACAATGGGTTTTGCTTTATTTTTTATTTATTTGATCACTAATGAGGATGCACACTTTTAATTTCTTACTCACATTTGTTTTTCATAGAATTATTTGGGCAAAATATGACAAACACAGAAGCCTATTTTCGAGTACCCAGAACTTTCTACAAGAGAATGCTTGGTTCTGTTTCCTTTGAGGCTTAAATCTGGGTAATGGAAGCATTTGGCTTCAACTCTGAATAGTTCTTCATTATTTAAATGGTGGGATGGAAACCCTGAGTAGATACCTGAGATGCTGTAACAGAGAGTACTCCTACTTGTTCTTCATCATGCTTCATCCAAAGGCTAGGGTGGCCAGACCATGTATAATATATTTTTCTACCAGCTCTAAGTAAGTTCCATCACTTTAATCAAGTTTGAAAGAAGACATTGGACATAAGAAGTGTCCTCTGGAATTAATTTTCAAACAAGACAACTTGTACACTTCTTTCTCGCTGGCTGGTTGTAACAGTAGAGAACTGTAGGAATGTCAAACAGTAACCATTTTATTTAGTTGGATGCGAACTCAGAGATCAGTGAAAACCTTTGATTGCCCGAATTTCTCTTCTGAGAACTCTTCCCCACACTTCTTTCCCCTGAATTCTACCACAGTGATCAGCAATAGATTGATTATGTTATGGACAACTGCCTCCAAGTAGATCAATACTAGGTACCTGAACTTACTGGCTAATAGAAATCTGGAAGCTCGGTCAGCATGCACAATGTCCTGGCTTCAATCCCTAACACCACAAGAAAAAGGAAAAGTTGTTCAGACAGTCAGGTTTTTTGCCATATGGCTTGAGAAACAGAGAAAGTTGCTCAGCAAGCAGAGAGAAGGTGGCAGTTAAGAAATGGTGCAGAATATTTCCTTGATTAATTATGATGTTGTAGGTTCTAGTTCCAGTCCACTGCTGACATGTGTCTGTACCCCTCCCTTCCTTCCTCCCTTCCTTCCTCCCCACCCCGCCCCCCTTAGTGCTGGCAAGGGTTCCTTTGTACTTCTTGCAGAAAGCTTTGAAAGATTTTCCTATTATAAAATCCCCCCCCAAAAAAAATAAACAAATTCTCCCCATTTGGGATGAGGAAAATGTTCTGGAATGATTGTGATAGTCATACAGTTTTGTAAGCATACCCTAAATCCTCTGGATGGTACCCTTTTAAATGGTGAATTTCATGCTATGTGAACTAAATCTCTGTAACAATAAAAACAAAAACAAATACTAAAGACGTGGCCATGGTAATACATGTTTACATTATATGTAATAAAATTAGGGTTAGGAATATAGCTCAGTGGGTAGAGCACTCCCTAGCATGCACAAGGCCCTGGGTTCAATCCCTAGCACCACAAAAAATAATAATAATAAAGTTAGATTTTTTTTGATTATATAATATAGAAAAGGGGAAAAAATTCACCCAAACTGGCATATTAAAACAACTCTATTACTGAAGAATTTGGTTCTTTAATTAAGGCCTTGCTACTTCCCCAAACTCCTACTAATAAGTAAATATATTTTTGCAAGGTTATGTCTATTAAAAAAAAAAAAAAAAAAAAGCATTGGCCATTCACTCCTTTGGTTAACTTGTCTAATGAGCAACAATTACCTTTTAGGGCCATGAAAGAAAATACGATGGAAAATTGTCATGTGATTTTTCATGTGGACAGTTGATGGAAGAGATAATGGTAAGAAGGTGAGCAATGGTCCAGAACAGCTAGAGGGTAGCACTGGCGTTGGGGGTCATAATGGGATGGCCAGGGGGGTGGGATTAGGGAGTAGGGAGAAGAAAGAGGGGAGGAAGAACAGTTTCAAGAAAGGACAAGTCCTCTGTGGGGTGGGAGAGCCTTCACCACCCTACCCCCCTTTGCAGTGTCTCCATATTGGATCCAGCCTGTTCTCCTCCTTCTGAGAATCTGTGTTTTCCATGAAAATTAATGTCAAAGACAAATCTTAGAACAAAGCTAAATTATTAATGGTCCTGAAAACAAAATGGACCTTTTATCTCTCTGACAACGCACTGTTCTCCTTTGCTTGTTAACTGTGAGTCACATAGCTTCCATTTCTCTTTGTTCTCCAAGAAGTACATGAAGAACTTCTTGAATTCTTGCCATATTAAAGAATGATAGGATGGGGTTTCCTAAATGCAGTGTGATGGATGGTAAGCCTTCCTTCCACTGCACAGTCAGTCAAGCAATAAAGTGTCACCCAGGCAGCCCTTTTTCCAGACAAGGAATCTTTTAAGAAACCACAGTGAAGATAAATTCTTTAGAGATTGTGTTTACAATCTTTAAAAGATGATTAAAATTATTGTTCCCATACGAAATTAAAGTGAATATGTTCTAGAAGGTGTAGGATTAATAAACTGCATAGACAGTTTAGATAACCTGTTTCTTCCTCAATAAAAGATTTGGGGCCGGGTGTGGTGGCAGGCCTGGAATCCCAGCAGATTGGGAGGCTGAGGCAGGAGGATCACAAGTTCAAGGTCAGCCTCAGAAACTTAGGGAGGCCCTGTCTCAAACTAAAAAATTAAAAGGGCTGGGATGATGTAGCTCAATAGTTTAGTGCCCCTGGGTTCAATCTTCAGTACCCTCCCCCCAAAAAAAGGTTTGTCATAAATTTGTTGGAATCCGTTGTCATAGTCTGTGTAAATAACCTCCTATGAGTAATTATAGGTAAACGAAATTAGCTATATTGGTGAATGCAATGGTTATATTAGGTGCTAAGATATCAGTATTATAAGAATACTAGCTAAGAAGGGGACAAGTGCTGGGGAGTGATGCTGGCTAAATTATTTTGTCATATTGCCTACACATACAAATATGCAACAATAAATCCCATCATTATGTCCAACTATAATGCACCCAAAAAATGTGGAAAGAGGAAAAATTACAAAAATAAATAAAGCTAGTTTTAAAAAAAAGAATACTAGCTAAAATTTACTGAATGCTTATTGTGTTCCAAGATTAGTTCTATATGTTTTATTTGTATTAACTCAAAGTTTTACCAAACCCTAAGTGATAGATATGATTAGTATTTCAATCTACAAAATCAGAAAACTAAGATGCTTAGCCTGGTAAGGTAGTAGCTTCATAAGTAAAAAGAAAAATATGCTAGGATATTTCAGATTTAAGGTAAAATTACACAAGCTTGTTTAGTTGCTCTCCTCTCCCTAGAGACTCTCTTTCCATTCAATGTTAGAACTTGGAATTTCTGGGATTTTTCTCATTATGTCAGCTCTAAGGTATGTTACCTTAAGTGCTTGTCTGAATCGTGACTCTGTGTGAATACTTGGGTATAGATCTAGAATCTCTTAAGACTAAAGCAAGCTCTGATGTTCTGTTCTCATTACCTAGAAGCCCCAGTGAGGAACCTGATTTTTTCAGAGTGCAATGACAAGCTATCTGAACATTTTGAACAGAGAAACATCATGGCATGACTTTTGCTTTTCATAGATCACAATGACTGATGTCTAAGAAAATGGGTTGGGGTGAGGGTAAGGACTGAAACAGAGAAACTAATTAAAAAGTCATTGAAATAGTATAAGCGAGAAGGAATGATGGTCAAGATAAGGAAAGAAGAGGTAGTGGGAAGTAGTAGATTTTCAAGTATATTTTACAACTTGAACCAATAGAGTTTGCTGTTGGCCTACCTTCAAATTTGTTGGCCTTAGAAACTGGTTGAAAGGCAGGTTTTTCTATCTAATTATATGGAGAAGTCTATGGTACAGAGGGCAGGAAATCAAGAGTTTTGTTAATATGTTATTTTATTAATTAGTTAATGTTTGAGGCAGGGTCTTGCTGTGCTGCACGGATGACCTTGACCTTAAACTCAAGTGATCCTCTCACCTCAGCCTCCTGAGTAATTGAGACCATAAGTGAGCAACCACCATGTCAACTTTTTTTTTTTTTTTGGAGGGGGGAGGTATTTAAAATTTGAGATGCCTGTAAAACATCCAGGTAGCAAAGTAAAGTAGGCATTTAAATATCTGAGTCTATAATTTAGGGAAGAAGAACATTTGTTTTTTGCTTCCTTCCCCCCACTACACTCTCAGGCAAAGATTTAATGAACTCACATCAAGCTACAAGTTGTGGGGAGAATTTGATATATTTTCCCCTTAGAAATATTTTAATTTCAGTACGGAACAAAGTGGTGTGCCCTTTTCTGAAGGCAAAATTCCTGATATTCATATCATTCCCTTTCCAAAGAAATAAAAATGCTGCCTGAGCTGAACAAAATAAATAGCTATTTCTGGTGCCTGCATGCTTAATCCTCATGAGAATTTCAGTGTCAAAGAAGTAGACATCCTTATAGAAATGTCAGTGTCTTGACATATTACCACTTTGCAAAAGAAATGTCTCCATTAAATATGTTCTTAGATTGAACATAGTTGATAAGATTTGTCTCTAACTTACTTCTTTATGCTCCACAAATTACATTAGTTTTTTTTTTTTTTTAGTGTAGATGGAAAGAGGAATGTAGCAAATATTTTCACAGGCTGAAACTTAATCAGGAAATATACAACAATGCAAAAATCGGAACGGCATATCAGAATGTGTGAGAAAAACACAGTATACAAAAATGTTTTAAAGTCATATATTTTTACATGCAAAAAAAGCCACAGATTTTCCTTGTAAGGTGCACTTACATATCTGGTATTCAATTTAGAACAGAGTGTTGAACATTTCAAAGACATAATACTTTTACAAAATAATTTGTACAACGAATTGTTCTCTAAAACAGCCTTTTGGAAGTGAAAAAACTTTTTGCAAGTGAAAAAATTTGCTCAAAAATGTTAAATGATGTGCCTAAGATCATATGGTCAAGCAATGGTTTTAAACCAGGATTTCTTCTAGGTCTTTAGATTCCACATCATGCTGCTTCTTTGTATTTTTTTTTCTTCTTCTAATCCATAATGTCCACTCACATTTGACCAATTTTAGTAACTTTGTATCAAGAGAGGCTTTTTCAAGATAAAATACATTGCCCTTGTCAAGATATTTACCTTGACCAACAGTCAAAGAAAAATCCAATGCTTGCTACCAGTCTGACAGAAGAAAGAAAAGAACTTGTCTCTGAAGGTCATTTGTTCCTCTGTCTCAGGAGACTGGGGAATTGAAGCTCCAAACTTTGGTTCTGTGTTCCAACAAAAGAAAACTTAAAGTCAGACATCAAAAGTCATGCAAGAGAACTTTATTAAAAGTGAAAGTCAAGAACAGTGGAGTTCTTTTGCAATGGCCTCCAATTTTAAGAAGGCAAATATAGCATCAAGTGCCCAGCGAAAAAGGATGAGTCCTAAGCCAGAGCTTACTGAAGACCAGAAGCAAGAAATTCGGGAAGCTTTTGATCTTTTTGATGCTGATGGAACTGGGACCATAGATGTTAAGGAACTAAAGGTGGCAATGAGAGCCCTGGGCTTTGAACCTAAGAAAGAAGAAATCAAGAAAATGATAAGTGAAATTGACAAAGAAGGGACGGGAAAAATGAATTTCAGTGACTTTTTGACTGTGATGACTCAGAAAATGTCTGAGAAAGATACCAAAGAAGAAATCCTGAAAGCTTTCAAGCTCTTCGATGATGATGAAACTGGAAAGACATCATTCAAGAATCTGAAGCGCGTGGCCAAAGAGTTGGGTGAGAACCTGACTGATGAGGAGCTGCAGGAAATGATTGATGAAGCTGATCGAGATGGAGATGGAGAGGTCAATGAGCAGGAGTTCCTGCGCATCATGAAAAAGACCAGCCTCTATTAACTTCAGTGTCTTCTGTTCTACTGCAAGCACACGTGACTAGATTTAGTGCCTGCCATTGTGTGAAATCTGGCTTTTGAGAACACAACCCCCCACTATCCTGTATAACTTTCCTCATGACCTTGAGTCTATTTTAGATTTTTGGAAGAAGTCTTTGATATTAAAGTTCTTTGTAAAATGACCTACCAATTACTTTAATTCTCAAAAGCAGAATGAGAGCACATTAGAGTGGAGAAAAGGGGCTTAAAGTTTGACTACCTGCCATTTCACCTTGCATTGCTTCACTTTTGTCATGCATTTCCACATAGATGCAAACACAAAACAACTTCTTAGACAAGCACATGTTGTACTTATGTCACCACAAGCAGTGGTCATTCTGCAGTGGTTCTGATTGCTAGTTGAAACCTGTGTGTGGTTTTCTCTTTTATAAAATCCAGTGAACTCTTTCTCTGGCATTTGTATGTGTGTTAATGCTATTTATTTTGTCAGGAAAAATAAAACCTTTCTTAATTTGAAAAAAAAAAAAAAAAGTGAAAGTCAAGTAAAAGCAAAGTAAGGCTTAAGCAGAGAACAAGCTCAAGAGAACAAATGGGTCATCTCCGAGCACAGAATGACAAAGGAAGCAATTCCTCCTGAATTTATTACTGTTTGATATTTGCGGGGAGAACTGGGGATCACCTTCTGCACTCTTTGCTGATCAGGTGCCCATTTTCTCCTCCACATCAGGCCGAGGAGTTTTTTTGTTTGTTTGTTTTGTTTTGTTTTTGTTTTAACCCTAATTGGTCCTTTCCAGAACTGTCAATGGTGGCCATCATCTACAAGTCGATCCCATGTTAATGTGGGCTTTGGGGTCAGTAGCCTGTGCTACCAAAGGAATCTTCCTTCCATGACATCTGGACACACCTATTGCCATAACTCTTAGCTTTACGTGGATTGTATCAAGAGTCCCATTGATCCTCTTTCTTGACATATTTCCCCAGTTAGCTCATTTTTCTTCTGTTTTC
This sequence comes from Marmota flaviventris, assembly GCF_047511675.1. Taxonomy (NCBI): domain Eukaryota; kingdom Metazoa; phylum Chordata; class Mammalia; order Rodentia; family Sciuridae; genus Marmota; species Marmota flaviventris. The sequence goes on from NC_092500.1 coordinate 160,089,300, forward strand.
TACAAATTAACTGAAGTAGTTTAAAGACTCTAAAAGAAGTAATTTTTTATTTGTTCTAGTTAGTTATACATGACAGTAGAATGCATTTTGACACATCATACATAAATGGAGTATATCTTCTCATTTGTCTAAAAGTAATTTAAAGAACACCTGTGACCTTGCTGTGCATTTTGTTGCCCATTACTAGCTACTACCCAGCACCTCTGTCTCCCCTATTTCTATCTTCTACTACTACAAATTGCATTCAGATCTCTATCGTGAACACAGTTTCCTTTATCTCACTGTACATAGTTATGATAGGTGCTTTAAAGTCGTTTTGATTCTAACATCTGGGTCATCTCACAGTTGATCTCTCCCGATTGTCTTTCCCTTAAGAATCAATGGAACACATTCTCCTGATCCTTTGTATGTCAAGTAATTTTGGATTGTGTGCTAAACCTTGTGGATATTATGTTGTAGTTTCTGGATCTATTCTATTTCTCTGAAGAATGTTGAGAGTTAGTTCTGATTTAACAAACAGTTAATTTGGTTAAATTGCAATTGCAAACCTTATCTCACCCATGGGTGGTGGCAGCTCTAATCTCGATTATGTTCTTTCATCTTTAACCTCATTGTTTGCAACCTGACACCATGCATAGTTCAGGAGTCAGCCAAAATCTTGGGCAAAGTTTATACATAAAATTCTTGCTCCTGTGTTAAGTCTTCTGTTGTTGTTCTAACTATAATGGAATGCCTGAGGCAGTTTAACTTTGTGAAAATAAAAAGGAGGTTATTCAGTTTGTAATTCTGGAGATTCAAGGGCATGATGCTGGCATCAGTTTGGCTCTGATAAGGAATTCAAGGTGGATGGCAGGAGAGCATATGGAAAGATGTGGTCCTATCACCAGGCAGGAAGCAAAAGAGAGATTCAGAGGTCAGGGGCAGGCCCTTCTAACTATTCATTCTGCTTAATCCTTTAAGTAGATTAATAACATGAATTTAATAATAATATAATAACATTATAGTTAATATAACATTAGTATTAATATTAACAATAATATAATAACATTTATATAATAATATTACTGCTGATAATAATAATTCATTCTACTTTAATCCCTTCTGAGAGCAGTGCCTTCGATGACTTTAGGACCCCCACTAGGCCTCTCCTCTTAAAGATTCCTACCATCTCCCACCTGCACACTGGGAAGGAAGCTTCCAACGTGAACCTCTGGGGACATCCAAACCATATAAACCATAGCAACTTCCTTCCTAACTCTTTTCCTTATGATATTTCCCCCTCATGCTCAGCTGTTTATATCCACTCATTTGCATCAGACTGAAACACAGCTGGCTTTCTATTGTAGTTTTTACTGCTCCGTGTGCAGCTATGACTGTGACCTTTACTCAGGAAAAAGCCACAAACAAGCCAGGAGTGGCGGGTGGCGGTGCATGCCTGAAATCCTAGTGACTCAGAAAGGTGAGGCAGGAGGATCACAAGCTCAAGGCCGGCCTGGGCAATTCAGGGAGACCTTGTCTCAAAATAAAATTTAAAAGGGACTGGGTGATAGAGCGCTGGCCTATCATATTCAAGGTCCTAGATTCAATCCACAGCACCACAGTGCATACATACATACATATTGCAAACAAGCAGGAAATTCACCCTGTCATTGTCCCTTTCTCCAAATTTTGACTCTTCTCCAAAAACTTGCTGTTTTTGTTCACTCTTTAAAGCCCTCAGGTAGTTTTCTGTGTTTTTCTCCCCAGAGTTATAATTGTTATCTGCAGGAGGGCTGCTCTATTAGCTTATGTTTTAGTTAGCTCTTTCTACTGCTGAGACTTAAAGACCTAACAAGTACAATTAGAAGAGGAAAACCTTGTTTGTTTGGGGGCACATCATTTCAGAGGTCTCAGTCCAGAGATGGCTGGCTCCATTCTGCAGGGCTTGAGGTGAGGCAGAACATCATAGCGGAATAATGTGGCAGAGGAAAGCAGGTCAGCACACGGCCACCAAGAAGCAGAGAGAAAGAGAGAGCTCGCCTTACCAGGACAAATTATAAACCTCAAAGACATGTCCCCAGGGACCCACTTCCTCCATCCACACCCTACCTTCCTACAGTTACCACGCAGTTAATCCGCATCAGGGGATTAATTCACGGATTGGGTTACAGCTCTCATAACCTAATCATTTGACCTCTAAATCTTCTTGCATGGTCCAACACATGAGCTTTTGGATGACACCCAATATTCAAACAATAACACCTTATGTGACAGAGCATAACTCCCCAATCTAAATCCATTTTAGTTGTTATTATAACCACTGAAAACTTGGGGACTTAGAATAGCAACTACTTGCTTACTCAGAGTTCTGAGAGTGGCTCTGGATGGTTCTTCTCCATGCAGTAGCAGATGCAGCCACCTGGAAGTTCCAATGGATCTAAAAACCCCAAACGGCCACATCTTTGTGCCTGATGCCTGAGTTGGACCCATGGGAGCAGTTTGGGGCTGATAAGATGGCTCTTTTTACTTGATCTTTCTAGAAGGTTAGCTGGGTCTCTTTACATGATGGCTGATGCTTCAAAAGAAGTGTTCTAAGAGCACAAGCCCCAAAGTACAAATGCGTCACACTTGTTAATATGCCATTGGCTAAAACCGCATATCAAAAGAGTCACTGTGAGCTGGGACTGTGAGAGGGGTTGGCTCCCTATATGAAAAAATGTTCAACATCTCTAGCAATTAGAGAAATGCAAATTAAAACCACTGTAAGATTTCATCTCACTCCAGTCAGAATGGCAGCTGTTATGCACACAAACAACAATAACCCCATGCTCCCTACACTGGTTGAAGTCACCAGTGTAATCGTCTGCCATAATTTCTTAGGCACTTCTCTACTTCAAGTCATAGGATGCTTCTCCTTCCTCTTTTTACCTAATGGATCTTTGTCAGTGATTCCTCCATCTTCCAAATCCTCCGTCACTTTCTTCCTATTGATTCTTCCCATCACCAAGTAAATGTGCTCCATATCTTTCTTCTTTGACTAGCAACAAAATTATACTTCGATTACTTCCCATTTCTCATCCTTCAATACCAAAAACTTCAACAATTTCTTCCTCCTCCTCCTCCACCTCCTCCTGTTGCTGCTGCTGTACTGGGGATTGAACCCAGGGTGCTCTGCCATTGAGCTATATCCCCAGAACTTTTCATTTTTTATATTTATTTATTTATTTATTATTTTATTTATATATGACAACAGAATGCATTACAACTCTTATTACACATATAGAGCACGATTTTTCAAATCTCTGGTTGTATACACAGTATATTCACACCAATTTGTGTGTTCATACATGTACTTTGGATAATAATGATCATCACATTCCACCATCATTAATAACCCCATGCCCCTTCCCTTCCCCTCCAACCCCTCTGCCCTATCTAGAGTTCGTCTATTCCTCCCAGGGTCCCGCTCCCTACCCCACTTTGAATCAGCCTTCTTATATCAAAGAAAACATTTGGCATTTGATTTTTTGGGATTGGCTAACTTCACTTAGCCTTATCTTCTCTAACTCCATCTATTTACCTGCAAATGCCATGATTTTCTTCTATTTTATTCCTGATTAATATTTCATTGTGTATATATGCCACTTTTTTTATCCATTCATCTATTGAAGGCATCTAGGTTGGTTCCACAGTTGAGCTATTGTGAATTGTGCTGCTATAAACACTGATGTGGCTGTGTCCCTGTAGTATGCTGTTTTTAAGTACTTTGGGTATAGAGCGAGGAGAGGGATAGCTGGGTCAAATGGTGGTTCCATTCTCAATTTCCAAGGAATCTCCATACTGCTTTCCATATTAGCTTCACCAATTTGCAGTCCCACCAGCAGTGTATGAGAGTACCTTTTCTCCACATCCTCGCCAACACTTATTGTTGTTTGTGTGCATAACAGCTTCCATTCTGACTGGAGTGAGATGAAATCTTACAGTGGTTTTAATTTGCATTTCTCTAATTGCTAGACATATTGAACATTTTTTCATGTATTTGTTGATTGATTGTACATCCTCTTCTGATAAGTGTCTGTTCAGGTCCTTGGCCCATTTATTGATGGGGTTATTTATTTTTTTGGTGTTTAGTTTTTTGAGTTCTTTATATACCCTAGAGATTAGTGTTCAATCTGATGTGTGTGAGGGGTAAAGATTTGCTCCCAAGATGTAGGCTCTCTATTCGCCTCACAGATTGTTTCTTTTGCTGAGAAGAAACTTTTTAGTTTGAGTCCATCCCATTTATTGCTTCTTGATTTTAATTCTTGCGCCACAGAAGTCTTATTAAGAAAGCTGGGGTCTAATCCCACATGATAAGAGATTAGGGCCTACTTTTTCTTCTATTAGACGCAGGGTCTCTGGTTGTATTCCTAAGTCCTTGATCCATTTTGAGTTGAGTTTTGTGCATGGTGAGAGATAGGGGTTCAATTTCATTTTGTTGCATATGGATTTCCAGTTTTCCCAACACCGTTTGTTAAAGAGGTTATCTTTTCTCCAATGCATGTTCTTGGCAACTTTGTCTAATATAAGATAGTTGTAGTTTTGTGGGTTAGTCTCTGTGTCCTCTATTCTGTACTTCATTTTTTATTTTGAGACAGGGTCTCACTAAGTTGTCCAGGCTAGCCTGAAATTCTAGATCATCCTGCCTCAGCTTCCTGAGTTGCTAGGATCACTGGCATGCACCACTGCACCCTGGTCCCAACCAACTTCTTACACTGGTTCTGCCACTCAGCTCTCTCCAGTTCTCCATTCTGTGATTATTTGGCTCCATCAGTGCTATGGCTTTCATTCACCACCGCCACACAGGATTGCTCTTGTCAAAGGTGTTCATATTTTTTATCACAAACTAAAACATGTATGACTCCACACTTCTAATTAAAATTTAGCATCATTGAACAATAGAGAACAATTTTCTGTTATCTGGACTCAATTTACTTTTTTCATGGAGAGCACAGTTACTTGCCACTCTTTTTTTATTCCACGTTAATTTTAAAAAGGGTTGTCATTCCTGAGGTTTTATCATGAGCCCTCTTCAGTTTTTCCTTTAAATATCCTCTTGTTGTGTCAACCTTTCCAATGCTTTAGTTGCCATCTATAGTCTGATGCTTCTCAAACCTAAATTTCTAGCCCAGATAGTGCTTCCTTAGCTCCAGGAACATACAAACATTCTGTGGCATACTCCAGGTCTCTTGATCATCTCACAGGAGTACTCAATCCAACAGGTCCAAAATCGAAGTCATTTTCACCCTCCTCAAAACTACTCTTTCCATGATCTTCATGATCAACATCATCGATGGCCTTCATCAGACACCTGAGTGTACTTTTGCCTTCCTTTTATCAACTTCCATCCCATCTGACCAATATCTTCCATCCCCCATTGCCGTCCACTCCTATCGGATTTCCCGGAATACATTGCTTTTCCTGCAGTACCCAATCCATAGTCCACCGCCCCCCACCCCATGCACATACATACAAAATCTATTCATCACAGTAAATCCAGAATGACCTTTCTATATTGATGTATTCACTTCCAATGAGTACCCCCATCACCTGTAGGATAAAATCTCAGCTCTTAACTTGGGCGAAAAGGACCTTACTGATCCGGAACCTACTTATCAAACTTCCTTTCCTGCTCTCCTCAACCCTGCTCCTGGCCTAACCCTTCACTCCTTTTCTCGCTCCTGCCTTCTCAATTATGCACAATCTCACTCACCCTGACATGGAAATTGAACATGTTATCTCTGAAGTTAAACTGCCCAGCTCTTCTGCCACTCAAATGTGTGACCTTGAACAATTTATATAACCTCTGTGTGCTTCAGTTTTCTTAACTGTAAAATTAGAATAATAATAGTATTGATTCATAAAATTATACTGTGCAAATAAGCTGGGAGAACATACACATCGTGCCAAGCACACAATAAAGCCTCAATGAGGATTTATTGTTACACGTTTTTGTTTGTTTTTTTACTGAGAACAAAACCCAGGGGCCCCCTACCACTGAGCTACATCTTCATTCCTTTTTATTTTTTTTAGTTTTGAGACAAGGTCTCACTGAGTTGTTCACCTGACCTGGAACTTGCCATCCTCCTGATTCAGCCTCCTGAGTTACTGGGATTACAGGTATGTGCTGCTGCACCCATTACACTTCTGTGCTTTTATTATCACTCTCCAGTCACATTACTATTTCTAGTTCTAAAGTGTGCTTTCCCTTCTTTCTGAGCCTAAGGTTGTTTCCGTAGCCTACAACATTTTTCTCCCAACCCTGTCCCCTGCCAACCTCTGCCCTTTACCCAGCAAGCCTCTGCTCATACTTCAGGCCTTGGCTTAGATGCTACTTCCTCCTGGGAGACTCCCTTCTGTACCTCCATATTCCTTCTGTTATGGTTTTATCACTCTAAATCATCATTTCCTGTTTATTTCTTTGTACCTCCACTAGATTAGAAGTTCTGTGAGAATATGGGTCAGATCTTTCTGGCTCATTCTTTCCATGCTATAGGCAAAATCAAGTATCTTTAAAATTCCTCTGCTGAACTCCTAACAGGATGTAACTATACTTGGTGACAAAGTCTTGTTTAAATTTAAATTAGGTCTTTAGGGTGGGCTCAATGGAATTGGTGTCCTTATAAGAAGAGAAAATTTGGACACAGAAGAAAGACAGGAGAAGAAGATGACCATGTACAAGGTATGGAGAAGAAATCAACCCAGCCATCACCTGATCTTGTTGGCCACAAGTTCAAGGCCAACCTGGGAAACTTAGTGAGATCCTGTCTCAAAATTAAAAATAAAAAAGGGCTGAAGGTACAGCTCAGTTGGAGAGCATTCCTGGGTTCAATACCCAGTACTGGTGGTGGGGGGCAGGAGTTGCATGATGCTCTGCAAACAAGAGGAGCTTAAAAATATTTGTTTCCTGAAAATGAATCATCCTATATTACTCCGACCCTACAAGGAAATGTTACAGTCAATTGAAGCAATAGTAACTAGCCAAGCCATCTTTCTCAGACCAAAGATACTGCAGAAATGTGATTCAACCAAATTCTAAATAGAAATAGCATGTTTCCAATACTTGCAAATCATTTCCCTTTCCTTCCTTTAGAAACAGATGGCAGGAAATCTTAAAAGTTGTTTCGTAAAATAGACAGAGCAAAAGGGAACTTTTTTTTTTTTTTCCTCCTTTGGTACCAGGGATTGAATTCAGGGGCACTTAACCGCTAAGCCACATCGCCAGCCCTTTTTTGTATTTTATTTAGAGAAAAGGTCTCACTGAGTTGCTTAGGGCCTCCCTAAGTTGCTGAGGCTGGCTTTAAACTGGTGGCCTTCCTGCCTCAGCCTCCCAAGCCCCTGGGATTGCAGGCACATGCCACTGACCCCAGCAAAAGGGAACATTTATAATACCTATACAAAACAAATTTGCTCCTGATTGACTTCACTATTTTTATTTTGTTAAAAGGAGCAAGTACTTGGAAAAGTCATCAAAATTGCTAAGAATATCTGTAACCAGGAATTAGATACCTCCAAGTCTGTCAAGCAACAAAATTTAAAATGAAAATAATGGAGGAGAAGGTAATATTCTAAAAAACAGTCAGATCCTCTCCCCATCTCCACTTTTTTTTTTAAATACTGGGGATTGAACCCAGGAACATTCAACCACTGAGCTACATCCCCAGTCCTTTTTATTTTTTATTTTGAGACAAGTTCTCACTAAATCACTGAGGCTATCCTTGAACTTATGATCCTCTTGCCTCAGCCTCTTAGGTGGCTGGGATTCCAAGCGTGTGCCACCCCTTCTAGCCTCGTCAAACTTTCTTGAGGAAACAACTTTCATTCTCTTTAACCTTCTCCTGTTAGACTGAAGACAACCTGAAGCAGAAAACTACATAAAATTATTCCTCTATTTTTATTATGCTGGCATGTTCACATGTAAAACTCATTTACTCTCTCTAGAGAAAAAAACGAAACTTCCTAAAATGTGCACATTCATTTGAATGAAATATCTGCTGAAAATTAGAATGAGTTGAAACTCAAAATCTTCAATGAAACAGTTTTATATTGCTTCCCATTCAGTTTAAAATTCTCAATCATCTAAGATTTCTGTGAAGGCAATATTGAAAAAAATGGTTTAAAAAAAAGAGTGAATGTGTAGAATCAATTTCTAGACAACATTGAAAACTTAGTTTCCCAATCTTGGAGTGTTATAATAATTTCAAAAAATTGAAAATATTTTCTTCCATCAGAAGCATTGTTGGTTGTGTGATGGTGGGGGTATCTGTTGGGGGGGGGGGTGAAAAACCATGGATTTTGGTATTTTATATACTTGAGTTTACCCCATGGTGTAGTTGTGTGGCTTTGATCAGATCATCTCTTTGAGCCTTGATTTCCTCTTCTGTAAAATGAGTGCAATATTACTTAACTCATAAGATTAAGGGGTTTAATAAAATGCTGGATGTGGTGGCACATAGATTGTCAAACCAGGAAGCTGGGGTAGGAGGATTACAAATTCAAGATGAGCCTTGGCAACTTAGCCAGACTCTGTCTCAAAATAAAATTTAAAAGGGCTGATGGTGTAGCTCAGGGGCAGAGCACCCCCAGGGGTTTCATTCTTATATTGGGATGTCAGGGGAGACTTAATAAGATTCATAAAGCAGCACCATAAGACCTGATGTATAATGGATAGTTAATGAATACTAATCTTCTTTCCCTGCTTTTCTTAATAAACAGAAAATAGAATGTCTCTTAAACTCATTAAGGAATTTCGGTTATTCTGTCTGGCTTCATGCTTCTATCCGATGTAACTTGAGGAAAATCTCCTGAGATACCACAACAGCTTACCCAATACTTCAAAGTCCAGCCCTAGTGATGATGATGATGGTGACTTGGGCACAATGGTTGAAGTTTCACTTTTTTTTTGGAACCATGAATGGAACCCAGAAGCTCTTAATCACTGAGCTATATCCCCAGCTCTTTTTATTTTTTGAGACAGGATCTTGCTAAATTGCTTAGGGCTTTGCTAATTTGCTGTGTTGGCTTTGAACTTGTGATCCTCTTGCCTCAAGCTCCCAAGTCCTCGTACCACCATGTCGGGCTGGTCTTTCTTTTTTGAGACAAGTTCTCACTATGTTGCCAAGGCTGACCTTCAACTCCTGGACTCAAGTGGTCCATCTGCCTCAGCTGGGACCACAGGTGTCCACCACCATGTGCCAACCAAGTTTTACATTTTTAAATTCTGTCTTTGGGTATTTAGGTTTGTCAACCTCCCACACAATGCCTGACACATACTGAGTACTGTTCGAATAATACCTCACTTCACTTTCTTATTATTCACTAAACAGCCTTTTCAAACACATCACTAAACATTTGTTCCATTTGTTCTATTTGATGAGAAAAGAGGACGCTTCTGAATGCATTCTCCATCTTATTAACGGAGGACCAGCGCTCCCTGGTGGGACACATGAGAACTGCACTTCGAGATGCAGATGGTGCTGCTGTCAAACTTATAATTGGTTTAGATGGCAGGAGGCAAATCAGTTCCTTAAAGCTCTAATAGCTTGCAGTCCCCTAAAGCATTGGAACAAGTGTTGCACGCTGCCCTAACCACCTTTAGTGCTTCCAGGGAGCAGCCACTAGAGTGGTTTGGGGACATGGTACAAAGCCGAAGAAGAGGAGGAAGGGAGTAATGAGGTTAAAAAACCGTCACACCACAGAATAATCTCTCTTAGGGGGAGTTCTGAATTTTGAGGCAAGAAATATTTTGATAAGTTGCTTGGGGAGAAGGTAGGGCCTCAAGGGCCTGCTCAAACATCTAAATATATGAGCTAAATGGTTTTGCAAAAAGTAAGGAAGACACTTTTGCTTTTGAGAAGGAGGGAAATGTGGAGGAGAGGAAAAAGATTAGGCCTATAGGATCAAAGAAGGTTCTACTCTTTCCCAGCTCTTCCCCAGGTCCTCAGAAAAGTCTATGGCATCCAGAGACACCTGGTGTAAATTGGTTTCTTGCAGAAAGAGTAAAAGGAGAACAGCAGGGGACCCATCTAACATTTGGGTTCCTTTTGGAAGTTTCATCTCCCCAGCTTCACTGTCTTCCTATGAGAGAGAGAGAGAGTGTGTGTGTGTGTGTGTGTGTGTGTGTGTGTGTGTGTGTTTGAATCCAGGGATGCTCTATTACTGAGTGACAGGGTCTTGATAAGTTGCCCAGGCTGTCCTTGAACTTGCAATCCTCCTTCCTCAGCCTCCTGAATTGCTGGGATTACAGGTGTGTGCCACCATACCTGGTCCAGCCACCCTCTTTCCGACCTGTGAAGTGATGGGTGATGGTAAGGAGGCAAAAACACTTCATCGATTTGTCAACCTCTTCGCCTCTAAGTTCCATCACTATATTATTAACCAGAGAGCAGCCCTTCACTTCTACATATCTAACTATCCAAAAGCATAGCAACAAAGTTGTGAGACAGGTGTGAGAATTATCATCCCATCTCAGGGAGAAATGAATTGAAGCATCATTATGTGATTTGCCAAAACAACGCTCTGGATTTAGCATTGGTGCCATCTGAACTTCTGCCAGAGAAAAACATCTAATCACAGTGATTGAGCAGAGTGCTTCTCTCCTGCTATGATGATGCCGAACTTAATCAAAAAGCATTTATTAAATACTTAATTACATGCAGTGCAGTTCTAGATGCCCACAGAGAGAACTGTGTGCACCAGGCCCCTCCTCTCTAGCAGTTTACAATAGAGAGAAGTGGGAGGCCTGCGGGGGGAGACAGGAAGGAAGCCAGAATTTCATTAGTTCCGTGGGGTGTGCCAATCTCACTTAGAGTAAGAGATTCAATCCTTACCATCCCCTTGTAAGTATCACTTTGTCCACTTTGCAGATAAGGAAAGTGAGGCTCATGGATAATTATAGAATTGAGTTCAAGTTGAGTTTTACGACTCCAAAGCTCTTCCCTCAACACCACATTGTCTTGGAAAGGAGGACACGCTGACATAGTGAGATGAGCTCAGCACAAAAGGACTCCTTAAACCGTGCATGGTGGCACACTCCTATAATCCCAGTGGCTCAGGAGGCTGAGGCAGGAAGATCTCAAGTTCAAGGCCAGCCTCAGCAACTTAACAAGGCTCCAAGTGACTAAGTGAGACCCAATCTCAAAACAAAAAATAAAAAAGGCTGGGGATGTGGCTCAGGGGTTAAGCACATAAATTCCCAAAATTTTATTTAACGTTTGTAATTCAAACATCAACCATGTGTCAGCCAAGTGGACTAAGAGGTATTCAGAAGATGGTGGAATGAGATGGATGTCCTTACCCAAGTCCTAGGTTCAATCCAAGTATTTAAAAAAAAAAAAAAAAACTTCTTAAAACAATAAGACAATTTCTAAGTATTAAGAGATGGAAGGCAGAGATATGTATTTCATATAATTTGAGATCAAAGAAAAGTAGGCCCTGTGGACATTTTGAAAAGAACTTTTTTACTTCATCCCTAAAATTGCAGCTGAATTTGTTTTGCTCAAGACATAACAGGTTTGAGGTGAACGTAAACTGGTGGCCTGAGAAGCAATTGTCCCCTCTGCCCTAAGGCTGTTTACAAAATTCTGAGGTTGCCATTGAAGTTTCCAGTGGTAAATCTGGTGGTGGGATAAGAGAAGTAAGGCAGTAAAACTAAGGCAAAAATCACTGTAACCCTGCACAAATTACACCTTTGCTGTTGTTGGGGGCCTGGTAAGGTGCCAAGAGGACACTGTCACTCTGCCTGGCCTCAATGTAACACTCACTGTCAGAATGTTGTGTCTGAGTTTGTGTTTGGCACCTGTCCTGCCTGGCTTTGGGCACACGAGAGTATTTATTGTCCTGTGTCCCTTACCAGTGCCTTTCACATGGCTCTTAGGATGGACAGCTTGATGTAATTGATGAAGGACAGAGACCACTGTGCTCAAAGCCTCCTGAACCTTTCCACACTGTTCCACACTGTGCTCATCTTTACAAGGGCCCTTTTCCGTTCTTCTACCATTTCTTTCATCTCTCTTCCTCCTCCCTCTCTCTCTCTTTCTAATCTATTCATCTGACTCATTTATCCCATTCCTTACCTTCCCTCAATATCTTATTTGTATACCTTTGCCTTCATTTCTCTTCCAGTCCAATTCAACTGTTGTTGGTTGTGTGTTCATTGTTGTGATGGATACACTGTACAGGGCCTAACGTTTAGTGGAGAAAATAAGACATATCCATGAGACTTTTTTTTTCTTTTGTGTGTGTTTGTGGTGCTGAGGATTGAACCCAGGGCCTTGTGATACAAGGTAAGCACTTTGCCAACTAAACTATATCCCCAGCCCCAACCATGAAACACTTAATGATTAGGAAATAATTATTATTTGGGAGTTTCTGACAGAAGCATGTTGTGAACTAGGATCTAAAGCAATGAGAAAGGCTTTTATTTTCTTTTTGCCCTTCTAAACTCTAAACCTCTGAATTTAACTTTGCTAGTTTCTCACTCGTTAAATGATAAAGGTCAGTTAAAATGCATAAAATATGAGGGGAAAAAAAAACACTTTAAAATTTTTCTTGGTTGTTTCTTTCGAATGCCTGCAGACAGGCTGCTATTAGGAAAGAAGAGGGAGATGGCATGTTGCAACTAGCTGCTGGGAATACGTGACAGGCATTTTTTTCTGATGGACAGGTTGAGTGATTCTCAAGTCACAGCCTGCCCAGTGCTGAGGAAATCTTTCCTCACCAATTCTTTTTTGTCCAGAGTCCCTAAGGATTCCTCGCCATATTCCTATCTATTTTTTCTGTTAGAGTTCCCAAAATTTTATTTAACATTTGTAATTCAAACATCAACCATGTGTCAGCCAAGTGGACTAAGAGGTATTCAGAAGATAGTGGGATGAGATGGACGTCCTTACCCAAGGTATGTGTATGATTGCACGAATGGTGTGACTCTACTTCATGTACAACCAGAGAAGTGAAAAATAGTGCTCCATTTGCATACAAGGAATTGAAGAGCATTCTGCTGTCACATATAACTGATGAGAACAAATGAAAAAAAAATGTATGCAGGTATTTAAGTCATTTTTTCCCCATTTTGTTTGTTTTGGCTCCTTTCCAACTGCTTAAAGAAAGACAACTTACTCTTTTAAATATGTCTTCTCTTTTTGTTGTTGGATATTTATGTTTCAAAGAAATTTTCCAAAGCACAATTTCTTTCAAATGATTTTTAATTTTAAAATGATGTACCTGTTCTAGAACAACACCTCCACATATTTTCCAAGAGGCATAAAGTGTGCATGAATAAGAAAGTAAAAAAAAAAATGTTTGTTTATAGCACTGATAGAAATATCAAGTAACACCAGGAGCAGTGGTGCGTGCCTATAATCCCAGAGCCTTGGAAGGCTGAGACAGGAGGACCAAAAGTTCAAAGCCAGCCTCAGCAAAAATGAGGCACTAAGCAACTCAGTGAGACCCTGTCTCTAAATAAATTACAAAATAAGGCTGGGGATGTGGCTCAGTGGTTGAGTGCCCCTGAGTTCAATCCCTGGTATCAAACAAAACAAAACAAACAAACAAAATCAAGTAACTGAAAGCAACCTAAATATCCAATATTTGTGGACTGGTTAAACTATACTCGTATTAAGAACACTAGGCTGGGGATATAGATCAGTGGTAATTCGCTTGCTTAGCATGTGTGAGGCCTTGGATTTGATCCCCAGGACCAAAATAGAGAAGAAAAATAAAAGGGGGAAAAAAGTACATAACCGGCAAAATGAGGTAAACCTGTGAGTGTGTGTGTGTGTGTGTGTGTGTGCAAAAGAAAAAATGAAAAGGAAATAGTTCCAGTTCCATAATGTAGCAAAATAGTTATGATATAATTTTATATGAATTGTAGAAACAAAATATTTTAACATGTAACTATACATTATAATATACAAAAAATCTGGAGAGACACAACAAACTGCTTAATGTGTAGTCATGAGATTTATAGGATTTTTTTTTTTTTTTTTTTTGGTCCTGGGGATTGAACCCAGGGGCATTTTGTCCCTGAGCTACATCCCCACCTTTTTTATTTTTTATTTTGAGACAGAGTCTCACTGAGTTGTTTAGGGGTGGCCTCAGATCTCAGCATCCCAAGTTGCTGGAATTAAAGGCATGCACCATTGCATCCACCTATTTGCATAATTCAAAATTAAAGCTGGGCATGGTGGTAATCCTGTGATCCCAGCAACTTGGGAAGCTGAGGTAAGAAGATTGCAAGTTCAAGGCCAGCCAGCCTCAGCAACTTAGTGAGGCCCTACGCAACTCAGTGAGACCTTCTCTCAAAATAAAATATAAAAAGGGCTGGGAATTTGGTTCAGTGGTTAAGCACTCCTGGGTTCAATCCCTAGTGCCAATACATACATACAAACATATATACATACTAAGTGTAATAAAAAAAATTAAAAAGGGCTGAAAATGTATCTTGTGATAGGGTGTCCTGGGTTCAATCCCCAGTTGAAAAAACAAAAAACTTTTTTTAGGTAAGTTTGAAAAACCCACATGTGGTTTAAAAAAAAATAGAATACACAAAAAGTTAAACTGAAATGAAAACATTCTTCATTTCCAGTCCTATAGAGTAGAAGTAACTATTAATGGTTTTTGTGTAGTCTTACAAGAAATTTCCACAAATATTCAAAAGCAAATATCTGAATAGTTTTTACCCTACACACACAAATATTGAAAACTAATTTTTTAAGCTATATCTTCCGGCAGTACATATAGATTAGGGCATATGCATTTTCAATCATGAAAAAAATGAAGTGACTGACACTTTGGTAAATATAATTTCCTTACAGGGCTACACTTATTTAAATTGCTTTACCAAATAAAAATAAATAAATAAATTGCTTTAACAGAGTTGGAAATGTAGCTTAGTGTAGAAAGTGTGCTTAGCATGTGCAAGGGCCTGGGTTTGATCTCTAGCACCACTAATTGAATAAGGAAATAAATTGCTTTAACAATCATTAAAGCATTATATGGCTGAGATTTTAGTAATGACATTACCTGTTGATGGCTAAATCTTAATTCCCTATGTATACCACCTGTGCCTGAAGGGCCATACATTTGGGAAGGGGTGTTTGCACATGACCTGTTGTGGTGTTTGTGTTTGTTTAATGCTTAAGCACAAGCTTTATCAGGGAGCTACATCTACAGCCCCTAACCTGTTGCTTCTGCTTGTATTCCCTGAGAATTAGTCCCAACGACTTTTAGTAACATTGCTTCCCTTCTAACTTTTTTGACCTGGACATAGTAAACATGAAACTGCACCTATTCTTTTTTTTTTTTTTTTTATACCACTTATTCTTTCATGGCAGTCCCAAACAAATGATAAGATGGATCATGTTCCCCCTCTTCCTTTTAAAGGACCACTCTTGATTCCCAGAGAACGTTCTTTCTCTCAGCTTCTTTCCTAGAGGTCCAAGTTTCCTACTGAAGCACACCTCCTAGATTCAATCCTAAGTTTCTGTGTTTTTCTTAAAGCTTTTAAAGACATTTTGAGGCCTGATACTTCACATATTTGGCAAAAACTGAAAATAAATTATCTTTGGAAATCTTAGCAAATTTGGTTTTTTTTTTTCACTCCCAAATTAGTCAGTGAGACAAAAATAAAATTATGTTCCACATCTAGAACACAAAGGATATGTCACTACAAAAAATTTAAGCCTATCTTCTGATTATTTCTGATATAGGGAAATCCTCCCATGAAAATGTTGAAGCCTGGTGTTTAGCATTCAAGTAGAATCAGGAGTGAGCAGAGATTAAATAAGGTCAGACTTTGTCTAAGTTTGAATCTGGAAATGTCTTTCAAATTCTCATGTGTTAAAGACTTGGTTTCTAGCTGGTGGCACTACTGGGAGTGGGAGAGACTTTAGGAGGCAGGGCCTGGGTCACTGGGGACCCTGGCTCCTCTCCCTGCCCCTTCCTGGCTGCCATGAGGGAGTGGCTTTCCTTTACCATGCCCTTCTGCCATGATGCTCTGCCTTACCACAGGCCCAGAAACAACAAAACCCAACTTACCATAGACTGAAACCTCTGAAAAAGTGAACCAAAATAAACTTTTCCTCCCTTTTACATTGATTTTCTTAGGTGTTTTGACACAGTGATGGAGAACCGAACAACACAGCTCTTGTAATTACTAAACAATAGGTTTGATTTTCATGAAGGTCACAACTTTGATTTTCATCTTGAGTTTCTGTTTTTTTCCTGAAATTTTTAAAGAACATTTTGTTTGGGCCTGATACTTCACATATTTGATATTTCTCTGAAGATAAATTATTTTAAAAAATTTTAGCAAATTTGTACTTTCACTCCCAAATTAGTCAGTGAAGAAAAATAAAAATTGCCTTCGAAAACAAATGCATTTGTAAATGTCAGGATTTGAGATCACATGAACTTTAGGAGAACACAAGTCACTAATGAGGAAGGAAGGACTGGATAAAGCCTGAAATTTTAGGTCCCAAGAACCATTAACAAGAGTCCTTTGTCATGCAAACTTGAAATATTTGATTACAATTCAATTCTATATACGGTACACAGTGCTATGAAAGGCACAAACCTTCATGGAATAAATAAATGGAAACTGTGGACTATTTCCAATTGTTCTCAATATCATTAAGTTTCTATATAGAAAAACTATTTTCAAGACTGGGGGTGGGGGGAGTCTCTGCGTGTTCTGAGAGACTTAGCCACAAAGCATTATCCAGAGCCAGAATGTGTTTGTTATTGAAGGGGGTAAAGGGAAGCTTGGAGAACTGTAGGAAAATCTACCTAGGGCCTATTCACTCTAAATTTTTATTTATTAATTTGTTTATCTATTTATTCATTCATTCATTTTTATGCTGGGAATAAAACTGAGCGTCTTGTACATGCTAAGTACATCTTCTACCCACTGCAATCTAAAATTTGACTTAAAAGGCAAGTTAAACCAAGAAATAAGTATGCAAGCAAATGGGATTCAATGGCTCATGCCTGTAATCTCAATTAGTTAGGAGGCTGAGTTAGGAGGAGCACAAGTTTGAGGCTAGCCTCAGCAATTTAGCAAGACCCTATTTCAAAATTTAAAAAACAACAACAACAAAAAAAACCAGGGCTGGGGATGTAGCTTAAAGGTAGAGCACCCCTAGGTTAAATCCCTAGTACCACACACACACACACACACACACACACAGAAAAATAGAAAGAAAAAGAAAATAAATTTAAAAGGCCTGTTAACATCAATATCTGGAGCTAAGCAGATTCTACTTTAAAATTAATAATAAATATCAGTTAAGCACCTATATTAACATGATATTTGATAGTAGGTACAGTAAGCTAAATAACAGAAGTTGCATTGAATTAAGGATACATTTTATTTTGATGTTGGAAAAAAATCAGTGACCTGAGCTGAAGATCTAACTCATTTGTAGAGTGCTTGCCTAGAGTGCACAAGGCGCTGGGTTCAATTCCCAGCATTGGTGGGGAAAAGTTAATGAGCTATTTTTTAATATTTTTAATCAGGCCCAATCACTGTGCCTTGTACAGTACTGACAGTAACAACACTTGAAGAATAGACAGGATTTCACATTCAAAACGTTTAATCCTGAACCGTCTGATAGCAAAACAGGTTCTCTAGTTCTCTTTTTGCTCCTCATAAACAAATGCAAGAATCTTCACCAAAAGATCTTCAGTCATGCAAAAATGAAGTAACTGACACTATGGTAAATATAATTTCCTTACAGGGATATGCTTATTTAAATTGCTTTAACAAATAAAAATAAATAAATGAATAAACAAATTGTTTTAACAGGGGCTGGGAATGTGGCTCAAGCTGTAGCGCGCTCGCCTGGGTTCGATCCTTAGCACCACATACAAACCAAGATGTTGTGTCCGCCGAAAACTGAAAAATAAATATTAAAAAAAAAAAATTGCTTTAACAGAGCTGGAAACGTACCTTAGTGGTAGAATGTGCGCTTAGCATGTGCAAGGGCCTGGGTTTGATCTCTAGCACCACTAATTAAATAAGAAAATAAATTGTTTTAACAATCACTAAAGCATTATGTGGCTGAGATTTTAGTAATGATGATGGCTAAATCTTAATTCCCTATATATACCACCTGTGCCTGAAGGGCCATACATTTGGGAAGGGGTATTTGCACATGACCTGTTGTGGTGTTTGTGTTTGTTTGTTTAATGCTTAAGCACAAGCTTTATCAGGGAGCTACATCTACAGCCCCTATCCTGTTGCTTCTGCTTGTATTCCCTGAGAATTAGTCCCAATGACTTTTAGTAACATTGTTTCCCTTCTAACTTTTGACCTTGACATAGTAAATATGGAATTGCACCTATTCTTTTTTTTATACCACTTATTCTTTCATGGCAGTCCCAAACAAATGATAAGATGGATCATGTTCCCCCTCTTCGTTTTATAGGAGCACCCTTGATTTCCAGACAGCATCCTTTTCTCCCACTCATCCTGTTTCTTGGAGGTCCAAGTTTCCTGCTGAAGACCACCTCACTCCTCCCCACCAACTCCCCATCATAAAATATTGCAAACTTCAGGATTCTATTTCCAAAATCCACTGTCCCTTCTGATTTATACTGGGTAATCACAGGTTATTCCTATTCAAAAGTGTAAGCACACCCTTTAACTTACCAAATAGACCATTATCTTTCCCTGCCCCCAAACTTTATTTATTTTTGTGGTACTGGGCATTAAACCCAGGGGCACTCTACCTCTGAGCTACAACCCCCTCTCAGCCCTTTTTAAAAAATGTTTTTGAGACAGGGTCTTGCTAAATTACCCAGGCTGGCTTAGAACTTGAGATTCTCCTGCCTCTCCTGGGATTACATCTGCGCCCAGCCAAACTTTCTTTATTTTGAAAAATGTCTACCTCCAAAACAATTCACTGAGCTATTTGAATAATATATGATTGATTATATTATTAAAACAATGACTATGAATGAAGAACATTACATGCAGTATATTCTTTAATCAAAAATCTCTCTGGCTGGGTACAGTGGTGGATACCTGTAATCCCAGTGGCTCAGGAGGCTGAGGCAGGACGATTGCAAGTTCAAAGCCAATCTCAGAAATTTAGCAACTTAGTGAGACCCTGCCTCTAAATAAAATATAAAAAAGGGCTGGAGATGTTGTTCAGTGGTTAAATGCCCCTGAGTTTAACCCTTTGTAAAACACACACACACACATCTCTCTGAAATGGGAGATTTCCATTTTTACAGATGAGGAAACTGAGTCCTAGAGAATGTAAATAAAGTGCCTAATATCACATGTTTAGTAAGATACAGAATTCAAACTTTCATGACTAATTTTAGGATATTGTTGTTAATCTCTGTACTGTAGCTATTAAAATGCATGTCATGACATAACAACTAAATGCCACGTGTGAACCTTGATTAGACCCTGGTTGGTGAAAAATAAACAAAAGGTGGCAAGGCCCAAGGGGTGGCCCATGCCTGTAGTCACACATCTATAGTCCCAATTACTCAGGAGACTGAGGCAGAAGGATTCCTTGAGTCCAGGAGCTCAAGACCAGCCTGGGCAGCATAGGGAGACCACAAGTCTGGGGGGGGGGGGGGGGGGGGATTGTATAAGCACACACTCACAGTTCAATTGTGGCATAAAATTAACAACTAATGAATCAATGTGAGAGATACACGGATTTTGTTGTAATAGTCTTTCAACATTTCTGTAGGCGTAACAATTTCAAAATGGAATGTTGAGGGGGAATGTATGTCTAGAAAGGGCGCTTGAGAAATAATTCATAGACTCTCAGGATTATGAGATTTTTACATCACATAGTCTTACACAATCTTTCTCTTTGCTGACACTTGAGTGTTTCACCAACACCATTAGCAAAGATCATAATATACTCAGTGTACAAATAAACATTTAAAAGTATAAAGATGTACATGCTCTGGGATCAAGTTTTTCTCTGTGAGCTTGTATTACCATAAAATCTCACCTATTTTTGCAATTATGTATTTTCAGAAAATTTCATTAAAGTTTCTAAAATTCCATTTAAAAAGTGCTAAAAATTCAACATTGCCGGCAGCTGCAGTAGAACACACCTGTAATCCCAGCTACGCAGAAATCTGAGGCTGGAGGATCTCAAACTCATGGCAATTTAGAGACCCTGTCTCAAAAATAAAAATAAATAAAATAAACCTCATTGGCTACGATACTGCCCAACTGTACAAAGCTAAAAAAAATAAAATAATAGTGACTTTTAAAAAGGGTTGAGGACATAGCTCAGTGGTAGAGTGCCCCTGGGTTTAGTCCCCAGTGTCTCCCGTCCCCCATCCGAACTGTTTCCTTTCTCATTGGAAAAATCTGATAATGGAAATTGAAAGCCTTTTTTTGGTTCTTTTTTTCCTGTCCCATCTACTGGTAGAGCAGGATTTTGCCACTGGTTCTACCTAAGCACAGAGCTGTGCCTGCAAACAAATACTACACAAGACAGGAAAAAGTCTTAAAATGTCTTAAAGAGGAAAGTGGAGGCCTAGAATACTTCAATTTTGGACTAGAAACACATTCTTTAATGCCCAAGCCTCTGGCCAACAGCGGATGGAGAGGCCATTGCTCGAATCTCTAGAAACTGGTAGGTCCCGGAGGTAGCAGCGGCCCACTGGCCGGGACTCCAGGGCGCGGCACGCCCCTCCCTCCGCCTCGGCCAATCGGCAGTGAGGAGGCGGGGCCAGGGACCGCGCGGGCGGGGCGAACACGGAGTGGGTGTGTCCGGGGCGGGGGCCGCAGGTCCCAGAAGGTGGCGACTTTCTTGGGCCTGTGGCGCCTTGGCGCAGGTGGAGAGGTCAGGCTGGAGGGGGCTTCGGCCTCCGGCGTTGGGAAATGGCGGCGGGGGTCAGAATAGAAGACGTGAGTGCACGGAGGTGTTGGGCGACTGTCCCCGGAATCTCCTTCCTGTACTGGGGTGCACAGGGCGGAGACTGTCGGGGCTGGGGAAGCCTCAGCAGGACCGCGGCCGGAGGGGGCGCCGCCTGCGCACGGCCTGCCCGGGGCGCGGGGTTAGGGGAGAAGGCGCGGGTACGCTGTGGCGTCCGCGACACGCCGGCCCCGGGCCTGTTTTCCCCGGGTGGAAGTCGGGGTGGGGTCCTGCAGGATGGGCGTGCGGGTGGGGGGGTCCCAGGCCGACGCCAGCCCACGTGTGGCGCCCGTCGTTGGCCCCGGAACTAGGAGCTTCACGTGATGCGCGTCTGGCCTGACAGCCTTCCTCCCGGAGACGGTCCCGCTGCGCTCGACTTGAACGTCCAGGGGCACAGGGGGCGAATCTTCCTTGTGGGCTCTCCAGGGTGGGCACCGGAGGTCCTTGGCCCTGGAGTAACAGCAGTGCTGCCGCTGGACGCCAGCGTCCCGCGGGCAGACCTGTCGCTGTCACCTCCCGGAAACCCCCATTGGAGAAAAACAGTGTCATGTGCTGTTTTGAACTTAGGCGTTGTAGAAATAGAAAGATTTTAAAATTTTAGATCCGAACTAGATTATCCAGTACCCCAGTTTACAGTGTGTACGGTACAGAATGTTACCATTATTGCAAAAATCTTGTACCTTTAAGTTTATTAAGACAATTTTATTTATTTATTTATTTATTTATTTATTTGGTACTAGGGATTAAACCCAGCCAGGGGCGCTTTACCTGTAAGCTCTCTCCCCACCCCTTTTTATTTTTGTTTTATTTTTGAGATAGGGTCTCACTAAGTTGCTTAGGCCCTCGCTAATTTGCTGAGGCTAGCCTCGAATTTGCAGTCCTCCTGTTGAGTCCTTGGAATTACAGGTGTGTCCCACCGCACCCAGTGTACAATTTTAAAGGAAACGTGTATTGCCCAAAATTAAGTTAGTTGCCCATTGGCACTTTTTTTTTTTCTTTCCCCTCTTTTGGGAGAGGACAGGGTCTCTCTAAGTTAGGGCCTGGCTAAATTGCTGAAATTGCCACACACTCCCAAGTTGCTGTTAATAAACTAATAGCAATATTACTGTGATTTTAATCCTGAATGAGTGCATCAGGAAAAGCAATGTCCCAGCACTATAAGAGCCTGGTGATTAGTTAAATAATTCTGATGAAATAAATAGCAATTCTAATCATAAACTAAAAATTTTTAATTTTTTTAATTGAGAAAATGAAAAATTAACTAACACCTGGAAGTATATTTGACACTCATATATAAAGTAAATCCTTTGTTTTTGATTTTTTTTTTTAAGAGAGAGAATTTTTTAAATATTTATTTTTCAGTTTTCGGTGGACACAGCATCTTTATTTTATTTTATGTGGTGCTGAGGATCGAACCCAGCGCCCCGCGCATGCCAGGCCAGCGCATTACCGCTTGAGCCACATCCCCAGCCCTGTTTCTGAATTTTTAAGGGTGACATTCTTGAGTTGATAATATATGGGAATATCTAAAAGGAAAATGAGACTTAGAAAAAAGCACATGCAGTGTTTATTAGTTGGTGCTTAGCTGCCCCCAGAATTCTTAGATCTGTGTCTTTAAGTCTTAGTAGTACAATCATAGAAAACTTTCACTGGACAAATTGAAGAGCAATGTTTCACCAACAATGTATAGCAAAATTACTGTAGATCTGAGTAAGTTGCTGCTTTTGGTACATCTAATGTATAATTTCTAGTGTTCTGTAAATAGCTAAAAATTATGGGCCAGAAACTTGAATGTCTTAAAGAGTCAGACTGTGTGTTAGTTAGGATTCATTGTTTGCAGTAAACTAATGGCTAATTTACAAGGACAAGGATTTATTTGAAAGGATACAGAGTGCATGAACACCAGGGTCTCTGAAAGGACTCAAATAAGAGCAGCTCAAAGGATCTAAGAACTAAGTGAAGTCCTTTCCGGGTCTACTCTGGAATGAATCTACCACAGCAGTGGTCTGCCTTTCCTTTCCTGTGCACAGAGTGAATTGGCCTAACCATCCTCCTTAGGCCTGAGGAGAGTAAAGGAAATGTATGAAGGATACCCCTACAATGCAGAAATGTCAGTGGGTTGCCAAAGGAAATAGTCACTGTCACAAAAGAGGAGGGAAGAGATAGTACATAAGTGGAAACAATAGATAATAATAGAAGGCTTGCCTAAGACAGGAAAATATGACCTATAGTGGGTCATTTGAAACTGATTCAGAAGCAACACAGAGACAGATAGCAAAGACAACATGTAACTGTTTTCTGTATGTTCAAAAGCTGATGCAGAAATAAAGAAGGTATAAAGTAGACCCAGTTTGAACTTGTAGAGGTGAAAACTGCAATGTTAGATGAAGAAGCAGGGTAAGTGTCACAGAGAATGCAGCATTTGCTGTGACAAGTGTTTGACAGATGGGGAAGAACAAGTAGAGACAGTATAGAGATTGAAAACATTTCATGGGAGATGGGAACAATCAGTAGTGAGCATCAGGAGGGAGAGATGGCAATAAGCAAATCCTGAAAAGTAGTTTGGGTCAGAGTTGATTCTCTGTCCCTTGCCCAAATGATCTCTTCTGATGAGCAGAGAAGTCTGGTGATACACATAGCTGAGATGGAGACAAGGTTTGGGACATTCATCCATCCGTCAAATGTTTGCAGAGTGGGGCCATGAGATACTGTTGGATACTAGCATTCTGCAAGACAAATTAGAGGTGGGAAGTTAGTGGGTCCTAATGAGGAAGACAAATAAATACAAAGATTGTTATTGAATAGTGTGATACAGGCAAGCACAGAATGTTTTAGAAGACATAGAGGGCTGGGGTGATCCAGATTTGGGGTACTCAGGAAGGCTCCCTGGTGGGAATTGCCCCGTCTGGTCAAGGAAGGATGCTCAGACATTAGCTAAGAGCTTTCATGACTCTATTATTGACGACTTGAAAATTCCAAGCAGAAGGGTCACAAGGAGAAGGGAAATAATCAGAATTGTACCAAAGCGGGAAGCTGTGTAGGCGTAGAGTAGGAAGATTTGCAGGGCAGCATTGGATGCCTGAGACTGGAAACTGGGGAGCCCACCCCAGATCTGGGTAGTGCTTCAGATTGGTTATTCATCTTTGTCATCTTAATGCCCAACAGCTCTCCCTTCCACTCTTTGTCCCTTATTCTGTGTCTGGATTCTGTTTTCAGGCTCCTCTCTTGCCCACTAAAATTCATTTCCATCTCATTCTAATGCAATTACCTGATCTAACCCTGTTGCAACATCTCTTTTTTCATTTGCCTGTTTATTAACTGCTTCCCTGTAGGTTCCATGCAATATATTCCATTACATGTCCTTGTCTTGTCTAGTTTATCATGTCTTTATCTGAAACCCCAGTGAAAATGTAATCTTCTATGTTTTTACCTCAGGCACAGCACCTATAAATTACAATTTTCAGTAAGGGCCTGAGTTTGAGAGGTTGTTATGGCTCATTTGTATGCAAGAGAGACATGGAAGTACTGTACCTGTCAAGACAGTACCTTTAAACATGACTAACTGAAAATTTTACATCCCACAGGAACTCAATCTTTGTCAGCTGCTTCAGTGACATTAGAACTAGCTGTTTTCAAGCTAGGCCTCCAAGCTCACGTCCTTAGTGCCAGAGTTTGTCAGGCTCAGGCAACAACATCCTTGAATCTAGGAGTTCAAGAACAGCCTGGGCAAAACACAGAGAGACCCCCATCTCAAAAAAAGAAAAAAAAAACAACTAGTTGTTTTTGGGCTGGGGTTGTGGCTCACTACTTGCCTAGCACGTGTCAGGAACTGGGTTCAATCTCAGCATCACATAAAAAATAAAGAAATAAAATAAAGTTATGTCCATCTACAACTAAAAATATATTTTTTAAAAAAGCTAGTTGTTTTTATTGAAAATATAGTTTCTACAAACTGAAGACTCCTTGAAGGTCCATCAGGATGATCTGCCTCCATTGGTACTCGTTAATATTCTTAACAAGACTGAAAGTTTATTTTTTAGGCGTGTGTGTTGCTAAGGATGGGACCCAGGGCCTCACACATACTAGGAAAGCTCTCTACCACTAAGCTACACCCCGCCCTGTTTTAAGCATTCTTATAAGTCTCCATCAGCTTTTCAAAGTTTTATGGAATACCGGAGAGATGCTTTAAAAGAATTGCTATCATAGCCAGGTGTGGTAGCACCCATGCTCATAATCCCAGTGACTCAGGAGACTCAGGCAGGAGGATTGAAAGTTTGAGGTCGCCTCAGCAATTTAGCAAAACCCTGTCTCAAAATAAAAAGGGCTTGGGATGTAGCTCAGTGATAGAGTGACTCGGTTCAATCTTCAGTACTCAAAAAAGAAAAAAAAAAGCCACCATGGTGGGTTGAAAGTGGGGAGATGTAAGTCGGAGGAAGTTAGCAAATATATAGGATGAGAAGTCTAGAAATGTGAAGCACAACATGAAGACTGCAGGGAATAAAATTGTATTTGAGATGAATAAATTCAGCTGCTTTTGCCACAAGAAAACAAAAGGCTATCTAGCGGGGCATGTGGTGCACACCTGTAATCCCAGTCACTCCAAAGGCTAAAGCAAGAGGATTGCAAATTCAAGGCCAGCCTGGGTAATTTAGCAAAGCCCTGTCTTGAAATAAAAAGTAAAAAAGGGCAGGGCAAGTAGCTCAGTGGTAAAGCTTCCTTGGATTCAATCCCCACCTACTACCAAATAAATAAATAAAGTTAATCAGTTTTGAGAGTGTGAAGAAGTGGTTTATTTAAATCTCATTATGTAAATTACTTTGTGAATTGTAGAAAAAACTGAGTTAAGATTTCTGGCTGGGCATGGTGGCGCATGCCTGTAATTCCAGCTGCTTAGGAGGCTAAGGCAGAAGAATTGCAAGTTCAAGGCCAGCCTCAGCTACTTAGTGAGGTCTTAAACAACTTAGCGAAACTGTGTCTTAAAATGAAAAGGGCTGGTGATGAAGTTCAGAGGTAGCACTCCTGGGTTCAATCACCAATACAAAAAAAAACTTAAAAGACTTTCTGTGCCCACCAGGTGTGGCACCCTCCTGTCATCCCAATATTTGGGAAACTGAGGCAGGAGGATTACAAGTTTGAGACTAGCCTCAACAACTCAGAAAGACCACATCTCAAAATTAAAAAAAAAAAAAAAATTAATGGGCTAGTGTTATGGTTTGGATGTAAGGTGTCCCCCATGTGAGACATTGCAAGAAGATTTGGAGGAGAAATGATTGGGTAATAGCCTTAACCTAATCAGTTAATTAATCCCTGGTGGGATTAACTGGGTGGTTACTGGAGGAGGTGGGGTGTGGCAGTAGGAAGCAGTTCATTGGGGGCGTGGCTATGTATTTTGTATCTGGAGAGGGGAGTCTCTGCTTCCTGATTGCCCAATGAGCTGCTTCCCTTTGCCACACTTTTCCTTCTGCCATGATGTTCTGCCTCACCTCGAGCCAGGAGGAAGGGAGCTGGCCATCTGTGGACTAAGACCTCTGAAACTGTGAGCCCTAAATAAACTTTTCCTCCTCTACAGTTGTTTTGGTCAGGTTCTTTAGATCATAGTAGCAAAAAAGCTCACTAAAACAGCCAGGAAAGTAGCTCAGTGGTAAAGCGTCCCTGGGTCCAATCCCCAGTACTGTTAAAAAAAAAAAAAAAAAGTTAAAAAAAAATTAAATTTCCCCTACACATTTTAATACTTCTTGTTTATAGTACTTATCTAGAAGTATTTTTTTAATTGACTTTAGGAAGGGTATGTGCTTTTGCATCTAACTTGTATCATAGTTTTAAAAGCATTATAGTTGGGTGGATTTGTCTTGGAAACATACTCCAGAAAGTAGTGACCATAATTTGATTTTTTTTTTTTTTTTTTGCACTGCAGGGTTCCTTGGACATTATCCAGAGTATTGAAGAGGACCCACTTCTGGATGCCCAGCTTCTCCCGCATCACTCATTACAAGCTCATTTTAGACCCAGATTCCACCCTCTTCCTACAGTCATCATAGCAAATCTTCTTCTGTTTATCCATGTAAGTTGCCAGAGGGGATCTCTCCAGTGGTGATGTCCTTAAAAATATTGAAGCTCTTCAGAGGGCAATTGGACTTAAATTTGTCAATATTTAGAATCTACATGCTTTCTTGATCATGCCTGTACTTGAGAGAATTTATAATAGATACATTTGTACAAGCATAAGGATATTGTTAGGAGCAATGTTGACTATCACATTAAGACTGCAAACTATGCGGCCTGGTGGCATATGTCTGTAATCCCAGTGGCTCAAGAAACTGAGCAGAGGGCTGGGGATGTGGCTCAAGCGGTAGCGCGCTCGCCTGGCATGCGTGCAGCCCAGGTTTGATCCTCAGCACCACATACAAAAAAACAAAGATGTTGTGTCCGCCGAAAACTAAAAAAATAAATATTAAAATTCTCTGTCTCTCTCTAAAAAAAGAAAGAAAGAAAGAAACTGAGCAGAAAGATTGCAAGGTCAAGGTCAGCCTCAGTAACTTAGTGAGACCCTGTCTCAAAATAAGAAGTAAAAAGGGCTGGGGATATGGCTCAATCCCTGTTACCAAAAAAAAAAAAAAAAAGACTGCAAACAGTCTGCTATCCAGGGGACATTTTATGTGTCCCATGAATGTAGACTATTATGCAACTGTTATAAAAGAAATGTGCATATATTAGCATAGAATAACCTTTATTATTACACTATTGACTAAAAAACAATCAGGTTTTCAACATTTTGTATAGAATGTTCCTGTTAGTAGTTTCTTTTTTTTTTAATTGAAAAAGAGTAAATATATTTATTGTGCACTACATAGTATTTTTTAATGCCTTTATACATGTACTTTGTGGGTTTTTTTTTTTTTTTCATTACAATTCTTAATACACATGTATACCACAATTTTTCATATTCCTGTTAGTAGTTTTTAAAAGGGAGAAGAGAGGGCTGGTGTGTATACATATTCCTAAATATCAGAATATTTTAGGGTAGTCACAGACCTTATTGATGTAGGTTGCCACTGAAGTGGAGAATGAGGACGTTGGTGGAAATTACAGTAATATATTTTATTGTTTACTTTTTGTATTACTATTTGATTTTTTTAACCATGTACATGTATTACTTTTTCAGTTACAAAACAAAAAATATATATGCAAATAAGTATACACAGGAATTTATCAGTTTACTTACACTTAGGAAATAATGTGAAGCAGAAAAGTCAAGTTTCAGCAAAACATTGTGAACAAAACAGCTCCATGTTTGTATGAAGATAAAATTACAAATGTGTAAGTAGGCCTTGCTGGTGATGGCTCTGCTCAGTCCATAAAGCCATTTCCTTGGCCAAGTATGGTGGCATACACCTGTAATCCCAGTGACTTGGGAGGCTGAGGGAGGAGGATCACAAGTAAGTTTGGGGCCAGCCTTCACAATTTAGTGAGATCCTGTCTCAAAAAAAAAAAATTTTTTTTTTTTTTTAAAGCCAGAAAGAGGGAATGTAACTCGGGAGTAAAGTGCCCCTGGGTTGTATCCCCAGTCCCTGTTCCCCTGCAAGTAAAGAGAAAAAAAAAAAAGAAGTACTGTGGGTTGATATTTGCTGCAATGTGAACAGTCAAAAAAAAAAAAAAAAGGCCAAGTTTCCCTGCTCTTTGGGTTTTGAGGATAATAGTGGGGATTGACTAGGCCCAGCTGATGCTTCAGACCCCATCCAAAGTGCCTACCTTTCTGCAGAAGCTGCCTGCCCCAGCAAGTTTCCCAGTTTTCTCTGCAACTGGAATCCCCTCCTGTGAGGCACATGGGCGGAGACTTGTACTTGGAACTGAACCCCTGAGAGGGGCAGCATCTGTCTTCCTTGCAGGGCTCTCTGGCTGTGGTGTGACTCTGCCATGACTTCCTGAACACCAGATCTCAGCTGAGATGCCTCCTGCCTGATACTGCCACACGCAGGGGTGGCTTCTTTTTCTTTTAACTTTCACTTATTGGATAGCACACTTTATTTACATAAAGAACATATACCGGGGCTGGGATTGTGGCTCAGGGATAGAGCGCTCGCCTAGCACCGGGGGACCCGGGTTCCATCCTCAGCACCACATAAAAATAAAGACATTGTGTTGTGTCCATCTACACCTAAAAAATAAATATTAAAAAAAAAAAAAGAATATATACCCACACATTACTTTTTAAAGACCTTTTCATATTAAATTGCATTTCTTTGATATGGTGGGATTGGTTGCCTTAATTTTGGGACTAACAAAATCTTAAGTGTTTTAAAAAAAAAATTGCCAGGTGTAGTGGCTTGTGCATGTAGTTCTGGCTACTTGGGAGGCTAAGGTGAGAGGATTACCTGAGCCCAGGAGTTCCAGAGCAGCCTGGCAGTGTAGCAAGACTGTCTCCCAAAAGGGAGGTGGGCAGTGCAAGGAAAAGAACAAGTAATAATAAAAAGGGCTAGCACGTATCTCAGTGGCAGAGTACTCGCCTAGCATGTGTATGACCCTGGTTTCAGTCCCCGGTACCACCAAAAAAGAAGAAAGAAATAAAAAGAAAAATTAATGTCTTTTATGGTTCTTGGATTCAGTGTACACTGTATTACTTTATAGGGGATATATATTTTCAACATTTTGATTTGTGGTGTTAAGAACCTTGAATTGTAATACTTACTCTCGATATTATTCCTCTTGACAAATCACTTTGACAAATATTGTGCTTTGTTTTGTTTTTTGTAACTTTTTTGAGATACTGGGGATTGAAGCGGGGGTCCTCTACCATTGATCTACTTAATATCCCCAGAACTTTTTCTTTTTTAAAGACAGGTTTTCATCGAGTTGTCCAGGTTAGGTTCCATTTTGCTATCCTCTCACTTCAGCTTCCTAAGTAGGTAGGATTACAGGTATGTGTCAGTATACCTGGCTATATTATTCATTTTTTTAAATACTTTTTTAGTTGTCAATGGATCTTTATGTTACTTATTTATATGTGATGCTGAGAATCGAACCCAGTGTCTCACACATGTAGGCAAGCATTCTGTCACTGACTACAACCCCAGCCCTGTATTATGCATTTTAGTAAATTTATTTTGTGTTCATATTGCCAGCTTTTAGATGTTTAGCAGTGAATGGTAGTGATAGCTTCTTTTTTCTCTTTACAGTACTGGGGATTGAACCTAGGGGCACTCTACTACTGAGCTATATCCCCAATCATTTTTTGAGACAGGAGATGGGCATTATTTTGAGTTTAAGATCTCCTTAAGTTGCTCAGGGCCTCACTAAATTGCTGAGGCTGGCCTCAGACTTTCAGTCCTCCTTCCTTAGCCTCCTGAGTTGCTGGGATTACAGGTGTGTGGCAATTTAGCAAGATCCTGTCTCAAACAAAAAATAAAAAGGGCTGGGGATGTAGCTCAGTGGTAAAGCACCCCTTCATTTCAATCCCCATTATCAAAGGATGGGTGGGGAGGGGCAGATCATTTGAGACAGACTCTGGCTATGTTGCAGAGGCTGGCTTTCAGTGTGTGATCTTCCTGCATCAGCCACCCAAGTAGCGGGGATTACAGGTATGTGCCACTGCCATGGCATCCAGATTAATGATGTTTTGAAGTTTGTTTTTGTTTTGTTTTAGTCCTGGGGATTGAACCTAGGGGTGCTTTTACTTCTGACCTACATTCCCACCCCTTTTTATTTTTTGAGATAACTTCTCGATACATTGCTTTAGGACCTCATTAAATTGCTGAGGCTGGCCTCAAACTTTTTTTTAATCAGTACTGGGGATTGAACTCAGGGACACTTGACCACAAAGCCACATCCCCAGCCCTATTTTGTACTTTATTTAGAGACAGGATCTCACCAAGTTGCCTAGCGCCTCATCATTGCTGAGACTGGCTTTGAACTTTCGAGCCTCCGGAGCCCCTGAGATTACAGGCGTGTGCCACCGCGCCCAAGTGGCCTCAAACTTTTGATCCCCTGCCTCAGGCTCACAAGTCTCTGGGTTTACAGGCATACACTACTATGCCCACTGTTATATTTGATGTTTTTAAAAATCACAGAATCGTATATCCTTGTGTAACAAATAAGCATCACTAAAGTATAAAGGTAAAATCGTGATCTTCCCTTTCTCTTTTGTCAGTCTTCTCCCTGATGTGGGTTTAGTTTCTTGATATTCTTCACTGCCTTTTGTTAAATTCATGCAAATATTGATGGATGCAGAGGTGTACACCTGTAATTTCAGGAACTCTGGAGGCTGAGGCAGGAGGATTTCAGATTCTAGGACAGCATTGGCAACTTAGACCCTGTCTCAAAATTTAAAATAGGGCTGGGAGTGTAGCTCAGTGGTAGAGTACCTCTGAGTTCACTCCCCAGTACTACAAAAATAAAGAAAGAAAATAGCCAGCTGTGGTGGTGCACAACTTTAATCCCAGCAGCTCCAGAGGCTGAGGCCGTTGGATTGAGAGTTCAAAGCCAGCCTCAGCAATTTAGCAAGGCCCTAAGCAACTCAGTGGGTCCCTCTCTCTAAATAAAATACAAAAAAGGGGGGGGGGGGGGTGCTGGGGATATAGCTCAGTGGTTAAGTACCCCTGGGTTTAATCCCCAGTACAAAAATAGATAAATAAATACAATGCAAATATATACAAAGATATTAGCACCTATACAAAGGGATTTACCCCACTTTTAAAAAATTGGATCAATGGGTGCGGTGGCACACGCCTGTAATCCTAGCAGCTCGGGAGGCTGAGACAGGAGGATAGAGAGTTCAAAGCCAGCCTCAGCAACAGTGAGGCACTAAACAACTCAGTGATACCCTGTCTCTAAATAAAATACAAAATAGGGCTGGGGAGGTGGTTCAGTGGTCGAGTACCCCTGAGTTTTAGGTCCTCATGTGTGCGAGACAAGTGTTCTAACAAAAAATTATATCCCCAGCCCCTGTGTGTTTCTAACAGTGTTTCTCAGATTCACACATCAGACTCTGCTGACAGGCTTGTGAAAAGACAGATTGCTGGGTTGCATCCCCAGAGATTCTGGCTTAAAGAGGATTAGGGCAGGCTCCAGTGTGTGCATTTCTAACACGCTTGCTTAATCTTAACATATCAGAGAGGCAAACCAATACACAGAGTTGTTTTTGTGTGTTTGTTTTATTGTACTGGGGATTGAACTCAGGGGTGCTTTACCACTGAGTTCCATTCCCAGTCTTTTTTTTATTTATGAGACAGGGTCTAAGTTGCTTAGGGCCTCACTAAGCTGCTGAGGCTGGCCTCAAATTTACAATCCTCCTGCATCAACCTCCTGAATCTCTGAGATTGGTGAAATGCATCACTGTATCCAGTGCTTAGTTAATTCTTTTCCAGGTGCATAATATTCTATAACATGGGTGGGTATGTCTTAATTTATTCAAGCATTTCATAGTAGATGGGCAAATATATGGGCAATTTTAGGTTTTTGCAAATATAGGAAGTACTATAATAAATATTTGTATCCCAGTATTCTGGGTATTTGTACTTTAACTTTGGAGCAATAGAGACCTTAAAGTAGGTTTTCTGGGTCAAGACATTTCCAAATTATTCTCCAAAAGCAATTTGCAGTTTAGTTAGCAATTTTTTTTTTTAAAGAGTGAGAGAGAGAATTTTAATATTTATTTTTTAGTATTTGGCGGACACAACATCTTTGTATGTGGTGCTGAGGATCGAACCCGGGCCGCACGCATGCCAGGCGAGCGCGCTACGGCTTGAGCCACATCCCCAGCCCAGTTAGCAATTTTTTTTCATGGATATAATACCTTTATTTTGTTTATTTTCATGTGATGATTAGGATTGAACCCAGTGCCTCACAATGTGCTAAGCAATTGCTCTACCAATGAGCTACAACCGTAGCCCTAGTTAGCAGTTTTCAAGTAAGTCTTGTGTGTCTATATTCTAGCACCAGTCAGTTAAACTTTTTTTTTTTTTTTAGTACCGGATATTGAACCCAGAAGCACTTTACCACTGAGCCACATTCCCAGACCTTTTTATTTTTTGAGATAGGGTCTCACTAAGTTGCTGAGGGTGGCTTTCAATACTCCTGCCTCAGCCTCCCAAATCACTGAGATTACATGTGTGCACCATCACACTCAGCTAAACTTTTTTAAACCATGATTATTATTAGTTACCTTTTTAAAAATTTTTTTATAACTTTTTATTTTATTTATTTATTTTTGTGTGGTGCTGAGGATCAAACCCAGGGCCTTGCGAATCGAACGCTCTACCGCTGAGCCAAAACCTCAGCCCCTTAATCTTTTTTTTTTAGTTGCTCAAAACACTTAACCTCTTTTTAATAAAAGAGGTAGCAAGAAACTGTTGAGCATTACATTAGCATTTGTTTTAGATGGGATTTGGGATAATTTTTATTTGTGACATTGTTTTTCAAATTTGTAAAAAAATGACCAAAAAAAAAAGGTTTTCAGACTTTTTTATAAAAATAGGATAGTAGGAATTATGGGTGCAGAGTATTTCCTGGGGTGGCAATTATTGTTTCCTAATTCCATATATTGAGTATTCATCAGCTGCTTTCCTTTCCGCCAGGTTGTGTTTGTTATTTTAGCGTTCTTGACAGGTGTGCTTTGTTCTTACCCTGACCCAAACGAGGACAAGTGCCCTGGAAACTACACCAACCCACTGAAAGTCCAGACAGTCATAATCCTAGGAAAAGTCATTTTGTGGATTCTGCACTTACTTCTGGAACGCTACATTCAGTATCACCACAGCAAAGTGAGAAACCGTGGCTATAACCAGATCTACCGAGCCACAAGGCATCTGAAGAGCCTCGCCCTGGTGACACACTCCACCGGTAAGCCCGCTTTCTTGGCGTCTCTGGGCCTTGAGTAGCCAAATGACAGCAGAAAGGACCCATGAAGTTGGATTGTATGACCCAGTGTATTCTCTCAGTGTTGTGAGTGCTGTGTGTCATGGCCACTGTCTGGTTTTCTTATACACTTGGTTTTCACTTGAAATTTGCATTGTTGTGGACATGGTATCTGTGTGTCCCTGTGTACAATGTAGATTTTCCCCCCTTTTTGGTATCAGCAGGTTTATTCAGCTTAAGAAGATACAGTATTCAGTAGCCAGGTGCAGTGGTGCACACCTGTAATCCCAGCGATTTGGGAGGCTCAGGCAGGGGGATCACAAATTAAAGGCCAGCCTCAGCAACTCAGCAACACCTGTCTCAAAATAAAAAAGGACTGGGGATGTGGCTCAGTGGTTAAGTGCCCCAGGGTTCAATCCCTGGTCCAAAAAAAAAAAATCTAGTATCCAAAATAAGACTTGTAAAACACACAGGTCTTAATTTATGAAGGTATGATCAGAAGCTTCATTTAGGACTGGGAATACATGAATGCTTGATTTTCTTTATTGTTGCATACATTTTAAAGGCTGTGGAAGTAAACTGAATTTCTTTAGGCACTTTTGACTTACCTTTTTAGGAGAACCTCATTTGGAGTCCAGAGTAAACGTTTGAATATTCTGAATCCAGATTAGGAATTCATTTTTCTAGCAGGGCCTGGTGGCTGAGCCTATAAACCCAGCTACCTGAGAGGCTGAGGCAGGAGGATCTCGTATTCGAGGCCTCTGGGCAATTTAGCAAGACTCTGTCTAAACATAAAAATATAGGCTGGGTGCAGTGCCGCATTCCCGTAATCCCAGTGATTTGGGAAGCTGAAGCAGGAAGATTGTAAACTCGTGGTTAGCGTAGGCAATTTAAGACAGGGTCTCGATGTAAAAAATAAAAAGGACTATAGATAAAGCGCCCGTGGGTTCAATCCCCAGTACAAAAAACAAATGGAACCTAGCATGCTGGTACACGCCTATAATCCCTATATGGCTCAGGAGGCTGAGGCGGAAGGATCGAGAGTTGAAAGCCAGCCTCAGCAAAAGTGAGGCCCTAAGCAACTCGGTGAGACTCTGTCTCTAAATAAAATACAAAAGAGGGCAAGGGATGTCAGTGGCGCGTGCCCCTGAGTTCAATTGCCTGGTACCAAAAAAAAAGGATTTGGAATGTAGCTCAATGCTTGTCTAGCATGTGCAAGGCCCCAAGTTCAGTCCCCAGTATCACAAAGAAGAAAAAAGAACTTCATTTTTCCCCAGAAAAACAACTTCACCAAATCTTTTATTTTTCTTCTGTGCTTTGTGAGTGCTTTTAAAGGGCAAGCTGCAAGCTCATCTCCCGAGTGAAGTTCTCAGTGGAAGCTGAAGTGCCACACTGTCAAGGAGAGAGAAATATTTATGGAGATGGTGATCTTGTTTGATCTTCCCTAGGGGGAGCTTTTCTTTTTTAAACTATGATGCAATATTTATTTTTTATATCTTTTTTTTTATTTGTTTTACTTAGTTACACATGACAGTACAATGACCTTGACATATCATACATTTGAATCAGATGGGATATAATTTCTCATTTTTCTGAGTATACAGGTTGCAGAATCACATTGGTCATGAAGTCACATATATACACACAGTAATAATAATGTCTGTTTCATTCTACTATCCTTCCTATCTCCCCAGCCCCTGCCCTCCCCTCCCCTCACTTCTCTCTACCTAATTAACGCTATTCTTTTTTTTTTTCCCCTCACATCTTCATACATGTATTTTGTATAGCAATGAGGGTCTCTTTCCACCATCCATGCAATTCCCTTTCCCTCCCACCCCTCTTCCCTATGTAGAGGTAATCTTCTTCCCATGCTCTTCCTCTCTTCCCCATTTTGAGTCACCCCTTTATATCAGAGAAGACATTCGGCATTTTTTTTTGGGGGGTGGATTGACTAACTTCACTTAGCATAATCTGCTCTAATGCCATCCATTTCCTTACAAATGCCATGATCTTATTATTTTTTAGTGCTGAGTAATATTCCATTGTGTATAAATGCCACATTTTTTTTAATCCATTCATCCATTGAAGGGCATGTAGGTTGGTTCCACATTCTAACTATTGTGAATTGTGCTGCTATAAACACTGATGTGGCTGTGTCCCTGTAGTATGCTCTTTTAATTTTAAGGGCTTTTGAGTATAGTCTGAGAAGAGGAATGGATCAAATGGTGATTCCATCCAGCTTTCCAAGGAATCTCCATTACTGCTTTCCAGATTGGCTGCACCAATTTGCAGTCCCACCAGCAATGTATGAGTGTGCCTTTTTCCTCAAATCCTCGCCAGCACTTGTTGTTGTTTGTCTTCATCATGGCTGCCATTCTGACTGAAGTGAGATGGTATCTTAGAGTAGTTTTAATTTGCATTTCTCTGATTGCTAGAGATGATGAGCATTTTTTTCATATATTTGTTGATTGATTGTATATCCTCTTCTGAGAAGTGTCTGTTCAGGTCCTTGGCCCATTTGTTGATTGGGTTATTATTATTGGGGGGGGGGGGGGTATTTAGCTTTCTGAGTTCTTTACATACCCTAGAGATTAGAGCTCTATCTAAAATGTGAGGGGTAAAAATTTGTTCCAAGGATGTAGGCTCCCTATTCACCTCACATATTATTTCTTTTGCTGAGAAAAAAACGTTTTCAGTTTGAATTCATCCCATTTGTTGATTCTTGATTTTAATTCTTGTGCTATAGGTGTCTTATTAAGAAAATTGGGGCCTAGTCCCACGTGATGGAGATTAGGGCCTACTTTTTCTTCTATTAGACACAGAGTCTCTGGTTTAATTCCTAGATCCTTGATCTATTTTGAGTTAACTTTTGTGCATGAGAGATAGGGATTCAATTTCATTTTGTTGCATATGGATTTCCAGTTTTCCCAACATCATTTGTGGAAGATGCTGTCCTTTCTCCAGTGCATTCTTTCAGCACCTTTGTCTAATATAAGGTAGTTGTAGTTTTGTGGGTTAGTCTCTGTCCTCTATCCTGTACCATTGGTCCACCAGCCTGTTTTGGTGCCATATATTTTATATCTTTATTTCAGTTTTATGTGGTGCTGAGGTTTGAACCCAGTGCCTCACGTGTGCTAGGTGAGCACTCTACCATTGACCCACAACCCAAGCTCCTGGGGGAGGTTCTTTTTGCTTCCTATCTTTAGAAGATGAACTTGGTTTCCATGTTCAGCTGTTGGTGTGTAACACTCTTTTTTGGCCAGAAGATGTCACTATAACATAAAGATAAAAGCAAAAACCTGGATCTTTACTGACAGATCTTATGTCTGTCACCAAATATACTATTTCTCAAATGATGGTCTTTGAAATAGTGTGTGTGTGTGTGTGTGTGTGTGTGTGTGTGTGTGTGTGGTGCTGGGGATTGAACACAGGGGCTCATGCATGCTAGGCAAGAACTCTTTTTTTTTAATTTGAGACAGGGTCTCGCTAAGTTGCTGAGCTGGCCTTGAACCTGTAATCCCCCTGCCTCAGCCTCTTGTGACACTGGGTATGTGACTCTTAATAATGATCTGTTTTTAACAACTAGACTTTTTTTTTTTTTCTTGGCAGTACTGGGGATTGAAACCAAGGTCTTCCACAAACAAGGAAATGCTCTACCATTGAACTATATCCCAAACGCTTTTTATTTTATTTTGAGATGGGGTCCTTGAACTAACTTGAATTATCCTTGAACCTGAGATTCTCCTCCCTCAGCCTTTCTAGAAGCTAGAATTATAGGTGCCAAACTACTTTAATTTTTTTTATTTTTATTATTTTGGAAAAAGAAGGTAGGTATGCCTGAGGACACAGTGACTAGTGACCGTGTCCTATACACTCTTATCTCTCACTGGCCTCACATTCCTCCGGGGACCCAAGGCTATCATAGAAATTCCTGCTGGCAGGGTTCTCACTGAGGACTGGGCCTGATGCTCTTGGGCTCAGGCAGGCAGAGGGACAAGGTCTTTCACTGTGACATTGTCTGGCTAAATTTTCTGTATAGAGTTGCTTTGGAGGAGAGGCTTCATGGAATGTGCCTGGGTCTGTGATATATATTTACATGCATTGCTATGGATCAAACTTGGGGCCTCATGCCTGCTACCACTGAGCCACACCCTCAGCTCCCAGAATTATTGTTATACTAATGAAATATATCACTTGCTGAACACTTAGGCATTGTCAGTTCACTTCCTCCAAAAACCCTGGTTGCTCGGTATTATTTCTCTAGTTTTTTAGTGGAAGAGTCCAGGGCTTTGTGAGATTTTATTTTATTTCTTCTTCTTGTTATTTTCAGTAGGTGGACAGTTAGGGATTGAACTCGGGCCTTGCACATATTAGGGACATGCTCTACCACTGAGCTGTCTCCCAGCCCACAAGAGCTCATTTCTTCCAAGAACTTTTATTTCATTTTTTTGTTGTTCTTGGATTTGGACAGGGCCTTGCACATCCTAGGTATCTCATCTGCCACTGAGCAACATCCCTAGGCCTTTTTATTTTATCTTGAGACAAGATCTAAGTTACCCAGTCTGAACTTGAACTTGAGATCCTCCTGTCTCAACCTCCTGAGACGGTTATTACAGGTGTGCAACACCAGGACCAGCTCTAATAGTTTTTTTTTTTTCTTTAATGGCAAATGAAATGAAACACACAGGCTATGTCTGTGGTTATAAAAGCACTTACAAAGAAAACTGGTTGTATATTGTATACTGTCATGTAGAAAGTTTCTGATGAACTAATGACTTTTTTCTTCTCCCCCCCCCCCCCCGTACCAGGGATTGAACCCAGCAGTGCTTTACCACTGAGCTATATTCCCAACCATTCTTTTATTTTTTAATTTTGATTTTGGGGTCTCAGTAAGATGCTTACAGCTTCACTGAATTACTGAGGCTGATTTGAACTTGCAATCCTCCTACCTCAGCTTCCTGAGTCACCAGGATTATAGGTGTGTGCACTGCCCAGCTTCTAATGAGCTCTGAGGAAGTGGACTCAGAGGAGTTTAAGCTGGGAAGAATGACCTGAAGAAGTCATCCAGGGCCAGATCATGAGGGTTGCCACAAGTTTAGAGAGAGGCAGCCTTGGAAGGGAAGGCTTTGCTGAGAGTTTTGAGAGTTGGAAAGATCACTCTGGCCATGGCTGGAGGGGGCAGTTAAGGAGGCTGCTATAGTACCCCAGGGCAAGGATCTAGGTCTGAACTAAGATATCATGCTGGGCAGTACTTCCTGACTGAGAGGTCTTGTGTGCTGTCCACAGCACGTACCATTTTAGGGAATGTTTTATTTCAGCATGCCCCTCTCCTTCCAGGCTGCAGATTTCATGCACCATAAACTCCCAGTTACAGCCTGTGACCCACCAGAGTGCTGGCATATGGGGTTGCTCAGTACCTTAAATCCTTTGCATGCTGTTTCATTTATGTGCAGAGGGGTTTTTTTAGTACTCTGTTGTCTGTTTATCTTAATGTTGTAAAACTATTTGTCCCATTTAAAAAATTATGTTACAAAGAGTATAAGGGGAAGGCATAGGGCTTTGTGAAATTATTATTATTATTATTGGAGTTGGGAGGTACCAGGGGTTGAATTTAGGAGCATTGGACCACTGAGCCACATCCCCAGCCCTATTTTGTATTTAGAGACAGCACCTCACTCTTCTTGAGACTGGCTTTGAACTCGAGTTCCTCCTACCTCAGTTTCCCCAGCAGCTGGGATTATAGGCTAGTGCCATCACGCCTGGCTGTGTAATTAGTTTTGATA
The DNA here is from genome assembly GCF_047511675.1 of Marmota flaviventris. NCBI lineage: Eukaryota > Metazoa > Chordata > Mammalia > Rodentia > Sciuridae > Marmota > Marmota flaviventris. The sequence continues at coordinate 160,128,847 of NC_092500.1, forward strand.
GGTCCTTTTAAAAATGTCTGTTTGTGGGGCTGGGGATAAGCTCAGTTGGTAGAGTGCTTGCCTAGCATGCATAAGGCCTTGGGTTCAATCCACAGCACCCCCCCCCCCCCCAAAAAAGAGGACTCTTTGGTTCAGAGTCATTCCTTTTGTACAAATGGGAGAAAATTAAATAAGCATTGTTTTCCCCTACTCAGATGTAGATAAATATGCTAAATAACTTTTAGGAAATTCTAAGAATCTTGTGTCTCTAAAATTTTCTTTGACAGTCTTCAGAGTAAAAGGGCAAATTTGTTGCCAGTTTTGAGAAAAAGGAAGAAAGTTTATTGCTTTGCTAGCAAAGGACAAACAGGAGGACTCCTGCCCCAAAGGCTCTGATGCTGCCCATCCTCAGGAACAGGGGCCTTTTTTTGTGCTTCAGAGAAAATGAGATTAGGTAGAGAGATCAGGGAGGAGATCAGGAAGAAGATTGGGAAAAAGAAAAAAAAAATCTAAGTTTCAAAGGATCAAGTGAACCCTTGTTACAAAATGAGGTTAAAATGATCCTCAAAAATAAAACAATAGAAGCCAGGAGCAATGGTGCACGCCTATAATCTCATTAGCTATGGAGGCTAAGGCAGGAGGATTGCAAGTTCCAAGCCAGCCTCAGCAATTTAGTGAGGCCCTGTCTTTAATAAAAAGGGCTGGGGATGTGGTTCATTGTGTAAGCACCCCTGGGTTCAATCCCTGATACCAAAAGAAAAAATAAATAAATAAGGCTGGGGATGTAGTGATAGAACACTTTCTAGAATGCTTGACACCTTAAGTTCAATCCTCAGCACCATAATACTTGATTAATTAATTACAAAGAATTTTTGAGGGCTGGGGTTGTGGCTAAGTGGTAGAGTGCTTGCCTAGCATGCTTGAGGCACTGAGTTCAGTCCCCAGCACCACATACAAATAAAACAAATGAAGTGAAGGTGTTTTTGGTTTTTTGTTTGTTTTTTAAGGAGTATATTTAAAAAATAAATAGAATTTTTGAGCCAGGCACAGTTTTTGGCGCCTGTAATCCCAGTGTCTCTGGAGGCTTGAGACAGGAAGATCTTGAGTTTGAAGCCAGCCTCAGCAAAAACAAGGTGCTAAGCAACTCAGTGAAACTCTGTCTCTAAATAAAATACAAACTAGGGCTGGGGATGTGGCCCTAACCCCGGTACACACAAAAAAAGAATTTTTGTTTTGGTTTTAGGTACTGGGGATGGAACTCAGGGCCAGCCCTTTTTGCTTTTTGAGACAGTCTCAACAAATTGCTTAAGGCCTTGCTAAATTGCTGAGGCTGGCCTCAAAACTTGTGATCATCCTGCCTCAGCCTCTCAAAATGCTAGGATTACAGGCATGTGCCACCATCCCCAGCTAGAATTTAAAAAAAAGAAGAAGAAAAAAGAAAAAGTAGATAAGCTGAATGAGTGGTTTAGTAGAAATAGATAATATTGTTGCTAAAAGTTTAGTCCTTGTTCCTGATGCCAATCCAATAAGGAGGACATGGTTTTGAAAAGGAAAAAGAAGTTTTATTGCTTTGCTAGCAAAGGACAAACCCAGAGGACTCCTGTTCTAAAGGTTGTGATTCTGTCCATCTGGGGGATCAGAGCTTTTTTAAAGAGATGATTTAAAGGCTACATTCTCTTGTTATAATTCACTTGTTAATTTGAGAGATAATCATTTCTGAGATTCTCTGGTGCCATTCCCAAAATCTGAATTACGTAGTTCTTGCAATAGGTATGTACTCAAGGTCAGATAACTCTGCCTAGGATGGGGAAGAAAGGTTTTCCTGTTTCTCCTGAGATTAGGGAAGAGCAGGGAGAGATGAAGAGAAAGAAACATGTCTGTTTTAAAAATAAGTTGCAGTGGGGAAGGGAGGGGACTTGGGGGTATGATATGAAAAGCCAGCCTCTACCTCAGAGCAAAGCCTGTCCAAGGAAGGAACATGACCTTTGTCCTTGAAAAGACCCACAGAGCACTCCTAGGCACATTCCCACCCTGCTAAATGATTTATCTACAAATAACAGGAGAGATCTGCTGCGCCAGGTGTCCCTGACTCAGTCAGGCTAGGTGGGGACCCATAGCAACCCCTTAGCAGCCACCAATCAGCATGAGACAGGGAAATACCTGGGATGCCAGATGACCCTCTCAGTAGTTTATGGGGGTTGATAACTTGTTGGGAAACATGTAGTTCAGCACGCACTCCCCTCATGGCTTAAACCAATCAGTTCAAATGAATCCCCTCTTGTACTGACCAATCACCCCTATCCAACTTGTTCCCGCCAGTGAATATGCTAATCATGTTTTAGAGTTGTTATTTGATTTTCCCACGGTGTGTGATGATTTGCTAAGAGTTGTTATGATGTATGTGAAGTCCCTGCCTTCCCCAAAGAGTGAATAAAACTGCTGCAAACCCTGGGCTCAGGGCCTCTCAACGTCACCAGTTGCTGTGTGTGTGCGCGGAGGACCGAGCTAGCTCACAATAAACACCTCTTTGCTGCTTACATCAATCTTGGTCTCTGGTGGTCTTTTGGGGGGTCCCGAATTCGAGCATAACAGATAAACAGTAGAATGAGATGGACACCATTGCCCCAAGTACATGTATGAAGATACAAATGGTGTGACTGTACTTTGCGTACAACAAGAGACATGAAAAATTGTGTAAGTTGCAAAGCAGGAAGTATTTATTTTTAAAAGCTCAGTCCTTGTCCTCAATACCAATCCAATAACAAGGGCACGGTTTTGGGAAAAAGGTTTATTGCTTCCCTAGCAAAGGAAAAACATAGGGTGCTGTCCCAAAAGCTGTGATCTGCCCATCAGCAGGAACAGGGGGCTTTTAAAGAGGTGACTCAAAGGCTACATTCCATGTGTACTCTGTTGGAGTTGTAATTCACTTGTCCATTGGGAGATAGTCATTTCTGAGATCTTCTGGAATCATCACCAAAGTCTGGATTACTTCATTCCTGTGGTGGGTGTGTACCCAAGGACAGATAGCTCTGCCTAGAATGGAGGGAGGGGGAGGTAATCCTGTTACCCCTGAGATTAAGGAGGAACAGGGTCCATTTTTAAAAATAAGTTGCTGTGGCAGAGCAGAGAGGGCTAAATTCAAAGCATAAAGTGGACCACTGTTACATGAGGACATTACAAGGCTTTTTAGGAACTATACAAAAACCAATTATAACAAAAGGTGTTCTCTTGTCGCTCAGGAAACTACAAGGGTTTTCAGAACTCTGTGCCAAGGATGAAGGCCCACTACACTTTCTCAGTTCATGTTCTGTGTGTTTCTCCTTCTCAGGAAACACGATGCTCCTCCTCATACTGTGCATGCAGCATTCTTTCCCTGAGCCCAGCAGGTTGTACCTTGACCTCATTTTGGCCATCCTGGCCCTGGAACTGCTCTGCTCCCTGACCTGTCTGCTCATTTATGCAGGTGAGAATCGCCATTTTTCCATTTTGTAAGACCTTTACTTAACTGTTTTTTCCTCCTAGTTTGACGCGTAGACCATTGTTTTAGTGACAAGGAAGTTTTCCTGTGTAGCTGAGAACCTTTTTGCATCTGTATGGTCCACTGCTGGTCACATCCAGGCTCCTCTCCTCTCAAACCAATAGGGAAAAGGTACACCTGCAGCCCCCAGTGAGGCACTTTTCCAAGTTTGTGTCTTCAATAAGTTTTTGTCAACTAAAGTGAAGCCTTTTCATTTGAAAACAAGAAAAAAGCCTGATAAACTTTTTGCTTCCATTAAAGTCAACCAAAGTATAACTCTGATATTTAAAAATAAAAGCAACCGTCTGGTGTGATGGTGTGTGCCTGTAATCTCGCGGTGCGGAGGCTGAGGCAGTGTTAACTGAAAGCCCGGTCCTTGTCCCCATGCCAATCCAATAACAAGGACACAGTTTTGAGAAAAAGGAAAAAGAAGTTTTCTTGCTTTGCTAGCAAAGTAGAAACACCGGGACTCCTGTTCCAGAGCCTGGTTTTGCCCATCAGCAGGAGCAAGGTTTTTAAAGAGACAGTCAAAGGCTACATATCACATGTTCTCTGAGTTTGTAATTCACATGTCTGTTTGGAAGATAGTCATTTCAATGCCACTTGGTGGCATTGAGCTAATGCTGGTTTTGTTACTATGAATGTATCCATTTGAAAGAAATCATTTCTCTGGTGCCATTCCCCAAGTCTGAATTACTTAATTCCTGTGATGGGTGTGTGCTCAAGGACAGATAACTCTGCCTAGAATGAGGAAGAAAGGAATCCTGTTTTCCCCTGAGATTAGGGAGGGGGAAGGGATTAAAGGGCTAGGAATGTGGCTCAGTGGTTAAGTGCTGGGTTCAGTCCCTGGTATCCAAACATAAAATAAAAGTAATACAAGATAATTAAATATATGAGGAAATTATAGATGCAAAACTGCATTTACCTCTAACTTGTTTTGGGGTAAGCCATTTAGGAACCCATTTTCTGAGTTTAAAAATGTCTTTCGCTCTCTGAAAACCCTCAGAGGTAAAATTGAATAAACTTTAGATACGTTAAAATGTTTTTATATACTATTTTTTATTTATTTTATTTTTTCATTTATTTAGCAGTACTAGGGATTGAATCCAGTAGCACACTCTCACTGAGCTACATTCCCAACCTTTTTTGTTTGAGAAAGGGTCTTGCTAAATCGCCCAGTCTGGCCTCTAAATTGCAACCACCCCCTGCCTCAATCTCCCAAATCATTGGGTTTAGGATTACAAGCATGTGCCAATGCACTGGGCTACAAGGACACTTTAACAACAAATTCAGGGCTGGAGAAATCTAGATTTCAGTTCTGCTTCAGGCTGTGCAGTCTGTCCATAATAGCAGCTAACTTGGTGGCATTGAGCTAATGGTGGTTTTGTTAGTATGAATGTATTCATTTGAAAGAAATCATTTCTCTGGTTGTCAAGCAGTCATCTGGGCCTTCTCTCAAGTTTCATTTTACTGATTTTGTGTGTGTGTCCTTGAGGCCAACAGGAGGAGGTTTATAATATCAAGAGTGATTAGTTTGTAAATGTGAGTGAGTGGCTGCAGGGTTCAAGGCCAGAGACCTGACTCCGGGGATCCAGAAAATTGGGTCCCTCCATTCTCCCAGAAAACCAGAGAGAAAAGGAAATGGTGAAAAGCATGAAAAAAACTTTAATCAATGTAGTTACGCTAGGAAGAAAATGGGACCTGCGTCCTTAGCCTTGTCTCAGACGAGGAGTTGACAATGACTTTGAGGTGCAGTCTGTCGGAAATAGCAGCTAACTTGGTGGCATTGAGTTAATGGGAAATGAAGCCTATGGGTTTGCATGGCTGGAGGCTTCTAAAGCAAGTGACCTTGGGCAGGTGTGGTCCGTCCAGTTTTATCTCTGGATGGGTCTGGCTAGGCCCTGTTTGTATAGGAAGTTTATTGAGCTGAGGGAGCAGGATGTACACACCTGTAATCCCATTGACTGGGGAGGCTGAGACAAGATAGTTAGGAATTTGAGGCCAGTCTTAGAAATTTAGTGAAACCCTGTCTCAAAAAATAAAAGGACTGGGGATATAGCTCAGTGGTGAGGTGCCCCTGGATTCAATCCCCAGTACCAAAGAATAAAAGAAAAAAGAAAGATATTTATTAATCAGATGTGACTCATCAGCAAAGGAGGCTGATGCAAAATGGAGGCAGAGATGCGATGTTTCTAATCCTGCTTTCGCCATCCATCATATGTCTGCAGGCAAAAGCAAGGAGTCTGTCTTTGTTAAATGTTACGGATAAACTGTACACTGATTTTAAATGTATTTATTTATTTATTTTTTTAAAGTTCCCCAAGAATTTTCCTAGCCAATTGCATTTCATTTTTTTTTTGAGAGAGAGAGAGAATTTTTTAATATTTTTTTTTTTAGTTTTCGGCGGACATAACATTTTTATTTGTATGTGGTGCTGAGGATCGAACCCAACGCCACGCGTGTGCCAGGCAAGCGCGCTACCGCATGAGCCACATCCCCAGCCCTTAAATGTATTTAGTGGTTAACAGTTATTGGGTTGAGTATAGGATTATACTTGCACTTCACTGTTAAAACAAGATGTGTATTGGCTGGGCACGGTGGCACATGCCTGTAATCCTAGCGATTCAGGAGGCTTAGGCAGGAGCATCACAAGTCTTAAGGCCAGTCTCATCAATTTAGCAAGACCCTGTCTCAAAAAAGAAAGGGGATTGGGATGAGAGATGATAACTAGGGATGTAGCTCAGAGGTAGAGTACCCTGGGTTCAGTTCCCCAATACTGCAAAGAAAGGGAGGAAAAAAAAGGAAAAAAAGCATGCATACCACCCAGTTAACTTTATAGAATAGAATGAGACTTTCATTTTCAGAACATTGTTAGTGGCTCAGTACATCAATAAAATGATGCACGTGTCATAAGTAACATTTAATTATCCTTTCGATTGAGATCAGTTTCATTCTGTGATATATCGTGTGTCTTCAGTGTTGTAATGAGAGTTAGGTTTGAGCATAGGAGTTCATGAGCATTTTAATGAGTTTATATTTATAGCGTGGAGGATGTATAAATAAGTAATAAATAAATAAATAAATACATTTCCGGGTAGGCAAATGCTCACCATCGAGCCACACCCCCAGCCCTATAGGCTTACTTTTTATGTTATAGTGAATTTAAAGGCACACTATAGGTTCTCACAGGAGAGAATTTAGGGAGTAGCTGCTAGAGACACTTGCTGCTGAATGTGGCATGTCACAGAAAATTTGAGGTTGATTCTCTTATAAAGGCATCTTTCTTGTTTCTTTATACTAAAAGGGTTTTTTTTTTTAAGAGAGAGAGAGAATTTTTAATATTTATTTCTAGTTTTCAGCAGACACAACATCTTTGTTTGTATGTGGTGCTGAGGATCGAACCCGGGCCGCACGCATGCCAGGCGAGCGTGCTACCACTTGAGCCACATCCCCAGCCCCTAAAAGCGTTTTAAGAGAGAGCTCTGTTGTGGTGATGTTGGTAGAAGCCCTTTAGGACATTGATTGATTGAGGTACTAATTCTGCTCTAAACTTGACTAATTTATTTGTATTGTAGGTAGTTAATCTCCAGAAACTAAAAAGGGACTCTTCTCATTGAGCATTAATTTGACTTACTGCCTCTGTAGGGAAACACTAGGAAAATACAGTTTAAAGCATTTTTTGCAATAATAAATTAGATTAACTCTCCATTCATTTAAACATAAGCAAGAAGAATCCATGCAAGCCACAGTTCTGAGCCTTCAAGCAGCCCTGAAGTAAGAGTTCCAATACAGGATCAAAGAACATGTGAACAGTGTGCAAGCTCACCTGTCTTTTTACTCTGATGTTCTGGCATACATGCTTTTTCTGGCTCATGACAGGAAAAATGACTAGAAGATTCATATTCTGTGTGGTTTGCCTTGGTGTTTTATCTAACCTGTGATCTGAAAATGCCTGAATGCATCCAATTCAATTGCTTTTCTTTTTTTATTATTTAAAAAATTTATTTGGTGGTGGTACTGGGAATTGAACCCAGGGCCTTGCACATGCTGAGCAATTGTTCTACCAATGAGCTACATTGCCAGCCCTTTTCATTTTTTATTTTGAGATGGTCTCACTAAGTTGCTTTAGGCCTCACTAAATGGCTTGAACTTACAATCCTCCTCCCTTGGGGATTGCAGAGTGCGCCACCATGCTTGGCAATTTAACTTATTTTTATTTTTCAAACTGCCAAGGTGACTCTGAAAGATGGACATTTTAATTTTATTTACTTATTTAGGCACTGGGGATCGAACCCAGGAATGCTCTACCACTGAGCTACATCCCCAGTCTTTTTCTTTCAATATATTTTGAGACAAGGTCTTACTAAGTTGCTGAGGCTGATCTCGAATTTGTAATCTTCCTGCCTCAGTCTCCCAAGTCTCTGGTATTATAGATGTGGGCCACCACACTTAGCAAAATAAATATTTGTATGCCATCAGACTATGGGTACAGGTTTTATTTCCCATTCTAAACTTCTCCTTTAAAACTATGTAAGTGTTATCCCCTGGTCCCCAGTTCAACAAACTTCTGTGTCTAAAAGATGAATGTGTTCCAGTTTTCTTTCTTTATTTAGAAATTATGTGGAAGAAACCATTTTAGAGAGACATGAATATAAACAACTGGTGTCAGACACACCAGCAGCCCTCATCTGTTGGATCTTCCAGGGACCCTGGACAGTTGATCACGCCTCCTTGCAGTGTGTTCATTTGCTGAGACTTTCACTTTCCCGGAGGTTTTCTGACTGCCCTTCTGTACTTTTCTCCTTTGCTGAATGTTCTCCAGACCTGTCATAGGTGGGGCCTCTGTCTTCTCCAGCTTGGCAGGTGCAGCACTTCATGTTCTGTGCCCAGTTCCACTTAAGTCAAAGCATTCTTCATTTCTGATTTCCTTGGCCACTTAATAAAATTGAGGGGCTTCTATATATTTCCATTCTTTGTACCTTTGACTAGGTACTGCTCACTTCCTTACTGGTCGTTTCTGGAAACTGTCTGCACATCTCATCTTCTCATGTTAATAATTCACTTGAACTTCTTCAACTTAGTTCTCAGCTGAGAATGTACTTCAGGATCAGATGTGGAGTCTGGCAATTCCTCAAAGGAAGGATTAAACATTGATTACCCTGTGGCTCAGCACTTAACTCCTAGGTATATATCCAAGAGAACTGGAATTATGTGTCCACAGAAACACACATACGTGAATGTTCAACGCAACATTATTCATAATGGCCAAAAAGTGGACACAGCCCAAATGTTTTGGGGGTAAACTGATGAACAGTTGAACAGAATGTGTACACTGCAATGTGGATAAACCTTGAAAACTTCCCCAGTAAAAGAAGCCAATTATTTTTAAAACTACCTAATTACGTGATTCTGTGTCTGTGAAATGCCCAGAGAAGGACATTCGAAGAGACTCTTTTCTAAAGTAGTCCTGATTCTGTAAAGTAGTGTAAAGACTGTATCAGGACTCCTAGTTTAGAAGCCTGGCTGAACTTTACTCATTTGTATAAATAGGAGTAAAATAGCCACTTCACCAGGTGATTATCTGAACACAATGAGGTCCTGGTGTAAAACACTTAAACTGTATCTCATGCATTGAGTACACAATAAACGTCTGTTGTTATTATCAGTGCCAGTAATAATCTTCTCTCTCCAGTGCTAGTATCAGATTGGTAGAATTTGAAATATTTGAGAACATTAATGAATAAACCAGCTGAAAAACAGCCAATTCATGTAATTTGAATAAATGAAAATAGGAACTTTTGACTAATAATGACTTTATTCTTTTAGTGAAAATTAGAAAATTTAATAGAGACAAACCACAGCCTGATGTACTTGAAGAAGAAAAAATCTATGCTTACCACAGCAATATTACCTCGGAAACCGGATTAAGGTAAGGTTTAGGTGAGAAATTAAAACTTAAAGAATTAAAAGTTGCTTTCCCTAGAAACCATTTGAGGCTTGATTAGGCATTTATACCATTTTAATTATGTTTAATTTGTTTTCAGTTGTGGTCAAACCAAGTCTAAATTAACATATGTAGATTTACCAAATATGTGTGATGGTAAAAGTGAGATTAACCATGTATCAACCTCTCAGAGGTCTTTTCTTTTCCATTATTTTTTATTTGAAAAAAATATTTTTTTTTCTTTTGAGATAGGGTTTGGCTGAATTATCTAGGCAGATCTCGAACTTGTGATCCTCTTGGCTCAGCCTTCTGAGTAGCTGGGATCACAAGTATGTGACACCATGCCTGGTCCACTTGAAGTTTGTTTTTTGTAACCCAGGGGTACTTATCCATTGAGTACATCCCAGTTTTTTTGTTTTGTTTTTGGTACTGGAGATTGAACTCTGGGGCACTCAACCACTGAACCACATCTCTACCCTATTTTGTTTTATTTAGAGACAGGGTCTCACTGAGTTGCTCAGTGCCTCACTGTTGCTGAGGCTGGCTTTGAACTTTTGTGATCCTCCTGCCTCAGCCTCTGGAGTCACGGGGATTATAGGCATGCGCCATCATGCTCAACTTCCACTCAAAGCTTTTGATGCTGTGGGTTACTCCTTCCTTAATTGAAAAACATTTTTATGGGTGTTTTTTGGTAGACTGCTCTAATACTACAAGGTGAGGATTCATTTACAATAAACAGATGATATTGATAAATACACGTAACTCCTTTATATCTTGATTTTTATTATTATTATTATTTTTTTTTGCAGGACTATTTCAAGCCTAGAAGAAATTGTTGAAAAGCAAGGAGACATAATAGTGTACTTGAAGCGACACAATGCCCTGTTGAGTAAGCGGCTGTTGGCACTCACTTGCTCAGACCTAGCCTCTCAGCCAAGTAGGACATGAGAGGCTCACAGGCGTGATCATGGCTGAAGAGTTCAGAGCAACCTCAGACTGAAGGACGGCCTGTCCTGCTGCCCTAGGGAACCACAGCCCTTGCTGAAAAACATTGTGTAGCGTGTTGGAAACTTGAACTTGGTTCTCACCTGTGTGGCTGTTTAGTAGATGGGGCTTATGGATCATTTGAAAGGTACTTTCAAAAGGTAGAAGTGCTTTGCTAACTTGAGAAGAATGTCTGTTTTGTACATTTTTAAATAATTGAACTTCTTGGTTTTTCCTAGGATCGAAGGTACAGTTCAATTATCCCATGGCCAACAGTTTTTCTACGTGATATTAGATCCCTCTAATAGCTGGGGATGTAGCTCAGCAGTAGGGCATGTGTCTAGCATGCACAAGCCCCTGGTTCAATCTACAGCAACACCCCCACTGCTCCCCCCCCCAAAAGCCCTGTGATAATATGGCTATTTGTAAAGTAAAACTGACATAATTTAATTTAAACAGGGGTTTTAAATAAGTTCTTTCTTTTGTGGAGTGGGAAAGTACTGGGGATTAAACTCGGGTACTTTACCAATAGGCTATGTCCCCAGTCTTATTTTATTTTAAATTTTGAGACAGGGTGTTATGAAGTTGCTGAGGCTGGCCTTAAACTTGTAATCCTCCTGCCTTAGCCTCCTAAGGCACTGGTATTACAGGTGTGCACCACCACACCCCACAAGTTCTTCCAACTCTTAAGCTGATGAAAGGAGTCATTATTTCTTATGGTTAATGTTTTTTCTCTGCAGACCCTTATTGTGTATTTTATATGCTCATGTGATATTGAATAACAATACTCTTTTTTTCACATACTCTTTTTTCATCCCCCCAGGCAAGCTCTCTACCACTGAGCTGCACCCCCAGCCCCCATGCAGCTTTTATAGAGAATTTCTTCACTGTAGGACCAAGGCCTCACTGGGTGATCAACAATACAATTGTTCTGTTCTTCTGAAACAAGATAGGAAAATTACCTGGATCAGTGTGAGCCCAACCAGCAATACCTGTTACCTTGGTAGTACCTTCCATTGGCAAAAGCTGAAAAATTTAAAGGATTTATGTCTTTCACTTTATTTTTGCTCTTCTTCAAGAAGTTGCCATGTATTTCTGTACTAATTATCCTTTCATTGGGTCATTAATTTCAGTATAGAAATGGAACCTTCTTTGATTTTAAATCTGTATAAATAGAAAAAAAGCACTTTATTTAGACTTGGATTATATGTAAAAATTGTGATGGGAATACCTAGTTCTTGATATAAAAAGTATTTTTGTGAGTAAATGGAATTATTTCTCCATTCTTCCTAGCGCACCCCTTTAATTTATCAATTTGCTCTCAGTACCTCTACATGCTGCCTTCGATTTTTTTTGTTGTTGTTGAAGGCTCAATATGGGGGGAGGAGATATTTGTGATTATGCAGTGATTATGTGTAGTCAGTAGATGAATACTGTGACTTGACAGCTATCCATAGCTTTATAGGAATGTTTTGGATGACCAGATAGACGAGGAATGTATTCATTGGATCTGTTACATATGGAGAGCAGATACCTGTTTCCTTTAGATACAGCCATTGCTGGGGCATCTAAAATTTTTCTACTAAGATAAATATGATTATGTGTCACCTGCAGGTAAATACAGTTGAATCCTCAAAATAGTGACATTCACAAACTGAAGCCAAATTGTATTTTAAAATTTAGATTCTAAATTCCCAGCCCGGTGTGATGGCCCACGCCTGTAATCCTAGCAGCTCAGGACGCTGAAGCAGAAGGATTGTGAATTCAAAGCTAGCCTCAGCAACTTAGAGTCCTGAGCAACTCAATGAGACCCTGTTTCTAAATAAAATATAAAAAGGGCTGGGGATGTAGCTCAATGGTTAAGCACCCCTGGGTCCAATACCCAAAAAAAAAAAAAATTTAAATTTTAAGTGTCCTCCCTCTTCCTTTCCTTTCTTTTTAATAGGTGTCTCAAAGCTATTGCTTTCTCTGGAAAATTGTTTCTACATTTTGGAAGAGCCTATAACCGTTGCATCCAGTTGTTTTCCTTAAAACACCAGTGGTTTTGAGCCAGGCTTGGTGACACACACCCATAATCCCAGGGATTCAGACACCTGAGGCAGGAGGATCACAAGCTAAAGGCCAGACAACTTAGTGAGACCCTTTCTCAAAATAAATAAAAAGGACTGGGTATGTAGCTCAGTGGTAAAGCACCCCAGGTTCCATCCTTAGTATGGGGGGAGGGGGGCAATGGTGTACCCCACTGAACACATTCCCATGAAAGACCCACCGATTCCCTGTCCAAGAAAGACGCACGAGGCACTGGCTGCAAAAGCAAGAGGTGATTTATTGATACACAGGCGCCTGCGGGTGCCCAGCGAAACCTCAGCCGGAGCTTCGGTGAACTGGCACACCGGGCTTTGGGGTACAGATCTTTTATAGGGTACAGTGGTCAGTTTCCCTCCTAGCACAGTAACAGGTATCTCATTGGCTCTTTTGAATCCAGCATATAGGTCACTTAAAGGGTAAACTTGTTTTTCACTATAGGTTCCTGGAAAAACCATATAAAAACCATTTGTTATTCATTGTATGGTTTTTCATTGTATGATCCCGTTTGCCCAACCGTGCCGGTTCCTTTCCCAACCATCCTGTCCTTTCTTAATCGGTTACACTTAACTGATTTTCTGAAAAATACATCTGACGTCTGTGCAGGTGCGGAAGCAAGCCCTGGTGATTTATTATTGGGCCTAAAGTTATTGGGCTGGGGTCTTTCACCCAGCCTTTTTTATTTATTATTTTGGGGCAGGGTCTCATTGTCACCCAGGCAAGGCTTGAGCTTGTTACCTTCTATCTCGATCTCCTAAATTGCTGGGATTACAGGTGCATGTCACTATGCCTAGCTCCCATCAGTAATTTTAAAGATATAATATTTATTTTAAAATGCAGTTTGGATATATTCAGTTTCTGAGATGTACTTGATGAACATGGGTTTACAGGGAAAGGTATGATAAAGTTGGGATGTTTGGGTCTGATATCTGTATAATCACTAACACTTTTCTAAACTCAGTAAGGAACATTTCAAACAGTAAATGAAAGTAAGTCTTAGTAATAGCAGAATGGGAAAATGGACAAAACAATATAAATGTTAGGGATTCTATTCATCGGACTAGTTTTGTGCTAGCATTGTGGATACAAAAAATTAAAACCTGGCTTGCAGTTTACATTCTAAAGAAGGTAATGATTTCTAGGCTCTTCTAAATGCAATAATTGCAGAAGCCCTGGATATAGGTGCACAGCTGGGTACAGTGGCACAGGCCTGTAATCCCAGCTACCGGGCAGGCTGAGGCAGGAGAATCACAAGTTGGAGGCCAGTTTCAGCGACTTCTTGATACCTTGTCTCAAAACAGGCTGGGGAATGAAGCTCAGTGGTAGAACACTCCTAAATTCAGTGTCTGGTACTGAAGAAAAGATAACTATAGGAACACCGAGTCAGAGGATACACTTGGGTGGTAGGTTTTAGGAATTCCTGGCAAACTAATAGTAAAGAAGCAAAGCAGATAGCTACAAAATACCACAAGCACATTGTATAGAAGGCGTTGTATAGAACTTGAAACCGAGGGTCTTCAGATCTTGGAGGCCTTGACCATATGCTGAGGAGCTTGCACTTATTATATTGATAATAGGATCCACTGAAAGATTTCAATCAAGGAAACGATGTCACTTTTAGGGGGATCTGATTGTAGTTTGAAATGGAGGAAAGATGGTAGCAAGAAGATATAGCCCTGAACAAGGGCAGGTATAAGAACATTTAATTGTGATTATATATGTGTATATGTAAATATAAAGATGTACATGTGTGATCCAAATGACAATAGCATCATGACATATTATAAAGTTAAAAGCTTGTTATTTTTTAATGGAGACATTGAAAAATATAAAGAAAAGCAATGATTCAAAATTCTACCAAGTATTTATACCTATTTGGACTGCTGTTTTTTTCCTACCCTAATCAATTGTGGCTGTTGTCATTCTGTAATCCCTGCCCATTGGATGGAATATTGTTTCAAATTGCATTTCTTCAAACACTAATGAAACTGATGATTTTTGCCAGATTCTTTGGCCTTTTATAAATCTTCTATGATGTGTATTAAAGTCTTCTGCTTAATATTCTCCCAGAATAATGATTATTATGTAATCATTATTTATATATAATTATATATGATTATTGTATAATAATTATTGTCATATTATTATCCTGGGCGATAATATATTATAATGTTATAATTATTGTTTTGGCAGCCCTAAAGATTGAACCCTGGGCCTTATGTATGCTAGGTAAGCACTGTAAAACCACTGAGGTACATCCCCAGTCCTTCCTTATTTTGTTCTGAGACAGGCCCTTGTTAAGTTGCCCTGGCTGGCCTTGAACTTGAGATCCTCCTGCCTCAGCCTTCTGAGTGCTAGAACTATAGGTGGGTATATGTTGGTTGAAAATGTGTTCTAATTTGTTGGAATTCTATTGCTTTTTGCTCTTCAGATACTGAAGCCTAATTTATTCTTCCCCCAGCACTGGTGATAAAGTTCACACAAAAGACTTCCTAAAGCCACATGGGATGTGATGTCATGTGGGGGCCACCACAGACTCTTTTTCTTCTTTCAAACACTTAAACCAAAATCTTTACTGAGCTGGGCACTCACCTATAATCCCATCAATGGGGAAGCTGAATGGGGGGGGGGGGGTTTACAAGCTCAAGGCCAATCTGCAGCTTGGTGAGACTGTCTTAAAACTGTATGTATATGTGTGTGTGTGTATACACACACACACACACACACACACACACACACACATATATATATATATATATATATATATATTTTTTTTTTTTTTTTTTTTTTTTTTTTTTTTTTTAAAGCCTGGGGAGGTGAACTCAGGAGGCTTGGATCGTGGAGGAGGAGGAGATCCCCTTACCCATAACTGCTGCAAATGCTGGTCCACCAAGTTCTGGAAATGTAGATGACCAGTACCATGATCTGCCTTCTGATGCCCCTGTGGTGCATTTATGAAGGGAGCCTCAGCCTTACAACAGATATATCTTGGGGATTCAGGTCCTCCTTGGGCCTCCATTCCCTATGGCATAGAACAACTCGTGAAAATTCACACCTTACCTAGAAAACATGATCCCACCAGCCCAGATAGGTCTCTCTTCCCAGAATGCCTTGACTGAGGGGGTGTGGCTGGCATTGATCTTCTTGGTACCTTCTGACCCAGTCATGGCTCCTGACAGAAGTCTGTTACCCAAATCCAGACCAGTGGACAGATAGTTCCAAACACCTTTCACGGATGGGATCCAACCTACCCAGAGCTGAGCTCCAGGATTTGTACTTTTATGTAAGATAAGCTACCTTTTTTTTTTTAAGGGGTGTGTGTGCTGGGGATGGATAGTGGTAAAGCATCCCTAAATTCAATCCCCAGTACCCTCCCCCAATAAATAAAAAGTCTTGTCTGAATCAATGCTTTTGTCTTTTTCCCCCAGTTTCCCCTAAGGCAAGCTGTCTCAACTGTAGCATCTACTGGCATTTGGGTTGATCTTTCTTTGTTTGGGGAGCCTGTCCTGTACATTTAGAATGTTTGACAGCATCCTAGTGATGAGGATTCCCGTAGAATGCCCCTAGTTGTCTCAGCCTGGAAAATATCTCCATTAACCCTTAGTAACTTAATGTCTGTTCCATGTTCAGTGTTAACATTTAGCTAAGAGCCAACAGTGCGGAGTGTTCTAGGTGCTGGTAAAACCAGGGTCATTGAGACAGAAAACATTCCTGTCTTGAATCTGCACTTTACTGGTGGAGAGTGGGTGATGGAGGAAGAATGGAAGTGAAGACAATAGACAACCAACTTTTGGTTTTGGTAGGTTCAAACTACTTGGAGCACTCATGTTGAGAACTATGCCTTGGAGTAATTCAGAAGATCAACTGGCAAAGGAAATGAATTGCCTGTCCTCCTTCCCCAGGAGTTACAGGAAAGTTTTTTTTTTTTTTTTTTTCAGTTGTTGATGGACTTTTATTTTTATTTATTTGTATGTGGTGCTGAGAATCGAAGCAAGCATGCTATCGCTCAGCCCCAGCCCAAAAGGGCTATCCTTTTAACAGGGCTATCTAGTGGAGATATTTTCATGATCTCACAGTCTGGTCAGATGCTTTTATAAATCATTAAGACAAAACTCTGATCTTGTAAGTTCTTGAAATAGTGTGTGTGATCCTGGGGATCAAACCCAGGTCCTTGCCCAGCCAGCACTAAGCACTGTACCACTGAGCTACACATTAGGCTCCAGATATGGAATTTTTTTTTTCCCCCAGTGAACCCAAGGGCACTTTACCATTAAGGATACATCCACATCCCTTTTTATTTTTTATTTCAAGGCAAGGTCTTGCTAAGTTGGTGAGGCCGGCTTCAAATCTTTAACCCTCCTGCCACGGCCTCTGCAATTGCTGAGGTTGTATGTTTGCACCACCACGCCTGGCTGGATGGAGTTTTTTAATGTTTTTATCTGATTCTAATCACTTTCCTGGCCAAACACCAACCTACAAATATTTGTTTTAACACAGCAGCCAAATCTTTTGGTGTGGGGGTAACTGCTGAGCTACATCTGTTTTTTTTTTTTTTTTTTTTAACTTTGAGGTAGGGTCTCATGAAATTGCTAAGAGCCTCTCGCTAAATTGCTGAAAATAGCCTCCTGCCTCAACCTTCCAAGTTGCTAGGATAACAAGCAGGTGCCTCCATACCTAGCCCTAGATTCTTCTAACCATACATTGTCATGCTAAGAGTCTTTCTCAGTAAAAACCAAAGCCCCAACAGTGACAGGGCCCTGGGAAGTCTGCTCTACCTCATACCCCCACTCCCTTTTCTGCTTCACCCTCTGCTTTCTCAGCTTTTGTTACTTTGTGGATTGCCATGCACATTCACAGATCAGGACTTTTGCACTTGTTGCCTGGACCTGAAATGGCCAACTGCCATGTATCTTTTATCTCTTTCAAATCTGTGTTCCAATACCACCTTGTTAAAGAGCTCATCTCTGATCACTACATCCATGCCCACATGGACCCCTTCCCTCTCCCTTGCCTGTTTTCTATTTACTTACCACCTACCATACCGTGTAAGGTACTTTGTCCCCTGACTACAGGGTAAGCTCCATTTGGGGCTCATGACTGTCTCCCTCAAACCTACAACAGTGTCTGGCACAAAATAAGCACTCAATTATCTGCTTAATGTTACTAACCTCAGTGGGGTTTTGTGTTTGTTTGTTTTACAGTAGAAAATGACTTCTCACACAAACTTAAAGCATATCTATAAGATAATCCACCCGAGGACTTTCTGTTTATGAAGTCCTAAATTGAGGGATCACTTTTAAGGTCATTTTTAGAAGTGCAAATTTATGACACAAAATAGCCAGCACAGTGGTGCCCGCCTGTAATCCCAGCATCCTCCCAGCGTCCTCGGTAGCCTGAGTGAGACAACAGGGTCCTGAAAACCTTATCTAGATCCTGTCTCAAAATGAAGAAAAAAGTGGGGATGGGGGTGTTGCTGGGACGTAGCTCAGGAGTAGAGCACCCCTGTGTTCAATTTCCAATACCACAAAAATAAATGAATAAAATACCAAGAGAGGGCTGGATGCGGTGCTCAGGAAGCCTAGGCATTAGGATTTCGAGTTCCAAGCCAGCCTCAGCAAAAGCAGGGCACTAAGCAACTCGATGAGACCCTGTCTTTAAGTAAAATACAAAATAGGGCTGGGGATGTGGCTCAGTGGTCCTCAGAGTGTCCCTGAGTTTAATTCCTAGTATCCCCCTTCCCCACCAAAAAAGAAAAAAAAAAAAGGTAACGTAAAGCCAGATAAGGTAGCACATACCTGTTCCAGCTACTTGAGAAGCTGAGGCAGGAAGATTACAAGTTCAAGCCCATCTGGAGCAATTTAGCAAAACCCTGTCTCACAAAACAACACTGAACTCAGTGGAATAGTGCTTGTCTAGCAAGCACAAGACCCCAGGTTTAATCCCCGGCACTGAAAAAAGGTAGAAATGACTTTTCCTAGAAAAGGGATGACAAATTTTTATGATCACTGTTATTTACTGTTATCTTAAAGTGCCTATCAATTTATCAATGAAGGTGCAAGATAAATATCATACGCATGGATGGCAATATATCTGGAAAATTTCTAAAGAATTAACTGAAGCAGCCAGGCCTGGTGCCACACAACTGTAATCCCAGAGGCTCAAGAGGCTAAGGCAGGAGGATAGTGAATTCAAAGCCAGCCTCAGAAACTTAGGGAGGTACTAAGTAACTGAGTGAGATCCTGTCTAAATAAAATATAAAAGGGGGGATGTGGCTCAGTGTTTAAGCATCCCTGGGTTCAATCCCGCCACACACACAAAAAAAGTTAACTGAAGCTCTCCTTCCCTATGGCCATGTTCTGAGCTGCTTTCCTTCACCACACTCTTCTGCTATGATGTTCTGCCTCACCTTGAGACCAGAGCAATGAAGCTGACCGTGTCTGGACTGAGACCTCTAAAACCAAAGTTTTAGCTTCACGTTATTGGGAATGGCAATCTGTAAAAGGAATCATAATTGCATTAGCATCTTGTCACAAAGGAGTTGGGAAGTACAAATGAAGAATGAAGAAAGACTTCCAAGAAGAAAAATGCAGACCTTGCAGAAAAATGAGCTGTTATGAAAATAGACTTTGTCCCCCAAAATGCCCCACACTCTTATCATTTGGTAAAGAAGGAAAGAAGTGCACAAGAGGACAGTGACTGCAGAGGAAGCCAGGGGTCATCTGGGTTAGCAAAAAGCATAGGATTAAGATCAGTAGCACCTGTTGCTGTGTCCTGCTGGTCGCCCAAAAGGACCCAGCCATAGACAAGAAAAGGGAGAATCCTGTGAGAAGGCAGCTGACACAGCCAAGGACTACCAGGGGATTGGAGACCCGTAGGATCTGAGGCTGGACCAGGCAGCAGGGCATTGTGGGAACCTAGAGAATAGCTGCAGCCCTCAAGGCCCTCAAGAGCCAGTGGAACTTGAGAGCATCATGTGAAGTGAAATAAGCCTGACTCCAAAGGATCATGGGAAAGGGGATTGGGGATCTCATAAAAGTGGAAGGGAGACCAGTGGAGTAAAGGAAGCAGGGGAGGGAGGTGGAAAGGAAAAGGGTGTCAAGGAATGAAGTTGACCGATTATGTTATGTATGAACGGATGTATATGAATGTTACAATTCCTCTTTATTTTAACATTTTATACATACATGGAGTATAACTTCCCATTTTTGTGGTTGTACATGATGTGGAGTTACACTCGCCCCGTCCGTATTCATATGAACATAGGAAAGGGTTGTCTGATTCATTCTCCTGTGTTTCCCATTCCCACCCCCCCTCCCTTCCTCCCACTCCTCCTCCCTTCCCCCCACTCCCCCTTGTCCAAACAGGTGAACATCTCCCACCCCATTGTGATTCAGCATCTGCATATCAGAGAGAACATTCCACCTTCTGTTCTCAGTTGGTCACAATGATTTCTACTATTACATATAATTATGTAGCTTAGTGATTAAGCATCCCTGGTTCAATCCCTGGTACTGAACTACAGCATAAAGACCAACAACCTTCTTACATACCAGCAAGAACTAGAGGTTTCTTTTCCTTAACATTAAATTTAACTGATACATAAAAGCAAAAAAAAAAGTGTACACTATCAACAGGGTACAAAAAAATTCAATCTCTAGCAAATAAAAAACCCCCAGAATTTTGTTAAAATGGCTCAGCCTATTGGGGGGGGGGGGGGGCTTTTTCATTCACAATTTTTTCCCTTAACAGATTCTGAGAGGTTTTGAACCAGGTCCTATAAAGAAATAAGGACGCAGAGGTTCAGTAAAAGTGTCTGTGAAAGTACAGATGAGAGATTTCTCAGGCATATTGTAGAAGGAGATCTCACCCAGCTCATAGTCCAGGAAAATGCCAATGCATCTGGCTCTCACATCTAACAGCAGAGGGTCTGGAACAGCTCCTGGAGCTTCATAGCCATCTTTCAGTTGCTGAAGCTTCCAGCATCCCTGCTGGACTGATGGTCGCCTTGCCTTGGTGGACAGAGAGGCTTTGCAGACGCCAATAGCCCACTCAGATCTGTCTCCCACTTCCGCCTCCCAGAAATACCTCCCAGAATAGAAAGCTGGAAAACCCAGGACAACCGGGTTGACTGTAAACCTAGATGGAAGATCAGGGACGTTTTGTTTTCTCTTTGTGTGTCGGACACATTTTTTATCCCCAGAGACAATCAGGTTACGGTGGGCTGTTGCAGAGTCTAG
Organism: Marmota flaviventris; assembly: GCF_047511675.1. Lineage (NCBI taxonomy): Eukaryota > Metazoa > Chordata > Mammalia > Rodentia > Sciuridae > Marmota > Marmota flaviventris. The sequence goes on from NC_092500.1 coordinate 160,149,593, forward strand.
AAATATATCTGCTTTGAACTCTCTAATTATTTTCTGCAGAGCAGAATACTGGGGAGGAAAATTGTAAGCTTCCCTCCTTAAATGAATTGAAAAGATTGGTGGGCTGACCTCATTGTCGGACTTCTGGTAGAAATGCTTCATCTGTGACAGCAGTTCCACCTCAGACAACACATTGTGCTCTGTGACCCTGCTTAGTAAACCTTTGAGTGTGGAAGCATAGTTTGAAAATGCTGTGATGTTTTCACTGAGTTTCCGTTCAGTGTCCTTCTCTTCTTCAACTAACCTTGCTAGAGCTGCCTGTTTTCCTTGCTCTAAAAATTGGTTCAGTTGTTCAAATTCAAAGGATAATCTCTGTTTCTGATGTTCCATCTGCTCCCTCAGCTCAAGGCATTTGTTGCCTTGAATGCTTATTAATTGTTGAACATCTGCCACTTGCCTCTTCAGGGGCTCAATGTAATTTTCAAGCATTCCCCTGTGATAAGAGGCAGCCTCCTTGATGGGCCTCAGGTAGTGGCCCTGGTGGTCTGGGGGCCCAGCGCAGAGGGAACACAACAGCTCCAGGTCCTCCTCACAAAAAAGGCTCAGGACCTCTTCGTGTTTCTCACACAGGCTCATCTTGCTCTGCCTCTTCCTCTTCCTCCTGCTGAGGTGGAGGAGCTTGGCAGTTTCAATCATCCTTCCCAGCTGGGTGTTGATCTTATAGTGCCCTTCATCACACTGATGGCGACAGACAGGACAACGGTAACCGTCTTGCAGATCTGCCTGGGACTGCTGGATGCAGGAGTGACAGAAGTTGTGCCCACAGTCGATGGTGATCGGGTCCTTCAGGTTATCCAGGCAGATGGGGCACTTGACTTCTTCCTGAAGTCTCGTGAGGACTGCTGACCTCTCCATTGGACTGGCTCAAAGTCTGCACTGAGGTGGGCTTTCTTTAGGATTGGCTTTGTGGGTGTACTCCAGCCAGATGGTCTCACTTGAGCCCCCTGGTTCTCACAGCCCCTGAAGTCCCAGCAGGCCCTTGAACTCCAGATGCCACAGGAAGTCTCTTCCAGCAGCCTGCAGTCAATCACAGCTGCCCTTCCAGCCTTTGTCAGCTCAGAGTTGCTGTACAGGAGAAGAAATTTCACTTAAGCAAAAAAGAACAACAGCAACTTGTTTGTTTCCTTGGGTGGTTTCACCCACTACCATGTTCTGGCAGAACACAGATGGTCCTCACAAATCCCTAGTTCTTCATCTCCATTCCTATTTTTATGCCCACTTGGCACCAATCTCCGTGGCACCTGTACTACCAGTCACCCCAGCTGGAGCTGTGGAAAGGACACAGGCCCCAGACGGACCACACTTGAGCTAGAATGCAGGCTGGGGTACCTCGCTCTGTAACCTGGAGAACTTTATACCCCAAACTTGTGGGGGTTTTTTGCAGGGGGGAGGATTCTGGGAATTGAACCTAAGGCCTCCTGCTTCACACTTTGTGAGCTGGTACTCTATCATAGAACTATATACCCATAGTAGCCCACACTCTGGAAATCAGGTAAATAAGGATCTCACTTTTGCCTTCCAAAAATACAGAGGGCTATAGTAGTACATGCCTGAAATCCCAGCTACTTGGGAGGCTGTGGGAGGAGGAAAACAAATACAAGGCCATCCTTAGCAATTCAGAGAGAACCTCAACAACTTAGCAAGACCCTGTCTCAACTAAAATAAATAAATAAATAAATAAATAAATAAATAAAAATGGCCATATTACCAAAAGCACTTTACAGATTCAATGCGATTCCAATCAAAATCCCAATGGCATTCCTCACAGAAATAGAAAAAGCAATTATGAAATTCATCTGGAAAAATAAGAGACCCAGAATAGCTAAAGCAATTCTAAGCAGGAAGAGTGAAACAGGTGGTATCACTATACCAGATCTTAAACTATACTACAGAGCAATAGTAACAAAAACAGCATGGTACTGGCACCAAAACAGGCTGGTAGACCAATGGTAGAGGACACAGAGACCAACCCACAAAATTACAACTACCTTATATTAGACAAAGGTGCTAAAAGCATGCAGTGGAGAAAAGTTAGCATCTTCAACAAATGGTGCTGGGAGAACTGGAAATCCATATGCAACAAAATGAAATTGAATCCCTTTCTCTCGCCATGCACAAAAGTTAACTCAAAATGGATCAAGGATCTAGGAATCAAACCAGAGACTCTGCGCCTAATAGAAGAAAAAGTTGGCCCTAATTTCCATCACGTGGGGTTAGGCCCCAAGTTCCTTAATAAGACACCTATAGCACAGGAATTAAAATCAAGAATCAACAAATGGGACGAATTCAAACTAAAAAGTTTTTTCTCAGCAAGAGAAATAATGTGAGGTGAATAGGGAGCCTACATCCTGGGAACAAATTTTTACCCCTCACACAGATAGAGCTCTAATCTCTAGGGTATATAAAGAACTCAAAAAGTTAAACACCAAAAAAACAAATAACCCAATCAACAAATGGGCCAAGGACTTGAACAGACACTTCTCAGAAGAGGATATAGAATCAATCAACAAATACATGAAAAAATGCTCATCATCTCTAGCAATCAGAGAAATGCAAATTAAAACTACTCTAAGATTTCATCTCACTCCAGTCAGAATGGCAGCCATTATGAAGTCAAACAATAACAAGTGCTGGCGAGGATGATGTGGGGAAAAAGGTACACTCATATATTGCTGGTGGGACTGCAAATTGGTGCAGCCAATTTGGAAAGCAGTATGGAGATTGCTTGGAAAGCTGGGAATGGAACCACCATTTGACCCAGCTATTCCTCTTTTTGGAATATACCCCAAAGACCTTAAAACAGTATACTACAGGGACACAGCCACATCAATGTTCATAGCAGCACAATTCACAATAGCTAGACTGTGGAACCAACCTAGATGCCCTTCAATGGAAGAATGGATAAAAATAATGTGGCATTAATACACAATGGAATATTACTCAGCACTAAAAAATAACAAGATCATGGCATTTGCAGGGGAATGGATGGCATTAGAGAAGATTATGCTAAGTGAAGTTAGCCAATCCCCAAAAAACAAATGCTGAATGTCTTCTCTAATGTAAGGGGGGTGACTCAGAACGGGGTAGGGAGGAAGAGCATGAGCAGAAGATAACCTCTAGATAGGGAAGAGAAGTGAGAGGGAAAGAGAGGGAGAAATGGAATTGCATGGAAGATGGAAGGGAACCCTCATCATTACACAAAATACATGTATGATGATGTGAGAAAAAAAAAAACCAATTGTGTCACCTTAGATTGGGTAGAGAGAAGTGATGGGAGGGGAGGGGAGGGGCTGGGGAGATAAGAAGGATAGTAGAATGAAACAGACATTATTACTACTGTATGTATATGTGTGACTGCATGACCAATGTGATTCTGCAACCTGTACACTCAGAAAAATGAGAAATTATATCCCATCTGATTCAAATGTATGCTATGCCAAGGTCATTGTACTGTCATGTGTAACTAATTAAAACAAAAAAAAATTTAAAAATAAAATAAATAAATATTAAGAGCTGGGGATGTAGTTTGGTGGTAAAGTGCCCTGAGTTCAACCCTCTATATCAGTTTGGGTTTTTTTTTTTTTTTTGTACTGGAGATTGAGCCGAGGGGCACTTCACCACTAAGTCACATCCCCAGCCCTTTTTTATATTTTATTTATAGACAGGGTCTCACTGAGTTGCTTATGGCTTCACTAAATTGCTGAGGCTGGCTTTGAACCCATGATCCTCCTGCCTCAGACTTCCGAGCCGCTAGGATCACAGGCATGCACTATCCCACCCAACAATTTTGGATTTTAAAATAAGCTTGTCCGATGGCTCCAAATTCACATCTACTACAGTTTGTTTACGTTTTTTCATCTTTGCTTCTCTATAGTTGAATGTATTCAACAGAAGACTTATTTACTTGTGAAGTGAAACCCAGAAGGCGGATAGTATTTAAAACATACAAATTGCCAGGCACAGTGGTGCATTCTTGAAATTCCAGAGGCTGAGGCAGGAGGAGGATGAGAGTTCAAAGCCAGCCTCTGCAAAATCAAGGCACTAAGCAACTCAGTGAGACCCTGTCTCTGAATAGAATACAAAACAGGGCTGGGGATGTGGCTCAGTGGTAGAGTGCCCCTGAGTTCAATCCCCAGTACCAATAAATAAATAAATAAATAGATAGACAGATAAATAAATAAATAGATAAATAAATAAATAGAAAACGCACAAATACAAATAAATCCTGGGAAAACTTATTTTCAGTATTTTAGGCAAGATGGCACACTTCTGTAATCCCCACAACTCTGAAGGCCAAGGAAGGAAAATTGCAAATTTGAGACAAGCCTCACGAATTTAGTGAGTCTCAAAAATGAGAAAGAATGTAGCTCAGTGGTAGATCACCCCTTGAGTTCAATTCCCATTACCAAAAAGAAACATAAGCAATGTCTAGGGGCTGGGGATATGGCTCAGTTGGTAGAGGGCTCGCCTCACTTGGGCACAGGGCCATGGGTTCAATCCCCAGCACCACTACAAAAAAAAAAAAAAAAAAACCATCCTGGCCGAGGTGGGCGGGGCCCTTCCCCTTCACCATGAACAACCTGAAGCACAGCAGCGGCACCGGCACCGGCACCGGCACCGGCACTGGCACAACCCTGCAGGAGGAGGTGCGCTGGTATCCCTCCTCTGATGGCACCCAGCAAGGATGGAAGTATGCCAGTTCTGTTGATTCTTCAGTTGTGGTCGTCAGGAAGTTGGTTCTGGAACTAGGTGGTACTAGGTGGTGGGGCCAGAATAGGGCCCTGAGCTTCCCCCGCCCCCTGCGTGCAGCCTGCGCTGCTTCTCTGGAGACTGAATCTTAAGCCTGACTCAGTGAACTGCTTCCCGTGCCTTTCCCTCTTCCTCAGGCTTGTTCCACCCCAAACCCTTCTCTAAGGCCTCCCTGGAGGATTTGAGGGCCTTCTTGCTGGGACATCCAGCAAGACCTGACCTGACCTCCCACTCCAACATGCTTCTAACCCCCCCCCCCCCCAAGAAAATGAGGCATTTAATTTTGCATGTTTTCTGGCATGAATTAAGACACTTAAACTTGTGTATATGTGAGTCTACAGTTTGTTCTCACGGTCTCCATAGCAACAGGTCGAGCTTATGGTGCCAGGTCCCTCTCTCCACACCAGGCCCCTACACCCACCAGGCTTCAGAGAGGCCTGAGCCCTGTGGCCACTTCTCCCCCGAGGACCCGTGCACCTCACACCCTTCCAGGCTCAGCAACTACCACAGGACATTTGCCTTGTCTTGTCCAATCGGTCCTCTGCTTCCTTCTCAGATGGACCCATAATTATAAGAAAGCCCTCTCCTCTGCCCATCTTGCTGACCTCTCCACAGGGCGCCCTGCCCCCACCACTGCTCCTTGTTCTTTCCAAACCTTAAAATCAACCAAGTATTTTTGTGCCCTGTGTACCCTTATGCATCATAAAGGATTTTTCATGTGTATACCATTAATTATCAAAGAGACCTTATTCGCCTTATCAGATAAGTTTAATGCTTAGTTGGAGGCACGAAGAAGAAACGGGTTTCCATTCTTCAGCAGACAGCCTTTGTATCAGGCATTGGTTTGAGAAAAATAAAGAAAAAAAAATTGTGCAATTAAAAAAAAAAAAAGGTCTTTTGTCAGCATTGGCTAAATAAACTTCATTCTATTCACAGAATACACATTCTATACAAGACAATAACAAGCAAAATTTTAAGAAAAGATAGTGACAATCATACTGATATAGAAAGATGCACACAATACACTGTGGTATGCAAAAGGCAGGCAGGGCTGGGGTTGTAGCTCCATGGCAGGGTGTTTGCTTAGCTGGTCTCTGGTCCTGGGTTTGATCCCCAGCACAAGGAAAAAAAGAAAAAAAGTGGCACATAGGTTGCTGGTTTTTTTCCCCCCTTTCTTTCTTTTTAACCACTAGGCTACATCCTTAGCCTTTTTTACATTTTATTTTGACACAGGGTCTCACTAAATTGCTTAGGGCCTTGATAAGTTGCTGAGGCTGGCCTTGAACTTGCAATCCTCCCACTTCAGTCTCCTGAGCTGCTGGAATTACGGCCATGCACCACCGTGCAGGGCTGATTGAGCCACATTCTCAGCCTTTTTTATTTTGAGACAGGGTCTTCCTAAATTACTTAGGGTCTCCCTAAATTGCTGAGACTGGCCTTGACCTTGTGATCCTGCCTCAGTCACTTGGATTACAGACATGTGCCATGTCTGGCTCCTAATCCAATTTCTAGTCTCAGTATCAGACATGTTCACTTTGTAAAATGTAGTTAAATTTGCCAGTTGTGGTGGCAGAGGACTGTAATCCCAAGGGTTCAACAGGCCCAGGTAGGAGGATCACAAGTTCAAAGCCAGCCTCAGTAATTTAGCAAGGCCCTGTCTCAAAAATAAATAAATAAATAAATAAAAAGGGTAGAGATGTGGCTCAGTGGTTTTAAGTGCACCTGGGTTCAATCCTAGGTACCAAACAAACAAAAAAACCCTAAAGAGTCTAAGCACCAGGTTTATTGTGAGGTAGGTTAGTTATCGTTATGAACAGGTGAGCGCACCAAGAAGAATCTAGGGGCCATAAAACTGAAACTGTGGGGAACCTTATCTAAACAGCTTTGGGAAGTGAGATCTGGAATGCCTAACCTTCCTCAGCTACAGAGAACTTTAATCTCATGAGGGAATTATTACTTAAAATCCCAAGGACTTTAAGAAGGTATCCGAAAAGTAGGGTCTGGTACATCAATACCCACCAGCTACAGCTAATGATAACCTGTCAAGGGGCACTGGGGTTCAGATAAATGCCAACATCATCTCTTGCAACTATGTCACCACCACCTGGGAAACAGAATATCCAGGCTTTCACATAGGAAGTTTCTGAGGGCTATCCAAAGGGTAAAAACCAACAAAGGAGACGGGGAAACCAAGGCAATTACAAAGGACTCAGTTTCCTTAAAGACTCCAGCCCTGAGGCACCGCACGCTCCTCTCCGTGCAGTCTGTATGCTGTACAGAACTCTCTCCTTTCACTCTCTCTATTAAACTTTGGCTTACTTTTTGCTGTGTCCCTTGAATTCTTTCTGGTGAAGTTTACAGGGATGGGCACCCAATGACTCCGGTGGCTTCCCTGGCTCAACCCACAGGCCCCCAGATCCGTAACAATATCAGGGTCCCGAATGGTTCCAATCCCTCCATTTCCCCTACCTCTAAATACAAACCACCCCTTCCCTGGCACATACTGGAAGAGGATTCTACACGCCTTCAGACCAGCCCCTCTGGGGGTATTTTCACACAGACATCAGTTGTCTCCTTTTCTGTCTTCATCCAACAGAGTAGACCGTGGGTTAACTTATCAGTGGCAAGCATCTATCTAGGTAACCTTAACAGAGGGCACAGTATTTTGAGTAGCCCCGGCTAGGTCTGGCCGTGTGGCTCAGAGGTAGAGCACTGGCCTACCCTGCAGGAGGGCCTGGATTCAGTTCCCAGCACCAAAAAAATAAAGAGCTTGATACAGTTGATTCCCTGGAGAGGTGAGTCTCCCTCCTGGCACAGAGCGGGGGATCATGGGTCTTTCTTACTATGCTCCAGCCTCCAGCACCCATATTGTCCCAGCTCACTGCTTACCTGGAGTCGAAGGCCCCAGAAGGACTGTTTCCCGGTCCTGTGGTCCTGTAAGAAGCTGTCAACTGGATCTGAAACACCCATTTATACACAAGGACCTGCGAGGAGGAGTCCACCCAGGATAGACCCAGGCAGTGGGAGGGGCAGGGGAGAGAAGCTGGGGGAGGTTTTCCCTTGTCAAATACTTAAGTGTCCTTGTCTTTTTTTTGAAGGGGGTTTAGTTTTAGGGATCCTATCCAGGGCCTTGCCACCACCCAGCCTAAGTATACTTAGTCTTGACCTAAGAGTTTTGGGATCTTCCTGCTAATAAACGAAGTAAGGTAAATTTGGTGGTTATTTACTTTTTTTTTTTTTTTTTTTTGCTTCCTCCCCCAATCCCTGGGGACTCGGAATAGAAACCAAGGTCTTACATGCTAGATAAGTGCTCTCCCACCAAGCCATACCTCCAAGATCCATGATAGTTTCTTTTTGGTCCTGGGTTTTGAACTCAGGAGTGCTTTACCACAGACTTACATCCCAAGGTTTCTCTTTTTTTTTGAGACAGGATCTCCCTAAACTCCAAAGGGCTGGCTAAATTACTGAGACTGGCTTTTAACTCCTGATCCTCCAGCCTTAGCCTCCAGAGTCACAAGGATTGCAGTCATGCCCCACCATGCCCCAACCAATATAATTTCTTCTTCTTTTTTTTTTTTTTTTGTAGTTAATTTGCATCTCTGAGAATAGGTAATTCTGTCTCAATTTTGCAGCCTCCCACCTATTAACTAATATATTTTAGTTTCAGCACACACCCTGTGGATAAAGAGAAAGATCAGTGACCAGAACTACAGGAATTTTTCCCTTAGGGGGTTTTAATGCAAAACGGGGGAGGTTTCCAGTCTTAAGAGTGAAAGTGAGCCCAGTGTGGTGGCTTACACCTTTAATCCCAGTGACTCAGGGTTCCTGAGTTCAAAATCAGTCTCAGCAATTTAGCCAGACCCAAATCAACTTGTTATGCTCGAATTCGGGACCCCCAAAAGACCACCAGAGACCAAGATCCATGTAAACAGCAAAGAGGTGTTTATTGCGAGCTAGCTCCGTCCTCCACACGCACACACAGCAACTGGTGACGTTGAGAGGCCCTGAGCCCAGGGTTTGCAGCAGTTTTATACATTCTTTGGAGAAGGCAGGGACCCCCACAAACATCATAGCATCTCTTAGCAAATCATCACACACCGCGGGAAAATCAAATAACAACTCTAAAACATGATTAGCACATTCACTGGTGGGAACAAGCTGGGGAGGGGTGATTGGTTACTACAAGAGGGGGATTCATTTGAACTGATTGGTTTAAGCCAAGAGGGGTGTTCGCGCTGAACTACACGGTTTCCCAACACGTTATCAACCACCATAAACTACTGGGAGGGTCATCTGGCATCCCAGGTATTTCCCTGTCTCATGCTGATTGGTGGCTGCTAGGGGGCTGCTATGGGTCCCCACCTAGCCTGACTGAGTCAGGGACACCTGGGCAGCAGATCTCTCCTGTTATTTGTAGATAAATCATTTAGCAGGGTGGGAATGTGCCTAGGAGTGCTCTGTGGGTCTTTTCAAGGACAAAGGTCATGTTCCTTCCTTGGACAGGCTTTGCTCTGAGGTAGAGGCTGGTTTTTCAAATTCAGTGAGATCCTGTCTCTAAATAAAATATAAAAAAGGACTGCGGATGTGGCTCAGTGGTTAAGTGCCCCTGGGTTCAATTCCTGGTACCCCCCCCCAAAAAAAGGACAAAATTGTTTTTGTTTCTATGAACTATAAACAGCTAGGGGGCCTGGGCATTGTGGCACACCCCTGTTATCTCAGGGACTAGGAGGCTAAAGCAGAAGACTTGTCAGTTCTAGGCCAGCCTCATCAATTTAGCAAGATCCTAAAAAATTCAGGGAGACCCCGTCTCAAATTTTAAGATAAAAAGGGCTGGGGATGTGGCTCAGTGGTAAAGCACCCGTAGGTTCGATCCCTAGTACCAAAAAATACAGGCATGGTGGTGCACACCTATAATCCCAGGTACTCTGGAGGCTGAGGTATGAAGATCAATTGAGCACACCAATTTTTTGTCTTGTTTTTGTTTGCTACCAGGGTTTGGACCCAGTGGTGCTTAACCAGTGAACCACATCCTCAGTCCTTTTTTATATTTATTTAGAGACAAGGTCTCACCAAGGTACTTTCTGACCTCGCTAAATTGCTGAGACTGGGGGCTGAGGCTGTATCTCAGTGGCAGAGCATTTGCCTAGCGTGTGTGAGGCACTGGATTCAATCCTTAACACCATATAAAAATAAACAAAGGCATTCTGTCCATCTGCAACTACAAAAATTAAAAAAAAAATTGCTGAGACTGGATTTGAACTCATGATCCTCTTGCCTCAGCCTCCAAAATCACTGGGATTACAGGCATGACCTCAGCACCAGGCTTGAGCACAAAACTTTGAGACCACCCTACACAGCCATCTCAAAAAACATACATACACACACACAGACACACAAAGCAATTTTTCTCTCTCTCTGAGACTCTCTCTCTCTTTTTTTTTTTTTTTGGTATCAGGACTTGAACTCAGAGATGCTTTATGCTGAGCCACGTTCCCAGCCTCTTTTTATTTTATATTTTAAATATTTTTTTTAGGGGGCTGGGGTTGTGGTTCAGTGGTAGAGGGCTCGCCTAGCATGTGCGAGGCCCTGGGTTCGATCCTGAGCACCACATAAAAATAAATAAATAAATAAAGGTATTGTGTCCAACTACAACTAAAAAAATATATTTATATATTTAAAAAATTTTTTTTAGATGTGGATGAACATTTATTTTATTCATTTATTTACATGCAGTGATGAGACTCAAACCCAGTGTCTCACACATGCCAGGCAAGCACTCTGTCATTGAGCCACAACCCCAGCCCCCCTTTTTATTTTTTTTTATTTATTTATTTATTTTAGTTTTTTTCGGCAGACACAACATCTTTGTTTGTATGTGGTGCTGAGGATCGAACCTGGGCCGCACGCATGCCAGGCGGGCGTGCTACCGCTTGAGCCACATCCCCAGCCCCCCCTTTTTATTTTTTGAGACAGGATCTCACTAGGTTGTTTACAGTTTCACTAAGTTGCTGAGGTTGGCTTTGAACCTGCAATCATCCTGCCTCAGCCTCCTGAATCACTGGGATTATAGGCATGCACCACCACACCAGCCAATTAATAAATTTTAATACCTTCTGAAAAAGAAGAAATAAGTGGAGATAGATGGTAAGCATCTGTTATCAGAGAACTACTGCAGAGGGTATATTCTGGTTGTCTTTTTCACAGTGAACATATTCCCCTAGATACACTACTGTCAATGCACTAACAACTCTCAAACCTATATCTCACTCAGACATTACTAGTAATTTTTTTCAGATTCTAAATATTTCAGTTGTGCTCTGCTATTTATTAACTCGGGTATCCTAGACAAGTTACATGTGGCCCCCTTGAATTTTGTTTTTCTCATCTGTAATATAAAACATGTACAAATGAAGCCAGATTTAAAGATAGGTAGCTAGTGTAGTTAGGTAAATTGGGTCTAATATCCAGTAAGATAAGAAAATGGAGACCATTATGGAGAATGCGGTCTAGGAAACTAGAACAACACCTGGGGAAATTGAAATGTTAATGTTCCCAAGGCCTGGAACCCACCCTAAAGAACTGTTAATGAAGTAGCTCTTGGCAAACAAAGAGGTGCTAATCAAACCACCCAGGGCCCTTCCTGCCCAGATTACACCTCCCTGCCCCAGCATTCCACCAGTCTTCCACCTTTTGGCTTCCCACCTGCATTCTATCACTGCAGGATAGAGGGAAACAAAGCACAGGAATGTGGGAGGACTAAAAGAAGACCTTAGATATATAAAAAAAAAAAAAAAAAAAAAGGGAAGACCTCCCCCTTCCACGGATTCCGCCTTTCAGGTCCCCTTCTTCCTCTTGGAGGAAGTCTTTTCTGCTGTCCTTTAATAAAGCTTCCACTTTCCACTCTACACTTGCCTCGTGTGCTTCTCTGGTGTTATACTTCAGCATTTAGGGAAGGAAGGACTTGTCACTGGTAAACAGCAGTAACACAACACTTGAGGGTTGTAGCTCAGTAGTAAAGCACCCCTGGGTTCAATCTTCAGTACCAAATAATAATAATAATAATTTTATTATTATTATTATTATTATATGATATCTGTAAATGATATGAGTAGCTTTAAAATAGTCTAAGGGAAGGAGGACTGTGTATATTTATGTGTGTGTGTGTGTATATTATGTATATGTATATACATACACACATGCGATCACTCAGCCTCTGGGGGTTCTGAATTCACAGGTTTAGCCAACCTCACATGAAAATATTTGGGGAAAAAAGTTATGTCATTGCTGACAAGTACTACATAATAAGGTCTAGGATAGTTATGTCTGCACTGGCCAGTTTTTCCTTGTTAATATTCCCATTACAATACAGTACAACTATTTATATAGTGTGTATACTGTATCAGGTATTATAAATCATCAAAAGATGATTTAAAGTACACAAAGGATGTAAATAGATTATATGCAATTTTATTATTTTTTTCACTACATCACTTTATTTATTTATTTATTTATAAATATATTTTTTTAATTGTTGATAGACTTTATTTAATTTATTTATTTATATGTGGTGCTGAGAGCCAAACCCAGTGCCTCACACATACCAGGTAAGTGCTCTGCACTACCCCTGAGCCCCAGCCAAAGCCCCTATTTATTTATTTTTATTTGTATTTGAGACAGGATCTCCCCAAATGGCTGAGACTGGCCTTGAACTTGGGATCCTCCCTCTTCAGTCTCACTACCTGCTGGGATTACAGGCAGGCATCATCAGGTCTGGCCTGCCATTTTTTTTTTTCTTTTTGGTACTGGGGTGGAACCCAGGAGCACTTTTACCAGTGAGCTCCATTGTAACCCTTCTTATTTTGAGACACTGTCTCACTAAATTGCCAAGTCTGCCATCAAACTTGCGACTCTCCTGCCTCAGCCTCCCCAGTCTGTGGGATTATGGATAGGTGCCACTGTGCCTTGCTGGTTCACTTCATTCTTCATGGGGGACATGCGCAATTATGCATTTCAGTATCCTCGGGGGTTCCTAGAACAAGTCCACACATCCCCCAAACCAATTCCTGGATACCTAGGGATGAATATGTAGACATACACTCCAACCTACAGGTGTCATTCTCAAGAACTTGAAAGCCAGACCCATATGGTGCTGCATGCCTCTAATCCCAGCTACTCCAAAAGCTGAGGCAGGAGGATGACAAATTGATGGCTAATCTAGGCAATCTAGGGAGACTCTGTCTCAAAATTAAAAGAAAGAAAAAGACAAAGGGCTGGGGATACAGCATAGTGCTAATTTTTGCCCAGCATGCAGGAGGTCCTGGGTTCCAATCCCCAGTACAGCAGAACAACCAACCAACTACAAAACCCTGAAAGCCATTCTTTTGAAATGTAATCATCAGGACTCTGTAGAAGGAGTGTCACGAGCAGCTTCTCAGCCTTGTCTGGTTACCAGGAGTTCCCTTCCGGATATCTGCACTGGACCCCGGACCGCGACGTACGCGAACACCAAGCACGAACTCGATTGCCTTTTGAAATGCTGGTTTATTCGCACACCACACAAAGCAATACACGAGGTGGCTGGCACACAACTGCACGATCTTACTCTCAGGCGACGAGAGTTAGTTGTGAGCAATTACATGGAGTTTCCCCCGCGCTTATATACTTTACAAGTTGTTCATACCTAACTTATCTAACATAAGCATACTGCCTGACTACTTTATCATCCTATGACCACAACTTAGAAGGTTACATCATCCACACTCAAAAAGGTTACATCATCCACTTATCTAACATAGACACACTCTCTGGTCATCTTGTGACCAGCACTAAAAAGTCACTGAGTTACTGCAAAGTCCAAACAAGTCCAAACAAGTTTCTCTGCTGATCCATGCTGACCCTTCATTCCTGATGTTTTACTCCTGTCAAGGAGAGAATCCTAACATCTGTAATTGCTAGCTAGTAGAAATGGCTGATCTAATATCTTTCTTTTCTTTTGTATTTTTGGTACCTGGGATTAAACCAGGGGTGTTCAAACACTGAGCCATATCTCCAGCGGCCCCCCTTTCAACTTTGTTGTACTAAATGTGAAAAAGTACAAAGAATTCGCAGAGTGCAGTGGCACATGCCTGCAATCCTAGTGGCTCTGGAGGCTGAAGCAGGAGAATCAGAAGTTCAAGCCAGCCTCAGCAACAGCAAGGTGCTAAGCAATTCCGTGAGACCCTATCTCTAAAAAAATACAAATTAAGGCTGGGAATGTGGCTCAGTGCTTGAGTGCCCAAGTTCAATCCTGGGTATGGAGGTGGGGTGGGAACAAAATAAAACAAAACCAAAAAAACTGCAAAGAATTCAAACACAAAAGAAAACATGTACAGCCTCTATAATATTCAACAGAATCTATTTTCTATTCCAACAGATGTAAAGTCACACTGTATAACTTCAAATAAATACCAGCCTTATATTTTATTAAATGCTCTGATAAACACTGTAAGTGAAGCACAATTTGCGTGCCCCTTCATCAATGGCTTGGTTTGCTACCCACCCCTCTTTCTAAATTTTTCATTTTGAGACAGGGTCACATTAAGTTACTTAGGGCCTGGCTAAATTACTGAGGCTAACCTCAAACTTGCAGTCCTCCTGCCTCAGTCTCTCAAGTCACTGGCATTATGTCATTACTCCACCGCACCTGGCTCTAATTTCTTTTATATTGACCAAACTTGTATAATTTCACTTCCCTGACTCTGCCCAAGCTGCAGCTCATTCCTCTTCCCAATTCTTTAATTTTCCCTTCATTTATTTATTTATGTAATTTTTTTTTGAACTGGGGATTGAACTCAGGGGTACTCAACCACTGAGCCATATCCCCAACCCTAGTTTGTATTTTATTTAGAGACAGGGTCTCACTGACTTGCTTAGCACCTCTACTTTTGCTGAGGCTGGCTTTGAACTCGTGATCTTCCTGTCTCAGCCTCCCAAACTGCTGGGATTACAGTTGTGTGCCACCACACAACTATCTGTGCTATTAAGCACAAATTTTATTTAGGTTTTCCAATTCGTGACTGCTTTTCTGTGCCTTATTCCATATTACACTTAGTATATTAAAAAGAATATTGTAGGGAGCTGGGGTTGTGGTTCAGTGACAGAGCACTTGCCTAGTACAGGTGGGGCACTGGGTTCAATCCCTAGCACCACATAAAAAAAATTAATAAACAAAGTAAAGGTATTGTGTCCATCTACAATCTAAAAATATATTTTTTTAAAAAGAATAATATAAAATTTTTTTCTAGGTATTACATTTAGTACTTAAGTTTCTAGATAAAGACATACTGGAAGTTAATCAAAATTATTTTTAAATTCAAATCAATATGGCTGGGGATATACTCTGTGGTGGAGCACTTGCCTAACATGCATGGAGCCTTGGGTTCAACAATCCATAGCACTCAAACAAATAAACAACTTAAATAAAACAGGACTTTCTTCCCTAAAAATATTATTTATTCACATTGCCCTAAACATCGTGGGGTTGCTCTTCCCCCCCTAATAATGAGCATTGAATTGAGGGTATCACACACACTATGTAAGTACGACCTCTGAAATAGGTCCCCAGTCCTTTTAATTATTTGTTTTCTGTGACAGGGTGCTTTGTAAATTGCTCAGGCAGTCTTTTTTTTTTTTTTTTTTTAGAGAGAAAGAGAATTTTAATATTTATCTTTTTAGTTTTTGGCGGCACAACATCTTTGTTTGTATGTGGTGCTGAGGATCCAACCTGGGCCGCAGGCATGCCAGGCGAGCGCGCTACCACTTGAGCCACATCCCCAGCCCGCTCAGGCAGTCTTGAACTTTCAAGCCTCTTGCCTCAGCCTCCAGAGTACCTGGGATTAGCTGCAGGTGCCAAAGCACCTGATCTATTTTTCTTTCCTATATAACCCAATTTCTAAAACTGTACAATGTCAAAAACCTCAAAGCAATCAAAGACGATCTCACTCATTAAAATCACGTTTTATATTATGATAAGACTAAACATTTCATTTTGCTGGCTTTTTATCTGATTAGAACTTTGTTTTTGTTTTCAGTGCTGGAAACTGAACCCAGTGGTGCTGTACCACTGAGATGCATTCTAGATGACATTGCTCAGGCTGTCATTGAATTTGCCATCCTTCTGCCTCAGCCTTCTGCATAGCTGGGATTATAAACTAGAATTATAGGCAAGCACCACTGCACCCTATGGGTTTTTTGTTTGTTTTGATACCGGGGATTCAACCACTGAGCTATATCCCCAATCCTTTTTGTTTTGGACATGGTTTCACTAAGTTGCTTAGTGTCTGACCAAGTTGCTGAGACTGGCCTGGAATTTGAGATCCTCTTGCCTCAATCTCTTGAGCCACTAGGATCATGAGCATGCACCACCACACCCAACTGTGTGTCTTTTTTTTGGGGGGGGGCGTGGTACCAGAGATTGAACTCAGGGGCACTCAACCCCTAAACCATATCCTCAGCCCTATTTTGTATTTAGAAACAGGGTCTCACTGAGTTGCTTAGCACCTCAATGTTGCTGAGGCTGGCTTTGAATTCATGATCCTCCTGCCTCAGCCTCCCAAGCTGCTGGTATTACAGGCGTGTGCCACTGTGCTCAGCTGTTTTGTCTTTTTTAAGAGACAGGGTGTCACTATTTTGCCCAGGCTGCAGATTCCTAATATAGTACTTAGTACAGCCTGGAGCCATTGTAGAGCTAAGTACAAAGTACACATATACTTCGATGTAACTTTTGAAAAGAATATTTTCTATCTGGGTTGATTAAATCTGTGAATGTAGAACCCATGGATACAGAAGGCTGTGTCCCTTCACAATTATTTGTCATGTATGTTAAAAGTGTAACTTAGGATGTCCTACTTGACAAATAGCAACTAAAATCCTTTATATTTTTATTTATTTTTGTAGTACTGGAAACTGAACCCAAGGGTGTTTTACCACTCAGCTACATCTCCAGTCCTTATTGAGACAGGGCCTTAGTAAATTGCTGAGGCTAGCCTCAACCTTGAGATTTTCCAGCCTCAGCCTCCCAAGTCACTGGGATTACAGGTGTGAGCCCTCATGTGCCTGACTCAAATTCTTAACAGACTGAACCTTGTATTGGAATGAGACATCATCTTTATTATTCTGTTTTATTTGTGTGTGTGTGGCTTGGGATGGAATCCAGGATCTCTCTCTCTCTCAATCTCTCTCTTTTTTTTTTTTTTTAGAGAGAGAGAGAGAATTTTTTTAATATTTATTTTTTAGTTTTCAGCGGACACAACATCTTTGTTTGTATGTGTTGCTGAGGATCCAACCTGGGAGGCACGCATGCCAGGCTAGCGCCACCACTTGAGCCACATCCCCAGCCCCAGGAATCCAGGATCTCATGCATGCTAGACAAGAACTCTTATCAGCCCAACCTTTATTGTTCTGTGAAACAAACCTGACCTTTGCTCTGGATGGTGGTAACATCTCTACCTTCCAAGGCTGCTTCTCTTAAAATATCCTTTAAAATGGTCTGGAAAATAAGCCAATACCCCCAAACCAAAGGCCAAATGTTTTCTCTGATATGTGGATGCTGATCCATGTGCAGGGGAAGAATGGAGGAATTTTGGATTGGGCAGAGAGGGAAGTGAGGGGAGGGGAGGGGGTGTGGGGTGAGAAGGATGGTGGAATGAGACAGACCTCATTACCCTATGTACATGTATGACTGCACCAATGGTGTGACTCTGCATCATGTACAACCACAGAAAAAGCTGTGCTCCATTTGTGTACAATGAGTTGAAATGCATTCTGCTGTCATGTATAACTAATGGGAAAATAAAAAAATAATAGGTGCTTAATAATTGTTAGAAATATAAAATAAATAAAATGGTCTGGAGCAATTGTTGCCTTGCTCCTAACACATGAGGAACAGGAGACCCTAGGAGAATTGTCTCCCACAGTGATGTCTTCTCGGTTACCTGGAATTTCCAGGGAACTGATGAAATATGTAAGTGTATCGGTGTGTAAAAACATGCATCTATACCAAATTTACTTGAGTTGCAAAATTACAATTTTTATTCTCTCATCTTAAAATTCCAGAAACACTTCCAGGTCATTCCCGCAACTGTCCATTCCCATAACCTCTGTTCCTTTGAAGCAAAATTAAAAAAAAAAAAAAAAAATGCTGAGTGTGGTAGCACATGCCCAATTTTTAGTAGTCCCAACTACTTGGGAGGCTGAAGTGGGAGGATCGCTTAAGGCCACCAGTTTATTTAAGACCCCTGGGTTCAATCCCCAGTACAAAAATAATAATAATTGATGCTGACCAGGCATGGTGGTGTGCAACTGTAATCCCAGCTACTCAGGAGGCTGAGGCAGGACACAGGGAGAGTTGGAGACCAACCTGGGCAACATAGTGAGACTCTCACCTCAAATAAAAAAAGAAAACAAAATTGGTGCTAGATTCACTGCTATTTCTCCATAAATGGCAGAAAGATGAAGCAATGCTGCATCTTCACCCTTCCAAATCTGATACTTCACAGATAGTAAGAGGTGTTGAATCGTAGCCAATACCGCAATAAGGCTTTAATGCTTCAGAAAATGTATCTCTGAAAGATTGGATGTGAGACCTGTTGTTCAAATTGTAAAAGGAAATCTCACCGAACTCATAGTCCAGATAAATGCCAATCCATCTGGGTTTTTCCATTAGCCACAGAGTGACTGGGACAGTGCACCGAGCCACGTAAACACCATTGTACAGCTGAATCGTCCAGCATCTGCTCAGACACGACAGTGACCATTTCTCATTCCTGGAAATGGAGTCTTGACAAACCCCCACAATCCATTCAGGCATGTCACCCTCTTGGACTTCCCAGTAATGTCGGCCAGAATCTGCGAACCCAGAACCACTGGATAAGCCATGAATCTCCCTGGATTCAGATGAACAAGTTCCTCTCTCTGCACAAATGTCACACGCTTTTTATCCTCAGAGACAAGCAGATAAGGATGAGCTGTTCAGGGTCTAGGGTAACCTCTTCTCTAAACTTCTGTCTTATTTTCTTGAGAGCTGAAAACTGCAAAGGAAGAATGAATTCTTCTTTCCTTAACTGCGAGGACAAGAGAGCTGGGGATCTGAGGCTTTCGCACCTGTGGAAGATGCTCTTCATATCCGTCAGCAATTTCACTTCCGACATCATCTCTTTTCTGTCACCTCCATCATTAGATCTTTCATCTTGTAAATGTGGTCTGAAAATGCTTTCATGTTTGCGTTGAATTTCTTTTCAATATCCCTCTCTTCTTTGTCTAACCTTGGCAGAAACTGCTTGTTGCTTCTGTTCTACAAATTGGTTCAGATACTTAGATTCAAAGGATAATTTCTGTCTCTGGTGTTCCATCTTCTTTCTCAGTTCTAATTGATTTTGGTCCCAGGTGATCAGTAATTTTTCAATGTCCACCACTTGCCTGTTCAGGGGTTCAATATAACTTTTCAGTGTTTCTCTGTGGTGAGAGGCAGCCTCCTTGATGGGCCTCATGTAGGGGTCCTGGTGGTCAGGGGGCTGAGCACACAGGGCGCACAACAGCTCCAAGTCCTCCTCACAAAAAAGGGTCAGGGCCTCATTGTGCTTCTCGCATAAGCTTGTCTCGTCCTCCCTCTTCTTGCTCATATTGAGGTGGAGGAGCTTGGCAACTTCAATCATCCTTCCCAGCTGGGTGTTGCTCCTACAGTGCCCTTCTTCACAATGATGATGACAGACAGGACAAGGGAAACCGTCTTGCAGATCTGCCCAGTAATGCTGGATGCAGGAGTGACAGAAGTTGTGCCCACATTCGATGGTGATTGGGTCTTTCGGGTCATCCAGGCAGATGGGGCACTTGGCTTCTGCCTGGAGATCTGCAAGGGCTGCTGCCAGCACCAGCATACTGTTACCGATGGTATGGACTCAGGTGGACTTTCTTGGGAGGTAGCTTGGTGGGTACTCTATAGTGAGAAGTAGATACACCCTTGAATCTCACCCTCCTTCCTGTTCTGAAGGTCTCCTTGTCACTGAAGGGTAGTCTTGATGTTCTAAGAGGCCACTGGCCTCAGTGACAAAAGACAGGGAGCCAGGAGTTCCACTGCACTTGTAGCTGGTCAAGGATTGATTCAAGAACTAGCTGTTAAGAGCAGACAATATGAATCCAAGCTTAACAATTCTTCTGGTCGGTAAGATAACAGGACTCCAAAGTGCTTGGCTGTTCCTGGGGGTGAGAAAATATCATTCATTTTAAAAAGATTACCATTTTACTGGTGGCACTTCTTAGTGCCACATGAGACAATCACTGTCTCTTGTTTCCACCCCTAGCCAACTATGCATGGCTCCACAGAATTGCAAGTGTGGGAGTCTGGGGATTAGATCCTTTGTCTCTGGGCTAGAACATATCTGAGGGACCTGGGAAAGTTCTTATCATACTCAACACTAAGAAACTAAAGTACAGCTGGACGTGGTGGACACATGCCTGTAATCCCAGCAATTTGGGAGACTGAGGCTGAAGGCCCACAGGCTTGAAGGCAGCTTCAGCAACTTAACGAGGCTCTAAGCAACCTAGAAAATCCCATCTCAAAGAATAAAAAAGGGCCGGGAATGTGGCTTAGTGGTAAAGCACCCCTGGGTTCAATCCCTAGTACCAAAAAATAAAAAAAGAGGCTAGGGGCAGTGGCACATGCTGGTAATCTCAACTGCTCAGAGGCTAAGGCAGGAGAATTGCAAGTTGAAAGCCAGCCTCAGCAACTTATGGAGAC
Organism: Marmota flaviventris; assembly: GCF_047511675.1. Taxonomy (NCBI): domain Eukaryota; kingdom Metazoa; phylum Chordata; class Mammalia; order Rodentia; family Sciuridae; genus Marmota; species Marmota flaviventris. The sequence continues at coordinate 160,170,153 of NC_092500.1, forward strand.
CCTAAAAAAGTTAGGGAAACCTGTCTTAAAAATTTTTTGAAAAGAACTAGGGATGTGGCTCAGTGGATAAGTGCCCTTGGGTTCAATTCCTAGTACCAAAAAATTAAAAATTAAAAAGATCTCGGGCTGGGGATGTGGCTCAAGCAGTAGCACGCTCGACTTGGCATGCGTGCGGCCCAGGTTCGATTCTCAGCACCACATACGAACGGAGATGTTGTGTCCGCCGAAAACTAAAAAATAAATATTAAAAAAAAAAATAATAAAAAGATCTGGTGGGTGGGGGTATGTATGTAACTCAATGATAAAGTGCCCTGGGTTCAATCCCTAGAATAAAAAAGAAAAAAAAAAAAAATCAAGTACAAAAGGGTAAAAAAATCCAACATCACTGCTTTTTTTTCCCAGTACTGTGCATTGAACCCAGGGCACTTATCCACTGAGCCATATCCCCAGTCCTGTTTTGTATTTTATTTAGAGACAGGGTCTCACTGAGTTGCTTAGTGCCTCCTTGCTGAGGCTGGCCTTGAACTAGTGACCCTTCTGCCACAGCCTCCTGAGCTGCTGGGATTACAGGCATGTGCCACCATGTCTGGCCTGTCCCTTCTTAACTTAAACCAAAGAGTCTCTATCTTTGAACCCAGTTTTTTTTTTTTTTCCTACAGGGAAAAGAGGATCTGAGAGTCTCCAGTTATCCCTCTGATATCATGAAGCTGCTACTGGGAGCAGAGCATCTAAGTGAGGGGCCACAGGCTAGTAAGAACCAGTGAGGGTTACAGGCTGGAGCCTTTGGCTTGACCTAAGCTAGGGGTAGCCACATGGAAAAGCAGCTTGCTGGTACATATATTTTACTTTTTGGTACTGGGATGGAACCCCCAGACACTTTACCATGGAGCCACATTCCCAGCCCTTTTTAAAAAAATTTTTAATTAAAAATGTGTGTGTGTGTGTGTGTGTTATATGAGATTGAACACAGGACCACTCACAGGCTAAGCAAGTGCTCTACCACTGAGCCACATTCTAAGTCTATAGTATATAGCTTAACTCTACATTAATCCATAAATTCCTCTCTATGTTTTAATTTTCTTTCTTTTTTAATGCTCTTTAAAAAATCGTTCTAATTAGTTATACATGACTATAGAATGCATTTTGACACATCATCACACTTATAGGAAGTATTATTTCTCACACTTCTGGTTGTCCATGGTGTAGAATCACACAGGTTGTATAGTCATATATGTACACAGTTCATTCTACTATTCTTCTTACCTCCAGACCCCCTCCCCCCTCTCTCTCTCTTTTCTTTTCTTTCTTTCCTTCCTTCCCTCCCTCCCTGCCTTTCTTTAAGTTGCTGGTGCTGGCCTGGACCTTGGCTTCAGCCTCCTGAGCCACTGGGATTACTGCTCCAGGCTCATGTACCAGTTTATAAGAATTAGGACACTCCTAGTTGAGTGTGGTGGCATGCATCTGTAGTTCCCAGCAACTCAGGAGATTGAGGCAAGAGGATCACAAGTTCGTGGATGACCTGGGCTATTTAGCCAGACTCTATCTCAAAATAAAAATCCGAGAAGGGCTGGGGATGTGTTCAGCAGTGAAGCTCTCCTGTGCTCAATCCCTAGTACAGGGGGGAAAAAATTAAGAAGAACGCGCGCCCCACCAAGTTCTTTTTTTTCTTTCTTGGTAACAGGAATTGAACCCAGGAGCCCTTGACCACTGTGCCAAATCAGCAGCCCTTTTTTATTTTCTATTTCAAAACAAGGTCTCACTCAGTTGTTTTAGGATCTCACTAAATTGCTGAGGCAGGCTTTGAAATTGCAATCCTTCTGCCTGAGCCTCCAGAGCCTCTGGAATTACAGTGCACCACTGTGCCCAGCACTCCCCAAGTTCTCATACTGCAGCCTTGGAAATTTTGTCCTCAAGTTTGATCCCTAAAATCCACCTTAAGTGTCACTTCTTTCGGAGAGACCTTGGGAAGCCTAAATTCCTAGGGTGACACCTAATTGTACTGTACAGATCCACCCACTCAGCCTCTGGCTATGATATCCATTATGCTGTCTGCATCTTCTGCACCAATGGGTTGGAAGATTTTATTCTTTGTCCCCGGTTCCCACAACCTAAATGATGATCGGTCCGCTTTTCAAAACCAATCACTCCCTCATCTACCCCACCGTGTGACCCCAGACCAGCGAAGCAGCAGCGATTAGAACTCTCGAACTTTCTAGCCATATGGGAAGATGGCGCTATAGAGATAAGGCTTTTCAAATAAGCCTGCTACGAGTATGTCCTGGTCTTAATTTGACCCTCCAGCTGGTCTCATAGAAATAAAAACACCAGACGGGGCGGTGGCACAAGCCTGTAATCCTAGCAGTTCTGGAGGCTGAGGCAGGAGGTTGCGAGTTCAGAGCCAGCCTCAGCAACAGTGAGGCGCTAAACCTACTTAGTGAGACCCTGGCTCTAAATAAAATACAAAGTAGTGCTGGGGATGTGGCTCAGTCGTAGAAGGCCCCTGAGTTCAATTCCTGGTACTCACTCCCCCCAAGAAGAAGAATACAGTAATGAAAAAGTTGACAATATCATGGGGGCATGGGTGGAGGGGTGCTGGGGATTGAATCCAGGGCCTCAAGATTCTAAGCACAGCCTCAATTAATGAGCTACAGCCCGACGGCACTGAGAGGCTCAGTTGAGACCAACCTGGACCTTCTCACTGAAGGAGGTACGCCTAAACCTCCTAAAGATCTCTTCCAATTGGAGGCTCCACTCCAATTAGCCTCATTGGGCATGCGCGAGTTCTTTGCCCGCCCACTTCCAGGGACAAGCCAATCACTGTGCGCACGAAGTGCACTTCCGAGGCGGGGGTGCTCTGGTCCCTTTCTGCGTCGGTTGAGAGCCGGCTGCGGTTCTTCGGCCGGGATCGGCTGTTCTACTCGCTCCAGGTAAACGGCGGGGCGCGGGTGGGGGGGGGGGAGCTGTAGGAAGAAGGCCCCCAGAACTTGGCGGGAAGCTTAACAAACTGTTTAAGCCTTGGGGTCGCGGCTTGTTCCCCACTGGGTCTCCTCTAGTTCTGTGGAATCCTCTTTTGGGAAATTCAGGATTCCAAGTGGCGCACGCCTGTAATCCCAGGTGCTGGAGGCTGAGGCAGGAGGAACAAAGTTGGAGGCCAGCCTGGAGAGTTTAGCGAGAACCTGTTGCAAAACTTTAAAAAACTGGTGAAGGACTGGAAGTGAGCTCAGTGGTAGAATGCCTGCCCTCTGTGTGCGAGGCCCGGGATTTGTTCCCCAACAGGGCCTGGAGGAGAGGTTTGGAGGAACACCAATTTGGGAAGTGGCCACGTCAAAGAATTATTTGGGGTGTTAGGGAAGGATCTGTTACCTTTCAGTGCCAGCACTACCCTAGCGGATCCTTGACTCCGCACAGGGGTCTTCTAGGTAGGAAGTTAGTGTAGTTGTTTTACAGATGAGGAAGTTTAGGTCAGTTATGTTAAGTATCGTCTAAAGTAATAAAGGTTGAAGCCTGGGAGCAGGGCATTCACAACAGGTTTAATTTATTAGCCTAATGTTTAATGAGCTCCGAGCTCCCACTGGCCCAAGGTATGTAGTTATAAGAATCAGAAATAGGGAAGAATTCAGGCCATGAACCGCCGCACTCAGTAGTGTCCTCAATTAAAGGTTGACAAAAACAAATGTAGAATCTTAAACCATGATCTGTGGTTTGGTGGGTATAGGGAGCCAGAAAATTAGAATAGTGTCCATGTTTTTTTTGTGCTGGAGATTGAACCCAGAGGCACTTAACCACTGATCCAAATCCCCAGACCTCTGGATCTTCCTGCCTCAGCCTTCCAAGCTGCTGAGTTACAGGCGTGCACCACCATGCCCCGCTGGTGTCCAGGATTTATTTTGATGCACATTATATCTTGGTTTGTCTGTTTGTTTTGTCCTGGGAATTGAACCCAGGGTGCTACATTCCCAGCTCGCTCTCTCTCTTGACACTCCACCACTGAGCCACATCCCCAGCCCTATTTTGTCTTATTTAGAGACAGGGTCTCACTGAATTGCTTAGCGCCTTGGTAAATTGCTGAGGCTGGCTTTGAATTTGTGATCCTCCTGCCTCAGCCTCCCCAGCTGTTGGGATTATGGGTGTGTGCATCTGTGCCTGGCTTTTTTAATTTAATCAAAATTTTTATTTGGGGGGGAGGGGTCCTGGAGAATTAATCCAGAAGCACTTTGCCACTGAATTACATCCCAGCCCTTTTAAAAATTTTGTTTAATTTTATTTTCAAGTTCCCGGGATTACAGGTATGCACCACCATGCCTGGCTGACAGGGTGTTTTGGGTTTTTTTGTTTTTTGGTACCAGGAATTGAAATCAAGGACACTCGACCACTGAGCCACATCCCAGCACTATTTTGTATTTTATTTAGAGACAGGGTCTCATTGAGTTGCTTAGTGCCTCGCTTTTGCTGAGGCTGGCTTTGAACTTGCAGTCCTCCTGCTTTAGCCTTCCTAACTGCTGATATTACAGGCATTCACCACCACACCTGGCTGTTTTTTTTTTTTTTAAGTTGTTGATAGACCTTTATTTATATGTGGTGCTGAGAATCAAACCCAGTGCCTCACAGGCAGGCAAGTGCACAGCCCCAGCCCTAACAGGATGTTTTTAAAATTCTCTTCTTTGATCAATTTTTGTAGGTACTGGAAATTGAATCTAGGGGCAGTCTACCAACGAGCTACAACCTTAGTTTTTTATTTCGAGACAGACATATCCTCCTCCTTTTTTTTGTCAAGACAACATCTTGCTAGATTGCTGAAACATAGGCCAAACATGGATGTGACTGTCCACAATGTCAAAATTTTATTGAATAACAACAAATTCAGAGGCAGGGTCTCACTGAGTTGCTTAGTGCCTTGCCATCGCTGAGGCTGGCTTTGAACTCAAAATCCTCCTGTCTCAACTTTCTGAGCCGCTGGGATTACAGGCCACTGAATCTGGCTTTCTCTCTCTCTCTCTTTTTTTTTTTTTAAGAGAGAGAGAATTTCCATATTTATTTTTCATTTTTTTTTTGGCAGACACAACATCTTTGTATGTGGTGCTGAGGATCGAACCAGGGCCGCATGCATGCCAGGCGAGGGTGCTACCGCTTGAGCCACATCCCCAGCCCTGGCTTTCTCTCTTAAAAGTAATTTTCTGCCATTTCCCAAGGAATAAGGTGCACTACAAACTTCCAATCTATCTCAGTTTACCGGTGAAGGCCAAAAGAGAAACAAATACATGTACAAGACAATTTCAGAATTATGTTTGAGTCCCATGATTGAAAGTAGAGAGAAGGGAGAATGAAAGAAGGCAGGAAAGTGGGAGAATGTCAGATTGGTGAGTGGAGACAGTTTCCCTGAGGAGACAAGGTCTATGAGGTGATGAGTTTCCCTGAGGAGACAAGGTCTATGAGGTGATGTGAGGAAAAGACGGGTATTGGAAGATTACAGGACAGGAGTTCACATCCACAGCAGTGATCTTGGCTTATTTAATACAAATTAATTGTAGATGCACTCTAGCAAGAAAGGATTATGGTAAAGGTTAATGTGGCAAGCAGATATCACTTTATATAGGACTACAGTCCCTGATGAATTTTTTTCCTCTTTTTTTTCTGTACTGGGGATTGAACTTATTATACCTCATCCCTGAACCATTTTATTTTGTGACAGAGTCTTACTGAGTTGCCCAGGTGCCCTGTAATTCCAGCTACTTAGGAGCCTAAGGCAGGAGGATCACAGGTTCAAGGCCAGCCTTAGGTATTTAATGAGATCCTCAGCAACTTAGAAAGACCCTGTCTCAAAATAAAAAGGGCTATGGATGTAACTCGTGGTAGAGTGCCCCTGGGTTTGATCCCCAGTACTGAAAAAATAATAAATAATGAATATATCCAGTATCTGATACTTTCTACCATAATATATATAAATAATTTTTTTTTCCTTCTCAGTACTGGGGATTGAAGTCATGAGTGCTGTACTAGCCCTTTCTTCTTTTTTCTTGGTACTGAGGATTGAACTCAGGGGTGTTCCCCGTACCTTTATTTTTATTTTGAGACAGAGTCTCACTGAGTTGCTCAGACTGGCCTCAAATTTGGGATTCTGTTGCCTCAGCCTGTCAAGTGGCTGGGATTATAGGTGGAGTCCAACACACCTGGCTTTTGTTTGTTTTGCCTTATTGGGTATGGAACCCAGGTCCTGGCACATGCTTTGCAGGCAGTCTCCCTCTCAGCTATATCCCCAGCTCCTCCCTGCCTCATTTTTTGGGCATCATTGTCACTTATGCAGTCCAATATCATTGTCTTACTGAATCACTGTGATTTGGATTTTTGTGATTGTTTCCCTATGATTAGATACAGGTAATTTTTTTTAATTATTATTTATTGATGGTAATGTTTTTCTTATTTTAGGTCATCAGTTTTTCCCATCATTGGTTATGGTGGCACTCTTTCGATCTCTACATTGTAAAGGTAACAGTTATTGATAATTCTTGTCTCAATCAACTATTGTATCATAGTTTCAAATCCAGGACATTTTGAAATTAAAAATCTTTTCTCACCCACAGGAATGATTGGTCCATTAGGTCTGTGGCTGCTTTCTTGAAGAAAGTCATTAAACTTGAGTGCAGATGGGCTAATGATAAGCTGTGAATTCTTCTTATCCTCTGAGCTAAAGTGCAGAGATCTAAATAAGACTTTTGACATCCACCAACATGCCAGGCCAGTAAAATCTACATCTGGTCTGTGTGTGTGGGTTTGGAGGGCTATCTACTTCATACTTCACATTTAGACCTGAGGCAGGTTTCCCAAGGAAGTATTACCTTGTGCACCAGCTTTACTCACAGCTCAATGGAGTTTGTGTCCGCCCTGGCAGACTTCCAAAGGGAGTGCAGTTGTCCCATCTGTCTGGATTACTTGAAAGACCCAGTGACCATTAGCTGTGGGCATAACTTCTGTTTTGACTGCCTCAATCATTCCTGGAAGGATCTAACTGATGCCTTTCCCTGCCCTGTCTGTCGATTTGGGTTTCCAGAAAGGAAGTTCAGGAGGAACCCCCAGCTCTGTAATTTGATTGAAATTGCTCAACTACTCCAGATCAGAAAGAGCAAGAGGAAGAGGGAAGAAGAAAATGCTATCTGTGAGAAACATAATCAATTTATGACCCTTTTCTGTGTGAAGGATCTGCAGATTTTGTGTACCCAGTGCAGTTTCTCTGCTGAACATCAGAGACACCACATTTGTCCCATTAAGCAAGCTGCCACCTTCCAAAGACGTATTCTAGAATCTAGCATCCAGCCATTGAAGAATAATGTGGAACGAGTTGAAAAAGTGCTAATTCTGCAAGGTAGGAAATTTCTTGAGCTGAAAAAGAAGGTAGAATATAGGAGAGAAGAAATAAATACTGAATTTGAGCAAATTAAACTATGTTTACAGAATGAGCAAGAGGCTCTGCTTAAGCAGATACAAGATGAAGAGTTGGATATTTTATCAAAACTTAATGAAAACCTTGTAACTTTTTCAGATCACATATCCACATTAAAACGCTTAATGAAGGAAATAAAGGGCAAGTGTGTACAGTCAGACCTGGCATTACTAAAGGATGTTAAGAGCATACGCCAGAGGTATCAAAACCTAAAACACCCTGAACTTTCGTCACTCGGATTAAACAACTATAGCTTCAGTCTTCCTCCACAGTATTCTGGCTTAAAGAGAATCATAAAGCAATTTCATAGAGATGTGAGTTTAGACCCCAACACAGCATATCCCCAGCTTATTGTCTCTGAGGACAGAAAAAGTGTGACGTTCGGAAGAACAAAACAGACTGTTTGTTATAACTCAAGGAGATTTTATCTCTGCCCTGCTGTCCTTGGTTCTAAGATGTTTAATTCTGGTAGACATTACTGGGAGGTTGACGTGGGAAACAAACCTCAGTGGACAGTAGGTGTCTGTCAAGACTATCTTCTTTGGAACTGGAGGAATCTGCCATCAGTCCTAAGTGGCTTCTGGGCAATTGGACGATATATTGAGAGTGGTTATGTTGTGTTTGGTCCCAAGAAAACCCAGCTTTTGCCAGTACCAAAACCCAGTAAAATAGGCATTTTTTTGGATTTTGAATTGGGTGAGGTTTCCTTTTATAATGGGGATGATAGGTCTCTCCTATATAGTTTCAGTGATTCTTTAACCAAAACCCAAACCATATGGCCTTATTTCTATGTTGGAACAGATTCTAAACCTCTGAAAATCTTACCAGTGGATAATGAAAGATAAAGAACCTGATAGATTATTCTTTTTAGTTTTTAGGACTAACAGTAAATTTAATCTCATTTCTAGAATCTTTATGGGCTTTACTAGTGAAAACCAGAATAGATTTTTCCTCCCTTATTTTCAGCAAATAAAAAACAGATAGTAATGCAATTTCATAGATGTTCTGGATAGCAGTTGTCAAGTTCCTTGAATTCTAATTTTAAATATTTGAGAATTAACATGTACAATAAAATATTTTGTTTTAAAATTGCTTGTACATTTTTTTTTTTAAAAGCAAATCATCATTAAAGTTGTATGACCTGATTTAAGTGTCATGCTTACCTCCTACCTTTTTTTGTGTGTTTGGTGCTGGGGATTGAAGCCAGGGCCTGTGTTTGTGAGGTAAACACTACCAATTGAACTGTATCCCTAGCCTACCTCCTACTTTTTTTTTTTTTTTTTTAACCTTTATTTTGTTTGTTTATGTGGTGCTGAGGATTGAACACTTGCTAGGCAAGCCCTCTACTGCTGAGCCCCAGCCCCTCACCTCCTACCTTTTTAATAGAACTTTTTTTCTTTCTAGCAGAGCTGGGGATCAAACCCACGGCTTTGTGCTTGCTAAGAAATCACTCTACTGCTGAGTTATACCCCCAGCCCCAAAAGATTTTTCAGTATGTAGCTGTCATGAAGATTTCTCAAGCTGCAAGTCAGCATGTCCAGCTGCCTTTTGGTGACTTCCAAATGTGTCACCAATACTAGTACTTCATGCTGTGTCAAAGAGAATGATTTTTTTTTGTTGTTGTTCAGTCTCATGTTCACCTTCCAAAACCAGGGCAGCAGCATCTCTCACCTGGACCACTGTTCTCTTTTTTTTTTTTAAGAGAGAGAGAATTTTAATATTTATTTTTTAGTTATTGGCGGACACAACATCTTTGTTTGTATGTGGTGCTGAGGATCAAACCCGGGCCGCACGCATGCCAGGCGAGCGCGCTACCACTTGAGCCACATCCCCAGCCCAACTGTTCTCTTATCTAACTGGTCCATTCATTGCTGCTCTCATCTCCCCATTCTGTTCTTTGCATTCATTTAAAAAAAAAAAAATCACTCTTGCTTAAAATGTTTTGTTTCGGATACTGGGGATTGAAGCCGGGGGTGCTTAACCACTGAGAGCTTAACCCTAGCTCTTTTTACTTTTTTGGGGACAGGTTCTTGCCAAGATGCTGTGGCTGGCTTTGAACTTGTGATTTTCCTGTGTCAGCCTTTTGAGTTGCTGGTATTACAGGTTTATGCCACTGTTCCCAGCCCTATGTATATGTATATTTTTAAACCTAATTGGTGATTTCAGAGCTTTGTTCTTATATCAAGCTGTATAATAATGATCCCACATATTTTTGTATATATGTAAGGCTTCCATGAAAAAAATTATTTAAAAAGGCAAACACCCACGTTGGATTTCTCTATCATCTTTCCATGTTGTTGACTCCATAGACAAAGTCAGGGAATATATGTGGTTTTTTTTTTTTTTTGAGAGAAAGAACTTTTTTAACATTTATTTTTCAGTTTTCAGTGGACACAACATCTTTATTTTTATGTGGTGCTGAGGATCGAACCCAGCGCCCACGCATGCCAGGGAGCACATTACCGCTTGAGCCAGATCCCCAGCCCCAGGGAATATGTATTTTTATAAACCCCAAGGTGACGACAGAGCCCGCTATTGGAAACATGGTGAGCAGTAAGGCAAACTGCAGTTCAGCTTCTACGTCCCATCACTTTCTCTGCCAAATTGCAGCTGTGTACACATGGGCGTGCCACATAATATAGGCCTAGGGTTGGTAAGAGGTAAAGTCAATTGCAGAATCTACCTTCATAATAGCCCACACTGTTCAGATCTCAGCATTGACTGGTTTGACTGCTTTGGTTGTATTTTATAATAGAAAACAGCACTTTCTGTGTTCTAAGTGTAGGTTTTAGCTCTATTCCCTCAACTATCCTATACTATCTGTTCTGTCCTCTCATAGTGAAAGCAATTTGAGGTCCAGGATGGTTATACTACAAAGTGATAGAGCCAGGACTCAAACCCAGATCTTGTTTCAATGTCCACACTTGTAACCACATGGCATGGTTCCTTAGCCTGAAGGATCCTTAAGACCAGAAGCTTAGTGAGGCCCTACCATTTGCCAGATGTATGATCATATAACTAATCTGTAACCAGGAATCTGGGTTCGATTTTATGTTACTACAAGTTGAAGTAACACAAAGTAACATGTTGAAACCATTTATTTTGCACCCCAACCCCATCCTGTATTGAACCACTGAGCTACATCCCCACCATTCCTACCCCATTTTAAATTTTGACAAGAGTCTAATTTGGCTGACCTGGAAAATCCTTGTGATCCTCCTACCTCAGCCTCCCAAGCAGCTGCATTATAAGGCTTGCATCACCTTGCTCAGCTAAAGTTGGTTCTTTTTTAACCATGGGTTTCCAGGTGCTGGTACAAAAAGGGCCTTTAAGCTGGGAGTAGTGGTGCACTGCTGTAATCCCAGCAACTTGGAGACTGGCAGAAGGATCACAAGTTCAGAACCAGTCTCAGCAAGACCCTGTCTCAAAATATAAAAAGGGCTGGAGATGTGGTTAAGTGCCCTTGGGTTCAATCTCCAATACTACCCCCACCCCCCAAAAAAAGGTGGGGTTGGCTTTATCACAGTTGCCAAAATCCTATTTGAAAATACAAATCTCCCCATTTTACCTATGGATACTTTTTGTTTGTTTTGGTACTGGGGATTGAGCCACAGCACTCTCTACCACTGAACTACATCCCCAGCCCCTTCCTTTTTTTTTTTTTTTTTTATCTCTAGATGGGGTCTCACAAGGTTGCCCAGGCTGGCTTCAAAATTGTGATCCTTTTGCTTCAGCTTCCCAGTTGCTGAGGTAACCACCATGCCCAGCACAAACCAGTCATTTTGTATAGCTTGATTCATGATCACGAAGAACAGTTTTTTTTTTTTTTTTTTTTAATATTTTTAGTTGTAGATGGGCACAATATCCAACCCAGTGCCTTGCATGTGCTAGGCAAGCACTCTACCAGTGAGCCACAACCCCAGCCCGGAACACACTCTTGTATCCACCAACCAGATCAGAATATAAAGGATCATCTATCCTCTTTCACTACTTCCTGGTCAGTCACCATTATTACCACCACTTTCTTCCCCAAAGATAACCACTATACCCGCTGCTAAAACCATAGACTGGTTTTGTCTGTTGTTCTGTTCATATTAAAGGGAATCAGGGTTATGGGTTTTGCTCCATCAGTCTATGTGTGCCCGGTATCCACCTGTCAAGAGTTAAACTCCTGACATTGTAAAGATGGGTCTTCCTCAATCCAGGTCTCCTTTCTTGGCTCACCAATATGGTGGCATCAGAACCCACTCAAGCTTATAAATAGGGAGATTTCTTTGTCCCATTGTACAGATTCTGAGGGCAGTACCCATTTCTGCACATTTTATACAGATCTGATTTAACTCCTCTTCCTACCTCCTCCTCCTGCTGCACTAAAATTCTCTAGTAAGGGATGTTTTTGGCTTCCATTGAATATTTTGAAACTCCTCTTTTTTTTTTTTTTGGTACTGGGGATTGAACCCAGGGATACTGTACCACTGAGTCACATCCTCAGCCCCTTTATATTTTTATTTTGAAATGTAGTTGCATTTTTTAAAAAAATTAACATTGTTTTAATCAAGTAATGTAGCTGTTTAAAACAGGAAATTTTAAGACAATCCAATAGAGCAAAGTGGATTACTCTAGTAAGTTAACTTGTTAATTAAATCCAGATCATGTGAATTTGAATTCCACTATAGTTTGGCACCAGATTCAACACTGGTTTAAGCCCTAAACCTCTCAGTGTAAAGAAGCCCTGACACATTTCCCATAGAGTAAAAACCACAGCTCTACAACCACCACTTCATCAGCTTGAAGTGGTGTGTTAAGTACACTCTACATGGGTCCCCAGCACCTCTGGTAGAATCTGGTTAATGACAGCAAATGTTAAGATTGTTAGGTTTTGTTTCAGGAAAGTGTCAAGCTAACAATAGTTTTATTTTCATCAAATGTTTCCATAATTGTATACTTTCAGTGTGAAAAACTTTCATATACATGTCATTAAAGTATCAGAATCTGTAAGATGGGTCACAAACAAGTAAGAGCTGAATGATGTGAGCCATCCACACAAAATTAACCACATGGAGCCGGGGCAGTGGCACACTCCTGTAATCCTAGTGGCTGGAGAGGCTGAGGCCGGAGGATCGCAAGTTCAAAGCCAGCCTCAGCAACAGCAATGCGCTAAGCAACTGGCTCACTTGTAGAGCGCTGGCCTGGCACGTGTGAGGCACTGGGTTCAATCCTTAGCACCATATAAAAATGAAATAAAGGTATTGAAAAAGAAAGAAAGAAAAGAAAAAGGGCCAGGGAGCAAGGCAGAGGGAGTTGGTGGTACTGTTCAGAGGTAAAGGACTCTTGAGTTCAATTCCCAGTGTCACTGTGTAAATAAATAAATACACAAATACAATGTTGTGTCAGCAGGTGGTTCCAGCCATTTGGGAAGCTGAGGCAGGAGAATTGAAAATTGGAGACCAGTCTGTGCAACTTGAAAATTGGAGACCAGTCTGTGCAACTTAGAGAGACCAGTCTGTGCAACTTAGTGAAACCTTGTCTCAAAATAAGAAATAAGGGTTGGGGTTGTGGCTCAGTGGTAGAGCACTTGCTTAGCATGTGTGAGGCACTGGGTTCGATTCTTAGCATCACATACAAATAAATAAAATAAAGGTTCACCAACAACTAAAAAATAAATATTAAAAAAAAAAAAAAAAAAAAAAAAAAGAACCAGGCACAGTGGTGCATGCCTGTAATCCCAGCAGCTTGGGAGGCTGAGACAGGAGGATCATGAATTCAAAGCCAGCCTCAGCAATGGCAAGGCACTTAGCAACTCAGTGAGACTGTGTCTCTAAATAAAATACAAAATAGGACTGGGTATGCGGCTCAGTTGTTGAGTGCCCCTGAGTTCAATTTCCAGTACCCAAAAAAGAAATAAATAAAAAGTCCTAGCCAGGTGCAATGGCACACGACTGTAATTCCAGCCATTTGGAAGGCTGAGGGAGGATAACAAGTTCAAAGTCAGCCTCAGCAATTTAGTGAGGCCCTAAGCAATTTAGCAAGACCCTGGTGTCAAAATAAAATATAAAAAATGGGCTGGGGATGTGGTTATGTGGTTAAGGACCCCTGAGTTCAATCCCTGGTACCAAAAAAGAAAAATGTCCTGAGATAGTGCTCAATGGTAAAGTGCTTCTGTTTTATAGTGAACTTTCAATAAATAATATGTGAAATTTGCATTTTATGATTTATTTACTTTTTTTTTTTTTGCAGTACTGGAGTTTGAGCCCAGGGGACTCTATCACTTACCTACATCCCCAGCTCTTTTCTTTTTCTTTTTCCTTTTTTTTGGTTTTCATTTTGGTGCTGTGGATTGGATCCAGGGGTACTTAAACACTGAGCCGCATCCCCAATGCCCCCCCTTTTTAAGATTTTATTTAGAGACAGGGTCTCCTTCAATTGCTTAGGGCCTCACTAAGTTGCTGAGGCTGGCTTTGAACTTGTGATCCTCCTGCCTCAGCCTCCAGAGCTGCTGAGATAACAGGCGTACACCACTGCACCTGTATTTTTTTTTTTTTTAGGGCAGAGTCTCACTGAATTGCTGAGGTTGACCTCAAACTGGTGATCCTCCTGCCTCAGCCTTGTGAGTTGCTGAGATTAGAGGTGTGTGCCACCATGCTCAGCTAGCCCTTTGTATTTAAAAACTTTTGAGACAGGATGCCTCTAAATTGCCCTGGGTAAATTGGAATCCTTCCTATTCCTTCTGAGCAGCTAGGATCATAGACCAGGACTACTACAGATGATTTATATATTCAACAAATTGGAGTGCTCATTATCTGGACACTGATTAGCAGCCTGAAATACAAGGATGACAGCACATCCACATTGTCTTCAGCCTGGGAGTTAGTGTGAGGGGAGAGATAAGAAAAAGAGTAAAGGGTTTGAGCCAGGCATGGGCACAGGCCTTTAACCCCTGAGGTCCTGAAGTAGGAGGGTTGCAAGTTTGAGGCAAGCCTCAGCAATTTAGTGAGGCCCTAGGCAATTGATACCCTGTCTCAAAAAAAAAGGTGGGGAGCAGGGGAGGAATAGGGTTGGGTAGGGATGTTAAGCACCCCTAGGTTCAATCCTTGGTACCAAAAAAAAAAAAAAGTGAAGGGTTGTCTTCTACTTCATGAAGATGGATGGATTGATTTTGTCTACAAGGCATGCTTGCATGGTCAGCATTCTCATGCATTGGAATCTTTCAAAAATAAATCTTTGATGGGTACAGTGGATGGGTACAGTGGCAGCAATTTGGGAGCCTGAGTTCCAAGCCAGCCTCAGCAATTTAATGAGACTCTGTCTCAAAAAATAAAAGGACTGGGGATGTGTCTTAGTAGTAAAGTACCTTGGGTTCAATCCCCAGTGCCAGAAATGGTGTGGGGGGGACAAACAGAAGTTTTTAAAGAAGAAATGAAATTGAGTTATATGGCTCAGTAGTAGAACATTTGCTTATACCATGTGTGAGGTCCTGGGCTCAATCCTCAGCAACACACACACACACACACACACAGAGAGTAAAACTAATCTCATTTTTTTTTTTTTAAGATGGGGAAGATTCTATTCAGCTGAACCAATTGTATTTGTGTGTAATCCCAGCAATTTGGTAGATTGAGACAAATCCGAGGCCATCCTCAGCAATTTAGTGAGGTCCTAAGTCACTTAGTGAAATCCTATCTCAAAATAAACAATAAAAAGGGCTGGGTGGTGTAGCTCCATGGTAAAACACCTCTGGGTTAAATCCCCAGTGCCAAAACAACAGTAAAATGCCGATGATTGTTGCTTCAAAGACGTTTGCTTAGGGAAGACAGGGTATTAGAAATTAGCATTATGCTATTTATTTATTATTGTTATTATTGGGGTGCTGGGGATTGAACTCAGGGTCACTCAACCTCTGAGCCACATCCCAGCCACATCCTATTTTATATTTTATTTAGAGACAGGGCCTCACTGAGTTGCTTAGCGCCTCACCTTTGCTTTGAACTTTGGATCCTCCTGCCTCAGTCTCCAGAGCCACTGGGATTACAGGCATGTGCCACCGCGCGCCCGCTGAGTTACATTCTTAGCCCTTTTAATTTTATTTTGTTTTGAGATAGTGTCTCATTATTGTCCAGGCTGCCCTTGAATTTGCCATTCTCCTGTCTCAGCATCCCAAGTCACTGGGATTATAGGCATCTTCCCACCATGCCTAACAACATTATGCAAATTTTTTTTTTTTAGTTAGTTAGTTTTCGGGGGACAAAACATCTTTGTTTGTATGTGGTGCTGAGGATCGAACCCGGGCCGCACGCATGCCAGGCGAGCACGCTACCACTTAAGCCACATCCCCAGCCCCATTATGCAAATTTTAATGTGTATGTTGCTAGATGTGTTTTCTTTTTTGCTAGATGTAATCTCTGAAAACAATATGCAATGCCTCTTTGTGTGTGTGTGTGTGTGTGTTCAGATTTGTGTTTCAATGACAAGAAATAACTTGATTTTCATGCTACCTAAAATTATTTGTTTTCCATTTATGGTTTAATTTCTGCAGACCCTCTCAGTGTAGAAAATGAGTACCTTTTAGAAAAACTGAGCTGGACATAGCAGTAATGCGTGTAATCCCAGCTACTCAGGAGGCTGAGGCAGAAGGATTGCAAGTTTAAGGCTAGCCTGGGCAACTTAGCAAGACCCTGTCTCAAAATAAAATACAAAGGGCTGAGGATGTGGCTCAGTGGCATAGCACTCCTGGGTTTAGTCCCAAGTACCGCAAAAAAAAAAAAGTAGGAAAGCTAAGGGTGTAAGTCAGTGGTAGGGTACATGCCTAGCACATTGGAGCCTGTGTGTTCAAGCCCTAGTACTGGGGGAAAAATTCAAAGAGTAAAAGATGTGGAGGATCAATTGTTTTCTATACCCATCCTACCTCATCCCAGTATCATCCCTGAAAATACAACTGCACCACCCTATTACCTTTTTTTGTTTATTTTGTGGTGCTTCACACATGCTAGGTGAGCACTCTGCTACTAAAGTACATCTCCTACTCTCTGTATTTTTCCGCCAGTGGTGCTGGACATTGAACCCAGGGCCTTTTACATACAAGGCAAGCTCTCTACCAACTGAGCTACATCCCCAGCCCGGTAATTTTTATTTTTGAGGCATGATTTCAATAAATTGTCAAGGCTACCCTGATCTGCCATCCTATCTCAGTCTCGCAAGTAGCTGGGATTACAGGTATGAAACGCTAAATTGGGCTGGGATGTGAGTGTTTTGAGAGGACTAATGCAGATTTAGGAAGATGTAAAAGAGATCAACACAGTGGTGGGCCCACCAGCCTGATTGGATCACAGGAGTTTCCCTCCCCACCCAACCAGGGCCTCTGAACTCTCCTCAGCTGCTGGTGTAATCCCAGCAATCTGGTAGATTGAGACAAGTCCGAGGAGGGAGGAGCCACCAGTCTTCAGCAGGTGGAGACCTAATACCTACCCTCCTAGCGGTCTATATAGGCCGAGCTCCTACCACTGAAGACTCAGTGTGGGACAAGCCCTGCTTCACAGACTTGTCTGGCAGACCTGCTTCTAAACCCTCCCAGAGCTGCCCTTTGGAGGTAAGTGGAGAGATGGGCCCTTGTGGTGTGTGAGGCTGGGGTGTGGGAAGGCCTGGAGGCTACTGAGTGCCCCTGTGCCAGGAAAAACTGGCAAGGGAGTCCAAACTCAGGGTCCTGTTATTTTGTTTTCTATTTATTTTTGTTTTTAACTTTTTGATACCAGCGATTGAATCCAGGGAGCTTAACCACTGAGCAACATCCTCATCCCTTTTTATATTTTATTTAGACAGGATCTTGCTAAGTTGCTTCAGGCCTTCTTAAATCACTGAGGCTGCCTTTGAAATCATGATCCTTTTTCCTCAGCTTTCTGAGCCACTGGGCTTACAGGCATGGGCCACTGTACCTGACATGTTTTTATTTTATTTATTTTTGGTACCAGGGATTGTACTCAGGGGCACTCAACCACCGAGCCACATACCCAGCCCTATTGTGTTTTATTAATAGGGTCTCATTGAGTTGCCTAATGCCTCGCTAATTTGCCAAGGCTGGCTTTGAACTCCTGATCCTCCTCTCTCAGCCTCCCAAGCTGCTGGGATTACAGGCATGTACTACTATTCCCAGCTTGTTTTTATTTTATTTTTTTTAGTGGGGATTGAACCCAGGGACTTTACCACTGAGCTACATTTCCAGTGCTTTTTTAAAAAAAGTTTTTAAATATATTTTTTATTTGTTCTTATTAGTTATATATGATAGTAGAATGTATTTTGACATATTATACTTATGTGGAATATAACTTTTCATTCTTCTGATTGTACATGATATAGAATTACACTGGTCACATGATCATATGCACGTAGTATAGTAATATCTGATTTATTCTACTATCTTTCCTATTCCCATTTCCCCTACCTTCCTTCATTCCCCTTTGTCTAATACAAAGTACTTATATTCCCTATTTTTTCTTGAAGCTTTTTTGCTAAGTTTTCAAGACTGACCTCAAACTTGCCATCCTCCTGCCTCAGACTCCTCCAGAGTACTGGGATTATAGCCATGCATGGAGACGGGTTATTTGGAAACATGCTAGAAGCTGGATATGGTGGCACATGCCTGTAATCCCTGTGACTTGGGAGGCTGAGGCAGGAGCATTGAAAGTTTGAGGCTAACCTCAGCAATTTAGCCAGCCCTGTCTCAAAATAAAAAAATGAAAAGGGTGGGGCTATGTGACTCAAGGGAGAGCATCCCTGGGTTCATCCCCAGTACCACAGGGGAAAAAAGGTAGGATTGGGGGGTATAAGTCCATAGTAGAGCATGTGCTTAGAATGCTTGAGGCCCAGGGTTTGATTCCCAGCACCAAATTGATTATATAAGACATATGCTGTTTATTATGATTTCCTGCTCTTCAATGAGCATTGCTTAAAAACATAAAATGGCTGAAGTAGATATAACCAGATCCTATCTTGCCCCAAATATAGGGTGGGGAGAGGGACTCATCCATGTCTGTCCATACTCAGAGTGCTGATGAGAAGCCACTGTGGTCTGACCCTCCAGCATGTGGTTGTGAGGGAGGTTTGTGATAATGGGGATAAGAGCCCTGGGGGCCCTGACATCCCTAGTCCTCAGGCCCTGTAAGATCTTGGTCTTCCTTAATCGACCCAGAGGCTCACTAACAGATGCTCAGAGCTTAAGGGAGACACTGGAACCTGGCTAAGATCTGCATCTGGTTAGGCTGGGCCATGAGGACACGCAGTCATGGCCAGCATGACTGGTGGCCATGGTTATGCAGGAATGGGGACCTCCAGGTGTGTGTATGTTTGTAGAAATGAGAGTTGAAGGATGATTCCTGAACCTGTCCTTAGTTTCCTGTGACCTGGTTAGGGGAGTTGACTGTTCCTGGAGGTCTGGAATGGCTGGATCAGGAGGAGGTGACAAAGGAGCTGAGAGCTGGCAACAGCACAGGAGAGAACTAAGGGATCTGCTTATGCAAAGCCCTGGGGGAGAGGGAGCTGGGCCTGCTGGAGAAGGTGAAGGAGGGTGAGAACTGCACAGAGCTCTGTGCTTGAACTTGGAATCCTCCTGCTTCAGCCCCAGAGTGGCCATGATTACAGGGGTTTACCCCCATGCCAGGTGGAAGTACTTCCTTTAAGGGGCAGAAAGAGTTAAACCTGCTGTTCCTCAGAAGGAACAGGGCAAGTTAAGTCAGCAAATGCTGCATCTGCCTGCCAGAGAAAAAGATCAGGGCTTTTTGGAGCACTCCAGGGACCTAGAAATGAGATCACTCATTAAATTAGAATTGTTTCCATAGAGTTAGCCAGTGGGGAGTCAGAGCTTCGGGGGCCCATTCCTGAGGCCCTTCTCACCCTCACCCCACCTCTAGTGTAAAGATGCTATCAGAGAGGAAGGTGGGAAATGTCAGTGGGAGATTGACATTTCCCCCATACTGATTGCATCTGGAGTGTGTCCAATGGGATAAAGGAAAGGAAACATCCCATAGTATTATAAATCCTAAAAGGGCCAGTTTGGGAAACCAAGGTGACAGGAAAGGTTATGATGTGTTGTGTGGACTGACCTGAACCAAGGAGGACACTGCTGATCTGCAAGGATAGGAGAAGCTGTGGGTACTGATGTGCCTGCTCTAAAGCCCTTACACCTGGAGGATAAAAAGATAGCTCCAGCAAGGGTGCCGTGGCGCACACCTGTTATCCCAGCAGCTTGGGAGGCTGAGGCAGGAGGATCACGAGTTCAAAGCCAGCCTCAGCAATGGCAAGGCACTTAGCAACTCAGTGAGACCCTATCTCTAAATAAAATACAAAACAGGGCTGGGGATGTGGCTCAGTGGTTAAGTGCCCCTGAGTTCAATCCCTTATAGCCCCTCCCTCCCCCCCAAAAAAAACCCCCAAAGATAGTTCCAGCTCCCTGCTTGGCAGTGCCAGGATCCCCAGTAAAGTGTTGACATCAGCTGAGTGATCTGGGACTACACCTGGGAGGAAATCTTGCAGGTCCAGGCTGAAGGTGTGCCATCCTTTGAGTATACCTACCTTACCTCCCTCCATGGAGGAAGAAAATGGGGTGATTGCCCTAATTGGGTTGGCATGGGAGGCTGCTCTGAGAAGTGGAGATTTGATTCATTTTAAAGACACCTGACTGGCACAATGGACAGTGTGAGTGTGTCCAGAGGAGGTTGTAATAACTGGAGGTGGATGGAAAATCCACTTGTCACTGTGGACAGTGGCCCCAAGATCTCTGTATGTTTCTTGGTCCCATGGAATAGATGGGAGGTGACATAGGAAAGCACACATTGCTTCTGAGCAAGCACTTGCCCCACACCAGAACTGTATTCTTTATTCTCTTGGTGCTCTATCACAGAGTTTGCCCCTCGACCTTCCTCCTTTATTATATTTATGATTATTATTTATATCAGGGATTAAACCTTAAACACTGAGTCACTTATTCCCAGTCCTTTTTATTTATTCATTTATTTTTTTACTTTGAAACAGGGTCTTGCTAAGTTGCTTGGGGCCTCACTAAGTTGCTGAGGCTGGCTTTTGAACTCATGATCCCCCCGTTTCAGCTTCCAGAGCCTCTGGGATTATAGGGATGTGACATTGACAGGCTCCTTCTTAGTTTTCTTAACCCATTTTCTTAAAGACGTGTCTCACGTTTATATAAATATGTAACACAATTTCTTGTTGCTTTAGAACAGCTCTGTTTATAGTAAGGCTGTTAACTCAGTCACTTTTTTTTGTCAGTTTTTCTTTAAATTTTAAATTTTTAAAATTTTTATTTTTTTAGTCATACATGACAGCAGAATGTATTTTGACATATAATACATACATGGAATGTACATACATCAATCATATTGTCTATTCTGCTGCCCTTCCTATCCCCCCTACTCCTCCCCTCCTCTCCCATCCTTTCTCTCTATCCAATCTAATGTGACACACTTTTTTCTTATTACAACATCATATATGTATTCTGTATAACAATGAGGTTCTCCTTCCATCTTCCGTGCAACTCCCCTTCTCCCTCTTTTTCCCTCCCACCTCTCTTCCCTATTTAGTGGTAGTCTTCTTCTCATGCTTTTCCTCCCTATCCAATTTTGAGTCACTCTCCTTATATCAGAGAAGACACTTGGCATTTGTTTTTTATGGATTGGCTAACTTCACTTAGCATAATCTTCTCTAATGCCATCCATTTCCCTGCAAATGCCATGATCTTGTTATTTTTTAGTGCTGAGTGATATTCCATTGTGTATAAATGCCACATTTTTAAAATCCATTCATCTATTGAAGGGCACGTAGGTTGGTTCCACATTCTAGCTATTGTGAATTGTGCTGCTATGAACATTGATGTGGCTGTGTCCCTGTAGTATGCTCTTTTTAGGTCTTTTGGGGATAGTCCGAGAAGGGGAATAGCTGGGTCAAATGGTGGTTCCATTCCCAGCTTTCCAAGGAATCTCCATACTGCTTTCCAAATTGGCTGCACCAATTTGCAGTCCCACCAGCAATCTATGAGTGTACCTCCCCCCCCCCCCCCCCCCCCCCCCCATCCTTGCCAGCACTTATTGTTGTTTGACTTCATAATGGCTGCCATTCTTATTGGAGTGAGATGGTATCTTAGAGTAGTTTTAATTTGCATTTCTCTGATTGCTAGAGATGGTGAGCATTTTTTCATGTATTTGTTGATTGATTGTATATCCTCTTCTGAGAAGTTTCTGTTCAAGTCCTTGGCCCATTTATTGATTGGGTTATTTGCTTTTTTGTTGTTTAACTTTTTGAGTACTCTAGAGATTAGAGCTCTATCTGATGTTTGAGGGTAAAAATTTGTTCCCAGGATGTAGGCTCCCTATTCACCTCACATATTATTTCTCTTGCTGAGAAAAAACTTTTTAGTTTGAATTAGTCCCATTTGTTGATTCTTGGTTTTAACTCTTGTGCTATAGGTGTCTTATTAAGAAATTTGGGGCATGCCCCCACTATAGGTGGTTCCCTTTTTATCTTGCAATTCTCTTTGTTGTTGCAGAGCTGGAGATTCACACATAGTAGGCAAATACTCTACAACTGAGCTACATCTCCAGCCTTGGTCTTTCTTTTCTTTTTTCTTTTTAGTATCAGGATTGAACTCATTCTGAGAATCTCTGGGATTACAGGTGTGTGCCACCATGCTCAGCTTTGGGGCCTTTTCTCCTACCTGAATTATTAATGATAAACTTTTGGGTTTTTTTTTTTTTTTTTTTTTTTTGGTGTAAGGGATAAAATCCAGGGACTCATGTAAGTACTTTGCCATTGAACCAAATCCCCAGCCCTTATTTTTTATTTTGGAACAGGGTGTTGCTAAATTGCTTAGGGCCTTGCTGAGTTGTTAAGGCTGGCCTTGAATTTGTGAACTTGCTTCACCCTCCAGGTCTCTAGGATCACAGGCGTATGCCACCGTGCCTGGCTCCAGCCCCTTTTAAAAACCAGACTGGGAATTGAGCCCAAGGACACTCAGCTCTTTTTATTTTTTATTTGAGACATACACTCATTAAATTGCCTAGGTTGGCCTTGAATTTATAATCTAAATTTAATCAAATTTTGTGAACAGTGTTTAAGAATTATCAGAAAATCTAAAATTAAGTCAAGAAACAAGACAAGTGGAAACAATTTTTTAAAAATTCTTGAATTATGTGCCATACTAAATTCCCATGTTCAAAATTGAAATATTTCAAGTCTATCTCCATTGGTGTTTATGTTCACACCAAACTAAAAGGGAGAATGAGGGATGTTATCCTTGTTCCTTGTGACACTGAATGCATGGGTGATGATGTTAATCAGCCCCCAAGTCACAGTCTGAGGTCGGGACTGGAATTAAACCCATATAAGGTATAAGCAGGTAGACCCTTAGTGCCTAGTCTTATTATTATTATTTTTACCACAAATGTAATGCAATTAGGGGGATTTTAATTTGGGAAATATGGGATTGGGGATGTTCAGGGACACTGTTGGGGTAGAAGAAAAAGTAGCCCAATTATGATTACTATGAGGAGGAGGAGGAAGGAAGGAGGAGGGAAGGAGGAGGAGGATGATGATGATGATGATGATAATAATAATAATAATAATAATAATAATAATTATTCACTGTTGCTGGGAGCTTTGAGATGGAAAGCAAAAGGAAAGATGCTGTTCCGGGCTTGAAAAAAGCAAAAGGAGCTAAACTGGCTGGAAAGGAGGCAGCCACGTTGACAATAATGATCAGCCTTTAACAAAGTTTTAAAGAATATGAATTAGAGCTGGGTGTGGTGGGAGGCCAATGCGGGAAGATAGAAAGTTCAAAACCAGTCTGAGGCCCTAAGCAACTTAGCAAGACCCTGTCTCAAAATAAAAAGGTCTGGGAATGTGGTTCAGTACTTAAACACACCTGAGGTCAGTACCTGGTACAAACAAAAAAAGAAATATATATATATACCCCCACACACACACATACACATATACACATAAAATCATATATATTTAATATTTTATCTATCTATATATTTGAAAAATTGGTTTATTAGTCCAATATGCATCCACAAAATTTTGTTTCCCGTCTTTTTTTTTTTTTTTTAAGAGAGTGAGAGAGTGGGGGGAGAGAGAGAATTTTAATATTTATTTTTTTAGTTATCGGCGGATACAACATGTTTGTTTTGTATGTGGTGCTGAGGATCGAACCCGGGCCGCACGCATGCCAGGCGAGCGCGCTACCACTTGAGCCACATCCCCAGCCCTGTTTCCAGTCTTTTTATCCATAATTTTTTTTTCCCTGGGGAAGGGCTGGAGATTGCATCCAGGGCTGATCCACTCTGTATGTGCTGTTCCAGAGTTATACTCCAGCCCTACCCCCTCGAACATTTTGGTTATTTTTGGTACTGGGGATTTACCACTGAGCTACACCTCGGCTCTTTGTATTTTTTATTTTGAGACAGAGTCTTGCTAAGTTGCTGAAGCTGGCCTCAAATTTGTAATTCTGCCTCAGCTTCCCAAGTCACAACTACAGGCATGTGCTACTGTGGCTGGACTACCCCTTAATTTTTTGAAGGGAATTCTATACTATATACAATTTTATGTTTAAATACTGCAGTATGAGTGTCTAAAGTATAGAGCCACTTTTTTTTTTTTTTTTTTTTTTAAATACTGGGGATTAAACCCAAGTACTCATGTATGCTGGTCAAGTGCTCTACTGTGGAACTTTACCCCCAGTATTTTATTTGAGACAGGGTCTCTTTGAGTTGCCATGGCTGCCCTCTAACTTGTGATTCTCCTGTCACAGCCTGGCACAAGAGGATGCTACCATTCCTGGTGTGTCATTTTTCTTTTGGTACTGGGAATTGAACCCAGTGGCATTTTACCACTGAGCCACATCCCCATCCCTTTTTATTTTTTATTTTGAGACGGGGTCTTGCTTGGGGCCTTGCTAAATTACTAAATCTGGCCTTGAATTTGTAATCCTCCTTGCCTCAGCTTATCAGGTCCCTGGGATTATGGGTGTTCACCACTGCACCTACTAAAAGATTCATATTTAAATTAGGAAAAAAGGAGATATGTTTATGATTGAAATATATGCTACTCATTGCTTGATTGTATACTTTTTTTCTCTTTATGTTGAAGAAACCTTGTCAGTTGACCTGTCAGATATCCCACAGTTGGAAATTCCCTCCATGGTTGTTAATTTCCATCACTTCTCAAAGTTGTGGCTTTTTCCCAACAAAGACAACTAAACAGCCAAGGTTGAACCTGTGCGACGGTGGTCCAGTGCCAGATGATCAGGAGTGCCCAGCGTCTTCCCCTCTGCTTCTAGAACTGAAGAGAAAAACATACAGGTGTGTAGGGCCATAGTCTCTTGGGACTCTGGCTGACTTCAGGAGAGAACGCTGTGGGGTTGCTGGCTTCTCACTTCAGAGTTCCTGGAGACCTACTGGAAAGGGTCACCTCGGGCATCTTTATGCACCATGGCCTTTAAAGCCTTCCTGGAAGAGCTTCATACAGCAGCCAGTTGCCCCACCTGCCAGGGTTATCTAACAGATGCAGTGACTATTGAATGTGGGCACAACCTCTGTCGCTCTTGCATCTCCCAGCACTGCAAAGATCTACAGGATATCTTTCCCTGTCCTGTCTGTTTCCATCACTGCCGTACCAAGAACCTCAAAAATAACACCCAGTTTTGCCGCATAGTTCAGATTGTCATGGAGCTGCCTGACACAAGAGGTAAGAGGAGACCCCTGTGTGAGAAGCACAATGAGGTTCTGGACTTGTTCTGTGAGGAGGACTTGGAATTCTTGTGTCCCCAGTGCAGAGTCTCCTCCAACCACCAGGATCACAACCTGACACCCATTAATCAAGCTGCAGCTCCTTCTCAGGACGAAGCTCAAAAACCACATTAAGCTCCCCAGGGTGCAAATTGAAGGTGCTGAAATTGGGTGTGAACTACAAGTTTCAAAATGCATTAAAGTGAGATGGGAGATGGGAAATTGGAAGAAGGAATTACACACTGAATTTGAAGAACTTAAAGACTTCTATAGAAAGGAACATATTAAAACACAGCTAAGGCTAATTATAGAAGAGACGATTGTTGAAGAAAAATTAGTTGAAAACAAAAGCCAAATTTTAGCCCACGTAGCCACATTAGAAAGCCTATTAAATGAAATAAGAGAGAAATATATACAAGCAGACCTGGATTTACTTCGAGGTATTAGAAGCATTAACAGCAGGTACAACATAAAACCCCCAGCAGGGGCTGGGGATGTGGCTGAAGCGGTAGCCCGGCATGCGTGCGGTCGGGTTCGATCCTCACACCACATATAAAGATGTTGTGTCCGCCGAAAACTAAAAAGTAAATATTAAAATTCTCTCTCCTCTTATGAAAAAACTGCTTTTTTTTTTTTTTTTTTTTTTTAAATGAAAGACAGTTACGATCCCTCTCTATGTTGTTTTGGTCTGAAAAAATGATCAGCACATTTCAAGTAAATTTGACTTTAAGTTCTCAAACCTCCCACCCTAATCTGAAATATGAAATGATGAACTCAAACGATTTATCTCCCCAGCCATCTACTTTCTTTGCAGCTGCCTGGAATCATGAGAGATTTGAAAGTGGGAGACATTTTTGGCAAGTAGAAGTGAGAGGCACAGATGAATGGTCCTTAGATGTGTGTAGTGAATCCTCCTCTGGAAAAGATTTGACATCAGTTTGTCCCAGCAATAGTTTCTGGCAAATTGTGCAGTCCACAGATGTATCACAAGTCCAGTTTTTCTGGATTATGAGTTGGGAGAGGTTTCATTTTATAATTTGAATAGCAGATCATGTATGTGTACTTTGACTAAAGACTTTAGAGAAACACTTGTGCCTTTTTTCTCTATTGAATGTTCCTCAGAATCTCTTACAATCACTATTGTCAGAGAGGAATTAACTATTGTCAGGAATTATGAACTGGCCTGGAGGACCATTTCCTATGTTTATATTTTATTTTATGCTCTTGTAGGGTACTTGTAATAAATATTTTGACTCCACTTTGTTGTCTGGCTGTTAACCTTTCAGGAACCTCCCTTTTGCTCCACACCAGGCACCAGGGCAAAACAGAAAGTCTAGGTGCTCCCTATTTGGGCACAGGTAGGAGGTCTGAACCTTCACACCAGCCCACGCTGTGATCTCCATAACAACCCCATTGAGTCTTCTTTCCCTCCTTCCTTCCTTCCTTCCTTTTCTTTCTTTCTTTCCACCTTAATATCCCCATAACCGTTTTGGGAATAATTTGTCATGCTTTGTGTGTGGCATCATCTGTCCTTTCATGGTGCTGGGGATTGAACCTAGTGCCTCACACATGCTAGGCAAGTGCTCTGCCACTGAGCTCCAGCCCCAGCCCCCTTCTTATTTTTTGAGAGAGGGTCTTGCTAAGTTGCTGAGACTGGACTTGAACTTGCTAACTGGCTCCAGTGTCTGACAAGAGTGCACTTTAGCTCTGCTGCTTTGTATTGCATTTGCTGGGTTCTGCAGAGGATGTTAGAGATTTAACAGATATACAGATTCTCTCTGGCCTTGGCACTGAGAATTGATCCCAGGGACACTGAGCAACGTCCCTAGTACTTTTTCAAATTTTGAGTCAGGGTCTTGCTAAGTTGCTGAGGCTGGCCTTGAACTTGCGATCCTCCTACCTTAGACTCCCAAATTGCTGAGATTATAGGTATGTACCATAACTCCCGGCTTTGATCTATGAAGTTTCTATAACACTTGGCATTTGGGGGCAAGAGTATGGATTCAGGTCTATCATGTGTCTCTAGGTCCTATATCAGTTCAGATCTATGTCTGGCTTTGAACTGTGTGTCTAGATTCCTCCCTAAGTGTGACTAATGTAGAATCTAATGGGAGAATCTAACCTGTGACTGATTGGCACTGGCTCTTGTTCTATAGAGCACCTGGGTGTTAGAATATACCCTGTTTCATATGTGGGCTCATTATGAAGTCACTTATGTCAAGCAAGAATAGTCAATATGTGAAAAGCCATCACTATTCAATTATTTCTTTTTTATATATATTTTTGTGGTGCTGGACATTGAACCAAGGACTCACATGCTAAGCAAGTGCTCTACATGCCAGGCACACTGATGCACCCCTATAATCCCGGTGACTCAGGAGGCTGAAGCTGGAGGATTGTAAATTTAAGACAGACTTGGCAACTTAGCAAGACCCTCATCAATTTAGTGAGACCCTGTCTCAAAATAGAAAAAATCTGGGGATGTAGCTCAGTGGTGAATCACTCCTGAGTTCTACCCCTAGTACCACAAAAAGAAAAAAGATTCATTGGAGAGACACATTTAAAACACAGGTATGCTGATAAAGGAGTTTATACAAAGGGTCATTGATTCACAATTGGTACAAGATTCTTTCACCTGTAATCCAAGCAATTTGAAGTTAGGCAAGAGGATTGCAAGTTTGAGGCTAGACTAGGCAACTTAGTGAGATCTTGTTTCAAAATAAATAAAAAGGGCTGAAACACCCCTGGGTTCTATCTCCAGTACCAAAGGGGGAATTTTTTTCTCTCTTATTTGGTTAAATTTCTGAACATTAGTAAATTAAAAGCACCTCTATCCCCGACACTGTCAAGAAATACCTTTGACTCAACATCCCAATGTGAAGATGAGCTTAACATCTTTTGGACATTATTGGATTCTGGAGACAATATAAAATTTGTTTAAGGGGCTGTTGATATAGCTCAGTAGGAAAGTGCTAATACATGTGAGGCCCTGGGTTCAATCCTGAGTACACCCCAAAAGTTTTTTTTTTTTTGCTTAAGGCCATTTGTGCTGTTATTTACAAATCAGTCCACTTTTAATGTCCGGCCCCCCAAGGCTCTAGAACCTTCCAGAATCTGGATTGCAATTTTGTCTGACAGAACCTGTTCTGCCTGGGAGACTTGGAATAAAGAATTCTCTGGTGTCGGGTGCACATCTGGATTCTAGCAACTCAGGAGCCTAAAGCAGGAAGATTGCAAATTCAAGGCCAGCCTTGACCCTGTCTCAAAAAGGGTTGGGGATGTAACCTAGTAGTAGAAACCCCTTGAGTTAAATTCCTAGTACCAATAAATAAATAAATATATTAAAAATAAATTTAAAATTTCAGAAGTCAACTGAAAAGAGAGAGGAATCCTGGGAATCATCCATATCTGAGGATACTGAGAGAGTTAAGTAATCTGCTAAGCTGAGAAGATGTAGTACGATACCAGTCAGCAAGTTCCTGAAAAATCTGAGAAAACTGAAATTCTGACAGAATGCATACTAGTGTATTTGGACACCAGATCACTGATTAAAATTTAAAAAAGAGTTTCAGAGCCGTGGTAGAGTCAAATGACACACTACATATTACAGGTAGAGAAAGAGACACTCTTTCCTGAAGTCTCTTAGTCTACAGGATGTATTTAACATGGAACATTTGTTTGTTTTGAAGGCAGGGTCATGGGAAACAAAGTGGCTCTCAATTTCATTTTAGAGATATTACATATAATTTCTGCACCACATCACAAATCAAGAAAAGGATCAGCCCCCAAGAAGTACTATCTGGCACTATTTTAAATAATTGGTGTCTATTAACTCACTAATCTTCATAGCATTAGTACTGTAACTTTTTTTTTTTTTTTTTTTTTTTTTTTGGTGATGCCAGGGATTAAACCCAGGATTTTGCACATGCTAGGCAAGTGCTCACCACTAAGTCACATCCCCTGTTATGGTGTGAACTGATAAATTCAATCAATAAGAGTGTAAGTTATAGAGTATAGATTAGTAAAAAATATAGATTATAGATATAAGATTTTGATAAGTGAAATAAGACAATTACAAAGCAAGAACAGTCAGACAGGCCTAAGACCCATTTTGCTGCCTTCTATAAAAAACTGTTATAAGAGCTGTTTCTGAGAAACTGAAATGAAAGCTGTTTTCTTATAAAAATTGTCTTTCTGTACTTTGTACCCCACAAATTTTACCCTACTCAGGTCGTGGCAAGCTACATCCTGGGTTTGAATGCCCTTGTGGGTCTACTTGACTTTGAAGTAGATTCTCGCCCCACCCAAATTCAGGATACAACTTTCTAGCACCAGCTTGAACCCGGGATTGTGGTCAACTGAACTGTAAAGCTAATGCTTTTTTAGCTTCTGTTTATCACTTGCTTGCTGACTGGAAAATTCCAGTCCTGCCTAGAGCCCACAGGTCCCACTTATTAATATTTTAATTTCTGTGATTGACTAGTTTACATGCCAATAAGCAAATCACTGAGTTGTGGGTTTTGTGTTTATATTCTCCTTGGATGTACCAGGAAGCTGCAGTCCTCTCACAGAGCTTGAATCTCTACAGGTGGGTGACAGTCTCTGGCCAGGTAAATAAAGCTTGCTTTTGATTTAAAATTTGAATTTAGGGCTGGGGATGTGGCTCAAGCAGTAGCGCGCTCGCCTGGCATGCATGCGGCCTGGGTTCGATCCTCAGCACCACATACAAAGATGTTGTGTCCGCCGAAAGCTAAAAAAAAAAATATTAAAATCCTCTCTCTTTCTCTCTTTAAAAAAATAAAAAATAAAATTTGAATTTAAAGTGCTTTCTGGATTGGCTCCCCATAATACCCCAGGCCAGTACTTTAACTATCTTATAGCCAGGCCTGAACTCAATCTGCTTCTAAGTATTTATACCAGTTGATCTAGTTAAAGATCTTAAATTATTATTATTATTTTTGGGTACCAGAGATTGAACTCAGGGGCACTCGACCACTGAACCATATCCCAGCCCTGTTTTGTATTTTATTTAGAGACAGGGTCTCACTGAGTTGCTTAGCGCTTCACTTTTGTTGAGGTTGGCTTTGAACTCGCAAACTCCTGTCTCAGCCTCCTGAGCCACTGAGATTACAGGCATGTGTCACCATGCTCAGCTTCAATTACTATTTTTGTTGTTGGTGGCAGTATTGGGGATTGAATCCAAGGGCACTTTACCACTGAGCTATATCTCCAGTCTTTTTTTTTTTTTTAATTATTTTTATTTTGAGACAGGGTCTTACTAAGCTACCTCAGGGTCTTACTAAGCTACCTCGTTTGGCACTGAATATACACAATCCTTCTGCTCAGCCTCCTGAGTTGCTGGAATTACCTGTGTGCACCACTACACCTGGTGAAAGATTCCTATTCTTTGCCTCTATAGGAATCCTCTCCCCTAAGTGTCAGAATTTCCAACTTTATGCTGAATTTTTCTGCTGGGATTTCCCTGCAGTGGCTCCAATATCCCAATATGGCCTATATTTGACTTTGCTTTCTCCCCACACCTACTCTTTTATAGTGTTTTCTACCTCAGGAGAGGTATTTTATTTTTCATTTGCATCATTTTAGATCAGGTACACGTAATTTCTCATCTGCACTACTGCAGCAGCCTCCCATCTGGCCTCCCAACATCCTTCTCCAACTCACTCTTAGGATAAATGTCAAAGAAAGCCTCAAGAGAAGACACCTTCTAGGTTTGTGAAGAAAACCCTGTGGTCTTTGGTTGAGTCCTTTTCTGCCCTGCATCCCCCACCACACACAAGCACCTTCTGTAATACTCTATATTCTTCACATGGCTTTGGGCTGTTTCATCATATTTAGCATATGGTTCTTCAAGTTCCACTCCAAGATTGAGTAGCATCGTTATTTTGGGTCTCAGGAGAGGTGCTAGATAACAATGGTGGGGAGCATGTGTTGGAGAAAACTTCTCATAGGATGAGCTAGGAAGCAGAAAAGACTCAGAGGGGGGCTGGGGATGTGGCTCAAGCGGTAGCGCTCGCCTGGCATGCGTGCTGCCCGGGTTCGATCCTCAGCATCACATACAAACAAAGATGTTGTGTCTGCCGAAAACTAAAAAATAAATATTAAAAAATTCTCTCTTAAAAAAAAAAAAAACAGAGGAAGAGCCTGGGGTTCCATTTTCCCTTCCAAGGGCATGTCCCCTCCTGCAACCTAAGGACCTTCCAGTAGGGCTTAAATGTTCTTAAATATTCATAGAATCCTTGGGGGACACTCATGCAAACCAAATTAATATTTTTCTTCTTTTCCCATTTTTAGTTTCTTCAGACTAGGATCCAGAGAACTCAATCACTAAACAACTTTCACAGAATTCTTCCTTGCCCTAAGGTTATGCTCATTTTCTGAGTGTCTAGGTAATTTGATCGCTCTCCAAAATAACACAGGGGAATGGTGGAAGATTCTACCTGTGTCTTATAGTTTGGTTGTGAGCTGTTCCTCAAAATCTCCAGTGTTAATTCAGGAATGTTGGGAGGTGAATTTATTGGATTGTGACAGCTGGACCTAATCAGACCACCCTGATAGTTTGAGTGGACTATCAGGGTGGTAACTAGGCAGGCAGGACATGGCTGGAGAAGGTGGGTCACTGGGGGGTGTGCCCTGGAAGGGTGCCTTCTTGCAGTCCCTTTCCCTCTCTGCATCCAGTGCTCCTCGACCACACCCTTTTGCCATAATATTCTGCCTCACCTTGAGCCCAGAGCAATGGGGTCAACCCACCAAGGACTAAACTTCTGAAAGTGAGACAAAAGGAACTTTCCTTCCTCTTAATTAATTGTTCTTGTGGAGCATTTTGGTCACAGCAATGAAAAGCTAACACACCATGATTGAAACTTTTTCAAAGATTTTGACATTTGCTTTATTCTCACTATGAAAAGGAATATTCCCTACTTAAAAACAGATCTCAACACTGAGGGGGTAGATTTATGGCCATATCAAGGACACACAGCTTGCTTTAGGACTCTGGGAGACTGAATGTGAAGGGTTATGAGGACATTGGAGAAAGGTGTGACAAGAAAAGTGGTTACCACCTGTGTGCCAACGCCATGTTCAAAGAGCTAGCAGGGTTTGAACTATGAACCAGGAATATATACTGTCTTTTTTAAAGAGAGTTTTTTAATATTTATTTTTCAGTTTTCGGTGGACAGAACATCTTTATTTTATTTTTATGTGGTGCTGAGGATCGAACCCAGTGCCGCACATTCCAAGCGAGCGCTTTACTGCTTGAGCCACATCCCCAGCCCCATCTTTTTTCTTTAAGGTCAGATCTTGCTATGTTGCTCAGGTTAGCCTCAGACTTCTGAGCTCAAGTAATCTTTCTGCCTCAGCCTCCTGAGTACTGGGACTACAGGTGTGTGTCACCACATCTTGAGTGAAGCGTCATTAAGGTAATGTATAAACCTTAATGAAACTGATTTCAGGAAATCTTCTGCTTTTCCCCTTAAAATGACTATTCTGAATTTTCTGTGAAAGAGATCACACATAGCTATCACCATCATTTTCTGGTGTTTTGTCCCTTCAGTGAGGTAATAGTTCCCAGAAACTTTTTTTTTTCCCTCAGAATTGAATTTTTTTAAAAAAAAACAAACAAACTTTTTTCCACATATTTTATTGGTGTATTATAGTTGCATGTAATTGTGGGATTTATTGTTTCATATTTGTACATGCACACAATATAACAATATAATTTGGCCAATACCATTCCCCAGTATTTCCGCTTTCCCTTCCTTCCTCCCTACCCCTGGTTCCTTTCCTCGATTCTACTGATCTCTCTTAAATTTTCATGATATCACAGAAATTGCTAGATCCTTATTGGCACACAATGTTATTCAGGCTTTGAAGAACCAGGTATTTATTCCAATCTTCAGCGTGACTTTCTTTCAACTGTCCTTCCATAAAATCTAAGCCGGCTGTTTAATGTTCTCTGAGCCCGTGATCATTGTTACTATTGAGCACTAGATGGTGCTCTAAATCCACGTTTATGCAGGGCACACAGGTGCTGGCCTGTAATTCCAGGGATTCCAAAGGATGAAGCAGGAGGATTGCAAATTTCAGGCTAGCCTCAGCAGTTCAGCGAGAACTTGTCTCAAAACAAAAAATTTAAAAAGGGCCGTGGATATAGTTAAGTGGTAAAGTGCCTCTGGGTTCAATCCCCAGTACCAAAAATAAAAAGAATTTCCAGATTTGCCATGATACTACAGTTGGTATATTGCAACCATTTTAGTGTTAGTGGGAGCCCCAAGTCAAAATTTACCTTGGGGCTGGAAATAGCTCAGTTGATAAAGTGCTTGCCTTGCATGTATACGAGTTCAATTCCCATCAACACACACACACTCGCCTTGAATCTGCAGTGTTATTATTCAGGATGCATTTGAGGAGTGTCTGGAGAGGGTAGTCCATCTCCACTGGGTCCATGTGCCTCCACCTGGAGCAGGATGGACCCTGATGCCTTGTCTACAGTCACTGGCCTTCAGTCTGGTACTATGGAATTCTGACCAGCACTGGGCCTCAATGGCATATACTGTTTGGGACCCACAGCCATATGTGTGTCCACATTCTTGTTCTTCCCCTATGTGGACAATCACTGCGTTGTGCTGATTGGGTGGGAGGAGGGAGGAGAAAGGAGGTGGGCAGTCCCTTTGCCACCACAGCCACTACAATGCTAGATCATACCCGGAAACCTAAAGCTACAGCGACCAAGGCCCATGATGCTATGATCTGCCTGCTACTGTCATCTCCTATGGCCTGAGACCACTGCAGCCAGGAGGGGTGATGTTAGGCTGGAACATAAGGAACATAAGTACATTTTACTGGGGCTGCAGTCTCTGCAAGGTGTTACGCTTGATCCAGAGACCAAGTTTGTGTGCTAGCCTGGGGAAGGGACCAATGAGTTCTGCCCAGTGTTGATTATTTCCTGGCCCAGCACTGAGTACCAAGGAAAAGTCCTCCACTCACATCTGTCTTATCAGTAGATAAGTCTTTCTCCATGCTGTGCCTGATGTGGATGTTGGAAGCCATTCCTTGATCACCAAGGCTGATGCTGAGGACACAATACAGGTGCATCATGTGGCCAGCAGTGCTGCAGTCTGAAATACCAGTCTGGCTCCCTGAAATCAAGATTTTTACCTGGCTCTGGGGAGGCTCTAGAGGCTTTGTCTATAGGTACTGGACCAAGGGCCATGGCACTCTGCCCATCACTGGGCTTTACTATGATGGGCCTGATACTGAGCTCTAAGTCTAAGGCCTGTGGTGGGTTTTTTTTCTTTTTTTTTTTTGGGGGGGGGGGTAGGTAGGGGATAGTGGGATTGAACCCAGGAGAGCCACATCCAAAGTCCTTTTTATATTTTATTCAGAGATAGCTAAATTGCTGGGGCTGGCTTTGAACTCATGATCCTCCTGCCTGCTTTCTGAGCCACTGGGATTATAGGTGTGTGCCTACCAGCTACGGCCTGTGTTTAACTGCCCCTCCCTTCTCCGGGTCAAAGGGGTCTTTCTGCACACTGCAATCTGTCGAATTGGGGCAATTATTTTCTTCTTCACTTTAGCCCAAATATTCCTATTTTTTTTCTTTTTTGTGGTACTATGGGTTTGAGCCACTGGCTACATTCCCAACCCCTATTTTTGAACCAGGGTCTCATTAAGTTGCCTGGGCTGATCTTGAACTCGAGATCCTCCTGCCTGGCCTCCCTTGTTGTAGTGATGTGCCACCACTTTAGCAAATTTTAAGAGATAATCTTTCATCATAATGGGATGGAATTAGCAATTAGTAACAAAAAGAATTCTGGAAATTTCCAAATTCTGGAGAGAAAACACAGCCCTGCCCCAGTATTGCAACAAAACAAAAAATAAAACTTTTTTTGTTGAGACACAGTCTCATTGTATTGCTCAGGCTGTCCTCTAACTCTAGGGCTTAAGTGATCCTCCTGCCTCAGCCTCATAAGCAGCTGGGCCTATAAGCACACCCCAGATCTAGCTCTTGGTGGAGCACACCTGTAATTCCAGACTTAGGAGGCTGAAGCAGGAGGATCCAAAGCTTGAGGCCAGTCTGGGCAATTTAGTGAGATCCGATATCAAAATTAGGACTAGGTATGAAGTTCAGGGGTAGAGTGCCCCTGGGTTCCATCCCCAGTAACACATACACAGTCCCCTACATGGGTGCACACCAGACATGGTGGTACAAGCCTGTAATCCAAGCTACACAGAAAGTTGAGACTGGAGGATTTCAAATTGGAGGCCAGCCTGGGCAATTTAGCTTTCTCAAAATAAATTTGGGTTAGGGATATAGCCAGTGGTAGAGCACTTGCCTAAGTACCCCAGTACTGCAGAAACAAAACAAAAGCCAGGAGTGTGGTGTACCTCTGTAATCCCAACTAGCTGGTAGGCTGAGGA
This sequence comes from Marmota flaviventris, assembly GCF_047511675.1. Lineage (NCBI taxonomy): Eukaryota > Metazoa > Chordata > Mammalia > Rodentia > Sciuridae > Marmota > Marmota flaviventris. The sequence continues at coordinate 160,205,805 of NC_092500.1, forward strand.
TTGGGAATTTGAGACCAGCCTGGGCAATTTAGGGAGCCCTTGTCTGAAGATACATTGGGCTGGGATGTAGCCCAGCAGTTGAGTGCGCCTAGGTTCAATCCCTAGTATGGCTGCAGAGTGAATATTCAGGGATAAATCTGACAAAAAGATGTGCTTTTGAACGCCGTTGGCTTGGGAGGCTGAGGTAAGAGGATCAAAGCCAGCCTCAGCAACTTAGCAAGACCCTGTTTCTAAATAAAATACTTTTAAAAAGCTTGTGATCCTGGCACCAAAACAGGCTGGTAGACCAATGGTACAGAATAGAGGACACAGAGACAAATCCACAAAATTACAACTACCTTATATTAGACAAAGGTGCTAAAAACATGCAATGGAGAAAGGATAGCATCTTCAACAAATGGTGCTGGGAGAACTGGAAATCTATATGCAACAAAATGAAATTGAATCCCCATCTCTCATCATGCACAAAAGTCAACTCAAAATGGATCAAGGAGCTAGGAATCAGACCAGAGACTCTGTATCTAATAGAAGATAAAGTTGGCCCTGATCTTCATCACGTGGGTGCTGGCCCCAAATTTCTTAATAAGTCACCTACAGCACAAGACTTAAAACCAAGAATCAACAAATGGGACTAATTCAAACTAAAAAGTTTTTTCTCAGCAAGAGAAATAATATGCGAGGTGAATAGGGAGCCTACAACCTGGGAACAAATTTTTACCCTCAAACATCAGATAGAGCTCTAATCTCTAGAGTATACAAAGAGCTCAAAAAGTTAAACAACACAAAAGCAAATAACCCAAACAACAAATGGGCCAAGGACCTGAACAGACACTTCTCAGAAGAGGATATACAATCAATCAACAAATACATGAAAAAATGCTCACCATCTCTAGCAATCAGAGAAATGCAAATTAAAACTACTCTAAGATACCATCTCACTCCAATAAGAATGGCAGCCATTATGAAGTCAAACAACAATAAGTGCTGGCCAGGATGGGGGAGGGGGAAGGTACACTCATAGATTGCTGGTGGGACTGCAAATTGGTGCAGCCAATTTGGAAAGCAGTATGGAGATTCCTTGGAAAGCTGGGAATGGAACCACCATTTGACCCAGCTATTCCCCTTCTCGGACTATAACCAAAAGACCTAAAAAGGGCTGGGGATGTGGCTCAAGCGGTACCGCGCTCACCTGGCATGCGCGGCCCGGGTTCGACCCTCAGCACCACATACAAAGATGTTGAGTCCGCCGAAAACTAAAAAATAAATATTAAAAAAAAAAACCCAAAAGACCTAAAAAGAGCATACTACATGGACACAGCCATATCAATGTTTATAGCAGCACAATTCACAATAGCTAGAATGTGGAACCAACCTAGATGCCCTTCAATAGATGAATGAATTTAAAAAAATGTGGCATTTATACACAATGGAATATTACTCAGCACTAAAAAATAATAAGATCATGGCATTTGCAGGCAAATGGAAGGCATTAGAGCAGATTATGCTAAGTGAAGTTAGCCAATCCCTAAAAAATAAATGTCTTCTCTGATATAAGGGGGGGGTGACTCAAAATAGGATAGGGAGGAAGAGCATGAGAAGACTACCACTAAATAGGGAAGAGAGGTGGGGAGGGAAAAAGAGGAGGAAGGGGAGTTGCATGGAAGATGGAAGGAAAACCTCATCGTTAATACAGAATACATATATGATGTTGTAATGAGAAAAAGAAAAAAAAGTGTGTCACATTAGATTGGATAGAGAGAAATGATGGGAGAGGAGGGGAGGAGTAGGGGGAATAGGAAGGGCAGCAGAATAGAATAGACATTATGATTGATGTATGTACATCCCATGTATGTATTATATGTCAAAATACATTCTGCTGTCATGTATGACTTAAAAAAAAAAAAAAAAGCCTGTGATCCCAGCAGCTCAGGTTAGCCTCAGCAACACAGGTAGTAAAACCTGGCCTCAAAAAAAAAAAAAAAAAAGTGAAGGACCCCTGGGATCCATCCCCAGCACTGCAAGCTAACAAGACTAAAAAACATGACTCAAAAATGGTGACCTTTACAGAGCAGGTATGGTCCCTGCATGGTTATGTTTGCATTTAAAAGCTTTATTTTTCTTATAGGGGAAATATGTAGGCAAATACCAGAAAAAAAAAAATCCAATTCACTTTTATTAACAATCATTGAAGTAATACTTTCCAAAGTAATACATTTTTTCCCAAATATTTTATCTAAGAATTTCTAAAGCACTTCCCAATTAGACCCCATAATATGCCTATAAATCAGGAACTACATTTTTATGAACTGACTTAAAATTTTATGTGAAATAATAGTTTTTTTATAGTAAAAACATTTTTTAAAAAAGCAACTGTCAACAAGATTCACTGGCTCAGTTATGTCCACTAACTGAAAGAAAAAGAAATCTTCGAATACATCACCAATCAGAATCTGTTACTGTACAGATTTTAAGAGGTTTTGAGTCAGTTCCAGTGCAGAAATAAGGCCAAAGCGTTTCTGTAAAATCATCATCAAAAGTATAGAGAAGAGCTCTATCATCCATATTATAAAAGGAAACCTCACCCATTTCGGAGTCTAAAAAAACACCAATCTTACTAGGTGTAACTTTTGGGAGAATACTAATTTCCTCAGAACCCAATGCAACATAATTAGTCTGACTACAATGCCCAATTCCCCATAATCCATCCTGTACTACAACTGTTTTTCTTTGAATCTTCCTTCTTCTATAAAGAGTGTGTTTACAGACACCCACAATCCATTCAGGCTTGTCTTTCACTTCTACCTGCCAGTACTGTCTGCCAGAATGAAATCCCTCAGAACCTAGAACAGCTGGGCAGAGATAAAATCTTCTGGAATGATCAGGTCTTATTTTTATACTTCCATACTGCACACTTTTTCTGTCTTCAGAGATAATAAGGTTCCGATGGGCTGTTTCAGGATCTAGAACTATATCTACGTGAAATTGCTTGATAATTCTACTTAGGCCAGAATATTGTGGAGGAAGCTGGTAAACATAATCTTTTAATTTGAATGAAAAAGTTTCAGGGCATTTTGAGGTTTCATATCTGTGGTAGATACTCTTAACATTTTCCAGTAATTTCACTTCTGATTTTACATATTTGCTCTCTATCTCCTTCAACAGATATTTTAATGAGGAGGCATGATCTGAAAGCTGTGTCAAGTTTTCCTGCAGTTTCTCTGAAATATCCATCTCTTCATCTTGTAGTTGCCTAAGAGCAGTCTCATGCTCGTTTTGGAGAAACAATGCAATTTGTTCAAATTCAGATTTGAGCTCTTCTCTCCTACGTTCTACCTTTTTCTTCACTTCCAGGGATTTTCTACTTTGCATACTAATCGTTTTTTCAATTTGTTCCACTCTCTCCTTCCATGGGTCAATGTAGCACTCCAATTTTTCCCTGTGATAGAGGGCAGCCTTCTTTACAGGCCAAATAGTGTGATGCTGGTGATCAATGGAGAAACGGCACTGCGGACATAAAACCTCTAGGTCTTTCTGACAGAAAAAAGTCAGAGCTTGTTTGTGCTTCTCACATATAAACTTTCCTTCCTGTCTTTTTCTCTTGCTTCTTCGTAATGGGAGTAGCTTAGCAATTTCAGTCAAGTTACTCAGCTGGTAATTCTGCCTGAACTTCCTTTCTGGACAGTGAAAGTGGCATAAAGGGCAGGGGAAACTATTCTTTAGATCCTTCCAGCACACACTGATGCAGGACAGGCAGAAGTTATGCCCACAATGGATCGTCACTGGGTTTTTCAAGCACTTCAGACAGATGGGACAGTTAGCCTCCTTGTGGAGGTCTGCCAGGACAGTTGTAAACTCCATAAGCCTTGGATAAACAAAGGTGGTGGACAAAGTAGTATTTCCTTCAGGAGGGCCTGTCTCTATAGGGCTCAAGACCTGGTAAGCAGTAGAAATCTTCCCTTAGAACTTCAAAACTGACTAGCTTTTGGTTCTATTGCCTCAGCTCGCTGATGGCAGCCTTTAAAAACCTGTTTAGCCTTCTGTGACTTACCCCCCAGAATCTACTACCAATTATGCTCCTGAGCCTACAACCTATTGCATATTAGCTGGGTGGCTGCTCTTCCCACTCAATGATCTGAAGTCAAGCTTAAGACTTTTCTTGTTCAAAAGAAGTAACCTGGTTCACAATCAGGAATCCTTCCTATGGGTGAGAAAAGACGCTTAAATTAAAAATTTGTTCTATAATCATCAATGCATTAAAACATTCATATGGAATAAGCCAATTCCAAAAAACCAAAGGCCAAATGTTCTCTCTGATATGCTGATGCTGACTCACGATAGGCAGCAGAGAGGGAGGAGTGAAGGGAATAGGCAAAACAGTAGAATGAATCAAGACATCACTTTCCTATGTTCATATATGAAATACTCGATCAGTGTACTCCACATCATGTACAACCACAAAAAGGGCAAGTTATATTCCATGGATATATGTCAATACATTCTACTGTCAGTGTAACTAAAAAGAACAACAACAACAAAAAACCCCATTCACATGGGAATCATAAATTAATGCAAAAATTATGGGGTGGAAATTCTTGGAAATACAAGGTATTCACATTTCAAATTCACCCCACATACTACTTATTAAAAACCACAACAAAAAATTCAGGACAAACTAACCTTAGATGTTTTCTGATACACCACACACACTGCCTATATAATATTCTTGCCCAAAATATTTAGCCTCATCTAATTATGAGAAAATTAGTCTAATTCAGATTACGGAGCATTCTATAAGACAACTATTATGTATTCTTAAAAAAAGATGTCAATGGCACGAAAAGAAACAAAGTTCTACACTTAAGAAGACTAGAGAAACAGCCCAGTCTGGTGCAGTGGCACAGGCCTGTAATCCCAGGGACGCAGGAAGCTAAAACATAAAGATTAAAAGTTCAAGGCCAGTCTCAGCAACAGTCTCAAAAATAAAGTAATAAAAAGGGCTAGGATATAGCTGCATGGAAAAGTGCCTTTGGGTTCAATTCTTGGTACTAGTAAAATAAAATAAAATAAAATAGAGGTAGGGATGTAGTTCAGAGGTGAGGCACCCCTGGGGTCAATCCCCAGCACAGGGAAATTTTTTTTTTAAAAAATTTAATTTAAAAAGGATTGGGAATATAACTTGCTGGTAAAGTACCCCTAGGTTCAATATTTGATACTAAGGAAAAAAAAAAAAAAAAAAAAAGACAAATAAGGGTACCATCTAGATGGCTGCAACTCCCTTTCATACAGTTCAACAATAAAAAGAAGCCAATGCAGTGGCACTTACCTAACATTCCAGCATCTTGGGAGGCTGAGGCAGGAGAATCACAAGTTCAAGGCCAGCTTCAACAACATAGTAAGACCCTATCTCAAAATAAAAAAAATAAAATAAAAAGAACTGGGAATGTAGCTCAGAGGGCCCCTGGGTGCAATTCTTTGTAACAAACTCCAAACCCAAATTTAAGAAAAATTAAATTCCTCCAAAAGGATTAAGAAAACAACAAAAACTAAATTAGGAAAAAAAAAAAAAAAAATTCTTCCATCAAGTTTACAAGCTATCTCACCATCAACACAATAGTCTCCCCTTCCTGCACACACTACCAGACACTTTCTCAGCTTTTTCTATTCTTCTCCCCTTCCTTATAACTTTCCTTATTATAAGAGTAATAACATGGGCATAGTTGTGACATGTGAAGTTGGTTTTGTTTTGCTTCTCAAGTAAATTGTTTTTATTATACACACTTTCTCTTTATACCAGCATTATTTAAAAAAAAAAAAATGCCATGGGACTAGAAAGTTTCCATTTATAAATTATTTCCAAACTTATGTTCTCAGTGTCTCAGACCTGCACAAGCAAGAGCTATCATAGCAAAAGGCTATATAAGGTCTAATATTAAAAGAACACTAAGGGCTAAGCATGTGGCTGGGTGCTTATCTAGCATGCTGAAGGCCCTGGGTTCAATCCTTAGTACTGAAAAAAACAAACAAAAACAAAAAACCCCCCACAGGACATGTTTGAATCCTGGCTCACTTACTTACCTATCTTCAGGAAAATCTATGTATCTTTTTTGAATCTTCTTTCTTTAAGCTGTAAAAAAAAAAAAAACTATAACAATTTGTTATTAAAGCCTTCATTTGACATATAATGCAATCTGGATCCAATTAAGGTCCACCCAAGTTCTAGATTTGCCCATTGCTTCTCCCCCTTCCTACAAAGCACTCCACCACTTAGTCATATCCCAGGCTCAAGCCTGCACTTTATTTTTTAAATAACCACTGAGCCACTTCCCCAACTCTTTATAACTTAAAAGAAAAAAAAATTTTTTTGTTTTGGTATCAGGGATTGAACCCAAGGATGCTTAACCACTGAGCCACAACCAACCCTTTCCCCAACCCTTTTTACTTTTTTTTTTTTTTGAGACAGGGTCTTGCTAGGTTGCTTACAGCTTCACTAAATTACTGAGGCTGGCTTGGAACCTGAAATACTCCTGCCTCAGCTGCTATTAGAGGTATGGGCCACCATGCCTGGCTTTAATGTTTGTTTTGAGACAGGGTCTCAATTGCTTAGGACTTCACCAAATTGCTGAAGCAGCTTTGAACTTTCAATCCTCCTGCCTCTGCCTCTCAGGATCACAGGTGTGAGCCACCATGCTGGGTTCAAGCCTTCACTTGCACAACTGATTAAATCTGCCAGGCTGGTGGCAAATGCCCATAATCCCAGCAATTTGGAGGCTAGGGCAAGAGGACTGCAAATTTGAGGACAGCCACAATAATTTAGCAAGATCTTATCTGAAAATAAAAGGGACTGGGGGGAGGGGGCAAATAAAACTTAGTAGTAAAGCATCCCTGAGTTTAGTCTTCAGTACCCAAATAAACCGATTAAATCTTTCCTGCTGGTAACTGCCCTAATCAGGACAAAGTTTCCTTCCCTTAGCCTATCATTCAGAAACCTTCATATTTCATTGTCTTCATTTGAGTGTTTCAATCCCCACTACCAAAAAATAAAATCTTACTCATTGTCACATAGGGAACATGTGGAAAACATAAAATCAGAATGCAATACTTTACAGAAAAAGAACTCTGGCATAGTGCAAAGGATATAAAACACACTCACTCCCAGTATTATTGTGTCACCCTTTCCTAGAACACACACACAAATCAGCCTTTCCATCTTTTTAATGTCATGAAGTGAACAGAAACGGAACAGGTCTGTAGGCACTATCACTATTCTAATTCAAGGTAACCATATTTCTCTCCTGGATACACAACGGTGCCTCCAATCAATTCCTAACTATGTAGCAGAATCAATCTTTTCTTTCTTTCTCTACTGGGGATTGAACCACTGTGCCACATCCCCAACCCTTTTTATTTTGAGACAGGGTGGTCTCACTAAATTGCAGGCAGCCTCAAACTTTCCATACTCCTGCTTCAGCCTCCCCGAGTGGCTGCGATTCCAGGCCTTGGTCACCACACAACAGCTTCATCTTTGCTACGTCCAAAATCCTTCTTTTCTTTTTATTTTGAGACAGATCTCACCAAATTGCCCAGGTTGGCTTCAAATTTGCCATCCTCCTGCCTCAGCCTCCAGAGGTGCAGAGATTACCGGCGTGCACTACCAGAACAGGCTAGTTTTGCGGTTCATTATCTAGCGGGTCCAAGTCCCCACTTGACTATGAAGTTCTTGGTGGTCTATGTCTTTGGCTTAAATGTTTGATAAATAACCTGCTCATATTTAAATTTGAAAAGGTCATTCCTACCCATAAGGCCCCTGCGAGGACTGAAGGATGACTAGAGAGGTGCAGGTGATGGAGGGTGGTGGGTTCTCAGACGGCGGCTACCACCCCACTCCCTTACCTCCACGACCCCAACCCCAAATGCATACATTTGAAGGTGATCACTTCACTAATTCTCATTCAGTTCAAAAGTCTTCTTGAAAGTTGAATTACCACGGCCCCCTACCCTCGCTGTTAGCCCACTGATCTGGAACCCGGCTGTCTGTCTGTCTGATTTTCCACAAGACCTTCTCCAGACACTGAGACCCAGTCGTACCTAAGCTGCGACCCTGCGGACTGGCTCGTGGCCGCTGCCCACGAAGCCACTGCTCAGACAGGCTTCACCCCAGGGACTGCCTGGCTTCCTTCTGTCAACCCCTCGATTTACCTGGAGCGAGCGGCTCCGCAGCTCCGCAGCTATGGAGAGACCCGCCGTAATCCGGGAGCGCGCAGGGGCGTGTGATGGGAACCCCGAGGACCCCAGAGCATGGAGACGGCTCACTGTTAAACCCGCGCGGTGATTGGCTGTTCCTTACGAAGTGGGCGGGGAATGGGCCTGCGCATGCTCGGTGATCCTCTGTGGCGGGGAGAGCGTGAAGAGCTCCTGGGCAGAGCCGGGTGGCTCAGTGAGGATCTCCCGGTTGCCCTCGAGTGACTGTTTCATTCCTGGCACACCCTTTTCAGATTCGTACTATGATATCTCTGTGTGCAACCTGAGGCCCAAAGGAAGGCTGCAGGCTGGTTTTGAAAGCTTCCCCTGGCCTTCTCTCAGACTTCTCTCAGAGGGTAAGGGAGTGGAGTTGAGCCAAGGAGCTGCTTCAGTAGCCTGGAGCAAGGTCACCTGGATGCCGGGCGTACCCAGAAAATCCAGGAGGAACCAGTCCCTTTTTGGATTAGTTTGCATCTCAATAGGTGGGTGTGTCTGTCCCCTGACTAGGGGATTTGCCCCAGTCCCACCAATTCCAGTTCGCTCTGGTCTCTGCTAAGGAGGTCACGTTTTTTTAGGCGGAATTGGAGGAATGACTGTAAATTTTTGGACCCTTCAAGGGTAATAGCCCTCAAGGCTGAAGGAGGAACAGGTGAGGAGCTTGTTGAACTTCAAGAGAAGTGCCAAGGGGCAGGGCGTAGAAAATGGCTTTGGGTGGAGGGTGAGATAGGCAAGAGTCAGTGCAAGGCCTTTGAGACAAAGTTGAGGATTTCTCTTCTGTGTGTGGGGGGGAGGCGGTACTGGAGATTGAACCCTGGAGCCATTTATCACTGAGCTGCATCTTATATTATGTTTTATTTTGAGATGGGGTCTCTGGACTGAGTTGCCCAGGCTGGCCTTGAACTTGTGACCTTCCCGCCTCAGCCTCAGGAGTATCTGGAATCGCAAGCATCTGCCATCACACCCAGCTTAGGGAAATATTTTAAACATGATGTCACACATCTTTGAAAGGACGACTAGCTGTAATTGAAAGGAAACATTTTTTTTGTTACTTTTCAGAGATCCATGAATTGCAGGGCATGAGCAGTTACAAGTGTGAACTAGAAAATCAAGATATTGATAAAGTCCTGGTTGCTAGACCTTTTGAAATACTAGTGGTAGCAGTTCATCTCTGTTCTTTCTCTGTGGGATGAGAGAATTGTTTCAACTTAAATATCATAATATGGAAAATAAGTTCCTGTCACACTATATGGCATAAAAATTACTTAACATAGGAACCCCATCAGTATGGCCCTGAATCTTGAAAGGCTGACCATGCTTTGTAGGGTCCCTCGTAATTATGCAGAGCGGGGCCAGACTAGCTGATAGATGCTAATTAACCTAAAGAGTTGATAATTATTGATTTGAGTCTTCTTCTGGACCAATTGTTTTTAGAATTGGCATGAGGAGTTCAGAAGCAATCTAGCATTCATCCTTACTCTTCCACAGAAACTGTTCTCAGTTTATTAGAGTGTAAACTAGTTTATCAGCCAAGGAATATGTTTCATACCTGTTACTCCTGAGATGCTTTGTAATCTTTGTCTCTGGTTGTTCCATATGTTTTTTAGCAAGGACACACAACAGACTTATTTTTGTGTTGTGAAATGTATTTGTATATATATGAGTCCACATTCTCAACGTCTGTAATTCTGTGAAGATAAGGAATGGTGGATAAGACTAGGATCTAGAACCAGACTTCCAGGAGTTCAAATCTAGGCTCTTTTACCTTGTTTGACCTTTTGCAGGTTATCTTTTTGTGCCTGTTTTATTATCTAGAAATAAAATGAAGAGTGGAGCAATAATAATAGTATAGCATATCTCTTGAAATTGTTGAGTATTAAATGGGTTTTCATAAGTTAAAGCATTTTGAACAGTGTCAGACATGATAAATGATATATAAATATACACACGTGTATATATTATACATATAAAAAGTGTTTTGTTCATATGTAATTATACACATTATCTATAAATTCATCTAAAAATATCTTTGTTTGTTTGTTTGAGGGCAGAAATTAAATTTAGAGCAAGGCCTGGGAGTATACCTTAGCGGTAGAACACTTGCTTAGGATGTATGAGGTCATCCCAGGTTAGATCTTTAGCACTAGGAAATAATTAACTAAAATTTAGAGTGAGCAGATCTAAGTGTTTTGCTTTTGTATACTTTGCAAAACTTAAAAAGAAAACTGTGAAATTTGTGTTTTTCTTGTCACTTGAAAGCAATTTTTAAAAGAGAAAGGCTGTTTTTTTGTTGTTGTTGTTTGGTACCAGGGAATGAACCCAAGGGTATTCAGTCACTGAGCCATGTCCTCAGCCCTTTTATTTATTTGGTACTGGGGATTGAATTTAGGGGTACTCGACCACTGAGCCACATCCCCAGCCCTATTTTGTATTTTATTTAGAGATAGGGTCTCATTGAGTTGCTTAGTGCCTCACTTTTGCTGATCCTGGCTTTGAACTTTCAATCCTCCTGTCTCAGCCTTTGAGTCCCTGGGATTACAGGTGTGTGCCACTGCTCCTGGCTTTATATTTTATTTAGAAACAGGGTGTCACTAAGTTGCTGAGGCTGGCTTTGAACCCATTATCCTCCTGTCTCAGCCTCAGCCTCCTGAGCTGCTGGGATTACAGGCGTGTCTGATTCATTTTACTATCTTTCCTGTTCCCATTCCCCATCTCTTCCCTTCATTCCCCTTTGTCTAATCCCGTAAACTTCTGTTCTCCTCTGCCCCCCACTCCTTATTGAGTGTTAGCATCTGCATATTAGTGAGAACATTTGGCCTTTGGTCTTTTGGGATTGCTCCAGTTCTTTTTTATATTTTATTTAGAGCCAGGGTCTTGCTAAGTTGCTGAGTCTGGTTTTGACTTGTGATCCTCCTGCCTCAGCCTCCCAAGCTGCTGAGATTACAAGCACATACCACCATGCCCAGCTGTAAGACTGAATAGTTCTTATACTGAGAAAAGATAACAAAGCAGGGTGTGGTGATACACACCTATAATCCTAGCTATGTGAAAGCTGAGGTAGGGAAATAAAAAATTCAAGGCCAATTTTGGCAATTTGTCTGAAAATACAGAATAGCTTGATATGGTGGCACATGCCTGTAATACCAGCAGCTTGGGAGACTGAGACAGGAGGATCACAAGTCAAGACCAGTGGCCAGCCTCAGCAACTTATTGAGACCCTGTCTCAAAATAAGGAGTTGGAAAAAGAAAATAAAAAAAGAGTTGGGAAAGTATCCAATGGGTTAAATCTCCAGTACCTCCTCCTTCTCACAAAAAAATAAAGTAAAAGGAGCTGGATGCAGTGGTGCATGTCTGTAATCCAAGAGGCTTGGGAGGCTGAGGCAGGAGGATGCAATTTAGGTCCTAAGCAACTTGGCAAGATCCCATCTCAAAACAGAAAATAAAAAGGGCTAGGGAAGTAGTTCAGTGGTAAAGCCTCTCTGGATTTGATCCCTAGTACCCAAATACATAACTAAATAAATAGGACTGGGCCTGGTGATACATGCCTGCAATTCCAGTGTCTTGGGAGGCTGAGGCATAAGGATTTTAAGTTTGAGACCAGCCACAGCAATTTAGCAGACCCCATCTCAAAATAAAAAAAAGACCTGGGATGTAGCACCCCTAAATTAATCTCCATAGCCAAAACTAAGTAAATTAATTAATTTAATTAAAGTGGTTGGGGATATAGCTCAGTGGTAGAATACCTCTGGGTTTAATCACCAGTACCCACACCCTGCATGCGTCATGATTGCACACACACACACACACAGCAGACACTCAAGTCACCAAGTGTTTTATTAAATTATTAGGAGCAGAAATGAGTAGCCACTTAATTACATTATTAAGGCTGATTTTTAACTGTTCTGTGAATATGAGAATTCATACTTGAAAAATACAGGTTTTATTGAATGAGATGTATTTGAATTGTATAAAGTGTTTTATATGTATAGTATACAAGTGAGTCTGTTTTAAATATAATTGACAATAGCTTATGTTTCTACTCAAGGTGCACTTGTGGAAAGGAATTATAATTTATCCAGAAAATTATTTAGGAGTTCCCCAATAACATCTAACTTAATGAGATAAACAATTTTATATATAATTTTAATTTCAGTGCCTTAAGTATCTTTTATTCCAAAAGACATTTTTAAATAAACCTTGACAGGAAGACAAACTCCATGATATTTTGAGATTTTTGTGTTTCAGATTCTTTAACATTAATGCCAAACTGCTATTTTTAGCAAAATAAAGGTTACTAATTTAATATCTTTTCTTACTCTATAATGTTTACAATGTTTACAAGTTTCAAGGTATGATTTTGTAAACTCATCATCTGGAATTAACTTAAACTTTGTGTCATTAAGCTAACAGTCTTTCAATAAATACAAACTAATAACATTTAACCACTTGGGAATACCTAGTTATTAATTCAGATTTAGATAATAGTTTCCTTTTTGGGTAATCATATTTCTAATTTTTTTTCTGATTTTTTAATTTGTATATCTATCACAGGTTGAACAGCATCAAAACAAAGCTTATCAGAATGATAAACAGTCACCTATTAGATACAGATTTTGTCATGTTAGGGCATCATTGGCATAACTAATTTTTTTTTTTTTTTTTTGGTATGGGGGATTGAACCCAGGGTCACTTAACCACTGAGTCACATTCCCAGCCCTTTTTTATTTTGAGACAGGGCCTCGCTAAGTTGCTGTGGCTGGCTTTGAACTCATGATTCTCCTGCCTCAGCCTGGTGAGCTGCTGGGATTATAGGCATGTGCCACTGTGCCTAGTTGCATAACTGTTATTTTAATATTAACTAAGCCAGGCTTTTTAAGGAACTATCTATACAAAATGATCAAGGCCATAAAACATTCAAGGAAAATAAACAGTGGCTTCTTAAAATTACATGATGAGAAAAAATTTTTGAGAAATAAACATTTCCCTTTTAAAATAACATGGACTACAATTAGTATTTTATGCTTTCTTCTGGACTTCTAGTGAATACTATTCATAAAATAAAAACCGTACTTTTATAAACACTAAAATTTATCATATAATACAGTGGCAACTAATAATTTTTTTCTTAGTCGTTCAGTATAAATAATTAATCAAGAATTTTCTTCATATTCTTCAAAGCCAGTCAATGCACTTGATTTTAGATTTAGCATTTCTTTTTTTTTATTAAATTATTTGTTCTAATTTGTTATACATGATGGCAGAATGCAATCCATTTCATATTACACATATAGAGCACAATTTTTCAAGTCACTGATTGTAAAACAAAGTATTTTCACACCATTCGTGTCTTCATACATGTACTTAGGGTAATAATGTCTAACTCATTTCACCGATTTAGCATTTATTTTAAGAATTAAACATATACAACACACTTTTGGAGATTATAGGAATATAAAAAATATTTTAAATTCTTGCACTTTTTACCTATAGAGTGTTCTAAGACATTAAAAGATGTTTTTCATTTTAATCAAATGAGATAAACATTTGAAAAAAGATGAGTGATTTTTGTTATGCAGGCAAATGAATAACCAGGAAGAAGGCAGTCCTATGAACTAAAATACCATTCCAGTACTTTCAAACAATTCCTTTTTGTCTGATGAAGTGTAACCAATCCCCCGATTGCCACAGTGAAGTTCTTTTGGGTGGTTGAGATCTCTCATTCACTCCTTCACTCTTCTTCTGGTATAGCTAATGAAATCAGCTGCAGAGTTCTATATCTGAAAGACACGAGAGAACACATCATAATAAGATGTATTATCCAGTAAACCAACTTACCCATGCTAATTTTTTTTTAATAGACAAAAGAGTTCTAAAACTACCTGTTTTTCAGTGCTTGAAGCACCTTTATATATCCTTACCTTTTGGTATAAATATAGCTCCTGTTTCTTTAGAAGCCTGAATTTAAGATATTAAAGAAATTAGTACAGTACATTATTTTTCACCTAGTAATCTTTATTTGCTCAGTTGTCTCCATTAGCAATCTGAACAATTTCTGTTAATATTCTGCGTTTTGCCAGGTGTGATGATATACTCTATAATACCAGTGACTTGGGAGGCGGAGTCAAGAGGATTGCAAGTTTGAGGCCAGTTTGAGCAACTTAACTGGAAGCTGCCAGTCTCAAAAAAACAAAAACAAGACTTGGCAAATGTTTTCTCTCATAAGCGGATGCTGATCCATAGTTGGGAAAGGTAGGGAAGAATGAAGGAAGTTTAGATTGTGCAGAGGGGAGTGAGGGGAGGGGTATGGCTGTGGGGATGGGAAGGACAGTAGAATGAGACAGTCATGATCCTATATACATGTATGATTACACTACTGGTGTGTCCTGCACCATATACAGCCTGAGGAAGGAGAAGTTGTGCTCCATTTGTGTACAGTGTGTCAGAAGGCATCCTACTGTCATGTATAACTAATTAGAATAAAAAAAAAATAGAAGGAAGACCAGTAGAATAGAAAAAGGGGACCAGGGGGAGGGAGGGGAAGGAAAGGGGAGGTACTGGGGTTTGAAACTGATCAAATTATACTGTTTTATTGTGTACACGTATGGATATATTATAACAAATCTCCCCACCGTTATGTATAATTATAATGTGCCAATAAAAAGGAAAAAGACAACAACAAGGCTTGGAATGAGCTGGGTGTTGATGACACATGCCTGCAATTCCAAGTACTCAAAAGACTGAGGCAGGAGGATGGCAAATTTGAGGCAAGCCTGGGCAACTTAGAGAGACCCAGTCTCAAAAATGAAAATAATACAGGGCTAGGGATGTAGCTCAGAGCAACAATAAATCTCATAAACTTATCAATGAGAGAATGAAGTTTTTTTGTGGGGGAGGGGGTACCAGGGATTGAACTCAGGAGCACTCGACCCTAACTCAGGAGCACTCAACCCCTGAGCCACATCGCCAGCCCTATTTTGTATTTAGAGACAGAATCTCACTGAGTTTGTTAGCACCTTGCTTTTGCTGAGGCTGGCTTTGAACTCATGATCCTCCTGTCTCAGCCTCCTGACAGTTGAGATTACAGGCCTGTTCCACCCTGCTGGCACTGAAGAGTATTTTAATTAATGCCAGGTAGTCCCCATGAAGAAAATGGGATTTGAAGAGAACATGGGGGAGGGGAAGAGTCTGGACTTGATAAAGTAAGGGAAGGAATTCATAGAAGTCAAAAGGTCTCTAAATATATGTGGTGAAATGTTGGAAAAACAAAACGAAAACGAGGTCTCCAGCATAGAGATAGGAAATCAGTGTGGCTTGGCAGGTAATATTAGAAAGTAAAACTGAAAATTGTGTTCAGGTATGATAACAGTGAGTCTTAAATGCTAACATAATAAGAAAAAGTTTCATTTTCTTTCTTTTTTAAAGACATGGTCACTATGTTGCCCAAACTGACCTCCCACTTCCGACTCTCTAGTAGCTGGCACTACAGGTAGGCTCCATTGTGCCTGGCCTTATTTTATTCCTTTTGGGGACATTTATGGAATGTCTACTGTGTTCTAGGCACTTTATTGGATTGCAGATATGAAAATAAATAAAACCCACCCTTCCGGGAATTCACAGTATACAGAGGGCAGGGTAGAGGAGTGGGAGTAGAGTACAGTCAGTTAACACATTACTATATAGCGGATCAAGCACTGTGACAGAAAGTATGCAAATAATGCTCTGAAAGCAAAAAATGAGCATTTAATAAAATTGGTGGGGTATCAAAATCAAGGGAATTATCCTGTAGGATGAATGATAGTAAAGTAAAGAATAGGCAGAAGTGTAGCTTGAAGAGCAGCAAGAGGTGGAGAGTGGATTGTTTTTGAAGTAACAACAATAAGAACTCTAGGTACTATTTATTTAGCACTCATTATGTGCCCACATTGTCTTATGATAGACAGGTACATAACTAGTTCCATTCTGCAGATGTAGAAGGGGAAGGAGAGTTGGAGAAGGTCAGTGAATTGCCCGTGTTCACCAGAATGAGCTATGTGGCCAGAGCTTGAATTCAGATGGTGTAAACAGTCTTAGTTTTTGTCCCCTTTGGTAAACGGGAGGGGAAAAGAAAGAGGTGATAGATGAGACTGGAGAGGTACACCTTATCAGTGATGTTTGCCAAATTATGTCAGTTCTCTTTGTTCTGAAAGTCATGGGGGAAGTTAACAATATTCATCAAGATGTAACATGATTGGATTTACAGTTTATTTTATTTATTTATTTTGTGGTACTGGGGATTGAGCCTAGGGGTGCTCTACCACTAAGCCACACCCCCAGCCCCATTCATCAGATATTTCTAGAAAGCTTACTATAGTCAGTGGGCACACAGCTGGGACCAGAGGGAAATCTCTGTTCTCATAGAACTTATCTTGTAATGAAGAGAAGCAAATACTAAACCTAATAACAAAGTAAATATATGTTACATGTGCCAGATGACAATGGGTGTTATGGAGAAAGCAAACCAGGGGATGGGGTATCTTGAGTGAGGCAAGGTATTGTCATTTCACAAGAAGAGTTATCAGGGAAGGTCTTCCTGAATATGATAATGGAACAGGAAACAGAAGCAAGAAAAAGTCTGAGAGAAGCCATAGTAGAGATTTGCCCGTATGCTACGGACATGGGCCCGAGGTGCCTATAGAGCAGCTAAGGTGATTCCAAGGAGGCATTTGGCCACCCATATGGATCCTAAAAAGAATAGTCATTTGTTCCAGGGAAAAACAAAAAGAAGCATGGTATCATGGAAGCCAAGGAAAATCCGTTCCACCACTTGATCTATAGTGATGTAACAAATCAGAACTGAACTGTATTCAGAAGGAAGTCTACAGGAATTTTCTCAGAGTGAAATGCGAGGAAAAGAAAACAGTCTCTATTTCAAGAAATTTGCCTGTGAGAAGATCATGGGCTGGTCACTAGAGAGCACTATGGGGTCACAGATGCTTCATAATCTTCCTTTTCTCCACGAAAAGGAGTTTTTTCCTGTTGTGAGTTGGAAGAGGAAGTTAGAAGTGCTATAAGGAAGCTAGTTGGGGGTGTAGCTCAGTGTATAACAGTGCTCACCTAGCACGTGGGCCCCTGGATTGTTTGAGCCCTAGCACTGCAAAACAAACAAACACAAAACAAAAAAGGGAACTAGAGGTGACCAAATGTTTGAAATATAGCTGGTTGAATATCATAGATTTTAAAAAATGAGCAGAAGAGTTCTTCCTCAGAGACCTGCTAATGTTGGAGATGAAGTGTTTCACTGAAGTGGAAATCTGTGCTGAAGGCAGAGCTGGGCTTCAGGAAGCCCCACAGACAGAATGGGGTGAGAAATGGCAGGCCAATAGGATGACTAGAGAAGGAGCTGGGAGGCAGAGCAGAGGTCTGATCAAGGAGGTAAGAATAAGATACAAAATAGAGAACTAGAGACATTTTGAATGGAAAGCAAGTTTGAAAAAAAGTAATTTAAAATGGTGTATTACCATGTACATTTTCAAAGCCATTACGCCTAGGAAATGAAAATAAACGATAGGCGAGGGCAAGGAACTTTTACTTCTGACTTTATATTCGTTTATACTGTTAGAAATAAACTTTTCTAACATGAACATAGCATTGCAACTGTTATTAAAAAGCCAAATTGAGAGGTGCTGAGGTTGTGGCTTATCAGTGGAGCGCTCGCCTAGCACATGCGAAGCTCTGGGTTCAATCCTCAACACCACATAAAAATAGATAAAATAACTTTTTTTTTTTTTTTTTTATGGTCCTGGGTATTGAACCCAGGGCCCTGTGCTTGCAAGGCAAGCACTCTACCAACTGAGCTATAATCCTAGCTAAAAAATAAATATTAAGAAAAAATAGAGGCTGTGCACTGTGGTGCATGCCTGTAATCCCAGAGACTCTGGAGGCTGAGGGAGGAGGATTACAAGTTTGAGGCCAGCCTCAGCAATTTTGCAAGGCCCTAAGTAACTTAGTGAGACTGTCTCAAAATTAAAAATAAAAAGAGCTGAGGACATAGCTCAATGGCAAAATGTCCCTGGGTTCTATCCCTGGTACCTAAAAAAGAAAAAAAGAAAGAACTGAATAGAGTATTACTAATAGGGTATGTAGTTATCTAGAGTGCATATTTATAAATAAAGGCATTGATGTAATGAGATAGTACAGTTGGCAGAGGGAAGATATTTGAATTTTAAGCCCCTGTTTTATTTCCCACTCTGTAGTTCCCTCATTAATCTGTGAGTTCCCGTTTCCTGACATCCCTTCTCCTATTGCTCTTCTCACTCAGAGCTGAAGGTAATGTTAAAACATTTCTTTGAAAAACAAATATCAAGGAAATGCCCTGTAAGCAGCATAGGTCTTCTATTTAATTGACTCAGTTATATAAAGTAGGAAATCATGCTGAGGATCACTGAGAAGGACTCTAGGAGCCTGCAAAAGGAACAGAGTAAAGATAATATGCAGAGCAGGACTGGGGATGTAGCTCAGTCTTGTGTGCATATGGCCCTGGGTTCAATCCCCAGCACCACAAAAGAAAGAAAAAAAAAAAAAAAAAAGACAATATACAGAGTAAAGATAAGTCATTTGATCAAATGAGCTAAAGGTCAAAATCACTCTAATGGGTTAATCTGGAGAACTTCCAAAGTCAATTGTTTATCTTTTTACAGTCTCACTTAACCCTAGCTGAATCAACCACATGTGATTTTATCTAAAAAATGTAGAAAAAGGGAGAAATGAAAGGGTGGTTTTTGCCTTAGAGTCCACTACTTAGATCCTATTTGGGTCTTTACCTACTTGTCAGAGTGGCTTTTTTTCAAGACATAGAAAGTGAGACAGTATTCAGGACAGTGAGAAGTGTGTTGTCAAATCTGAAGGCAGTACTTTTTAGTTCTGACTAAGACATTGAGGAATTACCTTAATGTTTATCTTCCACTGACTATTATAATAATCACTAGATTCCAACAGGTGACTTTCATACAGTCTTCACAGAACTGTAGCTGGGTCTAGGACTAGCCTAAACACTAAAAATGGATGTGTAACCTGAGCAGTTCTACAAAACTATCAGCTAGCTTTTGTGAAGGATTGTTATTATTAAAAGGTTTATATAGCTTGTATTTAAATTCCCCTTTGGTTTGCAAGTCAAAATTTCCCTTACGTTTTCAAATTTCACTACTCTTATCTTGTTTACTTGTAGCTCAGTTTTTATGGTAGGTTGTGTGAGGTGAAAGCCAAAATAATCTATGGCTAACTAAGGACTTGTGTTTGTATTTTGAAAGGCATCTTTGTATATACAGGAATTCTCTTGCAATTGTGAAATGCCTCCTCTCCTCTTTGTTATTTACAGAGGAGTGCTGGGAAAATCTGGAAGTTCTTCACTCCTTATAAGCCCAGCTTTTCAGTCTCACCTACATAGGTGGAAACACTGCTGGAAACGCTGACGCACACCAAAGGATATTTTAACATAGTAATCCTTTTAAAGCATATTTCTGTCACTGTGAATTGGCTTCTTCTCAGCAACCCCCACTGTATCTTTCTGGATTCTTCCACCCAACCTACTTTACATTTTTCGATAGCAAAGAGTAATTTGTTGCAGATAAGGCATAGATATCTTGGCTTTTTGTCTCAGTCCTCTGATAAATGCTTATCACTTCATTTAATTTCCTACTACAAGGCTTCCACTGGGTATGAAAAGCACATATTCTTTGCACTGAATGAGCAAAGCCATAAAAGCTAGAGTTTACAGACCAGTTGAAAAAGCTAATTTAGCAAATGCCTGTGTATGTTAACCAGCTGTGGGATATTTCTATGTATTTTCTTTAGGAAGACATATTTTAAATGAACCAAAGAGCTTAAAATAATTACAATAGGATGTTAAGTTAGTTTTTAGAGTGAAATGACTTAAACCTGGGCACTGTTTGAAGACTGATGCCAGTAGTATTACTGAAGTGAGGTGGTAAAATCATTGGCTTTTTAGTGAGTATAAAACAAAAAAGGAGGAGCAAAGTTCTATTCTGAATTTATTCTTAAAGATGCAGTCATCAAGACCAGTACTGTTAGTGAGGCTGGAAAGCTGCCATGCCATTAATATTAAGTTGATTTATATGTGAAATTTGGAAGTGTTGAGGCTGGAAATTTGGAAGTGTTGGTATTGTTATAGTGGTGTTCGGTAAATATGTCCAAATGCTCTCAAGTACATAGAGGTCTAAATGGAAAATGTGTTTTTCAATGTTTTTTAAAACCCTGAAACATACTGTTTATAATTAAATTCTCCTGATGTCTGATTTTTTAATTATGAAAATTTTCAACCACATACAAGAGTATTGACTATCACTTAGGTTCAACAATATCAGGATTTTTTTTACTCTAGTCTATCTTCTTCTTTAACTATACAAGTAATTCCCAAACATCATATCAATTCCCTCTTTCATTCATTAGTACACATTCCTGAAACCTTTATGTCATCATAAATTATAATTACATATTACAAAATACAAAAATGCATTTTTTTGGAATAGGTAACTAAATGCAGTAAAACAATTTTCTATCATAAATACCTTATGGGAACGGGACTCGGGAATGGAGAGGCATACATCTCCTCTGAAGACAGTTATGTCTGTGCAGTTTTCTTCTTAGGGCCAAATTAGCTAAAGGAAGGAAAAAGAAGGATTAGGAGCCTTTTAAAAAAATCAATTTGTATAATCTGGAGAATATAAAATTGTATTTGCAGTCAAACTGTTCTGTGGTTATTTGCCATTTGTTCATAGATGATTGTAGCATAAATAATCTGATGCATATACACAAAGTAGATTCCTAACAGTGTTAATAGCAAGATCTTAATAGTAATATCCTCCTCCTTTCATGTAATTTCTTCCTAAATATTCTTTTATATAGGAACTTAATCACAGAACATTGCCCAGTGTTTGGTATTTTGGAAAAGAAGAAATGGTTTGAATAGCAGTTGCTGCTTTCTGAGTTGCTGACTTGGACTGTTTTTCTTACTTATGTAAAAGGACAGCCTGGGACATCATTTGAAATAACCTCATGCCAATCAAACTTCTAATTAACTAAAAGTCTGAGTTTTTAACAAGTTGTGTACCATTTCTGTTCTACTGAAGAAGTACATTATCAAGTAAACATAACCTTTGGATTATCACCTTTCTATTAAAGCTTGGGTTTGCAGTTTTTGTGTGTCAGAAAACTTTAACTTTCTAAATTTTTTACCTACTGGTACTTTAAAATCTAAGTCATTTGGCTTTGAAGTAAAAATGCATTCAAATAATTTTGTCTACTAAATTCCTGTTGGTTAAATATAACACATTCTTGAAAAAGATGTCAGGTAAATTTAATATTATATGTCTTGATCATGCACATTTTTGGCTCTATAAACACAATACTACAAACTGTGCTTTCTTTGTTTTAGGTGATCTACCTATTACATAACTAGAAATTGCAACTATTGACTCATTTTATGATTTCATCTACATTTGCCATGCTATGATTTTTACATGTTGTACACTCAGTTAACATTGCTCTCCTCTGCCAGCTACATGCTCTTTGGATGAAACTGCTCTGAATTTTGCATTCTAATTAAAAGTTGTTGATTTATTAAACTCTTTAATTAATAAACTAAGATTTGCATTTCTTTCTGTTTGTAAGAACAGCCCATCTACAATAGTTTAGATTTAGATTTTCTTTGCATTTAGAAAAATAGTGGTAAAATATTTAGCAATACTTCAACATACAATTGCTTTTTCATATATTCTGATCTATCCTGTCACCAGCAGGATCGCATTACTTCAGAAATCCTACACATTTACCCCCAATATTATTGCAAACACGCCTAAGCAACTCTCTCAACATAAATACAGTTGTACTCAGAACCACAGACATAAACAGGCATAAAAACAAGTTACTCCATACAAATGTATGAAAGTCCTACCTGGTCTCTGTCCGTTGATTAGGAGAAGACTCATCACAAAAATTAAAAACACACACAAAAATTGTTGAAATCTCATTTTCCTGCCACAGGCAAGTGTAGTAATAGCTCTTAAAGTAAACCAAACAATCTGTAAATAGTCTGTGCAATATCTGTGTGGCTCTCCTCACATTCTAATGACAAACCTCAGAGGACTGCCAGCTGCATTTTCCAGAAAGGTTAATGATCACATCAGACAAGGTTACTGGTGCGCTGTGCTGTGGTCAGAGGCTCCCTCAGCCTCAAACCCCTCCTCCACTCATCTCCTCCTCCCTGCCCCCTCCCCAGTCACTCCCCTTTATTTCCATAAGCAAATATTGGTGAAATAGACCATTCAAGCGTGCAGTAACTTCAGTGGGAAGTCTACTCTGGAAGCTCTGCGGAGAGTGACTTAAATTCAGCCTGGATGTGGAGAAATATGTAAAACAAGGCATGACACTGCCTCCTCCCCTCACCATTTGCATCTGTTTAAACTTTGCATTGCCCATATTGGTCCCACATGCAGAAACCAATGGAAATGACAGGAAGTCTCTCTTTTGTCCTTTTCAGAAGGAATTCTGAAGCTCGAACTTAAGACTCCCAAATGCTTTGTGGGAACATGTGCTGAACTGCTTTATCTTTAACAAACCTACTACAAAGGGGTGACTATTTATACTAAATCTCCAAATTGCTGAATTCATGTGGGTTTGTATCATTAAAGAGTTCTGGGGTTTAGAATGTTCTGAAATCTGCAAAGTGTTTATATTTTTATTTTTCTACAGTGCAATTTAAAAAGGAACGGGAATTATTTTCATCTGCAAATGTCCACGATTTTAAAAAAGGAAATTTGGTCAAGCCACAAACTCATAAAATCTGTGTTCTGTTATAAATTTTTATGTGGTGGAAGACCAGGCTAACATATCACGTCACAGAAATTAGAGATGTAGAACTTTCTAGTTCATTTCCCAGTGAATTCAGAAGAAAGAAAAGCAGTTTAGGCTTGTCCTTTGTGTACATGCACCAAGACCTCTTTTTAAGTATTTCCTTATATGTAATATATAGCTGTTATAGATGGAAATTACTGCACTTATTATAAATTAAACCAAAAGGATGGTGTTGTTACACTCTGAAATACAAATAGATCCAAAACACTAAATCTAAAGCATATGTAACTTGTAATTAACTGCCAAGAATTTTGTTGTGTTTGTTTTCTTTAGATTCAGGTAGTTGGTACACAAGCTTGGGCTTCCTAAATTTTTAAATTAATGCAATTTGTCTTGATTTTACAAATTGACTTATAAAAAAATTTCCTATCTGCCTAGTTATCCATGCAGTTAATAACAAGCAAGAGCATAAAAAAATTCTTAAAAATCACTGTCTTAAAGTCTTGAGAATTTTTGCTTGTTTGAGGACTAGGAACAGTGTTAAAGAATACTACTTTGCTATATTTGTACACTCTCCATAAAATCAATTGAATACAAGAATTAGAACTCATGATTCAGAAGGGCTTTATGAATGGCAAAGAATTGAGTGTTAATTCAAGCAAACCAATAGAAGACATAGATTTTAGCAATCTATATGTCAGGTCAAGTTTAACTTTATTCAAAGGTATAGTAGCTAGTCTTTTTTATAAATAAGACAATAACTTACCACCAACAGCGACTATTGATTAATTTTTTTTTAATTTTGTTACCAGGTTATCTGCAATGAATTCCTAGAATATGGCTAATATATATAAGTGCTATAGAAGTTATAATTATATCACATCTCGTAGTGGCGCATGCCTGAGGCAGGAGGATTGAAGGTTCAAAGCCAGCCTCAACAACTTAGCGAGGCCCTCAGCAACTTACCAAGACCTTGCCACAAAATAAAGAATAAAAAAGAGCTGGGGATGTGGCTCAATGGTTAAGCACCCCTGGGTTCTATCCTTGTACCAAACAAAACAAAACAAGAACAGTGTTTTAGTTATGTAACCATACAGAACATTAATTTCTTCATTTTTAAAAACTGTGGTAAAATACTTGGTTTTCTGATCTTTTCTCTTCTTTCTTTCCTTCCTTCCTTTGGATTGAACCCAGAGGTGCTTTACCATTGAGCCACATCACCAGACTTTTTATTTTGCGAGTGTCTTGCTGAGTTGCTGATGGTGTTCCTTACTTGCCCAGGCTGACCTCAAACTTGGGATCCTTTTGCCTCAGCCTCCTGAGTTGCTGGGATTACAGGTGTGTGCCATGCACCAGGCAAAACACTCAGTTTTCTACTGAAAGAGTTATACCCTGGATTCAATCCCCATTACCAAAAGCAATCTTTTTAAAGGCTGGCTTATTAATAGCTTAAAATTCTCTTCAAGACATGTTATTGAATAAAAGATGGTGTATGAAAAACAAAACAAAAAAAGACTTATAAAGGTTTAGTGAGCTAATATATTAAACTTATGAAATTTTAAATATTATCTTATATATTTTAAATTATTTGTTCAAAAAAGAAGATGATGGGGGCTGGGGATATAGCTCAGTTGGTAGAGTGCTTGCCTCGAATGTACAAGGCCCTGGGTTCGATCCCCAACACCACAAAAAACAAAACAAGAAGATGATGACGTTTAAGTGATTACTTTTTAAAGTGTAGTAGTAAAATGATTATAGAGTTGATGGACAAACTGAAATGACAAACATTGAGGGACAATGGTAAGTGATCCAGTGTTTCTGTGGAATGTGAGTCAACAATAGTGGTAAATCATTCATCTTAGCATTGAATAACCAGGTGTGGAGAAATCTTGGCAGGAAAGTGTTAAGTCAGAGCAATGCAGCTGGCTCTGCAAATGATACATGTAGCCTGTAAATATATGAAAACGATGACTCTTTTTGGAACAGTAACCTCAACTTCCACCTTTTTACCATGTGTCAACCTGCACTGAATGAGCCCAATATTACCCTTTGGGCCAGGTATCATGCTAAGTGTGTTTCATATATCATATAATTGACCCCAAAACACTTGGAAGCAATATTCACCTATTCATCAGATGAGAAAACTGACAGGAAAGAGTAATAGATGGGATTCAAATTCCATGACCTGAGCTCTCAACTATTATCTTTTGTTATAAGGTCTAAGCTTTAGTTCCTATTCTAAAAGTAGTCTATTGAAGGTATTATAAAAATAGAGATAAAAGCCAAGCATGTGGTACATGTCTGTAATCTCCTCAGTAACTCAGGAGGCCAAGGCAGGAGGATCACAAGTTCAAAGCCAGCCTCAGCAATTTAGTGAGACCCTATCTCAAAATTAAAAGTAAAAAGGACTGAAGATATAGCTCTATAGTAAAGTACCCTTGGGTTCAATTCCTAGTACCAAAAAAAAAAAAAAAAAAGAAAGAAAAGGCAAAATACAGATATTAACAATATATTTCTTATGTTAGGTTGAATAGTGTCCCTTCAAACCTTAAAAATTTATTTCAATGTAGAACTTAAAAACTTAAAAATGTGCTGGGTACAGTAACGCAAGCCTGTAATCCTAGCGGCTCGAGAGGTTGAGGCAGGAGGATCATGAATTCAAAGCCAGACTCAGCAATGGTGAGGTGCTAAGCAACTCAGTGGGACCCTGTCTCTAAATAAAATACAAAATAGGTCTGGGGATGTGACTCAGTGGTCGAATGCCCCTGAGTTCAATCCCTGGTACCAAACAAACGAACAAACAAAAACCTTAAAAATGTGACCCCATTTGGAAATAGAGTCTTTGCAGATGTAATTAGTCAAAATTGAGCTGGAGTAGGTTGGATTCTAAATCCAGTATGACAGGTGTCCTTAGAAAAAGATGAGACATGCAGGGCTACACAGCACGATTGCCAGGTGATACAAGTAGAAATTAGAGTTATGCTGCTACAAACAAAGGAACAAAAGCCAACGATTGCCAACAACTACCAGAGGCACAGAACAGATTCATTCACCTTCTGAGTCAATGGAAGGTATCAGTCCTACTGACACCTTGATTTTAGACCTCTGGCCTCTTGAACTATGAAAGAATAATTACTGTGAAGCCACCCAGTTTGTGACATTTTGTTATAGCAGCCCTAGGAAACCTATACAATTCTATAATACATACATTCTGTAAATGTGTGTATATATATGTAGCCCTGTATCCCACATCCTGTGGGGGCTTTGGACCGAGGGTCACTTGGGTGAATTGGGCTGGCACAATCACACAGACACAGAAAATACCTTTTACTTGGGGCATTTCAGGATGGCTTCTCCACCTCCAACTGTAAGCTCCCACAAGGGGGGACAATAGAAAAGCACAGAAAGGCTGGCAAGAGAGAGTGAGCACACCCTGAACCCTGGTTTTTATTGAAGTGAGCCATTCGATAGAACATTCCATCCGAAAAAGGTATAGGGTAGTATTACAAAGGAACAAGAAGGCAGCCCACTCCCATTGGGTAACGCCCACTCCCTGCGGAGGGAGGGGGGATCCACCTGTTTCTGCTCAGGGGAAACCAGTCTCCACACCTCCACCACTCAAGGCTAAGGGTGCTCCACTCTTATACAGCTGCTACACACACACACACACACACTAAATTTAATAAAACATACTTATTTTACAGTGGTATACTGTCTGTCAGGTATTTAGCAAAGTTATGTTATTTACACATCCGTAATCTTATAAGTTTTATATGCACTTTACAGATGAGAGAATTCAGAAAATTAAGTGACTTGCCCCAAATTAAATATTTAATAGCAAAGTTAATATGAAGCCTGTTCAGTCCAGGGCCTCTTATCCCTTTGATTTTGATCTTGTGCTCTCCTTTGTCCTAGGAGATCTTTCCCTAGCTCTCATCTTCTTTCCCACTTGAGTGTTTGATCTTTCTTCATTGCACCTCTCTCCTTCCCTACAGAAGTATTCTGTTCAACTTAAAATTCTCTCTCTGCTCATTTGTATTCCGCCTCCGTTTGCCAGATGTCTGAAATAAGAGTCCACCCTGATTGTTCTACTCCCTCACCACCTTTTCATAGGACATCCCCTTGATCTTGACTAGTTTTCACCATTCCACTGAAGCTGGTGTGTCTGAAATAGAATCTTTAAACTTTTTCTTTCCCCCAGTGCTGGGATTCAAATCCATGGCTTGTGTCTGTTAGGCAATTACTGGACCAGTGTGCTATGCCCCCAGGCCAAAATCACTAAGTTTTCAAATACAATCTTTTCTAGGAACATTTCACTTTATCCAAATTAGGCTACTCTTTGCTCTCATTTTTCCTCTGTTCTTGTTTGGTTCATGCTATGTATTTCTTTTCTTTGGAAAGATCTGCTGTTGGTCCCAATTTCCTTGAGTTTCAGCTAGTTCTTCAGGGTTTAATTCAGTCATTCCAGATCAGGTCTACAGGGAAGGGGTTGTAGCTCAGTGGTAGAGCATATGCTTCACATACACAAGGCCCTGGGTTCAATTTCCAGTACTTCAGAAAGGGGAGGTGGGGTATAAATTCAGCAAATATTCATTGAGTATCTTAAACCACTACTGTGTTCTAGGCTTGGTACTAGGTATATAAGGAGGGAGGGATCCTTAACTAATGTGGGAAGCTGCTACCTTCAGAGTTGTCCTTTTTGTTTGTCTGTTTATTTTATTCTTTGACTCTTAGATGAAACAAAGATGAAATCAAAGGGATAAGAGGCCCAGGACTGAATAGAGAGGTTTTGTTGGAATCACTTGTGGAAGACCAGCCAAGGTCAACAAATCACTCTGATTCATTCTTTTAGGTGATCTAAGGTAAACTTTGGCTCAGATTATTTTGAACTGAGCATGCCCAGAAGTATTTGTGTCTGCCATCTTAACCTTTTTGAACCCATGCTCTATGAACTTGAGCTGAGCATGCCCAGAAATGCATCTGCCATATTTCCTTTTTAAACTGTGACCTTAAATGGAGCATGCTCAGAAATGTGTGGCCTCTAAAGTGCTTTCCTACAGCAATATGAATAAACACCCGCTTCCATTCCTTGGAGAGATCATTACTTTGGAAATAGCCCAATGTTGTTCTTACTTGCTTCGGGTAAGAAGTCTCCACTCTTATTTCCTGATTGTGCATTTTGGCTTGTACTCCCCATTGTGTTCAGTTATAGGATTGGCCATAGTTCCACTCTTGAATTTTATCTATCTATCTATCTATTTTTTGTGGTACTGGGGATTGAACCCAGGGGTGTTCTACTACTGGGCTACATCCTGTGTCCTTTTTATTTGAGACAGGGTCTTGCTAAATTGCTGACATTGACCTTAATCTTGATTACAAACATGCAACACCCTGTCTTGCTGATTTAATGTTTGTTCATCAGATTTTATCCAATTAATGACATTTTCTAATTAATTCATTAGGTTTCCTCTATAAGCATTTCCTGATTCCTGCCAACTGAAAGTGATTTTAATTTTGTTCTGGGGATTCAGACAATTTCTTCTGTTATCATAGCCTTTTCACCATTGTAGTACTGAATGCCTCCCTTGTGGGCCATAATACCTTCCTCCTGTTCAGACAGTTTCTTTAGTGCATGTGGAATCCTGCAGAAATAAAAACTTCTTGGATGGAGAGACCGGTACTTTCTCTTGTTGATGTCTTCACTGGAGCTTAGAACTATCAAATTCATATTCAGTTTCATTGAGTATAGGAATCAGGAGGGTTTTGTTTTTCCCCCCTCTTCAGGGGACTGAATCCAGCACTTTTCAGGCAAGCACTTTACCACTACTTACATCCTTAGCACCCACACCTCCTTATTTTAAACTTAAAAAAAAAATTTGGGACATGGTTTTGTTAAGTTGCCTAGGCTGGCCTTGAATTGACAAGGCTCCTTCTTTAGCTTACTAAGTAACTGGCTTAAGGAGATATATATATATATATATATATATATATATATATATATATATATATATATATATTTTTTTTTTTTTTTTTTTAATTTTTTGATACTAGGGATTGAACTCGGACATGCAATCACTGAACCACATCCCCAGCCCTTTTTATATTGTATTTAGAGACAGGGTCTCACTGAGTTGTTTAGGGCCTTGCTAAATTGCTGAGGCTGACTTAAGATCCTCCTGCCTCAGCCTCCTGAGCTGCTGGGATTACAGGTATGTGCCACTGCACCCGGCTTTATTTTTTATTTTTGAGAGAATCTTGCTAAGTGCTGACTGAGGCTGGTCTTGAACTTGCAACCATCCTGCTTCAACCTCCTGAGTTGCTAGGGTTACAGGTGTACAGGTGTGGGTGGCTAGGTATACATTTTTCTTTTGATCCTTGGTTCAATTTTGACCACTCTGGATCTAGACCAATCCAATGCTTTTTAGTTTTCATTCCCTCCTTTAGTTTTCTTAAGACTACATTAATTATCTGCTGCCATTTTGTGGTCTTAAATTAGCACTTAGGAGGAAGTTAACATCCAAATTTATAGACGATAGAATCATAGTAAATGAAAATTTATTAGTTTCAAATACTGTGTAACCAAAATTGTATTTACCCCTGATTAGAGGAAATGGTGAATTAGACATGTTGGAGATCTCAAATGCATAAAATTAGAATATTGAGTATGGTCAAACATTTAATTTAACACTGAAAATTTTCCCAGGATCTTCTTTGAGCATATGTGCTGGCTGAAAAAACATTAGTGCTCATAAATGCTGCATCAAGCTGATATCCGAGCCAAAACATATATTTTCATAAGAACCCATAACTCTAAAAAAGACACACATTTTTGAGAGTATGGGTATCTTCCTAACCCTCATATGTCTGGCAAACTTGAAAAAATAACACAGTCATGGATGTAACGGATTCTCAACTATGTCGCATACAAAAATAACAGAGGTAGCAACAGCTTATGTGAAGCTTTCAGATTGCCCCTACCTTGTGGTG
The DNA here is from genome assembly GCF_047511675.1 of Marmota flaviventris. NCBI lineage: Eukaryota > Metazoa > Chordata > Mammalia > Rodentia > Sciuridae > Marmota > Marmota flaviventris. The sequence goes on from NC_092500.1 coordinate 160,235,874, forward strand.
GCTCTTTCCCATGCTACTGACCTAAAGTAATTGACAGAATAATATCAAGAAGACTTTTCTTTATTATATTACATTAAAAGGGAGATTGGTGATCTTTGTGTATTTTTATAATGAGCAAAAAGATAAAAAAGAACCATTTGATTGAATAGAAGAGATTCTACTTAGTAATATATCTCTCTAAAAAATAATAAGTGAAACACATTTGGGTCTATTCTTTCCATCCCTACTTTTAACTTTTTTTATAGGCATATTTTGTCAAAAACAGACTTGGGAATTTTCATAGTAAACCCAACTGACTCCTAAGCAACAATTATCATTTATTGGAATCATTATATATATATATATATAAAACTGCTAATAAACTGTGTTGGAATTCTTTTTCTTTTCTTTCTTTCTTTTTTTTTTTTTTTTTTTTTTGTGGTCCTGGGGATTGAACCCAGGTGTCTCTACCACTGAGCTACCTCCCCTGCCCTTAAAAAAAATTTTTTTTCTGCTGTTAGATGGGGGGATCTCACTATATGCTGAGGCTGTCCTTCTTGCCTCATACTCCAGAGTAGCTGGGATTACAGGCTTGCACCACCAGGCCTAGCTTTGCTGGAATAATAATAATAATAATCGATTAATTAATTAATATTATTATTATTTTTGGTACTGGGGATTGAACCCAGAGGTGCTTTGCCACTGAGCTACATCTCCGGGTCTTTTTTTTTTTTTTTTTTTCCCCTGGAGAGTGTCTCACTAAGTTGCTTAGGGAATTGCTGAGGTAGATCTCAAATCTGCAGTCCTGCCTCAGCCTCCCAACTTGCTGGAATTACAGTTGTGCCGTCACCACTCTTGGCTGCGCTGGAAATTATTTAAGGAAATAGTTAAAGTTTCGAGACTCATGAAAATTTTAATCTTTGTATAACTATTGAGTTTGAAGGGCCTAGAGTTTAGCACTAGAGAACAGAAACTTTGTATTTGAATCTTCTGTTGGATGATTTTGTTCATGGTCAAAAGTGAAGGTGATTTGGTGTCATAGAAATAACATGACATGCCAGGTGCAGTGGCACATGCCTGTAATCGTAGTGGCTTGGGAGGTTGAGGCAGGAGGATTGCAAATTCAAAGCCAGCCTCAGCAATTTTGGTACAATCCCAGTACCCATTATCCCTCTAACCCTTGTGCCTGCCCCACCAAAAAAAAGGTGAGCCATTTAGATATTGTGTTGACAGATTCCAGAGTTCTAAAAATCACTAACTTTTAGGTCTGCTTTGATTTCCTTTAGCTGGAAACTTTAGAGGGTTTATGAATTCATTTAATAAACATGAAATGAGCACTTAACACATGCAGAGATTTCATTACATTTAAAAAATATTTAGCTTTTAGTTATAGTTGGATACAATAGCTTTATTTTGTTTATTTATTTTTATGTGGTGCTGAGGAGTGAACCCAGGGCCTCACGCATACTAGGAAGTGCTCTACCACTGAGCTACAACCCCAGCCCCAGAGATTTCATTACATTTTATGAAAAAGAAAAATATAAAATATCCATATCTCAAATACATCAGAGTGGTAACATTTTGTAATTAATGCGTAGTTAATAAAGTACCAAAAAAATCTTTGATTAATTTCCAGGGTTTTTACCCTTTTGATTTTGACAGAGAATTCCATCCTTTTAATATTTTCCCAGGATATTCTGGCATTGCCACTCTGGTTTTCATCCTGATAACTAGTCCAGAATAATTGCCAACTCTCTCCTTTATACAGTGAATGACAACATAGGCTACTTAAAAATTTTTATTTTATTTACTTATTTTTAGTTATACATGAAAGTAGAGTATGTTTTGACATATGTGTACAAACATGAAATATAACTTATTCTAATAAGGATCCTAGGCTTGTGGATGTACACGATGTGAAGATTCACTATGTACTTGTATAAGTACATAGGAAAGTCATGTTAGATTAATTCCACTATTTCTTCTATTCCTATCCCCCTCCCTTCCCTTCATTCCCCTTTGTCTAATCCTCTGAACTCCCCCTGCTCCTTGTTGTGTGTTAACTGGCTATTTTAAAAGAATGTTGGATACAGTTTTCTGTCATATCTCTTAATGTGGCTAGAAGGCATGTCTTCTTATTATTTATTATTATTCTGTTATCTCTGTATTCCCCAGATTTGGTCCCTGAACTACAAATGTTTGTAATTATTCAATTACCGTAACTGTTTTAGTTTTATTTAGCCTATATCATATACAGCATATTTAAACTACTTTTTTGTGCTTTTAGAGTCCAGTAAAGGTCATAGAATAAATATATCTAGGAGGAATGTTAGAAATTAAGCTTAATCTGCTTCCTTTTTACAAATGAGAAAACTAGCATTAAATGACTTGCTGAAGGCCAGAGCAAGTTAATGATAGAAAAACTGTGCATAGCAGTGGTTTTTGTTAGAAGCAACCTTAATGTGAAAGATCATCTTTTTAGCCCCTATTATATGCTAGGCATTGTTACAGGAACTTTGCTTGAATTAACTTCTTTAATATTTTAAAAATAACCATTTATGTGCCTATATAACAAATTAGAAAATTGAGATACAGAGAGAAGAGATATTTTTCCAAAGTTACATGAGTAGGAAAAAACAGGATTTGGAACCAGATAGGAAGACCCCAGAATTTCTGTTCTTAGTTGCTAGTTATCTCTCTCTGTAGGCATAAAACAATACTTACCACACTTTAAACTTTATGGTGTTGCCCTTGGCATTTGGAGTGAAAATTATTTTGTACTTTTATTAAAGTTTTATCTAAATTTTAAGTTTCATATTGGATTTCTGACTCAACTCCCAAATACTATTTTTCAGAAATACTGTTGTTACAGTGTTATAAATATGACTGCATGTATGGATGTAGGAACTTAAAACAATTTCCTTATTAGGTTAGGCTACTACTTTCTTTTGAATAGCTTTTAAACATCCAATCACTCAATAGCACAAATGCAAAAATCTATGAATATAAGGTCTCTATAAAAGACTTGTCAAGAAGTAAGTTAGATTAATAGTCATAGGTGTGTACTTTTACTTTGAACCCTTTCTTACTGAAGTCAGAACTACATGTTGAAGTTAATTTCTTTTTAAAAGCATGTAAGCCAGCACATATGGATCCAATTACTTAATTTTCTGCAGAGTTGTAATGATAGTTACTCCTACCAATTTCAGCCAGTCTGCCAGATCTCTGCCTGCAAACCAAAGGATGCCTCCTCTGAATGACCCTGTGTCCTTTTTGGAAGAAGCCAATCAGTAGCAGATGCAGTGAGTGTGGCATGGTGTGGGTAAAATGTGTGTGGCGATCTAGTCATTTGAAAAGAAAAAGAATAAAGTGGGAAGTAAAAGGGAAAAGTGGGAAGACCGAATGAGAAGTAGAGGAAGCAGGACAAAGGGAAGCTAAAAGAGAGCACTTTGGTGTGAAGGAATTTCAATGGTTCTTTGCTTGTTTACTTTAAGGAAGATCTATTTTGCAAATGTAAATGCCACACAACCTGAGTGTCCCTGGTAAAAGCTAACACCGAAACAATAGCACAAGCTAAATGCATTTGAAGAATCTGCAGAGCTAGGGTGACCATGTCATACAAACAACTTATTTTTTTTTTTTTTAGAAATTCTTTGCTAGTCATTTGATCACACCTTAGATTGAGAGGCAAAGAAGGTGGTTAACAGATCAGTGTTTCCTCCTGTGTATAGCAAAGGACAGTGGAATGTTATTTTCCTTAAAGTCACCTTAAAAATAAACTTGACAGAGGAGATAAACGTCTTCCCTTTAAGTTTTCTACTGAATCTCTGCTGTGTTTCTCTGATTCTTTTTTAGCCTCCCTCATTTTTCTTTTTCATCTGATGCAGGAGAATTTATATCACCAAAACAGGTGGAAAGAGAATTTCAGGAAAGAATTACTATGGAGGTGACTATCTCCTCTATTTTTTGGAGGCCATATTTCTTTACTTTTGATGATTTTTAAAAGTTATATACTTGGAGAAACTTGTTAACAGTGTAACTCTAATCAGAAAGGAAGTGCCTGAGGTGAGAAAAAGTACTTATTCTCTACTTTAAGAATGAAATGGGGGGCTGGGGCTGTAGCTCAGCGGCAGAGTGCTTGCCTAAGTGTGTGTGAAGCACTGGTTTGATCCTTAGCACCACAGACAAAATAAACAAATAAAATAAAGGCATGCTGTCCTTACACAATCACACACACACACACACACACACAAATAATAATAATAATAATAATAATAATAATAATAATAATAATAAAATACTAAAAAAATAAATAAATAAAATTAGATTGGGTGTAGTGGCACATGCCTGAAATCCCAGTGACTTGGGAGGCAAGCAGGAGGATAGCATGTTGGAGGTCAGCCTCAACAATTAAAAAAAAAAAAAAAAATTCTTTTTTAAGTGGTTGATGAACCTTTATTTTATTTATATGCGGTGCTTAGAATTGAACCCAGTGCATCACATGCTAGGCAAGTGCTCTACCCCTGAACCACAACCCTGGCACCAGCCTCAGCAATTTAGTGAGACCCTGTCTTAAAAGAAAAAGGGGGGGGGGGGCTGGGGATGTAGCTCAGTGGTAAACACCCCGCCCCACCCCCACCCTGTTCAATCCCCAGTACCAAAGAAAAAATAAAAAACCTGGAGATGTAGGACAGTGGTAAAGAGCACTTGCCTAGCATCTAGCATGCAGGAAGTCCCCGGTTCAATCCCCATGGGAGATGAGGGTAAAATGGTAAAGAGAATGGAAATCCTGGCACCCTAGCACACACCTGTAGTGTTGGCTACTCCGGAGCTAAGGAAAGATCCCTTGAACCCAGGAATTAAGGGCCAGTCTGGATGACAGCAAAATCACATCTCTTAAAGAAGAACAAAAACGGTGGTGGTGGTGGTGGGGGATGCTTCACACTTCCTGAAGTACATTTTTATACTGAGTTAAACAAGGGCTGGGTTTTATAGTTGAAACCTGCACCATCATAACATGGTCCAAGAGCTTATATGCGGCCTAAAACTGATTAGCTCGTATACATTTTTTACAGGGACTTCTATGTAAGAGTGGGTACATTTGGTTACAAAAATAGGATAAACGAGGCATGTCTAGTAAATAGAGTCCATATTATTGAAGTAGTTCTATTACCCATATTTAAAATTCAAATATAAAAAAGTCCTTTCCATAATCACAATCTCCTTTTCAGCACCTGTGTGATGGGAAGACCATTTTCCTTTCATAATATTTCTGGTAAATAGATCTCAGATCTCTGCATCCTGAGCCATGTTGGAACTACTTCATTTGGCTAATGTTTTATTGACTTTTCAAAATTTTTCTTTTTTGTTTTTGTATTTTTTTTTGGGGGGGGGGAGGGTACTGGAGATGGAACCCAGAGGCACTTTACCATTGAGCTCCACCTGTAGTACTTTTTTGTGTGGTGTGTGTGTGGTGTTGGGATCAAACCTAGGGCCTTGTGCATATAAGGCAAGCACTCTACCAACCAAGCTATCTCCCCAGCCCTATCTCTAGTACTTTTATTTTTTATTTTAAGACAGGGCCTCAATAAATTGCTGAGACTGGCCTCAATCTTGCAGTCCTCCTGCCTCAGCCTCTTAGTAGCTGGGATTACAGGCATGTACCTACAAACCTGGGTTCCTTGTATTGCTTCTGTATTCTGACCACCCATGCAGCACTCCATTTTTATGGATCAGCATTAAGTTCTGGGGAGAATGTTCCTATTGTAATGTAGTTGGGATGTTATCTTTCTTCTTTTGAGAAAGCATCTAAATTGTGCAGCTTTCAGACAAAGGTAGGGGTCAATTCCCACAAAGTACTTTGTTAGTGTCCACACAGAACAGACAATACCACCCTGGGCTGAATCAAGACCTGCCTGGTAGATCACAAAATGCCAGTCAGAGGGAGCCATTCAAATTTACTGTCCATTCTTTTTGGGTCCAGAGATCAGAAAACAGCTGCCAAGTGACAAAAGTCACCTCTGGATTAATGACCAGTAGATTTATTTTACGCAAATGTATAAACTTTGGTCTGTGTGCTTTATAAATTAGATTGGTAGTATCCACTCCAGGGATTTTTGTAAACCTTGAGAAACTCAAACACCTTGGTCTAATGGAATTAATCACTACTTTGATTTAAAAACTGTGTCCGGGTTTTTAAAATAACAAACTCACAGAATGGGTATTGAAAAGGTCAATACTTTCATGTTATTTTTATTTTCTTTGGAATTTTAATGTTTAAACGTTAGGAAGTATTTTAATCCAATTACTATTTTATCATATTGACAAAACTGCTTGTGTTATCTTCCATGACATTTGCCTGAACTAACCAAAGAGTCCAATGTGATATATTATAGTAACATTACAAGTGGCATTACCAGTCCCAACCTCAAATATCTGAACTTTTTCTTTTACATTTGGTAATTTCAGAATGCTATATCTTTCTGCACCCACTCCAAACTTAATCAGGCTCATAGAATGTGTAAGTGAGGAAGAAGAAAAAATGATTTATAATCCTATTACTTCTAGGCAGTAACTATTACTGTTTTGGAGTATTCTTTCCTTTAAAAATATTTTCTTGAGCCCTGTGCAGTGACCCATGCCTGTAATCCTAGCAGTTCCTGAGGCTGAGACAGGAGAATCGAGAGTTCAAAGCCAGTCTCAGTATTGGCCAGGCGAAGCACTGAGCAACTCAGTGAGACCCTGTCTCTAAATAAAATACAAAAGGTCTGGGGTGTGGCTCAGTGGTCAAGTGCCCCTGAGTTCAATCCCTGGTACCAAAAAAAAAAAAAAAAAAAGAAAAGAATTTTTTTTTTCTCACGAGCTAAGGTGGCTCATGCCTGTAACAACTCGGGAGGTTGAGGTGGGAGGATCACAAATTCAAAGCCAGCCTCAGCAATTTAAAGAGGTCCAAAGCAAACAAACAAATAAATAAAATAAAAAATAGGAATAAATTGTTTTTTCCTATTCTTATCCTCATATTGTTGTCTGTCTCTTTCTCTCTTTCTTTCTTTCTCTTTTCTTCCTCCTTCCTTCCCTCCCTCCCTCCTTCCTTCCTTCCTTTCTTTCTGGTCCTGGGGAGTGAACTCAGGGGTACTCGACCACTGAACTACATTTCCAGACCTATTTTTTATTTTATTTAGAGACATGGTCAGCACCTCACCATTGATGAGGCTGTCTTTGAACTTGCCATCCTCCAGCCCATCAACCTCTCTAGCCACTGAGATTACAGGTTTGTGCCACCACGCCCAGTTTGTCTAAATTTAGACTTGTAATATCCTTAAAAAAATTGTGTCTGGCTTTTAAAAGTTACTCTCTTTCCTTCTATTTAAATCATATGTAGGAACCTGTAAAATAAATATTCTTCTATGAAATTGCAATACTCCAAATTAGGAATGATGCCATATTCATAAATCATACTCATTTCCAAAGAGAGAAACAAAAATTTAGGAAAGGTTAAAAACAACAATAAAACAAATCAACAACAAAAAAAATCCTCCCCCTAATTAATGGAGTTGCTTTGGAAGGAATCCAGGTTTTAAGTATAACATATGGGAAAGAATTAAGAAAAAGAGTCTACTAGATTTGATTTATTAAACTCCACATGTATTGTTCATTTACAGAGCACTTTCAGTTTTTCTTTGTCCTTATTTTAAGAAAAATGTGGCTTTTAGTGTAATTGGTGTTAATTTTTTTTTTTTTTAAATATTTATTTATTTATTTTTTAGTTTTCGGCAGGCACAACATCTTTGTTTGTATGTGGTGCTGAGGATCGAACCCGGGCCGCACGCATGCCAGGCGAGCGCGCTACCGCTTGAGCCACATCCCCAGCCCCAATTGGTGTTAATTTGATCTCTATTGAAAGGAAAACTTTAACCTAGATTTTATTGGAATATTTTGACTATATAGTGATGATGGGTAAGTTGAGTGCTTGTGTGTGTGTATGTGTGTGTGTGTGTGTGGGTATTATGAGTGGGTGTGGAAGGGGCAAATTTATACATAACTGACTTATAAACTTCCTGTCTGATCAACACCTTTCTCAGTCATTTTCTTGTGTGGATTCATAAATGAAATACAAGTTATTTTCTAATTTAGAAAATTTAAAAATATAAGGTGGTCCAACTTTTTAGGATTAATATTGAAATCTATTGAACTCTAGAGATGTAAAATGAAAAAAGAGTCAGTATCATTTCTTTTATTTAAGGGACAAGGAAATGACAAGAAATTAAATGTTTCCACCACCATTCCTTGAATTACTGTGACTTCAGGAGAGGACAGTGAAGATCTTTAGGCAGAAGAGTTTGTTCTCTTTTCTTCTCTCCATATAACTCCTCATCCTGGAAAACGTTAAATTTTCTTATCAGCAAAGACTTGTCTTTCAAAGTGTTTTCTTATTGATGTCCTTAACATTTTTTCAGTGTTTTCATGAATTGTATTTAAGGGATGGAACCATTGTATTTAAGTGCTTAACCACTGAGCTACAGTCCAGTCTCTTTTTATTTTTTATTTTGAGTCAGGGTCTCACTAAATTTTTGAGGCTGGCCTTGAACTTTTGATCCTCCTGCTTGGGCCTCCTGAGTAGCTGGGATTACCAGCATGTGCTACCATGCCTGGTTATAATTTTTCTTTTAAAAGCCTGCTCCAATAAATGAAACTGAGTAATGCATTTTGAAATAGACCAGCTATTGTCAGAGATTAGCTAACAAACATATTGACAACACAACAAATAACGTTATACTTTTCTTTATCAAAAAGATGATTAAATCTACCAGTACTATTTTAAGCATACTTTCAAGAAAGCTCAACGTGTTTAAAAGCATTAGCATTTTATGATTTCAAATAATCCAAACATTTATTTATCCGTCTATGATTTTATTTAAAAAACTTTTCCCATTTGATCAAATGGGCCTTTACTGTGGATGTAGAAGTAACTAATGGTAGTAAAGAATGGACATGAAACCACCTTTGCTTTTGCAGATGATAATGCCTTCTCTCTCTGCCATCAAATCAAATTATTCTTGCCAAAGAAGACTTTCTGTATTTTTAATTCATTAAAAATTTATTTTTTATTTTTATATTTGATGGTAGAACCTATTTTATTATATTTATATAAGCATGGACCAAGGGAGGCTTTCATGCCCCATGAATTTTTTTTTGTAAAGCAACACTTTTCAGCTTTGGAATGTAGATAATAATATATGTTATGATCCCCCTAAGAGGTTAATGCCTCTCTTTACTTTTTTATGTATATTACATATTTTTGACTCTTGCTATTAAATCAAGAATAACTGAAACATTACAGTTTGCTGTGAGAAGTTAGATATTTATTTTCCAGTGGAAATCAGGTCAGGGAAGAGCACTAGAGCATTTCCATCTTCTCCAAACCATCTGTGGCAGCTGGTCCCAGGCGCACACTATATTCACCCAACTGCTGGTGCATGCGTGCAATATAGAAAATGCTTTATTGATGTCATTTACAGTGACATTTTGTGTATGTAGCAGGAAACATCATCTGCATATTTCACATGGGAATGGAATTTGCCTTTTTGAAAAGAATTTGGATATCTCCTCATGCATTTTCTTCTTTTCTGTTTCTCTCACTTATTTTAATTTTCAGATATCTCATTTTATTCAAATAAGGACAGTTTGAGGTAGTAATGAAAACCCTACAATCTGGTATCAGAAAGATTTGGGTGCTGGATAATTATGAATGTAATGTATTCCACTATTGTCATGTATGTAAGAAATTAGAAAAAAAAAAAAAAAGATTTGGGTGCTCTACTATGTTAAGTGTCTCCTTACATTTCCTCTCTGTAAATGGACATGAAGTCTGATAGGAAAGGAATGAGGGAGAAATGAGAATGTATGTAAAGCCTGAGAGCTAAATGCTTGCTTTGGTTTTCAGTAGCAGTTCTGCCCCACTTTACATTTCATTCAAATTGAGACAGTGGCTGTGGATGACATATTCAGTGTGAATGTGATCTAGTAGCAGATCCAGTTGCTTTTTTCTTGATGACAGTACCCATTAATCTCATTTTCAATTGCCTGATTCACCTGTTCTCTGTCCTTGCACAGGGTATGGGGGGGATAGAAGATTTTTGAAATAGGGGGGAAAAACAAGGGAATCTTTATTCTGTGGCAGAAACTAGGAGGATTATGACATTGCACGCTAAAATGGGTAACTTTAAAGGTTTCTTGATTGCTGGGGTCCTTAAGAGATTTATTATTTTGATTTTAAATAACTAAAGATTATCTTCAAGTGCACTGACTTCAATCCTCTGCCAGAAATACAGTATGTTGGAGCTCAGAAATACCGTTTTGCAACTCATTAGTGTTATCTCTGTTTCCTCAATCTCCTGCTCCCAGAAACACCTAGGTCCTCTCATTCCAACTTGTAGTGGTGGATGATGATGATGTGTTCCTTCTCCATGGAGTGGGGGTTTGGCATAGCAACAGCAAATACAATTTCAATTCCTACTTTTCCTTCAGCTTCTCTTTCAATTGTCTTCGATAAAGGTGGGTGCTGCCCAGAGTAGAAATACCCTGAGTCTTGCTGCTTATGAAAAGTAAGTGTTAAAGTGCTTAGCAATCTAAGGAGGCATGGTAGCAAAACCCATATTACCAGTCAGAAAATTTCAGTAATAATCCCAATTCTGTCTTTTACTTACTGAGACAGATCTAGCATCATTTTCCTGTATGATCTTGAGAAAGTCAGTCTCTTTAATGCAGGGGCACTTCGCCACTGACCTACATCCCCAGCCCTTTTTATTTTTGGTTTTAAGACAAGGCCTTGCTAAATGGCTAAAGCTGACTGGACTTGGGATTCTCCTGCCTCAGCCTCCCAATTCACTGGGATTATAGGAGTGCACTACTGTGCACAAGAAGACTGATTTTTGGGCTGTGGATGTGGCTCAAGCGGTAGCGCGCTTGCCTGGCATGCGTGTGGCCCGGGTTCGATCCTCAGCACCACATACAAACAAAGATGTTGTGTCCGCTGAAAACTAAAAAATAAATATTAAAAAAAAAACCAAAAAAACAGAAGATTGATCTAACAGACTCCTGTTGCTTGTCATGTTATGTAAGATGGTACACACAAAAGGATCCCATGAACTGTAAATAACCATAAATATTAGTTAGTACTTTTATTAAATTGCATGCTTTTTTTCCCCTGATGAATCAGTAAGATGTGGAGAAGTAACATCTATATGTTAGAATAGAGTTCAAATCTTAAATGCAAAGGAGTATAACTGAACATAAGTGGAAACACCCATTTACATCTGTTCTCTTTTCCCATGCTGGGCTGGCTGGATTGAGCTCTCGCGAATGCCTGCTTGGATGCAAAGCAATTGTGGACTTCTCTCTGCTGATCTAGCCAAAACTTCTGTTTCCAATGAGTTGCTGATATAAATTCCAGGGTACAGAAAAACCACACTTTCCATTATGATGGGTTTCAGGCCCATTACTGGTAATAATTTAAAATTCTTTGAATTCATGACTTAGGGAGGTGCTTCTGCTTTTCATTAAATATTACTGAACAGGTGCTGAGCTCTGCAGTCTTTAATTTTTCCACTCTTTGCTAAATCATATTTAAAAGCAAAATTTCTCCAAATTTTAACAGTTACATTAGTGAGAAAGTTCATATGAGCACATATTTTAAAACCTCTATTTTGCATCATTTGGTTTGGATTTGAAGGACAAAATTCTCTTCTGGTGGAATATTGAGTGGAGATAAATGATTGGAAAAAATGACAAATTTGACTTTACTACATAGGTGGTTGTACAAAAGTTCTGGAAACACCATCTTTTCTTTTTCTTTTTTTAACCATAGAAAGGAAGGCTGCTCTGCTGGGGAATGTTTGAAGTAGATAAATTTGTGCCTAGGAGACCAAAGGTAATTACAAGACAAATGACTCGTACATCCGGTAGATTCATAGAGGGTTAAACTAAATATTTCAAGCTGTTATTTGGTCTGTTTACTCATGTTTATATGAGGTTAACAACTTCCACAACAGCCTTTCAGCCAGTTGTTCCCAGGTGTCTTCTGTTTAGCTTTGGCCTCAATGAATTGCTTTATGAGGAATATTTAGAATGGAGAGAGATGGGGGATGAGTTGGGCTTCTCACAACCAAAGGAGGATTCCTGACTCTTCTGTTCTTCACTGTGGTGTAAAATGGAACAAATAAGATTACCTTAGGAAAAAGAAATTTGTGTGTGTGTGTGTGTGTGTGTAATTTCTAAAGATTCTTACATGTGTGCTAGAAAATTTTAGGAAAGAAGAACTGAACCACTGAAATCTCTCTCTTTCGATTTTGAAGACTAACGGGCATATTTATTTGTTTAGGATGGATTTAGGGGAACCAGGTGTGGATCGCACGCCTTTTCTCTTAAGGCTATAAACATGCTCAGTCTCTTTCTCCCTTAAAAACTCAAAGCAACCAAGCTACAGCAGCAACAAAACAAAGAATCAGCAAAAATTTTCTCTGGGATCTGTATCCTTCTTAGATAAATCTTTCACCTTCTTTTCTTTCTTTCAAAATTTTTTTTTTTTTAGTTATTGATGAACCTTTATTTAATTTATTTATTTGTATGTGGTGCTGATAATCGAACTAGGCAAGCACTCTAAGCACTCCACTAAGCCCCAGCCCCAGCCCCCTCACGTTCTTAAAGTCCTCCCTTGCTGTCTTCAGGTCCTCCTCTTACATTTGCTCTTCAGTCTACTTCAATACACAGTAGTGCCTCTATCCTCAGGAGATGCATGCCAGGACCCCCAGTTGAGGCCTGAAACTAGGTAGTATCACACCCTATATGTACAAAGTTTTTTCTTATATATACATACCTATGATATAGTTTAATTTATAAATTAGATACAGTAAGAGCTTAGCAATAGGTGGGGCATGGTGGGCACATGCCTATAATCTTAGTGGCTGGGGAAGCTGATGTAGGAGGATGGCGAGGTATGAAACCAGCCTCAGCAACTTAGTGAGGTCCTCAGCAACTTAGAGAGAACCTGTCTGTAAATAAAATATATAAAAGGTCTGGGGATGTGGCTCATTGGTTAAGTGCCCCTGAGTTCAATCCCCAGTACACACACAAAAATAAATAAATAAATAAATAAATAAACAAGCTTAATAATAATAACTATTATGTGAATATGATCTTTTATTTTCAAAGTATTACTTACACCTTTTACTTGAAAGTAGGACTTTATGGCATCTCATTTGGCGTAACTGAATTGCCTGCATCATTACTCTTATTTCTTGTGTTTTGGGGCCATAATTAAGTATAATGAGGGCTACTTGAACACAAGCACTGTGATACCTCACAGTGGATCTGATAACTTATATGGCTATTAAGTGACTAATGGGTGAGCAGTGCATATAGGGTAGATATACTGGACAAAGGATTGATTCATGTTCCAGGCAGAATAGAGTAGGATGATAGTGAGATTTCATCATACTATTCAGAATGGCATGCAACTGAAAAATTTATTAATTGTTTATTTCTGGAATTTTCTATTTAGTATTTTGTACAGCAGTTGACTGGGGGCAACTGAAATAGAAGAAAGTGATACTGTGGATAAGTGGAGTCTACTGTTGTTTCTATTTAAAATCAACCTGGCAAAGCTCTTTTAACAAATCAAATTGCTTTTTCTCATTATCTTTCCACTTATGCCTTTTTTAAACTCAGTTAACTGACACAGTTGACTGAGACAATCTTTTTTTTTAAATTTTATTTTTAGTTGTTAATAGACCTTAATTTTATTTATTTAAATGCGGTGCTGAGAATCAAACTCAGTGCCTCACACATGCTAGGCAAGCAAATGCTCTGCCACTGAACCCCAGCCCCAGCCCAGACTGAGACAATCTTGAGCTTCCTCTTTCCTTGGCATTTGCCATTTTTTCCATGGTTCTCTTTTATTATTTTATTATTATTATTTATTTTAGTTTGTTGGTATGATTTATAATAAACCCCAAAGATGTGCATGAACTGATTTTTGGAATTCGTGAATATTATCTTATATGGCAAGAGTCTTTGCAGATGTGATTAAGATAAAACTCCTGTGATGAGATTATCCTGGATTCGTCAATCTGCCCAATGCAGCAGAATCAGAGTTAGAGCTTCAGAGAAGGCCGGGTGATGAAGGAAGCAGAACTTGGAGTGATGTGCTGTGCAGGTGGAGGAAGAGGGCTTGAGCTGAGGAATACAGGCAAAGAAATGCAATGTTCTTTCAGAATTTAGAAGAAACTAGCGCTGCCAATGCCTTGACGTTAGCCTGGTATGCTTATTTTTTAATTTCTCACCTGCAGAACTATAAGAGAATATATATTATTTATACGTTTCTTTATTTTTTTAAGAGAGTGAGAGAATTTTTAATATTTATTTACTTTTTGGCGGACACAACATCTTTGTTTGTATGTGGTGCTGAGGATCGAACCCGGGCCGCACACATGCCAAGCCAGGACGCTACCGCTTGAGCCACATCCCCAGCCCCAAGAGAATATATATTATTTAAAGACACTTAGTTTGTGTAATTTGTTAAAGTAGCAATAGAAACCTATACACTCTCTTTATCAGAGCTTTCCTGAACCCTGTGTTACTCAGAGGTCCACACAGGATCCTCTTTTCCTTTTTTTCTACATTTTCTCACTTGGAGATTGTACCTCCTTAAGGTTTCAACCATGATCAGCAACTCACAAGACCATCTTTCACAGTCTATAGAACAACAGTTTCTACTCTTTACATTACATTATCACTTAATATCTACAGCCAAATAAAACACATTGTCCTATGGGTCATACATAGGAGGATTTACTAGGAAGCTAATGAAACCTAAACTTTCTTCATGTGCATAGGTCTCTTCCAAGCCTCTGGGAGGGTTCTAGACATTTGCATTTGCAGTTGTGATTTTATATTGTATATCTTTTTTTTTTTTTTAAAGAGAGAGAGAGAGAGAGAGAGAGAGAGAGAGAGAGAATTTTAATATTTATTTTAGTTATTGGCGGACACAACATCTTTGTTTGTATGTGGTGCTGAGGATCGAACCCGGGCCGCACGCATGCCAGGCGAGCACGCTACCGCTTGAGCCACATCCCCAGCCCAATAGTTAGCCTTTTTTGATTGTGACAGACCACCTGAGGAAAACATCTTAATGGAGGACAGATTTATTTTGACTCACAGTTTTAGAGGTTTCAGTCCACAATCCTGGCTGCATTGTTTCTGGGCCTGTCGTGAGGCAGTACATCATGGTGGAAGGTGTGACAAAGGAAAGCTGCTCACTTCATGGCAGCCAGGAAGCCGAGAGAAAAGAAGGGGCTGGGCACAAGATACACTCTTCCAGCACATGCCCCCAGTGACCTGCTTTCTCCAACTAGGTCCCACCTCGAGCAGTGTCCACCACCTCCCAGTAATGTCCTCAGCTACGCACCCATCAATGATAACCCATTAGATTAGAGTCAGAGTGCTCATGATTTAATCACTTCCAGAGAGCCCCCACCTCTAAACATTGCTGCACTAGAGACCACACCTTTAACATGCAAGTCTGTAGGATACATTACAGGTCCAAATCATAACAACAACAACAACAACAACAAAAAAAATAAAAACAGAAAACAATTTCAAGAATAGAAAAGTGTTCAAGATTAGAAAATAACTATAGTCAACTTTCACTTAATGACAGAGACAAATTTTGAGAAATGCTCATTAGATGATTTTCTCATTGTGCAAACATCATAGAGTGTCATTAGACAAATAGAATATTATAGGTCAGTCACTTCACATGTCCTCTTGATGCCATCAAGAGCCACAGTATACACAGATGTTTGAGGCTAACATGACATACTGATAGTAAACTGTTTTTATATAAGTAGATGGAATACACTCTAAATTAGCTTTTAATATTTATTTTAGTTATTGGCAGACACAACATCTTTGTTTGTATGTGGTGCTGAGGATCGAACCCGGACCGCACGCATGCCAGGCGAGTGTGCTACCGCTTGAGCCACATCCCTAGCCCTTTATATTGTATATCTTAATAAAGTTGACTATGGTCAGCCAGGCATGGTGATACATACTGAATCCCAGTGACTCAGGAGGTTGAGGTAGGAGGATGGCAAGTTTGAGGCCAGCTTCAGCAATTTAGTGGGACCCTAAGCAACTTAGCAAGACCCTGCCTCAAAATAAAAACTATAAATAAATAAATAAAAAGGCAGGGGAGTGGGGATGTAACTCACTGATAAAGCATCCCTGCGTTAAATCCCCAGGAAATCTCTTCTCAAAATTGTCTGTAGTCATAAATGCAGTAAGTTATGTCTCTGTTCCATCATTGCAGGGATGAATCTAGTATTTGTATATTCTGAATTTTGTACAGTAACCTGATATGCATTAGGTGGTCAACAAATCATAACAATGTTATCCTCAGATGGTTTGTCTTGGTTAACATCATCACAGTCTTGCCTTACAAAAATTAGAGACCTCAGAACTATCCTTGATATTTTCCATATCCTTTTTCCATATCCAATTTCCACAGTTAACCAAAAAATCTTATTGGCTTTGTCTTACTCCAATTTTCATTTTTTCCTTACTTTAGTCTCGAAGTGTCTTGTCACCACAATCTCTGCTTATATTCTGGACATCATCATCTATTTCTTGGTTTATTATAAGTTACTTCATTTGTTTCCACGTTAAACTACTTCAACCAGTGCAATGTCTTTGCTGGTGACAAATCTACCCTTTTGTTTGTTTGTTTCAGGTATTCGAGATTTAATCCAGGTGCACTTTACTACCGAGCTACATCCCCAGCCCATTTATTTATTTTTGCACCAGGGATTGAACCGGGGTATTTAACCACTGAGCCACATCTGCAACCCTTTTAATCTTTATTTTCAGATGGGTTCTCACTTATTTGCTTAGGGCCCTGCTAAGTTGCTGACATGGGTCCAGAACTTGTGATCCTCCTTTCTCAGCCTCCTGAGATGTTGGGATTACAGGTGTGAGCCTCCATGCTCACACCTCTACAGTTTAGTTCTTTGGAATGTGGACTCTATGGTCCCATATAAATAACTTTTTTTTTTTTAAAAAAAAGCCTTTAAGTATTAAGGAACCAACAGACATTGTAATAATTGAGTACTGGTTTTCCTGTGTCAGGCATTGTGTCTTGCCCTAGAATGTCCTTTCTCAGTTTTAATTTTAGTCCTCAGAAAGGGTTTCCCTGATGCCACCAAACAAAACCAACAGCTCCAATTATTGTCAAATTACCTGTGTTATATACTTCCTTGTTCATATCTCAGTCTATACTTATCTGGGTTATTGGTTGTTTCCTTGCTTTTTATCTGTCTCTCCCACTAGAATGTAGCTCTGGGAGGAGAAGGGCCCCTTTTTATTTTCTTCTCATCACCGTTGTGTCTTCAGTGTTCACCACACATCTGGCAAAAAAGCAACAGCTCACTGAATATTTGCTGAGTGAAGGAGCTAAGCTAGGATGTTAAAAACTAATAAGCAGATGCACAACACCACACTATCTCATTCATTAATGATATTATAATGCCACAAAATGAGAAAGATCATGATTGAGAAGTAAGGGACATTTAAAAGTCAAAGAAGCTTTATTAAAAAACAAATTCCTATGTTTTTCTTTCAGAATCTACTTTGATGCATTGCCTCATTTAAAATTGCGGTGCCAGGAAATACTTGAATGTACTGATGTACTGATATACATTTCCAATAAATTTTTACATTTTATTTGTAATGATTTAATAAAAAGTATATTTACTAATTGTTTACTGATAATAGTTACTGAGCTCAATAAGCTCAATAAAGAATGCTTTTTTTTAGTACTGAGGATTGAATCCAGGGGTGCTTTTCCACTGAGCCACATTCCCAACACTTTTTATTTTTTTTTGTTTTGAGACAGGGTTTCGCTAAGTTGCTTAGGGCCTTGCTAAATTGCTGAGGCTGTCCTCAAACCCGTGATCCTTCTGCCTCAGCCCTTGGAGTCTCTGGGATTATGGGCATGTGCCACCATGCCCAGTTAGAATGCTCTTCTTAACATTTATGAACTTTATGACCAGAAAATAATTTTAGTTAAAACTAGTTATTGTTATAGAAAATGATGTAGTAATAATGAGAAATTTTAAATGTCAGCTTAAAAGTTAATAAGGATGTAGTTTTAAAAAAATTATCTTAGAGGTTATGTGAAAAAAAAATTGATTATATCATTACTTCTTTTGCCTTAAAGTTTCAATCCCTTCCTCTCAATCATTCTCGGTTTTATTTTTGCTTATTTGTTATTTTACTGATTAAAATAGGAGCTATCATAAGAAAAAATCCACTGGGTATCTTCACTCAACATCAGCAGTCCTTATACACTCTGCTTTCCTCACCAGCCCAGCACTGTTGCTGTGCTGGGGCCAGTTAGCTCTCAATCACATGATGGTAGACTTCACAATCCACAGATGATGACGCCTTCTGTATTTGTCTACTCTGCCTTTTTATTTATTTAAATTTTTTTTTCATTTGTTCTTTTTAGTTATACATGACAGTGGATTGTATTTTGGTATTTCATGTATACATGGAGTATAACTTCCCATTTTTGTGGTTGTACATGATATGGAGTTACACTGGTCATTTATTCATATATGAACGTAGGAAAATTATGTCCTCTTCCTTCTACTGTCTTCCCTATCCCATCCCCCCTCCCTTCCCCCCACTCCACTCTGTCCAATTTGTGGAACTTCCCCTTCTCCCTCCTGCTACCATGCATTTTTTTTTTAAATCACTGCAACCCTCATTTATATAACATCCTCATTTATTGATTAAAAAATTAACATTTTCCAGAGATGAAAAATTAAAAAAGGTTATGAATTAGGAGTGTGTGTATATGTACAAAAAAGAGATTGTATAGTATACGAGCAAATGACAGAAATTAATATTTATTCATTTCTAAAGACATGGATCAGAGATACAGAAATAATCTTTTATTTTAGGTTTCAATCTTTCTACTGAATGTTTATATTGGAATATAAAAGGAAATGGGCACCAGAAATAAGAGTTTTTTTTTTTTTTTTTGACAGTGCTAGGGATTGAACATAGTGCCTATTACATATAAGATGTGCAAGACAGGTGCTCTGAGCCAGTGAGTTAGCTTCCCAATCCCTTTTTTAAGTTCATTTTGATAGTCTCACTGAGTTGCCTAGCCTCAAACTTACTATTCTCCTGCCTCAGCCTTTGGAGTACTTGGGTTTATGGATGTGCACCACTGTGCCCCACTAATAAATGAGTTTTACCATTACCCTTTGTGCCCCAGCCCTTTCTGCCTTTAGTTCTACCGGGCTGTGAAATTTCCTGACAAGTATATTGTCTTATTACCCTTGGAATCTTATCTAGTTTCATGCCTGGCACATAGTTGTTGTTCAGAAGATATCTGCTAAATGAATATCTTTTAAAAAAATATTTAGTTTTTAGTTGTAGTTGGATACAATACCTTTATTTTACTTATTTATTTTATGTGGTACTGAGGATGGAACCCAGGGTCTCACACGTGCAAGGAGAGCGCTGTACCGCTGAGCCACAACCCCGGCCCTAAATGAATATCTTATTTATTTTTTGTATGTTGATTTATACAGTAAGGGAATTTGTATTTTAAAAAATTTATTCCACACATTTATTAAGTTCCTACTGTGTTTTAGGTAGTTGGCTAGTTCTGGGGTGAGATTCAATGGTAAATAAAGACTAACACAATTTAGGATTGTTCTACACATTCAGGGCCCATACATTCTAAGAATACAGGCTGGATGAATTATTTGATGGAGGACTCATTAGAGTTGATGGAGGCGTAGAACTAAAAGGAAGTTTAGGTGTAATCTAATCTAATGGGCTTATTTTATAGATGAGGTAACTGAAGTCAAGAAAGTTGAAGTGACTTGCCCTTGTTATCACATCATATTATTGTAGCTCCTGTCATAGCTATGAACTCCCTTCTCAGGGCTTTATCCGTTAACATTCATCTTGCTGCCAAGCATTTAAATATGTAGACAAGCTTTTTTATTTTTTCAAAATGAAGGTATTAATTTGCTCTTTGCAATTTGTCATTTATTTGGTATTTATGATAATATCTTGATTTGGAATAAGATGGGCTGTTTACTTTCAGAGGACTTAAAAAATGCTGATTCGTTTAAAAAGCAAACAATGAGTCTTTTACAGCAGGAGTGGGTAAACTACTGATCACAGGCCTGATTAACTATGTTAGCTTGTTTTTTTGTATGATCTGTGAACTAAGAATGTTTTTTGTTGTTGTTTTTAAATAGTTAAA
Source organism: Marmota flaviventris (assembly GCF_047511675.1). Taxonomy (NCBI): domain Eukaryota; kingdom Metazoa; phylum Chordata; class Mammalia; order Rodentia; family Sciuridae; genus Marmota; species Marmota flaviventris. The sequence goes on from NC_092500.1 coordinate 160,256,197, forward strand.
AGCAATTAAAAGAACTGTGTTTTGTGACATGTGAAAATTCAAATTTTAGTGTCCTTTAATTTAGTTTTATCAGAACACAACCATGCCCATCTGGTTAAGTATTTTTTTTTTTTTTTTTTTTTTTTGCTTTTTTTGGTTCAACAGTGATTGTGAATAATTGGTACAAACATAAAGCTTAAAGTATTTATATCTGGCCCTTTACAGAAAAAGTTTACTCTTGCATTATAGCAAAAAACATCATACTATACTTTCATCCCACTCTCGATACTTATGAGACATTTTATAGATTATTTAATAAGAACCAGTGGTTTCAATTTTTGAGGACTAAACCAAAATTAAATTACAAATAACCCAAAATTGGCCCATATTTTTTCTTATTTTCTCTTTTTCTTCGATACTCTGTTTAATGTCTGTATATTTCTTTCCTCAAAAAATTAAAACTTACAAGGGATGTTTACATCTGGAAAACATAAAAGCTTTCTACAGCATACCAACAGAAGGTATGTATTGAAATAATTTCTTAATGAGATAGGAAAGAACAGACTCTCCGTGGGATGTGACTACTTGTTTGCAGTGGGGAATTCTTGTGGGTGTGTGTGTGTATGGTTATTCTGTCTACAGTTTCTTATGCTCTATGCCTAGATAATGAAAACTAAATATTTTATGTGGATTTAAAAGCTTAAGGTTTTTTGAGAAGGAAGTTCTGGACTGACAAGGGAAATAGTCAAGAAACATTTTCTTCTTTTACTCAAAGAGACTTCTCGAGTTATTGAAACACATCATATAACAATTGTACCTTCATCCCCAATAAAATTTACTAACAGTGAAGTGAGAAAGAAATAAAAATAAATGAATAAACATATGAAAATGTTTGCTTACATTAGAATTTAAATACTATTTATAACAGTTATGGGATGACATTTTTCCCATGTTAAATTGTAAAACATAAAAGATTACATTTCTGGGCTGGAGTTGTAGCTTAGTGGTAGAGCACTTGCCTAGCATGTGTGAGGCACTGGGTTCAATCCTTAGTACCACATAAAAATAAATTTAAAGAAAGTTATTGTGTCCATCTACAACTTAAAAAGAATTTTAAAAAAAGACTACATTTTCTAATGTTGGCCATTGTGTAGTAACACAATAAGTGTTAATGTTCTGTTCTGAGACAAAGTTTATTATTTGCCTCAAAGAATTTAAAAAAGATGTAAAAAAGATATAAATTGCCATTCAAAAGAATTTACTTCAACACTGCAGGTTTTGGGTACTATAAAAAATACAAGAATGAACAGTAGGGGGCAATTCACATTCTAAATTAAATTCCACCTTGGATATACTGTTATGTAACTAAGGTGCAAATCTAACATGCTGCTCTTCTGCTTAAAATCCTTTGAGGTTCGGGATAACCTGCTGAGCCAGTCCAGCATCTCTACAGAGACATTTAAAGTCTGTCATATTGGCATGGACTCTCTTACTTTCTATTATTTTACTTACACAAAAAATCTTTTCTCCCTTTGCTTACCTAAATTCTTTTCTCCATCAATTATCTCCCAATTTCTTCCTTATCATCCCTCCAGCTTCTTTACTGGATTTTTTTTTTTTTTTGCAAATGTTATACTTTCTCTTATTTTTTTGATTTTTTCCTCTAGATCTCAGACACTCTCCTATTGCTATCCACCTTTTCTCTTTTTCTTTAAAATAAACTTTTGAAAGGGTTGCCTATATCTTCCCATGTTCTGCCTCTAATTTCTCTCTTCCCATTTTTTCTTGAATCCATTTTTAGTTTTTTTATTATGAAAAAATTTAAATATATAAAAAAAGAATTGTACAAATCATTCTACACCCATCATCCATTTTCCACTGGATGCTGGAAGCTGATCACAGATATGTAAGCATATTCTAAATAACCTGCTAGACTCATCCCCTGCCAAACTGCTCTTGTCAAAGTGAATAGTGACTTTCATAGCCCTGTGCAGTGGCAATGGTGCACACCCGCAAGATCTGTCTCAAAATATAAAAATAAAAAAGGCTGGGGATGTTGCTCAGTGGTAGAGTACTCCTGGGTTAAACCCCAAGTGCCTCAAACAAACAAACAAAATCCCTCAATGACTATCATGTCATTTATTTTTTGGAGTAGAATACACATAGTCTTCCGCAAAGCAAGAGTATAGATTGAAAAACATTTATCTATAAAAACTAAAAAACGCAGAAATAATGCCACTTAGAGATCATCAAACAAAACAAACTCTTAATTTGACAAAGATAAAATAGCCCAAAGGACTTATCAATAAACACCCCTTGGAATGGTAGAACACTTGGTAACATTTTAGTGTCTCATCCCAAATTTCTTCTGCATATTAAAACGTACTTAAAAAACATTATACTTTTTTTTTCTTTAACTACCAGGTAGTAAAATGAATTATTTAAGTTTAATCATTAAAACAGCAGATTGCAGACATAACAATAGATTTAAGTACAGTAAACAGACTCTATAATAATTTACTTATGTACTATATGGAAAAATTGGAATTCCAAAGGCAGTATATAGGAAAGTTTTATTTGACAAATGATTGTTTGATAATATTTTTTAAAATTCCATTAAAAAGGAATTAAATTTAGATACATTTCAAGTTAAATTTAAATGAAAATAAGGAAAAGGGAAAAAATAGAAAAGTGCTCCAAAGAGGGTAAAACAAAAACAATCTTAAAGCAGTAATTAAAGTGTAAAAGGAAAATATTAATAGATTTGATAACAAATCTATGAAATAATTCTGTACATCAAAACATAAAAAAAATTATACTTTTTATACATTTTGTTTCCTTTTTCCTTTTAGTACTGGGGATTGAACCCATGGGTGTGTTTACTAATGAGCCTCATCCCCATCCTTTTTTATTCTTTAATTTTGAGATAAGGTCTTGCAGTTGCTGAGGCTAGCTTTGGATTGTGGCTGTGTGCCATCACACCTGGCTAATCAATTTTATTTTGTGATTTTTCCAAATTATCTATACTTGTACATTTGTGTTTCTATTTTTAACCTTTTGAGTATTGAACCCATGGGCATTCTACCTCTGAGCTACATCTAGTCCCTTATATTTTATTTTGAGACAGGGTCTCACAAGGTTGCTTAGGCCTTGAACTTGAGATTCTCCTGTCTTAGCCTCCTGAGTAGCTGGGATTTCAGGTGTGCACCATTATGCTTAGCTTCCAATTTTAGCTTTGATAAACATTATGTGAATGATCATTCAGATAAAGATCTTTGTGTTTGCATGCTGTATTTCTATAGGATAAAGAAGATAATTTGGTAGGAGCTGGATGATAGGCAGAGGGGTGTGTTGTTGTACAATTCTTTTTGTTTTATTTAAAATTTTCTGTAATAGAATATCAAAAGAACAAGAAAGAATGGGTTCAAGAGAAAATGGGAGGGCAATTTAAAAAATTAGTATTTAGAACTGGGGATTGAATTCAGTGGGGCTTTACCACTGAGCTATATCCTCAATCCTTTTATCTTTTTATTTTTTATTTTGAGACAGGGCCTTCCTAAATTGCTGAGAGTGTCCTCAAATTTGAGATTGTCCTGTCTCACCTTCTTGAGTTGCTTGGATTACAGGCATATACCACCACACCCAGCTCAAAAGAATGTTTTCATTTTTATTTATTTATTTATTTTTGTACCAGGGATTGAATCCAGGGGTGCTTAACTATGGAGCCACATCTCTGGCCCATTTTTAAGTTTTTTATTCTGAGACAAGGTCTTGCTTAGTTGCTTAAGGCCTCTCTAAATTGCTAAGGCTGGCTTTGAACCTTTCATTCTCCTGCCTCAGCCTCCCCAGCTTCAGATTACAAATATATATCACCTTGCCATCCAAAGCAATGTTTTTAAAGCTACAAGTATTTAACCTATAGAATCCTAGCCAGTTAGCAAAAGAAATAACATGTTGTAACATATCATTTAATGGTAACTTGGGGTTATAGGGAAACGACGAGGAGTGTGAAAATACAGTGCTTCTTAAAATCTTGTACCATTTCTAAGAAAATTGTGGCGAATGGTGAATGGGTGATGAGCCTGAGCTAGAGGTTTTCCCTAAGCCCACCCAAGCCTAATAGAGGAGGATAAGCCTTTTTTATAAGCAGTCTCAGATTTCTCATTAATAACGGGGTTTTTGAAAATCTGGCCAGCTCTTTGCTGTAGATGTGTACCTAGTTTTGATGGGAATGGACCATCAGAAACAAAAGCTGAGCCCTCTTACAGAATGAGCTAGTTTGGGGAACAAATCTTCAGTTTCTTTTTTGATTTTTCAAAATCTCATTAGCCATAATATTCTTATTTGTGGGTTTTAAATACATAGTCTAGCTCAAAAAAATGGCTATAAAATATTTGAGAAAATATCAGTAATGCTTTTAAACAAAACAAACTCTTAATGTGACAAAGATAAAATAGCCCAAAGGACTTACCAATAGATAAATACCCCTCAGGATGGTGAAACACTTGCCTAGCAGGTGTGAGGGTCTGCATTGAATTCCTAGCACTGCAAAAACAAAAAGACCAAAAGAGGGCTGGGGTTGTGGCTTAATGGTAGGGCACTTGCCTAGCATGTGTGAGGCACTGGGTTTGAATGTCAGCATCACATATAAATAAATAAATGAAGGTCATTGACAACTAAAAAAAAGACCAAGAAAAATAAGTAAATAAACAAACAAATAAATAAATAAAACAAAAACCCCATGCTCTTCAAAGAGTCTGTAGAAGGTAACCAGTTCCTTGTCTAAAGAAGTTTTTCTTTGGGGAAGGGAAAACTAATTTTACTCATAGAGGAAGTTGGTTCCTAAGTGAGCCTGTTTTATATGTAAAAAATACTCATAGAAAATCACACATTAACCTTCCTGAGAAAATAAACAGTCATCACGAAGCCTGTTCACTCTTCTAACTTGAATTCTCAAGTGACCTTTAATTCTGAAATTTTGAAAAGGGGTCTTAATATTGCTTCTGTGTCTGATTTCAAATGTTTTCCAAATGCTGAGAGAAGCCTAATAACTGACATTTTGCCCTGAGTTTACAGTCATTTCCATCAGCTTTCAGAGAAAGCTTTTGAAATGCAGAATGCTAAACTAGATCTTAGAATTGATTAGCATAGTTTGAATAATAATGGAAACTTAAAAAAAAGTCAATAGTAAATCATACTTTTACTTTTATAACTGCAATTTACAAGCCTAAATAACATTTTTTTTTGTTTTGTTTTTAAAACAAGCTCTGCCAAGTTTTATTAAAGAAACATTTTGCATGGTTTACTTTTCACCAGTCTGTTCTGGCATGCTTCTAATGATATCAGCATCATCTGGACCAATGATAGTGTGCACACTCTGAAGTCTTTTCTGCATGCTGTGCCCAACTCAGTTTTATTGCCACTGCACTGATGGTGAGGCAGGAGGATCAGCCTGGACAATTTGTCAGGATTGAGCTGGAGGTCGGTACCACTGAGCTATATCCCCAGGAGATACGTCTCCAGTTCTTTCTGTTTTTGATTTTGAGATAGGGTCTCCTAAGATGCTGAAGGTCTTGCTAAGTTGCTGAGGCTAGCCTAGAATTTATGATCTTCCTGCCTCAGCCTTTTGAGTTGCTGGGATTATATGTATGTACTACCATACCTGGCTCAGCCTATATAAATTAGGAAAACTGCCCCCCATCCCACCCCTCAAAAAACAGTTGACTCATTATTTTACACGAAACTTTTCTGATAAGTCTAATGAGACTTAAGCTATGACTTTTCATAGTTACAGGACTAGAAGTTACCGTAGATGTATTGAGTAGAGCCTTTCACCCTGTGGAAGAATTTCTTTTAAAAGTATCCATTTCTCTGAAATGGTCATCTTCAGTTTTTTATTAAGAAATTATTTAGTCATAAAAGTCCATTAGAATAGATTTACCTTTAAAATGTATTTTTAATTTCAAAAGTTAAAATTTTTAATAAAATCATTTTCTAGTGTGATAAATGAATCAGACCTTTGTAAGATATCTGACCATTGTAGTTCTGTACTTTGTGGCATCCCATAATTAATGTAGTTCCTCTTTAAAAATAATATTTTAGATAAAATATCTTTCAGTGTTCTGAGAAAAACTTTGTGATGCTTCCAAAGGTTCTATTCTGTCATTTAGGCATCTTTAATTTCCTCAAGAAATCTTCCTATGACATGATCTGTATATTTTATCCTTTGCTATTCTGAAGGATCTTCATTTTTTTCCTTCAGTTTTTCAAATGCAATGTCAAAGTCAGAAAACAAGACTTGGGGCTGGGGATGTGGCTCAAGCGCGCTCGCCTGGCATGCATGCGGCCCGGGTTCGATCCTCAGCACCACATACAAACAAGGATGTTGTGTCCGCTGAGAACTAAAAAATAAATATTAAATAAATATTAAAACTCTCTCTCTCTTTTAAAAAACAAACAAACAAACAAACAAACAAACAAGACTTTATGGTAGATGTGAAGTCTGTCAGGTCCAGAGTTTTTGTTGCTCTATGTGGGTCAATGTATGCTACAAATGCATTTATTAGTAGTTGATCTTTGAATAGAGCCAAGTACTGGTTTTTATCATGCCAATTTCACTAACAAGCAAATGTCTGTTTTTCCCTGTCTAGTAAGAAGTAAAGATGTGTTGATTTTTAAAGAATTTGCTTTTTTTTTAAATTAAATGAATCACAAATGTGGTAAATGTTCACAAGAGAAATGTTGACTTAGAACATGAACTTTTTTGTAATCTCTCTCTCCCTCATAAACAATGTAAATAATTGGCAAACAAAATTTTATAGATTTTCTCCCATGTGTTTATATTTAGTGCACACATAGGAAAAGAACCTTCTAAGAACTTGGATTTTGAAGTCTGATGGTTTTAAATTCTCACTCTGGCAATCATTAGTGGATGCTCTTTCCTCTTATCTAAGGTGATGATAAAATAATATACATATATGATCAGGATGTTGTGAATATGCAACGAGATGATATATAACATGTTCAATATACATTGCAAAAATCGTTTTCACTTAAAGTAAGTCTGTTTATGTTTTTCTGGTGATTGAACCCAGGGCCTCACACATGCTAAGCACGTCCACTGAGTCACACCCCAGCCCAGGGTTCCCTTTTTGCTCCTCTGCTGGAGCACACCAATGCTGGTCTTTGTTTTGAGGAATTATGGTGATTTAGTATTAATATTGTCATTACTTTCAATTAACATAGGGGCCTATATGCACAGAAAGCAGTGATTGAAAACTTTTGGCTTTAGAAATAACTATTAGATGTTCACTAGGGAAAATATATATATTTTTCCAGACATCTTTCTTTAGTTTTTCCCATCTTGAAGTAAATGGACCACAGAGAGGGAGAAAGGAGATGTAAATTTGAACCCTAACTAAATTCCATTCCTATTCTGCAATTCTATTGCTGTCACCTCACAAAAACAAACTTCTTTTTACTTATTCTCGGAACAAGAAGCAGGCTTGTAAAACGCAGATTAGTTCTCGAAGGTACATAGAGATGTACAATGGAGAAGATCTATCAAGGAAACATCAGGAGGGCTAATAAACTATGGGCACAGAAGAAAGTAAGCTAATCCCCTGTGTTCACTGCTGGTACTCCTCCCACCCTCACACCCATCCGGGAGGGTATTGTAAAAGCAGTGTGGGCGGAATGAGAAACACATGGCTAGTTTGTGCCGGAAGGTTTTGTGCCATTCATACTAGTCCTACTTATTTTGAAATACTTAGATAATTTATTTGACAGTTTTAGATAGGGTTGTCACTTAAGGGGTAAAAAGAAAAAGAAGAAAAGCCAGAAACTAGGCTCCACAGTAAGCCTGGCTAAGTAGCCTGAAAGGACAGGGGCCAGCAGAGAACAGAATACACTTTACCCTCATTTGCATACCAGAGCTGCAGAGTGCAATTGACTGAGTTGTCGCTGAAATGCACAGCAGCAATTTTAATAAGAGTATAGTTATACATTTAGTTTACAGAAAAATGTTAAGTGAAAGTTCTAAATTTTAGAGAAAAAAAAAAGGCCGTATATATACAGTGCCTTTTTAAGATTAAACATTAGAGCAGCCAGAGGAGGAGTGCAGAGAGGGAAAGAGTAATTTCACTGGATGTTTCTCATCTTATTGGAATATCAAATATTTCTACACAGATACCCAGCTGTTTAAATGAGAGGTTAAGACATCCTTATTTTTCTCTATTTTATCCTCAAATTAATGTTATCTCTTTTTTTTATATGAATTAAAAACAGCAGATTTAAAATAATTGATGATTTCTGCTTCTAAAAGAATGGAGTGTGTTTACTGTGCGCTGAGGTCACTGTGGGTAAAAGAGAATTGCTAGGAAGGTTAAAGAAATCAGTTAAACATTAAATTATTTACTACCAATGCTGTGTGTTGATATTTTTGTGAAAAAAAGAAGGTAGATGTGAAATCCTCATTACTAGTAATTTGAACAAACCTTGAATATGACCAAAACGCTTTTTATATGCACCTGTAACTTTTTAGACTTTTCCTTTGGTTTCAGTTCATGAAGTCTCAGCCCCATGACCCTTTAGCAAGCTGAGTGACCTCCAACAACAAAACTCAGTCACGGGTGACTTGAAAGTGGGAGGGGTACACAAAAAACACTTACAGGGCTCAGACTGAGATTATATTTTATCAGTATCTCTGTTTTGTGTAAATAGTGTGAAAGGGTGCTGTGGGCCATAACTTGATTGGGTCAGGGTACACTAGTAAGTTTGCAGGTATGTGTTGAGGTCGCCAGTTGTTACCTATCATAGCTTCCCTACTTGCCACTTGTAAAAACAAAGAGCGATGCCAAAAATAATCATAGGGAACCAAATGACATCAGTTTGTTATCACTCAATATTACTAATTTTTCCATATCATTTTGTGATAGTGACAACTTCTGAGTGATTTCACTGTTTCTGTTTATAGAAAACAGTTATCTCATGTAATTTATGAGTAATTTTAAGTAGTGATTGTGTCTGTTTTCTGGTTAAAGTAGATTGCCAGTACCTTTTTATTTTATTTTCTAAACCAGTTTGGTATAATTTCATTGACTTTTAGGTATACTTATTTGTTTAAAATTATGTATGTAGTTGTAGACGAACACACAGTGTCTTTATTTATTTTTATGTGGTGCTGAGGATTGAACCCAGTGCCTCACACATACAAGGCAAGCACTTTACCACTGAGCTACAGCCTCAGCCCTGAGATATACTTATTTTTAATGTGACTAACAGTATTCCTAATGACAAGAATACTGTTGAGAAAGTAGGGGGGAAAAAAATGTAAACAGGACTGTGGCCATCTCCTGTGGCATGATCACATCTTCAATAAAACCACATTCCCAAAGTTCAGGCTGGGAAGTTTGTTGTACACTGGTTAAAAAGGCACAATACTCCTTTTCTCTCTTCCTGTCATGAAATGTACAATAGTGCTGTTCAAAAGGAACCGAGCACCTTAGTACCTTAGTGCATTAAATAATATTCCCCTATTCCAAATATAGCACAGCCTCAACTATTTGCCAGGTTTTTTTTTTTGGCAATTAAATGAAATGTGGTTGAGGTTAGTGTTGGTGCCCTGGGTTGTTGCCTGCATGGTTTATCTCTACAGTGCTTTTCAGCTGCTTTCATATTTCTCACTCTTACAAGTAATATCACTTAATAAAAAAATAATAAAAGCTTTCCCCCACTGCTCTCAATGTATGGGAAAGGGAGAAGGGGTTTAAATTCCTTGCATTTGAATGACCTTTAGGGGTTCTTTTGTGTATCTATTATGTGTAAAAATGGCTAACAGCATAATGGAAAACTTTGTACAATAATAAAATGAAGAAACAGTTCCAAAGAAAAAGCAACCATAAATGGGAGTATTAAAGTGCAATGAGAGGGGCTGTGGTTGTGACTTAGTGGTAGTAGAGTGCTCACCTAGCACAATGAGGCACTGGGTTTGATCCTCAGTACCACATAAAAACAAAATAAAGATATTATGTCCACCCAAAACTAACAAATAAAAAAAATTGCAATAATAGTTTTCTTTTTCTGTTTCTTGTTGTAGAGAAATAATAAATAACTTAAACAACAAACAAAACTGCCATGGAGACTAGATTCAAACCATGGGCATAGGAAAACCATCAAGATATTTTATAAGGGTTGGGGTTGTGGCTCAGTGGTAAATTGCTCACCCAGCATGCATGAGGCACTGAGTTTGATCCTTAGCACCACATGAATATAAAAATAAAGATATTATGTCCACCTACAACTAAAAAATAGATATTAAAAAATAAGTTTAAAAAAAGATATTTTATAAGATGGATATTGATAATGGCTACCATTTACTGATCTTATGGATAGTTGCTGTGTTTGATACACATCATAGCCTTTAAACTTCTCAAACTAGTAGGAGGTAGCTGTGAATTAAGCTATTCATCTTTCCCAGGATGAAACAAAGGTAGACTGGGAGAAGTTGAATAACTTGTCCATGGACTTAAAGCCAGTAGCAGAGCTAGGACTGACCCATCCTTCACTGTGGATGGCCCTGCTGACCTCCTTTGATGCTTGCCCTGCTATCAACTGTGAGATGAAGAAAGATTATGAGCTTCCCATTTGTTCAAGTCAGATCTTATCAAGTTTGGTCAGATTTTCATATCTTAGGAGTGAAGAGGAAACATTTGATTTTCTAATTTTTGGATTCTGGAATTATGATAAGGGATAAAAGCATAAACTTACTCTTGTAAGTGCAATATTTAAAAGATTTTTTTAAAGTTTTTTTTTTTTTTGTCAGTGCACCTTTATTTTATTTGTATGTGGTACTGAGAATCAAACCCAGTGCCTCACACATGCGAGGCAAGTGTTCTACCACTGAGTTACAACCTTAGCCCTTAAAGCTGTTTTTGAGCATGTTAGCCTTGTGGAAAGGGATGTGTTTTTCCAGAAGAGAAAAATAGTCTCTGAAGCCTCTCATGTGACGTAATATTTAAGGAAGGAGCCACTTTTATTTTGATTAATTTATTAATTTTGTGGTACTGGGGATTAAACCCACTTGATCTCTACCACTGAGCTACACCCCCAGCCCTTTTTATTTACTTATTTATGTATTTTACTTTGAGACACAGTCTTACTAAGTTGCTCAGCTTAGCTTCAAACTTGGCATCCTTGTGCCTCAGCCTCCTGAGTTGCTGGAATTACAGGCGTGAGCCACTATACCAGGCTAAAAAAGATCTTTTGGTTCAATATTTGTGGAGCTTTATTGTTCTGTACAATATCAGGAAGTTTCAGGTTTTTGAGTTGGAAACTGCTTGTTTTTCTGAATATGATTTGAATTTATGTTAGAATTGTTACTATGAAGGATTCAAGCAAGAACAATGTCTTCTATGTGTTTAGAACACAATATAGACAGATAATATATGCAATGGCTCATCTGTAATTGAGGCGACTATCACAGGACAGAACACAGTAACTAGAAAATTATTAGCTCTGTTAGTACACATTGGAAGTCATGAATTATGGCTTGCTTGTATATTACCTGTAAATTTAGTTTCTTGAATGATGTTAGTATATGCTCATTATTTATTTTATTTTTTTGGTACTGAGGATTGAATCTAGAGGCACTTTACCTCTGAGCTACATCTGCAGCCTTTTTAATTTTTATTTTGAGACGGATCTCCCTAAGTTGCTTAGGCCCTTACTGAATTGCTGAGGCTGGCCTTGAACTTGCAATCCTCCTGTCTCAGCCTTCCAAACTTCTGGGATTATTGGCATGCACCACCAAACCTGGCAGTATGAGCTTATTTAAAAGTTATTGAATAAGTTGTTGGTGTAGCTCAGTGGTAGAGCATTTGCCTAGTATGCTTAAGGTCTTGATTTTTTTTTAAATTTATTTTTAGAGAGAGAGAGAGAGAGAATTTTTTAATATTTATTTTTCAGTTTTCGGTGGAAACAACATCTTTGTTTGTATATGGTGCTGAGGATCGAACCTGGGCCGCACGCATGCTAGGTGAGCGCGCTACTGCATGAGCCACATCCCCAGCACCAAGGTCCTGAATTTGATCCCTAGTACCATGCCCTAAAAGAAAAGTTATTAAATAAAGAAAATAAAAATTTCAAAATAAATCATAAACTACTTTGCCAGTGATTTTCAGATTAAATGAATTGTGTGTATATATTATTATTACTTTATTAATGTATTTAAAAATTTATATATTTTTATTTAAAAAATTACTGAACAGCCAAATAAAATATAGAGCATAATGTTTTAATTTTTCCTTCTTTCTGAATGCATCTTAGATAAGTAATCTGAAGTCTTCTCCCTTCATTGGGCCATGACACAATTCCATATCACATATGAGATATTTCCCTATGCTTCACTTTAAGGCCTTGCAAGATTAAATATTAAAGTAACAGTGTAGTTAAATATATAGTAGCTTGAAATGGTAGGTAAAAGAGTTAATCCTGGTGTTATGGGGAATGATTAATTTGTTGATATTAGAATAGATTTTAGCTGCTCTGTGTCTCAAAGTTATTACCAGAAATATCTTTGGAATTACTCAATTATTACCACATATGATGTGAATATCTACATTTTCATAGATCCTTTACAGTGGAAAAGTCATTTAATTTTCAGTTTCATACTATACCTGTGGATGATTTAAGAAATGATCAGTGAACATAATTGAGCTGTAACTCAGGCTAAAGGCCTAAATGCATGTGTAATTTCATTTGTTGTAACTGGATGCTAGGCTAGGCTGTGGCTCAGTGGTAGAACGCTTGCCTGGCACATGTGAGGCACTGGGTTTGATCCTCAGCACACATGAAAATAAAATAAAGGTATTGTGCCCACCTACAACTAAAAAAATACATATTAAAAAAAAAGACAAAAAAAAAAAAAAAAGACTTGATGCTATTATTTTCATTAACTATGTGATTTTTTATTCCAGAAATTTTTAATTTTAGTTTTGGGTTATTTATAAAACTTGGTTTTGAAATGTCTTTTTTGTTTAATGATGTTGGGGATTAAGTCCAGGGGTGCTTTACTTCTGAGCTATGTCCCCAGTCCTTTCTATTTTTTTTTTGAGACAGGTTCTCCTTAAGTTACAATACTCATATCTCAACCTCTCCAATCTCTGGGATTACAGGTATGTGCTGCTATGCCCAACTTGAAATCTCTAATTTTTCTTTGTGAGTGTGCTCAAATCTACTTTATTTTTTTTCAAGTCTAGTTTAAACTGAACAATTTTCAGATTAAAAAAGAGCATGGTGGTTTTATTTGATAAATCATCAAAGCCTAAAAATTAAAAAGAAATTATAGAAATTGAATTAAAAGAAAGACTTTTCTTTGTAAGCTTTGTAATATTAGTATGTTCTAGTAACATTTAGTGTTCATCTTCTAACTTCATAACCTTTTCATTTTACACTGAACTTAAAATAGAATGTTTCTAGGTCCAGATAAATGTATTTCCAAAATTTTATTCAGATTATACTTATACATTATGCTTTCAAAGAGCAAATAAATCATTGTGGTTTTTCTATAAAAGTCAAATGAGTATAAATATTTCACAAGTCCATTATTTGATATATTCCTTTAAGATATGATCCCAAAGCTGGGTGCAGTGGTACATACCTGTCATCCCAGCTACTCTGGAGGCTGAGGCAGGAGGATTGCAAATTTGAATCCTGCCTGGGCAACTTAGTGAGACCCTGCCTCAAAAATAAATAAATAAATAAATAAATAAATAAATAAATAAATAAATAAATAAAACAAACTAAACTAGAGATGTAGGTCAGTGGTAAAGTGTCCTTGGGTTCAACCTCCCATTTAAAAAAAAAGAATGACCCTCCCCCCAAAGCATCCTCAGAAGCACTCAATAAATTTACAGGTCAATTTACTTCTATTTTCTCTTTTATAGTCTCCTTTCCATATATTACTGAGTAAATTACTGAGGATGTAGATTCTCTTGATGTACATTCCCAGACCTTTTGCCACTCATTTAAGAGACACTGAAACAATGATAAAGGGTTTATCTAACTACTCTCCTCTGCCACCATCATTAACCAACAAAGCCTAGTAAACACTGATAAGACATCAGAGAGCCTTCTACAAATGTCTTAGCTCTTGGGAAATCTTCAAATCCTCATTCTTCAGATTCAGTAAAAGAGAAAGAAAATTCTTCCTCTTCCCCCTCTTCTACATCACCTTGATAACCATAAGCATACCTGATTTCAAGGTTTGGTGAATGGTGGACTTAGTTTTTTTAAATGTACTTCTAATTGAAGAGATCAGATAGCATGAGGTCCGTTTTCTCATTGGGACCCATTTATCTGAGGTGCAGGGTAGCATAAGACAAGATAGACCAATTTCACAGACTTGCTGGTCACCCATAGCTCTTCACTCCAACAAAACGATGGCAGATTTTTGTCCCATTTTGAGTCTTACTTTGTTTACATTCAGGCTTCTGCTTCTTCAGAGGCTAAAGAGATTTAAGAGTATTACAGGTTACAAACATACTGCGTGTGACCATTAGCTTTACTTTTATTCAAAGTGAGTCTCATCTCATTCCTTCAAAAAGCAGAACCAAAAAAGTGTTTTGAATGCAATCACGTTTCATACTGACTTTGGAGAAAGTACCGTTTTAGTTAGTGGGGCAGAAGTAAGCAATTTATTAAGATAAGCCTATTGGCTGGAAATTTACATAGATTCTACTAGGGATTTATTCAAAACACAGGGCATTAGCACTTGTGGAAAAGGGCTTCAAAAGACGAATCAGCCAGACAGGTAGGAAAGAGCATTTCTGGCCTAAGGAAGTAAGGGCTGAAAATCAGCACAGCCTGCCTGGTGCCTGGAGTGAGGGTGAGCGCACTCTGAGATGCTAGCAGAGACCTCAATAGGCACCAGGTTTTGCAAGACCTTGTTGGGGGAGTTTTAATTTTATTATCAGTACAGTGGAAAGAAAAGGGAGAATTTTCAGGAGTCTGTTGTGGGTTGGTGGTGTTGAAAGGTGGATAGGATGACTAGGAGTTGGTTGAGTACTGAGCAGATCTTTGAAGAGCTCTCTCTGGTTACATAGTGAAGACTGAATGGAAGAGTCCGTGTAGATGGGAGGCTCCTTCAGTTGTGATGAGAAATGACTAGCTGGGACTCAGGTAGTGGTGGGAAAAGGGCGGGAAAGTGTATGGATTATGTCTTTAAGGTTCTTTGTAGTTTCAAAATCTGTGAAAAGACAAAGAAGTAATCTAATGAGTAGTGGAGGAAATGCTATGGGTATAAAGTGGGAATAATTATAATATCTTTTAGTATGTGGCATGAAGCCTGATTTTTTCCCCCAATACTGGGGATTGAACATAGGGGCATCTATTACAGAGCTGCATCCCTAGCCTTTTTTTATTTTGAAACAGGATCTCCCTAAATTTCCCAGGCTTGTCTTGAACTTGAGATCCTCCTGCCTCATCCTCTGTCACTGGGACTATAGACCTGCCCCACCATGCCTAGCTATGAAGCCTCATTTTAAATATGACTATTCTAATCTCTAATGTTGAAGGAGCAAAATATAATTCATTTTAGGAAAACTGGAGAAAAGAAGTATAAATTTGAACTATTTTATAAAATATTACACTAAAAATTAAGATTAATGTAGGCTTTCTTTTTTAGACAGTTAATTTTGAATTCCTTATGTGATTAGGCCACAGAAGATTTATTTTGGTACTTACAGCAATAGATTTAATTGGATACTTAATCAAAATTACAGGTTTTTCTCTTGAATTCTTATACAATGAAACTGTGATGTAATTGTTGAAATTACTCTCATTTGACCCATAGCATTAACAAAAACTTGAAGTTGAGAAGTTTGTATAATTTGATCTACAGAGTATTGAAATGTGTTTTCCATATGGTCTAAATCATTTAGAGTTATGTTTGTTAAACCACAACAAGAATTGCAGCAACAAAGCATTTGTGCTTTTGGGTTTTTTTTTTTCCCCCAAGCACAAAGGAATTTTTCTTCTTTTTTTGTTATAAAGAATTTGCTGTGATTTGCAAATCTTAGCCAGTTTTAGCCATCACTCAGTTTAGATGTTGTGTCTCAAAGAAAAGCCTTGAGTCAGTTGTGGTGGTTCATGCTTGCAATCCTGACTACTTGGGAAGCGGAGGCAGGAGGATTTCAAGTTAGAGGCCAGCCTCAGCTACTTAGAGAGACCCTGTCTCAAAATAGAAAAAGAAACTGATCTGGTGACTGAACTCAATGGTAAGTCACTTCTGGATTCAGTCCTCAGTACCAACAACAACAACAACAACAACAAAGCATATCTGTTTCTTCCCAGAAAATTTAAAGATCATCCAGAATTTTATTTTCCAGACTTCTATTTAAAATAATATCTTTGGGGCTGGGCGTGGTGGTACATACCTGTGATCCTAGTGTCTTGGGAGGCTGAGACAGGAGGATCGTGAGTTCAGCTTAGCAAAAAGTAAGGCACTCAGCAACTCAGTGAAACCTTGTCTCTAAATAAAAATACGAATAGGGCTGGAGATGTGGCTCAGTAGTGGAATGTCCCTGAGTTCAATCCCCAGTAAACCACCCCCGCCCCCGCCCGCCAAATAATAATATCTTTGGAAAAATCTTTTAAAACATTATAAACTAGTTTTTTTGTTATTTCAGGATGTATTTAATTTCATTCCCTCTTCTCCCCCTGTTTGCTGCAAAAATCACACCCATGCATCCATTTGAGGACCTGTAAGACAACTGACAGGGACAGTCTTGAATTCTTTGTTCAAAATGTATTGGTTGGTTCTTCCTCGCTGCCCCCCTAAAGCCTCTACCCACAGCTTTGCCTGTGAGCCCAAGGAATAATTCGAATCTCCTGTGCTATGTTAGGAGGGAGTTTTAATTTTTCCCAAGATCCTGGGGTAATATTATGATATATTCATTCAACTATCCTGTCCTCCCCTGTACCCCCCCCCCCCCCCCCGCCAAAAAAAAAAAAAAAAAAAACAAAAAAAAAACACTTCACACTGCAGAACAGCCTAAAATTATTCTTGGAGTATTTCCAGTGACCTGGAGAGGGGTGCAGAATTACCAAGATTAAACCTCTGAGATTAAAATTTTTTCATTACTTTCTTATAAATGTAAATTTGTGATATATATGGACTTAAATCCATGCCTACAAATTTATCTTATTTATGATTTTCTTAGCTCATTTTTACCTCTCTTTTTGGAGAATGCCTTTCTCCTCACTGAAAGGTAATTTAAAATCTTAAGGCTGGGGTGTATGCTTGCCTCACATGTGCAAGTCCCTGGGTATCTTAGATATAAGTAGAAAAGTTCTTATTGCAACCCAGTTTGATTACTTTAGTTAATTCATTTTTTCAACACTCAGGATTGAACCCAGGGGCACTCTACTATTGAGTGACATCCCCAGTTCTTTTGTTTTTTTGAGATCCTCAGAATCTTGTTAAATTGTAGAGGCTGGTCTTGAACTTGTGATCCTCCTGGTTCAGACTTCTGAATTGCTGGGATTACAAGCCTGTGACAACATGCCTGGCAAAAGTTTGTTTTAGAATTACTTAATTTCTGAATTTAAATTTTAAAGCATGTGTAATATGACCTCTAATCTTCTGCATTTTAAAGTCTGAATGAGCAGGGATATGCTCCTACAAATGTTTTCTTGACTTCATGTTCTGAGGAGGCAGAAATAATATAAATAGGGTTTCTTAAATTGGGCAGCATGGCAGTTTCTTGAACTTTAAAAAAATTCTATGACTGAGAAAGGCTATGGAATCTAGAAAAACATCTTGTAATTGGTATCAGTTGGTCGCTTTGGTATGTTAGGAGGGAGTTGGTTATATTTGATTCTACAAAAACCACTACCTACCATTTCAGAGGCCTCTGAAATGGTAGGTAGTGGTATTTGTAGAACCAGCCCCCGGCACCCCCACTTAACATCTTTTGTCTGTGGCCCCTTTAATTTCACTTGCTCCAGCCCCAGAAGCCTAGTTGGAAGCACCCACTGCTGCCCTGTGTTCTCTTTCTAATTTCCTAGTGCACCTTATGGTTTATGTTCCCACGAATTAATTGATGTCAACAGCATTTTAAGCAAACCTAGACTTACTAATAGTTTTCATGGGCTCTTTCTAGTGACTAGAAACAAATGGATGGAGCCCTGAAAATGTTCTTGTTTGGGTGGGGGGTGGGCACATGTGATTTCTGGGAGAAGTCACTGGACAGAAGGCCAACGACTCAACCACAGTAGCAGAGCAGTGTAGTCCAGACTGGGCACTTCGAGTCACTTCTGGATTATGTTGAACAAAATCTGTCTTTTCGAGATTAGGAAAATACAACTTGCCCATCTTTCCACATTATTCTTTCCATGTTTTTTTTTTTCCCCCCTACAAGGCTTCTGGTCTTTTCCTTGTGCTTTTATATCTTTTCATTCCTAAGAGGGACTTAGGGATGAAAGACAAAAAGGTTAAAACTTAAGCTGGTTGGTCTAGTTTCTGGTTAGCTCTTCAGATAATAGATTGTTTGAGATTAATCTTGAAACCACTGAATAGAGAGACAGCTTCGTATATTATTCATGAACATTAGTTATTTTTTCTTTATTTACAGGAAACACAATGGATGTTTTACCCTTAGAACAATCTACTTCAATTTTAAATTCATTACATTTGGGTGGATAAATGCTGAGGTAGCCTTTTGAACACTTCCGTGTATTTCATCAGTCATAAGGGCCTGGAATGCAAAGATTTTCTTAGGAAAAAAGTAACCCAGAAGTCTTGTCCTGGCCTTTCTTTCCAAATCAGACCAAAGATAAATAATGTACTTTAGTCTTCATTCAGTTAAAATACTGATAGTTGGAAAAATAACAAACATTAGAGCGTTTTTCTGCCTATTGTAAAGTAAAATAAAATGTTTACTTATTGGGAACACTATACCTTCTTCAAGTCTCTGTCTTTCTCTCCTATCTTCTTATTTTTCTTGATAGAATCTTTCTCTTATCTGAGCAAACATTTCTTTGTTTGGCTTTTATTCTCTGAGCAAATGTGAGAGTGACCCATCATTTTAGCATGAGCTCTAACTGTTCTAGTGTGGAAATCCAAAATACAATTCTTATCCATCTTATTTCTTCAGTTCGTAACTCTTCTTTATTGCCTTTTAAACACTTCATAAGACACACCTCAGGGAGGGGCCTGAACACCAGGAAAGGAATTCCTTCTGGCTAAAGCAACCAGCTCAAAGTGAGTCAAGTCTACACTGACACAAGAGAAAAATCTCCATCTACACTAGGTCAACGGAAGCCAGTCTCCATCTAAAATGGCTCAAGGTAGGGGCAGAGGATACTGGTGGTGGATTGAGATGTGCTTCTGCCTGGAATCCGTGTGGAGAAGCCTGGGCTAGTTTGCATACCCTCATTCCTGCAGCTGTTTGAGTCCATGCCTGGCTGATGCCCACACTGTGATGTCAGGATCTACAGAGCTCAGGGTCTTGTGCTGTTCATTGGTTTTGTCTGTCTCAACCCTCCATTTTCTTTTCTTTTCTTTTTTAAATTTGTTCTTTCTAGACATACCTGACAGTAGGGTATGTTTTGACATACATACATAAAATAAGTATAACTTGTTTCAATTAGGATCCCATTATTGTGGTTGTACATGATGTGAAGTTACAGTGGTCATGTATTCATATATAAGGATAGGAAATTTATGTCCTATTCATTCTACTGTCTTTTCTATTCCATCCCGCCCCCCTTCCCTTCATTCCCCTTTGTCTAGTCCTATGAACTTCTGATCTTCCCCTCTCTTGTTGTGGGTTAGCATCCACATATCAGGGAGAACATTCTACCTTTGGTTTTTTGAGACTGGCTTATTTCACTCAGCATGATAGTCTCCAGTTCCATCCATTTACAGGCAAATGTTATAATTTCATTCTTCTTTATGGCTGAATAATATTCCAGTGTGCATATATACCACATTTTCTTTATCCATTCATTCATTGAAGGTGCCTAGGTTGGTTCTGTAGTTTGGCTATTGTGAATTGAGCTGCTATAAGCATTGATGTGGCTGCATCACTGTAGTATGCTGATTTTTAAGTCCTTTCTGTATAAACCAAGGAGTGGGATAACTGGATCAAATGGTGGTTCCATTCTAAGTTTTCTGAGAAATCTCCATACTGCTTTCCATAGTGGTTGCACTACTTTGCAGTTTCATTGGCAATGTATAAATGTACCTTTCCCCCCCATCCTTGCCAACATTTATTGTTACTTGTATTCTTGATAATTGCCATTCTGCCTGGGGTGAAATGGAATCTCAGCGTAGTTTTGATTTGCATTTCTCTAATTGCTAGAGATGTTGAACATTTTTTTTCATATATTTTTGACCATTCATATTTCTTCTTCTGTGAAGTGCCCATTCATCAATTCTCCAATATTTATTTTTTAGTTGTTGATGGACCTTTATTTTATTCATTTATTTATATGCAGTGCTGAGAATTGAACCCAGTGCCTCACACATGCTAGGCAAGTGCTCTACCACTGAGCCACAACCCAGCCCCTCAACTCTCCATTTTTATTTGAGCCACTCTGTTTCTGAATCTAGTACATTTTCTGCCCTCCTTTCCCCCAGGGCCACTTCCCCCCAATCCCTAATGCTGGCCCACAAAAGCATGACATGCAACCACACAGTCATTAAATGCACGTGGCGATCCTCATAGTCAGTCCCTTCCAGCCCTTGCTGTTGTCATAGGGTTGCCCTCTGTAAGGGGAGTTTTCTTCTGACCCCTGACCTGTACCTTGGGAAGACTTGCTGCTGTCTGCTGTGTCCCACCTACTGATGATGCTCCAGGAGCTGGGCATGTGGGATGCAAGGTCATGCTGGGAGCCTAGGCTCAGAGTGGGGGCCCTGTGTGCAGGAAGCAGAGATAAATGGCCAGCAAGCTGCCTCTTCCACTGCCCTTCTGCCCTGACTGCGTGGCCTCCTCAAGCAGCTGCTGCTCACAGAGCAAGGGAAAGGTGGGAAGGGCAGGCTCACTGGCACTCCTCGTTGAGCAGACAGGGAAATTGGAAGCATGCAGAGCCTGGGTGAGGCCCAACCCCACAGTGCACAGGCTTCACCTGGAATGTGCAAATTGTCCCCCAGGGTTTATCTGGTGCTGGAATCAGGTATGTAGCCATCGCCTCATATTTTCAATTTTTCAAGAGCACCCAGGTATTATATGGGTCAAAACCCATGTCAAACAGGTTTGGCTTAATTGTAGGGTCTAAGAGTTTGGGGAGCATCTCACTAGAATGACTGGGTGAATATTCTTCACCCTGGCTCAGCCATGGGTGCCCCATGATTTGCTCCTCTGTGGGCTCATGCATGGGATCTACAGTCAGGATTTGACTGATGAGGCTCTGTTGTACTTTGTAAATGTGCAAGGGTATGTTGTACCTGTTTGCACTATCTTCTCCTTCAGCTGCTTAGTGGTGGTCCCCCTAAATGGGTGTCTCCCTGGGACCATAAATACAGAATGACACCCAGGACCGATGTCCACTAGGTGGGACCTTCATATTCATTATACTAGATGACTTCCAGGGCAAGGTACAAGAGAGTGCCCCAAAACTTGTTCAACTTCTGCTCAGCCATGAACCTGGTACCCAGACTGAAATTGATTAGTTTGGTGTTGCCTCTGACATCCCTAGGATGTTCTCTGCCTTCTGGTCTTAGTGGGCAATGCCCTTCTCATGGAATGCAGGGCACTTGCCATCTGCTTGAACACTCTCTGGACCTCTTCCTCTTTCATGCTACTGGCCTCTTGAACTTGGTGCCTCAGCTGTCCCCCACCTGCATGCTCCATGATGTAGATATTTTTGATGGTCTCAATGATCTGAAAGAGCTAGATCACATTTTGGTGTTCCATGGCCATCAGCATATTAGGTTCAGATAGGATGGGGATGTTCCACTTTACCTTTGGCAGAGCTTTCACCCCCACCTCTGTCCTGGTCAGGAGATGGTGGGCTAGTTTCACCTGGGCAAAGCCACCCTGACCAATGTCCCTCAGGGCCTGATAATGGTCTGTGAAGGAGATAGCAGGAGTTGGGAGCTCTATACTACTATGGTTACTCTTACAACATGTTCTAAGCAGGAATACCAATTAAGGATGCTAGCTAAAAATCAAACAAATAAAAACCAAAACAAAACAATACCAAAAACCAAACCAAACCAAAAAAATGATTTTTTAAAATTTAAATATCAAAAGATCACAACCACCAACCACCAAACAGGCTAACTATCTAGAAGTCAAACTGGTCACTACCAAGAGCTTTCTGTACTTGGACAAAAACTCAGCCACAGGCAGCCTTTTATATGGTGGTTTTTGAAATGTCCTCACTGTGGCTCCTAGTGAGGTTAGAACAAGAATTGGCCTTGTCACACATGGGCATAAACTGCAGTTGTCACTGCACTTTTTGGTTCCCAGAACCTTTTTGAGTTTTCTAATAAGAATAAGAGCCAGGCGCCATGGCTCATGCCTGTAATCCCTGGGGCTGGAGAGGCGAGGCATGAGGTCCGTTAGTTTAAAAGCCAACCTCAGCAATTTAGCAAGGCGCTAAGCAACTCAGCAAGAACTTGTCTCTAATAAAATACAAAATGGTGCTAGGGATGTGGCTCAGTGGTCGAGTGCCCCTGAGTTCAATCCCTAGAACCCCCCACCCCACTCCCAAAAAAAAGAATAAGAAAGGACTCTGGAACTTTTTTGCTTCAATCAGTTATGGAGACTGGTATTTACTTGTTTAGAAATTAAATTTTGTAGGATACTTCAGTGGTCAAAAAAAAAACCTTCATAAAATAGAAAACCCTTTTGAATAAGAACAGCTAATTCTCTGGCAGGTGCACAAGGGAAAGCTATTAATGGATGAAAGGTTTCATTGTCAAATATTTGGTTTCTTGAAAGTTGATATTAAATCAAGAGGAGTTTTCATTAAGTATGGTTAAAGTTCAAAGAAAATGTCTATTTCTAAAATCCTCATATGAGAAAAAACAAACTATCTCTACATTTACAATAAAATTCAGAGAACAAGGATATATTTAAACCTATAATAACTGCACACATCAAAACAGAAGGCACTTGTGATGGGTAAATTTCAAAAGATTTGAGAATTGCAACAAACAGTCCAAATTTCATATACTTATCTAAACACCTTCAACAAAAAACCAGGATGGAAAGCTATGAGAACAGGATTTCTTGAGAGAATTCCAATACCTTCCTGTGTATGGGAGAGTCAGCTGTTTCTCACACAAGTTACTATTACTCTTGGCTGTAAACCAGAAATGATAGAGCACTTAGATGAAATAAAAGATGAGGGATTTATTAAAATATTGAAAAAAATAATTTTGTGCTTCATGAGGATAAAGCCAAAGAACATTTATTGATCTGAGATAGTTTTGTCTACCACAGACATGGATATGCAGATGTGAATAGCATAATTCTTACTTTCAACATAATGTCTCTTATATGTAAATGAAGAGTCCAGTTGTTTTGAAGCATATTGGTTTGCTATGATTGGGTGTGCTTTGGGTAACAAAATAATAGCCTGGGATTTTACCTGTTAGTTATTCCATAAACATGTTAGAGAGATTTTATTTCACATCTCCTCTTTACCATCTGTGTTGGCAGTATTCTTAATTGTAAAGTATTTCTAGTCAATGAAGCATTAGGTAAGATGGGCTAAAGAGACTGAACTAATCAGCATCCAAATATTTTGAACCATGTTCTAGATTTTCCTTCAAATATCAAGGGAGTATAAATGCTTGAAATAATAGCAGCTAGCCTTGTGCAACTTCTCAGGCATTGAATTCCATGTTTTATAATACAATTTCTTATCCATTCCTCTATTTGGCAAACAAAGTTTTTTTTTTAATTCCTTATTTTTCAGGAAGAACATCAAGCCTTAGAGATATTAAATAATTTTCCAAAGATCACATAGTAAGAACAAATTGGAGCAAAGTTTCAAAACCAGATCTGTCTGCCAAATCCTGCTCTGTCCTTTAATGTAGTGAGATACTTTAAGTGTTTGGTATTCTGACCTGGATGACTGCTTGGTTAACTTTGCTAATTAGTTGGTTAACAGGAGAATTCCTATAAACAGGCATTCTATGGGATGGAAGCATCTTTATTAAATCTTGCAATGTGAGTGAAAAATATAGAGCAGGGACAAGTATAGGTGAGTAGGATCTTTCATATTTCTGGAACTTGGTAGCCAGCAGCAGTGGAGACCTATATCAGTGATTAGTACTAGAATCTGGTTGGTATCTTTGGCAGCATCACAGATTCCTTTCTGTCACTATAATGTCAGTATTGATTGCTATGATTTAATATTCCTAAGACAGTAAAAGATAATCTTTCAGGAAAGATATGGACACAGAATGGCACTTTTCCCTGGATGCTTACATTATGGATATACATAGTACCAGAACCAAAGGTTAAAAAAGTCATGTCTTTGTAAACTATATCACTTTAGGTTATAAAATCCACCGAAGCAATGATAATATTGCCATCTAATATAAAAATTTCCCAATTTCTGCTTTAAGCCTGTAAAAAATTTGTTTTTTCTCATTCAAGTTTATTTTAGATACAGAAGTAATAATATGGTAAATACAGCTAACTATAGTTTTTCATCAGGAGAATTAAGGCATATAAGTTATCAAGTGTATCTCAATAAAAAAATGTTTAAAATTATTTTCTCTCTTACCAAATGATAACACATATACTTTGGGCTTTTATTTCTTTTTCTTTCTTTCTTTTCTTTTTTTTTTTGTAGTGCTGGGGATTGAACCCAGGGCCTTGTGCACACAAGGCAAGCACTCTACCATCTGGCTATATCCCCAGTCCCTAGTTTGGGCCTTCCTTGCTCATTGTGCTACTTTATTATTGTTGCCACTTTGTACATATTCCCTTTTATAATCCATAATATCTAGCATGGTGCTGTGCAATAGTTCTAATAAATATTTTTTAACAAGGTTGAGTCACAAAAATATTATGAAGCCCCTTTTTCCATACTGAGCTCATAAGTGAACATGGCCAGCTTGAGTGACCAGTCAGTAATCTTTTTCTGGCTCTTCCCCTTCTCTTGTTTCCTGTATTAAGTAGCTCCTGTGCATAACTTCCTCCATCTCCTTAGATGGAAATCTGTGGCTTTGATTTCATAAGTGGCTATGAGATCATAGCTAAATCATTTCAATTCTGTGTTCTTCCTCGGAGCACTTTTTCTTCTTTCTAAATTCTTTTCTTTTCTTTTTCTCTTCTTTTATTTGGCATTCTTCCTCTAAAAAAAAAGAAAGGAGTAGGAGTTAACCATTTGGAAAAAAAGTAGAAACTAACTTTGGTTATAGAAGAACTTGGGTCCTCAGTAATGTAACTTCATCTTTTGGCCAGGAAAGAGATTACACATAGGGAATGAGGATAGAGCAAAGAGAAAGAGGAAATTTGACCACTCATAAGAAAGACTGAACACTCATTTCTTCCTAGGTAATGTTTTCATTCAATACTACAAAGGCTAAAGACATCCTTTCCAAGATGTCAACTGTCTCTGAAGTATACAAACATTTATGTATCTGCGAAGAGTTAGGGAATGCTGGGTGCAGTGGTGCACACCTGTAATTCCAGCAATTTGGGAGACTGAGGCAGGAGGAGTGTAAATTAGAGGCCAGCCTTGGCAATTTAGTGAGAACCTGTCTCAAAATAAAAAAATAAATAGGGCTGGGGCTGTAGCTCAGTGGCAGAATGCTCCTGGGTTCAATTCCCAGTACTAAACAAACACACACACATGCACACACACATACACAAAGGAAAAGTAATAACACAAAATAATCAGATTTTTTTTTTTTTTTTTTTACCATCAGTCTTCACTCTTACAAATCTTTTTATTTCTCAGGTTTTTTTTTTCCCTAATTTTTAAAAAGGGATTGTATTGGGTGAGCTTTAAAGCACTTTATGGATTTGAAATTCCACTTTTATAAACTTTGATGTTCATATAACCTATTTATATTATTTAATGATGATATCAGTTAGCATTGTATATCTTTAACTATTTATTCTTTCATTCAGTCATTGAGCCCATACCTTGTATTGGACTTTGTTCTAGGTGCTTGGGGTGTATCAGTGAATAAAACCGACAAAGAGCCCTGCCTCCTTATGACAGATACTTTTATGTGTCAATTTAAGTGGGGGGGAACTTTCAGATTAAACATTGTTTCTGAGTGCATCTGTGAGGGTTTCCAAGATGAGATTATCATTGGACCCGAGATACTCTGAACAGTAGATGGCCTTTTCTGACATGATCAGGCATCATCCAATCTGTGGACAACCTAAATAGAACAGAAAGCAGAGGAGGGCTGGGCATTGTGGCTCATACTTGTAATTGCAGTTACTTGGGAGGCTGAGCCAGGAAGGTTGCAAGATAGAGGCCTGCCGGGGCAATTTTGTGAGACTCTGTCTCAACATAAAATAGAAAGAGCTAGGGATGTAGTTCAGAGGTAAAAACTGTCCTGGTTTCAATTTCTAGTAGCAGGAAAAAACAAAAACAAGCAAACAAAAAGTTTCTAACAACAAAACAAAATAAAACAACAATAACAAAAACAACAAAGCAGAAGAGGGAAGAATTCCCCTGTCCCCCTTTTTCAAGATTCACTCCTTGAACCGGGGATCTCATCTGTATTCTTCTTTAGACTAGGGTTTACCACTGGCCCTCCCGGTTTGCAGAATTTGGGACTCAAACTGAGTTAAACCCATCAGTTTTCTTGGTTCTCTAACTTGCAGATGATAGATCATCTACTACTCACTCTCCATAATCATGTGAGCCAGTTTCTCATATAACCTCCTTTAATAGCTACCTATATCTGTCCATATCTGCCTATATATCCTATTGGTTCTGTTTTTTTTTTCTTGAAGAACCTTGACTAATAAGCTCCCTTTTCCCATATTTCTCATATTCACATTCTTACAGTTATAGAATGACAATAAATGTTAAAGTATAATAAACAATAAAATTTATGTTAGTGTGTGCTATATAAAATAGAGTAGAACTTGGCAAGGAAGGTCAGTACTGAGATGAAGAAATTGAAGTTAGTCTAAATGGTGTGGCTTGGGTAAACCTTACCCAAGGTAACATTGGGTAAAGAAGGAAGTGAGGAGGTGGATAATATTAGTTGGAAGAGTGGCTGAAGCAGAGAAAGGTCAGTGGGAAAGCCCTGAGGCAGGAACATGTCTGCATTTTGCAGAAGCAAAAAAGAGGACAGTGTGATCAGGGGTCGTGTGGGAGACAGGAAAGTGGTCAAAAGGCTGGAGGAAAAACAGTTGACTCTGAGCCATTGTAGAAACATTGGCCTTTTCTCTGGATGAAATAGGAGACTATGCAAAGGTTTTGAGCCAAGGAATGACATGATCAGTTATTTCAGTACTCTGTGAGAGGGGATGGTGGCTTGGAATGATGGTGGTGGCAGTAGAAGTTTAATGAGGTGATAAAATTCTGCGTGTGTTTTGAAGCTAGAAGTGACACAATTTGCTGACAATTTGGATATGGGATATAAAAGAAAAAGATATTTGTTTTGAGATACTGAAAAGAGGAAATTGCCCACAACTTTAAGGGGAAGGTAACAGGTGGAAGAGATTTGGGAGCAAGATAAGGAATTAAGTTTGGGTGTTAGACTTTGAAGTAGAGATGCTAGCAACAAAGAAGTCTAGGTTAGAGATATAAATTTGTGAATCATCAACTTGCAGAAAGTGCTTCCAGACAAAGAGACTGGATGAATCCTATCACAAAGGCAGTGTGTGCAGATAGAGAAGAGAGGTCTAAGGACTGAATCCTGGGCATTTCACCACTAGAAGGAAGATGCAAAGGAGAGGTAAAGAAAGAGGAGAGGGAAGGGGAAACCAGGAACGTCTCTTTATGTATTTCTCATTATTGAAGGAATTCATATGTATAATCATCACTGCAGAAATACTTTTGGCAGAAGTGAATGAATTAGGAATTTTATAAATTGAATCAATTGAATAGAATGAGAAGTGATGTTATAGGATTTTATTTTTTTTAACCACACGGTGAGCTGAAAACTTAACCACAACAGAATGGACTATTTGAGGATTATTCAGAGGAAAAGATTCATATTAATTTATATATTTGAGTAGGCAAGTTCAGGCATTGACACAGTTAGTTCTGAACCTGTTGAAAATTAGCCCATAAACTCGGTATTTCAATAAACTTGTGAAGACATTATCACCCTCTTGAAGCCCTTTGAAGATGTCACTGATCACAAGGAGTTAAGGTGGGGATTTCCCTCAATGTGTCTGAGACCATCCAACTTGAAGCCGAATAGAGAGATTTGAGATATTATTCCCTCAGTAGCCTATGCTTTCTTTGAAGGCAGAGACTGTGTTTTAGTATTTTTTAAAAAATGTACATATTGGAGATTGAAACTAGGGGCGCTTTACCACAGAGCTACATCCCCAGTCCTTTTTATTTTTAGACAAGATCTTGCTAAATAATTGAGGCTGGCCTTGAAATTGTGATCCTCTTGCCACAGCCTCCACAGTGTGCCACCGTGCCCAACTTTATGTCATGCTGCACTAGCATAGTGTAAATGGTCAATAACATAATAATTAATTGCGCTGTGAACTGGTTGTAATGAATACTTGTCCATTCCTTACAATATAACAGGGTCTGGGAACATAAAGACAACTAAAATACAATCTTAATTAATTTATTAAGCATTTTCTCTTCCCAACAGCACTGTGAAGTAACTTAGCTCCTTGCTACAGGTTAGGAAAAAAAAAAAAAAGAAGAAAGAGAACTGACGCTCATTGAGTTAAGCATTTTATCTAGGAAGTCAGAAAGCAAATTTATAATTTGAATCTGAAACTCTCTTCAAAGTGATGATACTATGTTGCCTCCACTAAAGATTAAATTTTGAAGCAGAGCCGTGGGGCATGCCTGTAATCCCAGTGGCTTGGGAAGCTGAGGCAGGATTGCAATTTCGGGGCCAGCCTCAGCAATTTAGTGAGGCCCGAAACAACTTAGCAAGACCGTGTCTCAAAATAAAATATAAAAAAGCTCTGGATATAGCTCAGTGGTAAAGTGCTCCTGGGTTCAGTCCCCAGTACCAACAAAACAAAACCAACATTACATTTTGAACTGTTAGGTAGCTGAATTTAGAGTCTGCAGTGTAAAAATAAAGATCTATTACTATTGTGTCATATTAATTTTGTCTTTTCATTGCAAAGTATATAAAGAAGTGAAAAGTCCTCTTTCTAATTCTACTCCATAGAGATTATGATGTTAAGAGGTCATAGTTTCTTGTGTATCTTTTTTAGACTTTAAAAATGTATTTGTACATAATCTGTTTCTCTTCTACCTGTATTTGTGTCTGTGTGTATTCATTTTTTTTTTTTTTTTAGTTGTTAATGTTTTTTCCTTCCTCTTTTTCCCAGTGGCTATGAAATATGTTTCCTCTAGTGGAGGAGAAACTAAGCCTTTGCTTAGATTACTTAATGATTGATAACACGTCCAGGAGCACAAACTATGCTACTGATTTCAGTGATTTGAGGCACATAAATTCACCTTCCTTTAGTTTTCCACTTCTAAACACTTTTGGATTTTTGCTGTACAGATGTATGGAATGAGATATGCATAAGTGCTTCATGATCTTTGAAAGAATTTAAAAAAATCCTGATAGACTATAGATAGCAATAATGTACTGAATATTTTACAGAGCTAGAGGGTAGAATTTTGCCATAAAGAAATGGTAAATATTTGAGGTCATAGATATATTTACCTCAATTTAAACATTACACAATGTATACGTGTATTGAAATATCACATTGTACCCCATAAATATGTACAATTTTATGTTTTCATGTTTCAGTTAAAAGTAAACTTAGATAAAAATTTAAAATTCCCAGTAATATGAAATGTGCCTTCTTAATCTTTTTTTTTTTTTTTTTTTTTTTTGTGGTATTGGAGATTAAACCCAGGGCCTTGCCCATGTGAGGCAAGTGCTTTGTCACTAAACTACATCTCCAGCCTACCTTCTTCACCATTTTTAAGTGTACAATTGAGTATATTTATATTATTGTGAAACAGATATTTAGAGCTTTTTTATCTTGCAAATCTGAAACTCTGCATACATTAAACAACAACCAAAAATGAATGAGAATCACTGCTATAGGCAGTTAGTATAGACTAACTAGTTTTTAAGAATGACTAAATGTATTAAAATATATTATAACTTTTAAAACTTAGGAATTACAATGTCATATTTTTTTCTTAGTAGGCAAATAAATTTGTGTATTTAACAGAATTAAATATTTCAATGACAATTAAAGGTGAAAATAGATCAACACAGGTAAATATACGTAAAAAGTAGCCTTTTAAAAATGAAAAACATTTATTATTTGATTGAAAAATATTAACCCTGGCTGGGGATGTGGCTCAAGCAGTGGCACGCCTGTCTGGCATGTCATATGCAGGGTGCTGGGTTCCATCCTCAGCACCACATAAAAATAAAATAAACATGTTGTGTCCACCAAAAACTAAAAAATAAATATTAAAAAATTCTCTCTCTCTTTTTCTAAAAAAAAAAAAAAAAATTAACCCTAAATATTTTAAGGACTTTGTAAGATCCATTCCCATATAACCTGTAAAGTAAAAATAGAAAACTTTATTTTTCATGTTAAAATTGATTTTGTCACTTTAAGATTTTCTGTCTTTTAATTTTGAGAAGCCATGGTTATGGCATAATGAGAATCAAAACTGTTGCTAATTTACATTTATTTGTAGCCAGAAGAATTTATAGATGTGATGTAAAGTTACTTAAAATGAATTACTCATATGTTGAAATTTATTAGATTAGTTTAATAAGGATTTTGAAACCTGTAAAATAAGCAAATAATTCAGTTTTCAGAGTTTGGTTAATACCTGAATGCTAATTCATTTTAAAAGATCTTTTAAATGTAATACAATTCAAGTGAGTGATACCAAGTGAAGTATTTGTGTAGCTCATAAATTTTTCAAATTTCCTGTTGAGGTGTTTTAGTCATCATGCATTTCATGTTTATATTTTAAAGTAAAAGGAGTTTAGAGGAATTCTGGTGCTATGTGCAGCCTTCTAAAGACTAGGGAATCATGAATTCATTGCTTCTCTGATCCTTGTAATTTATTATGGAGAGAAGTGGGCAGAACATAAAGAAAAGGAAGCTGAGAGTGGTCATCTAGTGGATAAACGCGTATTTCAGGATCTTAAGTCCTCTTCTCAGTACAACTAGATTTTAGTCCTTTGCTACATATGAAGGGGCATTCTGCGCTAAAGTTTTAGTCTTGTTCAACATATCATGGAATAACTAAGAGGTCTCAGAGGACAGGAAATCTTAGAGAAACATTAATTTTTTTTTCAGAGAGGTATAAAGAATGAAAAAGAAATTATTCTCAAGAACGAGTACCATCTTCTGACATTGCTTTTCTCTGAGTTGCAGGAGGCTCTGGGTAACACATGCATACTTATGAAAAAGTATCAAATTAACAAAATCATGAAGATTTTGTTAAAACTCTTATATCTCTGTTATTGACTATGGGATAAAACTGATCTATATTTTATTCTTTTCCATTTATAAATTTTATCTAGAGATAGGAGAAATATTCCAAAGGGTAAGTTACCAATAATTTATATAGAGAATGTTGTGCCTCTATTCATGAGGTGTTAAGACAAATATTTTGATAGTCATTAAAAAAATGCAATCATTTAAAATGGTCATGTTAAATGACAAGATGACTTATTTATATAAGTATCACATT
Source organism: Marmota flaviventris (assembly GCF_047511675.1). Lineage (NCBI taxonomy): Eukaryota > Metazoa > Chordata > Mammalia > Rodentia > Sciuridae > Marmota > Marmota flaviventris. The sequence goes on from NC_092500.1 coordinate 160,288,015, forward strand.
TTAAAATTATTCCTTAATCTAAGCCACACAGATTTTTTTTTTCCAGGACCAGGTATTGAACCCAGGGCTTATATGCGTGCTAGGCAGTGCTATACTGCTGAGCTACATCCCCATCTTTGACCACTTTTTTTTCTTTGTTATAATATATTTACACATGTACACAATAAAACAGTAAAATTTGATCAATTTCATTCCCCATTACTTCCCCTTTCCCTACCCTTTTCCTCCCTCTGATCACCTTCCTCTATCTACTGGTCTTCCTTTCTATTTTTTTTTTTTCAATTTGTTCTAATTAGTTATACGTGACAGTGGGATGTATTTTGACACATTGTACACAAATGGAGCACAACTTCTTCTTCCTCTGTCTGTACATGGTACAGAGTCACACCAGTAGTGTAATCATACATGTATATAGGGTAATAATGACTGTCTCATTCTACTGTCCTTCCCATCCCTATAGCCCCACCCCTCCCCTCACTCATCTCTGCACAATCCAGAGTTCCTCATTCTTCCCTACCTGCCCCACCCAGTATGGATTGACCACCATTTTTGATATTATACATAGGATGTCATTGTAGAGATGGGAGGGATTCTAAGTCTTTGCCTGGATGAATTCATTTATACTTCTGCTGCTTTTGATTCTTTCACCTTTCATACCAATGCTATTAACAGACTTATTTCTGCATTTCAGAACTGTCAACTAAGTATTTGCAATCCTTGGAGTCTGAAAACATTCTGAGACTGGCACTGAAGCTGATGGAAAAATTCCTATGATAATAAAATTGTTCTGTAATTCTTCTTGTGTATGTAGGGGGGAAAAAAGGCACTTTTAGTTTTTTCTGCTGTGCTGGGGAGCAAAAACTAGGATCTCACATGTCATAAGCAAACACTCTACCACTGAGCTACATTCCCAGACCAGGAATAATAGGGTGGAATTTAATCTTTTTTTAATAGGATACTGTAAGATATGAAATTCCACATAGAAATAAAAAACCCATTTAGAGGACAAGTTTCATACAGTATGTAGTGTTTGGAACTGTTCAAGTATAGTTTTGTTGTAAAAAGTGCTACAATACAAAAAACATTTAAAAAGAGCTCTTAGGAGAGAAACAGCAAGACAAACTTACACTGAACGTAGTACACAACAAAATGTATACCTTGGCTGTACAGCCTAGAGGTTAGAGGTCCCAGGAGTCCTTTCCTGAATTTGGAAGGTATAGCCTTCAGAGGTAGTTTCTGGCACAATATTTCTATCTTCGTCTTCCTCTACTGAAAAATACTCAATCAAGCTTAATGAGACCTTGTACACAAACTCATTTTCATGTTTCTATAGAGCTTACATTTTGCCCAAGCCTCCACATTCTTCAATCATTCTACTAACTTTCACCTAGTTTCTCAGCAGCCTGAAAGATATTTGAAATGGCATCTAGAATAACCAGAGTAATTGTAGTATCTTTCTCAGTTAAGAGGTTAGGTTCATCAATGGTTCTATTATGCCACAATGAATGAGGTATACAATCTGTTGAACTGTCCCATCACTTATATAATTGCTCACAGCCCATACAGCTTCTTTTTGTGTCTTAAAGTCTGCCTTAGAGAGAACACCAACGAGTAATGGGATTAATCCATGATTGACAACTTGCTGTATCTTGTCCTGTCGGTCAGCTGTGATGCTTGACATTGTCCATGGAACTTCCTTCTAGATATTAGTTTTGGGGTTATTTAGCAGGCGTTCCTCAGCTCCACATTAACTTCTATTCGACACTGCCTCATTTCTGTATCATCTTTTCCTATTATTTTTGAATCTGTTAAGATGGGCAGCTGGTGATTTAGCATTCTCATTGGTGGACATGGTTATGAGACAAAGGGAGAAAGCTGCACAGAGGGCTCAGGCTTCCACAGGACGTCATGCCGAGCTCACAGCTTATGGATCGGCTGCCCTCTGAAACGTCCACTGCAGCTCAGCCCAGAGACTGTGTAGGAATAGTTACTTTTGAGACACGTTTTTCAGATCTCATAGAACTTTCCAAGTAAAAAGAACATCATTGCATACAAATTAATGATTTATTTTTGTTTTTGAGGCAGTGTCTCCCTATGTTGCCCAGTTTTTGTTTGCTTTTTTAATATTAAATTATTTACTTATTCTAATTTGTTATACACAGTGGCAGAATGCAATTCATTTCATATTACACATGTAGAGCACAATTTTTTAATTCACTTGTTGTACATAAAATATTTTTACACCATTTGTGTCTTTATACATGTACTTAGGGTAATGATGTCTACCTCATTCCACCATCATTCCTACCTGTTTGCCCCCTCCCTTCCTCTCCCTCTCCTTTGCCCTTTCTAAAGTTTCTCTATTCTTCCCATGCTTCCTGCCCATCGCCGTTAGGAGTCAGTATCCTCATATCAAAGAAAACATTCAGCCTTTGATTTTTTGGAATTGGCTTGCTTCACTTAGCATTATATTCTTTAAGTCCATCCATTTACCTGCAATGCCATGATTTTATTTTCTTTTAATGCTGAGTAATGTTCCATTGTGTATATATACCAAAGTTTCCCTATCCATTCATCTACTGAAGGGCATCTGGATTGGTTCCACAATTTAGCTACTGTGAATTGTGCTGCTATAACCATTGATATGGCTGTATCCCTGTAGTATGCTACTTTTAAGTCCTTTGAGTATAAGCCAAGGAGTGGGATTGCTGGGAACCACCTCATTTACAATAGCCTCAAACAAAAAACAAACAAACAAACAAACACCCCCCCCAAAACAAAACAAAACAAAACAAAACTTGGGAATAAACAAAAGAGGTGAAAGACCTCTACAATGAAAACTACAGCATGCTAAAGAAAGAAATTAAAGAAAATCTTAGAAGATGGAAAGATCTCCCTTTTTTGGATAAGCAGAATTAATATTGTCAAAATGACCATACTACCAAAAGGACTACACAGATTCAATATAATCCCAATCAAATCCTAATGACATTCCTCACAGAAATAGAAAAAGCAATCATGAAATTCATCTGGAAAAATAAGAGACCCAGAATAGCTAAAGCAATCCTTAGCAGGAAGAGTGAAGCTGGTGGTATTACTATTCCAGACCTTAAACTATACTACAGAGCAATGGTAACAAAACCAGCATGGTAATGGCACCAAAACAGACCTGTAGACCAATGATACAGAATACAGGACAGAGACTAACCCACATAACTACAGTTATTTTATATTAGACAAAGGCGCCAAAAACATAGGTTGGAGAAAAGATAACTTTTTCAACAAATGGTACTGGGAAAACTGGAAATCCACATGTAACAAAATGAAATTAAACCTTTATCTCTCACCATGCACAATACTCAATTCAAGTGGATCAAGAACCTAGGAATTAAACCAGAGACCTTGCACCTAATGAAAAAGTGGGCCCAAATCTCCATCATGTCAGATTAGGCCCCAACTTTCTTAAGAATACTCCTATGGTACAAGAATTAAAACCAAGAATCAATAAATGGGATGGATTCAAACTAAAAAGCTTCTTCTCAGCAAAAGAAACAATCAGTGAGGTGAAGAGAGAGCCTACATCTTGGGAGGAAATCTTTACCACAAGTACATCAGATACACCACAATCTCTAGGATATATAAAGCACTCAAAAAACTTAACACCAAAAAAACAAATAACCAAATCAATAAATGGGTCAAGGAACTGAACAGACACTTCTCAGAAGATGATAAACAATCAATAAACAAATATATGAAAAAATGTTCAATATCTCTAGCAATTAGAGAAATGCAAATCAAAACTACTCTAAGATTTCATCTCACTCTAGTCAGAATAGCAGCTATCAAGAATATAAACAACAATAAGTGTTGGCGAGGATGTGGGGGAAAAGGCACTCAGACATTGCTGGTGGGACTGCAAATTAGTGCAGCCAATCTGGAAAGCAGTATGGAGATTCCTTGGAAAACTTGGGATGGAGCTACCTTTTATTTGCTTTTTTAACTTTCAGTTTTCATCAATATCTCAGAATTCTCATTTTCTTTCTTTTGGTTAAAACACAAAATCAAACTCATTTTACTTACTAAATAATGAATTTTGTACTGACTAGCATATAGTATATCAGAGAAGGCTATTTAGAAATGACTTAAAATTTCTCAAAAACAGGTGCAAAATATAATGTGTTTCTTTAATCTAGCTCCAGAAGTGATCTTAAAATTTGGGAGAAAAACATAGATTAATATTGGACACTAGTAGTTAGTTGACTTTAAATATTTCTTCATCAGTACCACATCTAGGAAATAGATTTTTGTGACTCTGTTTCTCCTTTTATAAAATGGAAATTCAAATATTTTCCATGGCTCTAATATAGGAAAACAAAGGGCATAAGATATTTGGGGAAAGATACCACTTATGCTTTTAAATATTGTTACAATCAGAAAAATCACCTTTAGTGAGCAAAAACAGAACAATTATATTCAACATTAAAAATGTTCTTCTAAATCAGGACCATGGGGCTCAATGACTTCTAGGGACATTTGTATTATTTCCAAATGAAAGTGAGGAATTGACATCTTAAAAGTGTTTCTGTAATCCTGTCTTCCTAAAAAATCAAGACAGATAATGGGGAGAGTCTTCGAAAAGCACTAAACCCAAGGGCTGAATGGAACATAGACTGAGAATGCTATTATAGTTCTAAAATATTGACCATAATATGTGTACCAATGTAGCATATTTATTCATATGTGTTTTGCTCAAAATGTTTTTAAGATGTCTAAACCAGAAAATGAGGCTCCATTTAAAATTTTTCTTTGAAAAGACTGATTTCAAACCCTGAAGAGATTAGAGGAGAACAGGATGAAAAACAGACCTATACCCTTGGACAGATGATAGTATACATATGTTTATATAAAACACATTTTCTAAAAAGGTAGGGATTTGGAGGTCAGGGTAAAGAGATCTAGAATTTCCATTATCCATGGAAGTCAGTTCTAGTTCATGACATTGAGATTCAGCTGTCAAGGTGGAAAGAACACAGAGAACATTGGGCCTGCCCTGACTTTATCCACCAGTTTTAGTTAAAAAAAAAAAAAATCCCAAGTGCATATTTTTAATTTGGAACAAAAAGAAACAGAGAAAAGAGGGAAAATGAGAGAAAAAGAAGACAGATGGAAGGAGGGAGGGAAAGAGAAAGAAGAGAAGGAGAGGAGAAGAAAAGTAAATAGATATATCAAGATACAAGTGAAATCATGTATTTATCCTTTGGAAAATATGCATTTCCTTCTGTAAACACCTTCTAGTAGTTAGAAAAATCTTGGCATATCATTTACTTTCTTCCCCTGTGTTGTCCAGGGAAGAGTAAAATTAATTCCACCAATATCTTATTTTTTTAAAAAAAATTTTAGAATTATTTAATGAAGAATAAACAAACATAACTTAAAATTATTAAAATATAACTACCTAATTCCATGGATAGTACTTAATGTTACTTATCTCCTTAAATTGCTTTCTTCAAAAATTTCTGGGAAGTGTTTTTTCATTTGTGCAGAGAATGATTGGTGTCAAATATAGCCTCATGGTTCCACTAGAGATTTTAAGAAGAAAGTTGAAGCTATGATTCCTGTTGGTTTATGTATACTCACCTAAATTTCAACCTTTTTTTTTCCTTAAATATTTTTGTGTTCTGTGCTTGCTTGTTTACATTTAAAAATGGTGTATCTGGGTGAAGTCAAGCAGGCTCTAAGTGCTTTCATAGAGTGACCAAATGTTCAAACAAACTGTGACAAAACCTTTGGGATACTCAAAACTCAATCTGGTTTTACTGGTTTGATTCTCGGTGGAGAAAACCTTGCCACTAGCATTTAAACAAAAAAGAAGAGGAACTTCAGTAGCTGAAGTATGAGTACATTTTCTGGATGACTGATTTTTAGCCCCATTATGCTGGGAGAAAAATACCTATAAGCTAAAATATGTTTTCAAAAGTAAGCAAATATTAATCTCCTTTTGTCTTAATATCCCTAAATTATAGGGTTTCTGGCAATAATTCAGATATTGATGGCAGAATTTTAACTTCCTATAAGGAAATGTGGTTGTCAGTGTTTCTGGGAAGATGTCTTTGATGTCCTCTTTCTCCTGTAGCATGTACTATGCCCTGGGAAGAGCTTCTAAGTAGCTTTTGAATGGTATTTTCAGTATTTGCTAGGAGTTTATAACCCATTACATAAAACTAGAGCTACAGTGACTATAGCTGCTGGCAGGTGGGGGGTTGGTTTACTGGGCAAATAGTTTAGTAAACATTGTTCAACTAGGATTAAGTTTCTGGGAAATTGTGTTGTAAAAATAAATTCTATTATTTTCCTAAAATTTACAAAGTTGATTTTTCCTCAAGGTTATAATTTTTAGATGTAAATTTGATATTGGTTATATATAATTTTGTAAAAGTGTTTGCTTTCTTGACCATCTTCGATGGGAAACCATTACTTTTGGTTTTTTTAGGGATTACCAGTATGCCTCATAAAACATAGTTTTTGCTATCTACAAATTGAGGTTTGGAATGGTATTTAGGAAGCTCAGTGGATCTCTGCTATCTGTGGCCATGACATTTAATAACCTATTCCAAATGATATTCTGCTTTTACCATTGTAAGAAAGTGTCTGATTCTTATAATTCGCAAAAACATGGGTTACTTTTTTTCTAAAGATACCCATATAGCAAGCTTAAAGATTATGTAAATTTGTACATTGCATAACTAAAAGTTGGATCTTTATCTCAAGACTATTTCAATAACAAAGAAAATATATTTAGTGCCTATATAAATAATTACTTGACTATAGTTAGTATTATATAATTACCAAGGTTCATTTGAGTTCACCATCTCATTTGGTACTCCCCCTGGATAGGGTAAGTGCTGTTATCTACATTTTACAGAGCAGGAGATTGAAGCTTCCATATCTTTGACAATAGAGCTCCAACTTCAGAGTTAGTTATTTAAGTTTTGAGAAATTAAGTATAAATTAATAAAAATGTCTAAAGAGATCCATTTTGGAGTGATTTTAACAGCTCCTATCCTGGAGAAAATCTTTCTTTTTATAATAATGTTACAATATTATTTGGTATTGGTATAAAAACCAACATGTACACCAATGAAACAAACTAGAGAACTCCCAAATTAATCCATGTATAGACACTCAAATAATTTTTGACAAAGGTGCCAAGAGCATCCAATGGAGAAAGGATAGTCACTTCCACAAATGGTGCTGGGAAACCTGGATATACATATGGAAGATGAAACTAGATCCTTATCACTCCATGTACAAAAATCAACTGAAAATGGATCAAAGACTTAAATGTAAGAGTTGAAACTATACAATCTTGGAGGAAAACATAGGAGAAACATTTTGTATTACTTGGGGTTTTCCTGGTAAATTACTTGAGGTCCTTCCATATTCTGGATGTTAATCTGTTATTGGGTGAATAATCCTGGTAAATTACTTGAGGTCCTTCCATATTCTGGATGTTAATCTGATAACAGATTAACATCCAGAATATGGAAGGACCTCAAGTAATTTAATAACAGATTAACATCCAGAATATGGAGAGACCTCAAGTAATTTACCAGGAAAACCCCAAGTAATACAAATTAAAAATGGGTAAATAATATGAATAGATAATTCCCCAAAGAAGATATACAAATAGTCAATAAGTATTTGAAAAAGTGCTCAATATCAGTAGTCATTGGGGAAATACAAATCAAAGCCACAGTTAGACATCATCACACTCCAGTTAGAATGGCAATTACAAAGAAGACAAAAAATAACAAAATATTGGAAAAAGTGTAGCGAAAGGGGTACTCTCATATACTATTGGTGGGATGTAAATTACTACAGCCATTATGGAAAAGAGTGAAGATTCCTTAAAAACTAAAAACAGAACTATCACACAACCTAGCAATCCCACTACTAGGTATATATCCAAAGGAAATGAAGTCATTATATAAAAGAAATAGATACCTGCATGCCCACGTTTATTGCAGTGCTATTGTAATAACTAAAATATGGGAATCAACCAAAGTATCTGTCAGCAGATGAATGGATGAAGAAAAGGTGATTTATACATAATGGAATATTATTCAGCCATAAAAGATGAATTCCTGTCCTTTGCAAAAGTGGATGGAAATAAATGTTGTCATATTAAGTAAAATAAGAGGCGCAGAAAGACAGATACTGATCTCTGCTGGTCGAAACACACAGAGAATGTTCTCATTTATTTGTGGAAATTAAAAAGTCTAGAAGAAGAGAGTGAAACTGGTCACAAAAGTCTCAAAGGAGGAAAGAGGTCAGAAAGAAGATGGATAGGGATACTAAAATACAGTTAGGATTTGGATTCCTATGGAGGAATTATATCTGGTGTTTTATAGTCTACAACAATCTATGATACATTTCAAAATAACTAGAAAAGATTTTGAAGGTTTCCAGCATACATGACCTATGTTTGAGGACATGGAAATGCTAATTACCCTGATTTGATCAGTATATGTTGTATACATGCATAAAATTCTCATAGGTACCCCGTGAATATGTATAAATAATTCATGTCATTTTTTTAAAAAAGTCTATTTGTCCAACTTAGGGAATTAAAACTAAACCAAACCGAGCCTACTGAAAACAAAACAAACCCTGACAAAACCTTCAGAAGCAATTGATGATAGTAAAGATTGTTTTTATTTTATGCATTACTACTGATCTTTGCTGGTCCAAACACACAGTATCCAAAGGTACCTAGACCACTTTATTTCTATAATTAGTCCAAGCAGCCCAGCTGTGGAACATCCCATTGAGATGTGCCCATATTGATTCTTGTTCTGATTCCCAGGTGTACAAGTAGGCTGTAAGAATTCCAAGCTAGGCTTTTCTTATTTGCATCTCAGCACTCAAGGAAGTAAACTATTTGTAGATCTTACTTCTCCCAGCATCCTTTGTCCTCCCTTAAACATGAACCAACAAACCAGGTTCTACAATTTACTGGCTTAGTGCTGAATTTCTATTCATATGAAATTCATTATGGAATATCTAATTCCACCCCTCTTACTATCTTTTAGACATTTTCTTATGCAATTCAAATGGCTTCTTTTGCATTAGAAAATGCTTAATCTGGATATTTGGCATATTCTAATATCAAGAACCAATGGCATCTAGCAGCTACATATACCAATCACAAATTAAACTGCTGTTTGTTTCGGAGTTTGAGCATAGAGCGAAGCAAGCCATGGTGTTTAGTCTATAATGTAAAGACGGGTGGTCTCAGTAGTCAGGCTTGGAATGTCCTTTGTCCTCTAGCCATATATTTTACCTCTCCCCAGGGAGTGGTGAGAAAGTCTTGATGTTGTTACAGTTTCTACACTATTAGTCTCACTTCCCAGCTAGGCCCCTCATGCCAGTTTTTTTTCATAGTTAACTCTACTTTTAATTTTTATCTTCTAGGGCCCACCATTTTTACTTTGTTTTTCAGCAAATGGTGCATGAGCAGGAGAATTTATTATGCCCTAGTGAGGGAAAAAATAATGCCTGGAATCCTTGTTATTTCCAGGTTACTGAAGTTGTACCTTGAGAGTTAAATTTGTGTGTGTGTGCTGCAGATTGAACCCAGGACTTGACATATTGTACACGTGTTCTACCACTGAGTACATCACTAACCCAAGAGATTAATTTAAAAAATTTGTGTGGCAAAGAAAATTGCTTTTCTATTTTACATTTTCTGAGGTTTTTCCTCCTCCTCCTCCTCCTCCTCCTCCTCCTCCTCCTCCTCCTCCTCCTCCTCCTCCTCCTCCTCCTCCTTCTTTTTGGTACTGGGGATTGAGCCCAGGGATGCTTTACCATTAAGCTACATCCTCAGCCTTTTTTATTTTTTATTTTGAGACAGGGTTTCACTGTTGCCTCACTAAATTGCTAAGGCAGGACTTGAACTTGTGATCTGCCTGCCTCAGCCTCCCAAGCTGCTATTACAGGTATGCCCCACTGTGCCCAGCTGTAAAGTAGTTCCTAAGTAGGAATAACTTTTGTTGTCACAGGGAACATTTGGAAACGTCTGGAGATGTTTTTGATTGTTACAACTGGGAGGAGTTGGGGAGTGCTACATGTATATAGTGGAGAAGCATCCTACAGTGTACAGGACAGCTTCACACTACAAAGTGTTAGCTGCCTAAAACACCACCAATGAGGTTAAGAAACACTGAATTAACTTGATTCATTTGAGATTCATTCATATGTTTGCATTCATCAATAGTTCATTTCTTTTTATTGCTTAGTAGTATTTCATTAATTTTTTTTTTAGTTGTAGATGGACACAATAACTTTATTTTTTAATTTTTATGTGGTGCTGAGGATGGAACTCAGTACCTCACACATGCTGGGCAAGTGCCCTACCACTGAGCTACAACCCCAGCCCCTGATTAGTAGTATTTTATTGCATGAAAGTATTGCATTTGCATGTATCTTAGTCTGTTTCTCTATTTACCTGCTAAAGAATATTTGAGTTGTTCCTAGTTTTTGGTACTTATGAACAATGGTCTAAACATTATGTTCGTGTTTTTTGTGAACATAAGTACTGGGAGTATAATGGCTTGGTCATTTGGTAAGTGTGTGTTTTATGAGGAATTCCAAACTACTTTTTAGAGTGGCTGTACCATTTTGCACTCCCACATGCATATGAGAACTCCAGTTGCTTTGCATCTTCAGCAACACTTGGTATTTTATGGGTGTGTGTTTAGCTTAGTATAAATACATTTAAATTTTAGTTATTCTAATAGGTGTATAGTGGTATTTCATTGTGGTTTAGGTTTTAGGTTTGTTTATTTTAGAACTGTAGCACATTTTTTGAGATTTCAAAATAGTACTATTATATGAATGAAGGGGTAATAAATGGTATAAAGTTCTTAATGGCTTTGTAGATCTTCATATTGCTCTTTCTCACTGTGCAGCTACTGATCCTTTTACAGCTCTGGTTTTAAGAGAATCCAGTTTACCAACCTCGGGATTCATTGTTCTACCAAGTTCTCCACTACACACCTGGCACAGGTCCCTGCCTACTCCCCTGACTTAGGGAAAAGAAGGAGAAGCTACCAACATTTGAAATATTATAATGGATTATAAGTGAGACTTGCATACATTTCTTACAGTTTATTGGAAAAAAGGGGCAGAACTTTAGTGTTCCCAGAATGGAGCCTGGTGAGAAATTAGTTCCACAGAAATAGCACTTGAGCACAACAGGAGAACATTATTTTTCTTGACTCAGGTGTTTGTAAAACATTTCTCTTAGTTGGGTGTGGTGGGACACACCTGTAATTCCAGTGACTTGGTAGACTGAGACGGGAAGATAGATAGCAAGTTTCAGGCTTACCTCAGCAACTTAGTGAGACCCTGTCTCAAAATAAAAATAAAAAGGACTAGGGATGTAGCTCCGTGGTAGAGCACTCCTGGGTTCAACCTCCAGTACCTCAAAACAGACAAACAAAAAAATTAAAAAAAAGCAAGCAAACAACTCCATTGCTTTTTACGGGCTGGCTGCTGCAATTACTTCCTAGAAATTATATGGAGGAGTAAATATGTTGCCAGCTCTCAAAATTTGCCATTTCCTCATCAATAACAACCCGGTATTTTCTGGGTTAATAATCCTTCTTTTTAAGAATAACTTTATCAATACCCTTATCTCCCTAAACAGAAATGTTGATGCAGAGAGAATGTTTTGATTTTACTTAAAACCAATTTGAAATTTGCCTTCAGAAATAACTATGTGAAGCCCTGTCTCATTCCAGTTAAGTTCATGGATTTCAGCTAAGCGAAATCGGTAAGATGACCTTAGTCTCATTTATGGCCATACATACTTGACTTTGGACAACGTTGTTCATGAAGGCAGAAGGCTCATTATGTCCAATGAAAACAAAAAAAACTGCAACAAAACAAAACAAAAACAAAAACAAAAAAACTCAAACCAAAAACAACAAAGAAACTAGTCTTAAAAACATGCACAATAGTAGAGAATCTTCAAATTAGCCAGCAATGGCAAATTAATCTTTTACTAATAGGGATTTTCCTCACTTATGTGACGTGAATGCAGAGGCTTCCAATTTGGGATCCAGACATTTTGGCATTTTATCCCAAACAATTTAACTGGAAGCCTTGGAGCCTGTGGCCTTTGGCACCCGCAGAACTATGCTGTGAGGTATTAGCTCAGCATGCCCAGTAGTTCACCCATGCAGTACAGAAATAGCCTGGGGTAAACCCACTTCTAATTGCGAGCAAATTGGAAATGTACACAGTGCTCATCTATATTCTTTAAGATCACACTGTTTTAGTTATATTTATCCTGCTGCGGAATTTTGCTGGTACCCAAAGACATTTAATTTATGTTCAGTCAAACTTAGTTCATTACAAGCATGACTAAAGAAGAGAAAACCTTAGCTGAAAAGGATGTAGTGGATGCTTGGATTTTCTTTTTTCAATATTACTTTACATATTTCCCGGGGTCACTTTAATTCATAAAAAGTTTGTTGCTATAGTAAAGAGTGGTGAATTGCCAGCCTGTGTCTGTCCTTTTTCAAGGAGTCCTGAATGTGTGTATAAAATCATGTCCTTCCCTTGCTTCAAATCACTAACTGTTGTTCCTTTGCGCATGAGATAATAAAATCAGAAATCTTGATTGGGCCTGTAGCCTCTGTTACCTCCCTTGTCTCAGCTACTCTGTTGATCAGTGATCAAACCACACCTGACATCTTTTTAGTTTCTTGTGCCCCTTCCATGGAATGGCCTTGTCATTTGGTCTTCTGACAGAGGGAATGCCAGCTCTTAACTTCCCTGCCCTCCCCACCCTACCGCCTTACTCAGTGGTCATCAGCTTACATATCATTTGTTTTTTGTTTTTTTTTTTTTTACATATCATTTGTTAAGAGACATTTTTCTTGTTCTATTAAATGGGGTCATGACTCTCTAGATCTCTTGCACCTTGTATTTATTACTGGCACTTATCATAGCTGTAATGAAATAGTTATATTGGTTAGGTATCCAAAGTCCCGATCATTATGTTTGTAAGCTTTTTTTTTTAGAGAATTTTTTTTAATATTTATTTTTTTAGTTTTTGGTGGACACAACATCTTTGTTTGTATGTGGTGTTGAGGATTGAACCCCGGCCGCACGCATGCCAGGCAAGGGTGCTACTGCTTGAGCCACATCCCCAGCCCAATGTTTGTAAGCTTTATAAGGACAGTTTTACTCAAAAAACCATAGTCAACAGATATCTGCAAAAGTGAATGTATGCTAAGCTTTCAGTAAATATTTGTTAAATACATGATTGACATACATGACATACTGAGTACTGTTGTCAGTGTCTAGAATACAGCAGATGCTTAATAAATATTTGTATACTGAAAGAATCAACATTTTGTCTATTCAGAAAGAAAAGAGGAGATATATTGCATGGAGCCATTTGTAGTAAATCACAGTGAGAGGAAACTATGAGCACAATGAAAACCCAGAAAGAAGGTGTGATGGACTATTGGAGTGTTCATCAGCTCACCAGAGCTTTTTTTGTTGTTGTTTTAATTAGTTCTATTTATATATATATATATATATATATATATATATATATATATATATATATATGTATATATATATATATATGACAGTAGAGTATTTTTGTTTTAATTAGTGTGTGTGTATATATATATATATATATATATATATATATATATATATATATATATATGACAGTAGAGTATTCGCCAGAGCTTTTAAGTGGAGAGTTTGTCAAGTTTTGCTTGTTTGTTCAGGGAGTATAAAGGACATTGTACTTGTGTTGGGATATGTGGTTCTTCTGCTTGTTAACTATGCAACTTCAGAAAACTACTTAACTCCATTTCCTAGAAAAGGAAGGACACAGGGATCTTCCCCCAACATGTCACAGGTTGGTGAGAAAAGTATAAAAGTATTTTATAAGCTATAAATGGTAACATATGTATTATTATTATTATTATTTTTATTATTAATAGTAGAGTAGTATTGGAAACTGAACCTAGGTGCCCTTCATCTCCAAGTTCACATCTCCAAATCCTTTTTATATTTTATTTTGAGACACTGGGATTACAGGTCTGTGCCACTGTGCCTGGCTTGTATTATTATTTAACTGTGGAAGGAATTTATAGCATGTTGCTAGTAAAATAGTTCATATCAGTTCAGAAAGATGTCCAACCTCCTCTCCCAATTCCTCTCTATAGAGTGACCTATTCCTGCCAGTCATTGTGCATTGTTGTCCACCTAGATATGATTGATACATTGACTGGTCTATGTTAATTAACTGATCTACATATTCATACATATGCATATGAAAACATGTATAAAAGTATATTTGTAAACCTAAAAGTACAAATGAAATCATAATACTATTCAGTAGCACACTTATCTTCTTATTGTATATTTGTATATTTTCTTTTTGTACCAGGGATTGAACCCAGGGGTGCTTAATCACTGAGCTAAGTCACAAGTCTTTTATTATTTTTTTATATTTTGAAACAGGGTCTTTCTAAGTTGGTTAGGGCCTCACTAAGTTGCTGAGGTTTGCTTTGAACTTGTGATCCTACTGCCTCAGCCTCCCAAGCCACTAGTATTACAGGTGTACGCCATTGCGTATTTTTAATGATAGTTCATATGAAGTTCTTTCAACTACTACTTGTTATCTGTGTGTGCATCTGCTATGATTTATTTTATCTTTTCCACATTAATAGATGTCTAGCTTATTTCCATTTTTTAATGCTGCAATCATATTTCAGCAAACACCCTTGCTTAATTTGATCTCTTATCCTTTCTGCTTAAAATCATTTCCTATTTTTATACTCTTCATTTACATCCTCTCTCATGTTTCAGAAGCATGGTGCTTGTAGAATAGCAGTAGACTAAAGTTGATTTTACAATATTGCTTCTAGTTTCAGGGCAGTTTCAGAATTGTCTCTGGTGCAGATAGCCTCCCTACTTTGGCAAAGTTGGCCTGTTCACTGCATGAGAGTTTCTATCTTGTTGTCTTTGACCATTTATATCCTCTTTGTAAGCATGTCCTTTGTTAAAAAAAAATTATTCTTTAGTTGTAGTTGAGCGCAAAACTTTACTTTATTTATTTATTTTTATATGGTGCTGAGGATCGAACCCAGGGCCTCGCGTGTGCTAGGCGAGTGCTCTACCACTGAGCCACAACCCCAGCCCTAAGCATGTCCTCTTAACCTATAAATCTCCTCTCTTATTTTTTCCTTCAAAACACAACTAGAAATCTCCTTCTTCCCACAAGTATGCACAGGCTAATTCAATTCCAATTTTTAATGTCATCAATTTTTTAGTTATTTTTTAAAAAATAGGCATTTATAGAATCTTTATGGTGACCATCTCATTAACCACAAATAAATGAAGATATGAGTATTTGGTAAGATTTCCTTTAATTATTCATTGCTTACAAACTGCCACAGTCTAAATTAAGGATGAATGACAGGAGTGCTATAATTCATCTTTGAGAGTGCTACTGCCAAATTTTGACCAGTAAATAAAAATTTACATTTGCTACCACCAAGTGTGCATCACAGTTCAGGGCACTGTCTGTGAGAGGACCTGTTAAGTAGAGAAAGTAATGTGATATAGCTTTAAGTGGAATAAAATTTACCCTTTTAAGAGGTTTAGGAATTCCCTAATATCAGATCAATTCTGAAAGATTATGTGCTCACTGGAATGTGCAGGAATGGTACCTCATGAATATTTAAAAGATTGTGATCAGGGCAGTGAACCTGTTAGTCAACAGTGACATGCATGGTGACCAATTGTTGAGTGAAGCAACTGTGGAGGCATTGATAAGCTTTGTAAGAGACCACCGGGTCAGAGTTGTGACTGTGGTGTACCAATTGCTGTTTGTTCAATGCTATTTTGTCTTAGTAAATGTTCCTGTACAGATATAACCACCCAATTCTAGAATTCATAAGTGTGCCTCGAACAAAAAAAGATTTTATTTATTTATTTGCTAACTAGCAAATCTTTCTAGAACAAAGGAAGCACACTTTCTTCTTTTGATGTGCTGTAATGTCTGTTACAGGCTGAGTAGCAGGTACTCAACAAATACTTCTCACTCAGTTGTCACAGACAACCATAAAAACCAAAATTCAAAAACCATACCAAACCAAACCAAAAAACAACATGACCCTCCCCAAAAGACCAACCCAAAACAAGACCAGATAGAAATGAGACTTCTTTCAACAAACTCCATTTGTTTGGGGTTGAATAAACAGTGTATGACAAATGCCAAGAGTATTTGGTTGACAACAGCAAACAGATCAATGCAGGAGGCAGCAGACAGTCTACCTACAGGCTATTAGAGTGACAGAGCCACAGGCTACAACAGCTTAGAAAAAACAGACACAAACTGAACAATTGGAACAAAACCAGCAAAATGACAACAAAATAAAGAAATGTTTATGACAGGTAGTGTTGTGTTTTCAATATATCATTGCATTTTATACTTCCACATTTTAATTCTTACAACAGTCCTGTAGGGGTAATTTATTATCTTCATTAATTTGTATATAAATAAGTGAATCTGGGAACTTTTATATAACTTAGTTGAGCCACACTGCGAGTAAGTAGCAGGAATGGAACTCTGACCCTTTCCCATCTCATTCTTATATACATATTTTAAATATTATTTTCTACTGACCTCTCCATCTAGTGTCGTCAGGTAGAAAGCATTTTAGGGCTTTTTGGTCATATTGACACAATTAGACAATAGTAGCTGAAATATCTAAATGAATTCTTAACAAACAAAGTTTTGAAATCTGATGAAAGTATTCTAATAATTTGAAATTAATCCTCATTTGGATTGTTGGTCCACCAGCTTTGGGCTTCATTTCTCTTTCTAGACCTGTGTGCGTCATGGATGAAGTCTTTAAGGCTGTCTACCTGGTAGTGCCCATGGCTGTCCTGGAAGGGAGTGTCTAGCACAGGGATGTTGGGTGGCTATTGTTTATCAGGAGGTTGGACACACCTTTGATGAAGGATCATTACCTACCCAGAATATCCTTATAATTTCCTGATGGGTCACTTACATTTTATCACTTCCTACTGGTCATTAGACCAGCTTTCAAAGACAGGGCCGGATGTGCAGGTGGACAACAACATAATTCTGGCAGGAAATAGCTGCTACTACTGCATCACTATGTGCTATTCTCTAAAGATACAAAGAGACTGTTTTACTAATCTTTTCTAAACTGATACTGCAGCTTCAAAGTGTTAAATTTGAAATCTCAAGAATAATTAAATGGATGGAAACAATTCTTTATAATTCAAGGGCATAAAAGGAAATAGTGGTCTGGATAATGTTGAAAATGGAACTCTATCTATCAGTCTCTGTCTGTCTATCTACCTATCTTTGTTTTTTCATGGTGCTGGGAATCAAACCTAGGGCCTTATGTATGCTAGGCAAGTGCTCTATCACTGAGCTATGCCTCCACCCCCAAACCCATCTGTATTTGACTTTGGTATACATTATATAATTTCTTCTGCCCAGCCAGTATACCCATCCTATTTATGTTTTATTTGACTGAGATTAAAATACATTTTCAGTTCATGAATATATCAAACCTGAATATTACTGATGGGTGATCAAACAAACATGGAATACCACTATGAAAAGTCTCTGCTAATTTGTGCTATTCTGAATTGATTGGTGGTTTTCTAGAAGGAGATTTATAAATAGCTCAGATAATATCTTTGTACACAAATCAGCCTATGATGATGGTCCTGCTCATTCGCAAGTACATGAAAATTTATAGACAGGATTCTAATGGGTATTATTTTGAGATTTTAGATATAGTAAAAATATCTGCCTCATATGTTTAGATTTAAAATTAAATAATATTCATAAAGTAATGTGAACAATTATTGGGGAGGAATCAGCAGGGAAGAATTACAGGATTAGTGAGAAAAACAATGTGGGATGCTAATGAGTTTGGAATGCATATATTGAGCTTGCTTGGAGAAAAAAGCATAACAATTCATTTAGTACTGAGTTATGGAGAACTGTCTGTGTCTGAGGCAGTGTTTTAAGTGCTGGGAGGAGCAGTGACTAAAGAGCCTTTGGGTACTCTTCATTTCACTCCGTAGGCAATGGTAAATTAGTGAAGATTTCTACATAGAAGACGAACATGTAGTTTGGAAATGGTCTTCTGAGTTATACCTAGTGCTAGTGTCTGAGTTTAGAGCTTATAATCTGTACATATTTAATGAATAAGGTGGTTCACTTAGTAGACTTTCATCAGCCTTATTAAGGTGAAAATCAGAATACAAAGTATTGGAGTATGTCACCTGAGGTGAGGCTAAGTACTGTTAGGAAACTGGTATTTCTTTTGCACACATGAGGGTATGTTGTGGGTAGAGAAGAGGGGATCTGGAAGTGGGTTCCAAAAAATGAGACAAGTTCCAAAGTCACTGAGCCATATCCCTAATGAGATTTTACAGTCATGAACATAGTCTTACTAATCAACTATATTGTCTTTTAATCATACCCATTTGACATTATCATATACAGGGACCAGGCCATGTTTTGTGAAGGACAAAACAGAGAGAAGAAAAAAAAAAAAAAAAGAAAAAGGTAAAAAGAACAAATAAGAGTCTTATCCAGGTTATTGCGTACAGACAGCTCCTCAAATCCAAAGATAAAGTGCCCGGCAGGGTAGTTTTACTTTAGTGTCTTATAGGAAGAAGTAGAAAAGTTACAGCTGGGTGATTTACACTTGAGATTGCTTTGCTATCAGCTGCACAGGAAATGTTTATCTCTGTATCCAGCTAGTTTCAAGGAGACAAATAGTTCTAATCTCAATATGACAAAGGACAGGGCATTAGAAGGTCTGCATCTGTCCTTGTCAGTGGTTGTAGGCAAAAAAGGAAAAGTCTGTGTTTGTCCCTGTTTCAGGTCAACAGGGGAGTCCTTCTAAGTCTTACAGAGGTCGTGGGAAAAGTGGACAGTGAATCTTATCCACTTCATATGGGAAAAGGTAGTTCTTTTGGGTAAAGCCACTTCCTGGAACATGAGAGTGAAGGGATTTTGGAAGAAGAGGGTTAGGTGTATGTATCTTAACCATAGCTGGTTTTCAGAAGTGCAGAGCTCAGGTAATGTTCAGTATTGTCAGTTTTATTCTCTGGGCTGGCTGTAAAGCAAAGAACTACATTTTCAGACCACTTTCTACCAGTGGCTAGATTAATGAGCATGCCTTCAACTAATTTCTTAGATGATAACTGATGATTGCATATATAACTCTGTAACAGGAAACTTATTTTTAATCTGAAAATAAATGTTACTGGAAAAGGTCATTTAAAGTGGATCTACTTGAGCTTGGCACAGTGGCTTGGGAGGCTGAGGCTGGAGGATAGCTGAAAGCCAGCCTAGGAATCTTAGGAAGGCCCTAAGCAACTCAGCAAGACTCTGTCTCTAAATAAAATATTAAAAAGGGCTGGGATGTGGCTCAGTGGTTAAGCATCCCTGGGTTCAATCTCCAGTACAAAAAAAAAAAAAAAAAAAGGGCTGGGGATGTGGCTCAAGCGGTAGCGTGCTCGCCTGGCATGTGTGCGGCCTGGGTTCGATCCTCAGCACCACATACAAACAAAGATGTTGTGTCCGCCGAAAGCTTAAAAAAATAAATAAATAAAAATTCTCTCTCTCTTTAAAAAAAAAAAAAAAGTGAACTTGAATGATGACAAAATTTAGTAGAAGAAAGAAAAAAAAAGTTCAAATGAATTCTATCTGGAAAATTGAAACTAAAAATGATGAAGATAAAATTATCATTTATCTAAAAAACAGTTTACATTATTATTTAATAAATACAGTACTTATCTAATCAATACAGTTTGTAATAGCAAGTATAAACTAATTTTAGAACAAAGATGAGATGAGATATTGATTTGGATCACTTTTTTGACATACTTATGTCACAGCTTTATTCAATAATATTGTTATTTGTGATTTTCATTGCCCTACTTTATAGAGGATACCATTTTTGAAAAATATTCAAATGTTTATCAGTTTTCTGAGGTATCTTTCAATCCTTCAATATTCATTTTATTCTTTTTTGAAGCACCCGAATATCTTTTTCTTCTTCATTTGATAGATGTCTGATTCTATTAGGTGTTTATTTTCAATGGCTTTGCTTAAAGGATTCAGGTAGCCCTAACCCTTCTCTAACATTAGACTTTTGAAGGATATGTGATGTTACTCTGAAGTTAATTTAAATTGAATTTATTTTATTGCTTGATATTTAAAACAAAAACATTGACCTAGTATATTGGTTGAGTACAAATTGTATTGGTTCTATAGGAAATATTTCCTTTACCTTATAATGACCCTTATTGTTTTATACTAATCATGGAGAAGCCAGAGAAGAAAACTCCAATAAACCTCTGTTATATGCTTTATTTAATTTAATTCTCACTTCAACTCCATGAGGCAGGTACTATTATATTATTATACTCAATATTCAAATGACAGAATGACGTCTTTGGTAATGTGCAATTTGCCCTAAGTCACAGAGTTACCAAATAGCAGGGCATGAACTCAGGAGGGTTTAATAACAAAATTATACTATTCTTTTTAACAAAGGAAATTATCTTTTTTTTTAAAGAGAGAGTGATAGAGACAGAGAGAGAGAGAATTTTTTAATATTTATTTTTTAGTTTTCGGTGGACACAACATCTTTGTTTGTATGTGGTGCTGAGGATCGAACCCGGGCCGCACGCATGCCAGTCTAGCGTGCTACTGCTTGAGCCACATCCCCAGCCCCAAGGAAATTATCTTAATTAATACCTTCTATAAAGTTGTGGAGTAAAATAATTGAAAATGTTAATTAGAAATGAGATAGTGAATTAATAAACTGTTAAGACTTGTAGAGATCTTAAAATATGAAAATATTCCGATTTGTAAAGAATGACTATGAACTCTTCTAAACCAATAACATATTTTCTTAATTCTGAACCTGCAGGCTCTGAACATCTGTGGAAACCAAGGCAAGAGTAGTATAAGAGTGTCTGTGGCCCCTTCTTGTCCCAACACTGTCTCTGTCTTGCACCATGAAGGGCTTTGCTTGTGGGCATGTGAACACCCCAGTCAAACTCCCTCCTCACCTTTGCCCACAGGTGACCTTGGCCACTCTAAGGCTTAGGGTTGTGTATATCAGTGGCTGAAGTCATCCTGTGAAGGATCATGGTCACTTGTTAGAAATGAAAATTCAAGCCCCACCAAGATCTACTGAGTCATAGTCTACTTTTTTTTTAAACTTATTGAAGGAATTTCTTTATTTGTTCACTCAAACATAGTCTGTTTCTCTACAAAATCTCAGATGATTTCTGTGCACATTAGAGTTTGAAAACCTCTGCCCCAAAGTGGGACATTGAGGTGTGGGGCCTTCATCCCTTAGGTTTAAGGGCAATACCATTAAAAGGTTCACCTTATCTCTTTACCTTGGAAAGGATTGAAAAGTTTCTGGCCAATTGTCAGTTCTTCTGAGTTTCTTGTTGGACTTAAGCACCTTTCCAATTATAACTCATTTCATATATTGAATAAAGATGACTTAATTTGAATAATTAATTTTATAATTTGGTAGAATTTGAATTAGAATTTGATGCTTGGAATTCATCCCACTACACCCTACCCTATTCTACTTTGTCCAGATCTATTTCAACATCTAATTGCACCAAGATGACTGTTTCTTCTGTGAAGCCTGTCTCAATTTCCCTGAGGAAGATCTTTCCATTCTAATCTTATCATCCTTAATAAGAACCACTGGTATTCCATTTACTCCATTTTTATCTAGTTGCACACTTGAATTTTCGACTATACTATCAGAGTTGGGGTGGGGGATCCAAGTCCTATCCATCTTTGGATCCTCCATTATTTAACTTATATTTTCAACAAATGTGTGTTACATTAAATCAGGACCTTTTAAGTTTATTATTAGTGGCTTCTGCAATGCTGTACTGGTGCTAAGAAAAAAATTAAAATAGTCCCCCCCCCTTTTTTTTTTGTGGTGCTGGAGATTGAACCTAGGACCTTGTTCATATGAGGCAAGTACTCTACCAGCTGAGCTATATCTCCAGCCCTAGTTCTGCTATTTTAATGAAGATAGATTTCATTCATAGACCTTATCACATAAGAAAGTGTACATCTTTTGTATTTTCAAATGAAATTGTGCTTATGTCTGTTCTGCTGGTTGTGAGGAGACATAAATGCTATGGTAAAAATGTTCTTTGTTGGGAATCTGTTAGCAGGTAGTCGTAATTTTGTCAGTGATCCACCCTGCTGAGTGTAATAGTGTTCAAACGGAGGAGCTTTAACTTGGGAAATGAACATCAGATATAGAAGGAATAGAGCTGGAGAAAAAATTATGAAAAATTGAATGTGAAAATACAATGGCAAGTTAAATTTTTATGGCTGGTTCAATCCTTTTGGTCCTCATGCTCATGGGTTCTAATTAGATAGAAAATGTAGTGTAGAATATGGGGTAGTAATCCTGGAGTTGGGGATAGGGGACTTGTGTTCTAATTTTGGATATTCTACTAATTGAATTCCTGAGACACTCATGAAAACTTTTTGGATTTCTGTTGTTACATCTGCAGTATGAATAATTAGATTCTGTACTTCTCGGTCAGGTACGAAAGCTAGACTAATGTGGGGAGCTTGTTTAAAGACTTATGGCAAAGTGTCACACCTAGAAATACATATTCACTAGGTCTGTGATTAGCCCCAAGTGTGAGGTGTCTTTCATGACACCTGTCTGGTTAAGAATCAGGAGATCACATGGACATGGACTCTTAACATTTTTTCAAGCTCAAATCTTCCCTGATTTATGACTACCAGGTGTGTAATGATGGCATGACTAGGGGCACATGTGTGGTAGGCACTGATGATTTTACTTTTCTTCCTTTAGGATCACACATTCAAAATTCTAGCTGGGCATATTACCTCTAGGAATAAAAATTACATTTTCAAACTTCTCTTAGCTGTGTTCTAAAGGCTGGACAGAAGAAAATGGCACATGCAAACTTTGCAGGTGCTTTGAAAGGAGACAGTGAGCCATTCTTATTTTTTCTTTCTTTTGACTAACTGGCGTGCATAACAGGTAGCAAAAGATGGATGGGTCAGCCATCCTGGCCATGATGGGGATGCTATAGGTTGAACATGGCAGATCACCCAGGTAGTAGCCTGGGTCCAGGACATCACAGAGTGCCATGTCAGCCTTGAACTCACTTCCTCCAGGTTTCCTTTCCCATGTGAGAGAAAATACATTATTATCCAGTTAAAGTCACTGCTATTTTGGTTTTATTCTTTCTTTCAGTCAAACCCACTTTAAATTAAAGCAATGTAAACAATTTGTGAAGCAGAAAAAGTTTCCCAAATTGTGTCAGCATGAATTGGAATGTCTATTTCCTGTGGCTTTCATTTTGTAGGTAGCATATGTCTATAAGACAGAGAAAAGTCTTTTATTCAACAGATGGCACTTCTTTTACAGCTAAGAATTAATAGGTATGTGTGTGCATGCGTGTGCGCACTCTTGCATGTGTGTGGGTGGGTGGGGTGACTAGGAAAAACAAGCAAAATTTGATTTGTATGATTTTACCTTATTCTTTACAAATACATATAATTTCCTTGGCATGTATTTACATATAAATATATATAATTTTTTTGGTCTTAAAACATAATGCTCCTCCAGTTATCATCAATTTTGCATGAAACTTGGTGGGCTCTGAACTACCAAGCACAATCATTTAAATTATATACTTCTGTTGTTAACAATTAGTATTGGCAATGAGCAAAACATGTGTGGTGAAGAGTTTTAAAAATACTTCTGCATATTTTTCAAATGTTTGGGCTTTGACAAGAACTTATTTAAAAAAAATTCAGATCCTTTTCCTTTCCATATGTTGAGTGAAAACACACATACACGTTACAAAACAAAAGAAACTCATCCTCACATACAGAATAGAAACCAAAACAAATTCAACCATACAGAAGATGGTGGTGAACAGAAAGGAAACAGAGGGCAGCCACAGAGAGTTCTCTCTCTTTACCTTCATTCTTGTCATCCGGGCTAGTGTAGATGGAAGCCAGGGTAAATAAGGAAAAGATAACAAAAGCCAGTAAAATGAATGCCACTTCTAGGTTGGTGAATGGAAGCTCCATGAACCACCAAAAAGCTTCTTCACCTACAGTAGAAAACAAACATTGGCTTAGCATACTGTAATCCAAAGACACTTGCAGAGCAATTATTATTTTAGAATCAAGTATATGTGAGTGAGACTTGTTAAAACTTACTAAAATCCTTATATGTACCTGAAACAATGTATTTCCCACTGGCAAAAATGGAGTAGTGCTATCATTTTTTTTTTTTTTTTTGACACCAGGGATTGAACCTGGGGTGTTTACCACTGGGCCACATCTTTACCCCTTTAAAAAAAATATTTTATTTCGAGATGGGGGTCTCACTGACTTGCTTAAGGCCTCTCTAAATTGCTGAGTTTTGCTTTGAACTTATGATCCTCCTGCCTCAGACTCCCAAGCTGCTGGTATTACAGGTGTGCACCATTGTGGCTAGCCTAATTTTTTAAAAAAATTGGCATAATTGAATTTCCACCTCATTAAGTACATGGGAAAAGAACATGAAAGACTGAAAGGCAGAATCAATGTATGTTTACATAACTTTGTGAGAGTAAAGATAGGGTATATTTCATTTTTTTGAAGGAAAAAATAGTAATGTTGATATCTGGCTATGACTATACACAGGTTGAGGGTAAAATCTCTTTGGTTTTTGACCTAAAATTTCCTGGAATCTGTGAGCCAGGTTGTCAACATACAACTGGAACACCTTTTAATGTACTGAAACCTTGTATCATAGTTTTTAGCAATCTCCACTGGCTTAAACTAGAAATCTAAACCACATAAAGATAATGTGTTAACAATTCATCCATGAAAATTTTGATTTCAGACCCCCCAAAATAGAGCTCATGTATTTAGAAAAAAAAAAAACTTTTTAAATGTTTTGGTGAATAAGATCTTTTTGAGCAAGACACAAACTATAAAAAAATAATAATAGGTTTAAAAGCATAAAAATATTTTAATATCTGAAAAATAAAGCAGACACGGCAAAGTTAAAGACAAGAAACAGACTTAAGATAACAGAATATATGTTACATCTTATTTAAATATTTTTTCTTTATTTCTAATAAGTTTAAACACTTGGGTATAGAGATCCATATAATGCATAATCAGACACTGATTACATATTTTGGATATGGCCATGTATAAGTAAGTATCTGCAAATAGGTAGGAAGTTACAAATGCTCAAATAGAAACTGGGCAAAGAATATGAACGAATAATTCAAAGAGCAAACCATATAAACAATCAACACTTAAAAAATGTTCAACCCCACTAGAAATCAGGAAAAAGCCAACTTAAACATGAAATCATATTTTTAACTTCAAGTTGGGGAAAAGAAATTGAAAAAGAGTGTTTAGTAAAGAATCAAGGAAACAGACCTTTATATATAGTATTGTATACATGCAAATCCTAGGGAAATTTTTGAAATAATAGTATTTTGAAATTTTATAGATCATTCAAGAACTCTCCTTATAGAAATTTTTCCATGAAAAATATCTATACCTGTGTGCAAAGTTATATTTATAAAAATCTTTTCTGCTGCATTGTTGATAATGATGAAAAATGAGAAAGAAACCAAATGTGCACCCACTGAAGAGTAGTCAGTCCCTTGAATGGTGGTAGAGACATATTCTAAAACATTACACTGTCATTAACCAGAATAAGCTTAGACCAACATGCACTGGTATGGAAAAGTCCCAAGACACACTTTAACCCCCTTGATGATATCCTTTATATTTCACATTTTGAAATGTACATTCCTATATCACATAAATTGGTGTCCAAGATTTTGTTCTACAGAAACAGAAAAGATATCACCATCTAAGCAATATCTCCAAAACTACTATGGAATGTCAAATAAATAAATAAAAATTTAAAAGGCAAAAAATAAAAATATCAGAAATCTGTACAAAACCAGAATATTTTAAAGAACTCACTCATCCCTCACCCAACCCTGTTCTGCTACAGGAATACAGAAGATTGTAATTAAGAAAAATAAATAAATAATCTAGAGACTGTGATGAGGTCATCTTGAAAACACATTCAGAGGAAGCTGAAACCTTAGAGGAAAGACTCTGAAAAATTATTAACCTGAAATAAACAGTGGATGAAGAATTTAAGATGAGTTACAGTGCAAAGATGTGAAGTCTCTCTTTCTCTAGGTGTATGTAGAATTTTAATTGTCTCTTCTACATCTGTAAAGGTTTAAATATTTGGCATTTGTCTAAGTACTGGGTGTGGTGGCACATGCCTGAAAAAGAGTATCACTTTTATTTTATTTTATCATTTTATAATTTTTAGCAATGCCCATTGGCTTAAGCCAGGAAGCTTGTACTGTTGTGTTGTGATCAGTTAGGAATTCCAACATCAGTATAAGCACTGGATGGAAAAAAATCCCCAGCTTTATTCACCTAATCACACTGATGGCCCAGAGTTGGGGTAACTGATGGAAGCATCAGTTATTTCTTAAGTCATGTGGTCCACTGTTGATTTTGAGATTAATTCAAAGACCAAAGGCAAAGTTTAAATTTGGAACTGAGTCTCTTCTATTATCTTTTCTTCTTTTTTTTTTTGGCGGTGCTGGGGATTGAACCCAGGGGTTTGTGCATGCTAGGCAAGCACTCTACCAACTGAGCTATTTCCCCAGCCCCTCAGTCTATAAGACATTGCTTCCATCTTGGGGCACCACAACTATTATCTCGAGTTACCTTGGCTATTACAGTGACCACCTTTAGTTGTAGTAGCATACATTGAGGGACATCAGGGTCTGGAAGCCCAACATCAAGGTGAGGTACAGCCAATCTGCACAGGTACTACAAGAATATAGGGTAGAAACTGTAATATTCTCAGATCCACACTGCAAGAAAGGAAGACACCTAGACAACATGAAAAAACAAGGGAGGAAAGTGCCCCAAATAGATCAGGATACTATAATAATAGAACCCATAGACAGCAAAGTTGATGAAATCTCAGAGAAGGAGTTTAGAAGGTTCATAATTAAAATGATCTGTGAATTAAAGAATGACATAAATGAGCAAATACAGGCAAAAATTGATCACTCCAACAAAGAGATAAGAGAGCAAATACAGGTAGCAAAACATTACTTCAAGAAAGAGACAGAGGGCTGGGATTGTGGCTTAGCGGTAGAGCGCTCGCCTAGCACAGGCGGGACCCGGGTTCGATCCTCAGCACCATGTAAAAATAAAGGCATTGTGTTGTGTCCATCTATACCTAAAAAAATACATAAATATTAAAAAAGAAAGAGATAGAGACTCTAAAAAAAAAATCAGAAATCCTTGAAATGAAGGATACAATAAACCAAATTTAAAACTCAATAGAAAACATAATCAACAGACTAGAACTCTTGGAAGAAAGAATGTCAGATAATGAAGACAAAATATACAATCTGGAAAATAAGATTGATCACACAGTGAAGATAGCAAGAAACTATGAACAGAACATCTAAGAATTATGGGACAGCATCAAAAGACCAAATCTAATTATTTTTGAGATAGAGGAAGGCACAGAGTTTCAAACCAAAGGAATGCACAATCTCTTCAATGAGATAATATCAGAAAATTTCCCAAGCATAAAGAACAAATTGGGGCGACAGCAGCTGGAGGGCAGGAGAGGCGGGTTGGTGATTCCGGGGGAACCGGGATGTGGGGGGCCCGGGGGCCTGGGCAGGGGCGGTAGCTGAAAGCCTGCTGGGACAGCATGGGTGAAGGGGAGCGGAGAGGGGGAGGCCTTGGGCTTCTTTGGGTGGTGGGTGGGTCCGAAGGGCAGGCGGGCCAGAGTCCCGGGTCCAGGTCGGGGGATCTGACCCATGGTGCCCTCTCCCCCACTCCCCGAACTCGCAGAGCGGCCGGTCCTGTCCTCGCCATGAGGCCGCAGCAGGCGCCGGTGTCCGGGAAGGTATTCATTCAAGGAGACTACAGCAGTGGTACACGCTGCCAGTTCCAGACCAAGTTCCCCGCGGAGCTGGAGAACCGGATTGATAGGCAGCAGTTTGAAGAGACAGTTCGAACTCTAAATAACCTTTATGCAGAAGCAGAGAAGCTTCGGGGCCAATCGTATATTGAAGGCTGTTTGGCTTGTTTAACAGCATATACCATTTTCTTATGTATGGAAACTCATTATGAGAAGGTTCTGAAGAAAGTCTCCAAGTATATTCAAGAACAGAATGAGAAGATATATGCTCCCCAAGGTCTCCTCCTGACAGACCCTATTGAGAGAGGACTTCAAGTTATTGAAATTACCATTTATGAAGACAGAGGCATGAGCAGTGGAAGATAAACCATAAAATTAAAGATCCCACATCCAGCTGGGACCCTCATCTACCCACTGGCTGATCACAGAGTGTCCCTACCTCCTCTCCAGAGCATCATTCCTTTGTATCTGCTGCCAGAGCCACGGTGCCATTTACTCCAAGGACTAACTTTCTAAAATTCCACACCTGGAGTGACCTCTAGTCGCTCAGCATCCACTTTGTGTCTTTAAATTGTGTAGGATTCTGTAATCTTTTGATTCGTTTCTGAGAAAACACAATGAAGCATTTCACATTTTTTTATTCAGAGTGATTATAAAATATGCAATTGGTCAGCCCAATGCAAAGTTTTATTTATTTCTTACTTGCCACCAGTACCATGAAATCTATTCATTCCTTGGGCCAATTTTCCAGGTGGCTTTAGACTTCAACGAGTTTATATTAGTGAATGTTCAGTCTTATTCCCCCAAATTAATAAATGGCTTTTTTCCAGGTGAGGGATAGACTGTGTCTGTGGTTATGCTGATGCATTTCCCAGATTTCAAAGAACTGCCAGTTTTGCCATGATTCAAATCTTGAGATTGATTTCTGTTGTTCAGTTTTCAAACCGAAACTCATTGAAAAAATACTGTATAATGTTATTTGTTTTACTATAGCAGTTATATCTAATTAAAGCAGTATTGAATGCAATTTCCAGTTATTTTATTTGGAGTCTTTTATGTTATTATTGCATTACCTTGAATGTTGGAAAGATGTGGTATTTGTTGCTTGTTCATTACACAAATAAGTAAGCACAATAAAGTGGATGCTAAACCATCAAACACATATGTCCCTGCTGTGTCCCTGAATGTGTAATAAGCAAGTATAGTAAATATTTTAATTATAGTTTTGTTATAAATATAACTTATGAGAAAAAAATTTGATAGGCATAATACTGTATATTGCTAATTTTTACCCTACTGGCAACTTTATGATTTATAGATTCCTCATACAGCCTCTTACAGTATTCAGTGCACAAAAATCTTATATTTGGTTTCAAATAAGTTAAGTGACTTCCAAGTTAAACTCTTAAGTCTGAATCAGTACTTCTAGCTCTTCTTTTGTCTGTATGTTCCTAGTGTTTGGGTTTCTTATGCTCCTCATTCTTTTCTGGGTTTGAGAGCACTGTATTTGGGAGAAAGTTAAGAAATATATTAGGAGAGAACGAAGCAGTTAAAACTTTTACTTTCAGAGATATTGTAGGTGCTAATACTGGATTTAACCTTTCAGATGTAATTTCTTTTCTGGATGTGGTAGTTATTCAATAAATCCCATAGGTCTGTGTAATATTTTAATTGTATAAAACTTTGTTACTTTATAGCCTCTTATAGTGTGTCTGCCTTTTAAACCCATTGCAATAACTTTGCTGAAATATTAACACATTAGTAAAACTTTTCTTAAACAAAACAACAACAACAACAACAAAAAAGAACAAATTGGAAAACCAAATACAACAGGCTTACAGGACACCAAACATACAAAATTACAGCAGATCTACACAAAGGCACATTATAATGAAAATGCCTAGCATACAGAATAAGGATAGAATCTTAAAAGCCACAAGAGAGAGGAATCAGATCACATATAGGGGGGACTAATTCATATCTCAGCAGATTTTTCAACCTAGACCCTCAAAACCAGGAGATCATGGAACAACATATACCTAGCTCTGAAAGAAAATGGATGCCAACCAAGAATCTTATATTCAGTAAAATTAAGCTTTAGATTTGATGATGAAATAAAAACCTTCCAAGATAAACAAAAGTTAAAAGAATTTACAACTAGAAAGCCTGCACTACAGAACATCCTCAGCAAAATATTCCACAAAGAGGAAATGAAAAACAATGGTGAGAATCATCAGAGGGAAGTATTTAGTATAATATTTAATAAATTTAATCAGAGTAGAAACCAAGTCACGTTAAATACTAAAACAAAAATGACTGGGAATACAAATCATGTCTCAATAATAACCCTGAATGTTAATGGCTTAAAATAACCAATCAAAAGACATAGACCAGCAGATTGGATTTAAAAAAAAAAAAGACCCAACAATATGCTGCCTCCAAGAGACTCATCTCATAGGAAAAGACATCAACAGACTGTAGGTGAAGGGTTGGGAAAAATCATACCAACCACATGGACTGCAGAAGCAAACAGAGGTTTCCATCCTTATATCAAATAAAGTAGACTTCAAGCTAAAGTCAATCAAAAAGGATAAAGAAAGACACTACATACTACTCAAGGGAACTATACACCAACAAGACTTAACAATTATAAATATATATGCCCCAAACAATGGAGCGTCTATGTTCATCAAACAAACTCTTCTCAAATTCAAGAGTCAAATAGACCACAACACAATAATTTTGGGTGACTTTAACACACCTCTTTCATCACTAGATAGATATTACAACAAAAGCTGAACAAAGAAACTATAGAAGTAAATAATATAGTCAATAACTTAGACTTAACTGACATACATAGAATATTTCATCCTTCAATGAGATAATACACTTTATTCTCAGCAGCACATTGATCCTTCTCTAAAATCGACCATATATTTTGCCACAAAGCAACTCTTAGCAAATATAAAAAAGTAGAGATACTACCCTGCATTCTATCAGATCATAATGAAATTAAATTAGAAATCAACAATAAAATAAGAAAAGCTAATCCAACACCTGGAGACTAAATAATATGCTACTGAATGAACAATGGGTTGCAGAAGACATCAAGGAGAAGATTAAAAAAATTTTAGAGGTGAATGAGAACACAGATACAAAATATCAAAATCTCTGGGACACTATGAAAGCAGTTCTAAGAGGAAAGTTCATTGCATGGAGTTCATTCCTTATAAGAAGAAAAAGTCAACAAATAAATGACTTAACATTACATCTCAAAGCCCTAGAAAAAGAAGAGCAAGTCAACACCAAAAGCAGCAGAAGACAGGAAGTAATTAAAACCAGAGCTGAAATCAATGAAATTGAAACAAAAGAAACAATTGAAAAAATTGACAGAACAAAAAGTTGGTTCTTTGAAAAAATAAATAAAACTAACAGACCCTTAGCCATACTAATGAAGAGAAGGAGAAAGCTCAAATTACTAACATATGTGATGAAAAAGAAAATATCACAACAGACACTACAGAAATACAGAAGATAATTAGAAATTATTTTGAAAACTTGTACTCCAATAAAATAGAAAATATTGAAGGCATTGACAAATTTCTAGAGTCATATAATTTGCCCAATATGAATCAGGATGATATACACAATTTAAACAGATCAATTTCAAGTGACAAAATAGGAGACACCATCAGAAGTCTACCAACCAAGAAAAGCCTAGGACCGGGTAAACACATAGCTGAGTTCTACAAGACCTTTAAAGAAGAACTAATACCAATACTCTTCAATTTATTTCAGGAAATAGAAAAAGAGGGTGCACTTTCAAACTCATTCTATGGGGCCAATATCACCCTGATTCCAAAACCAGGCAAAGACACATCAAAAAAAGAAAACTTCAGACCAATATTTCTAATGAACATAGATGCAAGAATTCTCAATAAAATTCTGGCAAATCAGATATAAAAACATATCAAAAAGATGGTGCACCACAATCAAGTGGGATTAATTTCAGGGATGCAAGGTTTGTTCAGCACACAGAAATCAATAAATGTAATTCATCACATCAATAGACTTAAAGATAAGAATTATAAGATCATCTCCATAGACACAGAAAAAGCATTTGACAAAATACAGCATCCCTTCATGTTCAAAACACTAGAAAAATTAGGGATAACAGGAACATATCTCAACATCATAAAGGCTATCTATGCTAAGCCCCAGGCCAACATCATTCTAAATGGAGAAAAATTGAAGGCATTTCCTCTAAAAACTGGAACAAGACAAGGATGCTCTCTTTCACCACTTCTATTTAACACAGTTCTTGAAACACTGGCCAGAGCAATTAGACAGATGAAAAAAATTAAAGGGATACACATAGGAAAAGAAGAACTCAAATTGGCACTATTTGCTGATAATATGATTCTATACCTAGAAGACCCTAAAAGTTCCACCAGAAAACTTCTAGAACTAGTAAATGCATTCAGCAAAGTAGTAGGATATAAAATCAACACTTATAAATCAAAAGCATTTGTATATCAGTGATAAATCCTCAGAAATGGAAACGAGGAAAACTACCCTGCTAAGAGCCAAGTATATGATGCATGGCATTTTTGGTCGAAAGGTGACGCCAGCTAGCCATTGAGATGATATGATTATGTTAAGATTTGCATTCATATGGATATTGGACTCCTGCTGTTCACCTAGGCCGGCTACGGGACTCCTGGAGAGTTCCCATTGGTTGGGGAAGTACAGTAGGAGGGAGTTCCGGGGGAGGAGCTCTCTCTGCGGGTCCGGGAGGAGGCCGCGTGGGTGGAAAAAATCTGCCCGGGCGGTACCGGACATTGGCGGCAGTTTCAAAAAATAAACTTTGTTCCTGCTTGAGTGGCTCGTGATTTTGTGCCCAGCCAGACTGCGGCACTACCCCATTTACAATAGCCTCAAAAACAAACAAACAAACAAACAAAAAAAGGAATACTTGGGAATCAAAAGCAGTGAAAGATCTATATAATGAAAATCATAGAACTGTAAAGAAAGAAATCAAAGAAGACCTTAGAAGATGGAAAGATCTACCTTGCTCTTGGATGGGCAGAATTAATATTATCAAAATGATTACACTACCAAAAGCACTATACAGATTTAATGCAATTCTGATCAAAATCCCAATGACATTCCTCATAGAAATAGAAAAGGCAATCATAAAATTCATCTGGAAAAATAAGAAACTCAGAATAGCTAAAGCAATCCTTAGCAGGAAGAATGAAGCAGGTGGCTCACTGTACCAGATCTGAAACTATACTACAGAGCAATAGTAACAAAAACAGCATGGTATTGGCATCAAAACAGACTGCTAGACCAATGGTACAAAATAGAGGACACAGAGACTAACCCACAAAATTACAATTATCTTATATTAGACAAAGGAGCCAAAAATGTACATTGGAGAAAAGATAGCCTCTTCAACAAAGGGTGCTGGGAAAATTGGAAATCCATATGCAACAAAATGAAATTAAACCCCTATCTCTCACCATGCACAAAAGTCAACTCAAAATGGATCAAGGACCTAGGCATAAAACCAGAGACTCTGCGTCTAATAGAAGAAAAAGTAGGCCCTAATCTCCATCATGTGGGATTAGGCCCCAACCTCCTTAATAAGACTCCTTTGGCACAAGAATTAAAATCAAGAATCAATCAATGGGATGGATTCATACTAAAATCTTCTTCTCAGCAAAAGAAACAATCAGTGAGGTGAATGGAGAGCCTACATCTTGGGATCAAATCTTTAATCCTCACACATCAGATAGAGCACTAATCTCTAGGGTATATAAAGAACTCAAAAAGCCAAACATAAAAAACCCAAATAACCCAATCAATAAATGGGTCAAGGATCTGAACAGACACTTCTCAGAGGATGATATATAATCAACAAATATATGAAAAGATGTTCATCATCGCTAGCAATTAGAGAAATGCAAATCAAAACTACTCTAAGATTTCATCTCACTCCAGAATGGCAGCTTTCAAGAATACAAACAACAATAAGTGTTGGCCAGGATGTGGGGAAAAAGATACACTCATACGTTGCTGGTGGGACTGCAAATTGGTACAGCTAATATGGAAAACAGTATGGAGATTTCTTAGAAAATTGGGAATGAAACCACCATTTGACCCAGCTGTTCCTCTTCTCGGCCTATACCCATAGGACTTAAAAATAGCATACTACAGGGACAAAGCCACATCAATGTTTATAGCAATAAAATTCACAATAGCTAAATTGTGGAACCAACCTAGGTGCCCTTCAATAGATGAATGGATTAAAAATGTGGCATAGGGGCTGGGATTGTGGCTCACCTAGCACAGGCGGGACCCGGGTTCGATTCTCAGCACCACATAAAAATAAAGGCATTGTATTGTGTTCATCTACAAAAAAAGATTCATTCTCTCTCTCTCTCTCTCTCTCTCTCTCTCTCTCTCTCTCTCTCTCTCTCAAGAATAATGTGGCATATATACACAATGGAATATTACTCAGCAATAAAGGAGAATAAAATCATGGTATTTGCAGGTAAATGGGTGGACTTAGAGAAGATAATGCTAAGCGGAGTCAGCCAATCTCAAAAAACCAAACGCTGAATGTTTTCTCTGATATAAGGAGGCTGACTCATAGTGCAGTAGGGAGGGGGAGCATGGGAGGAATAGACAACCTCTAGATAGGCAGAGGGGTGGGAGGGGAAGGGAGAAGACATGGGGTTAGAAATCATGGTGGAATGTGATGGACGTTGTTATCCAATAATACATGTATAAAGACAGGATTGGTGTGAATATACTTTGTATATAACCAGAGATATGAAAAATTGTGCTTTATATGTGTAATAAGAATTGTAATGCATTCTGCTATCATATATAAATTAAAAAAATTAATTAAAAATATTTTTCATCTGCAGTTGGTTGAATCCATGGCTGTGGAACTTGCCTGTATGGAGGGCATATGAACTCCAACAACTCTCCTTATGTCTTGTTTCCTTCTGTGAAGGTAGAGATTTTTGAGGGCACAGTCTCCCTCTTTTGCCCTTTCTGTGGCATCTATCATGATTTTTGCCCTGAGAAGGTTAAAGTCTAGAGTTGGAAAGAGGCAATTAAAAGACTGATAGCACTCACTAAAAAAACTAAACACACACACACACAGTTGTGTGCATGATAAATATAAGAGAAAAATATGATGCTAGTTCAGGAAGTTGGAGGGGAAGCTGTGGAGGAAGTTGGGACTTTAAACTTGGCATTATGAAGCTCCATCTTTCAGTAGAGGGGAAAGGCTTAGTCAATCTAAAGAGAATGGATTCAGGTTTCAGTCCACATGTCTTGAGCTTGGCATCATGGTAAGTTGCTTGGGTGTTGAAGTGGGGTGATGAGAGGAGAAGGAAGCAGGGCAGGACTCATGGGTGACATGAAATGAGCACCCATGGCCAGACACTGCTTCAATAGCTTCACATCTATTCACTCTTTTAATCCTCACGACAATACTAAAGCCATGTACCATTATGGTCTCTGTTTCGTGAATGGGGGGACTGAAGCACAGCAGGTGGGATTCTTTCCTTAAATTATAATACCAGTGGATGGCAGAGTTAGAGTATTAATAGTAGCAGTCTGGTTCCTGAATCCATACTTTTTTTTTTTTCCTTCTTCTAGGTACTAGGGATTGAACTCAGGGTTCTGCACATGCTCTTCCACCAAGCTTTTTTTATTTTTTATTTTGAGACAGGATCTTGTTAAGTTGCCAAGACTGGCCTTAAACTTACAGTACTCCTACCTTAGCCTCCCGAGTAGCTGAGCTCAAGGCATGTGCCATTATGTCCTTCCCAGAATCCTCAATTCTTAGTTGATATACTTTATTAACACTCAATTAGCCAATCAGCCAATTAACAAATCAACCAACAAAACAAACTACAACCCACTCTAATAATGAGAATTATAATTGGCATGTGGGTTGATTGGAAGAGATTTTGATATTAGGTAGCAGGAGAGGATACAGTTGGTTAGGCAAAGGATTGAAAGATTCCAATGCCAAGGTGAGTGGTTGGTCTTGATCCAAATGGTATTGGAAGGTGATATAAGGTCTTTAGTAGTACAGGATATGATGAAGCAGTGTTTGAAAATATTAATTGCATATCCATGTGCAGGGTAGACTGAAGGGAAAAAAGAAGATAATTTGAAAATATCTCTATGAGATTTTTAGCCCTGTATTAGGATTTTAGCAATAGGTTCATTTAGAAGGACCTGCAGGAGGATTTTGGCAGTTTATGGGCTAAACAGAGTGCAGAGGGTACCCTAATACTAATTAAAATGAAGTGCAAGGAGGAAGATGGAGATGAGAATCTCTGGAGAAAAGATCATAGAATCATGTGTGAATTAAATATAGAGAAAATTAATCCCCTTACTTCCTTGTGGGTAGGTGAGATCTAGATTTATTCTCATACATTGTGCAGTCCAGCAGTGTTTCCAAATTCGGTTGATCATGCTTATGTTTCTTCAGGTAATGTTAAGACTGTCAATTCTACTAAGGTATCTGAGAGAACAGAAATTATTTTCATTGCTAATATTCTGTGAAATTTCCTCACGAAGAAATAAAAAGAGGAAAAACATAAAAAATAAAAAGACATGGTGCCACCTGGTGGTGTCTTAGTGCTGTAAGTTGGTGAAAGAAAAGAGAATGGCTTCCCAAACTCCACAGAGATTTCGCTGTACATATGTGGTACCACATGCTCATGCAAGCTGGCTTCACATGCTCTCTGGTTTTGCCCCAGCTTGGAACATACACTGATTTTAACATAACTGTTTATGAAAAGAGGCAGCTATTCATATTTTCTGGCCACCCAAACCGTATGCAGTGAGCTACTTCTAGTTCATCGTCCTGCATGCTGTCATTCTAGGCATAATAAATAAAATTCTAGGCATAATAAATAAATACAAACCAAAGTAACAACCTGTGGATTTGCAGTAGAAATTGAAAGTTGGGTGAAAAAACACAGTGGGTAATGTTTTCAGACACGAACTTAATTAATCATTTCCTCGTGTAGTACTTCAGGGTAAAAAGCCCTAATCAGTAGTTACCACTATGCCCTTAATTCCAAAAAAGGTGATTCCATCACCATCTTTTCGATATGAAAATTAGTTAAAATTTATTATCTTGGGGATGAGGGGTGTAGCTTGGTGGTAGAGTGTGTGCTTAGTGTGCCTGAGGCTCTGGTTTGATCTCCAAATAAGAATACCGTCTAATAGTAGAATGAATTGGACATAACTTTCCTATGCTCATATATGAATACATGACTAGTGTAACTCCTCACCATGTTCAACCACAAGAATGGGAACTTAACTGGAATAATTTATACTCCATGTTTGTATAATATGTCAAAATGCACTAATAATGTATATCTAAAAAGATAAAATAAAAAGATATTTTCTAAGCACAAACATGATGCTCCTGGCGTTGCCTACACTGTCCCCATTCTGGAGTATCATTGTGGGTGCATCTGAAAAACAGTTGACTGTGCAACCTGAATTTTTTCCTGAGTTGTATACCTGTAGTCAGTTCTCTGGATACCTTTCTCCATCTCTGCTTACTTAATAATGATGAATAATGTACCACCTGTTCCCTGCAGCTTCTCAAGGGGTTAGGACTACCTGCAATTACTATTTAGCAGCAAATTGTGGATAAAGTATATCCATTTTTACATGATAAAATATCTTACTCCTTTTTATCATATTGCATGTCATATTAGATCACATTTAAGCTCTTCTCAGCTTACCAAGTTATAGTTGTTTACTAATAAATAAAGTATGTTTACCTTGGTTTGTTAGGTAATTCCAGGAAACCAATTAAATTGAGATAGTAGCTTCTTTTTTTTTTTTTTTCCTTTATATTTATTTTTTAGTTTTCGGCGGACACAACATCTTTGTTTGTATGTGGTGCTGAGGATTGAACCCGGGCCGCAGGCATGCCAGGCGAGCGCGCTACCGCTTGAGCCACATCCCCAGCCCCGACATAGTAGCTTCTTGATGGGGGAGAGAATTGGGTCATTAGACTAATCTTCCCCATCATTCTACACTCCTTGCACCCTTCATATGTCATATAATATGTCAAAATGCACTAATAATGTATATCATTGAAACTGATCTTTATAAATGTAATTCTTATCATGTCTTTCTCCTGCTCTTTCCTGCTTAATAGCAAATGGCTTCCTTTGGATAAAACCCAAGCTTCCAGTCCTTTCCTAGAGGCCCCGTTATCACCTGCCTCACATCATTTCTGATGGCAGAGCCTGTGATACCTCGTACATGTCAACACTGGCCTTGTTTGTGGACGTGACGAGCTCATCCCTGCCCAGGCCCCTTGCACAGCTCTTCCTCCCACCTGAGAATCCTATCCACATTGTCATAGGTCTAGATTCTGGATGGCCTTTCCTCTTCAGTTCAAGCATCACCTCCCTGCAAAGACTTTTCTTGACCTTCAACCTAAATCGTGTTCTGAACACGTTTCATCACAGTTCTTGTTATTCGTGTATTTTGCTATTCTTTGAAAACCTGTCCCTCCATTATTTATTTCTGATTCTATAGGGCTTAGAAATATGACTGGTGTGTAATAAAATTGTCTATAAATACTCATTGAGTGTACCTGAATGAATACCTGAGTGAATGAAAGCTGCACATAAATAAACAAGTTGATGCAAAAGCCTGAATTTCATAGCTATGGACAGAAAAACTGGGTTGAAGATATATTCAGAAATCCCAGTGGTATCAAGCATTCTACTACTTGCAAAAATCCCACCCAGAGGACAAGAAGTGTACCTTGAAAATGGCCTTAAGGTCTCAATAAAATAGGCAGTGTGGTTGGATTGATGGTTTTCTTACTGCGGTTACTGCCCCACCTGGGGGAGACATGATTTTTTCCTTTGTTGCTTTCTCTTTCTCTGCTTTGGTTGCCTACCATGCTCACTGCTCTTTTCCTGCCTCATCCATTTATTCCACTGTGACACTCTTAAGTGCTGTTATGACTGGGGACTGTGTGGAACATGCTCTTCTTGTTGAATCTGCTTCCTAATGTAAATACGGTGCGTATGCACTGAGGGCCAAAGAGACTGGGTAAAATGATTGCCTTAATCCTAAGAAAAAACCTGCCAGAGTCAAAATAAAGGGCTCATTCACAGAAAGTAAATAAACTTTCTGGCCACTGAGGAATTTTTTAGTATTTTGAATTCTTACAGCCTGCTACTTCAGAAAATGGTAGGCTGAGAAATTCTATGAGATATTGCGATCTCCCCTCTCTGCCTTGATTTCAAAAACCTTGGGGGAAAAGTCTAAAAGTTGTACCATTTACAGACATTCTCATTAAATAATATTCACATTAAAGTGCAGCCTCTGTCCACTAACTCAACACACCTGCCATTTATCTACCCTTTCTAAGACCAAATATCTCACTCTCCTTGAAAATTCTGGACAATACACCTGCTGCATGGAATGCTTACCTCATTTATGTGATCTGAAGCCAGCAGCACCTCTTTCTTTGTGTCTATAAGGATGTGGATGTTATGCATATGTTTCTGTCAGGTATGAACATCATCTGCAAAACAAGGCCTTGAACTATAATCTTTTCCATCTCTGAAAGAACAACACTCATTCATCTCTGTATATGTGTTCCTGAATGATTTATTCACCTTATAGGTTCATATAGGCAGAAAATGGTTTTCTTGGTCACTCCCTGTCACCAAGTGCTATGCAAATTGCAGTTGCTGAGTGAAAAAAATGATGTGTCTCCAGCTCCTGTCACTGTTGCATCTACTTCACATTTTAACCTGCTAAATGTCTCCTTGGTTGATTTTCTGAATCTTTTATATCCCCATCACAGTTGGGCAATTACATATTTCAAACCTTTTTCTCTGACTAAAATGCTACCTCTTCCCTGAGAACTCTCTAAATTTCAGATTTGGGAAGAAAAATCAAAGATCGTTTTGTGCAAATACCATAGAATTATTGGGTCTTTCTAAACTATTTTGCCCCAATAAGTACCCAACCTATACTTGGATTCCTCTAGTGAACAGAGACTTAACCACCATCAGAGGCAACCCATTTAATCTCTGTGTAGCTCATTAGAAAATGCTTCAGATGAGGGCTGGGGATATAGTTCAGTGGGAGAGTGCTTGCTTAGCATGCACGAGACCCTGGGTTCAATTCCTAGTTATCATCCCCTTGCCCCCGCTGCCAAAAAAATGAAAAATAAAAATAAAAAAAAAAGCTTCAGGTGAGCTGAAATTCCACTTCTTGAAGCCATTACCAGTTGGTTCTTGAGTATAGAACTTTTCCTTGAAGACAATGAATTTATCATTTTGCCTGGGTTTCCTTTCCTTTTTCTAAACAGATATTCCTCATGTGACAGTGCTGTGTTCCCTTCTCCTTTGTGCGTTCTCTCCTTTGCTTCCCAATCCTAAAGACAATTAACCAATAAAAAACAATGAAGATCATTTAAAATTAGATTGACTTATGTTCTAACAGGGCAGAGGCAACATCTGCTGAATTTAGTTATTTTCTTTCTGCCAGTGGTCTAGTTGCCAGTAAAGACTCATTTTTATTTATTTACTTATAAAATATTGTATCTAATGTCAGACTAAACCCACTGCATCTTTTTTTCACCTGTATAATTGCTAATTTGCTGAGACATGTTTCTTGTATTCTGTGTTATTATAGTTGCTTGTTTGGTCTTTAATATTGATACTCACTTAATTTCATATTATAGATTCAACCCATCTATGCTACTCCTCAAAGATATTTTTGGATCCTTCTCTTATCATCCCACAATTTGAAAATTCTTTCAGCTTTATATCACCCACAGGATTTCCCCCTAGCTTTATTGCAGTATAATTGGCATATCAAATTGTATATATTTAAGGCATACAGCTTGATGTTTTCCTATACATATA
This sequence comes from Marmota flaviventris, assembly GCF_047511675.1. Lineage (NCBI taxonomy): Eukaryota > Metazoa > Chordata > Mammalia > Rodentia > Sciuridae > Marmota > Marmota flaviventris. The sequence continues at coordinate 160,329,116 of NC_092500.1, forward strand.
CACCCATAAGCTTAATGAGCAGGTGTTCTATGCCTTCATTAAAATCTTTGATGAATGCATTGCCTGGAATAAAATTACCTGTTCTATAAGAACAAATCAAGTATACTGTAGTTATTGGATTTGTTTATTCTAGGAGCTCAGGAAAACACTTTTTGGAGTTTTAGGGAGGATCATATGAAATAAAGAACTCTGAATAGTGCCTGATATTTGGTTATTATATATAGTCAGCAAATATAGTCATTAAGATTCTGTTTTATCCTGTACCTGCTAAGAATTCTTAAGTTTAATTCACATTTGCAGATTTGTTCTTAAAAAATAATTTATTTATTTATTTTTGAGAGAGAGAGAGAGAGAGAGAGAGAGAGAGAGAGAGAGAATTTTTTAATATTTATTTTTTAGTTATCGGTGGACACAACATCTTTGTTTGTATGTGGTGCTGAGGATCCAACCCGGGCCGCACGCATGCCAGGCGAGCGCGCTACGGCTTGAGCCACATCCCAGCCCCAAAATTTCTTTAATTTTAGTCTGAATATCTATTTGGTCCATCTTTAACAATTCTCAGATTTTAGCTACATTATTTATTTATTTATTCATTCACTTGTTTGTTTGTTTTTGGGTACCATGGATTGAACTCAGGGGTACTCGACGACTGAGTCACATCCCCGGCCCTATTTTGTATTTTATTTAGAGACAGGGTCTCACTGAGTTGCTTAGTGCCTCGCTTTTGCTAAGCTGGAATAAAATTACCTGTTCTATAAGAACATATCAAGTATACTGTAGTTATTGGATTTGTTTGAACTCAAGATCCTCTTGCCTCAGCCTCCCAAGCCGCTGGGATTATAGGCTGTGCCCACTACATGATTATTTTAAAAGAGAATATTCTTATCCCTCCCTAAGTACTTATTGCTTTTCAATTAATTTAGTATTACCTTCTGTGTCTGTAAAGGATAATTTAAAGCTGACATTTAATTATTTTTGTGATTACAAGAAATAAATGTTTATTGGAGAATTTTGGATAATAAAAAATAGAAGAAAAAACCATGGAAAAGGATGTGTTTTAATATTTTCATTGAATTCTTAGGCAGTGGACATTTATACAGTTGAAAGAAACCTTACCAAATTCGCAATTCTCTAAGGTGCAGATTCTTAAAGTTTTTTTTTTTTTTTTTTTCCTTTCTCCTAAGGGAATATATACTCTATTGAACTAAAAAGCATGCTATGAATACTAAATTTCATTTTTTCTTTACACCTTTTGTTGCTAGCTAGATATTCATCCCCTAATCAAGATAATCGGAACCCTTTGTGATTGAAAATCAATAGATCTCCAGGGTCTTTTAAAGTTGGAGTCATTTGAGCTCTGTTTTTGCCTAAGAAGAGCATGAATGCAGGTATCTTTTAGATTTTCCCTTTTACTTGTTCTTCAAAATGTTTCTTTCTTTTAGGCAAGGTAGAATCACAGTAACCTACCTACAACTGAATGAAGAGCTCCCCTGCTCTGCAATTTGATAGGGAGTAGGTGAATTGTGTGTTAAGTATAAGTAAATGCTACCCCCCACCCTTGCTCCTTTTCTTCCTTTCCTCCCTCTTTCTGGGGATCAAACCCAAGGTCTCACATATGCTAGGCAAGTGCTTTACCACTGAGCTCTATTCTCAGTTTTAAATAAGTATCTTGTATCTTGTTTTATGGTTATATTGTGGGCTCTGATTTAATGTTATGGAATATTTTCTGTCATTTTGATTAAATTAGACAGTCATTCAATCATCTTGTTCGAATTGGGCATTTGTTAAAAAAGAAGCAACTTTTATTTATACCTGTATTGTCTGTCTTGACTTCTAGCTTGGTGTTTGGAACATCTCCTGTCTTTGGACCTCCTAAAACTTTGCAGAGAGTATCCTGGTTTTGTACACTCCTGTTATTTATTTTAAGATAGACATATTTGTAGTCACCTTCAAATCATAAGCTTTTTTTTTTTCCATCACAAAGTTTCCACTTAAAGTTTCAAGCAGTTTCTCATTTTACAACCAGTAGACCCTGCAGAATGCTTTCTGTGTGAGTGCCAAGGGTGCTGATGTAGGGTGCAGAAGTGTGGCATGTTCTTTGCCTTCCTTCTGGCTGAGCTGACCAGATTCCTGGAAGTGGGAGCCGCCAGATAAAGCAGCCAGAGACCTCACCAAGTCGAGTCTTAAGTCCAAGGTGGAGGCAGCTCGTTATGTTCAGGCATACATGTGGCAGTGGGCTATTAGGCTGACGGACAGAGCTCTTTGTAACCACAGACTGTATAGGCCCCGGGGAACTGCCCTTGGCTTCTTTATTTGTGAATCAAGGCTGTGATTTCTAGATGACTAGATTCCAAAGGGCAGAAATTTTGTCTACCTTTGTAACTAGCTTTGAAAATTACAAGACAAGCTCTGCTGAAGTTCAAAAGTGGATTATATGTAATTGTTTTATGATAATGATGATGGTTTAATAATAAAGTTTAGATAATTATGTGAAGAATGGAAATCTGGGAAATTGTTCTATTTGTTACCTAGGACTCCTAAAATGAAATTGTTGGTTTATTTACTTATTTTTCTGGTTTTGGGGATTGAACACAGGGACACTCTACCACTGAGCCACATCCCTAGACCTTTTTATTTTTTATTTTGAGATAGATTCTCACTAAGTTGCCCAGGTTGGTCTCAAACTTGCCATATTCCTCTCTCAGAAGGAGTGCTGGCATTACAGTATGTGCCACCAAGCCCCACTACTTCTTTATAATAGTTATGATCACATGAATATTTCTCTCATGAATTGTATTATGGCATGAAGCTCAATTACTAGTCAATCTTGTGATTGATTGATTCCTTCCTTTCTTCCTTCCCTCTCTCCCCCTCCTTCCTTCCTTCCTTCCTTCCACTGAGGATTGCAACCATAGGGTCTTGCGTATGCTAAGCTCTACCATTAAGCGACCATCCCCAGCCCTGTAGTTTATTATTATTATTATTATTTTTATGAAGATTTGACACTCAAATACTATATTTGACAATATGGTAGGTCTTAAAGTGGATAGAGAAATAACTCTTTGGCTTAGAGTGGCAATAAGAATTCTTTTTTGTTTTTTAGATAGGTGTTTTGAGAAAATATATAATATATTTCTAAACTGCAAGGAACTTAAGAAATTTTACTGGACAATGATCCCACACATCCTTTAACTTTTATGTACTATTTCTAAAACTTAATATATTTAAAAGTGAATTCCTGTTTTATCTTTCTTATAGTCTGCCCGTCTCTTTTGATAGCAGTTCTGTCCTTCCACTTGTTGCTCAGGACAAAATCCTGAAGCCGTCCTTGGCTTCATACTCCGTCCCCTTTTCCATCAAGATGTCCTACTGGCATATCTTCAGTTGGTATCCAGATTCTACCACTTCCATTGTAGTCACCTGGTTTGAAGCACCACTGCCTCTCACAAGGTCTGACCAGATAGACTCCTAACGGATATCTCAGCTTCTCCCCTGGCTTCTCTAAAGTCTACTGTTTAAATGGTTTAACACTTTAAACATGCAAGGTATATCATGTCATTTATCTGCTCAAAACCCTATGTGGCTCCCAAGCCACTCAAGGTAAGGGCCAATATCTTTCTAATGTCCTGTTACAAGATCTCGTGTTATCTGACTTCATTGTTTCACTGGCCACTTGGCTTTGTCCCTTCACTCCAGGCACACATCCATATACATGCCTTGGAATTAGCTGTTCTCCTCTCCTGGAATGCTCTTTCTCCACATGGCTGATGGCTTTCTCCCTTACCTCCATCATTTCCTTCCTCAGATATATTACTTTCTCAGTGTGTCTACCCTCATCATCCTACTTAAAAATAGAACCCCCCCCATCTCCTTATTCTGATTTGTTGTATTTTTGCAAAGCGCTTACAACCTTAAAATCATTTACTTATATATTTATTCTTTAGTGTAATAGAATTTAAGCTTCACAAAGGCAAGCTTCACAGTTATTTGTGCTTGCTTTGTTTGCTTAGCCTAGAACATTGCTCAATTAATATTTATCAGTATTGTCAAATGGATAAATAAAGGAAATCTAAATAATTGGATGTAGATTTGGCTGCTGGAATGATTCTCTACTGGTGATAAATACTCGAATGATTTATCTTTGATTAAATGGCTATAAGAATAAATTTGATAGGCAGTTTACTTGGATGGAAAGGTCTCACTTGTTAAACCTACACCTGACTTTAAACCCTACTACTTACTGACATAGTTTCTTCTTCTTCTTTTTTTTTTTTTTATTAGAACATTCTAGTTATACATAATAGTGTTCATTTCTGATATAGTTTCTCTATTTTTTTGGGGGTGGTGCTGGGGCCAAACCTAAGGCCTTGTGCATACTTCATTCTGCCATTGAGTTATACCCTTAGCCCTAATTTTTGTACTTTAAAAAAAAATATTTTTAGATGTTGAAGGACCTTTATTTTATTCATTTATTTGTGTGTGGTGCTGAGAATTGAACCCAGTGCCTTACTGATGCTAGGCAAGTGCTCTACCACTGAGCCTCAGCCCCAGCCCTAGTTTCTGTATTTTTGACATAAGGAAGATAATATCTATCCTATAGGGTTTTTGCAGAGATTAAATCAGTTAACATATGTAATATTTTATAGTAAGATGACACTTTGGAGGACTTCATGAAATAGTGGCTATTATTATTAGCAATCTCATCTTCCTTGGGAAGATTATGATGGGCTCGCAGAAGGAGAGTACATTCTATCAAACATTCAAGGGAAAAAAGTATTACCAATCTGTAAAATCTGTAAAACAAAAAGAAAATAAACAAACAAAAAATAAGCAGAAGAAATAATTCCCAATTATTTTTAGGAGGTATGCATTAATTCCATTAACCCTTCCCCCCTCAACCCAAAATACAGCAACTATACCAGTAAGTGGCAGGGCTTAAAGTCAGGTATGACCCTAACAATACACACTACAATATAAAAACAAAGAAAATTACAGAATAATAGTCTTAATGAAAAAAGCACTTTTTTTTTTTTTTTTTTGGGTACTGGGGATTGAACACAGGGATGCTTGACCACTGAGCCACACAACCCCAGCCCCTTTTATTTTTAATTTTGAAACAGGGTCTCACTAAGTTGCTTACAGCCTTACTAAGTTGCTGAGTCTGGCCTCGAACTTGCCATCCTCTTGGCCCTGTCTCCCAGGTTGCTGGAATTATAGGTGTGTACTAACATGCCCAGCAAAAAGTACAAATATCTTAACAAAATAGCAATAAAATCCAGTGACATATGTAAAAAGATGATAATAGGAACAGGTAGGGTGTATAGACGATTTCAAAGGTTGTTTAACTTTTGGCATTCAATCAATGTTATTTCCTATATTAATGTAATAAAGGAGAAAAGCCATATCATTACTTCAATATATACAGAAAAAAATTTGACAAATTCAATACCATTCATAATAAAAAAATCTCCAGCAAATTAGGCATAGGAAAGGATTTTTTTTCAATCTGATAAAGGACATATATAAAAAACCAAGAGTTAACATAATACTGAAAAGAGAAATACTGACTGCTTTGCCCCTAAACAGTAATGTCTACTTCACTCACTTCCTTCAACTTATACTAGGAGTTTTAGTATGATGGTAGAAATAAAAATGAAAAACTTGAAGGTCATAATAAAAAAAGTAAAACCTTTCTCTATTTTCAGGTGACATGAATATTTAGGTAGAAAACCACAAGAATTTTACAAGTTAATTATTAGAATTATTAGAATTCTCAGGCTATAATGTCAATATACAGAAATCAATTGTATTTCCATATATTTAGGTTATAAAATATATAAATTCCATTTTATAAGAATTATAAAATATATAAATTCCACTTTAAATACAATTAAAAACAGGAGTAAATTAACAAAAGATATTCAATACTGTTGCTTTTAAAACCACAAGATACTACTTAAAATACAATAAGATTTAAGTAAATTGAGAATTATACCATATTTATAGATCGAAAGACTCAATCATTGTCATAATCTTAGTGTGCTCTTTTGTAGAAATTGAAAAGCTGATTCTAAACTTTGTATGGAAATGAAAAAAAGGTAGCACACAAAAATGCTTGAAAAAGAACAAAGTTTGGTCAGACAGGGTGTTGTGCTCCTGTAATCACAGTGATTGGGAGGCCAAGGCAGGAGGAGAACAAGTTTGAGGCCAGCCTCAACAACTTAATGAGGCCCCAAGCAACTTAGTGAGATCCTGTGTTGAAATTCAAAATAAAAAGAACTGGGGATAATATAGTTCATTGGTAAAGTACCCCAGGGTTCAATCTCCAGTAACAACAACAACAAAACAACCAACCACATAAACAAACCAAACCAAAACAAAAAGAACAAAGTTGGAGGACTCACACTACTTGACCCAAAACTTATTATAAAGCTTGAATTATCAAAACAGTTTGATATTTGCCTAAGGAGGGACAGATTAATGGAACTAAATAAAGAGTTGAAAATTGAGATCCACCCTTTATGGTCATCTGATTTACTGTAAAGGTACCAAAGCTATCAAGTAGAGAAAGGAAAATGTTTTTAAAAAATGATGGTGGAAAAATAAAAAAGTAACCCCCCCCCACACACACACACTGGTGGAACAACTAGATATCCATATAGATACAGATTTATATATCTGTCATATAATGTGAACAAAGAATCTCCACTTCTGCTTCACATAAAACACAAAAATAAACTCAACATGTTCTCACAACTGAACATAAAAGTAAACCCAACAAGACTTACAGATAAAAACAGGAGAGTATTTTTGCTATATTCAGGTACAAAAGGATGTTTTAGATCTCAGAAATTAATAACTCTACAAATTGGCAATTAGATGCCATCAAATTTAAAACTAGTATTCATCCAAATAAGCAATTAAGAAAATGAATAGGCAAACCTCAGACTGATGGAGAATATTTGCAAAATGTGTGTTTTTTTGGCAATGGACTTTTAATTTACAATATATACTCACAAAAATTCCCCCAAGTCAATTATAAAAAGACAATCAAGGTTTTACAAAATGGGTGAAATATTTAAATAGACATTTAGAAAGGAAGACACAAAAATGACTAAAGACCCTGTAGGAAAGTGCTGAATATTCATCATCAGGTAAATGCAAATAAAACCATAATGAATGAGAATTACCCAACCACCAGAATATGTCTAAGTATATATATGAAAACATAAATATATAAATGAAAAAGTATATACATTTTGTATATTTATGTATTTTCCTTTGCTGGAGATGAATCTGGGGACTAGTATATTGTAGACATGTGCTCTCCACTGAGCTACATTCCCAGCCCAAAGATTTAAATTAAAACTCCCAAATTGTTAAGGATTGGAAATATTTGAAATTCTCATATGAAGTTGACGAGGTTGTTAAAATGATATGATTCCTTGGGAAAGTGCCTTAGCAATGTCTGAAAAGATTGAAATTATAACTACATTATGACCCAGCGATTCTATTCCTAGGTATTTACACAAAAGTCAGGAAACATATGTCCAGAGAAAGACTTACATATGTTCATAACAGGCTTATTCATAATAGCCTCAAGCTAAGCAAGGCTCAGGTGTCCATCAATAAGAGAATGTATACACAAAGCGTTACATGACCATATAATGGAATACTATTCAACAATAACAAAGGAATTACATAATGCACTAAAAAAATTTTAAAAAGGAATGACATTGATATACACAACATGAATGAGACTTAAAAATATTATGCATCGTATATCTGCATAAAAAAGAGTTTGTCCCTTGGTTGAAAGGGTGCAGTGACTGACTGGGTAGGCAAATGAAGGAACTTTTTAAATTTAGAGTGGTGGTGGTATTCTATATCCTCACAGGAGTTTGAATTGCATAGGTGTATGCATTCATCAAAACCCATCAAATGGGGGGCTGGGGATGTGGCTCAAGTGGTAGCACGCTCGCCTGGCATGCGTGCGGCCCGGGTTCGATCCTCAGCACCACATACAAACAAAGATGTTGTGTCCACCAAGAACTAATAAATAAATATTTAAAAAAAAAAAAAAACCATCAAATGGTACATTAAAGATTTGGCATTTCATTTAGATGTGAATTTTAAGGAAAAAGTTAAACAAGTATTGAAATTTAGTGACTAATATTCTTTCATAAATGTTTAGAGGTCAAGTTTACTAAGGTCTGCAACTTTGAAATGAACCACAGAAATAAAGGAGAAGAATTAATAAACAAATAGATGGTTGGATATTAGATAGTATGTGAAGGAGCCAATATAATGTTAATTGTAGAAGCAACATGGTAAGTATCAGGGTGTTCATGGTGTGATTATTCCAATTTTTCTTTGTGTTTGAACAATTTTCATAATAAAGTGTGGAACAAAAGGCTTTGCTACTAAAGTCCGAGACCTACTCTTGGGTAGGTCTTTAGATATGAAAAACAGCATTTGTGTGTGTGCGCAATTATTAAATATTGCATTCCAAAGAGTATGTTTTTATTTTGTTGAGGATGCAGTTGCTATGCTCTGTCCTCAAAGAGGACATTTTTTATATTTATTTTTTATACTTGACACAATAGACAAGTCAACAATGTCAATTTGATTCAGTTTGAGGCAAATTTTTGAGGCAAGTTACCTCAGATTTCTGGGTTCAATATCTAGAAAAAATAATCGCAACCACAGATTAGTTATTAAGATTTTTTGTAATATAAAGGCAACATAAATATTTAGGAGGAAATGTTATTATATATCTGATATATCTGATTTTAATCCTAAATTAAAAATAAGTAAATCATTATTTATGTCTCTCAGAAGTAGTTCTCTTAAAGTTACTTCTTACTTTTTCTAAAATATGGTACCATATTTTTATATTAGGAAAGTATGAGAACTAAATGATAATTTAATTTGTTTAATTCTACCTGTGAATTAAATGAAAATACTTATCTTTTAACTTGGGGGGAAAAACTAGGACAAATAAACCAAACATAGCAAAGAAGAAGAAAAACATTCTGAGGAGTTCTTCTACAGAGTATTTCCCTCCCATCTTTTAGCCATAATTTTTTTTACAGTTAAAAAATATCTCCAGGAAATAACAGTAAGTGGAATTTCACATCTTTGGCAATGATATATTATGTTACTAGTCAATATGAACTAAATAAAAAAGGAAAGTTTCATTTTAAGGTAAAGAAAATATGGGGATTTTATAGAAACTTACCAGAAGCATTCCTGTCTCTGAGAGTGGCTAGGAAGAAACCTGTAAACCTGATTCAAACAGAGTCTTCAGTGTCCTGGTCAGGACTGGACAGTCTGTGTCTGTCAAAAAACGTTTTCATCGAACTCTACCAGGTCTCGAAAATGAAGGCACTTCCTGGTGCCAGTTCACCAACCAAAGCTTTCTAATCTCCTAGCTGGAGTTTTTAATCAGATTTTTTTTTCCCAAGGGGGAATCTGTAAAGAATAAAAAAAGAGAGGAAAAAAAAAAAAAGAAAGAAAAAAGCTATTTCCTTGTGAAGAATCAAGAAGGAAACAGGAAACTGTATGAATGAAATTGTTTACTTTTTTCTATCACACACCTATCTGTAAATACCACAATATATACAGCCTGGGGCAAGCAAACATTGTTCCTTGGCTCACACACACATGAGATTCAACAGGTGGTTCATAGCAGTGACGTGTCTGAACACAGGTCAATTTCTACAGCATTCTTTAACTTTAATGATAACAGCCAAGCTGACTAGATGAAAGTTTGGCAAACAATTAACTTTCCTAACCCTGTTTACCTTGGAACTTTATAGGTGGTTGCCAACTTCTGTCTTGGTTTTTATTGTTGTCTTTAACTGTCCTTTCTAAAAAGTTTTTTTTAAATGTATTTTTTAGTTGTAGTTGGACACAATACCTTTATTTATTTACTTATTTTTATGTGGTGCTGAGGATTGAACCCAGGGCCCCGCATATGCTAGGTGAGCACTCTATCACTAAGCCAAAACTCTAGCCCTTAACTGTTTTCTTTTGCTGTTTACTCTGGCAATGAGGAGATCTCACTTCTTTACTTTCCTCTTATTCATTATTTTTATCTTAAAAGTGTTAATTAATTCATCAAGGACTAAGAGCAACAATCTGGAAAGACTTTAGCAATATATAAGTGTTCCCAAGCTGACACCTTTTGAATGGAGGAGATTGGTAGAAGGGTTGCTAAATTCATGTGTGCCCTACATATTCTTTGTAGGTTGAATAGTTTTGCACATAGCATGAGCTCTCTCATCTTTAAATATATGAAAATGCTATGGTTAATTAGTCATAAAAAATAAGCATTTGGAGCAACTGAGGTTGTGAAGTACATTCTCTGGCAAATTGTGCTTACCATTCCTTCTCACCTTCTTTCATGGCTGTGTTGTTTCAAGCAATGGACTGTCCACATGTCCACATCTAATGCCGAGCATTTCTCTGCACTTTGATTCTTTAGCTCTAACAATTTGCTGAATAGTTTTATATAGAAGCTCTTTTGGCTTCTTAAACTTATTATTTTTAAAGCATGGTATTTTTTCTCAAATTTAATCTTTCTGTCCTGTCCAATATAATAGTTACAGTCACATGTTGGAAAATAGCTAGTCAAAATTGAGTGTGAAATACATGGAGTTATAGGTTGAAATGATGATATTTTGGTATATGGGATTAAATTAAATACATTAAAATTAATTTTACTGTTCTTGCTTTTTAAAATGTGACTATTAGAAAATTTATAATTACATATGTGCCTTATATTTTTATTGAGTAACACTGCTTTAGACTTTCCTAAGTCTCTCACTTGAAGTCAAAACCTGATGCCATCTTGGATTCCTCTGTTTTTCTTCAAATTCAAGACTTTTCTCATGATTTCTCTTATAGTCAACTTCTCCATTCATGCACATGGCTGGCATATGGCACTGTGATCATTACACCTAGACCTTTCATCATCTAATAGTCATTTTTTCCCCCTTAATATTTTAGATCTTTTGCTCTGACATCCATTAATATATTTGAAGGGTGTTCATCTAGGCTTCTTACCATAGGTAGGTGTGTATATGTATAATTTATGTGCATATGAGTCACATTTTATATATTCTTTTTTTAAGTACTGGGGGGCTGAACCCAGAGGAGCTTTACCATTGAATTACACCTCCCATCCTTTTTATTTATTTTTTTTTAAATTTTGACACAGGGTCTTACAAAGTTGCTGAGGCTGGCCTCAGACTTAAGATCCTGCTGCCTCCAGTCTCCTAAGTAGCTGGGATGACAGGTGTATGCCACTATGCTTGGTTATAATTTTATTTAATAGATTCTCCATTTAAAAATTTCCTCTCCCATCTGATGTCTGTATATTTCAGGCATTTATATCCTTTTGTTCATTTTTCTGTTTTAGCACTTATCCTGCTCATATTGGGCTCATATGTTCATACTGGGCTTTTTCCTTTCCTGCCCATACTGATGTTCATATTTGGTAAAAAGCTTAGCAACTGCTGCTATACTCCTACGTGTGATTTAATCCCAAACTGAAGGAGAGTGGTACCTCATTTCAGTTGTGATGTTGCTTGCTCTGGAGAGTTGCATTTGAGTTGGTGTGTACTGCTTATAGGTTTTAAGAGAAATGGTGTGGGTGGCCTAGCCAGCATATGAGTAGGAAATCATGGGCAAAGTTGAAATGGTAGGTGTCAGAAAAGTCGAGTTAGGATCATGTTGTCAAATAGCACCAAGTTTGTGTGCAAAATCCGCAGCTTGGATATTGAAGACGTGGGGGATGGTGAAGCCTAGAGGATGGGCGGCTAAGATGGGATATCACCACATTGGGAAGCTTATTTTCTCCATGTGTGATTTCAGTCAGTTCAAAACTGTTATGGGAGAGAATCAGATGTGTTCATATGAAGCTCGAATCCTGATACCATACCTTATGGTCTCTAGGCATATTAGGGATTAATGTGACATTAACCTTCCCTCTCTGGGGCACACTTTTTTGGAAGACCCTATCTTTCCACAGTTCAGAGAAAATTGAAGTTTAACATTGTCTTTTTTTTTTGTTGTTGTTGTTGCTGGGGATTGAACCCAGGGCCTCCCGCATGCTAAGCATATATACCCACAGCCCCTGAGAACTTGATTTTTTACTAAGAACTTAATCAGTAGAAAATATACTTCAAAAAGGATCCAGTGCTACCTTTTAGACAGTTTAGTTTCCATTTCAAGTTCAGCTGGGAAAAGAAAAAAGGAGGAGGAGAATTAACAAGGATGAAAATGGTGAGGGCTGAGGATGAATTTGATTTGGAAAACCTGAACATTTGTTGGAGCACTGATGTCTAACTTTTGTCATTCTTTAAAGTCTTTATATTATCCAGATTTTACAAACTAAACCTAAACCTTTGGTCTTAAGTTAAAAAAAAAAAAGGTTTACAATCAAAGTTTTAAAAAATGCACATAACACCCTGAGATATAATTATGTGGATTTTGAAAAGCTCTCCAGTTTGTAAAATCTGGAAGGTATAAAAGTCTGCCATCTTCCCCACAGTACCAGAAGTATCACATGGATGTCTGAAAAAGCAAGAGAAGTTGAGATAGGGAAACTAATAGCTCTCTCACAGTCCATGTTGGTCACAGAACTGTATGGTTCTGTAGGATTCTTTCGTCAGCCTTCTCAACAGTACTCCAATGATAAAAAATCCCTAACAAATTAGAAATAGAATGGGTCTTCTTCAATCTGACGAAGGGCTAGAACCCTAGAGTTAACACCATACTTGAAGATGAAAGATTGAATGTTATCTCTGCAGAGCAACACTATCCACTTCAACTACTTTAACATCATACTGGAAGTTCTAGCCAGTGCCATAAGATGTGCCCTGCATACTTCCACCTAGAAGTTGCCTCCTTTTGATTAAGTTTTTAAGTATAGGGAATATACTAGTTTTTGAGGTAATCTATTCCATATTTGGGGAGTTCTGACTATTAGAAAAGCCCAACTTACATTAAAGTAAATTTCACTGCCCTGAAATTTCTGCCCGAAAGGTATTTTCAAACTTTGAGGTTCATAGAACACTTTATTCTTTCTTCTACCTGAGAGCGATTGGAATATCTTAAGACAGCTGTGCTGTTCTGAGATTTGAGTATGCTAATTATTTTATTTGCTTTTGCTTATGTGATAAAATCAGATCCCCTAAAACTCCGCGTCTTTTGTTTAAAAACTTGCTAGTTTGCTAAGTGTGCATCCAGGAAGTGCAGTGTACAGAGGAATGTACAGTGTCCACAGGGGTTCCCTTCATCACACCACAGGGCAGGAATATTGCCTCTTCATTCTGGACAGTGTTCCTTCCTTAAACAGGAAATACATTGTAAAACAGAATTTTAATGTTATATGTTATGTAATCTAGTTATAAAATAAATTTATACAATGAATTAGTATTCCCAAGTCTACTTTGCACCTGGGGAAGGTAAACCAGACCTTTTCTGTTCTCTACTGTTGAAAATAGTTTCTTTGAAAATAAATGAAGGTACTTTCATTGTTTTTCCCCTAGTGCATTTTATTAATTTTTGCACAATATCAGGTCCATCTGACTCTGTCATTAATGTGTATGCTACTTCCCCCAGTTTTGTGTCTTTCACAAACTTGATAAGCACATTGTTTTCTCTAAGTTACTGGTAGAGCTCTTGAAAAACATGGGCTGAAGATAACCCTAGAAATCTATAATCTGATTTAAATCTATTAATCAACACTCTGGTTATGTTACTTAATGGCTATTTATCCTTCTATGGACATTATCATCCACTTAATCTTCTCTATTTAATTGCACATCATCCTGAGGACACTATCAAGGACTTGCTGGCAGCCAGTTATGCTATTTTGTTGATTACTCCAAGTTGAATCTAGGAAATAGAGTTGGTCTGACATCAGTTGTTCTTTATAATGTATTGTGTCTACTCTAGGGGTTTGTACTTGTTTCTTTTAACAGTGAGCAATCTTTTGGAGTGATATGCCTTTGGACTTCAATTTGGGAACCCAGAATGCTTGGACCTCTTAAACTAGAGTGAGGGTATAGGGTGAAAACAATTATTATTATTATTATTATTATTATTATTATTATTTTTGAGTAGAGAACTTTATATTTTTTTTCAGGGTGTTTGAGACAACTTCTAAACTTGAACCCTAAAGAGATAATTTTGGTTCTGTGTCCTTCTGAGTTTTATTTCAAGGAAAATTCTACTTTCACATGTGGTATAAATAATACATGTAAAAAATAAGAAAGCATTTATAACCTCAGAATCTGAAAGCAGCATGGAGAAAATTTTCCTTACATATAAACTGTATATATTTTTTAATACCTCTATTTATTTATTTATTTATTTATTTATGTGGTGCTGAGGATTGAATCCAGGACCTCGAACGTGCTAGGCGAGCACTCTACTGCTGAGCCACAACCCCAGCCCCTATAAATTTTATTTTAATTTGCATTTTATATTAATGAAATTAACAATTTGAAAGGTACACAGCATAAATTCTGGTTCTCATTTTTAGCCTTATAGTTACTAAATACAACCAATGTCTCTAGTTTTTGTGTGTATCCTTCTAGAGATACTTTATGCATATGTAATCAATTTTATATAAAAATACTATGCATTTTTTTATCACAAGTGATAGATTGTTACACAAATTTTTCTGCATTTTAATTTTTATATTTACTATATTATGGAGATTCTTCTAAGACATGAACTTTCTTAAATAGTTATGATGGTTTACTATTCTAAATGCCACATTAAAATATTTTCTTCCTGTGCTGTGGTGGCTTGTTTTTTTTTTTTTTTTTTTTTTTTAGTATTAAAATATTAAATATCACATCATTTTAAAATAAAATAAAAATATCTTAAAAGATAAGTTAACACTGACCACTAGATGGTGCTGTCACTACAAAGAAATGAAGTCTATGCTGCACATCTTTTAAAAACAATTTGTACATCTTAAGGAAAATACTGATTATTATTAGAACTGTACTGAATAAAAAGTAAAAGCTAAACTTCTAGGTACTATCCCCCAAAGGCAGTCACAATAAGCACACAGAAGATTTTCTTTCTGGTTATTTTATCTATATTGTTTACATATGTGTGTACATAAAAAAAAAAAAAAAAAACCCTAATGTATACTGTAGTTCTTTTCAGATCAGTACACATAGACTAATTCCATTTATCAATAAAATTTATTGAATTAATTGTTTTAAATGGTCAGAAGGTTATAAAGTGTATCTTTTTTTTTTTTCATCTCTAAGAGTAGGTATTTAGGTTGTGTCTGGGGTCTTGCTGTACCAAAAAATGGTGTAGAAATCATCCTTATATATTAATCCTGGTGCACTGGGAATAGAAGTCTAGGTTGGATATAATTTTTTCCTCAGAACTTTGAGGGCATTATCTTCCATGAATTAACGATGCTAGCACTGCAGATAAACACTTAGAGGTGCCATTCTGATTCCTGATTCTATTCAAACCCTTTGAATCTGATCTCTTTATATCTATCCCTCTTGCTTTCTCTACTTCAAGTATCATTCTTTATTCCCAGTGTTCTGAATGCACCTGATAATGTCCCTGTGCATCTTTTTTATTCCCCAAACATTGTTTTGAGCCCTTGGTGAGACCATTCATCTGGAAACTTACATCCTTTCATTATGGAAAATGTTCTTGTATTAGTTCTTTGGTAATTTTCTCTCCTCTATAGTATCTGTTTTCTCTTTCAAGAACTTCTATTATAAAGGTGATCCACCTCCATCTGAATCAATATTTTATTTCTCTTTTACTATCATGCCTAAAGTTAATTTTTGTCTTGAGCTGTGATAGATTTTTATCAGGGGTCCCATAATATGTTTATCCAGTTTAGAAATTTATAGATGTGTATGTTTGGAAACATGGGTAATGAATCAAAATAACAAAGGATCAGAAATGAAGGCTCATGGAGGGAATGACATCATGATGGAATCCTAATCTCAGAGCTCTGATGGTTGATTTAGGGGACATAAAAACAGAAGTATTTCTTTTGCCCATTTTGCAGGCTTCTCCTATGGTGCCATCTGAGGATGACAAGGGATGACATTTATCCAATAATCAGGTATGTAACTTCTCTTTGGGTCCTGCTTGGAAATATGTAGCAAACAGCTCAGTCTCCTTTTTTTTTTTGGTAATCTTTTGAAAATTTCTTTTTAGATGTTGATGGACCTTCCTTTATTTATATGCGGTGCTGAGAATTGAACCCAGTGTCTCACATATACTAGGCAAGTGCTGTACCACTGAGCCACAACTCCAACGTCAGTCTCCTTTATTAATCCTGGTGCACTGGGCATAGAAGTCTCTACTTCAAGGATCATTTCTTTATTTCCAGTGTTCTGAATGCACCTGATAATGTCCCTGCGAAGTTGGACTCCTTTATTAGTCCCAAGGCAACATATTTCAGGCAAATCTCATTCAGTCTTTGCAGGGCATTTAAACTTCATTTTTATTCAGAAGAATCAGAAAGAGAAAGGATGGATATTTGCTTAACATGGGAAATAGGCACTTCAGTAGTAGGGGAAAAGAAACCCTAAAAAATTTGCCGTCAGTGTAGAGTTATAATCCCAACAGATATTGACCATTCTCTGCCCTGTCACTTTCTCTCTCAATTCAGAAGGTATACTGTGGTAGCAAAATTCTAAAATACCCCTCAAAATTTTCCACTCCACTGGTGTGCATGTCCTAATTAATCTCTGGAAGTATGAACATGATGGATTTTACTCCATGATAAGGTTATCTTACCTCTCCCAGTTAAACTTGAAGTAGGGAGGTA
The DNA here is from genome assembly GCF_047511675.1 of Marmota flaviventris. Classification (NCBI taxonomy): domain Eukaryota; kingdom Metazoa; phylum Chordata; class Mammalia; order Rodentia; family Sciuridae; genus Marmota; species Marmota flaviventris. The sequence goes on from NC_092500.1 coordinate 160,345,959, forward strand.
GTGCCGGTGGCCTGACCTAATCACATGAGCACTTTAAAAGTAGTTTTCTCCAGCTGGTCAAAGAAAGAAAGTTAGAAATCAGAAGTGCAAGAAACATTTGACACACCATTGTAGGTTTAAAGATGGAGGGAATCTTATGGCACAGAATTGAGAATGGCCTGGAGGAACTGAGAGTGGCCCCTGGTGGAAAGCCAGAAAGGAAATTGGTACCTCAGATCTACCACTGCAATGAACTGAATTCTTCAAACAGCAAGAATGAATTGGGACCTGTAATTCCAGTGTCTCAGGAGGCTGAGGCAGGAGGATTGCAATTTCAAAGCCAGCCTCAGCAACATAGCAAGGCCCTGTCTCAAAATAAGAAATAAAAAGGGCTGGGGATGTGGCTCAATGGTTAAGTGCCTCTGGGTTCGATCCCTGGTTAAAAAAAAAAAAAATGGAAATAGATTTTTTTCAGAGCCTTCAATGCAAATTTAATCCAATTGATACCTTAATTTAAATCTTGAGATACCTTGAATATAGAATTCAGTCATGTATAACCTGTGACCTATTAAAAAGTGGGCTTTTAAATTGGTATTGCTTTAAACAGTTATGTTTCTGGTAAATTTTTTACCCAACAATAGAAAACCAATAAGTATCTGTGACTATCAAAAATAAAAATGTTCCAGAAATTTAACTTGGAGGTCACCTTTTTGACTGGTGCTATTAATAATTACTCGGAAGTGTATTGTCTTTAAATGCAAGCATATATTGGATCACACCAATCATCAAATATAAACAATTAATGAAAAAAGTGTTGGGAGCACCCCAACTAGCATTCAGTGAACACAAATTAAACACTATAAGCACATCACACAATCCTAGGGCAACCACAAGCCCCAAAATACCTCCGATGCCACACGACTTCTCTTAGCCAAAGAACAGATGTTGTCCTTGTCTGGTGGTTCTCTCCAGCTGATGGTTGAATGTCAGGAAATGGTGGAGTTGATCTGGGGACAGACAGCAAGATGGCCAGACTTGCTAATGTCCTCAGATCAGCCTCATTGATTTGGCAGGATGAATGATTTAAATATTGTTCCAAGTTGGTGGTGTATGTTGGTGATTAGTTACACCCGGTAAAAGTCTATGTCCATTGGTTATGTCCAGTGAGATAATGTAATTGCAACAGGGCATGTTCTTTGCGCATGTCCGTGGAGCTGTGCTCCCTATCAATTGTAACCAGCCATTGATAAGTGTGCCTATGGCTAGTGCTCCTTACAGCTCCTTATCAACTGCAACCAGACACCACTAAGCATGCTTATGGTTGCTGTTCCTTATGGCCAGCGATTTAGTGAGTCCCAGCATGTCCCAACATGTCTATGGCAGATGTTCCTTACATCACGTAACAAGTTTCACTTCAGGAAGCAGGACTGAGCTGAGGAGAGATACCATCTCCAACTGTAAATAACCAGGTTGTCATGACCAGACCTCACAACAGGAGCAAGACTGCACACAGAGCTTCAAATATTGAAAAGAAGTTTTTTGACAACTTGCAGGCAGGCCTGCCCTCATTAGTAACTTAAATATTTCCACATTTAGCACATGTATGTCTTCAGATTTAATGATGCAGGCATAGTTCAACATATGGGATGAGTTGGCAGTTGGGTCTCTATCTTGGAAGTGTAAATACCTTTGGGGGAAATTTTCTAGTGGGTCTGGATTTTTCAGTTAGATGTTATCAAGTATGTATGTAAGATTTAAGGAATGCTTAGAATTTGTGATTAGGTAACACACCCTGAAAGAGCTTTGAAAAAGAAAAACAATTTTATGTGAAAGTTGTTTTTTTCGTTTTTCTTTCTTTCTTTTTTTCTTTTTTTTTTTTTAACCAAAGCAGCTCTCTCAATCTAAACTGTTAGAATTTTATTTTTAGGTTATCACCAATGGTTTAATTTCACATTAACAAATTTACTCAGATGGATATTTACTCATATCGGATAATAAAAGGGGACACTTGTTTACTAATAATACCTGTTTTAAGATTTTTTTTTAGCCAAATATACTCCACGTACTAAATGTTGCTCTAATTGTTTGAAAGAGAAACAAAATATGAGCATTTCCTAAATTTTATTTGTTGTAATTTTCATTTGATCTTTGAGAAGTGTTTCTGTTCCTTCAACTTTTACTTACTCACATTCACTGATTATTTTTTATTATTTATTTATTTACTTATTTTTACCCAGGACAATCCTAGTTTGTAGAAATGGTATTTGGAATATGGGAGAAGCTGCCAGTCCATTCACTTGCTCTTCCCTTCCTCCTGGACAACAGAATACTGCTTTTTAATTGTTTGCACCACAGAACAAAAGACATTTTCAGCCACTCCTGCACCCAGGCATGGCCACGTGTCTGTTTTGATCAATAAGATGAGACTGGATCTATTGCTTTGCACTTATGAAAAGACATCTAAGAGGGTGCAGACCTAGTTAGGAGCTGTACTTTTTGGAACTTCTCCTATTTCCTTCTCCTCCTAATAGTGATTACCTTACAACTACAGGGGGATGTGATGGTTGGAGCTTCAGGCTTTCCAGGAACCATCTTTGACTTGAAGTTGTAAACTTGGACAGTGGGAACAGAAAGATAGGAATCTTGTTCCCAGTGACACCACAGATGTGCCCTGATATTTCTGAATTATCCTTTATTGACTTTCTGTTTTGTAACAGAAAAACAAATGTCTATCCTATTAAAAAGACTCACATTTTGGTTTATTTATCTGCACCTAATCTTATTTTAATTCTTAATTCCAACACTAATTCAGGTATTTTCATAGAATGAACCTGGGGTTGAGTCTGAAAAAGGAACTTCCTACCTCCTTCTTACTTCACCTGGTGAACTTCTACTCATCTTCACATCTTCACTAATTGGGCATCCTTGTTTTCTTACTTTGGGTTGTGAGCTTCTAAACTACATTTTACGTATCAATCAACATAATGTCCTGGGATTCTTGGTTTTCTGTTTTTCCTTAGATGATGAGATTTTTTTGAGGACAAAGATTATATATACATATACTTATATATTCACTTTTAATACTTACATATTAATAAGACTAAGATTTTTAAAATCTTAAACTTAGTTGCATGAATATGAGTTGTAAACTTTATGAACCTCAGTTTCCTTTCAAGTAAAATGTGAAGTTAATATCTGGTCAGTATAATGATTAAATTATATTTAAAAAACACGAGGTTCATTGCCTTGCACTCTATGAGCATATAATAGATACTAGTTCCTATCATCTCAAAAAAAAAAAGAAAAAGAAAAAATGGTGATTTGTACATATGTTTAAACAAACGAATCTCAAATCTAAATATAATTTTAAAATCTTCTGTTTCCTAACATATTTCTGATGTGGTTAGAATACAAAGAAAACAGGGCTGGGGCTGTGGCTCAGTGGCAGCATGCATGAGGCCCTGGGTTCGATCCCAAGCACCATATTAAAAAAAAAAAAAAGCCCAAATAAACAAAATAAAGGTATTGTGTCCATCTACAACTAAAAATATTTTTAAAAAAGAATACAAAGAAAACTCCAGAGATAATTTAAATATTTTAAAAGTCACTATTGGTTAAGAGAATCAGTGACCATCATATTTGGGAGCTCTTAACATTTATAAAGAACACAAAGATTCATTCGCCTCTGCTTAGTGCCGAGAATAATTTCCTCTAAACACATGTCATATGCATTCATCTGTGGGGATATGAGGGACATGGAGAGAACACCCTCAATAAGAGGGCACCATTGCAACTCCTGTTACCTAGGAGATAGCAATTTGTAATGTTAATTTTTGTTTTGTTTCTTTTCTTCCCTCTTCATCTCTCTCTTCTCTTTTTCTCTTTCTTTCTCTCTGTGTTTTGTGGTACCAGGGATTGATCCCAGGGGTGCTCTACCACTGAGCTACATCTCTAGCCCTTTTTATTTTGAGGCAGGGTCTTGAACTTGTGTTCCTCCTGCCTCAGCTTCCCAAGTGACAGGGATTGCAGGTGTGCACCACCACGCATGGCTTGTTTTTAATCTTTTAGTAAGTTGCACAAACTCCTAGCCCCTGAGGGTCAGGCTTTTTTAGAAAAACATATTAAAATATTAAATATATGTCAGCATTAAGGGATACCACAGGGAAGTCAAAAGTGACCCTCTAAAAGGACATGTCAATGTAAAAACATATTGCTCTGCGATATTTTCTTGCCCAACACCTTTGAAAAGCTTCTTTCTTGCTGAGTTCAACTTTCAATGTACTATTAATAAACCAGGAGGAAGCTGATGAAAGGTCGGCTTGAACATGAGGCAGATTCCACGCATACTATTTGTTGTTATCTACAGAAAATGTAACTAAAATTCAAATTTGTAAAACATTTTATGGTTTTAAAAAGTGTATTATGGATTAACTCCCACAGTTCTAAGAGGCAGATCATTCAGTTATTATTTAATGCCCATTTTACAGAAAGGTTAATTAACTTATTCAAAAACTGACAGCAAATTCATGGCAGAATTAAGACGTGAACGCAAGCAGAGAAAGTTCTTGTTAGCTGTTTTTTTTTTTTTTAATTACTTAAATAAAGCTATTTTATGCTTCATCCTAACATAAGATATGCTTCATTCTTCAACCTAAGGAGGTTTTAGAATTCTGTAAATAGATCTCTGCTACACAGAGAGGTAATATTTCTAATAGGTTTACAAGGCCTATAATTGTTAAAATAAGCATGACCTAATATTTGTCTACTACTGGTGCTTTATTACTTACTCCATTGAGAAACAGTGAAACCTTCATTCATCATTGATATCATCAGAAAAGAATATCAAGACACTTAATTTTATTATAAATAAATTACCACCAGTTTAACAAGGATTAAAAATAGTTTTCTGCACACCTCAAAGAAAATAAATGAAGAGCAGAGGTTGACCCCAAAGCACTGTAGTCTTATGAGACAGGATCATCTGCTCCTGAGCTTCTGGGCACTGAATCTCAAAGCTGAGGATCATGAGAGTAACTCAAATTATCTTTTGAAACGATGCCAGAGGTTACAATGTCAAATGCCTTTAGGAACGAGACAGATAATACAATGTGAGATAAGAATAAGAAATGTTTTACACTCAAACCACTCAGTTCTTCAGTAGCTTTCATTTTCCCACTGCTAATGGAGACACTAGTGTAAGAATTATTTCATTTTTCTGTTAGCTTTGCTCTAAGAAGAATAATCACACAACCATGATAACGATGGCACCTGGACCCACTGGCATGGCGGAGATAATGGGATGTAGGCTGTATGGTGATCTGCAGAAGATGTTCCCATCTAAGGGGATGTCACTTCTCAGACTTTGCTTTTTTTGACTAGTTTAAGGGAATGTGAGTTTCATCTCAATAGATCTTCAACCGTGTGTGTGTGTGTGTGTGTGTGTGTGTGTGTGTGTTTGGCATTAGAGATTGAACCCTGCGGAACTTTACTGCTGAGTTACATCCCAGTCCTTTTTATTTTTTATTTTGAGACTCAGTTGCTGAAGGGCTCGCTAGGTTGCTGAGGCTGGCCTCAAACTTGTGATCCTCCTGTCATAGCCTCCTGAGTTGCCTGGGATAGATCTTCAACTTTTTAAACAGAGGTAGAAAATCCAAATTTTTAAAAAAATATTTATTTTTTAGTTTTAGGTGGACACAATATCTTTATTTTACATTTATGTGGTGCTGAGGATTGAACCCAGTGCCTCGTGCATGCTAGGCGAGCGCTCTACCACTGAGCCACAACCCCAGCCCGAAAATCCAAATTTTTATGGAAATATTCTCATTTAAAAAAGTTTTCCGCTAATACAAAAATTTAAAAAATGCTGCTCTGTGTAAACAAGCCTGTGGGCAGGATTTGGCCCATGGGCTATCAGTTTGCAATCACTGAACTATGCCTTAATTTCTAGCTGAGACCTCTCCTAAGCACCTGCCCTGGGTAATCAGCGGTCTACTAGAATTCTCTGTTGAGAGAAATTTTTCTTAAGCTCAAACATACATATATATCTATATCTATATCTATCTATCTATATATATATCTATCTATATCTATATCTATATATATATCTGCAAATTTACAGCCTTCCCTGTAAAACCCACTCTTTTTTTTTTTTTTTTTTTTAGCTCTTACTGCATTTAATCAATGGCTCCATCATCCACTCTGTTATTCCAGTTCTACTGTGGCAGTTGCTTTAACATCTCTCTGCCTTGCCACCTACAATCAACAATTATATTTTATTGATTTTTCCTCTTTAAAATTCAGTCAAGTCAGTTTTCATTGCTTTAACCCCACTGCCTTCTGCCCTAGTCTGTGGTGTTGCTGTCTCTTACCTAGGAATGAGCACTCTCCTCCCAACATTCTTCTAGCATTCTTTTTGTGTTTCCTTGTTCTACCACCAGATGGTCTTTTAAACTGAAATATGATCATGTATCCTTCTAGCTTAAAACCTCTTAATCTCATCTGACTAATATTAGGATGGAGCCCAAAGTTTCACCTGATTTTTAGGGCCTTTAAAATCTGGCTCCATTTAATCATTCAAACTTGGCAAATATTTATGGACCACCTGGCAGACACTTTCTATATGGCAACAAACAAAACAGGCCAACATCTTCACTGATACTTTCTGAATATGATTCTAAGCATGGCTTACTGTGCATGAGCATCTGTCAACTGACTTTTAAAATCATTTATTCTACTTACACTTAAGACCTATCATATCCCAGGTAGTATTCTAGGTGCTGAGGAAACGAAGGTTCCTAAGACACAGCCCCTGTGATGTTTGTCATTTAAAACTGGGAAAGAAGAAAAAAAATATCACCATGGCAAAATTCCCACCACTGTTAAAGGTCTACTCTTCTGACTTTTTTCTATTTCTTTATTAATATTAGAAAATATAAGTGTGAGGGGAAGGCATGGTGGTGCACATCTCTTATCCTAGAGACTTGGGCAGGAGGATCACAAGTTCAAGGCCAGCCTGGGCCACTTAGTGACACCCTGTCTCAAAATAAAAAATAAAAAGGACTGGAGATGTAGCTCAGTGGTATTTTGCCTCTGGGTGGTTCAATTGTCAATAATGGAAAGAAGGAGGTGGGTAGAGAAAGAGGGGGAAGGGGAAGGTGCTGAGGCAGGGGGAGAGAAGGAAACAACTGTGAGTGTCTTTTGGATTTTATTTTGGTTTTAGAACTATAGTTTTCTAATGTCAAAAATTTGGAGAACATATTGTCCAGATTTTGTAAAATGATCTCAACTTGCCAAAGCGTATTGATTGACTAATTAAATAAATTAAATAACAAATCCATGGTGAGGCAGACTAAGGGTGGTATTGCCATAGAGCTGTTTTTGTTTGGCTTATCCTAGAACATGCACCAAACTTCCATTTCTATGCTTTTTCCACATCTATAACCATACACAAACTCTATTTCTCGTAACTTACAGTCTCTTTATTCTAATGTGAGCTTCTTTAGCAATTTATTTTGCATGCCTAGTATTAGAAAGAAAGGGATAGGTGCTGGAAGAATGAGGATTGTCACAAGCATTTGATGCAGAGGAAGGTAGACAAGGAAAAAGAAGTACAAACTTCTAGGGAAGTGTAGAGAAAGGAGGAAAGGTCATTAGATCCTTTTTAGAAGACAGGGACACATATATTCCACCTGGTCCTTGAAAGATGTTTAGGATTACAGCAGGCAGAAAAGAAGGCAAAGAGAATTTAGTCTGATGGCAAGTTGAAAGGTGTGAAGGTGCCATCTGTGTTCAGGAGACGGCGTTGTCTGCAGAGGCTCCTGCAATGGGTACCAAGGACTGTGTAAGCAGGAGAGAGTGGGGAATCCAGGCCAGGCTGGGTTCAGGTCATGTTATGCACAGACAAGGAATGAGAACAGAAGGCACACTTGTGGGGTTTCCAGATTAAAACTAATTCAAAAAGTTCAAAGCAGCTCTTGTGTATCAGTGAGACCAGAGCTTTCAACAGCTTTGCCTGGCCTATTGTTCTTAGATGTGCCCCCTTTTCTGTTTGATTTGAGCTATAGCATTACGCCAAGTATGAATCCAGGTAGTTTAAACTGAAATGCCACTTGGCTATCTTGAATCATAGGACAATTCCCCTGCATGCTGCTAGGGGAGTGCCCAGTGAGATTGACTGGTTAGAGGACTAAGCCAGGAATCAAGGAACAAAAAGTCAATTTCCTCTGAAAGGTTTCTAGGAGCACAGGCTTTGGCGGATTTTAAAAACAAAATTTACAGCTTTAATAAAACTGATAAAGTCTTTCTAAGTTTTATGTGGTGAAATGAGATTTGATATTCACTAGAGATAAAGTAGATATAGTGAGAGTTTCCCTGGGGCTTCTGCTAGAAACTAAACACATTATCTGAAAGGGATCATCTTTGGATTAGGATCTGGGTGAGTTTGAGGGAATAAGGAACAAATCAAGGGGTCAAGTGTAAAGGGGACAAATATGAAGTAGAGTTTCATTTAAATGATCTTGGGCATTTTTTTTTTTTTTGGGTGCCATTGTGTATCTGAAAAATCCAGATGAAAGCAGGAGGAGCCTGAGGGCTCAGAGGACTCTTCGGTAGCTCACTTCAATAACTCACAGGCTACCCTGAGTCCCAAGATATGTCACTCCAATTCTAATAGGGGTACATGCTCATTTAGTTAAAAAAGGCTATAAAACAATGTACAATTTCATCTTCTTTATTTGTCTCTCCCAGATCCAGTGAGAAGCAAATTTGCACGTAATGACAGATCGCAGGCATCTAGCCCTGAATGGAGTGTTGGGTTGTGATCCATCATCATGACATTTCAGCTTTAGCAAACATGGCTTCTCACAGGGGGACACAACACATAAGTGAAATTGGAGGGAGCAAATTTTTAGGAGCCATACATCAATAAGAGAAAGGATGAGGAAGGGTACTGATGGGATATACTCTCCGTCAGCTAGCAGCACCATGTTCACCTCAAGCTCCATCCAAATTCTTTTACATTGTATTTTTTCTTTTAGAATGAAAATCTAAAGATCATATATCTTTGTCCCTTGGGAACTACATGGAGCTCTTAAATCAGATGAAGTCTAAGTTAGTGGTTTATTTACCAAGATCACTAAATCTTCCTTGGAAGATAAATCAGAAGAAGGAAACATACATGTTTAATTTTGATTTGGTTGGTTATAAAGTGAAGTAGATTTTCATTTTCATTTTTTTTTTTGCGAGTGAGCTGCTTTGGGTTTTTATAAAGTGTTCACTTGTCATTAAATACAATTTGATGAGAGCTCCGGCAAAGAGGATTTCTTGTCATATACCCATTTTACTTCCAATTAAGTGGAATCATTGATAAAGCTTAATATTTAAGAGAATGTGAAGAGATTTAGGAATTAGGACTTTTATAAAATGTTTGAAGATTTTAAAAATAAAGACACACAGAGAATTAAGGCTGATGGCTAAACTAAAAAAAAATGTTTCAGTTCAATGATACTTTCAAATATATTAATATAGACCCAAGAATAAAACACAATGGTCGAGTTGGAGATTCCCATTCTAAAATCCAGGAAGGTGAGAAAGGATTGTGGAGTTCAATGGACAAGAACAATCATGACATAGTGGTTGATGTAAATTCATAATAGGAACTTAATAACTACAGAAGTTAAAGATGGCTCAGGAAAAGTGATCTGGACCAAATCTAGGTAGATAATCATCTTTCCTTAGCCATCTCTAACAGATCCCAAAGAACTGAAATAACATGTTTTTATTGTTCAATGCCTTGAGATCTGTCTACTTCCCCTGGAAACAATTCTGAAAGGAACATTGTGTCTTCAGGGAAAAATAGGGTTTCTCCTTTGGTGAGGAAGCAGAGTGATTGATTTTTAGAGGAGTGTTGTTTATAACTCTGTGATGGAAGGCTTAGAAGAGTCAGGATAGGGTTTGCATAAGAATGCAAATAAACTAAAGAGACATCCATAGATGGCTAACCTTTCTTTTCCATCAATCTCTTTCTTCTGTTTGGCTGATTATTTTTAAATAAGAAACAAAAAATGAGCAGATTAGGATTTTATTTCTGAAATTGATAATTAAAAACAATAGACGTGCCTAAGTAGTTTGGAAATTTTCAACTTAAACATGATTTTCTGTGTTGAACACAGGTACCTTCCATTGGCCACGTGAATTATTATTTAATTCCAACTGATAATTTCATCCAGAAAACATTACTGAGTGGTCCATGTAGTACTGTGTGTTATTCTGTGCTAGACAGCACAGGGCCAGGCATGCTAGCAGTATCCAGCACTGTTCTCATGGTGTTTCAACTATGTTAATTCATGTCATCCATAAGTGCATCCAGTGACACAGATACTGTTATTATTCCATATTTCTGGAGAGGAAACAGAGACTTAGAGAAATTAAACAACTAGCCCTGGTTCACACAACTGGGGAGCGGAATGTGAACCTCAGTATGCAGACCTCTCAGCCGTCTCCTAAACTCAGCAGTCTTCTCAAAAGCCTACACATGTAAATGCCTACATCCAGCAGCATTTGAAAATCAAATGCTGAGAGAGTGATTTTCCATAAGCTGAAGAAATGTCGTGGTTGATTTCCAGTCATTTGATCTGACCCACAAAAGAGGTTGGATGATGGCGATCTATGAATGTTGAACTTAACTGTTAGATAACAGAGACCTACTAGAGGATTAGAGATTTTGACAAAGGATAATTACCACTGTGATCCTTTACATGGGAAACCTATGAATAGATGGTTTACCGAGAAGAAGGAGGTGGTGAGAGAGAGCGTGTTGGGACCAAGGTGGGAGACCAGTTAGGACCAATCTTGCAACTGTTCTGATTTAGGCTTGATGCATTGTTTCAGGAGATATGGGTTAAATAAAAGAGTTGTACCTTGATACTTTCTTCTTTCCTGAGCTTTTCTTCCTTCTCACAAGCACACTGATGTTTTTGTTTGTTTTCCCTGTGAGAGCTTTCTAGAGCAGCAAACCGGTCATGTTTTTGCCTTTGATATTTGAGTGCTAATCAGGTTATGTTCTGCCTTTTAGGACTTGAAAGGTAGCCATTTGGGACAAATGAACGCATGATCCTCTGACTATACTCTCATTTCCGGTAGATCTTGTATAGGCTTCTGTGATGTTTGATGTACTCTGGATATTTAAACATAAGTGAAGTCTTTTGAAGGCCTTTCATGATGTTGATTAGTCTCCAGCAAGTGACAGAGTGTGACACAAGCTGCCAAGGAATTACATAGCAGAAGGAAATGTATCTTAAGCTCTTTAGTTCTGTTCTTTTTATTAGAGTATTAGCCTCTTGAGCAAAGTTGTAATGCCTTTATATCCTTTAGTGCTGTGCATTTATATTTGTTTTGCTTGATTTTTTTTGTTAGTAATTCTAACTAGGATGTGCAGTTCTTTATTTTTGTTTTACATGGACGCCCGAGTCATCCTGAAAGCATTAGATTAAGTAAAATAAACCAGATAGAAAAGTACAAATATTATATGATTCACTTATATGAGATGTCTAGAAAAGTCTAATTCATAGGGACAGAAAGTAGGATGGGAGTGAGGGGGAATTGGGAATTATTGTTTGATGGGTAGAGAATTTTGAATTAGAATGATGGAAAGTTCTGGAGATGGGAGCTGAGAGAGTTGCACCATAATGAAAATCAATTCAGTGTGCCTGAAATGTATGCTTAAAAATGGTTAAAAAGTAAAAATTATGTATATTTTATCATAATGAAAACAAAATGAATCATCCTAATCTATCATACCCTCTACTCTTTCCCTGCTTGCAGGGCTAATTGGTGAATTGATTTTGGGAATCTTACTAGTGATTCCATATTTCTTGAAATTCCCTTTTACTTTTTGAAGTGGTCAGTCTATAAGCATGTATTAAGCATGGATCTGTCCCAGAGCTCCCTTCCATGCTGGGAAATTATCAGTCTGCTTTTCCTAGAGCAGCATATTCATAAGCCCTACTCTCCAGAGCATTAGAACCTCAAGGTGTTAAAGAAGTTATGGGAAAAACAAATAATGGAAAGAATTATAGAGCTACAAAAATTTATGACTTAAAAATACTAAAGATGTTACTTTACTTATAGGCTTCTCAGAGATTTTTTTTTTAAATATTTTTTTTTTTGGTCAATGGAACTTTAATTTTATTTATTTATATGCAGTGCTGAGAATTGAACCCAGTGCCTCACACATGCTAGGCAAGCGCTACCACTGAGCCACAACCCCAGCCCTTCTCAGAGATTTTAATGTTCTAATATATATAAACATTTTCAAATTTTCTCAAAATTTCTGACCACGCAGCTTTTTAATAACAGATAACATTTTGGGATTAGAGTTTATTGAAAAACAGTTTGGGAAATAGTGAACTACAGAATTAAGTTCAACTATTTCTATGATTCCAGTATCTTCCATGATGACTTCAACCAAAGCTCTCTACTTTTTATCACATTTTCCTTCACTCACATACCCTATAGCCATGTTATGTTTCTCCATATTTTCTGAGGATAATCTGCACTTCTCACTTTCCATGTACTTGCTGAGGCTCAGTCTGATTTGCTCTCCTCTCATTTCCCCCCGCCCCATATTTCCTCCTCTCATTTTTGTCTTTCTGAAATGCTTTACCTTACTTACTTTGAAGCTTTACCTGATTTTTAAAGTGTAAAGCAATTATTCTTCTGTAAGCACGATGGCAAATACCTCCCCACCGCCATTATCAGTGCATAGATTAGCTAATTACATGAGCAGTATGGCATTCTATCTGTCTTCTTGTTAATTGTTCACAAGTCTTGCTTATCTTACTAAATGTTAAGTTTCTTGAATACATGGTAAGGTACTATGTCTTTTTCAGGTTTGCCTTTTCCAAGACTCTTGTTATTCACTTCAAGTAGCTGCTCAATATGTACATATTTATAAACTTGAATTTAATTACCAAGCAGAACCTATGATATATACAGCTTGGAGGCCAGGCTTAATTGTGGCATTAAAAATATTTAGTCACAGATTCTGTTTGCTAAGAGATAGGAAGCCAACATATGCAGACCTGAAGTAATTTCAGAAAAATTAAAAAATGAAATAGCTGGTGCTATTGGTGGAATAAAACTAGAATATATGAATGCTGAATCAAGGAGCAATGAAAGAGTAATCTGAGTTGGTTAGGTTTACGGACATCAGTTGAGCTGAGTTTTCAAGGAAGTGGTGGATTTAGCTTAGTGAAGAAAGCAGAAATGCTGTGTTTTCCTTTGCTATCATTCTGCTTTATATTACCATCAGTCATCCTTCCTATCCTCATTTTATTATCAAAGATATGTCCATGAACTGTGCTGTTAAATTTGATTCATCCACCTATTGTTATTTGGACTTTCAGAGCTTAGTAAGATGATATCACGAAGTGCAAGTGTTTCAGCATCTCAATGATTATTTTCTTTGATCCTGGGACTGGTGCAGCAATGACACAGGGACTGAATAATGAAAGTATTTTTATACTCTTGTAAATCCTAGTATGTCAGTCATATGATAGTTGTGATGTAAACTTTTATTCCATGAATCATTTAGCTTGACCTAAAGTTTGATGCCATGTTGATATCATACTCTGGTGGTAGAAGATTCATGGGCTTTTGTTCTACTTCAGTACTATTTAGTCATATAATTCGATACAATTCAGGGATTGAACCTAGGGGTGCGAGGTTGCTTAGGGCCTTGCTAAATTCCTGAGGCTGGCCTCGAGCTTGTGATCCTCCTGCATCAGCCTCCCAGCTCATTGGGACTATAGGCAAGCGCCACCATGCCCTGCTTATAATTCTGATTTTCAAGACTCGGAGAAAGTTTTCACAAATTATGTAAGGGGGTGCTGCCTAAATGACTGTTAGCCCTCCCGAATTATTTGTCAATTATTTGGACTTGAGGTGCTTAGGACATCACTGTCATTGCTGGCAAATGGAAAGGGGCAGGTTGCCAAAGACAGACTGATTTTTGGCAGCTCCACTGGTGAAAATTTAAAAGGAGAAATTATAAAAAGAAAAAAAAAAGGAGGTGCCTAGATGGCTGAATTGCATCACAAAAACAACAGCAGCATTTAAGCCAGACAAAAGAGGTGCTCAGAGACATGACTGCGCGTAAAGCATCGGCCACCTCCTTCTACTAACCTTCCTTAGCCCTCTTCCCCAAACTGGGCATGTGGCTCACTTACTAGGTGAAAGGCTTGGTGTGCTTGCTCTTATGAACATTCAATATAAGAGAGACAACCAGCTTGCCTTAAAATACAATCCCTAATATCTCCTTTCATCCGATACTTCTTTTGAATGAGATATTAAGCTATCACATTTAACTGCATTTTGCATGGGAAAGTACTTGGTAAGCAATAGAGTAATTTCCAACAACAAAGAATAATGTTTTATGCATTGTGACATACATCCAACTTTCTGTTAGGTATGTGAATGTTCTTATTTTCATCATTTGATGCAATTTATTGCATTGAAATTTTAATCTTGTTTGCATTTGGTTTGTAAAGCATATTTCTATTACCATTTGATACAGGTGTGAGAGATGGAAGAAACTTGGGCAGTGGTGCTGGTGAGTATAATATTAATTATATATTTAAATGTGTAAATATTTATTTTCTGTTCTTAAGCATTATGCCAAGTAGTTGAGGCTAGTCTTGTAATATTTAACAATTTAGATGGAGTCCATCAGTAGTCTGTGGTTAGTTTTTATCTCCTAGTGATTCATAAAATAAGCTGTTCTGCTTCATGTTAGAACAGTGGTTGTCAACTCTTTTCTCTGCCCCCGCACACATCAAACTCCCGTCTGTACCATTGGTTGATGTTGTAGTGATTCATTTGGAGTTTGAAGAGGACTGTCCCCATGGGCAAGATCAGAATTGCTGGGAATTGTGATTCACCTTCTTTGAAGAATATGCTTTTTTTTCTTCCTACCTCATGGCAATCACTAATGTAGAATACAGAAATATGTCTGAGGAACAAATAGATAAACCATTTCGTTGACTTTAGATTTTTTTTTTTCTAATAGTGGGAGTTAAGCCATTTCTGGCAATGGAGAACTTTCTACGAAAATGCAACTTATTTAGGACATTCGTCAGAAGTATTAAGTTGTAATATCTACTCCCAGAAGAAGGGAATAGTTAAGTATGAAATGCATCATATGGTAGAAAAGGAGCTATTAAGATAAGTGATACCCTTTGTACAACTCTCCTATAGTCTATTGGTTGCTTATATTTATCTCTTCACCTGTTCTGCTTTTTGGAGAAATTCCAAACAAGTCTTTCATCCTTTGTGTGACAGCCCTCTGAATATTTAAGGTTGTTTATTGTATCTTCAAGTGAAAACATCCCTTAATTCACTTATTCTGCATTTTTTTTCAATAAATAGTTAATTACATTTTCAACTGTTTCATCTAAAAAAGAAAAAGAAAAAATATTTATTTATATTTGGAATGATTGCCTTAGTAGGTATTGGTGACAATAAGTGCATGCCTTATTTATACCTGACTTAAAAATTATCACTGACTTTTTACCTTTTGTGCTTTTCTGAGGCTTGGGTTTTAAACTATAAAACTGGAAGGAAACACCTACCCTACAGCTTTACAAGGACTGAATTAGATTATGTGTTAAATGTGACAGCACTTAGCACAGTGCCTGATACATAAAGACCTAGAAAAATTTACCTGTCTCCCTGGGGCGGTGGGTACAAAGGTCTAGACACAGTGGTGCATGCCTATAGCCCCAGTGACTCAGGAGGCTGAGGCAGGAGGATTGCATGTTGGAGGCCAGCTTCAACAAATTAATGAGACCCTGTCTCTAAATAAAATATAAAAAGGACTGGGGATGTGACTCAGTGGTAAAGTGTCTTGAGTTCACTCCCCAGTACACCCCCTCCCCCCAAAAAAGAAAATGTTTCGAGGACTTTTTAACATATATTACCACAAAAAAGTTCAAATACTAGAAAAAATATTTATCATTTCTACTTAATGTTCATACTTCTTTATTTGCTGTGGAGATCTACCTTGAAGCATTTGTTTTAATTTTCTGATTCTGTTGAGATCCTGAGAGGGGGTTTCAGTTATTTCACAAATGGGAATGAAATAGTAGGTAGGGATCCTCATGGACCTCACTCTAGATACATGCCATCCATGACACTCTAGATACATGCCATCTATGGGCAGCCTAGAGTGTCTGATGTAAAGACTGCCAGTCATCAGTCAGTATACAGCCCAAAACCTCTCTTGGAGGAGATAGCATTTTGAATTAGAGACCCACTCCCAAGCCCACATATTGATTCCTTTAAAATTGAAGTGCCTTTCTTCTTTTCCAAAGAGTCTATTTCATATCATTATGGAATTTTATCTTCATTTATGTTTCTTTGGTAGCAGAATTGAGGAGACTAATAGGAGAGAAACTATTATTTAATCTTATGGGGATTTATCAGATTGCTTGCTGTCAAGATAGCATAGGAATTGCCTAGGAAAAGTGAGTGCCACACACCAGGGCACCTTAGGTCTGAAGGAGAGGATCATTGTGGGTACTTCTCTCTCTTTTTTTTTCCTACTTTATTCATTATCTATTGCTTAATTCAGTGTTTATAAAATTTAAGGCCAGTATTAATCTCATTTAACACAAGAGCTATGTTCATTAGAAAACATTTCTTATTGAATATTGATGAGTTCTTTGCAATTGTCATATTGTGGATAATATAATAAGGATAATTTTGTTTTAAATCCTAGACTTAGAGTCCCATAATTGTTGTAATTGGTGATGAAAATAAACTGCTGTTAAGTTCCAGTACTCTAAAAGGTCACTGAAATGATTAACATCTGCTAGCTTGAGCTGTTTTTACCCAGGGCATCAATTTGAGTGCAACATTTTTGTAATCTAAATTTAGCTTTGTTGGGCTGGGGGTGTGGCTCAAGCGGTAGCGCGCTTGCCTGACATGCACGAGGCGCTGGGTTCGATCCTCAGCACCACATACAAATAAAATAAAGATGTTGTGTCCACCGAAATCTAATAAATAAATAAATATTAAAAAAAAATAAAAAAAATAAATTTAGCTTTGTGTCTTAGTCAATTTGGTGCTGCTATAACAGAATCCCTGAAACTGAATAATGTATTTAAAAATTTATTTCTCATAGATCTACAGGCTAAGGGACCAGCCAGAATCAGTTTAGGGCCTTCTTCCTTTTATTTTTTTTCCCTTTGGGTACTAGAGATTGAACCAAGACCTTTTTTATTTTTTTTATTTTGAGATAGAGTCTTGCTAAGTTGCTTAGTTGTTTAAAGGCTTGGCTAAATTGTTGAGGCTGGCTTTGAACTTAGATCTTCCTACCTCAGCCTCCCAGAGGCCCTGGGATTACAGGTGTGTGTGCCACTATGCCCATAGTTGAGGGCCTTCTTGATGTAGCATTACATGGTGGAAAGCATCACAGGCATGAAGGAAAGAATGAGTGAAAGAAAAAGAGGGGGGTGGGGAGGCGAGAGAGCTCTTTGTAAGGACTCACTCCCATGACAATGGCATTAATTCCTACTTCAAGACCTAGTAACATTTTAGAGGTCCAATCCCATCTCTCAACATTGCATACTGGGGACTAAGTTTCCAGCACAGGAACTCTGAAATTTGGCATACACATTCCAACATAGCACTTGGTTTTGTGGTTTTTGAGGCAGAAGTATTTAAATCCTAATACAACTCGTCCCCGCTTGACCCCTTTATGTGAAGAAATTCCCACAGAGTTTATATTCTCCCAGCTCTTATCTTCCCTGCTTCAACCAGCTACAGATGCTGATGAGAAAAACCATTTTCTTCATCCTTCCCCCACAATGGGGTTCAAACCCAGGGCAACACCCTCTGCCCTGGAGTCTTCTTTATTGGAACAGGAAGAGACAGACTTCAAGGGGAAAAGAAAAGCCTGGTGTTGTATTGATGGCATTTTCCTAGCCTTTTTTCCTTCCAGAAATAAACAATTCAATCTTTAGAGATTTTTCAAGGCATGAAATTAATCCAATGTCAGGAAAGGTGTATCTGGTCTCTGTGTTGACAAGCTAATCACAAACTTGCTTTTCATGAATGTACTAATGTAAGAAATGAGAACTTTATTTATTCAAATCTTATAAAGCATAGAAGAATTAATTTATTTCTTTTTAAAAAATTTTTTATTGTTGGTTGTTCAAAATATTACATAGTTCTTGATATATCATATTTCACACTTTGATTCAAGTGGGTTATGAACTCCCATTTTTACCCCGTATACAGATTGCAGAATCACATCAGTTACACATCCATTGATTTACATGTTGCCATACTAGTGTCTGTTGTATTCTGCTGCCTTTCCTATCCTCTACTATCCCCCCTCCCCTCCCCTCCCCTCCCCTCTTCTCTCTCTACCCCCTCTACTGTCATTCATTTCTCCCCCTTGTATTATTTTTCCCTTTCCCCTCACTTCCTCTTGTATGTAATTTTGAATAACCCTGAGGGTCTCCTTCCATTTCCATGCAATTTCCCTTCTCTCTCCCTTTCCCTCCCACCTCTCATCCCTGTTTAATGTTAATCTTCTTCTCATGCTCTTCGTCCCTACTCTGTTCTTAGTTACTCTCCTTATATCAAAGAAGACATTTGGCATTTTTTTTTTTTTAGGGATTGGCTAGCTTCACTTAGCATAATCTGCTCTAATGCCATCCATTTCCCTGTAAATTCTATGATTTTGTCATTTTTTAATGCAGAGTAATACTCCATTGTGTATAAATGCCACATTTTTTTAATCCATTCGTCTATTGAAGGGCATCTAGGTTGGTTCCACAGTCTTGCTATTGTGAATTGTGCTGCTATGAACATCGATGTAGCAGTGTCCCTGTAGCATGCTCTTTTTAGGTCTTTAGGGAATAGACCAAGAAGGGGAATAGCTGGGTCAAATGGTGGCTCCATTCCCAGCTTTCCAAGAAATCTCCATACTGCTTTCCAAATTGGCTGCACCAATCTGCAGTCCCACCAGCAATGTACAAGTGTACCCTTTTCCCCACATCCTCGCCAGCACTTGTTGTTTGACTTCATAATGGCTGCCAATCTTACTGGAGTGAGATGGTATCTTAGGGTGGTTTTGATTTGCATTTCTCTGACTGCTAGAGATGGTGAGCATTTTTTCATGTACTTGTTGATTGATTGTATGTCCTCCTCTGAGAAGTGTCTGTTCAGGTCCTTGGCCCATTTGTTGATTGGGTTATTTGTTATCTTATTGTCTAATTTTTTGAGTTCTTTGTATACTCTGGATATTAGGGCTCTATCTGAAGTGTGAGGAGTAAAGATTTGTTCCCAGGATGTAGGCTCCCTATTTACCTCTCTTATTGTTTCTTTTGCTGAGAAAAAACTTTTTAGTTTGAGTAAGTCCCATTTGTTGATTCTAGTTATTAACTTTTGTGCTATGCGTGTCCTATTGAGGAATTTGGAGCCCGACCCCACAGTATGTAGATCGTAGCCAACTTTTTCTTCTATCAGACAGCGTGTCTCTGATTTGATATCAAGCTCCTTGATCTATTTTGAATTAACTTTTGTGCATGGCGAGAGAAAGGGATTCAGTTTCATTTTGTTGCATATGGATTTCCAGTTTTCCCAGCACCATTTGTTGAAGATGCTATCCTTCCTCCATTGCATGCTTTTAGCCCCTTTATCAAATATAAGATAGTTGTAGTTTTGTGGATGAATTAATTTATTTCTTTGAGTAAAAATGTAGACTTTCTTTGATAAGATTGTATGTACAGATGTGAAACAGAGATTTTTTTTTTTTAAATAGAAGTAGAACTATTATAAAGACTTTCATTGATGTGTTGCTGGACTTTTCCAGCAACAATATCACCAAAATTAATTGCTTATGTATTACTATACTGTTGCCCCCCAGTTAACCTGCCTGCAGATTAAGATCACATATTTTGATAATAATAAGCAATTATTTCAGTGTTGTTTATTATGCCAGTGATTAGGACAACTGGTCTACCAGTTACCAAATATACCAGTTATAATATTTTATCTTTGATTTTTGAGGAAACTATAAATTGTATACACATATATTTATTTCAGAGTATGTCCAAAATAAAACAGTTCATCTCCTTAAAACCCAGCTACTTATTTCCTTGTGAAGGCAAATTTATAATGTGGAAGAATTCCTAATGCCTTGGACAAAATGTGCCGCTATTGAGGAGTCTGCAAATACTTATCCCCCAGTTTGTTTAGGTTTTTTTTTTTTTTTTTTTTTTTTTTTGGTATGGAGGAAAGGAGAATGAATTAGGGCACTGGGAAAGGAATAAAAAGGAAATTGTGATTATTTTCTTTTCAAACATTAAATGTTAACTTCAGATTTTTATTGGCCCAAACATTCCAAGTGTTTCTATGTCATTTGCATATCTTTTACATTCTTATAAAGTAGCTGAGACTCTCCTCATGCAAATGAAGAACCTAAGAAGTGGAAATGCTAACCAGCCCCAGGCCACAAACTGAGAGGTGGGAATAGTTTAGGTTTCCAGATTTCTTGGTATTGAATTTTACTAGGTGGGGGATACTGACCTCTTGCTGTTATTAATTCCTTGACCCCATATTATCCCATAATGTTACTTAAGGAAATTTTTATTTGACACTTTGAGGATATTATGACTCCCAATAGCAAACTGTACCATTTTTTTCCTCTAACATTTATGCCTCCTGGCAGCTTTTAACTTTTGTCAGTCAGCAAACTGTTCACCAAGTTCCTTCTTTTGGGCAGGAAGCTCCTAGGATTCAAAGGGAAATAAAGATGCATAAAACATGGTTCTTGCTTAGAAAAGATTGAGGGGAGGTAGCTAAGACAACCACTCTTGAATATTAAACAGTCATTTAGTCATTATTTGATTGCATACCATGTAAGTGACATAGAGACTTCTTCAGGGTATTAATGAACTTTTGGACGGAGGGCTGGAGGTTTTGGGATGCGGGAACTGTGCTGGGCCTTAGAAGAATGTACACTCAATGTACACTTGGCCTTAGAGGAGTTATGGAATTACCTTGAGTCTGTTTCCTCTTCTGTAAAACTGAAAAGCTCTATTGTAGTTTTAGAGTCTATCCAGATCTTATGGAATTCTTTGAAAAGGAGAACTCCTTGCCAGTAGTAAGCCTCTGATTCCTGTCAGTGATTTCCTGCCCCCTGCTATTTGTGGAAACAGTGAGCGGAAGTCACCTTCATAATTAGATTATGAAATCTCAGTACTTTTTTCCTCCTTGTAGATGCTCTGTATTGCTTGTATTTTGATTTGTACTCTTTGATAATGCAAGATGCTATGTTAGAGGGTCTCCTAAGAAAGGAACTGAGGGCTGCCTCCAGACAAGAACCAGTTAGGAAAAGAGGTCTTCAGTCCAGTAGCCTGTGAAGAACTGGATGCTGCCAATAATGGCCCAGTGATCGTGAAAAACACATTCCACCCGAGTCAAGGCTGAAGATAACAGCATAGACCCTGGGCAAATGCTTTGATCACAGCCTTGAACCCAAGGCATTGCTCATGCTGGCAATGCTACTACTGAGCTGCATCTCCAGCCCTTTTTATTTTGAAGCAGGGTCTGACTAAATTGCTCAGGCTAAACTTAAATTTGTCATCTTTGTGTCTCAGTCTCCCTAGTAGCTGGGATTATAGGTGTGTGCCACCATGCCTGGCTATAAGTGTGGCTTTAATATATTATATTTGGGGCATAATTTGATATTCAGCAATAGATAATGAGTATATTTCTTTAATTAAAAACTGTTCAACATTACAAAATACTGCTTATTTATCATGCAACTGAAATAATGTATAAGCAAAAGGGAGACATCTGATACAAATTCTACCTCGAAATAATCCCTCTTAAACCTTGATAAGTCTGTTAACTCCTGTTGAATCTGTAAGACAACCTTCAATGTGCATATGGTTTTGTTTTTCCATGCTTTGGATGTTATCTGATTTCTCTCAGGAATTTCTTAAAATTATTCTTTCACGGATGGTACTTTTATAATACTGTTAATTTATATCATTATTTGGGATTTGGGGCCACTTGGAAGGCAGATACTAGTGCTTAGCTTTTTCTTCTTATCTTGTGTTTTCTTTTCCTAAATTTATTCTCTCTCGAGCTCAGTGGCAATTGCATTAAGCTTTTTTCCTGCTTTTTTAGATTCTTCTCAGTTCCAACCAGGTGTGGCATTTTAGTCCCCGTTGTTAGTTTTTCTTTTTCTTTTCACCTCTTAAATATGAGGGTTCTATTTTATGGGCCCTTTCTGGTCTAAATCTGTGTGTTCTTAAGGTTTATCTAGACTAAAGATATGGTTTAAGCTAGTGTTTCCTGAAGCGTGGAGTCTTAACCACTGCTGAGATGGAAGGTGACTATGAGGGGTTCATACTTATGCAGCTAACATTGAGTCACATGACGAGAAAGAGCATCATGTGCCATTTCAGTGCTTTCCTCACTTTTCAGGTGACATCTTCAAGTGGGAAACTTGAACCCTTTTGTCACATAGCTTAGTAACTCTTGGTAATAGAGTTGTCCTCCAGGGCAGTACTTTTGATATACAAAGGTAGAATTTAATAACATTGTTTTTATTTTATAGTTAGATTTTATTTATGACGAGTGATATTGACTTTCTGGTGATGGTAGTACTCTTAAGTTTTTACTTAAAAAAGAATTTGTTAGATTAAAAAGCCCAAGTTAAAAGAAAACCTTCAGGTAATAATAGCATGTAGGAGTTACAGTTATATAAATGGAGCAGAATCATGAAGGTAGTAACTGTAGCATGAGAATGATCAGAATTTTATAAATAGTATACTAGAGATCCAGAAAACCAGCAATATAACTTTAATTCTCGCTTGATTTATTTAATGTTTTTTAATGAACTGAGTATGAATTTTGAAATGTGTAGTGTAAATCTTAAAAATAGAAAAAGTGGCCAGAAAGGATCACATCTAAGTGCCTCAGTGTTGGATTCTCCTTCTTATGGTGTTCCAAATCATTGATTCTTACTTTGGGAAGATATCAGATTCACATAAAAAGGGGTTTTTTTTTTTTTTTTTTTTTTTTTTTTTGATGGCAAGGGAATTGAATGCAGAGGTACTGAACTCAACCACTGAGCTACATCCCCATCCTTTTTGTTTTTTGAGACAGGTCTTGCTACATTGCTGAGGTTGGCCTTGAGCTTGCAGTCTTACTGCCTCAGCCTCCAGAGTTGCTGGTATTATAGACACGTGCCACCTGTGTCTGGTTGCATGGATGGCTTTCTAATACAGATTGTTGCCCCTCTCTCCAGAATTTCTGATTTCTTGGGATCCAAGAGTTTGCATTTCTAACAAGGTTTGGTGATGTTAATTCCCCACATTTGTTGGGGCCTTGAGCAAATCACTTATAGCATCTTTGGGGCTCATTTCAAAGCAAGGTTTTGACTAAATATCAGAAATATCAGACTCATAGAACTTTAAAATTGGAAGTAACTGGTCCTATGTTTCCTAGAGTGTGGTATGTTATTCATTGGTAGTATTTAAGACCTGGTGCACAAAAAAGATGCCACTTAAACTGAATTTTTTTTTTGTACCAGGGGGCACTCAACTCCTGAGACACGCCTCCAGCCCTATTTTGTATTTTATTTAGAGACAAGGTCTCATTGAGTTGCTTAGTGCCTCACCATTGCTGTGGCTGGCTTTGAACTTGCGATCCTCCTGCTTCTGCCTCCTGAGTCGCTGGGATTGCTGGTGTGCACCACTGCGCCCAGCTTTAAATTGCAATTTTTAAAAAAATGTGTTTATATTAAGATGTTCTAGAAGAACGTGGTTCTCAGACCTGTGATTTTACTGCTTAAGATGAAGCTTAGTGTGACTTAATAAAAATTATTGAGTAAATGATAATGTATGGTTTTCTTAGCGTGTGATGGAAAACAAGAATAATGGAATTGAGGATCTGTGGTTTAAGATAGTCACTGATGATATTTTTAAAAATTTATCTAAAACTTTTAGTTAATTATGTTATTGGTTATTTGATGCTAAATTTTAGGAGGCATAGCTATTCTGGAGACAGGGCCTTAAAAACAACATTATCATCTAAATTATTATTTTTATTATTTTTGGTACTTGTGATTATAACCAGGGGAGCTTTAAAAGAGCTCTACGATTGAAGTACCTCTCCAGTTCTTTTTATTTATTTATTTTATTTTGAGATAGGGTCTTTCTGAAATTGCTGACAATTTTAATGTGTTTGTATTAAGGTAAAGGATACATTACATTGTTACTAACTATAGTCATCACTTGTACAATAGAGCTCACAAATTTATTCCTAAGTAGGAATTTCTAACTGGAATTTTGTTCCCCCCAGAGATGGTAGCCTGTGATAACCACCATCTGCTCTCTACTTCTGTGGGTTTAGTCTTTTTTCCTCAATCAGGGTAAAAGCCTCATCATTGCCTTTTCTTCTTGCATGCTATCCAACCTCTAGAGTTTCTAGTGGCATTTTCCTTAAACACAAATTAGAATGTTCCTTCTAGGGCCAAAATCCATCAATGAACTCTTAGTACCTCAGAATAAAGTTCAATTCTCAACATCTTATGCAAGCTGCATGTCTTGTACTGTCCCTTGCCACTCATCCTCCATATCTACCCTAAGCCTTGCATGTATGTGACCTTGCCACCCGCCAGGTCCTGTGCCTTTGCATAGGCTGGAGCACAAGCCATTCATCTGCTGTTTCCTCTGATTTACTCCTACTCAATCTTCACGACTTAGCTGACTCCACTTCTATCCTTTCCCCCTGGTAAGAAATTTGTGAGTATATCTCTCCTAGTATCTATAATGTATGTTATAATAAACTTTTGAATTTTGTAAAGGGGCGACTACAAAATTTTTAAATAATATAAAAGTATAAAGAAAGTCCTTCTTTTTCAACTTTCCCTCTAGAGGTAACCATTATTAATAAAGTGTGGTTTCTAGACCTTTTTGTCTGCATTTACATACATACATATAAATAATGGAATCTATCTAAGAATTTGGTTTGGCAGTTTGCTTCTTTCCTATTTTATATTTCAAGGACATATATGTATGTCAGGGCTTAAAAATCTACCACATTCTTTTCAGCAGTTGCCTTTTCTTTAAGGAGAGATCAAGGAAAGAGACTGACTTTCATGTCTCCAGGGTTCTTTAGAAATAAGTTGGAGAATCTTCATTTAATGCAGCAACCTGTCTTATTTTTATCTTTATTTTATGCCCTTGAATATAATATCTATACCGTTTTCCAGAAAACTTTAGTAATTGACAAGTCTTATATTATTTTTGTATTCATTTATGTATATTAATATTCCTATCCCATCTTTATGTGTTTTCTTTGTCTTTGCGACCCTTTGACCCTACCGGTAGGACCCATTCTCAGATTTGTTATGTTTGAATGAAACTTTAGAATGTTTCCACAATATTACTGTATTTAATTTTCAGAGGCTCTGTGAGCTAAGCAGGATATAATTTTTATTTTAGTAAGGCAGATGTTGAAGCTTAGAGAAAGTTGCCTAATTACTGACTGAGTATGATATTGGCGGTGCCCATGCCCTTTGTTGTCCCTTGCTTGGTAACGACTCATCATTATGATGTTCATCAGACATATTCTGAATTCCTGTATCTTCACCCTTTGGCTTGAACAAAACAAAACAAAGCTAATCCGTTTAGTTTTCTTTGGATGATTTAATTAACATTAATATATTTACATGAAGAGGGACTTACTGTTATCTGTCCCAGAGTTGTTATTATAGGAGTTGATGAATTAGGCTAAACAAATGAGAACCATGGTAGGAGTTGTTGGAAGAGATCGTTTTAGTTGGACTAGACTTTGGTGCATTTGTTAAGGAGAGATGACAATAAATTACTGAGTCAATCTTAAAGCAGGAGATGGAAACTTTATTCACCAGTTGGCGGGCCAGATCCACCAGCTCTCGGGCCAAGGGGTAGGCTGCAAATCTACACCCTTTAACCCCCTCCAGGGGTTTGAATACACCTTTTATAGTCCAAAACCATATTAAAGCATAAGTGGCTGTTGCTATGACTCAAAACCATAAACTTAATGTCATGAGATTTAAAATCATAAGCAGAAAAGGGAGTGAGCCAAAACATCCCTAGCTGAGTACAAGTTAAAGAATGGTTACTAACATCTACACAATCAATCTCTGACAGGGTACATTGTCCAAGAAAAAATGAGAACCAAAGAGAACACTTTTACATTGGATAAGAATTGCCATTTTGTGTTGCCGAATATGCTATGCTAAGCAACTGTTGATGGGTACAGAGGTGGGCTTTCCATGGGAGAAGCAGTTGTTACATGATGTGGAGTCTCAAAGCAAAATGGAGTGTGTTTGGTCATTGCCCATATAGTCTGGCCTATAATATATTAAAAAGTTTTATTTAGAGGATCTTTTACATTTGTATCTCTGAATTATGTCATATCTGTTGCTTGTCTATTGGCAGGATGTGATCAGCTATACCTTATATGTGTTTTCTTTATTTTTTGTATGCTTTCTGCTTCATTTTTCTGTTTTTTTCTCTAACCCATGCCATCAATTTTTCAAATAACACTGAAAAGAAATTTCAAGCTGTCTATGTTCTTTAAAAGTTTTCCTTCAGACTAACTTGTAAAGTTTTAAAATGGTGGTATTTGTCTTTCAAAATAGCCCTTCAAATAACCCTTCATGAAAATGACCAAGATATTTTTAAAAAGTAGACTCTTGGGGCATCTTACTATGCATCTGCCACCTCACTCTAGAGATCACATTTTATTTCAGTGAATCTGAGACTTTTATTGCTAAAACAGTAATTGGAAAAATTAACAGCAATTTCCTCAGGGGTCTTCTAGTTCTTCAGGGGCTATTTATTGTTCCAATGAGGTATTCTTCTTCTGGCATGTGCTCATTATTGTTTAAGAAACAATGGGGACCCAAAGAGGAATAGGACTTGCCCAGTGCAAAGAATTTGCCTTCTCTTCCTTAGATCTGCATGGAAACATGATTTTTAACCCCCAGAAGGATAGAGGCACTGAAATCTCTAATATTTTTTGAGAAATAGGACCTTTTTTGAACAAAGAACTAGATTGCATTTTTATCAGCCAGACTTCTTCATTCCTGTGGTGTTTTTAAATGCATGTAGAAAGGTGGTCAGTGGCGTTGTGAGGGAGGCTGTGCAGTTTCCTGATGGTTGTGGAGGAAGGTCAGTAACATCTGTCCTGTGAACAGGGGAGAGGAGCTATACAGATGAAAGAAAGCCCTGGGCAATCTAATTAATACATCAGGAAACACCAGGAAATAGCTCCTCTAGTTTGCTGTAAATGAGATTTAATGAACTTTAGAAAACAAACAAAAAAGTGTATCTTAGAATTCATTAGAGATTGACCTCTAGTTTTCCCTGTAATCTCAGTTTGTGAACCAATCCCTCTTTAAACTGTTTATATTATAATGGTTGCATTACTAACAATAGCAGGGATGATCATTTAAAGAATATCCACAGGCTCTCCATTATATGCTGCATACTGATCTTACTTAGTCCTTCACAGAGCGTTTGAGGTAGGCATCATGATCCTCACCTTACAGGTGTAAACACTGAGTCTCAAAGTATTGACAACCCACTCAAAGTTGAAGAGTTGGTAAGTGCAAGAGTGGAGGCACACCAGGTGGACCTGGTTCTGCGGCCTCTTAACTATGACTTTTCCAAACCTGTGGACAGAGCTGCAAAGCTCTGAATGTAAATGAGAGTAATAGAAAACAGGAGAGATAAATGAGGATCCTTCCTGGCCTGCTGGACTGGATACCCTTTGCAGTATTAAGAGAACTAGCTGAAAGCGAGGAGCCACAAGTTGTGGTCTCAGTGCCATACTCTTATTCTGTCACCCTAGTACCAAACAACTTGCTGTTTTTTTTTTTTTTTAATAATCGAATCAAACTTTCAACTTGCTGTTTTAATGGGTTCTTTTTAAGGGTTGGGCATGTGGCTCAGTGATAGATGTCCGAGTCAGACTCAAGGCCCTGAGTTCAATGCCCAACACCTCCTGGAAAAAAAAAAGTAAGAATCAAGTTCAATGTGTTCTTTGTTCTAGTTGTCATTTAGTCAACAAATTGAATGGACATCATTTTGTGAATTGGGGTATTGTGTCCTTGCAAAGGAAATGAGGGATTCCTGCCTCGCCTCTGGAAAGTTGTATTGAGATGGTGACCCTGGGGAGATGGGAAGAGGGTGAAAAGATGTAGGCAGGTGAGATGAGTGTTTTTCTTCACATTTATGTTGCTGATGATTTGAGTGCTCTAAAATTGATTAGCAGTGTATAAACAAAGTAAACATGTGGCAGTTTTTCAGTTGATTTCACCACCATAAGCACATTCACTGAAAAATTCAGATCATAAAAGCCGATTTGGGGTCTGCTTTTTTCTGTGAGACTCCCTAACCATCTCCCCTTGCACACCCTCCCTCCCCAGCTCCCACCTCTGTTGGCTACCCTCTTCCCTGTTTGTTTGTTTGGGTATGAAGAGAACTAGCTGAAAGTGAGGAGCCACTAGTTGTGGTCTCAGTGCCATATTCTTATTCTGTCACCCTCGGAAAGGTTCTAGGGCTATGATGGAGTGCAGAGATGGTCACAGGTTCATTCTCTTCTGCATTTACACCTTATAGTGGGGCTGCCAGCAACCCACAAGGGCAATTTCCTGCTCAAAAGGTGATGAGCCACCTGAGAAAATGAAAGTCTGAAATATTTAGTAAAGAAATAAGAGCCAGAACCAGAAATTAGATTTAAAAGGGAAAGCAGAGCACCTGATAGATCAGTCCCCATAGGAGCTTGAATTGAACGAACTAGAAAATGGCTCTGTGTTGGGGTCCTGACAACTTAAACACTCAAAACTTTCTCCCACCCAGGGAGAACTGGACTGCACAAAATAACCATACAAGAGACAGAAATACCTTTTTCTTTGGGGGTGCTGTGATGGCTCCTCTGACCCCAAGGGTCCGCAGAAAGAGAGAGACCCCTTACATGCTGACCCCTTTTTATTGAGGAGAAGCCATTCAAATGAGGCAAGGGGTCAGGTTTCAAGGGACTGAGTCTACCTTCATGATGTCTGCTGTCAGCAGGTTGA
This sequence comes from Marmota flaviventris, assembly GCF_047511675.1. Taxonomy (NCBI): domain Eukaryota; kingdom Metazoa; phylum Chordata; class Mammalia; order Rodentia; family Sciuridae; genus Marmota; species Marmota flaviventris. The sequence goes on from NC_092500.1 coordinate 160,375,093, forward strand.
TTGACATCTAGGAAGGCCACATCCAAGGGCACAGTAAGAGAAGGGGGCACACAAAGGGCATTTCCATGGAACATTCTATCCCAAACAGGGCAAGGGGTAATATCACAAAGGAACAGGTGAGCATGGCTCAATCCCTGAGGATGTAGGAAGGCACGCCCATGCATGAAGACACATTTGTGTTTTCTCTGCCTTCAAGATCGGGGCTACTGTCTTCTGTTACTTAAGCAACCAGATCACGGGGTGACCAACAGTGCCACACCCATCAGGAAGGGAAGCAAATGCTGGTCACATGCTATGTCAGCCTCCCACAGCTCTGGTCCTTTATTTAAGGAAGAGTAAGCACATCAAAGGCAGGGATAAGGTATTGAGCTGGTGGAGTCTTGCTTCATGGTGTCTTGCAGTCAACAGGTTGATTGGCATCTTGTCGAGCCACACCCATCTCTGAAAGGCTGTGTGGCTATGTGGCTCCAGCAGGTTACCCCATTTCCAGCGTGCTGAACCTGGCAGAGTTAGGTAGCATATCACGTGTATTGGGCGGTCTCAAGCCAGCAGGAGTGCCTCTGGGAGTTCCCAGATACCAGACTTTCTCACCCAAAGGCTTCCATGCTAATTGGGTTCATGCACATTTCACACATGGCTCTGGGCCACACCCTTTGGTAGTCCCTACATAGATTCTGACTCTGACCAATGTGCTTTAGCAAATGGGACATAAACAGGCACTTGAAAACAGCTCTCAAACCCCCCCCCCCAAAACAAACAAACAAACAAAACCAGCTCTCACTTTTGGTCCTCTCATTTTGGCCAGGTATGTGAGGCCATTTTGGGTCACCCAGTAGCTCTCTGGGAGGGAACTGCCTGGCTGGTTCATAGAATTAGAGGAAGACAAATGATTGTTTCTTCAAGTCACGGGGGTTTGAGGTTGGGCTGCTCAGAACAAAAGATAACTGATACCAAATCTAATTAAAACAAAACAAAACAAAACAACAGTAACAAAAAAAACCCCTGTGCTTGTGCTGGGCAAGGCCACTCACTAGAAGAGCCCTGCCCAGCACAGTGTCTCCGTCTGATCAGCAGCTCAATGCTGTGCATTGAACAAGTGAACAGATAATAAACTCTGTGTGAGGTAACAGCATCCGGAGCAGTAAGATAGACAAATGTGTAAAACTTCCCAAGTAAAATGTTTCATTTTTCCTTAATTAAAAAATTTAATTTATCGGTGATGTCAGAATTGAAAAGAACAAGATGAAGCAAGAATAGCAGTTTGAGTCACCTGGGTTTAAAACAGCTGGATGGCAGGACCTCGGTGGTTTCTTTGATACTCTTGTTCCAGCCAGAGCAGCAGCTGTTTCTGTCTGTATTTTCTCACTATGATCAGATATTGCCAATTATTTTCTTTCCTGGTGACACTAAACTTTTCTCAGTTACTGGATTTTCATTTTTTTTTTTTAAAATATTCAGGCTATCTGGGTTCTATCTGAATATGATTTTCTATGGAATTGGTTACAGAGTCCATAATGACAGTATTTTGAGAGCCAACTTTGGAGCTATGAGAAAAGACTTTGAGTCTATGACAATGCAATGATTTCAGTCATTAAGTGAGAACTGTTCCTGGGGCAGGGGATGGAGGGGCAAATATTTCCTCAGCCCAAAGCACACTTCACCCAGTGGGTTCTATTTAAAATAGATTTATATATTTGGATTCACATTTGCCTAGTAGATGATTTTTTTTTTTTTAAATCTGGCCATATTTTAGAGTAAAGCATATATAGAGAAAAGTGCACAAAACCCAAAGGTGCTGTTTGTTGAAAAATCATAAGGCAGACACCCTGGTAACCACCGCTCAGGTCAGAGACAGAACATGGCCTGCATAGCTGAAGGTGCTTCCTGTTCACAGCCTTCCCTCTCACACTGCAGGGGAAACGAGTTCACAGACCTGAGCTTTATGATATTCAAGTCTTCACTTATCTTTATAATTTAGCCACCTCATAGAGTTTAACCAGCTATGTATGTACCCCTGAACTCGACAGTTTAACTTCACCTGGTTTTGAATTTTACATGAGGTTCTTCTGTACATATTCTTTTGTCTCTTCTTTTGTTTAGTGCTATTACTTGCTTTGTGTAGCTGTAGTTGGTTCATTTTCATATTTAGGTAACTTTCCATTGTATGAATAAGGGTATTTATATGATGTAATTTATTAGTGATGGACCTATCATTAGAAGTATGTTTCTCTAGGGAGTGTCCTTTTTGGGTAATAAAGTAAGCATATCTTCAAATTAAGTAGAAGAGGCTAAACCAAGGGCCAGGACCATTTCACCCTGCCACAGTCAGAGTCTGAGTCTTCCCAGTTCTCCATATCCTTTCCACCACAGGCTATTGTCACTTTAGGATTATGCCAATGTGGTGGGTGTGTAGTTAGAATCTCCTTATGTCTTCAAGTTGCATTTTCTGATTATTAGTGAGATTGGATAACTTTTCATACATTTTTTAGCCACTGGATTTCAGTTTTATGAAAAGCCTATTCAAGTCTTCTGTCCCCCCTTTTAAACTCTGCATCTTTTCTCACTGCTTTTTAAGAGTTTTTTTGTTTTATGTGTTTGAACATGAATGTTTGGGAGCACTTATGTGTTACAATAAATTTTTCCTCCTTTAAGCTTGTTTTATTTTTTTTTTGCTCTGTTAATATGTGTCTTTTGGTGAATTATAAATTATTAATTTTAATGTAATAAATATGCCTCATCTTTTCTGGTTACTTTTTATGATTTATGAGAAAATGTTTCTTACCCCCAAGGCCATGAAAAATATTCTCCTACATCACCTCCTAAAAGCTTTACAGATTTATCTTTTACATTAATTATATCAGATGTTTATTCTTTAGTGTATATGAAGTTAAGGTACAATTTCATTATTTTCCATATGGATATATACTTATTCAAGAACCATTAATTGAGAAGAATATCATTAATTTCTTTACCACCCCAAAGGTCCATCTCAGTTATAAATCAAATGTTTGGATTGTCAAAAGAAAAAAAAAAAGAAGGGAAAAGTGTTCAGATGTGCATGGGTCAATTTCTGGCTTCTGCATTTTGCTCCATTGGTTTACTTGTCTATCCTTGTACCAATGACACGTTCTCTTAATTATCATGGCTTTATAATGTCTTGCTATTTGGTAGACCCAAGTTCTCCAGTTTATATCTTCCTAAAGAGAGTCTTAGCTATTTTCATTCCCATGTAAATCTTAGAATGAGTCTTTGAATTTCTTTTTACACATATGAATTGTTTGTTTCTGGCAAATAGAAACATTAATAATTCACTTTTATATATTGACTTTATATATTTTAACAGGTGACTGACAATGATCAGGTGGTTTTATAATAGTAGGTCATATGAAAAAATAGACCAGAGGGGAAACAGAAAGGTGTGAATGGGACCCACTGGAACTGTTCCAGGAAAGATGAAGAGAGTCATGGTGGTAGTAATGAAGGGGAAGTGGCTCCTTTAAGAGGAGTTTAAGAAGTAGTTGGAAAGGATTCTAAGCCATTATTTCAAAATGATGGAAGAAAATAGGATATGGGTGAGAAAGATCACAAAAATATATCAAAGGGAAAAGACCAAATTCAAAGAAACCTCTTCAATACAGGCTATCCACAAATTTCTACTATATAGAAATTTTACAACAGCAAAGTCTGAGAAAGTTAAAAAATGAGAATTATAGAGAATTTTGAAAGAATAAAGGACTTGCAGTTACTATGAAACTGATGATTGATGATAAATATATTAACATGGGAATTATGTATAGCTGTACTTTGTTTAATATTATTTTTCAGTTTTTGACATTCTTAGCAATAAGGTTTTTCAATTTCTCCATCTGGTACCTTTCAGGTAACTTGATTTCAGTTTGTAATATCATAAGTCTTGCTGAAAATGCATTCAAATATTTTTCAGTTGATAGTATCTTCCAAGGTTTGACTCAGCCTTTGTTTTTCTAACAAACTCACTTATCATTTTTTTCTCCTATGTTGATTTTTTTTTTTTTTTTTTTTGATTTGTGCTTTATAAGTTTAGGAGAAGCAGACCAGACAATAGCTCTACCAGTATAGTTTGAATTTACATTTGGTCCCATTCCTGTTAAGAGATTAATAAGATATACATTGGTTTGTGACTGCCGGTTGATTATTAGGGGAATTTCATTTGCTCTGAAATGTATGAATATGTAATGCAGTAATTGCATAGTCAGACATTTCACACTCAACATCACACCTCCTACCGCCACTTCTTGGCCTTCTGAGTTTTGCAGTTTTGAAAGAAATGGGACCTCTGAAGCATGACAAATTTGAATTAAAGATATTTGCAACAAGATGTTATTTCATCTGTCAAAAATGAATGTAACCTGTAGATTTTCTCTTCTTCATTTGGGACTCATGGGCTTGGGAATGATTAATGTAAATTCTAATCCTAGGCACATGGCATGGCAAAAATGAGAAAAGAGATTCAAATAATTGCTCAAGAAATATGGATGAAGGAAGCTGCAGGACCACAATGAAGACATTTTTGAAGTTAGTGAATTATAGCCTGATTTGTCAAAAGCAATGGTGGCATTTGCAAATGGGAAAAAGAAAAAGAGAAGAAATGGTAGGATGTAAGAATAAATGCAACTCAGAGATCAGATGTACTATTTTAGGGGCGAGTATGGTCATGGTGTGGGTATGGAATGTCATTTTAACTTTTCAGTTACTGACTTTTCAGAGTGAAACATGACTCTCTGAAGTAGGGATGGCAGGATATCCAGAGAAGATAGAAACAGACCCTGGGAGTTCTCTAAGAATGTGTGTCATCTCCATAACCATGCTGACACAGGATGGGTAGTGTTCTCTAGGCTTGGGCCAGAGTGAAAAATGTGACTTAGACCGAGTGTTCCTCCACAATCAGGTTTTGGGATGTCACTTTGTGTTTCTCCTTCTATACCATATGATTCTCATGTACTTGTAACTCATTCTTAACTGTTTGCTCAGCAATGGAGAAAAGGAAATTCTTTAATCATCTGAGGTCTAGTTCTCGATCGTTTGCAGATACTTGCTGGTCTATGTTATTTTATCTGTCCATTTTTCAGCAATCATAAAATTGGTGTTTCTAATCTAGGGAAGCAGTTACATAATCATGTGAGAAATAGTTTCAGGAGTGGAGTTGCTATTTCTTCAAACCACATCAAAGAGCATGTAGCAATCTTGAGTCAAGTGAGAGATAGATGTCACATAGTAAGTTAAACCATGGAAGTTTAAGATAAAAATTTTAACTCTACTAAAGGAGTAACCTTAGGATGTAAGGAAATTGTAGCTAGTACCCTAGGGCTGAGGGAACAGACCCTGGGCACAACAAATTGGAAGGAGTTCAGGCCACTTGCATAAGGTGTTCATTGGCCACCAAATAGCAGAGAAGGTGGCTGGTATGGAATTGTGGGAGAACGCTAGATAATGCTCTGGAGTGCAGGTGGGGGCAGGAGATCAGTAGCTGGTGGTGTGGGTGTGCAGTGAGGACACTGAGGGGGCAGGGCTGCAGAGTATGGGGGATACAGTGACGTAAAAATGGTTGGAAGGCGGGAGATTCTGAGATGTCTGAGAACAGTTTACTACCAGACCAAGTTTGAAAATTTGCAGAAGGAGGGTCATGTCTGGTCCTGTGGCTTGAGCAGACACATGGTTGACACACACCCTACTCACCTACTGTGCTAGAAATTGCTGGGAGCGTCTTTCTTGTGCAATGTCCCTTTAATGGAGAAAGGCTTAAAGGAACTTGTGGTCTATCAGAAAGCATTATATTTGAAGAGTGTGTTTGCACCTGTGAGACTATTAATTGATACCTGACACAGGATCTGAGAGCAGTGAAGAGGGCCAATACCAGCATTATGAAAAGACTGGTGGCTATTTTCATTCTGTGAAAGAAGAGCCTTTAAAAGGTTGCTAGCAATCAGTCTCTTTTTCCTATTGATAAAAGATGAAAAAATGTTGCTATTTCTTCAATGCATTTATGGTATATTAATGTGTGCATTTCTAAATAAAGTAGAGCAGTTTCCTATGTATATATTTAAATAAATGAAAACCTTCCAGAGAGTCACATTCAAATAAGCATGTCCAAGTAACCCAAAGTTATGAAAACATTCAATCTCTGGAAAACAATAAAGGAGATGAAATTCATAAACCTGGGGAATATACTTCTCATGTTCCTTTTTTTTCTTATTCCCAGTTTTTTCATATCATTTTGTGTTGGAGCCTCTCATCTGCGTGTGACCCCCGCTCCCCCAGCTTCAGCACCAAGCAAAGCTTACAAAATAATTCCTCTGTCAGCCCCGAGCCCCCAGCACACTCTCTTCTTGCTTCTCCCTTTCTTTCTCTCTTATTTTTTAAAAACTCTATTCTACTTACTTTTTCTTTTCTCCTTAGGCTGCCCTCTCTTCCCTTTTGTGTTCTTAGATTCAATTGTTCTTTGCCCATTGTCTTATTGTGTCAGAAGGCAGAGGTGGGAGGAGAGGGAGGAGCCCTTCCTTCTCTTCCCTGGGGTGGGCAGGGAGTCTGGGAACATGAACAGATTAGAAATACTGTCCCCTTCACATTTTCCCCTCATCAATCTTTGTTGGCTCCTGCAGAGATACGAGATATGCAATATTTAAATCTTCTTTCAGAAGTTCTTGGAATTTATAACCTAAATCCACCTTCTTCTTTCTCTTTTCCCGACTGTGTGTGATCTTTCTCTTGATTCCTTGGGAAGTGCAGCCAGGTGAAGGAGTGTGAGTTTCATACACACCCTTCTTCCTTCTAGAAAACCTTGGACATATGTATTATCATTTAAATTCTTTGTCTTTCAGTATTTCTGCTCCTTATAACTTGCAAATAATTTTGCTTCTTAAGTCACTGTATTCATAGCTCTATGTTCTTTTTAGTATTTTGCATAGGCAAGCAATGGCAGGATGTCAGGGAACAGCACCTGGGTGGGTCCAGAGATTCTGGAGGGTAGAGGGGGGTATGGGCTCAATTTACCATACCTTGGAGGCATGTTAGAAGGCACAAGATTCCACAATGCAACTGTGAAGTCGCTTTTACTTCACAAACCAGAAAAACAAAATTACTAGATTTTATATATATTTTATCAATTCATTGTTCTTTTAAGAAGTGTTTAGGATTTTATAGCTTTAATGGAAATCAACAAGGATTTACTTTCTAAATGTCATTATGAGACAGATAATCTTTTTTTCTCTCCTGGACCTGGTAAGACTGTGCTTTCTGTGGATCAGGTGATAGGCATTTCCAAGAAAGATCATTTAATGGGTGGTGCAAGACTTTGCAGAGCTCTTTCTTATTTGGAGTGTGAACTGGCCAAATTTGGAATGATGGGTGCCCAATAAGCAGGTCCTAGAGTGGGAAGATGAGAAGTAGGAAACCCGGCCACTCTGGGAAGAACCTGTACATAGATGAGAGATAAACCTTTGTTGTTCTAAGTCAATCAGATTTGGAGGTTGTTAGAATAAACTGACTCATCCTGACCAATTCCTAAATATGAACATTTCTCCTGGCCTAATCTCCCTCTCTCACATACACACACATGCACATATACGCACACACAATAAATAATATTATTACATGTAATATATTTCCATGATATATGATATACAATAAATGTGATATTGATATAATTGCCATAACTATACCGTATCAGTACAAAACTTCATTTTCTGAAGATTCTGCTATTTTTTTTAAAGAAAAAAAATTGTGGTATTATGTAAATGAAATTAGTTTTACAGCAAAGATTCTCATCTATAGCTATGACTCCAATGTGGTAAAATTATCATGAAGGGAGCTTTCTATTAATGTATATCATATCTAATTTTCTATATTAACTTCCAGGCAATTTCTTTAACTTGTTCTTTATTCACTCTTTCATTCATATGTTCATTCAAACTTTTGTTCAAAAAGCTATATTAAATGTCAGGCACAGAGAGAGGCTGAAGGTATTAGTATAAGTGATATAGAGCACCTATCATTATCTTTGTAATTAAATTAATAACCCATTTCTTGTAATTAAATTAATAACCCAATAGATCATTTCTAAATAATTTGTATTTAAATATGTGCAAAATCTTATGCTGTAATGAGCTACTTTTAAATTGATTCAAGTCACTATGAAAATATGTGTTAGAGTAGATGAGATCTTCTTGGTTCTATTGATTTTTAAAAAATATTTATTTTTTAGGTATAGTTGGACATAATACCTTTACTTAATATATTTAAGTAAATATCCAACCAAAGGCCTCGCGCACGCTAGGTGAGCTATTTACCGCTGAGCTACAACCCCAGTCCTTTATTGATCTTTATTCCTTCCAAATTTAAGATAGCTCTTTTGAAGTACTTTCAATATGTAATACTAATTTTAATGGTTACTTAGTATAATTGAATAACTGATCTGAAGATACATCAGAAAATTGGTGAACTGAGGAGGTGGATACTTTATAAGTTCTGTTCATTTGTGGATTCAAAGGAATTGGTGGCTAGTGCTGTGTATTTTAGTGCTTAAAAATAGTTCCATATTTACATGGAGGAATGGCGACCTCCAGCGGTTGAACTCCCTCATTTCAGGGGTACTTGGTTCTCATGGGATAAGATCCTGCCGGAGTCTGGTGTCTGGTGTTTTCTATTTCTGAATGACTTCTCATTATTGAATATTCAGTTTGATTTAAAAGAAGTGAAAATAATTTTATCAAGATAAAAAGATGAACTATGGAAAAACACACAAAAGAGCAGAGGCCTCCCAGATTGGGGCTTACTAAGGAAGAATAAAGAGAAGGAAATATATTAGAAACTGCTGTGTGGTTGTTAAGTTTTCTTTTTTATTTATTTATTTATTTATTTATTTATTTATTTTTAGTCATACATGACAGCAGAATGAATTTTGACATATTATATATATGGAATGTACATACATCAATCATATTGTCAATTCTATTCTGCTGCCCTTCCTATCCTCCTTACTCCTCCCCTCCTCTCCCATCCTTTCTCTCTATCCAATCTAATGTGACACACTTTTTTTTTCTCATTACAACATTATATATGTATTCTGTATAACAATGAGGTTCTCCTTCCATCTTCCGTGCAACTTCCCTTCTCCCTCTTTTTCCCTCCCACCTCTCTTCCCTATTTAGTGGTAGTCTTCAAGTTTTCAAGTTAAGAAATGAAGAGATTGGGTAAAGAATACAATGGTAAGAATTCTCTCCCAGCAGGGCATGGTTGTACACACCTGTAATCCCAGCAGCTCAGGAGGCTGAGGCAGGAGGATCATGAGTTCAAAACCAGCTTCAGCAACAGCGAGGCACTAAGAAACTCAGTGAGACTCTCTCTCTAAAGAAAATACAGAATAGGGCTGGGGATGTGACTCAGTAGTCAAGTGTTCCTGAGTTCAATCCCTGGTAACCCTCCCCCCAAAAAAAAGAAGTCTCTCTCATAAATATCCCCCCAAGGCTGGTCTTCAGGTAAGTGCTTATATTCAAGCTGATTTATCCTATCGTTCATGACAAACCATCTATATTTGTATTTTGCCCCTCCCTGCTCCATCTCATTGGTAATCCTCCAAATTTCTAAGGTATGACAAAATGTATTCTATAATTTATGGCATTCGTGAATGTCAGATTAACATTTGAGAGAAGATAGATACCATTTTATCATAGTAGATTGAAACATTTTAATATGAAATCAAAACATTACCGTTTTTCTGTATTTGCCACCAGTGATGCTCTTGGTATTTCCTATGAGGTTTTTTTTTGCTTTTTTTTTTTTTTGTACAGGGTATTGAACTTGGGCCACTCAACCACTGAGCCATATCCCAGCCCTATTTTGTATTTTATTTAGAAACAGTGTCTCACTGAGTTGCTTAGCACCTTGATATTGCTGAAGTTGGCTTTGAACTCATGATCCTCCTGCTTCAGCCTTCCCAGCTGCTAGGATTTTACTGGTGCACCATGGCACCCAGCTCCTATGAGGTTCTGAAGGGCTTTTTATTCCACATTCCTGCCAGATCTTTCTATAACAGTTAGTTCATGAGGTCAGGAATAGAGCAGGCTGGACTTAGTTCTAGGGACAGAGTGATGAAATATTTCATCATGTTGATATTAATCTTTTTCCTTGATCCTAGAATTATAAAAATATTATTTTATGATAAATTTGGCTTATACTTGGAGGTACAGGCAAGAAAGGAGGAATACAAATCATGCTGCTTTTTTATCTTTTTTTTTTTTTTTGCCTAATAAACCTATAGAAAAGCAGTTTTGATCATGGAGGGTGAGAAGAATGGGAAGAAGAAAAGAGGTAGAATATCTTTAGTATCACTGTTTTCAAGGATTATATTTTGTAGAAGTCAAGTGGGATTAATAATATTTTAATAAATTTACCAAGTATAAACTAGGATAAAAATTAGAGAAATTAAAAATTAGCAGAGAGATCATGTTCTTTCAAGAGCTGTGGATGCACATGGGAAATGACATCAACTGATAGCTACAGGTAAATAAAAGAATTCAATTTACTTTCTGGCTTACTTTTTAGAAAACACCCATTTGAGTACACACACATACACACATAAACAAATTCATTAACTATCTGCTCTAAAATTAAGGAATGGAAACACAAGTCTTTACCCAGTATAACTACTAAATGCTCAACAGCACATTTCAGTCCTTTGTGGGTACCACTGAAAGGCAGAGAGAACATCAGAAATGAAGAAAGGACACAAGGCTCTGTGGTATCTAATGAGCCATGCTTTCATTCCAGCTGGCTAAACTTGGAATCCAAGCATTACCTAGTACCAATGCAAAAGGAAATTCCAGCTTTCTCATTGAACTTCACTCATAATATTATACTTAACCTAGGAGGCTAGTTAAAAAAAAATAGCACCATTTGATCATTGCTTAAGGATAAGGCTGTCTTGGATACAGTGGTTGTGATATAGCCATATTACATCATTGGCATTTACTAAGGGTAGTTGACCTTAAGATGAGGGCTGAAACAAGCAGATGGGCTGGAGATATCTCCTAGTCCAATTAAGACCTACTACTTTTCTCAGCCCCACCTAGAGTATCCAGTGGAAACATTTTGCAAGAATTTTAGTTTAAGAGTTAAGTCTTGCTGTGTCCACAGTCCAGCCACGTTACAGCCAGTCTTGGAAGTGAGCTGAACTCTGTATACTGTAGAATAGATTGAAGGTAATAATGGTCCACTTTCTGGCTTACTGCATCACGTTAACACCTTGAGTAGTGTCAGAAGTCTTTAAGATTCAGGGCTATCTGTATTTATGCCATACCTGAATATCAGATTAACATTTGAGAGAAAATACCATTTTATCATAGTCATAGTAGATTGAAACATATATATTATTTACCTGTTAACAATCCATGAATATTTGCCGAGTGCCAACTATGTGTCAGGTATTGGGATAAATATGTTAGGTATTGGGCTAGATCAATCCGCATTGTTAGACTGTATGTTAGACTTGTATGTTCCCACCTCTGTGCCTTTCCTTGTGCTGGGAAGGCTTCCATTTTCCACATCATGTTGCATTCTAGTGGAATACCAAGGCCAGGTTCAAGTCTGAGCTTCCCTTATTAAGCTCTGAATCACTACTGCTTCCTAGAGCACTTTCACTGATATACGCTTGGTATTTGATTATAAATTGTCTATCCTTCCTCTTCACCTAGCACAGCGCTGGCCATGTAAATTGCTCAGAATTACTGTTGATGGATTGCTTTCTGATCTTCTTCATAGTATTAGTATATTGACAAATGGGGCAATAAAAAAGGTGCTTTGGGCATATACAACTGAAGAAAGTGCAGTTATAATTTTGACATCTGGTAAGAATATCCTGATCTGTAATTTTAGGAAAGAAAAAAAAAATATAGCTCTCTTGTCAAAGCAAAGTAGCAAAGATCCTATAAACTACTCCAATTTTGTAAGAAAGATCATATTCCTATCTAATTTGATTTGAAAAATCTATTTGTACCTGAACTGAGTTTAGTTTAGTTGCAGACATTGTATTTGAAAGTAGACAGTACCTTTTAGTCTTACTCCTTGCTTTTTGACTCTTTTAGTAAATGCCTGCTGCATGCAAATATGTTTTCTATGCCCAAAGCAATAAAGAGACGTTTAAAAACAGAATACCCGTGCCAAAAGAATTCTGGTTGCTTGTCTATCACACAGATTAATCCTTCTGAAAAGTGGATTTTTCTCATTTGCTTTAATGATGCTCAGAGAAGGTATTTATGATTTTTTTTTCTTTTGGCTGGGTCTTATGCTTGTCAGTCCTCTGAGTATTTTATTTTGTTGTGGACCATTAAAGAGTGGGGTTGATAATGTTCCATCATTTTGCAATCATGCAGAGGATGAATTTCTCTTTTAGACAAATAGAGTTAAAAGGCTATTATTTTTTCCTCATTCTCTTTCCAAACTAATACGTCATGTAAAAGCCATAGAAATATTTTATCTTAAAAACCTCCAAGAAACATTTTTTTTTTTTTTTTTTTTAGTGTGATGCTGAGAATCTAACCCAGTGTCTTATACATGCCAGGCAAGTTCTCTACCATTAAGCTAACAACCCCAGTCCACTTTTTTAAAATTTATTTTTTTGATACTGGGGACTGAACTCAGGGGCACTCAACTACTGAGCCACATCCCCACCCTATTTTGTATTTTATTTAGCGAGAGGGTCACTGAGTTTCTTAGTGCTTCGCTGTTGCTGAAGCTGGCCTTGAACTCGTGATCCTCCTGCCTCAGCCTCCTGAGCTGCTGTGATTAAGATGTGCACCATTTCCCTCAGCCTAAGCAAGAAAGAGTTTTAACAGAGTATATTTTTATCTAATTTGCAACCAAAAAGATAAGATAAAAGATAAGGAATTTTGGGAGAAAATTTGCGAGTTAGTGATTCCCTTTTTGCTCTTCTGCAGGGTATGGTTCTGACACAGTATTGCTGAGACTCATCTCCACTTTGAGGACAGGACTTTTCCAGTTTTCTAATTGGGTTTTACAATAATTAAATCCATGAACATAAGACAGACTACTTGAATTTTGATAAACAAATTGTTATTGGACTTAGGGCAGACTCAAATATTGAGGATAATTTCATCTCAAGATCTTTAACTTAATTATATCCAGGCATATTCTTTTCCAAATTAGTTTGCATTTGGAGATTCGGGGTGTTAAGGCATGTACCTATGTTTTGGGTGGTCCACCATGCAACTCACTACAGAGGTTGAGCAATTACCCCAAATGTACACCATAGTAAGGGTTAGAGTAGCGATTGTCAGAGTTTTCCATTAGTATTTAAACCTCATGAGTAATAATAATAACTTAAAAAGACAGACTCAAGAAGATGATGTGGCCTTTTCAATATTTTCTGAACAATACACAACATTCATATTAAATGGGTTTGAACTTAGCATACTTTAACATTTTCATCATGCTTTGCATATATCACATATTAGTACATAATTTATTTCTTAACTAATATTTTCACTGATGAACATATAACTTGTCAGAGAGTAGTTATAAATAGTGAAGTAGTTAAGCACATGTATCTTGAGATCAGACAGATAGAATGTGGCCCTTGCTGTTGCAGGGACAGACAAGACAAGGCACCGAAGATAGCAGGAATCAGTTTTATTTGGCTGCAGCCAGGCTCAGAGGGCACAGCTTTTGCTGTAATGAATCAATCCCCTGAACTTGGAGTTTCAGAATTTTATATCCAGCATGTAAGGGGAAGGGCTCAGAAGTTCACAGTCTGCAGAAGTTCACATAAAAGCAGCTTTTTCTTTCACTGTTCTGGGCAACTTAACCCTTCAAGGACAACACCTGAGAAGGGGGGAGCTTCTTCTTCCCCTTTTTTCCTCCCCCTGCCAGCTGTTACCATGGAGCCCAATTGGTAACTTCTCTTATCTTAAAAATGTAGACATCTCTGTGAAGCTACAGCTCAAGGCCAGAGGCCTTGTTAAAGAATTTGTATTTTTTTATCACATTTTGCTTTTGCAAACACACTTCTAAAAACTACTATACTGGATACATGTTTGTGAAAAACAAGTAAAGGGACGACATTAAGCACCTGGAGTGCTGATTTCTTCCCGGCCAGTGGCCAAGTAAAACAGGGCAACAGGAAAATAGGAAGTTTATCTACATTGAACTCTTTTGTAGAGACTCTTGCTGATAGTCCTAAAATCAGCCATGGTGAAGATTTCTGGAGAAGCTCAGTTAAGATTTTTTGTGGAGGAGGGGGGTGCCACTACTTTACTATTGTGTGCATTTGGAGTAATTGCTTAACCTCTGTAGTGGGTTGCATGGTGGACCGCCCAAACATAGGTACATGCCATAGCACCCAGAATCTCTGAATGCAAACTAATTTGAAAAAGAATGTGCCTGGATATGATTAAGTAAAAGATCTTGAGATAAAATTATCCTCAATATTTGAGTCTGCCCTAAGTCCAATGACAAATGTCCTTATGAGGGGAAGAGTAAGGGAGGCTTGAAAGAGATAGAAGAGAAGACAATGTGACGATAAAGGCACAAGCCAAAGAATACCTGGAGCTATGAGAAACAGGGGGAGGCAAGTAAGTATCCACCCCCAGAGCCTTTGGTGGAGCATGGCCCAGCCAAACCTTGATCTTGGACTTCTGACTGCCAGATAATGCATTTGTGCTGTTTTAAGTTTTTGTTAATTTGTTACAGCAGCTTTGGGAAACCAAACAACCTCCCTAAATTGGAGTTTCCTGAAGTACAAGATGGAAATAATGATGATGGGCAGTTTACCACAACAAGCACCACCTCAAAGAGCTGCAGTGAGAACCGAAGGTCATAAAGAACTAGTGTGGTGTGTGGCATGTAGTAAGGGCCCAGCGAGCCTCAGAAAGTATTAATACTGCTGTTCAACTAACCAATTTCACAATTGCTAAACTGAATGATGACTAAAAAAACGTATGAATAATAATAACTTTATTCTTCTTTTACAATTCACAACAATGAGGTCTGCCATTTTCTACAGTAGCCACCAGCCCACTCTGTCTGCAGCAGCAAATAAGCACTGTCTTCATTGCTGACCCTCCAAATAATTATTAGAGACCCAGAATTGGGAGGAAAATGTATTTTTAAGGTCTCCTATCTCACTAAACCTTTAAAAAAGTTTTTTTTAGTTGTAGGTGAACACAATATCTTTATTTTTATTTATTATTTTTATGTGGTGCTGAGGATTGAACCCAGGATCTCATGCATGTGAGGCAAGCACTCTACCACTGAGCTATAACCACAGCCACCTCTTAAACCTTTTATCCTATAGATTTTGTGATGGTCAAGCTCAATGGCAATTTTTTTTTCATTTCTTTCTCCTTTTCTTGGAGCAACAAGATCTTATACCTGTTGGGATGTACATATCATAACATATAATTTTCATCCCACCCTCCCCTGAGGTGACACTGACGAAGGGGCTCTGTTTTGAAAGGAAGAGTCTTTCTGGCTATCACACAATATATTTACTAATATTCAATCACTAACCAGTAATATAATTCTGACCTACTCTTCCCGTTTGAGTCCCTGGTTAGGAATTCTAATATCTTATACCACAGCATTGAGAATGATGTCACCATGGTGTAATACATCCCACACCTGTAATATCTAGCAGGATATTTGGCATTTTGTTGGCTACTTTGTAAATGTTCATTGGATAAAAAGTTTTGGAAATCCCTGGTCTCATAAAAGAAACAGGTGTTTCTTTTGCTGTTTTTGTCTCTGGGATAAGTATGGTGGTTTTTCTTTTGTTGTTATCACTTCTGAATGATGACCAATATCTACATCTTCTTTAGCAAAATAAGAACATATGTGAACTGTTAGTTAGAAGACCTAGTTCTCAGACATACCTCTAAAAGTCTTTGGCAGCCTTTAATACATGCATGGAAGAGAGGATTGCTCTGAGTCTGCTGACTTGGGGACTCAGAATTGATTTGTGCTGGCTTTGCATTTAAGGACTCATTTAAGAGTCTGACTTGGGGACTCAGAATTTATTTGTGCTGGCTTTGCATTTAAGAATTTATTTCTAAGGGTGTTTTGAAGGAGACAGAAGATAGAGGCAGAAGTTGGTCTGTGGTAGCAGAAGAGCCTTTCTCTTGCTGGTGCTGAGGCCAGGACTTCCCCACTGTTCTTGGTGTCTAGGTTGAGGATGCAACACAGAATATGGACAAGTCATATTTTCTACATGTAGGTAGGGAAAAATGACAGCTGCTTAGTGAAAAAGGATAATCCAGTAGAATGTCAATCAAGAGAAAGATTACAAATTGAGGAAAACTACATGTTTGTAAGAATAAAAGATACTGTATTTGTGAAAATAACTTAAAGCCCCGAGAAGTTGTACAAACAGAGGATCAATATTATAGAATACAAGCTTTGTAAATGTCAGCTTAGAATTTGGGAACACAATCAAGATCTTTTTCAGTAGGTGAAAACTTATATCCATATGGAATACTATTCAGCAATTAAAAGGAATGTATTATTGATGCGTACAACTTGGATGACTCTCTAGGAAATTATGTAGAGTAAAAAAAATGATTAACAAAGTCACATCTTATACAATTCCATTGCATAATATTCTTGAAGTGCTAAAATTATAGAAGTAGAGAGTAAATTAGTGTGTGCCAGGATTAAGGAGAGAGTGAGATTAGAAGGGAAGTTGGGGGCTGGGGACGTGGCTCAGTGGCAGAGCACTTGCCTAGCATACATGCAGGGGATCCTGAGTTCTATCCCTAGTATTGCAAAACAAGAATAATAATAATAATAAAAAACAAACCCACAGAATGACTAGAGAAGGGAATGGGTGTGCCCATGACAAAGCAAGATGAGGGTCCTTGTGGGAATGGACATGTGCTATCTTAATTATATCTAATATCCTGGTTGTAGTTAGGGTTATGATTTTTGCAAAATGTCACCACTGGGAAAAAGTAGGTAATGTTTACATGGATCACTCTGTGGTATTCCTTACAAATGATTTGAATGTAAATAATCTCCAAATAAAAAGTTTGATCAGCCTTGGGGGAATGTGATGAAAGAAAAAATTCAATAAACGGAGTAACTTGCTTAGTTTTGGCCCTGCACTTATTAGCTATAAATAATAAGAAAAATTGTGTTAAACATTGGTTCATTATTAACACCACATGTCTCAGAGGATATAGAATGAGAAGTTCCAGCCTTTGATGACATTGATTCTGGTGGAGGGAATAGCTTTATACGTGTAATTTCATCTGAAGTAAGAGAAAAACCTATCAGGACTAAATACCATCATCACGCCTTATTTCTAAGTAGAGAGATTTTCAGTGGCCTAATCCTCTGTAATTTTTCCTTTTCACTTTGTATTTATCAAAAACACTACTAGTGCTATTATTTGAGAGAAAACCTTAGTTTAAGGTATATTTAAAATAGCTCCTAAGATGCAAATTTAAATGAGGCAAAAACAAAGAAACTGCTTTAAAAGAGAGGGAAAATGTAATTCTAGTGTTAAATTTATTAAAAAAATCAAATCAAGTTGGATGTTGGAGCATATGCCTGTAATTCCAGCTGCTCTCGAAGCTAAGGCAGGAGGATCTAAAGTTAGCAGCCAGCTTGAGCGACTTAGTGAGACCCTGTCTCAAAATAAAAAAGAGCTGGGATGTAGTTCAAGGGTAGAGCTTCCCTGAGCTCAATTCTCAGTAACTAACACACACACACACACACACACACACACACACACACACACACATAAATAAATAAATAAAAAATCAAAGTAATACGGAGTGATTTGAATGAAAGAGAATAAACTATTCAATCTTTAGTAACAATATAGTACACAATCATGCCTTCAACATAGAAATATGTACCTTTATCAAACTCTTACATAAGGGAGATTTTTGTATTTATAAAACACTTTCATTTTTCTGAAAAAAAAAACTTTTGTTTTGATTACTTATGATAAATAAAGCACATACAATCGCAAGAATATTACCAATGTCTGAACTAAGAAGTAAATTTTAACAGATTTCTGTAGCAGTTGTACGCTTTTTTTATTTCCTTTTGGTGGGTAATCAGTTAGCTTGTAGTTCTTTCTGGTGATAATTTTATATGTCACATATGTTCCACTCATCTGATTGAGGAATGAAACCAAAATAACAGGTCAAAACAGCAGGGCATATTTATGCTCAGCATTTACATGGATTATCTCATAATAGCCCTCACAATCGCCTTATGAAGAACACTCATGCACATAACATACTTTGATCAATTTCATTCCCCTGTGCGTTCTCTGTCCCTCCTCTCCTCCCCCGCTTGTCCTCTTCCTCTACCTTACTGAACTTCCTTCTATTTTCACGAGATCCTTTCTCTCCCTCCCTGCTTTTCTCTTTAAGTTCAACATATGAGGGAAAACTTACAATCCCTGACACTTTGACTCTGGCTTATTTTGCTTAGCATGATGTTCTCCAGTTCCATCCATAGGAAATGATAAGACCTTTGGCTTTGGTAGCTGAACAAAGTCACACAGTTCCCTTGTCTGGTAATTTGATGTGTAATTTAGTATGGTCATTTATTTTCTTTATATTCATTTCTTTATTTATGAAAAAAAGGAGTATACTTGCTGTGACCTGATAGCAATCTTGGGAGTCACAGCATCAAATCAGAACCGAAACAAGTCAGCTCTGCTCATATTTAGATAATACCCCTCTAAAAGTAAAATGAGCTATGGAATATCAGTGCCTTAGGTATCTAAGAACCCCATCTGTGGTGATGTTCAAGTGTGAAAGCACATTTTTTTGGGCAACTAATGAACATTTTTAACTTTCTTCTTCTTCTTCTTTTTTTTTTCTCAGTGTTGGGGATCATACCCAGGGCCTCACACATGTGAGGCAAATGCTGTTGCCACTGAGCTAAATCCTCATCCATTTTTATTTTTATTTTGAGGAAGGGTCTCACTAAGTTTCCCAGTCTGGCCATAGAACTTGTGAACCTCATGCCTCAGCCTCCTCAGTACTTTATTCTTATGAAAGGGATCTCCAATGTATTATAAAAATAGGAATCAGAAATCAGAAATTTAGGATTTCATTGTCATAAATGATGTATGTGATTATGGACAAATTATTTAATAGTCATGATTTCAGTTTCCAAAATGTTTTAGAAGCAAAGACTACAAACTGAATGTTTCTGATTATAATTTTTATGTAGACTTCTCTTTTGGGTCAGAGGAAACATTTCAAACTGGCTATGTGGATATCTTATTGACATCTCACATGACTCATTCAAATCCTTGTTTCCATTTCTCCCAAGATAGACCCTCAAATGTAAGTTTTCACTCGTGAGTCATTGTTGCCTTCTGTTTGGAAGATACCCTGGGCATTCTTGTCTCTTGTTAATGTCTGTGTTTGGAATGCCCTGACAATAGTCCACACTTGGAACCAGTTTCCTATTTAATAGATTTAATATTTTGCCTCTGAAATATGGGTTTTTCCTTGAACACTTTACAAACCTCATAGACTTCTTTTTCCTTTCTCATAATCTTGCGAAGCAGTCCTCCTTTGCTGTTTTTTACCATACTTTAAGCTTTCCTTCCTCCATATTGTTGTATACTATTCCTTCCACACTTCTCAAAATGATGCCCATTTTAATTCAAAATGCAATTTTCTTTCCCCAAATATTTTTGGATCCTGTAAATTGAATGCAATATTTTTTTCTTTGAAATATTATAGCACTTAAACTGAGTGTCTCTAATACTAATAGTAATAGCTGTAATTTTTTCCCCTTGGAAACATCACAGCATTTAAGTTATCTCTAATAATAATAATAATAATAATAATAGCT
Organism: Marmota flaviventris; assembly: GCF_047511675.1. Lineage (NCBI taxonomy): Eukaryota > Metazoa > Chordata > Mammalia > Rodentia > Sciuridae > Marmota > Marmota flaviventris. The sequence continues at coordinate 160,394,968 of NC_092500.1, forward strand.
AATGCAGATTATTTCTAATGTATTAGCCATTGTATTAAGAATTTATATGAATATATGAAAAATAATCAATATCTTTAGTAATCAAGGAAATAAATGCAAATCAAAGCTGCAGTGAAATTTTATCTCATTCTAATTACAATGATACTCATTAAGAATACACATAATAATAAATGCTGGTGAGGACGTGGGGAAAAAGTAAGTCTTATATACTGCTGTGGGATTGTAAATTAGTACAACCACTATGAAAATCAGCATAAAGTTTCCTAAAACGATTAGGAATGGAATATGACCCGATTATACTACTCCATGGTATTTATCCCAAAGAATTAAAGTCAGCACACTATAGTGATATAAACATATATACGCATGTTTATAGCAGTGCAATTCACAATAGCCAAACTATGGAACCAGCCTAGGTGTCCATCAACAGATGAATGGATAAAGAAAATGTGATTTATATACACAGTAGAGTTTTATTCAGCCACACATAAGAATGAAATTATGTCATTTGCTGGAAAATGGATGGAACTTGAGAACATTAGTTAATAATGTTCTCAGAAATCCAGAGGTCTTCAATGGTACAGAATAGAAGACACAGAGACAAACTCACACATCTACAGTCATATGATTATTGACAAAGGTGCAGGCAATGACTTTTTCAGTAGGACCCTGAGAGCTCAGGAAATAATGCCAAGAGTTAATAAATAGGGCAGCATTAAATTAAAAAGCTTCTGCACAGTAAAGGAAACAATTAGGAATGTGAAAAGAGAACTCACAGAATGGGAGAAAATCTTTGCTAGCTACTCTTCTGACAGAGGATTAATATTTAGACTATATAAAGAACTCAAAAAAACTTTACACCAAAAATTAAATAACCCCATTAATAAATGGGCAAATAAATCAAACAGACACTTTTCAAAAAAGAAATACAGGTGGCCAACAAATAAATGAAGAAAATGTTTAACATCATTAGCTATTAGGGAATTGCAAATCAAAACTATACTGGGATTTCATCTCATACTAGTTAGAATGGCAGTCATCAAGAATACAAATAGGGCTGGTGTTGTGGCTCAGTGGTAGAGTGCTCACCTAGTATGCATGAGGCACTGGGTTCCATCCTCAGCACCACATAAATATAAAGAATAAAGATATTGTGTCTACCTAAAACTAAAAAATAAATATTTTTTTAAAAAGAATACAAATAATATTAAATGCTGGGGAGAATGTAGGAAAAAAGGAAGACTTTTACACTGTTGGTGGGATTATAAATTAGTATAATCACTATGGAAATCATCATGAAGTTTCCTCAAAAGATTAGGAATGGAATATGACCCAATTATACTACTCCATGGTATTTATCTCAAAGAATTAAAGTCAGCACACTATAGTGATACATGCATAACCATGTTTATAGCAGTGCAGTTCCCAATAGCCAAACTATGGAACCAGCCTAGGTATATCTATCAACAGATAAATGGATAAAGAAAATGTGATATATGTACACATTTTTATTCAGCCATAAAGAAAAGTGAAGTTATGTCATTTGCGGGAAAATGGATGAAACTAGAGATGATCATGTTAAGCAAAATAAGTCAAACTCAGAAGATTTAGGGTCATATGTTTTCTCTCATCTACGGAAGCTAGAGAGGAAAAAGGAAAGCGAAGGTGGTGGATCTCCTAAAAATCAAAGGGAGATCAGTAGAGGAAAGAGACCAACGGGTGGGAGGCAGGAAGGGAAGGAGGAAGTACTGGGGAGTGACATTGGCCAAATTATATTGTTATATTGTATGCATGTATGAATATGTAACAATGAATCCCATTAATATGTAAAACTATAACGCACTAATAAAGAAGGTGGGGGAAAAAGTCAAGGGGCTTCTATTTTCTCTCAGATGTGGAAACTAGAGACAAAAAAGAATAAAGGGGGATCTCATGAAGCTAGAGGGAAGACTGGCAAAGTAGAGAGGAAAGGAGACTGGGGAGAACAAGGAGAATGGGGAGTGAAATCCATCAACATAGGTTATGTGCATGTTCAAATAGGTCACAGTGAATCCCATTGTTATAACTGTAATGTACCAATAAGATTAAAAAAAAATTTGTATATATTCACTCTTTTAATCCTGTAGTATACTTAATTTTCCGGATGAAGACAAAGAGATTCTGCCACATCATGTAACCTGCTCACATTTATAGAATTAATTAATTGTAAGTCAGGAATTAGAACCTCTGTCTGCCAGGCTCCAGGGACACTTTCCTCTGTCTAACTTGTTTTATGATGACACTTATCACCTCCTTCTGGATCACAAACTCTTTGGCAAATAAACCTTCCTTACTCTGTTTCTCCTGGGTTGCATTATATAGTAAGGGACCAAAAGATATTTGTTGAATTTATTGAATTTCTTTCAATGACAGTTACAATAGCTCTTGTGTAAGTAGAATAAGTAAAAAATATCACATGTTTGTAATAGGTAAAAATGTATTTGGAAGCATATAATTCATACTGTACAATGAATGTGTTCCATACAATTTTCTCATCTTTTCTGTTACTCTCACTTCCTGAGATGGATACAAATAAATGCCACCCCAATCTTTGGGAGAATGTGACCCTACGTTTTGAAGTGAAGTAAAATATCAACATGAAAGATTATGCTTTATATTCTTCCTTTTTTTTTTTTAACATTGTCTTCTATAAAGCTGAGGCAATTGCCTAGTTTTGGCCCTACCCAGTTACTAAGGATGATGGCCCATATCAAACTCAACTGTGCTTTGAATAAAAGAAAGTTATATAGTTGTTTCTCATTCTTATGTAGTAAATGGACTGGATCTTTGGCAGGTGTTTCCCTCTCCCAAATTTTGAACTCTTACTTAATAAGGGGCAGAGATATACATGGCAGCCTTAAATTCCCGGCTGGTCTTGACCATCTGGCACATTTTCTTGGAGCTTGTGACACAGATTTTTGAATGTCAGAGCAGAAAAACTTTTTTGCTAAAAAGACACTTTAGATGTCAATCATCATTAAAATAAAGATCTCGAGTGACCTAAATAAATTCCCAGACATGGAAGAATTCCTGCCAATCACTGTTCTTGTATGCCATTAGTATAGTGAAAGTAAGGCAGCAACAATTTATACTAGTTCACCTATCTGGGGGTCAGTATGGGCCAGACTCTCATATTCTCTATAACCTTTACCTTTGGGCCTTGGCCATTTGCAATGTCTCATTAAATTTTTGTGTTAGAAGATTCCTGTAACTTATTACATTCCAATTTTGAATTCATAGTTAATTTTCCAGTACCACTATCGTTATCAGAGTAATAGCTCAAACATATAACATATTGAAAGGTTTATAATGGTGTTCTGATCCCAGAAATTTACCACCCAAAATATAGTCAAGGAAATTATTTCAAGTGTACTTGAGTGTAATGAAAGAATATACCAATCCCCAAAGAGTAGCTACAATTATTCCCTTTAATTCTTATGGAGAATTTCTTGTGTGCAAACTCTGTGCTCAATGGTACAGGAGACCTCTAATCAGTATAATTCATGCAGTGTACCTTGACAATTTTGTCGAGGAGTTAAGATATATATGAGGCAATAACTGTTTAGTCAGCTTTCTGTTGCTGTGACAAAATACCTGAGATAAACAACCTAAAAGGAGGCAATGCTTATTATTATGGCTCAGAGTTTTAGAGCTTTCAGTCCATGGTTGGTTGGCCACATTGTTTTTGGGCCTGTGGCAAAGCAGAACATCATGGTAGGAAGCATGCAGTGGAACAAAAGTGCTAATGTCATGGCAGCTGGGAAGCAAAGAGAGAGAGAGAGGTAGGGGCTGGAGTCCCATTATCCTCTTCAAGGGCATTTCCTCAAACACCTAACTTCTACTGCACCCTGCTTCCTAAAGTTTCCATCACCTCCCAAAAGCGCCACTGGCTGGGGACCACTCCTTTAACATATGAGCCTTTCGGGGATATTCTAGATCCAATGATAGTAAGAACTTCGATATAAATCAGCATATGATAATTTTAAGGGTTTGAAGTGATACGGTAGTTATTTTTGTTCACAAACTTTTTGAATTCTACTTCACTTATTAAGGGTAAAGTTCTTTATGACCCACCTAGATCACTGATAATCACTTTCCAGGGAAAAAGTTAATATGAAAAAGAACTAGGAAAGAACAAAATAAAACCTATTGGTATCAGCATATGTGAATCACTTAGTATTTAAATTTAAGAGAATATAGCTGGATGTGGTGGCACATACCTGTAATTGTTGTGATGCAGGAGGTTGAGGCAGGAGGATTGCAAGTTCAAGGCCAACCTCAGCAGCTTAGCAATACCCTGTCTCAAAATAAAATAAATAAATAAATGAAAAGGGCTGGGGATGTTACTCAGTGGCAAAGGCTAAAACCCCTCTGAGTTCAATCTCTAGTACCAAAGGAAAAAAAAATAGATAGATTGATATATAGATTCATGCCTTTAAATCTTGTAAAGCAATTTTCCATAAAGTAAAAGTGATGATGGCTTTTTCAAACTCACTTTCATAGATTCCTACAAATTATTGGTAATAATTTATAATAAAATTATTAATAAATTCATGATATAATAAAATTCATGACATAAGGAAATAAATTGTCCTTAACAAAACTGAAATAAAATTCACAAATAGACTATATCAATGAAATATTAGTATATAAGCAAATTTTTAATGGATCATAAAAATATTCTGTTTAAGAGTGGCTTTTCAATGAATGGTAAAAATACAAGTCTTAAGTTTTAGTTAGTAGACAAAGACCAAAATTATTCATGCTAATATGCTTTAGTACCCACTATTGAGTTAAACAATCTAAAAAACTATGTTAAAATAATGATAATCAATATTTTTAAGAAACCACTATGTTCCAGGCACTATTGTAAGTGACTGGTATGTACCTCCTTTAATTGCATGGGAAATAATCCCCTTGGGAAATTGGGAGACAGAAATTTGAGCAACTTGCCCAGGAGCACAGCATGAGGGCATCTGACTCAGGAGCTTGCTCATACTCTAACTTCTGTTGCCAATACCAAGGATGTTGAAGAATTTAGAAATGAACAGTGAAAATAGCTGCAGCTGGACATCATGACCACATAAAAGCCACTCTGATGATGTGTCAGTAACAAAGAACATAATTCCAATTATTTTTGTGTGGGTGTGCTTGAAGGTGCTTGGTGTAATAGCTCTTCAGTAGAATACCAAATTAGAATTCTCTGCAAACTTTAGCAATGTATTGATTTAAATTAATAAATATTAAATTTTAGTAAATTTAACATATAAGGAATTTCCTATACCTTAGCAGGACATAATAATAAAAAAAAACTCTTTTGGGAGAAGTCCTTGTACGTTTGAATCAGTGAGGGGGTCCCTCCAAGAGGTTGTCATGGCCCACCACTGTGGACATTTTTTGAAAAGAACTTCTAGTTCAGAGGAAGGGAATGCATTTTACTTTGAGATGGAGCCGGATTCTAATACAGAGTATGACATTTACAATGTGTATAACTTTGGGAGTTACTGTGTCCTTTGAATTTCTGTAATACTTTGTATGGGAAAATGATATTTAACTCACAGGATTCTTTTCAGGATTAAGTGATACATTATACAAAATGCTCTTAACACGGTGGTAAACATGTAGCAGGGGCTAAATAAATGCTATTTTTCTTTCTTGCTCAGATAATTTATGAGAATAATTTACAATAATCTACAAGTAATTTTATAATTTGCAGCATAATTCTCTGGTAGGCAATTTTTCTCAGATTCTTGGGAGAAGTAGCCAGGAAGACCAGGAAGCCACTCTACTGAGTCAAGAGTTTTTGTTAAGGCTCTGCAGCGAAAAATACTTGTAACCTAGGGCAAGGGACTCTGCCTCTTAGTTGACTTTATTATCTGTAAAAGCAACATGGTGAGCCCTTCTAGCTTTAATATCCCATGGAGGACTCACAATTTGGAAATAGAGATCTTTTCTATTACTGGGGGGAAAGAAAGGTAAGAGTTAAGGAGAGGATTTGGGCTAAAAAACTGAATGTCCATATTGCTTCTAGGAAAAAGACTCAGGTTTATAAGGTTTTGAGGAAATAAGTAGTGTTGTAACACTCCAAGGTATTGCTGTTAGATAAGAAATAATTAGTGTTTTGGCGGGTATGACAACATACGCCCAGGCAGCAAAAGCGAAAATAGACCTATGGGATTGCATCAAACTAACCAGCTTCTGCGGAGCAAAGGAAACAACCAAGAGAGTGAAAAGCTCAGAGTGGGAACAAATATTTGTTAAGCTGTGTATCAGATAAGCAGTTAATATCCAAAATCTATGAGGAACTCATCCTACTCAACAGAAAAAACAACCCCCCCCCCAAAAAAAAACACACCAAAACCCCAAATAACTCAATTAAAAAATGGGCAAAGGACACAAGTGAACAGTTGCCTAAGAAATAAGACAGACAATAAAAAGGTGCTTTAGCATCACTAATCATCAGGAAAATACAAATCAAAACCGTAATGAGATATCATTTCACATCTGTTAGAATGACTATTATAAAAAACAAAAGAAATAACAAATGTTGATGAGGGTGCCAAAGTCTTTGTACACTGTTAGTAGGAATGTAAATTGGCACAGCTATTACAGAAAACAATACGAAAGTTGCTTAGAAATTAAAACGAGAACTGCCTTATGATCCAGCAATCCAGTTCTGGGTACATAGCCAAAGAAAATGCAGTCAGGGTCTTGAGATGTCTGTACTTCCAAGTTCACTGCAGCATTCTTCATAATAGTCAAGATATGAAAATAACCCAGGGAAAATGTGACATATTATTTAACATTACAACAGAAGGAAACCCTGCCATTTGCAAAAATGTAGACGAACCCGCAGGATATTATGTTAAGGGAAATAAGCCAGGCACAGAAAGAAAAATACCATAAGATTTCACTTGTATGTAGAGTCTAAAATATTCAATTTTAAAGAAAGAGAATTCTAAAATGAGTAGGAGATAATTTGAGGAGGAAAGAATAGAAAGAGTTTTCAGTTCAAAAGGTTAGTGTAAATAAAGACCCAAGGTATATATGAGAAAAGGGACTGCTGAGCAGTGAAGCTAGGGAAGCCAATGGTAGCCTTTCATTTTAACTAACGAAAGAATAAAAGGTAGATGCAGATGCTGGTGTGACCTGGGTGTCTCCCAGTTAGTGGGTCTTGTGAGTTACTGCAGATATGCGCAAGAATGTGTCCTACACAAGCCATTAAAGGGGGCACAACAAGATAATATTAGCAGGAACCCTCACGGTTGGAATTGTAGAAGATGATTTGGAATAGGAGCAAGTTAGAATCAGGAAGAAGAGAATGCTTTTGTGAGAAGACGGTGGAATAGGATGGGATGGCAACTCTGGAGAGATGGAGGATGCGGGAGAGCGGAGAGAAAGAAAGAATGGTTACTTAATTGTTGTGAGAGGGAAGGAAAAGGGGAGACATTCAGATGATAGTTGCCCGACATAAACAGCTGAGTGGCTGATAGAGTCATTTGCGGAGAGAAAGCTAGAAGAGGAGTGATTGAGGAAGAGATGGTTGGAAAAAAATCAAAAGTTCAGAGTTGAACATAGTAACAGACTGAGGAATATGTGAGTGTAGTGGGTTGAATAGTGTTCCCTCAAAAGAAATGATCCTGTGAATGTGATTTCTTTTGGAAAAAGTGATCTTTACAAATAGATGTAATTAAGTTTATGATCTCCAAACACCATCCTCCTTGATTATCTAGGTGGTCTTTAAATCCAGTAATAGGGAAGGCACAGAGCTGGATTCAAACAAAGATGAGGCTTTAGACTTGAAAAGAATAGAAAAGGGAGATGGGATATCTGGCAAGAAAGTGGTTGAAATTATGGCTGTAGAATGATAAGGAAACTCCTTTGAAGTACACAGTACAAACAGAAATGGGTATGTTTCATAGATTTGCAACTTGAATTTTTACAAACGAAACAGACCCAGGACCAGCTCATTACCATGGCCGTGGAATGTAGTTTAAAGAATGTGAGAGTCAGGAAGAAGAGAGAAAGCCCTGGGGATGTCAATAGAAGGACATTCTGATGGGATTAAAGAATTGAGGCAGAAGTGGATTGAGAGAAAGGATCAGAAGTTGTGATTAGAGAGGGAGACTAAGGTTTTATTTCATGTACTCAGTTTCAGTGGTGAGACTGATGTGGTCCTTGGGGATGGATTGCTTATGAGGGGTAAAGGAAGTTGCTTTGTGCCAAGAAAATTAGAAACCAGGTCATTGGACAAATCATCTGCTCAACTATTTTTTTGGCCATCTCCAGTAATGCGAGGACTTGGAGTTAAAAGGAGCCCAAATCTTTTTTTCCCTATATTTTCAACTGGTGCATTATAATTATGCGTAACAGTGGTATTCATTGTTACATATCCATACATGCACATGATATGACAGTGTAATCTGGTGAATATCATTCTCCAGTATTTTCCCTTCTGTTCCCTCCTCTTTTTTTCAGGTCCCTTTCCTCTACTGGTCTTACTTTAATTTTCATGAGACCGCCCCCCCTCCCCGGCCCCGCCACCCAGCACATCACCTTTCTTTTCCTTTATCTTCTTGATCTTTTACCTATTAGAAAAAAAAAATGTAACTTTTGACTTCTTGAATTTGGCTTATTTTGCTTAACATAATGCTCTCAAATTCCATTTGTTTTTCCTGCAAATGACATAATTCCATCCTTCTTTATGGCTGAATAAAACTCCATTGTGTATATATACCACATTTTCTTTATCCATTCATCCATTGACAGACACCTAGTCTGGATCTATAATTTGGCTTTTGTGAATTGTGCTGCTATAAACAGGTATTATGAATGTACCACTCTAGTGTGATATTTTTAATTCTTTAGTATACATACCAAGGTGTGGCATAGCTGGGTCATACAGTGTGTGTCAGCTTTGCATTTTTGTGATCAAAATACCTGACCAGAATGACTTAGAGGAGAGGAAGTTTATTTTGGCTCATGGTTTTAGAGATTTAGTCCATGGTTGGCCATGTCCATTGCTTTGGGCCCAAGGTGAGGCAGAACGTCATGGCAGAGGAACACTGCTCCCCTCATTGTGGCCAGGACAGAGAGAGAGAGAGGGAAGTGGCCACAGGGAAGATGAATCCTTTCAGGGCATGCCCCTAGTGACCCACCTCCTCCAGCCATGCCCCACTGCCTATAGTTACCACCCAGTTCATTCAAACTAGAATGGATTAATGGGGTTACAAATCTTACAGTTCAATCATTTCACCTTCAGACATTCCTGCATTAACATAGGAGCTTTTGGGGGACACCTCATACTCAAAGCACAACATGGTGGTTCCATTCCTAGTCTTTTGAGAATCTCTATGCTGACTTCTGTAGTGATTGCACTAATTACTATTTCATCAGCAGTGTAAAAGTGTAACAAGAGCCAAAACCTTAAATGAATATGTGAGAATGATATTCACCAGATTACACTGTCATATCATGTGCATGTATGGATATGTAACAATGAATACCACTGTTACGCATAATTATAATGCACCAGTTGAAAATATGGGGAAAAAAAGATTTGGGCTCCTTTTAACTCCACATTTGGGCTCCTTTTAACTCCTGGAATCCAGTAGAAGACAGCAAAGAAAAATGGCAGAGGATGAAATAATAGGGAAGGCCTCAAAAGAACGGAGAATGGAGAGGGAGAGAATGAAAATCCTGAAGCAGCAGTATGGTTTGAGAGGCCCCTGACTCCACCTTCAGATCATCTGAGGTTGGGAGAAAATAGCAGTTGCTGCTGGAGAGGGCTGCAGGGGAGGCAGAACCTGGGCAGAGCTAGCCTAAGTGAGTACTGGGGAGGAAAAGCAATTTTCAGTGTAAAAGTTGGTGGTAAGAGATATGGGAGACCCGTGAATGGAATTCTGAAGAATATGGGGGATAAACGGGGCAGGCAGAAAGCAGGGAAGGATGTAGTAAGACATTTTGGGTTTTGGTCAGGATTACTGTTTACCACTGATTTGATGGGATTCTGCCCCTTGGCCAGTTCCTTGATGGGAGTCTTAGTGTTACCTCTTAGGAAGCTCACCTCATCTATGTTCAAGTGTTCTTCAAGGTAATTTTAATTCCCTTCTTTAGGAATCCATATTTTTTCTAATTCTCTTAACTCTCAAACTTTTCTTTGATTTTTAATACCTTGCTTGGATTGAACGATTAAACTTCAGATATTTGGGACACTCAGGAGAATTTGGTTATCATAATGACAAAAAGCACAATTACCTCTTTTCTATTGAAGTGACTTAGCTTCCTCCCTCTCTCCCTTTCTTCCTTCTCTTTCTCTTTCCCCCTTTCCTTTTATTTCTTTCTCCTGTTATTCCAAATATAACATTTTGGTATAAGGACTCTCATACAGTAATCCTTAATTGAAGTTTTCCCTGAGTGGTTTGTTATTTTAATCTCTCCCTTTTCAGGCAACATGTTAAAAATGCTTTGTTAAATTGCTACAGATCCTGTTTTGATGGAGAATTGACAGGTGTTATTTTTGAAACTACTAGATGTCTGCCACTGAGTGGACTTGAATTCACAGAAAGATTACGGTTTTGAGGTTGAAATGCTGAGGTAATAAGGCAAATGTGGGCCCTACCATCAAAATGAGCTGGCTGTTACAGAGGCAGCGTGGCTAACACTTCCTGGTTTCATAAAGCACAGGTTAACTCTAGGCTTACGCTTTCCCATGTCTGTAACCATTATGTGATGTTATGATGTCTCTCTAGGGGAATTTAAGATACTTGCAACCATGTGCTCTGGTGAAATCTCATGTTTCATATCTTCATTTAATGTCTAATTAAAGGTATCATGTCAACAAAAAAATGTAAGGATAGGAGGAGAATTGTAGGAACTTTTCATATTTGTTTTCCTCATAATCTTACTCTAGTTTGAAAAATATACTTTTGGGTTTTAAAACATTGAACAGTTTTTGCTCTGTTTTTAAAAAATTAGATTTTTAGGAGTCATTGCTTTTTCACATATTATGTTCTGTCCCCTTGAATATTTTTTAGTACTTTAATGCAAAACAGAATTAAACTAATGTAAAAGATGTATATTATAGACACATAAGTAGTGTGAATTTATTATAATAGAATATAAGATCCTTGAGGGGACAGTTCTATTAATATTCTTTTATGTTCTTTATGTGTGACATCAACTGAGTGGCAATACTTCTAAGCATTAAGTATTAGTAGTTGCCTTGTATCAGGAAGTTATTTAATTTCCTTTCAAGTTTGGTTTCAAGTTGTTACATAAATATCAAATTATTTTAACATAAAAATATTTCACATTGTTAAAGCAGTATTCCATCCCCTCTGATTTTCTGGTCTAGCTAGCAAACATGTCCAGGTATTACAGTTGCTTCTGCATATGGAACAATTTTTGGACTCCAGATTCTTTGCCTGAAGACTTGTTCAATGGCATTTGATTTAAAGTTTAACCCTCATAAGCGTGTCTGATGGTTAATGAAGAGAAGAGGTTTTACTTCCCACTGTTGAAATAATCTACAATTATTCATGTAGAATAATTTAATTCATTGATTTATTTTGTCATAGTACCATCATTTATTTATATTTTGTTTACTGTCAGCTAGAGTTCTTATGGTCTTTAAATCCCTATTAATAAGTAATAACCGCAACAATTGAAGTTAATCAAGTGGCTAACTGCTGACAAGCACAGTTTTACACACTTTGCATCATTAATTTTTAAAATCCTTTAGTAACCAGATGAATTACGAATGTTATTCTTTCATTTTAAAGATGAGTATAGTTAGACATGACACAAGGTCGTGGAGTTAGCGGGTAGCAGAGCAGGGATTCAAAGTTGGCAGTTTGGATCTAGACTCATGCTCTAATCTTGCAGTTATTTTTTAATATGGTCTGATTTACGTACTCACAAACTCTAGATGTAATTACTATTATTTATAAGTAGATATTTTCTTTAAGAAGATTTTAGATTTACAGGAAAGTTGAAAAGAAGTACTGAGAATTTCCATGTACCCCATAACTCCTTCACTGTTTTAACATTTTACGTAACCATTTGTAAAAACTAAGATGGATTTTGGTGCATTACTATTAACTAAATTCCATACTTAATTCAGATTTCACTAGTTTTTTCCATTATTGTCCTTTTTCTGTCCCAGGATGCTATCTACAATACCATTTAATATTTAGTCATCTCATTCGTCTCCTCTGGTCTGAAACAGTTTCTCAGTCTTTCCTTTTTTTTTTTTTAAATTATGATTTCCATTTTATTTGATGTATGTATGTATGCATGTATGTATTTAGGGTGGTGCTGGGGATTGAACCCAAGGCCTTGTGCATGCTAGGCAAGAACTTTACCAGTTGTGTTAGATTCCCGGCCCCTCAGTCTTTCCTTGTTTTTATTTTTCAGGAATACTGATCAAATAGTTGGTAAATAACTCTCAATTTAGGTTTGTGTGATTTTGTTATGAATTTGGGGAAGTGTACCACAGAGATGAAGTATCCTTCTCATCACATCATTCCAGGGGTGCATGATATCAACATGACTACTTACTGGTCAGTGATGTTAACCTTAATCACCTGGCCAAGATAGCATTTGCTAGGTTTCTTTACTGTAAATTTACTCCCGTATTTTCATATTTTATTTTTTTGGAAACAAGTTACTAAGTCTAACCCATGTTCCAAAAGACAGGGATAAAACTATTTTTAATCTGTAATTTTTATATCATAAGCTTTTTCTCTTTCAAATAACTTTATGTATCTTCTAAGAGTATGGGGACTTGTTGAAGTCAAAGGGGAAGTATGATTATGAATGACATAAAACTAACAGGAATAGGGATGTATGAGATGAAGAGGAAAATGTGTATGTAGGCTCCTATTCAGAGCCATTGAAACACATCTTTTTTTTTTTTTTTCTCCCCTTTGGTACTTGGAATTGAGTCCAGGGCTGTTTAATCACTGAGCCACATCCCAGCTCTTGTATTTTATTTAGGGACAGAGTCTCACTAAGTTGCTTAAGATCTTGCTAAATTGCTGAGGCTGGCTTTGAACTCACAATCCTCCTGCCTCAGCCTCCCAAATGGCTGGGATTACAGGCCACTGTGCCAAACATATCTTTTTATTTAGAGATTTTGATTCAGTATTTTCTAAAGTGTGTTATACAAAATATTAGTTTCATGGGAAGTCAATTGGTTTATTTGAATTAAGAAATCCATTACTTAACAAATCTGTAAGCTGTTGGTAAGATGAAGATAAATTTCTTTGTTTCAGTACTTTTCGGAGACTTTAAAAATGACTATAATTCTCCAAGAGGAGTAAGTAATTTTCAGTGTTTCCAAGTTTTGTATTCTCCCATAATGCTTAGAGCATACAGGCATCTCAAGAAACTCACACTTTGTGAAAATATTTTAGAAATAGCTGCTCTATTTTGGATTCCATCATGCTGTCTGAGTCCATATGAAATTTATTGGTGTCTTAGAAAACAATGCAACAGAATCACTATATTACAATAATATAGTTACCATTAAAACATTTTTTGTAGCTGTTATTTTGGAGTTTTGTGAAGGTTTGACAAATAACTTTAATAAACTTATTGGTGGCATATTTTAATTCATCATTTTGAAGCAGTAACTTTGAAATGACCAATAGTCAGTGATCAAACAGGATTGTGCTAATATAGTAAAATAATAATAATGATGGAACTACAAAGTAGAAAACTGACTTTTAATTTTTGCAAATTGAAAATTATTCTTGATGATTCTTCTAGAAAAATAAGACCAAAAATATTTTGACAGAATCATAGGAATGGTAATGTAACCTCTAAGTTTTGAGAAGTCTTTGAATCAGCATTCAAATTATGCCAATGGGGAATATAGTCATTTCAGATCAGACAGGGATTTTATCCAAAATTTGAAGGATAAGCCATAAGATATCTACTAGCATTTTAAAAAATATTCATCAGCTGTTGTTTTGGCCTGTGCTCAGTGATACATAGAGCTTTGCTGTGATGCAGGCTTCTCCTGGTGCCTCTGTAAAGTTTGCATTCTGGATCCACTTTGTCTGAGCTCCTTTTGAAAACTGACTCCTGGGAGATATGCCAATTTGGATGCATAGGTATTGGTAACTATGTGTGTGCATGTATTTGTGTGGGCACACATATATATTTGTTTTGTTTTATTATAATATCTGGATGTGAAGTTTCCTGAACAACTAAAATGAAACAATATTGAATGTATTCAGGGTACCTTTAAAAGTACAAATAAACCCAATCAAATATCAGGGAACTCAAAATAATCAATGTTGAAGTCCGTGATCTTGAATCAATCATGAGGCATCTCCTTGCAGCTCTAAATAACAGGTCATACATTACAGTTGGCTGTTCAACACTGTTGACTAAAGGGAGTTTTTATTTTCATCTCACTTTTAACTGATATAAAGAATCCAAGACTTAGAAAATGCTCCATTTACTTTAAATAATGGGATGATGTTGAGAATCCTCAAGACTGGAGTGCAAGTGATTTCTAGGTAGGTGTGATGCCTCATATGTTAATAGTAGTAATACTAATAATAGTTAATATCTACTCAAACTTACTCTGAGCCACAAATGAGGCTAAATTAGTCTTTATTTTTAAAGTATCAGTTTATTTTAGTTGACACATAATTATACATATTTATGAGGTACAATATGATGTTTTGATATAAGCACACTTTATGTAAAATTCAAACCAGGGCAACTGGCATATCCATCACCTTAAACATTTATCATTTCTTTGTGGTGAGAACATTCAAAATCTTCTCTTATATTTTGAAATATTGCATTAATTTTTCTTATAGTCACCTTTGTATGCAATGGAATACATATATTCTTCCTGTGTAATCTATTGACTATGTACTATCTTTCTTTAACCCTCAGCACAATACTGAAAATTGGATACTATATGATTTCATTTTAAACTTTATTTGATTTTATTTCTAACACCATTACTTATAAATTTGATTGCCAGAAGTTCAAATAGTACTCACAAATAGTACATACAAATGGGTGTGTAAATAGAAAACGAAGACCTTTACCACCTAATATCAGTTACTGTTCATAGTTTAATACATGAACTACTACATAATTTTAAAATAGTCACACATAAATTGGTAGTTAAAAAACAGGTTTATGTTGAACATATTATTCTGTAACTTTTTTTCTATTTAGTAAACTGAGAGCACTATTCACTATATACACATAGGGTGCATATTACTCCCGTCTGTGTAAAGCATAATTGAACTAACCACTCCTATATTGATGAAAATTGTGTATGTATCATTTTTTGCAATAATAAACAATGCTGAATCGAACACCTTTATTCATTTCCTCTGTTCTCTCTATTTTTATGTAAGATGAAGCTGAGAGTTGGGCTGGATGAGTAACTTGTTCAATGTCATATAGCTAGTAAAGGGTGTGCCCCAGTGTGAGTCAGGTCTAATCCCCAAACTCATGTTCTCAACTGCTCTGTACTCAATGACCTAATGTGTTATCAGCGTGATGTCATTTTTTGGTTACTTTTAAGCTTTGGAGTAAGAATATCTTTTCTCTCCTGCTAATTCTCACTTTATAACTGCATGTGACAGGTGAAACCAGAATGACAATTTCATTTTCATTAGAGGCAACCCTGTGAGAGGGAAGTCAGGTGTGCAGTTAGGATTGTGTCAAAGGCAAATGTTGAGGATAGTGGGGCCATTTCTTTAGTGGATCTGGGACAGTGTTGCTGGAGTTCTGAGATTAACTTCTCTGCTCCTTTCTCTAAGTTCTTTTGATCTGCTTGTCCTAGACATTTAATTCAAGTGTTCACACAAACTTTCAAAGAAGGGCCACATCTAGACTTCACTAATTTTTAGTTACTATCTTTGAAGTATTAAATAACTGCAATAAGCATGAATTACCTCTGACTTTTTTTTTTTTACTTTGAATATTTTCTTTGTCTACTGAGGAAATTAAAATGGCTACAAGTAATGCCATGAAATTCACTGAAACGACATAATTTCAGTGAAACCAACATGATTTCATTCAAAGTAGGTCCATTCTGGCAGAGAGAATTGAATTTTCCTCACATTTTCTTTTCCCTTCTTAAGGCATTCCTTTGCCTCTGGTCTAAAATAGTTTTAATTTCTTTGCAGGAGGGCAAAGGAATTTGAGCCTTTAAAGGCCCTTTTCTTCCATAGCTTACCTTTATCATTCTCATTTATATTTTTATGTTATAGCACTGTTTCACCACTCACATTCTTTCAAAGCATAAATTCATTTTAGTTAACTCTTCAGAAATACTTCTTTTCCCTCAATCTTATTTTGGATTTTTCTTCATGGATCATTAGGATGGATGAAACAAATTGGAACAAATGAAAAAGACCTGGGTAGGTGTCAGAGGACTTGGGCCATTTTTCCTAACCTTTTTGAGTCCAAGTCATACTTTGAGATCTCATGGTCAAGGCAAGGTATTGTTTTAGATATTACAGTAACAATATATCCTACAGAATTAGAGAATATGATTATGATTTCAGGAATCATGTATATAAATGAAAAACATTTACAAAACAAATATTCTTTTGTTAGCAATGTGAAGTTTTCTTTTAAACACTGTATGTACTGCTAATCATATATATATATATATATAAAATACTTGTAGAGGTATGGATATCATTGCTCACTATAATGTATTTTGTGCTGTTTTAACAATACCACAGACTGGGTAGTTTATAAAGAATAGAAATTTACTGGCTTACAGTTTTGGAGGCTAAGAAGTATCAGCTAGCATCAGGTAAGGGCCTTCTTGCTGTGTATTAGTTGGCAGGAGGGATCGCGTGGTGGAAGGGGAAAGAGAAGGCCAGAGAAGAAGTGGGTGCCAATCTTGCCCTTTTGTAATGGCACCCTCATGGTCTAATCACTTCTGATTCTATCTCTTAATACTGTTACATTGTAATTAAATTCCAACAAGGATGTTGAAGATGACAATCAAACCACAGCACTTAGGTTTTTCAGAATTTGTTCTTTGAAAAAGAGATGAATCTCTTTCTTCTCTCAACATTTCTTAGGTTCTCCCATCTACAAATGCATTATTTCCAAGATTTTTCATACAGTTTAATTGGATAATTTTATCTATGTAAAGTAAGATAGTTTTACCTATCCAAAATTATTAGCATTAGAATTATTTTCTATATTTCTATATTGAGATCTATCTATATAAACTTTGTTATATATGTGTTCCCATAATTTTGTTTGTTATTGTATGCATTTGTTATTGTATGTATTCCTATAATTTATAAGCTATCAACCCATATACATCTCTGTTCACAGGGTAATTAATTCTTTACTAAAGTACTTTGACCTGATGTCTCTTTTATAGAGTTGTCCACACTTTCTGTTGAGGGAATATTAATTATTTTAGTGGGAAGAAGAACTGATGAAAATTAAATTGTAGGGATTTGTTTTGTATAATATGGTAATGACCATAGACAATAATGTAATGTATACTTAAAAACTTCTAAAAGAATAGATTTTAAATCTTCTCTCCACAAAAAATAAGTATATATATATATATATATATATATATATATATATATATATATAATATATGTTTGATTTAGTCATCCCACAATATATATATGTATATGTCAAAACACCTTATTAGATTCCATCTATATGTACAATAACAACAAAAAGACATCATTGCTTTAAGAATGTTTTCTTTGATATAAGGAGGCTGATTCATAGTGGGATAGGGAGAAGGAGTATGGGAGGAATAGATGAACTCTAGATAGATTAGAGAGGTTAGAGGGGAAGGGAAGGGGTATGGTGTTAGAAATGATGGTGGAATATGATGATCATTATCCAAAGTACAGGTAAGAAGACACGAATTGGTGTGAATATACTTTGTATACAATTGGAGATATGAAAAATTGTGTTCTATGTGTAATAAGAATTGTAATGCATTCTCTGTCATATATAAATAAATAAAAAGTGAAAAAAAAAAGAGATTGTAAAACAACAAGCCCCAAATTTGTAATAGTCAGTTATAGGAGAAGAGAATATGCTTCAAATAGAAGATGGATTCCCTCAGCTGTAGAAAACATACAAATGAACAAATAAGCAGCCGCAGCAACAACAGCAACATAAACTAAGAATCTGCCAAAAATTTTAGTTTATTCGCAAGGAGTACCATGTGACTATAAAAAAAGTTGATCATGGGCTGCAGATGTAGCTCAGTGGCAGAACACTTCCTTAGCACGCATGGGCAATACAAAAAAACAAAAATAAAAAATTAAACAACTGATCATGTTTAACACATTTCTCACTAGAGTTACTTTAGTAGAACTTCAAGTCATGGTTGAAGTGAAACTGGGGGCTCATGCTCACCGAGGATCATTCCCCTACTTTTACGTGACAAGGTGGGATGAGACATACAACCATGACTGACATTCAGGGACCAACAAAAGCACATTGGATGCAACCCCTCACAATGGAGTGATTTAAGGTGCGTGACTGACAGAAGCAAAAAGAAAAACTCACTTGGGGAAACCCCACGTACCTGGAGAATGACAGAAAGGATAATTATAGACTTGGCCCAGCTTTCTCACTCAGAGATGAGCTGTTGTTTTCTGTAGAAGTTTCTAGATGATAGTAAACCAACATCTCCCTAAAATGCAGTGCTCTCTTGTGATCTGTTTAGTTCTACATAGGATTTCTACTTCTACCCCCTTTACTTTCTGCTTGAATCGACAGTGTGTTTAGTATTACTGCAAAAGCTTTGGTGTAAATATGGACGCCCTCACTTCTCCAAACAAAAACAAGCATGTTATGTTACTAGCTTTTAGCAAATGGTGAGTCCCTATTTTCTGAGACACATTGGTTGTACTTTTCTGTTTTGGCCTCATGCTTCTGAAAGGAACAGGGAGGATTCCTTAGAAGTTAATGGGACAAAAAAGTTAATGGGAGTGACCGTTTAATTGTTTATGGGGACCTCAGTTACAATATAGCTAAGGTTTACATCCTTTCTAGACTCTATTAAAAACAGAGCACAAAAATTGCATTTTCTATCTGTTTGTATTATATCCAAACATATTTTGGTTTAAAGTTGGATTCTAGCTAAGTTGAATCAAGTTGCTTTGTTTTCCTGTAACATCTTTCACAGTGGGCAGTAGTATTTCCTATGGACTTTTGGATTCATTGCCTTGGCTTTCAGTACCAACCCCACTATCATAGACCCCCCTTTAAATTTCTGTTATAGCCCAATGATCATATTTCACACTGTGAATTAATCTCAGATGCAGAATTTCACTATCCAAAGCCACAAAGGTGGGACTAGTTTTAGTTTTCACTTTTCATTTCACTTGTCCAACACATTGATCATAGAAAAGAAGCCAGAGCCTTTCCTGTACTACATAGGAAATATTCTGGCTTTATGTTAACGCTAAGGCCTTTCTGAGTCTAGAGAAGATAATGGCATAACTTCATGTGGAACATTACTGATCAAGTGATAACATTAAAATTTAAGGGTTTTGTGTATTTATTATCATCAGTATACAGGAGCCGAATATCTATTTCATGTTAATATTCATAGTTACAAATTTTTATTAATTATCTTATTAAATAACAAGAGTTGGCTGGTATTACTGCATCTAATCTTGGTTTTCTTGTGGTAGGAATTATTATTTTTTCACTTAAATAATTAAAAAATAATTTAAAATAGATGCAATTTTTGGAAACAGAGTTGAGATGTATGGAAGCTAAATAAATATGAATTTGTAAGTAGAAAAGCAAGATTATGCTCAAACCTTTGGATTCCAAGTCTCCTATTATCTTCCACTGTCCAGACTAAGAAAGGTCTCGGGTCTCATTTGTGTCTAGTAGTAAATGTACGCTTGCTGAAACTATGAGGAAACTTCGTTCCATGTACTCTCCTCCTGGAGGCTAATGCCCAACTAGAACAAACAATATCTTCTAGTGAGGCAGGAACTGTGCCTGAGTGGAGAAATTCTTGGTTTTTCACATATATAGCTCTCCAGTTAATAGCCTATAACCATATTTCCATAGAGGAAAAATGATTATATATTCATATAAACTCCTAGATGATAGGTTTAGGTATGCCTGGGTGGGTACAGCACAGTGTGCTTGGTAGTAGGGTGGGGTGCCTGTCAGTATCTGAGGGATGCATAGTCTGTGGACCCAGACAAGGAACTTGTTAGTGCTAAGGGTTACATGGGTGACTTTGGTGTGTAAGGGGGCTTCCCTGCTTAGAGAAGTTTTTTTCAGAGCTTTGTAAGGGTCAGCAAGACTTCCTTTTGGTCTTCAGGGCTGGGTCAGTGGAGCTACTGGGGCAGCTTCACAGGATCCCAGGTGGGCAGCGTCTCAAGATAGCTTCATGCAGCAAGAACCTGTGTGTGGGAGGGCAAAACATGGGCAGGGTTCTTTTTCCAGGACAATGCAATAATGGGTAGCCTGGCCTCTCCAAACTTGGCTTAGGGCCCAAGAAGTCTGAAGGGTTCCTAGCAGTAAATTTCTCAGGTGCCTGTGGTATGAGTGGGGACTTCCAGGGGGCTCCTGCTTACCTTTTCCATGACAAGCTAAGTCCCTTTTGGTTCATGTTGACCTTGGGAGCTAAACTGGTGGATACTGCATGTTTAGTTTTCTTTATGAGTTCATCACATCTCTCTGATTATCAATATTTCTGCCACATCTCTATTATGTTCTGATTCTCTGCTTCAAACTCTCCAGTGAAATAGCTGCTGTTTCCCCCAGATTTGATCCTTTGTTTCATGGAAGGAAATGTGGCTGATCCTTCTAGCCAGCCATCTTGCTTAAATCTCTGGGTTTTTTTCTTACAAATGAGAAATGAGAAATTGAGTTTTGGAGTGGGTAAGTAATTTCTTTAGATTCACAGTTACTAAAAGAAAGGACCAAGGTCTCTATACTTGTCTATCTCCTTCTATTTTTATAGCTCCTCCTGATCTTAATTATAGTCCAGCCACCATATGCACAGAATGAGACAATACAATAAATAATTTGTCTAGTGAAACTAAAAATTAAAATTCAAACAAACTGAAGTGAGTCTTGTATCCATCAACATCTTCTACAGTTACAGGCTTTTAAGATCATTGGGGCATGCATAAAGGAATCCAGTCTCAATATTTGTAAATAATTTTAAAATTCTAATTATAATTCTTTAATATTTCTGTGCATCAGAAAGAATCATTGAATAGATTATAGTATTTCCCTTTGAGTATAAATTCTGAGAATTGGAAGACAACATGGGAAGAGTCTTGTTTTTCATCTCAGTATGCATTTTAAAATGTAAGTTGAGGGAAAGCAGCAGAACTGTTTTGAATTACTGAGTCCTGGGAGGTCAGTATTCCCAAGGTCTATTATTACTTATCATTAATTCATATTTTTGCTGGGGAAGGAAAGTTCTCATCAGGTTGGCTGAACACAATATGCTATTAATTCTTTTTCTCTTTTCGTGGCTTGATTCTTCTCTGAGATGGTAACTTAGATCAGATGCAGGAAAGCAACCCTCTCTGGAAAAGGAAGAATGTTTTTTATATATTCTAACTTGGATAGTCTGAAGTCTTGTCATATCTAAAGCATTAAAATATTATGTGCTTGACCAACCAAGAATGACAACTGTTTAGCTACACAGAAAATCTGTGTGGAAAACCTCCTCCCTGTGGTTTTTATAAAGCACACACAATGTAGTCAATATGACTGCAGTTCGATATGGTATTTGTTTTATGTAATCAAATGAATAGCACATTTATCCAGACAGTGCTAATGAATAGTAAGATTATCAGCAAAGCAGAAGACTCTATGTGGAGAAAACACTTTTATATCTGTGCCATAATGTAATAATGTATGTGAAATTTCAATAATGGCTTTCTCTTGTCGGGAAAGGGTGGTCATTAATTGAGTTGGTTTCCCATCAGAAAGTGTAATCATCACTGTTTTCCAGTGGAGTTGATTTTATAAGAACACAAAATATAAATCTACATTACACTTAATGTCATTTTCAGCAATAATAGAGGTATTAATTCAAATTCCTTTTTTTTTTACTTCCTAGATCTTTATATTACTATCCAGTTACTCTGTTTAACGTAGTATGTGGAGTCAGATGTAAGATAAGAATAATGCCCTGTTGGAATTTACAATCTATTAGGGAGACAAATATATCAATAGATAATTGAGAAGAAATAAATTAAGATTAGTTTCCACCTCACCCTTATGCCTCAATCAACCCCATCATCTTATAAAAGCCACCAAAAACTTCCTAAAGTTAAATTCAATAGTTTTTTTTTTTTTGTCTTGGTTGGCTTCTTGATGCATTTTATTGCAAGCCCTTCCCATTCTCTAGAATATCTCTTGGTTCTTGGTTTCTACAACATCACTTGGTTCTTTTTTCCCCCCTATCTCTATGGCTACTATTTTGTAAAGGACTCTCATCTATTTTTAGTGGCCTACAGACCTTACTTTCATTTTATACTACACATTCACTATTTTTTCAGTTATCATCTGTGGACTAGAGGCAACACATGAACAGAATTGTAAAGGAGGTATGGGAACAGCAGCCCCAGGGGATAAATGAAACCAGAAAAGTCAGTCTGAAGACTAGAGCCAAAGCACTCTTAGGAAGAGAGGATCTCATAAGGAACCTCAGTTTGTGATTCAGTTGACCTTGTCAATTTAAAGTCAAAGATTAGAAAGTTGCCTCCATGTTGCTCTCTCAGATATGCTTAGAAACTAGCATTTTGTCTGAAAGAAGCTAGCACTCTTTTCCTCAAAAACTTTCTTCTGTTTATTAATGTGCTCTAAAATTTAAGAAGACACATTTTCTCTCTCCTTTTCCTATCATGGACACAACAAAACTCTGTATTTGGAAAGGAGAGGCATTGAAACACATAATTTTCTCTTCAATTGAACCTTGTGCAAAAAATGTCATCCATGATTGCTGTGAAATCATTCACCATGATTGTAGTAAGCCATTACTGAAGTGGGAGGAGCAGAGAAACAGGCAACGCAGGTGCCTCTCAACCTGGGCCAAGTGTTTGGAGAAGGGGTGTGTGTGTGTGTGTGTGTGTGTGTGTGTGATTCTCACATGCACAAGTGAAAGTGTAAAATTTCTTTGAAATATTTTGTATTATTTTGAGAAAAAACCTCACTCTATTATAACCAAACTTATTCTCACGTAAAGAGAATACTTCATGTAGTTTGTCAGAAAGGTGCTATTGCATTAAATCTTACTAGTTCAAAAATTGGTGCTTCAGTGAGTAGAAGCCATCCCATCCATTAGGTTCAGAGTCATGGTAATTTTGAGAGCCCAGCCTCATGTGAACATAAGCCCACCAAAGGCTAAAGTGTTTTCAGCGCTTTTTAAGCTGTGGTGCACTTGGCAGAGATGTTTGGATGTTGCAGAGTCAGTAGGGTGCAATACTTTGGCCCCTTTTGGTGGCACTTTTGATAAGTATATCTTTTTGTATATGCCATTTGGCAGATTAAAAAGGACTTTAATTATAGACTTTTAACGCCCTAGGGAGATTTTATATTTGTTTACCCATACAAATATTTTTTCCAGTCCCTATTATGTGCCAGTCTTAACTTGGCAATACATTTCTATAGGGAAGAAAGATAACTGAAGACATTATCGGTTACTTTAATAGTAATTATATTAATCACATGTAATTGACAAGGAAAATGACTATAATTTTGACAGTGAATCTATTTTTCAGAATCTATAGGGTGATGGTGTTATGTATATTGAAAGAATCCATTTATTTTTTGCATTCCTGAACTGAGATGTTTAGTTTTAGAATAATGTTTGATAAATAAGTCAATTTTGAAAGTCGCTCTTTATCATAAGGTACACAGTGGTTTTGTTTTTCATACCAACATTTATAGCCACAGGTCAGGATCAGACTATCACTGCTCCCTAGCCAAGAGCAAGTGATGGAGCATGTTTTCAAGATGAATTCCCCTTCCACTATGCATTTGAAGAAAGGGAAGAGGTATATTCTTTGCCTTGAGATATTCCTGGTGAATGATGAAGAATCCATCTGCTTGGAAATTCAGGGTCCCTCGATAAAGGTCACTACTCCTAAGGTTTGTCATTGTATTTGGACCAAACTGTGAGCACATCTATGCACATTTCTTAATCCAAGCCCCCCAAAATTTATGAGACATACTTTATATAAAATCTGTTGACCATTTTCCACAGACTTTCTCAGGGTCAGAGTTCTTGCTCTTTCATTTCACTGGGTACATGAATTTGGATGCTTGGAATAGTGGGCCTTCATTAAAAAAGGCAATTATAACTACATTACAGTGTTGTCCTAATGATGACATGTGAGTCTTACTATAAAGGAACTTAGCACACTGCACAACACATTGAATACATGTACTATTTTTATGATTATGGAATAAATTCATTTTTCTTATAATTAATTCTGAACAGATTTCCTTCCTGTTCATACAAACTGGATGTTACATTTCTTTATAATATTTTCCCACAAATTACTTCCCAAATCCCCCCTTACTCCACTATTGCATATGTACAAATATTTGGATAAGGGGCTCATATACCAGACCACAAGGAAGAGCTAAGAAACATGCTGTAAAGCCAAATATTGCACACAGCCTAATGCCAGGACCAGTTCTGGGATCTTTTCATTCAAGGAGTTTAAAAAGTGAATCTGGGTTGTTTATTTCTACACAACATTTGCTAGGCTATGAGGTAGGCACTTTGCATATATTTCCTCATTTAATTATCTAGTACATTTTATTATCCAAATTTTACAAATAAAAACAAAAAAAATCTGAACCTCAGAGAGGTTAGTGTCTTTATCAAGAACTTACATTAACCTGCTTTTGACCAAGTCTTAAATATAGTATTTTCCCATTAAAAACCCCAGGAAGATGTTGTGTCAAAACACAGCAGAGAAGTTGTTATTTTGACAGAATTCAGTCATTAATTTAATGAATTTTGTTTATCATGTTTTAAAATATTATCTTTTCGAGGACTAGTGAGAATCAAGGTAAAATAATAATGAAAAAAATGTACCCAGGAATTTTGATTTCCAGTAAGCCCTTTGATTTAAATGAGTTATAACTCAGAAAAACATGGTTTGTCAGACCGTGTCTAGGTGTCAGCCATTTAGAAGAAATTAGATTGCAATAGATGGATTCTGTTGAGAGCCGAGGTCAGTTTTTACTGGGTTGGTCATGTAGGCATGGCTCTTGCCCAGGTTGTCTTAAAGGATCTACTTGTTACTTTGCAAAAAATGTTTCCTATTTAATTAAAAAAATAGCACACATTTTTAAACTATAAAATACTGTTGACAATATTTCTGTACTGCAGAAAGTTTTATGAAGAAATATATGGAAGCTTATTTTTACAGAGCTATAAGTATATAATACTGTATGTAATAATACTATGCAGAGATATTATAGTTTATTTTTCTGTGCCTATGTGATACTGTATGTAATAATACTATGCAGAGATATTATAGTTTATTTTTCTGTGCCTATGTGACTTTTTCAATGTCAAAGATTCTTTAATACAATGTGTTTTAGTTTATCTTAAAATATCATTTTTCTAATTACATAACTAATACACATTTATTAGAGATAATTTGGGAAAACCTAAAAAAAAAGCAAAAATCACCAATGATCATAACTACTGCAAAATAATCACAGCTAACATCTTTCCTTACAAATTTTTCCATACATATATATTTCATGTGTAATAATAGCTATTATTTTAATGGAATTTGTCCTATGATCAAATGTTATTTTATTTATTTTTTATTCTAATTTGTTTCATATGACAGCAGAATGCAATATAACTCAAATTACACACATACAGCACAATTTTTCATATCTCTGGTTGTATATAAAGTATATTCTTCACACCATTTGTGTCTTCATACATGTATTTAGGGTAATGATATCCATCTCATTCCACCATCTTTTTTAACCCCCATACCCCCTTCTTTTCCCTCCTACCCCTTTGCCCTATCTAGAGTTCGTCTAATCCTCCCATCCTTCTCCTCCCTACTCCCCTATGAATCAGCCTCCTTATATCAGAGAAAACATTCAGCATTTGATTTTTTTTTTTTTGGATTGGCTAACTTCACTTAGCATTATATCTCCAATTCCATCAATTTACCTGAAAATGCCATGATTTTATTCTCTAATATTGCTGAGCAAAATTCCATTGTGTATATATACCACATTTTCTTTATCCATTCATTTACTGAGGGGCATCTAGATTGGTTCCACAGTTTAGCTATTGTGAATTGTGCTGCTATAAACATTGATGTGGCTCTCTCCCTGTAGTATGATGTTTGTAAGTCCTTTGAGTATAGACCGAGGAGTGGGATAGCTGGATCAAATGGTGGTTCCATTCCCAGCTTTCCAAGGAATCTCTGTACTGCTTTCCATATTGGCTGTACCAATTTGCAGTCCCACCAGCAATGGATGAGTGTCCTTCCCCTCCCCCCCCCCCCCCCCCACATCCTTGCCAACAATTATTGTTGTTTGTATTCTTAATAGCTGCTATTGTGACTGCAGTGAGATGAGTAGTTTTGATTTGCATTTCTCTAATTACTAAAGGTGTTGAACATTTTTTCATATATTTGTTAATTGATTGTATATCATCTTCTGAGAAGTGTCTCTTCAGGTCCTTGGGCCATTTATTGATTATTATTATTATTTTTTTTTTGGTGTTTAGCTTTTTGAGTTCTTTATATACCCCAGAGATTAGTGCTCTATCTGATGGGTGAGTGGTAAAAATTTGCTCCCAAGATGTAGGCTCTCTATTCACCTCACTGATTGTTTCTTTTGCCTAGAAGAAGATTTTTAGTTTGAATCCATCCCATTTATTGATTCTTGACTTTAATTCTTGTGCTATAGGAGTCTTATTAAGGAAGTTGTGGAATAATCTGACATGATGGAGATTTGTGCCTCCTTTTTCTTCTATTAGATGCAGTGTCTCTGGTTTATTTCCTAGTTCTAGGAGTCAGTGTCTCTGGTTTAATTCATTGGTCCTTGATCCACTTTGAGTTGAGTTTTGTGCATGGTGAGAGATAGAGGTTTAATTTCATTTTGTTGCGTATGAATTTCCAGTTTCCCTAGCACCATTTGTTGAAGAGGCTATATTTTCTCCAATGTATGTTTTTGGTGAATTTGTCTAATGTAAGATAACTGTAATTATATGAGTTAGTCTCTGTGTCCTCTATTCTGTACCATTGGACTACCAGTCTATTTTGGTGCCAATACCATCTGTTTTTGTTACTTTTGCTCTGTAGTATAGTTTAAGGTCTGGTATAGTGATGCCACCTGCTTCACTCTTCTTGCTAAGGATTGCTTTTAGCTATTCTGAATCTTTTATTTTGCCAGATCAATTTCATGATTGCCTATTCTATTTCTATGAGGTATGTCATTGGGATTTTGATTGGAATTGCATTGAATCTGTATAGTGCTTTTGGTAGTATGGTCATTTTGACAATATTGATTCTGCCTATCCAAGAACAAGGTAGATCTTTCCATCTTCTAAGGTCTTTTTTGATTTCTTTCTTTAGTGTTCTGTAGTTTTTATTATAGAGGTCTTTCACCTCTTTTGTTAGGTTGATTCCCAAGTATTTTATTTAATTTTTTTGAGACTATTGGAAATGGGGTAGTTTTCCTTTCAGAGGATTTGTCACTGATGTACGGAAATGCCTTTGATTTATGGGTGTTGATTTTGTATCCTGCTACTTTGCTGAATTCATTTATTAGTTCTAGAAGTTTTCTCTTGGAATTTTAGAATCATATTGTCGGCAAATAGTGCTAATTTGAGTTCTTCTTTTCCTATCTGTATCCCTTTAATTTCTTTCATGTAATTGCTCTGGCCAGTTTTTCAAGAACTATGTTAAATAGAAGTGAAGAAAGAGGGCATCCCTGTCTTGTTCCAATTTTTAGAGGAAATGCTTTTAATTTTTCCATATTTAGAATGATGTTGACCTGGGGCTTAGCATAGATAGCTTTTATGGTGTTGAGACATGTTCCTGTTATGCCTAGTTTTTCTAGTGTTTTGAACAAATGTTATTTAGAGCAACCTATAAAATGAACATTATTTTAATCCTTGTTCACTTTGAGAAAATTGAAGCATGTTAGGTTAAGAAACTTGCCCAAGATTAAACAGTGAATGATGGCAAAGGTGGGAATGACCCGAGGCAGTCTGCTCCATGGACTGTGCTCTTATTCTTGATGCCATATTGCTTCTTCTGTGCCACAAGAGATAATTTTGAGTAATTTAGAAATATATGTTAATATTTAGCACCACTGTATATCATTTAATCTAAGACACTTTCTATTGTTAGCTGCAACATAATTTTATGGACCACTAAGGAAGAAAAATACTCTGCCAACTATAACTGTAAGATGTCATTGGTTATAACATACATCTTAATTTCAGAGACGGTAAGATTTGAAAAGATGTGTTTTTAAGTCC
Source organism: Marmota flaviventris (assembly GCF_047511675.1). Lineage (NCBI taxonomy): Eukaryota > Metazoa > Chordata > Mammalia > Rodentia > Sciuridae > Marmota > Marmota flaviventris. The sequence goes on from NC_092500.1 coordinate 160,423,532, forward strand.
CAGTCACATTTACAATTGCCTCAAAAAATTAACAAATAAGCAAAACCTAGGAATAAATCTATCTAAGGAAGTGATAGGTTTCTACAATAAAAGTTATAAAATTTAGAAAAAAGAAATTTAAGGTGGAAAGACATTTGTATTCATGGATTGGGAGAATTAATATTGTTAAAATGGCCACACTACTAACAGCAATCTACAGATTCAATGCAATCCTCACCAAAATATCAATGATATTCTTTATAGAACTAGAAAAACCAATCTTAAAATTCATACAGAAGTATAAAAGACCCTGAATTGCTGAAACAGTCTTGAGCAAAAGAACCATACTGTAGACGTCACAATACCTGATTCAAAATATACTATAGGGCAATTGTATCAAAACAGCATGGTATGGGCACAAAAATATACACGTTAATAATGAAATAGAATAGGGGGACCAGAAATAAATCTATACTTGCATAACTACCTAATTTTCAACAAAGAAGCCCAAAACAGACTGGCGAAAAGATAGCTTCTCCAGCAAATAGAACTGCAAAAATTGGATTTCCACCTGCAGAATATAGAAACTACCTCCCTATCTCTCACCCTGTATGGAAATCAACTGAACAAATAACTTAATGTAGGATAAGATTGTTAATTATTTATAGTTTTGATCAAAGAACTACTGAATTTGAATTTCTCCTATGTGCCATATTTTAAAATATATTTCTATACATTATCACTGTTTCATAGAGCTGGCTACTGAGACTTCTTTATGAAATCTTATTTTCAAAGCATGTGATTCCAAAGGCCCTATTCTGTAGTTAAAAGTACCCAGTACACAATTTATGTGGTTACTAAAGGAAAACATGGTTATACCGTGATTCTTATGCTTGGAAAAATGGTCAAACCACCCTGGGCCAGATATAGGAGAAAGGCAGCATAAGACAATATGAGTCTTTAAGCATTAATTGCAAGGAAGAGGAGTACATTGCAAAAGTAAAAATGCAGAACAGTTCTCAGATCCTGGATAGTTTTCAGTTCTTTATTTTTTAATTTTATTTTTATTTTTTATTTATACATGACAGTGGAATGCATGACAATTTTTATTACACATATAGAGCACAATTTTTCATATCTCTGGCTGTATACACAGTATATTCACACCAATTTGTGTCCTCATACATGTACTTTGGATAATAATGATCATCACATTCCACCATCATTAATAACCCCATGCCCCCTTCCTTCTCCTCCCACCCCTCTGCCCTATCTAGAGTTTTGTCTATTCCTCCCATGTTCCCGCTTCCTATCCCACTATGAATCAGCCTCCTTATATCAAAGTAAACATTCAACATTTGGTTTTTTGGGATTGGCTAACTTTACTTAGCATAATCTTCTCTAACTCCATTCATTTATCTGCAAATGCCATGATTTTATTCTCTTTTATTGCTGAGTAATATTTCATTGTGTATATGCCACATTTTTTAATCCATTCATTTATTGAAGGGCACCTAGGTTGGTTCCACAGATTACTATTGTGAATTGTGCTGCTATAGACATTGATGTGGTAGTTTTCAGTTATGTAAGCTATCATCTTGTTAGTTTTTCTTTAGTTTTTTGTCTTGATAGAGTGGATAATTTTTTCTTTAACACTAGGGAAGAAGCTGTTTGGGTTACTATTTAGACAAAGAGCAACAGATTTTAAGTAAATGGAGTAAAAGGAGAAAGACATCTATTTAATCACAGATGCATCTACCTAGATTATTTAGATAGAATTTTTCTCAAGATATTTAAATTTTTTTTTCTTTTAGAAAATTATATACAACTTTGTGATGTTTTGAGAATATGTGATGTTAAGAGGACATGCTGAGGTGATAAACATTAAAGAAAACTCAAACAGTGGCCTTATTGAAATTAAACAGTACAACAAAAGTCAAACCAAATCTTAGCAACAGCAATCATTCATCTTCCTGAGGACAAATAGCCCATGTTAGTCTTTGTTGCAAAATAAACTTGTTTACAACTAGCCTTCTCTGATTGTTATTTCTACCTTATTCTCTTCTTGCAGAAGCATCATGCAGTTAGTGAGTCTGTGCTCGAGGGTTTGATGAACTGTGTAATCATCCTTGGCTCTTCTCTCTCACACTTCACATCCAACCCCCCAGGAAATCGTGTGAACATTATTCAAATCTGATCACTTCTCACTTCCACCATTGCTGCTCCTAGAGGACCACCATCTCCTGCTTAAGTTACACAGTAGGTTCTTTAAAAGTCTCCATTTCCAGCCTCTTCCCTATTGTCTAGTTTCAATACAGTGGTTGGAGTGGTCTTTGGAAAAGTAAGTCAAACCATATCACTTCTCTGCTTAAACTCTGCAGTTGGTTCTGTTTCACTCAATAAAAACCAAGGCTCTTTAATACACAAAGTCCTTGCCTAGGAGATCTGATCTCAGTTCTTTCTCTGATCTCACCTGCTACTTCTCTTTTCCTCAGTCATTCTTTACCAGTCCTACTGGCCTTCCTTCTTCTTGAATATTCCAGATACCTTTATATCTCAACAACTTCTCTTGAGCTTTTTCTTTTTCCCTGAAAAGCTCTTTCCCCAGACTACCACTCACTGATTGGCCTTCTTTGAACATTTGTTCCAATCTTACCCTCAGTGAGGCTTTTCCCTGATGCTCCTGCCTACCTTATTTCATATTGCAACCTGTTCCCCACTTTCCACCCCTGCATTTCCTGTATCCCCAATCTACTCTTCTTTCTCCCATATTTAATGCCTATAATATACTATATACCATACTGCATATTGTTATTATACTTAATGTTACTGTTAATGTCTTCCCTGAACCACCACCACCACGATATAAAATTCATAAGGGCAGAGAGTTTGTTTTATTATTTGATATGTCCTGTGAACCTAGGTCTGTACTTGGCACATAATAAGTTTTTGATAAATGTTTATTGAATAGATGAATAAAAGTCAACTTGTTCTAAAAATGAAATGAATATCTATGGCTTCCATCTAAAGTTATTTATCAAACATTTTAAATTAGATTTTTAAATAATAAAATACATGGCACACAATACATACATAAGAAGATATATAGTAAAATTAAGTCTTTTCTTTGTGGGCCATCTCTCAAGAGGAAGCGAATCACCAGTTCTTTTTAATTCTTCTTTTCTAATTTATTCTATGTATTTAGAAGTATATAGACATATATATGCTTTTTGTATTAACATATCTGGTAACATTTAATTTGGCTTGCTCTTTATAATTAACTTGGTTGGTGATTATTTAAGTGCACAGATAAATTCTCAGTCTTTCAAAACAATTTCATAGTAGTCCATTTATTGATGTATAACTGTTGGACAGTTGGGCAGATTTGCATTTTGCTCTTATTTATAATGTTGCAATTACTGTCCTGTGCATGTGGATATCAGTATAGCTCAAGGACCAAGTCCTAGAGAAGGAGCTATTGGATCAAATAATGCATGTGTTTCATTTTGAAAGCTATTGCCAAGTTTTCTTCTAAGAAAATGTTAACAATGAGCACTTTCCTTAATGATGTTAAGGTAATTTGTATTTCCTTACTATTTGTATAACTATTACCCACACTGTGTGAGAATTTATATACTATTACCCACAAAATTTTTATCAAAAATTTTGATCTTTCATTGTTTATATTTTAAATGGATATAAGCCAATGATAAAAAGTAAAAACACTACAATGTACAGAAGGTATGAAGTGGAGAGTGAAAGCTCCCAAGTCTTTCAGGTCTCTCATTTACAACCTCCAGAGATAATCATGGGAATCTGCATCTTTTAGGAAATTTTCAGTGTATATATAAGTATTAAATGCGTATATAGATAGTTATTTTATACACAAGTATAAACACAATATAGTAATACTTTGCTACTTACTTTTTTTTAAAAAAATGACAACGTGATAGATATCTTTCCAATCAATACATACAATGCTTTTTTTAAAAATTATTTTTTATGTTCATACACCAGAATATTTGCCATAGTTTATTTAATCTATATTGTGTTGATGAAAGTTTAAAATGTTGTAAAGAATTTTGTTGAAAGAATGTTGAAATAAATGGCTTTGTGTACGATTCTCAATTGATCTATTATTGAATAGTGCTAATATATAAGAGAACTATGAAATAAAAAGATGTGCATCTAAAATTTTGAGTTTCTTTCAAGTTACCATCTGAAAGGTTGAATTCTATTCTTTAACCTAGATATTTTTATTTTCTACATACTGTTATCCTTTTACATTACTTGTTTTGCTTGTAGAATTGGTAATTGTTCAACTGATGTGGAATGGTGTGTGTTCTAAAGGGATGTGACACTTGGAACAGAAACAACCTTTCCAGTGCCACTGGGAATCCTCCAAAATCCTGAGTCTTCCACAAAATTCCCTGGGTAGCAAACATCATGTATTGCAGATCTTGGAGAGGCCTGCATTACAATTGGCTGCCTAGAAGGAAATGACAGCATAGCACTTGTGCTACTGAAGTTAACACAGAACTTTGTTACTTTAAAAATTTTGTAGTCAGAGGTTACCTTCCTACTAAAATTATTTCCCATATGTATCATCACCTTCTTCATTGTGACTCAGAGTTGCTATTATAGCAAATAAATTGCCATCAATTTTGCATTATTGTCATCATCCTTAAGCATCTTTGCATGCTGCCTGAGCTCAGGAGACAGAACAATTTACATATATTTTCAATCTACTTTAAAAGAATATATACATGTAGTCCTGCAGCTCATTTATTCTATGGTCTTGATAGGAAAGCTGGGCAAATGTAATGCAGTAGTTTGCTTGTTGATTGCAAGTACTCAAAGAAATAAACCATAAAATAAATTACTATTTATACAGATGTAAAGGTTGACAGGCACAAAACGCAGCAAAGTTGTTGTTTTGTTTTCCTAGAGATGAGCAAACTGTTTATTGAGTGTCTGTGCCTGATCTATTTTATCTGTCGAATGACTTTTGTTTGTTTATTTTGGAAATTATTTCCTTCCATCATTTTATAGAAAAGAGCTATTTAAAACACCCCCCCCCCCTTTTTTTTTTTAGCTTCTAGACTCATAGGTACTGCTCATGACAACTTAACAGGGCAGTTAGTTATTTCAATATTAGTACAAAGAATGAAGAGTAGAAGTAATTATAAAATACAATCACCTTGTTAGGCTAGAAATTGGGCAGCAGTACAAGAGAGCCAGCTTGAAGGAGTGTTTACCTGAGCTTCAGCTCAATAAGAAAAATCTGGCAATAATTAAAGTTCCAAGAAGGGCAGGAGTCAAGATCAACTGAGGTGAGGCAGGGGACCTATGGCATAAGTCTTAATTCAGTGGTTCCCAAATTTAAGTCATGGCAAAATTATAGAATGCTATTTGCTAAAAACTAGATTCCAAAATCTCACTTTGAGACTTAGTCACAATGGCCCAGAGCCTAGGAACCTGCATTTTAGTAAATACTGTTGTTGGACATCATCTAGCTATTGCAGGTGGAGAGAATTCAACATGAAGGGGTGTTTCAGTCCAGTGGGTCAGAGATACAAGCAGAGCATCACTAGTAGACGGTTTTGTGCCCTCTCCACCTGGCTGAATCTGATGGAAGATTTGAATTATTTTTGCACAAGAATTTTAAGTCTCATGGAAAGAGATAGATGTGAATACTAGGGTACCCCCACCCCCCACATCTTACACCAAACAGAAGTAAGATCAAATTAACAGTTTTATTTTAGTTGTGCTGCTTGCTTTTGACATTTGGCAGCTATTGTAATGTTCACTCTTACTCATTTTTTTTTTTCCATTTAAGCAGCTCTGTTGGCTTCAGGTCTGAATTCTTCCTGCCCAAACCTTTACCAAGCTGCTTTAATGTATCTTCCTTATTTAGGTTTGCCAAATTGTCTTCTAGATGAAAGACCGTTTTCTCAGTAGGAATCGACAATGATTTTAAGCCAGATAAGCTAAAAGGACTATGAGTTGCCTTGGATTTGTGCTTGACCTTAAACAAAGCTTCCAAACTCAAATGCCTTCAGAAGCTATGTGGGAAAGAAGGCATGTGGGAAATAAGGGTGTGAATCAGAAGGGAGTCATAGAAACAGAAATGGGGACGTGCACAACCTACCTAAAAGCATTAAAAAATCAGAACTAAGCACCATGTTGTCAAAACAAGACAGGCTTCAGACTAAATTCTGCCTGCTGGCCATCTCTCTATGCTCTTGATTTAAAGCCTTGGTCACATTATAGCCCTTGTCTGAGTTGGTTATAATTTCATAATGATGCTACTCTAATGATAATAGAATGTTACATATACATTAGGACAAAATAGGACACATTCAGAAATTTTGGGATATATTGAGAAGAGCAAGAATGGGAGGAAGGGAAAGATGGGGTGGGGGAGAGAAAGAGAGAGAGGAAGAGAATTGACTCCTACATGACTTTAAATAAGTTAGTGTTTCTCTGAGTCTCTATTTCATGTGTCAAATGGGGATAAAATATCTGTCTCAGGCAATTTTCTTAAGGTTTCAATGAGAATATTTTCAATGCCACACATAAGCAATACTTGATATATGGTAGGCACTAAATAAATAAAATTCTTTAACTGATTTGATTTTATGTGACAGCATTTTTGGGAAGAGGGTGTAATTGTCCCACCACTAATATATGTACTTGGTGATGTGAAACGGGGTGAAATGTTTCCCTTCCCCTTGACAAGTCTGTAGATTTGCCCCTTGTCCAAGTCTAAACTGGAAATGTCAAATTGAGATTGCTCATAGCTGAGAATAAAAGTCGATTAATATTTTTACCTGCTAAATTAAAAGTCACACTCTTTCTGTCCTCCGATCCCCTTCTTGTTCTTTTCTTGCTAAATCCAGGGATGATGCTTACTTTTTTTTCTGAATGAGAGTTCTATCCAGAGGTTGGAGCCAATAAATACTCTAGGTACCCGAATAGGGTGGGTGGAAGGAGTGAAATTTCTGTAAGAGACGAGAGGAGAAGACTTCAAGGAGGGCTTAGATGATACCTTAGACACTTTAATGTTCCACACAGAAGGGTCAGTATCAGATTCCTCTGAGAGAACGGAGTGCACTAGTGAAGCCGCGGAAGGCCCCTCCAGTCTCAGACCAGCTGCACAGGAGACCTAGGGCCAATCCCTTTTTTACTGATTCCACATTCCCTCTCTTTCAGACATGGACTTTGTGACAGAAGGAACACCAGCAGAAGGCAAAGAGAGCTATGGGGAACAGGTAGTTACTGACTTATGATAGGAATATCTGAATTTGATCTTTAAAGGAGATAATGCTTTTTTTTTAATTAAAAATTCCATCTCTCTCTATTTATCTTGTCAAGTAAAACTTATATAAATTTATGGTGTACAACATGATGTTTTGATATATTGTGGAATGGCTGAATCAAGCTATTTAATATATTTCTTGCCTCATGTACTTCTAATTTTTTTTTGTGTGGAGAGAACATGTAAAATTTTCTTTCTTAGTGATTTTCAATACACAATACATTGGTATTAATGGTAGTCATTATGTTGTATCCCTGATATACTCTTCCTGTCTAAATTTTACGCGTTTGACTAAGGCCGCTCCACCTCCCCCACTTTGATCTCTGGCAACTCTCTGCTTACATCAGTTTAGCTTTTTTGCACTCCACATGTAAGATCATTTGATAGTTGTCTTTCCATTCCTGGCATATTTCACTTAACATAGTATCCTCTAGGCTTATCTAAGTTGTTTCAAATGACAGGCTTTTCTTCCTTTCCAACGCTGAACAGTATTCTGTTATGTATGTATATATACAACATTTTCTTTCTTACTTACTTTCTTTTTTTTAACATTTTCTTTCTTTATTCATTTATTGATGGATACTTACAATGGTTCCATGTCTTGGTTACCACCATGATTTGGATGTTGAATGTCCCCAAGGACCCATGTCTTAAAGGCTTGGTTGGTTCCCATGGTGGTGCTATCGAGACAGAGTGGAACCTCTAGGAAGTGGGGCCCTCTGGGAGATCCTTAGGTCACTGGGACAATGCCCTTGAAGTGAATCCTGGGATCCCTTTCTCTTCTGCTTTCTTTTCTAGCAATGAGGTGAATGGTTTTGCTCTGCCAAGCATGATGTGTTGCTTCATCACAGGTGCAAAGAAATGGGGCCAATTGATCATGGCTGTAACCTCCAGAATTTTTGTGAGCCCAAATAAACCTTTTCTCTTTATAAGTTGATTATCATAGGTATTTTATTATAGTATGTGAAGCTAACATAGTTATTGTGAACAGTACTGCAATGAAAATGGGAGCACGTATGTCTCTTCAACATGCTGATTCCATATCCTTTGGATGTATACCCAGAAATGTGATTGATGAATCATATGGTAGTTCTGTTTTTAATTTTCTTGAGGAAATAGTTTTTCATAAAGGATGTACTAATATACCTCCCAACTGAAAGTGTATAAAGGTTTCCTTTCCTCCATATCCTCACCAACTTATAGCTTTCATTTTTTGATAGTCATCATCCTAACAGTGTTAAGATGATATCTAGTGGCTTGAATTTGTAATTCCTTGATTATTAATGACACTGAGGATTTTTTATATACCTGGTGGCCATTTTTTTTGTCTTTTTTGAGAAGTGTCTATTCAGATCCTTTGTCAATTTTCAAATTTGGTTATCTGTTTTCTTATTATTGTGTTGAATTTCTTGTATGTTTTGAATGCCAGATGGAAGAACAAACACTTGGATAGTCCAAAGGTGAATCTGAAAAAACTATGCTATAAACATTTATAAATATGCCACAGTGAATTCCACCTTCATGTATATCTATAAAGTATCAATTAAAAACAATAAATAAATAGAAGGAAGACTAGTAGAGCAGAGGAAGGGGGATGGGGGGAAGGAAGACAAGAGGGAAAGGAGGTGTTGGGCACTGGAATGGAATAAATTAAATTCCATGCATGTAGGATTATGTCAAAATGAGCCCAACTAGTATATATAATTAAATATATTATTAAAAGCATTAAAAATAAATTTTTGTTTGTACTGAAAAAAAGATGTTGATAAGACCTATTCATTTGCAGAATTGGAGCCTTATTACACATCATAGACCAAAATTAACTCAAAATAAATGACCTGAGACCTAAAAATATAAAACTACGTGAAGAAAACATGGGGAAAGGCTCCATGACCTTGGTTAGGACAAACAATTTCTGAATAGTACCCAAAGAACAGGCAACAAAAATAAAAATAGATAAGAATTCATCAAACTGTGACTCTGCACCATGTACAGCCAGAGGAGTGAGAAGTTGTGCTCCAGTTGTGTACAATATGTCAAAATACATTCTACTGTCATGTGTAACTATTTAGGAAAAAAATTTAAAAATCAATAAAATAAAGATTATATCAAACTCAAAATCTTTTGCACAGGAAAAGAAACAATCAACAAAGTGTTGAGACAATCAAGAACAAGACAATATTATTTGCAAACAATACATCTGATAAGGGGTTGTTAATACCCAAAATGTATAAAGAAATGAAGTTTTAAATAATAAGTGAGGAAAACTTTTTTGGACTGTATTGAACATATGGCAGTGGTCAGAATAAATCTGGTCTGGGTAATGGTGGGTGGGGGGAATATATGCAAATTTATAAACATAGCAAGCTTCAAGTAGTGCTTATTTGAGGGACTTACTATTCAATTAATCATGACACACATATTCTGCAGTCTTCCTTGTTATATTTCTGTGTTTACTTGAAATCTCTCTGCTCTTTATAGTCCCAATAACCTTATGAGTACATGCATGGAGGTTATATGTAGGAGACACTAGTGAGGAGCTGGGACAGCATTCATTTTTAATTTCTATGATTATCACATCAGCAATCTTGGCTTCAGTTAGAAATATTGTTGGAAAACCAGTGTTAGGTATTTTTTTACATTAACTTTTGCATTTGTTTATTCAAAAGTAATGTTTATTGAGTGGCTGCTTTGTGCCATATACTCTAAGGTGTTGGGAACATATTTTTGAAAAAGAACAAAACTCCTGTCCTTATAGGTTTATAGTGAGAAAGGAATTTTTTTTTAAATCAATTATCCATATTCTGTGACTATCATGGAGAAAAGAAAAGAATGATAAGGGATGTGAATATCAGGGAGGTAGTATTTAAGCAAAGACCTGGAATAAACAGTGGATGAAGCCAAGATGATTTCTACCTGACCATCAAAGCAGAAGTAAAGTTCTACAGTGGCCTTGAGGGAGGAGAGTACCTGGCATGTGTGAGGAGCACAAGGAAATTCCTGTGACTAGAGTGAGGAAGCTGGTGACAGAGAAAATAGATAAAGCCAGAGAGGTTCTCTGAGGCCAGGTGAGAATCTGTCATCATAAGCCTTTGTAAGAATTTGGGATTTTGTTCTTCTGAGTTCGAAACATATTGGAGCATTTGAGCATAGAACCGACATTTTGAAAAGATCATTGGTGCTGTGTAGGGAAAATGTCAATGTACTAACTATGCCATGATGAACACTTCATCATCTTGTTGGAAGATACAGTGATAATGTACAAAATAAATCTATAGGCTTTACCCTGTATTTCTAAGGCAGAGTGTGCTCAGAGGTAGTTATTCTATAGTGTGATATGCCATATGTGGTGATATGCACTATAAGACACAGTGCTTGAAGGATATTTTTCCCCTGTAAGAGTGTCTTTAGTTTCAGTTCATAAAATAGTTTATGCTGCTTTTAAGAGTTGTCATTATACAGAAATATGGAATTGTTCTGTTCTGTCCTTTTTATTCTTTTATTTTAAATCTCATAAATGCCACACCAAGTCTCTTTGCTAGAAGTAGGAAGTAGTGGTGAGTATCTTAGTTAAGTAGTTTCTAGTTTATTGTACTATAAAGGATTGTAAGTATAAGATAGAATATTTGCCAAGTCTCATTAAGAAGTCTTAGTTAAGTGACTGTTAAATGAACGTTTCAGCTTGTTTCTACACAACTACAGATTTGAGTGCCTTAGAGATGAATGAAGTCAAATAGTTTAGAAAAAAAGGAAAGAAAGAATTTTTTTTTTGTTATAAGGATTTATTTTATAAAAAAGTAAGTCAATTATAGCCAAGAGAAACCTGGAGTAAAAGGCAAAAGGAAATATGTGAATCAGGAAAAGGGACTTTCAGAAGATAGCAAGGCATTACCACTTTTAGACCATTTTTGAAATGTCTGGGTGATTCTCATTAAACATTCTTTATTTTTGGAATAAGCTAAAATGTTCCTGGACTATTATGAAATGGCTGAAAAAATAGGATAATATATTCACCACATAAACTAGGAAGGCCGTAGAGAAAGAGAATATGACATTTTCCCTCACAGTGAGTTTCTAGGCTCTTAAAGTCTGTGGAAAATTATTACTGAAAAATGAGATAATACCCAAATACTAAATAGAATATATTGTCAATGAAGACAAACTTGAATATTTTATTCTTCCCTATAAAATGATAAATTATATCCATTTTGTCAGTAATAGCCTATCAGTGAGCTAAAATTTAATTAAAAATGAGGGAATTAACTCAATTTATTCTATAAGGGGAAGAATAACTAGAAATATGACCTTTCTAACTCAAGGAAGTAGAAAGTTTTGATGTTCTCACTGAATCCTTTTAAAGTGATATGCAAGTTTTACTTATTTATACAATTGTCATACCAGTTTGACCCTCCTCCATAAGTTAAAATGTTTTACAATGGTTAATTTTTAAAATATTTCTTACAAAGGCAATTACATACCTTTGTTTCTCTATATGATTATACTTATTTTAATTTAAAGATCTGGAACTACACCTGAATGAATTGTTCCCTTTACCCTCCAGTGTGGGGTGGTATATTCCTTACCCCCAAATAAGTGGGTACTTAGAGGTTCAATGAAAAGAAATCAACGTGTAAATCAAGAAAATGGATATCCAGGAACATACGTAACTTCTGGTGATTGGTTTAATCTTTTTAATTTTCTCTACTCTAAAAAGACAATTACAGAAAGATTAAATGAAAAATTATGTATGAACATCTAGTATAATATATGCTACTTAAAATTTAAGTTCTCTTCTTTTACTATCTAAAGAATTAGTCAAAGGATATTATGCTGGTAGTCATAAGTAAAATATAAAAAGATCCCTTTATTGATAAATTCATTCTAATCCATGGATGTCAGACAACAGGTAATTGAATTACTATTCTTTGGACTGGAATTTTTTTTTCATTATTTTTTAATTGGTGCATTATAGTTATATGGACTGTGATCTTATAGCCAATATGATGTAATCTTTCAGCTCCAAGCTCAGGTAAATTTTGAAGTTAATGGCTTGTTTTTGTGTCTTCAACCTTCTTATTTTATATCCATTTTCTTGTTTGGGTGTTTTTCTACCTTTAATTGATTTTGTGAAATGTATGTTATAGACTCACAGAATTTCAAAGCATTAAGGAATCTTAGATTAAACATGAGAAATTTTTATTTTGATGCAGGAATTCCTTTTACAGCCTTCCCAGGAGGTGATTATTTGTCTCCTACTTTTGTACTCCAATGGAAGTGAGTTTATACTGATCCAAATATAGCTATGTTGAGCATTATCTTTGCCCAGACTCCCTTGGAGTTGGGTGTTTATCACCTACTGAGTATATACCAATGGAATGTGAGCAGAGCTCTTTTAAATCAGAGATTTCAAAAATCGGAGAGTCCATTGTCTACCTGTTCTCTACTTCCTGTGAGACAGAATGTGGATGTACCTGCAATGCCATTTAACTCAGGCTGATCAGAAAAGGAGCAATGAACAAACAATCCTATGCGACCCCTCCTGTCACAAAACCAGAAAGCCAACCAACCAACCAACCAAACACCCTGGAGGATGGAGGATGGCAGAGACACAAATTGAAGAAAACTGTGTCCTAAATGGCAACAACCTTCTGGTATGTAACATTGGATTGTTATGTAACAGGAAAATAACTTTATCTTCTTGAGACTGGTGAATTAGAACTGACACTTCAATACTATGCCCTATCATTGTCCTAGCTCATGCAAGGGTACTTCAATTTTTCCTATTCTCTGGAAGAGATTGGTTGATATTGTATTTATCTATTTCTTGAAAGTGTCATAGCACTTGCCTATAAAATCATGGAGACTGATATATTCTTCAGTGGGGGGAAAAACCCCACAGATTTAATAGGTACATGACAAATTGCTATCTATTTTTTTTTCTGAGTCAATTTTTACAAGTTATATTGTCCTAGGAATTTTTCCATTTTGTATGAATATTAAACTTTTGTTGGCAAAAGTTTTAAAAAGTATACAATGAGTCAAAATGCATTCTGTGGTCATATATACCTAATTAAAATAGACAAATTAATTAATTAAATTTTAAGAAGTTCAATTTTTAAAATCTCCATTATGTCTGCAGTTATGTTTCTTTTTTCATTCTTGTCATTATTTACATTATTTATTTGTGATTTAACATTTTCAAAAAATCATAGTTGTACTAGTCATAATTGCCAGTCATATTTCTCTTTTCAAAGAACAATTTTTTTTTTCCAATGATGGGGATTGAACTCCAGGAACTTTCACATGATAGGCAAGAACTTTACTACAAGAACTGACTTTCGGTTATATTAATGTTTAATTAGGCTGTTTCCTTTAAATTCCAGTTCTAATATTATCATTTCATTTCCTTCTAAATTCTTGGGGTTTAATTTTTCTTAAGTTATTAAATGTGATATTTAGCTAATTAATTTTCAGTCATGACACCATAAATTATATAGAAATATATTTTTAAATTTAAAAATTTAGAAATGAAGTAGTTGTTTGAAGGAATTAGTATCAATTACTGAGAAAGATGTTAAGAATCATATTGTGATATTAGATTTGTCAGTTTCTCCTTGAGGTTCAATCATTTAAAGAATTTTTGCATTATGCATTTTGAACCACATTACTTGGTGCATATAAGCTTAGAATTATTATACTTTCCTAGGAAATGGAATTTTTTTTATTATAAATTGCTTCTTTATATCTGTTAATCCTTTTTGCCCTAAAGTAAAATTTGCTCAGTAGTGATATAACATGTGAGATTTCTCTTGAATGATATTGGTGTTTTCCCTCCTTCACTTTCTTTGCCTTTTATCTTTACTTTTTGCAAACAACGTAACAGTTGATTTTTAAGATTCAGTTTGACAATTTCATGTTTTAACTAAGCATTAGTTTGGAGTTATTGCCATATCTATTTATTCTACATTTTCTGTTTTTCTCTCTTTCTTGCCTTCTCTTGGATTAAGTTTTATTTTTGTGTAAGCTTTATTTTTATTCCATTTGCCTCTACTGGATTCAAAATTGTACTTACTCTAAACATTTTAAAATGCATATTAACCACAAAATGTGTACATTTAGCTAACAACTTTATGTTCTTCCTATACAATTCAAGGACACTTAAAGTGATTTAACACCAGCTAATATTTCATTCAGTCAATTTTATTTAGATTTAATTGTTTACCTTTTCTGCTTACTTGTCTTTTTTATATTTCATTTATTTCTTCTCTAATAATTTCTTTATCCTGAAACATCTTATTTAAATGTTTAGGAGGGATCTCTTAATTATTATAAGTCATATTTTTTTTTGTCTGAAAAGGCATAGTTTCATTTTGCAAACTAGTTTTCTTGTTTATAAAGTTCTGTATGGTGAGATATTTTCTCTAGCATTTGAAAGCATAATTCAACTGTCTTCTGGATTATGCCATAGTTATTTGTTGTTATGAGAAGTTAGATGCCAAATTCTTCTTGCTATGTAGTCTGTCTTCTCTCTAGTAACTTCTAGATCTTCTCTGTTCCTTTGTTATGTGCAGTTATATGATATATTTTTGTTGTTAATGTGAAGAGTTCTTTTGGTCTTGAATCATTTTTGAATATTTGGTTGCATTATTTCTGCAAATATTTTCTCTGCTCTATATTTTGCCCATTTTGTAATTGTTAACATCATTTCCCCTTCCCTTTCTCTGATAGATAAGGATATTCAGCTCTGGTGATAGCAGAGAGATTCGTGGGAGAAGATAAAGGCAGAGATTCATTATTTAGGATCTTCCCATTTTTGTCTGCAGTATAATATCTTTGCCAAATGCTTCCTCTTGAAGGATGCTTTCAAATCTGCATATGATGAAGTTTGGACAATAAGACTATGAATGCTTTTATATCTAGTCTGTTGCATTTTGTTGACTCCCTCTATGTCATGTTTTTAGCAGCTCTTAGTTGTGTGCTTGTCCAATTTTGATACTTTCTGCACTCTTTGCTATAGTGGATTTTATTGACTTTCCTGGTTTGCTCAAATTGAAAGGACTTCTTTGCTCAGAGGGGTCAATGAATTGGGGGCAGAAGCAGTTTTGAATGACAAGGTGTCATCTCTTTTATGTGTCATTAAATTAGGCTACTGTGGTCTTTCTGTATTTTCCAATTATAGACAACTTTGCTTTGATGAAAATTTCGAAAATGATGTTTAGGAAGCCCTATGCAACCAGCTGGAAACTTAGGAATAATGTATTTCCTTCATCAACACATACAGAGAGTTCTATTTAATGACCTTATTTCTTAAAGTAATGATAAATTTAACATATCTGCTTTTTTAAAGGACAAAAAATTAAGTTTATTACTTTTGTTTTTGGTAACTAAAGGATTATCAACCCATACTTCTAAGGAGGATGGAGTAAATGAGTTAGCAAAACTTGACTTTAATTGAGTGAACATTTAAAGAAAGTTGGCTTTTTAAAAATAAATTCCATTTTATTGGCCAGTGTGGGCAATGCAAATATATATTTCACCATTTATTCACTTGTCTTGATATTTAAAATTTTAACATATTAGTTTATTATTAATTTTATTTTGCTAGCATAATGGGATGCCCATATCTTGTTTTCATTTTATTTCTAATGAGTAAAGTTGAACATTATTTATAGGTAATCATTGTGTAATTTCAAGGTAGAAGAAACTTGCTAGAAGTGCAGTTTTGAAGTACAGCTATTGGAGTGCCTGGTATATTTCATTGATTTATAGGTTCTTTTAGTTGGAGAAGTTGGTGGAAGAAACACCTTCATGTAAAAATCATGGGTTGTTTCATGAAGGTGCTGGAGGCTTAAAAGATGAGGAAGATTTATCATTTGAAATAAATGGTTCAAGGTTTTGAATTACCTGATGTTTGTTCAGTATGTTCATGTTGCCTAAACAAAAGGAGAATAAACATCAAAACAAAACAAAACAAAAAACCCAAAAAACAAACAAACAAAAAAACAATTAGTAGGCTAGAATTTTTTAACCAGAACTATTGGCGTAGCCTTTGTATTTTTGGAGTGTGAACGACTATGCTGAGTAACTTGACACAGGAAATAGCCATGTGTGAACCCGAAGTGTAAATCCATCTAGTTAACAAGCAGGGCCGGACAAGTTCCAGACAGTCTGTAGAGTTTTAAGTAGCTTGACCACGGGCCAGGTGTGTTCGAAGGAGTCAACCCAAGGGCAGTAAAGTCTTGCCAAGAAGAACACAGCTTCCATACTTTGTGCCTTATCTCCAATGTCATCTGGAAGAGAAGCAGAGGGTAGGAGATAGGAAGGGCTTGCTCCTTTAACAGGATGATGTTGGCCAAGCAAGGTTGCAAGGGGAGCTCTGGCCAGCCAGAGCAGGGTGAGAGGCACTTCACTTTAGAATCAGCACTTGTCCTATTTCTTCAATCTGTAGAAAATAGCTCAAATAAGAGCCCGAGGACCAAATTCTCTCTTGTAAAACAACATTTTCTTATAACATTTAATCAGATTGTTCAGGTTCACTCATTGATTTGGGGTGTGATGGCATGAATCTGAGAGGGCAATGGTGGATCATTATAGTCCTCCTATCTCTTGAATCTTTGTAGTTTGTATTACATATGCAACGAAAGATATTTGAAAACAGTAACAGCCTTTCTGATAGCAGTTATCTTGCCCTTTCAAAGCAAGGGAGGCAGCAGAGCAGAATAAAAGAATTTCTAGGTAGGCATAGGCAGCTAGGACTGTATGATTGGAAATAAACCACATTTTGAACATTTGCCATCAAGGTGCTTTAGCAAATAGGAAAAAATAAATAAAAAATAGAGCATTGTTCTTACGCTTAGGAATCTGAGTGTGGTTCTTAGGTCTATTGTAATATCACCCTCAACTGAACTCCATACACTTTCCCACCCTCTGTGTGTCTTTTGAAATCCTTCAATAAAAAATCACTATCAGGAGAAAAATCTTTGTGCAAACTATTCACTGACAAGGGATTAATATATAAAGAACCCAAAACAACAGCTAAAACAAATACATGAACAATTTAATTAAAAATGAGCAAGTAATCTAAGTAGACATTTCTTAGAAGATGACTTGCAGATGGCCAAAGAGTATATGAAAAATACTTAATAGGTCCAGTCATCAGGGAAATGCAAACCAAAACTGCAATGCAATTTCATATCACCCTGCTTGGAATGGATATATTAAAAGACAAAATAGTAACAAGTTCTGGCTGAGATGTGGATAAAGAACTCTCATATACTGTTGATGGGATAGTACAGCCATTATGGAAAACAGTATAGAGTTTCCTTAGAAAACTAGAAATAGAACTACATAGATCTAGCAATTCTACTATGGAGTATAAATTCTAAGAAAAGGAAATCAGTATGTAAAGAGATACCTGCACTTCTATGATTATTATAGAATTATTCACAATAACCAATATAGAGAATAAATTTATTTATCATGGACAAATGAAGAGATAAAGAGAATTTATACACACACACACACACAAAATGGAATATTATTCAGTCATGAGAAAGAATGAAATTGTGTCATTTGTTGCAATGTGAATGAGCCTGAAGGATATCATGTTAAGTGAGATAAGTCAGGCACAACAAGACACATACTGTGTATTCACACTCACACATGGACACTAAATAAGCTGATCTTGTAGAAATAGAGACTGGAATAGTGGTTACCAAAAGCTGGGAAAGTTGGGAGGTAGGAATGAAGAGATGTTGGTTAATGGGCATAGGATGCAGTTGGACAGGGGAAATAACTTTTGATATTTTATAATACAGTAGGAAATATATGATTGACAACAATGAATTGAAAATTTCAAAATAGTAGAGGATTTTTCAATGTTCTAACATAAAGAAATACTTATTCAATGTTTTAAAATAAATAAATATTTGAGGTGATTGATATGCCAATTATCATGATATGATCATTATACATTAGGTACATACAGTGAAAAATCACATGGTATTCCACAAATATGCATTACTGTGTTCAATAAAAATAACTTCAAAATTCTTATTCAGTTTTGGTCAAGGAGACAGATTGAACATGTTGGCTAAGGTGACATTTATCATTAAGTTTCTGATTTCCAGAATAGGTCACAGGTAAGTAACTTCCTATATGAAATACTCTCTGCACTAGACTTGTTCTTTTGTGTTAATCGGGCAAGGCATCCCTATCATACAAAATTCACATATTAAAATTGCTGATAGAAGCAAACTGCTGAGAGCCACGGCTGAGTCTGTATGGCCCCTGGCATTTTGCCAACAGTATTGATTGACAGGCGCCTCTGCCTGTCTGCCTCTGCCGCAACTTTTGAGTTCTCGCACTATTTTGGAGTTCTCGCACTATTTTGGAGTTCTCGTGGGGATTTCCGGGGATTCCCCGAGAGTTCCCATTGGTTGGGGAAGTGCAGGAGGAGGGATTTCCGGGAGAGATAGTTCCGGCTGGGGGTTCCTGGACAAGCCTCGTGGCGCGTTCGGGAGGATTCCCCGGGAGCTGTGTGAAGTGTTTTCCTGCAGTTTAAAAATAAAGTTTGTTCCTGCTTCAGTGGCTCGTGATTTGTGCCCAGCTAGACTCCGGCAGCAAACCTATTCAAGAAAATAAATTTTTTTTGTAACACTGTTACAGAATGAGAAGGGCAATAATATATTCCAGTTTTTTCCATTTAGTATATTGCTCTCTTTGCAATCCTACTCCATTACATTTTATCTCTTCCCCCGTCACATTCCAATAAACTTTTCTTTATCTTCTCTTACCTAGTGTGTTATCTCTTTTGTACCTTTATCCTCCTAAGTTCTGTCTTTATTTATTTAGAGTTAGTTCCCCCCTCTTTTAAAATGCCCTGTCTCTGGAACTGTCACAGGATTCTGTGATGCTATTATGGACCTGCTGACATTGTTCTTAATCAAAAGTATGAATGATAGTTTCAATTACATTGCTGAAGATTTACCTACTAATTAATTTGAGATGCGAATTCATTCTTCAGGGGAAAGTCCTAAACAAGGTTGAGGAAAAGCCTTTAATGGAGGAAAAAAGCAAACAAAATAACACGAGATTCTTACTTGTTCATTTCTGGAGCAATGTAGGAGAAATATGTAAATAATGGAGCTATTTATATCAGCTGTCACTCTACTTTATCCGAGAAGTAACTCAGCAGTTCCTTTAAACAATTCTGCCTGGCATCTATTTGGATGGGTGATAACTGTAAAACATTTTCAGTGTCAAGAACTATACATTTTGATGACATTTTTCATTTTAATGGAGTCGGAAGCTTTGCGAACAGTCCTGATGGAAATCTTCAACCGACCCTGAAACCTTTGTTACATTATACAGGCAAAGGAAGAGCCAAGAGTTGTATGAATCTCTGATCATATGCACCAAGTTTTCTTTTCTTTCTTTCTTTCTTTCTTTTTTTTTTTGCACCAAGTTTTAATTGAGAGTGAATGAAGAAAAAAACTTTAATGTTTGGGAACTGAAAAGACACATTTCCAACGGGATATAGGATTTTTTTCTTGCATTAAAAATGCAAACATTTGGAGTATTTAAAATAGGTATGTTGTTGCTTTGTTAAATATTTGTTGAAACATTTATTTTGCTTTGCTGGGAAATATCCTCTCCTCTAGGCTATATGATTCTTTCCAAAAGTTTCTTTTCCGTTAGTAAATGTCTTTATTGAGCTGCTAGATCCTGTGCTTGAGAAGATATTTTTTTATAGTTGTATGAATTGGTTCATTTCCTTTCTCTCTGTCTTTTATAATTTTAGAAATCTAAAACACATTAGCTTACTGAATGTGTATTTAGAGATAATGTTATAAAAATTGGATTTTTAATTATTTTCTTTGGTGCATTATATTAAAAAACTTTGTAAATAGTTTTCTTTTGCTTCCATTATACAATTGCATGCTACAAAATTGATGTACTTTGGAAATAATTTTTCCTCATTCCATCCTATGGTTACATATTATAAAAAATTGATACTATGCTTGTATAAGAAAAAGGCCTCCCCCTCTCTCTTTTTTTTTTTTATCAAGACAAAAAATTTGCTTTAATTTATTTTTTAGTGTGCACAATACAAAAACGATCCCTTCTGTCTTTTGGAAAGCCAAGCTGTGAAACACATTGTCTTTAGAAACACACATTCTGTAGTATAAACAATGTATATAAAACTGTAATTCAGGAAAACCATATGGAGATTTTAACCTTTGGTCCTTCAGCCATGTGGTCCTGAACATCATTTCACTTCTCTGCATTGAGTTTTCATCATTGGTAAAATTGGAAGCCATACTTGCCTTCATTCCTAAGAAGTTGAATGTAAGATAAGATAAACAAGGAAAAATACTTTGGTGTACTTGGATATTTCCCAATGAGTGAATCAGGATCATCCTGAAATTTCAAGATTTTTACTTGATGAGCAAGGTGTATGACCTGTGAAACCAATGTGATGCGGTAGGAAAAATGCAAAACTAGTAAGCCAGATAAAACAAGTATGTATTCTAGTCATCTCACTCACTTGCTAGTGATGCTAGCAGTTTATTTCACCTCTCCGTCAGTGGACTCAAACATACTGTCAAGATAAAGAGATTGGCTCATAGCAGTACTGTGCGGCAAAATGAATAAAAAGGAATTTCTGTTTATAAAAATCACAAATGACATTGTAAGTGCTACACAACTGTTCTTTCATTCTACCTCCTAAGCATAGCCTCTAGAATTAATGTATTCATGAATCTAAATCATGCTGTAGTTTTGGTACAAAGTAAGCAAATATAATTTTCCTGCCCATTTATCCCATCAAGATGCTGTTACTTCCTGAAATAGATCATTCAAATTCTCAAGAATCAATGCAATCAGTTGCATCTTCATTGTACATTTGTAAACTCCACTGCTTAACATTTTCACAAACCTAAAGAATTCACAAGCCCCTAGTCTTTAATTATTCACTGTTACAGAGACAAAAAACTGATACAAAAATACAAGTTAAGCGGTGTCTATAGAACATTTTTGGAAATGCCCTCTGGTTATTGGGAGCAAAACAACCTTACATATGTGGTCAAGCCACTCTATTTGAAGTGTTTAACTTACGGTATACCACATTACCAATCTGTGATAATGTGAGGTGGTTGGAAGCCAGAGAGATGGGGACATGCTGGAAGAGGATGAAATAAATTGCTTCTTTGAAGTCGATGTAGGATGAGAATAAAGCAGTTCCCAGTAACTCAAACACATCCAAGAGTAAGTACGTAGGCCTACATTTAGTATCACCAAAAGACTGAATGAGAAGAATTATTCAAACTCTTACTCTTGATGTGTTCAAGTTACCGGGAGTTGCTTTATTCTCATCCTGCATCCATTTCAAAGAAGAACTCAGCAATTTATTTCATCCTCTTCTGACTTGCCCCTGCCCAAACCAGATACAATTCCACTGCTCATTAGCAAGTTAATTAAATGTTACTGAAAGTTTAATGGGGGATAGAAAAGTATTTGCATTGGACACCACAGGGTAATGCATCATAAAAAAAATTTCCATTAGATGTTCTCACCAGAGATTTCTCTCTCCCTTTATTTTTGGTGTGTGTCCCAATAAATTTTTATTTAATTTATTTTTATTAAGTTATTTATTTATTCTAATTTGTTATACATGATGGTAGAATGCAATTCATTTCATATTACACATATAGAGCACAATTTTTCAAGTCACTCATTGTGCACAAAGTATTTTCACACATTCGTACATGTACTTAGGATAATTATGTCTAACTCATTCCACCATCATTCCTACCCTCTTTCCCCCTTCCTTCCAATCCCTCCCCTTTGCTCTATCTAAAGTTCCTCTATTTCTCCCATGTCCCCCTTCCCACCATTGCCATTATGAGTCAGCATCCTCATATCAAAGAAAACATTCAGCCTTTGGTTTTTTGAGATTGGTTTGCTTCACTTAGGATTATATTCTCCAACTTCATCCATTTACCTGCAAATGCCATGATTTTATTCTCTTTTAATGTTGAGTAATGTTCTGTTGTGTATATATAACAAAGTTTCCTTATCCATTCATCTACTGAAGGGCATCTAGGTTGGTTCCACAGTTTAGCTATTGTGAATTGTGCTGTTATAAACATTGATGTGGCTGTGTCCCTGTAGTATGCTGTTTTTAAGTCCTTTGGGTATAAACTGAGGAATGGGTCAATTGGTGGGTCAATTGGTGGTTCCATCCCAAGTTTTCTGCTTTTCAGATTGGCTGCACCAATTTGCAGTCTCACTAGCAATGGACGAGTGTGCCTTTTTCCCCACATCCTCACCAACACTTATTGTTTGTATTCTTAATAGCTGCCATTCTGACTGGAATGAGATGAAATCTTAGAGTAGTTTTGATTTGCATTTCTCTAATTGATAAAGGTGATTCATTTCTTCCATCTCCCCAGCCCACAGTTCCTCAGTCGTATCTGTAGTATCCAAATCACCTTTGTATGTCAATCAAGTCATTTCTGTATATCCTATTTAGCCAAACAAAAGCCCTAATCATCCAAACCTTGAAAGCAATTCTCAATCACCTCTGGGCTTACCCTGGCAAATTCTGCCTCTGGGAGGTTCAGAAGGGAGCACAGAAATTTTCCTAAGTAAAATGAGTTTTTTTTTTTTTCTCTCAAGTAATTATCAGTTAAGAAATATTTACTAAGAATCTACTACTGTGGTGGTCTGAATACTTTGTTAGGCACTTGCAATAATATAAAAATGACAAAACAACAATCAACAGTAACACTACAGAACCAAAACCAAAACCAAAAAAAGGCAAAATCTGTACCCTAATAGAGAGAGCTGTCTAATCTTAATCAAAAGGAGACATAATTTTATGGTGAAGGTAGGAATGAGGATGAAGAGAATGATGTTATATAAGAACACAAAAATTGCTTCATCAGGGAGCCAGGGTAGTATTCTCTAAAAAGCTAAGCCTAAAGGAAGAGTATTAAGTAAGCAAAGGAAAAGGCAAGTGATGAAATAACTCAAGAGAGAAGAAAGGACTTGTCCTGGAAGTTCTTGTTGGCCATATTAAGGATACGGGACCCTAGATTCTTTGAAGGCTTTATATATATTTGGTACTGAGGATTGAACCCAGGGGTGTTTTACCACAAAGCCACATCTCTAGTCCTTTCTAATTTTATTTTGAGACAAGGTCTTATTAAATGCTGAGGCCAGCCTTGAATCTGCAATCTTTCTGCCTCAGCCTACAGAGTCGATGGGATTATAGGTATGTGCCACTGTACCTGGCCCATGTATATAATTTATTTTATGTTTTTCTGGTTCACATTTATATTCTAAATTGATAGTTCTGAATAGAATTAAAGAATGAATTAAAGTGGGTGAGAGAGGGCAAATGGATATGAACAGATATGTATTGCAATTGTCCAATTATAAAACATAATTGTTGAAAAGCTGAAATGGAAGAAAGAGAACAGATGGTTAACTTAGCTTAGTTAACTTGGCTTTGGTAATGAAAGCAAGGACGGGTGGTTTTAGAGATGACTTATGGGATTGAGGCCTGAATAAATGATCTCAAGATCAGGGCAGTGTAAGCAGTTCAAACTTGGGATTGGAAGTTCTTGGGAGGAGGCCATAAAGTGTGTGTGTGTGTGTGTGTGTGTGTGTGTGTGTATGTGTGTGTTTGTTTGTTTTTTTTGTGTGTGTATGCTGATCTGGGGGTACATTTGAGACATATAAGTAAGACTTGTTATGTGAGTCTGGAGGTCAGAGAAGTTGAAATTGGAGATAAAATTTGAGGTCACTTTTTTGTTGTCACTGACTTGAAGAGTTAAATATTTCACAAGCATATTGTTCACACATTTAAAGTTTAAGGTACTTTAAATTTAATGCTTTTCAGTATATTCACAGATATGTACAACCATCACCACAGTCAAATTTAGAATGTTTTTATTACCTATTCCCCCAAACCTAGACACTTTAGCTATTATCCCTGTACAATTTCAGACCCTCAAGCCCTAGGCAAGCATTAATCTACTGTTTTCTGTAGATTTCTCTGGTCTTAATTTTTCACACGAATGGCTCATACAAGATGTGTAGCTTTTTATATCACTTAGCATGATTGTGTATTACTGAGTATAATGTTTTAAAGGCTTATCTATGTTGTAGTATGTATTACTACTTGGTTCCTTTTTACATCTGGGTAGTATTCCACTGTATGGATATGCAACATGTTGCTTAACCAGTTGCTCGTCCATATTGATTTTTTTTGGTGGCATAATTGCAGGTGTGATTATTTAAGAAAAGATTATGGCATGAGAAGAAAATAGGGCTTCATTCCATGCTGCAATAGTTTGGATAAGGTTCTCTAAGGACCAGTGTTAAGGGCTTGGTCCCTAGCATGGGCTACCCTTGGAGATGGTGGAAACTTTAAGAGGTGGGACCTCCTTGGAAGTCTTCTGATTATAACTGGTGTACTCTTGAAGGGACATTGGGACCCCTCCTCTTCTCCTCTTTGCTTCCTGGCTGCCATGAGGTGACAGCTGCCTTTGCCAGGCAGCCCTGCCATGATATACTGCCTCACACAGGCCAGAAAATGAAGGGGCTAAATGACATGGAGCAAAACCTCTGAAACTGGGAGCCAAAATAAATATTTCCTCTTTGTAAGTTGATTTATCTCAGGTATTTTTATGGTAAGGGAAAGTTGGCTACCACATATACACTTTAAGAATTTCTCACATTGAATGGCCAGATAGCAGAAAATAAGTTTACAAGGGAGATGGAGAACGAATAGTCAGAATGAGAGAAGACAAACCATGATTTTTCGTTGTTGTTGTTATTGATGTTGTTGTGGAAACTAAAGACCAAGAGTGTTTCAAAAAGGAAGGAATAACAGTAGTGTCAAGCACTGATCTGAAGTGCAGTAAGATTGAGTACAGAAAGTATCTCTTAAGTTCGAGGACAGTAAGTGACATTTTTGTGGAATGATAGAGCTGCAAGTTTAAGGGAGTAAATGGAGGAGAAGGAAATGAGAAAATGGGAATAGAGGATGTAAAGATAAGGAGAAGAAAACATCAATCACCATGTCTTGATCCACATATATTCAATATAGGTATTGAGTTATTACACTGGACCACACAATGTGTACAATTATCATGTGCTAATCAAAAATTACAGAAAATATATTTAAGAGGTGGAAATGTCACCTATCCTGATTTGATCATTACATGTTATATTTATGTGTCAAATGATTGCACTGTTCCCCATAAATTTGTACACTTAAAATAATAATTAGAAAAGGAAATGGAAATAGCTGCGTTTGGAAGAATCTTGACAGGGGAAGGGGGAAAGGAGAAAAGAAACCTAAGATCTGGAGGGAAATGTGTAGTCAAGGAAAGGCTTACGGAATCTTCAGCAAATCTGAGTGACTCAGTTATGAGGGAGAGGTTAAACCCATATAAGAGGTCTAGAGCAAGGAGCATGAGCTCTGCCCTAGGACTAAAGAATACACCTTAGGTAAGAGAAGAGATGCGGCCTCTACAGCGATAAGAGGTAGTGCAGGATGGATGTGAATGTTTTACGTTTGCAAGGTGTGGGATCCTCACGGATAGGCCTCCATTTTCTCTCTAAACTTTTCAACGTGGACAGTGCAAAATAGATTGACAGGAGAAAAAGAAGGAAACATAGCAGGAGCCAGATTGTGAAATGAGATTTTTTTTTAAAAAAGGCAATTTGCTAGATTAAAAAAAAACTAAGTGAGGAATTTTAAGCAGTTGGAATGACATGGTCTAATTGGTCTTTTAGCACAATCATCCTGACGGTGATATGGAAGATTTTCTGCAAGAATTAGAAGGAGATCAGTTAAGAGTTTAGACAAAGGATAAAGAAGTCTTTGGAAGTAGGATGTGATAGTGTGGATGCTGAGGAGAAAACAGTTCAAGGTGTTAACCACAGATGACATCAACAAATGGTGGTTTTGGAAGGGGGAAGTGGGGAGAGGGAGAGCAAACACTGAAAACGGACTCTAGACTTCTGGTCTGTACCATCGTTGGTGGGACCAGTGATGATTGTGAATTCTGGTAATTCTGGTTTGGAGAGATAAAATGTCCAGATTTAGACATCTTGATTTGGAAGAGCCTCTGGAACAGGGGGGTAGAGATAACACAATAAACAGGCTTATAGAGCTGAGGAAAGTGTTCTGTTGTGCATAACAAAGAATGTTTATTCAACTAAGAATGGCAGTTAAAATCATGAGAACCTATGAGGTTGCCCAGGAAGAAGGGTACAAAGAGGAAGAGAGTAAAGCATGGAACCCCAAGACATACAGTATTTCAGGGGCTGGAAGAAGAAAAAGACAAAGTATAGAGAGTGTCTAGAGAGCAGGAGGAGGACAAAAAGAAGCCAGTGAAGGAGACAGACTCAACGAAAAGAACAATGAGTGTAAAAGATAAATAATGAGAGGATTTAGTTTTTTTTTGTTGGTTAGAGAATTAATATGTTCCAGTATCTTTATTTTTAGGAAAATTCCAGGGTAAATATGGTAAGGAAAAATAATGATCCATAATCAGATTTTACCACATTCAAGAATGAGTGGAAAGTGAGGAAAGGAAGGAAAAAGAGTAGGCATTTTCAGATTTTAGCATAGCCAAGATGGGGAAAGGGTGAGAATATTTAATGTCCTAGAGCAAGTGCTTGTGAGACTTATTTATTTATTTAATAAATAGTGTAAGGGCCAATGATATCATGTAGGTTGACCCGAATGACACCACTCAGGCTCTTACCAAGTTGGTTATTAGCAAGTTGAGAATATTCCAGAGATTATGAGCTTTCTAAAACAGGAAAGTCCTTAGGAAGGAATTTCATCACCCTAACACAGGTTAGAGTGTGAATAGTCACTTAATGAAATGCTGGAGAATCCTGCATCATTTAAGGGTATAAGAGAGAACCTTTTAAACATGAGCCTCTATCAAAAATTATTGTCTTTTTGTTTATAATAGCTGATGATTATAGTTTGAATTTAATTAAAACTCTGGGTTAAAGGCTTCTAGACTTGGCTTATGTTTATCTTCTGTCTTAGATGCTCTCTCATCTTGCTTATGGTACCAAGAAATTCTTTTTTTCTATCTATGTCTCATTTTGCACACATCACACACAATTGACTGAAATGGTCTCTTTTCTCATCCATATTAACTTTCTTTCCCACCTGAAGCATTCCCAGTCTAGCCTTAGTCAAGTTCCTGTCACATCAATTGTTCCCTTCAGTGCTTCTGTTACTAGCATGTGCCAATCCACAAGTCAATTATGCTTGTCAGGATGTCAGAAAATGCACATGAATTTTTATATGAGTGGTTTGCTGATTTGCCTGGCAACCATCGTTCCATGTCAGCATCTCTTAAGTCTATTCAAAAATTTAAGAAACAAAAAGATTGACTTTGAAAATAAACAGCAAATGA
The DNA here is from genome assembly GCF_047511675.1 of Marmota flaviventris. Classification (NCBI taxonomy): domain Eukaryota; kingdom Metazoa; phylum Chordata; class Mammalia; order Rodentia; family Sciuridae; genus Marmota; species Marmota flaviventris. Next base: position 160,451,294 of record NC_092500.1, read on the forward strand.
AAAAAAGTGATTATTTTATAAAATGAACAAGTTCCCCCCACCCCCCAGAGACACAGATTTATTTAGAGATACATTCCAGGGAGACTGCAGGCCATCTTAAAAGAGAGAAGCTTTGGGGGTAAAGTAAGAAATATACATTCAAAGGAGAATGTGGGCCATCTATGAATATGTTTGGTTTTGATATACCATAGTATCGTGTGGACAAAAGCCATCTTTAAGTAAATAAATAGCAGTGAGAGGGGTGCAGCAACAAGGATGACATGTGGTTTCTGTTTTGTGTCTGTTGATATGCACTAATTGATCCATCAGCAGTAGTTCTGAAATGTGTTTATTTCTCTTACATGTATCCTTTATCATCACTGTTCAGAAATATTAAAAGGTGGCCCAATTCCAGATAGTTGTTTTCCAAATAGATGAGCACTTACCTTTTTAAGTATAAGAACTGCTTTATTTTTCTCAAGTGTATTATCCATTTAATTGCTTTATAAAAATGCTAAGTATAAATTCAATATTTTGTTGATTCATAGTTACAAGATCCATTAATATTCTTATCTCATTTTATTTATGGAGCTCCATTAAATATAAAAAAAAAACAACTATGTTAAGTTCCAAAGAAGTAGTCTAGTGCAAAACAAGAAGGTGTTGGACTTGCTTCTCCTCAATTGCCAGAGCTTTCTGTGTTTTCAGACTTTCTGTTTCAGACTGTCTTGCTGTCATTCTCCTAGTTTTGTTTTGGGGAATGGACACTCCTCTAAGCAACCCTCTTCTCCACTCTAATGTGGTAGATTTTCTGTATATATAATAAAAATCAGTCTATGAGTTAAGACTATAATTAAATGTAAATCTGTTTCAAGTGTTCTCAGGGTCTCCTCTTTGAGTAACTGAAGAACTGTTAGAGGACAAACATGTCATCAATTTTTGGTGCTGAGAGGCCATATAGACGTATATTAAAATAGAAATAGGTTGTACAAGGAAGTAAGAACTAATAAGTCATCTAGTTGCTATTGCTTCTTGTTTCAATTAAAATTGTAGATGTATAAACAATATTTATTGAACAATGATATCTAAATTTATACTCTGAACTTTAGATACTTTAGCATTCTACAATTTATTGGAAGACTTTACTGATGTAACTGGTATGGAGGAAATTTTATTCATAGAATTCAGGGAGGTTGGGCCTGACTAGTTAAGAAGTCACCCCTGAGAATAAATAGTATTATCTTTCACCTGGGGTTGTGGGCTATGGGGAGGGTGGTGGAGAGGAGGACAGGCTTTGGAATATAACTGGGCATAAGTAGAGAAGAGGGTTAGAACCACTAACCTGGCAGGAGGCTTCAAGTACATGGCCTAATTTCTCTCTATAATCTCTATAATCCTCAATAAATTTACCACACTCCCAGTATCATGTGATTGACTAGCTTGTGGGACAGAGCTTCACTTCTGAGCTAGAACTGGAGGGAATAAGGTTAAGAATGCATAGAATCAGAGAGGAGATTTCTGAACCTTCCAGGACATGATATTGGTTGCTTAATCCCATTTTGGTTAAATTATTAAAAGAAAGAGAGCCCCAAATGATTATTAGGCTTAGCAAAAATCCCATTCTTATGATTTAAAATGGTGTTTAACTACAATTTTGAACATCAATTTGTAGCTATCACATGGGTAGGTATTTCTGTCATTTTCCTTAATATTATATAAATGCGGGTTGGGGTGGCTCAGCGGTGGACCGCTCGCCTAGCACATGAGAGGCCCTAGGTTCTATCCTCAGCACCACATTAAAATAAAGGTATTGTGTTCAATTAAAACTAAAAAATAAATGTTTAAAAAATATTCTATAAATGTATGTGTTTTCCTACCAGATCAAACTGGTATTTCTGTGTAGAGGTCTATCAGGTTTTCCATTCTCACAACCCCTCATAGAGCCTCATAAAGTTCAAGGGTAGGTAGTGTTATTGATTGCCCCCACTAACTGATGCCTATGGGATCTTGTTAGTATGAGTGAACCCAAGCAAGAGAGTTGGAAAAATGGATGAAGAAGGGGCTGGGGTTGTGGCTCAGTGGTAGAGAGCTTGCCTCACACATGTGAGGCGCTGGGTTCAATGCTCAGCACCACATAAAAATAAATGAATAAAATAAAGGTATTGTGTCCAACCCTACTATCAAATGATCAATCAGAATATGTGGGAGAAAAGGCTTAAGAATCTGCATTTTAAATTTGCACTTCAGGCAATTCTTACATACTCAGATTTGAGACTACTGGCCTAACATCCAGATTTCACTATGCTTTCAGAGTTAAGAATATGAGAGCTATTATAGCGTAGGGGGAAAATGACCGGGGAATATCTGTGGGTCATTAGCAGGCAGGGTGATATGTTGGTGAAATGGGCTTTCTAGGAAAACAGTCTATGGTTTGACTAGCGGATGCTTTGGACAAATCACTTACACTTCCCTATCCTCTGTGTTCCTTCCTATAATATGTAAATAAAAGTAGTCCTTGTAGGATCGTAGTGGTGAATAGACATAATTTTATAAAGGGCACATTTAGGGCATGAAAAGTCACTGTTTTTAGCCAGATTTTTCACTGCTGTGATTAAAAAACCCAGCAAGAATAATTAGAGGAGGAAAAGTTTATTTTGGGTCTCACAGTTTCAGAGATCTCGGTTCATAGATGACTGACTCTATCCTTTGGGGCCTGAGGTGAGGCAGAACTTCATGGCAGAAGAGTGTGGCTGAGAGAAGCAGCTCAGAACATGGTACCAGAAGAAAGAGAAAAAGGTGGGGGGGGGGTAGGGAAGGGGGAGGGGGAGAGAGAGATATTGTTTCCCCTCACTAAATATATACCCAAAAGTCATGCCCCCATGATTGATCTCCCCTAGTCACACCCTACCTGCTTACAGTTATCACTCAGTTAACCTCCATCAGAGAATTAATGCACTGATTAGGTTAAGGCTTTCATAATTCAATCATTCCATCTCCAATCTTTCTTGCATTATCTCACACATGATCTTTTGGGGGACACCTCTTATCTAAAGCATTACACACAGGTATGATTGTATTGAGCCCTGTGAAAGAATATTACTGTGCTTAGATTTTGCCACTCTACATCCTAGAAAACTTCTACAAGTCCAAAGATCCCATGTTTGAAAAAAAATGTTGTAAATAGGCCTCTGACCCAATCTAATCATCATCAATACTGTATGGATTAAAATACATGGATTATATGATCCCATAAGAGATCAGTTGTCTGAAAGAAAAAGAAATAATATCTGATTCAGTAACATGGTAGAATACTTTAAACTTTCCACCAAGGCCCGATGACAAAGAAAAAGTATAACTTCCTAAAGAGCAAAAAGAAATCATTTTGACTAAATTTGATGGGCTAGCAAAGATAAACCCTGTAGATAACAAAGAAACTAAAATTATACCTCCAAGGAGGTGGGAGAGGAACATAAAGTTTTTGTTGTGAATGTGATTAAATCTCAGAGGAGCATGACAAGAAGACCTAAAGTGAGAAGAAAAGAAATGGTAGGTAACGTTTGTAAATGTTCAATGTGCCTGTAGCAAATTGGTGCAATTTTGTGTTTGTTTCTGAGGAAATAGCTGTTTGAGGCATTACAGCCTGATGAAGATAGAAAGCCTGTTATGGCTGAGCTATGACACAATTGAAAGAACTTCCTCACGGGTGAAGCATTTCCAATCCTTTTTCTTCTAAAAAAATTTTTTTCCCCTCAAATTTTGAAAGTGGATATCTGGATGATTGTCAGAGGTAGATTTTAATTTTTACAGCGTTTGTTTTTAATTGGTGGGAGGAGGCAGAGTCTAGAGAATCCTAGGTAATTATTTTTCAGTTTATTAGATGGTTATAACTCTAGTTTTGAAACACTAGAAAGAGAAATTCTCTGCTAGTGGTTAAATTAAGGCAGCAGGCAATTAGCAAGCAAAGAAGGCTTCCTAATAAATCAGTTGATGTGTTTCTTGTTTTGAATAATGCCATCCTGGGAATAGCTTTCACAGTACACCTCGGGAAATTTTACAATGCTTTGTTTCTGCCCAGTGTTGGGATTGATTTTTAGCTTAAACTCCAACCCAGAAGTCTCTTTTCAGAAACAAAGCAAGCAAGACAAAATCTTTTTCCTATTCAAAATAAGGAAGCACATCACCAGTATGGAAAAGGGGAGAACGTGAGGGACCCCAAAGCTCAGCAGGGAAGTTCATGCCAACCTGCAGTTCAACCAATCCTCATGAATAAAGGCTGAATTTCCTTAGATATTAGTTCATGAGGGTTTTATTGTTTGTACTATTAAAATCAGGCAACTATAGAAAGTCTAATAAACACAGATTGCCATTGAAAAAGAATAGGATAGGCCATCCAAAATAGAACAATCAGAATCAAAGTGGAGGACCCTAGATTAGCCTAGAAGAAAATCCTGCATTTGACTGTACCTAACCAAAGTTTTTCTCCAGTTGACAGGGATCAGATATTTAGTCACATGTTCCATTATGTTATTAAGCATGTGGGTACTAAATATTGTGCTGCATGTGAAGAGCCAGTGATGAATCGAGAGACTAATACCTCAAAGAGCTCATCATCTGAGGAACTAGAGTCCCACATCTTACTCGTGCCTGTGCACACTTGAGTTTGATATAGTCCACACTGTATATTGTTGTCTCTTTACAGACTAATTGTTCCACTCATTGTGCATTGATTCTTTCATTCTATTTCCTAATAAACTCCTCTAATACCATGTTATTGAGAAATAGTGGTAGAAGCAGTCTGGTAGAAGTATCCAGATAGCAGAACACTCAGGACTCATTGTGGTCAGGCTACCTGCTGTACATAAACCTCTGAGAAATGTGGCCTTGTTAAGTCTATGTGAAGCTGGAAGTATGATACATTTTGAATAAAGGCATGTTATTCTTTTATAATATGGAAATGGCACTGTGAATGGTGATATAGAAAAGTGATGTTAAATGCAATAGGTAAAATAAGTGCACCATTATCCTTCGGGTATAGTTTTATTGGCAAGGAATGACTCCTTACACAGACACTATTGATAGCATAGTGTTGGCGGCCTTTTGCTTGCATTTCCTTGCAGTTCAATACAGAATTTCATGTTCAGAAAACCGAGTAAAGGGTAAAGTTATAATCCCAATTGGTTTTTACCTTCACCTAATCACTGTTCTAACCCAGGAAGAAACTGCCATTTTGGCATTCTAAAGAGTATTCCAATACTTCATAGGGATTGTTTCAAGCTCCATTACCTCTGTTTAGTGAGTTTTGGCATTTTTTAGGGAGGAAGTTGACTGCATTTTGACATGTGGTATAATGGTTATTTTCAAATGAGCAAGATGAACTTGAGTCCAGAGCCTTGTTTGTTCCTTTAAATTTGCTTAGGCTCCTAAACCAGGCAGCTGTGGTCATCCTTTTAAATCTTCAACCAGATCTGGAGAGGAGGAGAGACAGAAGAGGCAGCTTGACTATTAAAAGACTTTTAAGAGTTTTCAATTAGTTTTATTTTTTTCTTCAGGTTCATACATATGGAGTAAGATGAGAGACCAGCACCTCAAACTGTTTTCTGGAATGATTAATTGCTGAGCAACAAAGGATTCCCCAAATCCTCAGCCTCTTCATGGCTTGCAATTAATACATCTCCACTGACAATGTCACTGGCAGGAAGGGAAAAAGGGCTCATTTTAAATAGTGAACACACTTCCGTGAGGCCCAAACTGAAGCTAAGCTTTTCATAGCTGCTTTTTATTTTCTTTGTCTTGAGCTAAATAACCTCTAAATAAGGGAAATCTCTTTTAAGTTATGATGTGACCATGGCACAAAGTATTAGCCTTTTGAAACACCCCAACCTAATTTCTTTGAAACACTAAACATGAGGTCCTAAATTAGAAAATGCATAGATTTTTCTGTTATAATCCCATTTATTAAGGTCTGACAAAATAACTTCATCTAGTTAAATCTAGTTGCAGTTCACTAAGATTTATTGAAGGGAAGTGTAATGCATCTATTTAAAAGGAGAGCTGGGCACATTGACTATATTCAGAGTTTATGGTGATTTAGCAGAAATGTACAGGACATTTGTTTTTCCCTTCTGAGTTATTTTCTGGCATTTTAAAAAAAAGTCAATAAAGGGAAAAATAATAAAGTATAAAATGTAATTTTTTTTCTCCAAAGAATTATCACATGGGTTTTATCATTTTCATTATCTAAAAAACATTACTATGAAAATTTTGCAGGTACAAATATTTTTAGTATAGCAGACTACTTGGCAACAAATTATGATTAAGTCTAATTATTGTTGCATAAGACGTATTTCTCATTGACTTTGTAATCTAAGTTGTCTCATGACAATGTAATCTTGGCCCTTTGGCTTTTGCGTAATAAATTATCATTAGAAAAATCATCTTAATGGTAGATTTAATTCTTAAAAATTGAAACAAAATAAACAATAATAGCCTAGTTAATTGGCTAAATAATGGAGCTGATAGTGATCACTGGATACTTCTTAAATTTTATCTAAAATAAAAAGTATCTTTGATGTTGCAAAAGCTGTTTAGTCACAATGCCTATCATATGAGAATGCTTAGCGTAGGCAATAAGGTCACACTTCATGGAGTATGCTGAGAGTATATCAAGTACATGTGAAAATAATATATTTATGGCTTGCTGTGAGCATTAAAAATGACTTCCCTCAAAGGCATGTGTGGATGCTTTATTTTCTTGGCTCCTCTTGTCTCTGTGTACCATCGTGGTTGTTTTACATAGAAGCATTTGTGAGCAGGAAACCCAGTGTTTTATGTATTCATAGGACCTTGTCTTACATGTTTGCATACAATAATCACGCATCCAAATTCTCAGAACTAATGATGAAATGATGGAATAATGTGAATTTTTTTTTGTAACATTTAAGTGTCTTTATATTTTTCTCAATACATAAATTATCAGTTATATGAAGAAAAAGTTCATTAACTTCAGTGGTTGGGAACTTAATAATCTCCCAGTTTCTATGAGGAAACTGTCAGTCCTTTGAATTCTGGACACAGCTTCAGGTTTTCTGACTGCCTTATTCTTTTGATAATATACCCTTCACATTCTCTCCTTTGCTCCCCTATTATGGCCCCATATGTTTGCTAATTTATGAAACACCAGAGTTCATCCTGGTTATTTCCTCTTTCATTAACATAGTTGAATATTAATTGCTTTAAGGTAACTTCTTTCTATTTTTTTATTTTCTATTTCTTTTAACCTTAAATCAAAGGTGGATTCTTGCTTCATTGGAAAGGAAGTCTTCAGTGGAATTATGACAGTAAATAAATTGTTTACTTGGTCTGTTTTATTTTAAACAGACATATAATTTGGTCTGAAAAAAGACTAGACATTTCCAGTATTTAAAAAAATTTTTTTAGTTGTCAATGGATCTTTATTTGTTTACTTTTATGTGGTTTTGAGAATCAAACCCAGTGCCTCACACATACTAGGCTAGCACTCTACCACTGAGCTACAACTTCAGCCCCTCCAGTATATTTAAGCTGGAAAATTAAAGACATAGCAATAGGGATTATTTCTCAAAAGAGAAATAGTAAAAAAAAAAATAAAAGTCAATCCTTAATGATGCATTTGCTTATTATGCAGGTATGTGTATTTTGCTCTTTTATTTCACCTTTTACTCAGTACATTTGCAACTTTCTCATGTTCTTATCAGGAACCCCACCATTCTTTCTGTACCTGCAACTGTACTCTGTCATACAAAGTATAAATCATCAATGTTTATCAGGGAAACCCTTTGCACTTAGGTCCTGAATCCCAAGGACTCTTGCTTTCACAAAGATTTTCCTCTTGTGTATCCTTTTGCTGTCCTGAATCTTTGCTTTCTTCCTCTTTACTGAGTTCTTCCTACTAGTGTATGGTCATGCTTACATCATCTGTCTTTAGGAAGAATCCTGTCTTCAGCCTTCCTTTGCTTTCAGCTATTGCTCTTAAAACTTTCCTCTTCACTTCAAAACTTTGTTTTCTGTAGTAACTCTCTCTATTTTGCCATTACCTATTTTCTCCTCAATTCACTCTTTCTCATCAAGCTTATGTTCCCACCAAGACTGCACTTGATAGGTTGGCCAATGAAGTCTCCAAATCCTAATAATCATTCTCTGATACTGACTTGCCAGAATCATTTGACACAGTCTACCACTCTCTTCTTCTTGAAGCTCTGGTTTTCCTTCATATACTGGATGTCGGCAGTTTTTAGTTTTTTCCTACTGGATATTCTCTCATTCTCTGTCACTTTTGGTTTCTCCATTTGACCTTTAAATGTTGGGCCACCTTGGGGCTTTTCCATTTACACACCCTGCTTAGGCATTTTCGTGGCTTTGAATACACTCTGTATTTCAATAACTCCTGTATAGCTCTAGCCCAACCTTATTCTAGAATCCACTCACCTACTAACATGCCATTTATTTATTATTTTTATTATTTGTTCTTTTTAGATATACATGACAGTAGGGTACATTTGACATATATACATGGAGTATAACTTATTCTAATTAGGATCCCATTCTTGTGGTTGTACATGATGTGGAGTTACACTGGCCATGAATTAATATACGAACATAGGAAAGTTATGTCCAATTCATTCTACTGTCTTTCCTATTCCTATTCCCCCTCCCTTCCCTTCATTCCCTTTTGACTATGCCTCTGAATTTCTATTCTTCCCTCCCACTCCAGTATTGTGTGTTAGCATCTGCATATCAGAGAGAACATTTGATCTTTGTTTTTTGGAGACTGGCTTTTTTTTTTTTTTTTTTTTTTTGCTTAGTGTGATAGTCTCCAGATCTATCAATTTACTGGCAAATGTCATAAAGTCATCTTTCTTTACGGCTGAATAATACTCTATTGTGTATATGTACCACATTTTCTTTATCCATTCATCTGTTGAAGGGCACCCAGAATTGTTTCATAGCTTAGCTAACACAAATGGAGCTACTATAAACATTGATGTGGCTGTGTCACTGTAGTATGCTGATTTTAAGTCTTTGGAGTATATACCAAGGAGTGGTATAACTGGGTCAAATGGGGGTTCCATTCCAAGTTTTCTGAGGACTCTTCATACTGCTTTCCAGAGTGGTTGCACCAATTTGCAGTCCCACCAGCAATGTATGAGTGTACATTTTCCTCCATATCCTCACCAACATTTATCACTGCTTATATTCTTCATAATTGTCATTCTGACTGGAGTGAGATGGAATCTCAGTATAGTTTTCTTAACATGCCATTTGGATGTCTAATATGTTTCTCATACTTAACATTTTTTTTTAACTTCCTGTTTTCCCTTTGCTTTTTTCCTTCTACTGAAGGACCTATTTGTTATCTTATCCTAGGAGATTCTCAGTACACAGACAGCCATAGTCTGGGTTTAAGTTATCCTTGATTGTCTCTTATTTCTCTATAGCCAGTATTTCCATAAGAAAGTTTCTGCTTTACCTCCAAATATTTTCTGTCCAATACTCTCAATCATTATCAGTATGACCTGAGACCAGGTTTCCTCGCTGGTCCTCTGCTTCCAGTCTTTTCTTCACTACAAATGACTTCTTGAATTTACCCATTTAAAAAAATCCTTAGTACAATCAAAGAAATAACTTTTTTAGCCAAAAGAAGAAATATGCCCTTAAAATAAAATTCAAAGATAAAATAATTTTCTTTATTTCACAAAATATTCAGATATGGATACCTTTAGGTGTTCTGTGATTAATACAGTTAATTTGAAATTTTCCTATACTAACTAAGAAATCCAAGTACACAGAATGAGTGCCTGCATTTTTTTATTCTTGGAGAAATGGAATTAGGTTAGCCAACAGTATATTCTGCTCACTATGATAATTTTGGTGCATTGCCTCAATTGTGAATAAACAAAAGGCAAACCACTGCTTCTATTACTGCATATTCTTCTATTTCATTTGGTTTTCATAAACAAAAATCATTCAAATATGCCTGTCTCTTTGTTTTCACTGGCTGACTATTATTTCAAACAATTGCAACCAGACTCTTTTTATTATTTATAAATGAAAAGTTTTATGCATACATAATACATTATTTTAGATTGTAAGTGAGGAAAGTTGCTTGGCTTAGGTGCTAAATAGGAGAGGGAATTGAAGGAACACACAGTATCTGGTTGTGTGTCTATAGTTAGTACTCTATTTTGTTTTCTTAAATGTCTTGACTTATGTCATATCAATGACCCTTAAGCCATAAGAAAGCACGAGTCTAACCCCCCGCCCCCCACTTTTTTTGTTTTGGGGATGGAACCCAAGGCTGTTTATCACTTAGCTACATCCTCAGCCCTTTTACTTTGTTTTCAGAAATGGTCTTGCTAAATTGCCTCAAACTTGTGATCTTCCTGCTTCGGCTTCAAGTAGTTGGGATTATAGGTGTGTGCCATGCACCTGGCCTAGTATAAACTTTTCTCTTTTAAAAAAAATTGTTAAAAAATTTTAGAATATTTTTTATTTGTTCTTACTAGGTTATACATGATAGTAGAATGTATTTTGAAATATTATACATATAAGGAGTATAACTTCTCATTTTTCTGGTTGTATGTGATGTAGAATTACATTGATCATGTAATCATATATGCATTTAGGAAAAAATGTCTGATTCATTCTCTTATCTTTCCTATTACCATTCCTCCTCCTTTCCCTTCATTCCACTTTGTCTATTCCAAAATACTTCTACTCTTCCCTACCCTCACCCCGCTATTGTGAGTTAGCATGTGCATATCAGAGAAAACATTTGGCATTTGTTTTTTTCAGATTGGCTTATTTCACTTAGTGTGATATTCTCCAGTTCTGTCCATTTACTGGCAAATACCATAATTTCATTCCAAGTTTTTTGAGGACTCTCCATATAGCTTTCCAGAGTGGTTGCACCAATTTGCAGCCCCACCAGCAATGGATTAGTGAACTTTTCCCCCAACCTTCTTGCTAACACTTATTGTTGCTTGTATTCTTGATAATTGCCATTCTGACTGGAGTGAGATGAAATCTCAGTGTAGTTTTAATTTGCATTTATTTAATTGCTAGAAATGTTGAAAAATTTTTTTCATATTCTTTGCCTAGGGCTTTGAGATGTAATGTTAGGTTATTTATTTGGCTATTTTCTGTTCTTTTATTGAATGAGCTCAATGCAATGAATTTTCCTCTTAGAACTGCCTTCATGGTGTCCCAGATATGTTGTGTCGCTATTCTCATTTACTTTTAAGTATTTTTTATATAATTCCTGATTTCTTCTGCTATCCATTGATCACTTAATAGTGTATTATTTAGTCTCCAGGCATTAGAGTAGCTTCTATTTTTTTAATATACTTAATTTCACTGTGAAAAAAAATATTTGCACTTTGAATAACACTATAAATAAGATGAAAATGTAATATGTAGACTGGGACATGATATTTAGAAACACATCAATTAAGAATGTGATATAAAAATTCTTGCAAATAAATAAGACAATAAATAACCCAACCAAAATATATAAATTATTGAAAAATCACTTTAGCAAAGAATACATGATATTGCAAGTAAGCACATGAAAAGATACTCAACAAAATTTGTCACAAAGGAAATATGCAGTCAAACTATGAGTTACCTCTAAACTCATGTTAGAATTGCTAACATCAAAATGACTAACAAAAGCAAGTACTTATTAAAAATATAGGACAAAGGAGAACCATTTTGAAAATATTTTGGAATTTGTAAATTTAAACATACACTTTTCATCAGATTCAGCATTCTTACATAAAACAAATAAAAACATATGTTTACCCACAGACAAATATTTGAAAGTTTGTGACAGCTTTATTCTTAACATTACCAAACTGGTAACCACCCAAGCATCAATTAGCTTGTAAATAAATGAATGCACAAATAATGTTACATCCAATTAGTGGAAAATCCAAACACTGAAAGGGAGCAAATATTAATACATGCAACAAGATGTTTGAATCTTAAGAGCATTATGCTAAAATAAAGAAGTGAGATAAAAAATGCTAAATGTTTCCATTGATATGACATTGTGAATAAAGCAATACAACGCTACCAGGAATCAGATCACTGATTGCCCAGGCTGAGCAACAGAGACAGGGATTGATTACAGGGGTAGAAAAGAGTTTTTTTAGAGGTGATGGAAATGTTGGAAATCTCATTTATGAGGCCAGGAACAAGGCTATGTAGTTGTCAAATATTATTGAAAAGTACACTGCAGAGGTGAATTTTATTATATTTAAATTGTATTGTAACAAACCTAACAAATAATTTGGGAGAAATTAAGGAAAGTTTGCAAGTCCTAGATGGAAATAATTTGATAGAAAAATTCTCCTCAATGCAATTATTTTTTTTTTGACACAGAAGGAATTTTATTTACATAAAATTAACAATTTTTCATCTTTAAAAAAAATTGTTCTAATTAGTTATACATGACAACAGAATGCATTCAACTCATCGTACACAAATGGAGCAAACTTCTCATTTCTCTGGCTGTACACTGCAGAGTTATGCCATTTGTGCAATCATACATGTAACATAATGTTCATCTCATTCTACCATTCTTCCTACTCCACACACCTCCCCTCCCCTCACTCTCTCTGCCCAATCAAAAGTTTCTCCATTCTTTCCTAGCCACCCCCCCACCATTATGCATCAGCATCTGCATATTAGAGAAAATATTTGGCCTTTAGTTTTTTGGGATTGGTTTGGCCTTTAGTTTTTTTTGGATTGGCTTATTCATTTAGCATGATATTCTCCAACTTCATCCATTTACTGGCAAATGCCATAATTTCATTTTTATTTAAGGCTGAATAATATTCCATTGTGTCTATACTACATTTTCTTTAACCATTCATCTGTTGAAAGGCATCTAGGTTGGTTCCATAGTTCAGCTATTGAGAATTGAGCTGCTATAAACATTGATGTGGTTGTATCTCTGTAGTATGTTGATTTAAGTCCTTTAGGTATAAATTAAGGAGTGGAATAGCTTGGTCAAATTGTGATTTCATTCCAAATTTTTCTTTTTTTTAGTTGTTAATGAGCATTTATTTATTTATTTATATGTGGTGCTGAGATTTGAACCCAGTGCCTCACACATGATAGTTAAGCACTCTACCACTGAGCTACAACTCTAGTTCCTGTTCCAAGTTTTTTGAGGACTCTCCATATTGCTTTCCATAGTGGTTGCATCAATTTGCAGTCCCACTAGCAATGTATGAGTGTACCTTTCCCCCTATATTCTCTCCAACACTTATTGTATTCTTGATAATTGCTATTCTGACCTGAGTGAGATGAAATCTTAAAGTAGCTTAGATTTGCATTTCTCTAATTACTAGAGATGTCGACATTTCTTCATATATTTGTTGATTGATTTTATATCTCTTCTGTTCAGTTTCTTAGCACATTTATTGATCAGGTTATTTGCTCTTTTGGTGTTAAGTTTTTTGAGCTCTTTATGTATCCTGGAGATAAGTGCCCTATCTAATGTGCACGTGGTAAATATTTTCTCCCATTCTGTAGGTTCTATCTTCATGTTATTATTTCCTTTGCTGAGAGGTTTTTTAGTTTGAATCTCTCCCATTTATTGATTCTTGATTTTATTTCTTGTGCTTTAGGAGTCATGTTAAGGAAGTCAGGTCCTAAGCCGACATAATGAAGATTTGGGCCTACTTTTTCTTCTATTAGGTATAGGGTCTCTGGCCTAATTCTTAGGTCCTTGATCCATTTTGAGTTGAGTTTTGTGCATGGTGAGAGATAGGGGTTAATTTCATTTTGTTGCATATGGATTTTCAATTTTTCCAGCACCATTTGTTGAATAGACTATCTTTTCTTCAATGTATGTTTTTGGCACCTTTGTCTAGAATGAGAAAACTGGATTTATGTGGGTTTGTCTCTGTGTCTTCTATTGTGTACCATTGGTCTACATGTCTATTTTGGTGCCAATACTATGCCAATTTTGTTACTATAGCTCTGTAGTATAGTTTAAGGTATGGTATTGTGATACCTCTTGCTGCATTCTTCTTGCTAAGGATTGCTTTAGCTATTCTGGGTCTCTTATTCTTCCAACTGAATTTTATGATTGCCTTTTCTACTTCTATGAAGAATGACATTGAGATTTTAATAGGAATTGCATTAAATCTATACAATGCTTTTGGTAGTATGGCCATTTTGACAATATTGATTCTGTCTATCCAAGAACATGGGAGATCTTTCCATCTTCTAAGGTCTTCTTTGATTTCTTTCTTCAGTGTTCTGTAGTTTCCATTGTAGAGTTCTTTGACCTCTTTTAGATTGATTCCCAAGTATTTTATTTTTTTTGAGGCTATTGCAAATGGAGTAGTTTTCCTAATTTCTCTTTTAGATGATTTATCACTGATGTAAAGAAATGCATTTGATTTATAGGTGTTGATTTTATATCCTGCTACTTTGCTGAATTTATTTATTTGCTCTAGAAGTTCTTTTATTTATTTTATTTTATTTGTTCTAATTAGTTGTACATTATAGCAGAATGAATTTTGATTCATTGTACACAAATGGAGCAAAACTTTACATTTCTCTGGTTGTACACGATGTAGAGTCACATCATTTGTGCAATCATACCCATACACAGCGTAATAATGTCCTTTTTGGATCTTCTAAATATAAAATCATGTCATCGGCAAATAGTGATAGTTGGGTTCTTCTTTTCCTATTTGTATCTCTTTAATTTCTTTCATCTATCTAATTGCTTTGGCTAGAGTTTACAGTTTTATGTTTCATGTTAAACAGAAGTGGTGAAAAATAGCGTCCCTTTTTTGTTCCAGTTTTTAGAGGGAATGCTTTTAATTTTTCTCCATTTAGAATGATGTTGGCCTTGGGCTTAGAGTAGATAGGTTTTACAATGGTGAGGTTTATTCCAATTATCTCTAGTTTTTCTAGTGTTTTGAACATGAGTGGTGCTGTATTTTTATCGAATCCTTTTTCTGTATCTATTGAGATCATATGATTCTTATCTTTAAGTCTATTGATGTGATGTATTACATTTAGTGATTTCTGTATGTTGAACCAGCCTTATATCCCTGGAATGAACCCCACTTGATCATGGTGCACTATCTTTTTAATATGTTTTTGTATGTGATTTGCCAGAATTTTATTGATAATTTTTGCATCTGTGTTTATCAGGCATATTGATCTGACGATTTTTTTCCTTAATGTATCTTGTTTGGTTTTGGTATCAGGATGATACTTGCCTCATAGAATGAGTTTGGAAATGTTCCCTCCTTTTCTATTTCATGGAATAATTTGAGGAGTATTGGTGTTCTTCTTTGAAGGTGTTGTAGAACTTAGCTGAGAATCCATCTGGTCCTAGGTTTTTCTTTGTTGGTAGGCTTTTGATGGCATCTTTTATTTCATTGCTTGAAATTGATGTGTTTAAATTGTGTATGTCCTCCTGACTCAGTTTGGGTAGATCATATTTCTCTGGAAATTTGTTGATGTCTTTTATGGACCTTTATTTTATTTGCTTATTTATATGTGTTTCTGGGAATCGTACTTGCCTCACACGTACAAGGCAAGCACTCTACTGTTGAGCTACAACTCCAGCCCCTGTTGATGTCTTTAAGATTTTCTATTTTAATGGAGTATAAATTTTCAAAACAGTTTTTAATTAACTTCTGTATTTCATTATTGTCCATTGTGATATTTCCCTTTTCATCACAAATTTTAATAATTTGAATTTTATTTCCCCTTCTTTTCATTAGGGTGGCTAAGGGTTTATCAATTTTATTTATTTATTTTTTTCAAAGAACCAGCTTTTCATTTTGTCAATTTTTTCAGTTGTTTTTTTTTGTTTGTTTGTTTCACTTTCATTGATTTCAGCTCTGATTTTAATTATTTCCTGTATTCTACTTTTGGTGTTGATTTGTTCTTCTTTTTCTAGAGCCTTAAGATGTAATGTTAAGTCATTTATTTTTTGACTTTTTATTCTTTTAATGAATGAGCTCAATGCAATGAGCTGTCCTCTTAGCACTGCCTTCATAGTGTCCCAGCAATTTTGCTGTTTTTTTGAGAGAGAGAGAGCGCGCGCGCGAGAGAGAGAATTTTTTTTTTAATATTTATTTTTTAGTTTTTGGCAGACACAACATCTTTGTTTGTATGTGGTGCTGAGGATGGAACCTGGGCCGCACGCATGCCAGGCGAGCGTGCTACCGCTTGAGCCACATCCCCAGCCCCGCGATTTTGCTATGTTGTATTGGTGTTCTCATTTACCTTTAAGAATTTTTTTTAAATTTCCTCCCTGATTTCTTCTACTACCCATTTGTTATTCAATAGCATAATATTTAGTCTCCAGATGTTGGAGTAGCTCCTTTTAAAAATTTTATCATTGATTTCTAATTTCGTTTTATTATGATCTGATAGAATACAAAGTATTATGTCTGTTTTTTTAATATATATATTTGCTAAGACTTCCTAGCTTTGATGTCTGTGTTGACAAATCAACTGAGGTCCAAATTGTTTTCCCTGTAACCATAATCTGATATTTTTCTCTGGAATCCTTTAAAAATTCTATCTTTATTCTGTATGTTAGGCATTTTCATTATGATGTGCCTTGGTGTAGGTCTGTTGTAATTTTGTATATTAGGGGTCCCATAAACCTCATGTATTTGATTTTTTCATTTCATTCTTTAGGATTGGGAAATATTCTGATAATACTTCATTGAAAAGATTGTGCATTCCTTTGGTTTGTATCTCTGTGCCTTCATCTATCCCAATAAATCTTAAATTTGGTCTTTTCATGTTATCTCATATTTCTTGGAAGTTATGTTCATGGTCTCTTAACATATTTTCTCCATGGTCAACATTATTTTCAAGATTATGTATTTTATTTTTAATTGTCTGAGATTCAGTCTTCCAAGTGGTCTAGTCTGTTAGTGATGCTTTCCATTGAATTTTTAATTTGTTTTATTGATTCCTTCATTTTGAGGATTTCTTTTCATAATCTCTATCTCTTTATTGAACTGATCTTTTGTCTCATGAATTTTCTGTCTGATTTCACTCCTTGAATTGTCCTTTACCTCATGGATCAGTTTAACTATGTACAGCCTAAACTCCTTCTCTGACATTTCTTCCTTTGTGGTGTCAATGGATTCTATCATTGGAGCATCTTGGGTTTGTTTGGGGTGATTTATTCCCTTGTTTTTTCAGATTGTTTGTGTGTCTACCTATCTAGCAGTGTGAATCTGAGGAAGTAAAGTTTCTTCCCTGCAGTCTTATGGTATCCCTGAAGGTTTCCAGCTCCTTGCCTTTAAGGGGAAACAAATAATACTAGCAACCAATGCAAACCATATACAGCCTTAAACCAAATTGCTCCTACTAAGATGTGTACAGTTTAATTGCAATAAATAGAAATAAAATGTTATGTTATTGCCCACCATTAAAATAGTAAGTTTGCAAAAGGGTTTACAATTTCTAATGGTGGATAAAGAGAGAACAGAAGTGCTGTAGGATGTGATGTTTATGAGGAGGGAGGAGAGAAGACATAAGTAAAAAAATTAAAGGAAGAGTAAAAGAGGAAATAATAGACATTGGCTGTTAGAAGGAGAAAAGAGAGAAAGAGAGTCAAGGGAAACAGATATGTGGGAGAAAAAATATATGTAAAGTAAAAATTAAAAAAAAAATACAGAAAGTAAAAATAAAAGAATACAAAGCAAAATAAATATACTAATCAGGCATCCTAGTCCTCAATAAACTGATGCATGAAAAATAATTGGTTTCAAAAATGGTAGAACTATGAGAGAGAAAAAAGAAAAAGAAAAGAAAAAAAAAAAGATCTCAATGAAAAATTGAACAATTGTTTCCGTTGGAGTTCAAAAGTGTCTCAGCTTCCCTTTTCAGCACTTAGGTGGGGTTGTCTGGGGTATGATCTTTGCTCCACCCTCAATGTGGGGTTGCTAGAGTGAGAGGATTAATCCTGGAGGCATGATTTAGGTTTAGGTATGCTCCAGTCTCTCCACTGAGCCAATTGGTCTGGAGACTTTAAATCAGTGCACCTCCAGGGCCCAGCAATTGCTGGAAGACTACACCTCAGGAATCTCCTTTGGGTTCCACTCCTGTGGTGTAGGAGCTTGGCTCCCCCAGCTGCCAGCCCCCACACTGTGGCTGCAAAATGTTTTTTTCTGCTGTCCTCTGTATGCCCCCAGGAGAGATGCAGTTTCTTTCCCATACAAGATATTGTAGTGCACCTTACTGTTTAGTTGGACAGTAACTCTGATCCTTAAATGCACCATATCCCCACATGCCCTTGTTCTCTTGAGATTGAAGTTTCCTCTAATTCCCTTATTGCTTGACTGTATTCAGAGAGACCCTTTTGGTTTGTGTTTTTAGCCACTGCCACAGCTGTGGTGCTAGGGATTCTTTCCTTATTTTATTATATTAAATCTCCCGAGTCCCCAATCTGTTTTGAGCATTTAGTATTAATTCCAGTAAAGTCCCTCCTAATTTTTGTTCATTCACCTACCTTGCTGAGAAGCTGCCTATATGCTCTTCATGGTTTCATGTCATGGAGCTGCTAGGGAAGCTACCTCTGTATTCTGCCATTTTTCCCAGTGTCCTAGTTTAAAAATTTCTGAGAAGAAAATTTTCAAATGAAAGATGTGGATAGTATACTAAGAATCAGAAGTGAAAGTAGTTTATTTGATTGTGGTATGGAAATTACGTAATGGTATTCTAAAGATGACCGCTGTTCATATCCTTACCTACTCACTCGTAGGTTGGTGCGATGAGAGGAGTCTTAACAGATCTTTTTTTAGCGTTCTCCTCTGGCAGTATACATGTATAAGTTTTCTTAGATACGTGCATTCTGAGGTCTACTGCTCATTCAATTTCTCAGTTCTTTGATTCATGCTCTTTCCTGGCTCCTCATCTTTCCCAGAACTTGAGCATGACTACTCCATGAAATGCCTTTATTTACTCTGTTTAAATGACCAGGGTAAAGGAAGTAGAGAAGAACGTGTTAGTACTGTGAATGTTCAACCGACTGCATCTCTAAAGTGTATAATGAAAAGCATTTGCAAGTTTTGGTTTGATACATCAAAACTGAGTTGTGGTTACAGTTCTGTAGCAATAAGTCTATTAAGTAAGTAAGTCCTATATTGATGTTTTTTTAGTAAATAAGCTAACTGGAAAGAAAAAAATACTTAAGTACCATACTTATACTACTGGAAGCATTATGTTAAAGCTGTGCTGGCAATAATAGGTGTTTAATATATTAAAGGATATATACAATATTTATGGTAATTTTTGAGTTCTTAAATTATTTACTACAAGCTCTCACCAAAATTTTGTGTTTTGGTCAGCTTTGTGCCACTGTGACCATAAGATCTGACAAAATAATAGAGGAAGGGTTTATTTTGGCTCATGGTTTCAGAGGTTCAGCCCATCATCAGGCAACTCCATTGTTCTGGGTCCGTGAGGCATAACATCATGGCAGAAGGGGGTGATGGAGTGAAGCAACTCAGAACATGACAGAGAGGGGAGGAGTAGAGGGAGAGAGAGAGGGAGAGGGAGGGAGAGAGAAAGAAAGTGCTTCACTCACAAAATATAAACCTCAAAGTCACATCCCCAACCTTCAACCACTCCCTACCTGTGTATGCTTATCACCCAGTTAATCCGTGTTAGTGGATTAAAGATCTCATAATCTAATCATTTACATCTAAAAGTTCTTACATTGTCTCATACATGAACTGCTTTTGGGGGACACCTCATATCTAAACCATAACCATTTTTTTTTCTAGCTACTTGGTAAGGATGACGCTTTTCATACATGTTTGGATTATTCCTCACTGTCTAAGTTCAGGCTACGTGTTAATTTGCTTTTCAAAGGCAACTTGAATATGTTGGTTCCAAACTCTTCTAGTGCTAATTAGGAGGGCCTGGGTTGTTTATAGCTATTCTTTCTAAAGAGACAAATAATAATACACATTATTACTGGTTTTATTATAGAGTTTTTATTGCCTTTAGAGCTGGAGAAATCCCTGGGGGCCAGAGCAAGGTATTTATATGACATGGTGAGATTTCTTTGTTAAATTTGCTGTTTGGCAGTTAGTACATGAGGGAATCAAAGACAATTTCAATAGCTTCTGGCATTTAAGTGTTCTTCCTGAACCCCTGTGTTACAGAAAAGCGAACATTCACCTACCTTGCTCTCCTCAGCAAGGTAGGTGAATGAACAAAAATTAGGAGGGACTTTTTCTCGTCTCTAGCCAAGGCAGGAGGTGAGAGGTTGTGTCTGGGCAAGTTAATTTCTTTGCATCATTTAGAAGAGCAAGGAACTCTTGGGATCCTTTGGGAAAATCACTAAGTAGACACTTGAACCTTTTCTTTATGATATATGTCCTCAGGCCCGTCAGAATATTTCCTTGCTTCCCTTTTCCATAAACTGACAATTTTCTCTCTGATCAAGGTGAATATTTTTGCTATTTATCTGTTTGCTTCTGTCCTATCCCACTTCTGTGGTAAGGAAAAACTTCTTTGCTATTTTTCAAGTAACTCAGTTGTAGAAATGATACTGTGTCACTATTAACAGTGGTTCTTGAAGGTTGTCTGCAAGACTACATCAGAAATTGTAGAGGCACATGGTGTATGTATTCCCCCTCCCTCATCTGTGCATGAGTTCCTGGATCTCGTCCCATTTCCCAGGTGATTCTTATACAGAGTACTGAGTAGGAGTCCTTCTAACTATTGTTACTTTGTAACTTCTCTCATATGACCCTTCCAGAGAGATGAGGAAAGTCTTTAATGGTACCTGATATATCAGGTAGTTATTCAGTGAATGTTTGGATATGAGTTAGAGAGAGAAATTTGTATTTTTTATGTAAGAAGGCCATTTTTTTGGTTATTTCTTTCTCATGGATATTGTCTCTCTTTATAGGCTTTTTCTATGGGATTGTTTTATTTGAATAGGACCAGGATTTCTCTAGCTTGTGAGGATGTGCTAAAATGGGTCAGCGCTCGGGACAAAGGAGACAGAGAACAGTATATAGGTGAGCTTTTCATTGGCAGCAAGAGGGCAGATAGGGTCCTCATGGCTTTCCTGAGGTTCAGGGAGCTTAATGCAGGCTGGTAATAAAATATTTACTTGCTTTTATATCATCTTTCCTATACATACTCCTTGGTTGTGAATAATGTTATGGAAGATAGTATGACAGGACTGTGGAGTTAGGATTTTGTTATCATATCCTAGCAGATTCTATTAACTAAAAATGCTATAGAGAGAAGATGTGTATGTTGTAGACAGCAGTGGAGTAAAATTCATTGATTTGAGTGTGTCATTACCTTCTGGGGCTCTTTTTGACCTGATATATTTCCATTAAACAACAAAACAAAATGATAACAACAGCAACAAAATAAAAATGTGTTATAAAAAACCAAGGTTATTAATATTAAAAGGACTGTGTTCTTGATTCCAACCATCATTATGACTATCTGCTCTTTAATTTCTATAATGAAGCTTTGCTTGGGCTATATATGACTTTGTGCTGGCTGTAAGAACCCTGTACCACTTACTTTCACAGAGGCCCGTTATTGCTGAGATGTGACCAGCACCACAGAGAGGAAGGAAGCCTGGTGTTTTTCTCCAGGATTAGTGTGCTTGTGATGGGCTGGGCATACTAACCCCCAGAGGGACAGCTTAACCCAAATTTCATCCTGTTTAACTCAATTGTTTAAAGGGCTGACCTTTTTATAATATAGCAACTTAAACAGATTTCATATCTCTTTTATGGCTGAACTCTTTCCAATTTGAGTTTTTTTTTTTTAAAGTGTGAAAGACTTTATATCAGATACTGAGAATCTCATAACACTAAAGGGAGCTTAATTAAAGTCATTGGAAAATTCACACAGAGAGAAAATAAAAGCAGCAAGCAATAGAAATCACACGGACTAGATCTAGAAGCATATTGGGGATAAACCCAGGAGGCTTGATGCCTTCAGGACAATCTATCAGATCAAGAGAGGAAGAATAAAAAGTTGAATCTAAGTTAAAAGAGAAATCCCTCATGACAAATATTGCTAACTCAAATTCTGCATGCGGAACAGCTTAAAGAGCCAGATATCCAACAGGATCAAACACTTTTTCTTTTTACTTTATGTTAAACTACATTTTTGTAATCATGAAGCATGTTATGGGGTATACCCCCAATGAAGGTAGACTTAGGTGCTTGGTTTGGGGGTAGAGGAGTGGCTTAGAGCATAAGCAACCATGTGGCCGTTACCACACAAGTGGTTGTATTGCTGTGAGTCAAGCCAGGAGAATTATTAAGCCCTTACCATCTTGGATAGCAACTGTAGATCTTCTGGGTTACTATCCTCTTTTGTGTCTCTGATAACCTCCTTCCATCTTGTTATTCAACTCTGTGTGATTTGGGCCTTTGGTGATGTGACATTGCTATGGTAGACCAATGGCATAAAAAATTATTAAAATGATTGAATCTAACAAAATCTTTAACACTTAAAAAATGTCTGCAATCTCTAATTATGTTTGTCACTTGTTAACCATGAAAGTTCCAAGGTCTAGGTTAGAATAAGCATACGTTTTCCAAATGGCCGTGTGGCTATTAGGAGCTCTGATAGAAATCCCCGCAGGTTTCCATGCATGCTGTCTAGGTTGCTGTGGGAATATCATGAGCTTGCTGTCCTTTCAGTAGCATAGCAACAATTCCAGGCATGACTGTTCCCCAGCAGGCTCAGCAAAACAGCATGTTTACTGCTGTGCTGTAAAGCACAAGTGGCTGAGCCATAGTCTGCCTACGGCTGGCCTTGACCAATAATGCTGGGAGATGCTAATAACATGGAAGGTAACTAAGCTGTGTTTCAAAACATTCTTCTCTTGCTGCCTTAAGATTAAAGACTAAGGATTTTTGTGGACATCATTTATGTCCACACAGGTGAAGCATAATATTAAGATAAATGTTGCTTCTAATATTTCATTTTAATAAAAGGTATTTAAACATGTTAGTTCCAGAAAGAAATAAAAATCTACTGCAGCAGAAGGAGAGCTGTCCATTGATGCAATCATCTGGACTTTATCTTAGAGTTATTGACTTCAATTGCTCCTGGTGAGAACCATGATTTTCTAAATCAAAGCTAAATCACTCCCTACAACAAAACAGTAAGCAGCTACTATTTGGGTCTCCTCATTTTTTGTATATACTCAATGAAATATTTCACTAGTAGCATCCAATGCTCACAAACCCTGTGGAGGAAGTTCTATTATTCCCATTTTGTACCTACAGAAACTGAGGCTCAGAGAAATTTTATCAAAACCACAGAGAAAGATCTGGGATGGGAGCCCTGGTCTATCTGATTCTAAAACTTCTTCTATAAGCTACACTCTATTTTTCCAGAAACTATGACTTGTCATATACCTAGTGCCTAACACAGGACGTGACACTTTAGTCTTATTATAAATAGGTTTGGACTGATTTGATCCAGTTTCAAAGATATTTCTATAAGATATAGAAGAAAAAAATTCCATCTGTTTCTTCAGGCACGTTAAGATTTTATTTGGAATTCTTTTACAGAATTCCAGGGACCCACTTTAAATTACAGAACCATGGAGCTCTGCTATAGACAGCAGTCTTAATCAGGGACTTAATTCACATAGCCCACGTGGCAAGGTGGCAAATGTGAAAAGCAAGGGACATCTTGTTGAAGGATTTGAGTGAGTTGAGTGAGGAGGGAAAAGCAATGGATAAATTTGTTGCTGCCTCAGAGGTTAATGGAAAATATCCGTGCTTTGCTGAGCATAACTCACTACATAAAAGATGTAGCAAAGTTGCTTAACAAGGTCACTCAGCTCTGGGGAGATTTTTGATCTATGCTCAATCAAATCCTTTCACCTGCCGTGGTGGGTCAAACCTTGCAAATGGAGTCAACCAAATTAGTCACCTGAAATTCAAGTGCCTGGATTGCACTTTCTTAGGGTTTAGTTCCTTGTCACTGTCACCACCTAGAAATGACACTTCCTAATTGAGGGTATTCAGTAATGCCCAGAGGCCTCTGCGCTGTAAGCCCCAGAGGACACCTATTTATCTTATTTAGATTCAGCCTATTTGCTGGAGAAAGGCCTTCGTGGCAGTAGAAGGAGCCAACTTTGGAAAATAAGGAAGATTCCAATAGCATAGGTATTAGTTATCACTCTATCCTTCTTCGGAAAAACCAAAATAAAACAATAGAAAATACATTGAAGGTCTAAACCTAGGGTTCAGAATTAAGCTGCTTTAAAGGAGCATCAGAACTTTTGTTCAATTCTGAGCCACTGGGTTTATTGTTTTGACCCAGAGCACACAACTCAAGAACAACTCTTAGTGACACCAGATTACTGAGGTCAGCCTTACTATATTAAATGTTATTACAGTCAGCTGTGTTGACATGCACACTTAATTCTGAGTGCATTGCAGCATGTTGACATACAATTGAGTGCTAGCCAAAGATCTGTTTTCATTGGATAGATCTATTGATGTCATAAGGAGCAGCAAAATTTTTCAGCAATTGACCCCCATCTTGGCTGAAGTATTGGGTTTCATTATTACTTTTCACGCCAGCTATGGAGATTGTTGTTGAAAGTAATCTTCCTAACTCTTGTTTCTTCCCACGCCAGCTTTTCCCATTCACTGCTTAGATACAAATCATAACTTTTTACTGTGACACTTTTTCTGCACATGCAGTTTTTGTCTCATTATCTTCAAAATGAAATCTGAAAGTCTTAACACAATCTTTCAACTATTGGTCCCATATATTAAACTATTCTGCAGTGAAACACTGTTTGCGTGTAACCTATTTTCTTCTTCCCTATTTTTGTCCAACTGTCTCCTGAAAGTCCATCTGTATTTGTGAACTTTCTTCCCATCCATAAAGCTTTCTTTTCCATGAAAAGAAACTTCCATAAAGTTTTCTGATATTTTTCAAGAAGGTGTATTTTCTTTCCTTTGCAGCTGGCTATACAGTTCTTAACATTTCTCTTATGGTAAACATCTTTATTCTTTATTTATCCTCTTTATTTATTCTCTCTTTATTATTATTTTTAAGTTTGTAGTCACCTCTAATGAGTTATAAATGACATAAGGTTGGGGATTATGTTTTATCTTTTGTCTTGCATGTAGTAGGATCTCAGTTAAAATTTATTGAATTGAATTCTTGCAAAAAAGACTGATTTAATTTTTTCTAAGTCTCTACTTGTTTCATTTCCACCCAGGAAAGAGTGATTGTCATTGGTGATAATCAAGTACTTGTAAATTTTTAAAAATAGCCTCTGAAACACTGATGTCTATTGAACACAATCTATTTCTGATGTTGAAAGGAAGTGGGTTAAAGCTAGGGGAAAGAGTTATGTATTGTTTGATTTTCCCCCTACTTTTAATTCTCTTTGTCATCAAAGATATTAGCCTTCTGCAGTATTTAATTACTTATAAAACTCCGAACTTCTTGGCATTGCACAAAACTAGTTTGATACTATGTTTGTTGAAGATGATAAGCAAAGCTAAATTTCACATACTTTTACATTCATTTACTATGGCAGGAGCTAGAGAATGGAGATTGTATCCAGATTGCCTTTCTACATTTCAGAGTTAATGGTTATTATTGTTATTGCTGTTATAATTCTTACAGTTCTCTGCTGGCATTTCAAGTACTACACTAAACCAAGCTAGGAATTACACTAGCTTTGTAACTATATTGAGACCTGACTCAAGAATAGTAGCATTTCATACTGAATTGAAATAAAAATTAATCTTAGAGGCTATCAATGTATTTCCTTAGGGATACACAGAATGGTGGTCAGTTATGTCTAGTTATGTCTAGTTCTCTCAGGTTCACATGCTGAAGTTTAGAAACATCAGAGAACTACAATAAAGTTTCAAGGAGAAGCATAAATTGGAATTTATATAACTTCAAAACTACTGTTCAATTCCAGGTCTACATTTCTAGGTAGGTGTACCACTATGGTCCGCATGCTTCTTCTATTTGTTTTCTTTTCTTTCTCTTTCCAACTGAAAATCAAAGCCAAAAACAATGACAAAAATCAATACTGCTCAAAATATTATTCTAGAAGCTTAAGAACTAAAATTTAAGCTTTACATTTAAACTGGTCAATATCTACTGTGGTCTATTGTCTTGTGTCTATAGAGACTCAACAACAAAAAGATAATTATTATATCAAATGAATAACTTCCTCAACTTTTCATTGTTAATATCTTATTTTGCCAATCTGGGCTTTTAGTACTGTCTAGAATGATTAACTTATTTTAAGACAAAACAGGAAAGAAAACCCTAACCCTTCAGATATAGAATAGATGTCATTATTTAGGGCAGCAGTCTCTCAATTACAACTTGGCAATGTATCTATCTGTCTGTCTGTCTGTCTGTCTATCTATCTATCTATCTAATCTATCTGCCTATCTATCTGTTGCCATAGAGGAAAAAGTGTTACTCTTCATTCCTGATGATATTTTGAGCTCGTATATTTGCCAGCTCCGTGCAGGTGTTGCCTTAATAGGTTTTTTATGAAGGTAATGCAGCTACTTCTTAATTTCTGCTATTACTTTTTATTTTTTTGGAATATGGCAGCAAAACTAATGACTTTAAAATTAAACATGTACTAATTTTAGAAAAATGTGTCTTAACTGCTCAAAAATGTTTTTAAGACTTCTTGCAGGGACACTGTCTGGTGGCCAGGCTTAGGTAGTGTAAAAGTCATCTCAGCATGATTCCAGGTACCTTTTAGCTGGCATCAGTCACTCCATAGCTCTGTGATGCTGTAGTGTGCAGAAGGCTTTGGATTATGTTTAGTGACACTGTTTATTAATTGTTAACTTCAGAAAATGGCTCCTGGATGCATCAGTGAGTGGAGAATATTATGGAAGCCTATGTCTGAAAAAGGCTACAGATCACCAACACTGGCAATGTGTTTTACCCTACAAAACCTAAGCTGAGAAACAAGTAACAGGACTATAAAATAAAAGGAACTGCAAATTCTGAAATGTTAGGCTGGGGATATAGCTCAGTTGGTAGAGTGCTTGCCTTGCATGCACAAGACCCTGGGTTCTAATCCCTTGCACCACAAAAAATAAAAAATAAATTCTGAAATGTCTCTGAATATACAGACTTTGCATGTAGCAAGCTAGAGAAACTAGAGAATAGTACAACTGATAATTATAGGTAAATTCTGGCTGTCACTCTACTATACATTTTCATAATTTATAAATAAACATTTTGAGTATTTTTTTTTTTTACAAATAAGCTATTTTATAAAGTGGCAAAAACATATTTGATAATGTTTCAATATACTGGAAACTAGCTCTTAATTTTTATTTTTTTATAAGTAAACTAATTTTTCTTTAAGTATTTGTGATTCTAACCAAACTGGTAAGTGGAATAATGAAAAAAAAATGCTAGCATTTTTGGGACAAGCATCTCACAGTGTGAAGGATGGATGAAAATTGCTTACCATTTTTAGTACACAGGCATTTCATATAGACCGCCTAGTTCTATGTTTACAGATTTGTGTTTGTCCTAATGTTTTGGTTAGGGTCCTACAGGAATCAGATGACATCCTCTGGAGTGGTAATTGCAGACAGTTGAATGAAGGGGTAGCTTAATAAGGAGCAGTGAAGCATTCTGCTTATAATAATCATGGAACATACACCATCCTCAACCTGCTGGGGATAGGGAAGGCAGTATTGTATTTTGGGAGAGCTGTGGCAGCAGGAAGGGACAACCAGCAGAAGTAAAAGCAATAGCTGCAAAATGGGCTGGCACAGAGAGCGAGGGGAATCCATGTTCTCTTTCCAACAGCATTCCAACCTCCTGTTGTATTCTTCCACTGGCCAAACTCAAGTAGAAGCCAGGGGGACTGGTCCCTGAGACCCTTAGGGTTCAGCCTTCTGGAACCTAGAACAGCGTGGAAATTGATAGAATTGGGAAAGGCTGATAGAAATACCAGTGTACATATTAATTACATTGTCAGGTATTTTAAATAATGATGATGAACTTGTTCATTTCTAGAAGTTGTGAAAAATCTGGCAAAATGTCTCAAAACATTTACGTGTGATAGGTCAAAATGCATCTACTGCCATGTATATAATTAATTAGAACAAATAAAAAAAGAATTACAAAAAGCCTTAATTTTTTACACAATAGAATAAAAAGAATGCCTAGTAAGGAATACTTTTAAATCCCACATCAAAGTCATTGAAATAAAGATCTTCAGTGAGTAATTATACAAGAAAATATTACTAATAATGTTCCCTGGAGATTTAAAAAAGAAATACATTCATCTGTTGAATTTAATGATAGTCTTCTCTAGAAACCAAATGATCTAATTCTCTGCTCATTAAAATTACAGTACAATTTGGTTAATGATGAACACTGTGAACACATCTGATCTACAGATGTGTTTGACTTGCAAAGAATTATTGCAAGAGGTTTATGAGTTCTTGTGTACAAGTTTTGTAGATTAAATAAATCACATACACATATTTTATTGCAATTTAAAAAACAAAAAATACTAATTTTCAGAATATATTATATAAAACTGTCAGAAATATTCACAAAGATTAAGCTACAAGAATGTTCAAAACAATGTTTAGAATAGTATAAAACTGGAAATAATCTAAATGCCTAAAAGGAAGATATTGATAAAGTGAATTGTGGTTTGTTTGTTTTTTGGTACCAGGGATTGAACCCTGGAGCCCTTAACAACTGAGCTATATCCCCATCCCTTTTTATATTTTATTTTGAAACAGGGTCTCACAAAATTGCTTTAGGACCTCCCTAAGTTACTGACGCTGGCTTTGAACTTGGATGTCCTCCCTCAGCCTTTGAAGATGCTGGGATCATAGGCCTGTGCCATGGTGCCCTGTGAACTGTGTTTTTCTCAATACAGAAATTTAACATTAAGTTGTATAAAATAATGCTAAAATATATCTTATGACATGGAACTATATTTCACCAGAACTTATAAAATAGACTTATGGTATAACCTTATTAGTATATAAAGAGAAAGAACAAAAGGACTATCTCTCTAGATAGTCAACCCCCCCAAATTTTTTTCCTGGCAGATTATAGGAGATTTCTTTTAAAGAAATACTTTGTTTTGTTCATGTTTCAATGTTTTTCATATCCGCACATTAACTTAGTTATTGTAATAATGTTTTAAATCAGGTAAAATAAAGACTATTCTGTTCAACTATAGATGTATATGAAACAAAAAACAGAAATAATTTTTCTCCCACAGATGAAAAAAAATAGAAAATTAATAACACTTTTTGTTTAATGTGGAATCTTCAAAGAACTTGTATAAGGAACAAGTCAATTTTGTTTTAGAGAAAATAAGGATCACAAAGATGTCTGTTGAAAGTTTGGAAATCAGTAACATGCAGGATTTGGGCAGATGAGATTATGAAGTTAATTTTTAAATTCATTAATTATTTAATTAATTTATTGCAGTATTGGGGATTGAATTCAGGGCCTTGCACATGCTAACAAAATTAATGCTATTTTTGATGAAATTAATGCTAACCTTAAGACCAGAGCTTAGGTTCAGAAGCAATAGGTTTTTATCTCAGCCAAGAAAGCCATTTCTGGTATGGGTAGCACCAAACCCCCACTTCCACCTTTGTCCCTTGTCCCTATGTGGTAAGGAGTTGGAAGCCAGTCACAGAAGGAGTGAGTTGTTGAGCTATGCAGACCCAGTCCTTGTCTGAACTTAGTATTCTAAAAAGTCATTCTCACTTAGAATGGAGAAACTCGGATCAAAAACCTGTAGGAGAGAAACCTGCCTTATACATCACACATATCAGAAAAATCAGTGCATGATCACTTGTAAGCTATTGTAATTTCTTTGATATCAAGTTAATAGGAATGATCTTGAAATTAATTCAACAGCCATTAAAACACGTACTGTGAGCCAGGTGTGTTGATAGTTGTTATGTAAATTTGAAGGGGTTGGGGATATAGCTCAGTAGTTAGAGTGCTTGCCTTGCATGCACAAGGTCCTGGGTTCAATCCCCAGCACCAAAGGGAAAAAAAAAAAAAGGATGTAAATTTAAAGGAGACATGCTTCCTCTGCATTCTGGGGAGGTGACAGAATTGCAGCACACACAGCTAATCGGCAGTTCTCTCTGTATATTCAACTGTCCAGTCCATTTGTACATCCTTAAGACTTCCAAAGTCAACATGCAAATAACAACGTTAGTTATACTTCCAATGAAACTACACCTGTTCTTGGTTTGCTTTTTGATGAATGACACTGCCTAAACTTGAAATTCATTTTCAGCTTCTTTTCATTAGTTTTCTAAATCAACTGATTATTAAGACTACTCAAATCTATTATAATCACTTAATTTCATAACCCCTTCTCCTTTTAATAGCCTTGGATCCATTCTCTTTCATCTGGGCTCTATCAAATGCCATCTAATGGATCTCTCTGCCCACAGACTTTTATTCTTTAGTACTTCCTCCATATTGGCTGTTCAGCGACTTTTATCATATGCATAATTAATTATGTTCTTCCCTTACATAAAAATTCTTGATGACTGTCAAGTTTGAATATGTCCCTAATCACTTAGCTTACTGGACAAGGTTTTCTATTATCCAGTCACTTAGTGGATTTGTTATTGTTGTTTTTGCTTTTAGAGACTGGGTCTTGCTGTGATGTCCAAGCTGGGCTCAAGCAATCCTCCTGATTCAACCTCCCTAGCAGCTGGGTTACAGGCACATGCCACTGTACCTGGCATTCTCTAGTTTTTGAACATCATTTTTCAGCATCTATTTTGTTTTTTTTTTGTCTACATATGTGCTTTTGCTTTGGTGTTCTAAGTATAACAAATTATATGTAATTCCTAATATGGCATTCTTTTACCTGTCTGGTCTTTTTTTTTTTTTTTCCTTTCACAGTTTTTTTTTATTGGTGCATTATAGTTGTACATATCGTGGAATTTATTGTTACATATTGTACATGCATACAATATAACAATACAATCTGGCTAATATCACTCCTAGCACTTACCTACTCCCTCTCCTCCTCCCATCCTGGCCCCTTCCTCTATTCTACTCACTTCCCTTTGCTTTTCTAAAGAAATTAATTAATTAATTAATTCTAATTAGGTATATATGACAGCAGAATGCATTTTGATTCATTGTATACAATTGCAGCACAACTTTTCATTTCTCTGGTTGAACGTGTAGTGTCACACCTTATGTGCAGTCCACACATGTACCTAGGGTAATGATGTCCATTTCATTCCACCATCTTTCCTGACCCCATGCCCCCTCCCTTTCCTTTGCCCAATCCCAGTTCCTCCATTTGGTCTTTGAACTTATTATTGTTTTTACTTGGCATTCTCTCTCCTGTTCTGAAAAAAAATCCAACTTGTCCTAAAAACTCCATTGAAGTACCACCTACTGGGTTGAATTTTGGTCCTCCAAAAGAAATGTAAGTCTTCAACCCCAGTACCCATAAATGTGGCTTTATTTGGAAATGGGTTTTTGAAGGTATAATTAAGGTAAGGATCTTGAAATAAGATTGTATTATGGTAAGTCCTATATCAAATAACCCATGTTTTTATAAGACACAGAAATGGAGAGACACAAAGGAGAAGGCTATGTGAAGAGGGAGTCAGAGATGCAGATGGCATTATGCTGCCATAAAATAAAAAATGTCTGGAGTCAGCAAAAAGCTGGAAGAGGGAAGGGTGGGTATATCTTTGAGCTTTCAGAGGGAGTGTGGTTCTGTCAACACCTTGATCTTGGAGTTGGTTGTGGCCTCCAGAACTGTGACAGAATAAATTTCTGTTGTTTTAATCCACTAAATTTGTGATAATGTACAGTGGCACCCCTGAGAAATGAATATAACTATCTCCTTAGGAATCTTCTCTTTGGGGAGAGAGTGCCAAATTATGGCCACATATGGCTATGTTGGTCTCAGGCAGACTTGTATATAAGACTTTATTAAATAAAAAATGGTTTTGGGATTAAATGAGACAGTCTTGGAAATCATTCCCATAAAATAAGAGCTCAATGAATAGTGGGGTTATTCTTCTTCTAAAATCCCTACCTCCACTCAAAACTAAGTGTTCCTTTTAGTGTGTTTTTATATTACCTTTTATCTACCTCTACATTTATTACTTTATTATAGAGCTTATTATCATTATTATTATAAATTATAGAGTTTATTACTCTATAATTCCTTTATTTGTTTGCAAATCTTTCCTCCAAGCTTCCTGTGAGCTCATTAAAGGCAGAACTATGTCTTATTCTTTCTCATCTGCCCACCACATGGTAAAAAGTCAAGCATGTGGGAGGCATTCAGTCACTGTTGAATTGAAGGACTTTGACATCATGGTACTTTCCAGGAGGGGGCCTGGCACAGTACCGTGAAAGGGTAATAAGATGGTTAACATACTGTTCTGTGATACTGCTGGTGTCATATAGGACTCATGGGTTTTATGGGAAAACTCTTGCAACTTACATAAAGAAGAGACAAACTTTGGTCCATACAAATCCATTTATTATTTTCATATTCCAGTTTTGTTGCTTTAACAGAATTTCTGAGAATGGGTAATTAATAAAGTTCATTTGGCAAAATTCTTGGATAGTCCAAGAGCATGGTGCCTGCATCTGGTGAGTGTCTTCTCCCTGCATCATAGCGTAGTAAGGGACAGAATATATCAAGGCAGAATAAGCGTAATAGCTGGGTCTCTCCTCCCTGTCTTATCAAGCCACTAATGCCGTCATGGGGGTCCCACCCTCAAGACCTCATCTAATCCAGATTACCTCCCAAAGGTCCTACCTCCAAATACCTTTAATATATGAATTTTGGGATTAAGTTTCTAAATCCCAGGGGAAACATTTAAACCAGAGGAATTATTGAACTATTTATTTTCAGATTAAGACCACAGTATTAAACTAGTGTGGACCTATATTCTCATGGCATTGCTCAAAAATTTTTTCCTCTTTGAAGTCTGCACTAGCTCCCAACTCCCTTCCCTGAACAAATTAGTCTCTTTCTTACCCACTTTGTATGTTTCTACTATAGCATTAATGACACTGAATAGTCAATATTTATTTAATTGTCTTGGTTATAAACTGTAGACAGTTTATATGTATTATTTATCTCTGTATGTCAATAATGAATAGGCAATAATGCATATTTATGGACTAAACCAACAAATGAATGAATAGTATTTTATTGCTAACAGGCAACAAAAGAAGATTTGGAGATATTTAGTTGCTCACCATTACTTATTTGAAAATTTGGGGTCAGAAGTCATAACTTCTAGTGCCAAGTTTCATACTGACTACACTAATATGAAGGTCACATTATTTTTTGAGAACAATGAGTCAATATCCAATATCAATTCTAATTCTCATCTCATGTTGTATATCCTGCAACAAAGTAAATCATTCACCACTTCCTATTTGTCAGCCCACTGAAACTTGGAACACAGAGGAATTGCAGAGGCTGAATTGCTTTTCATGGACAAAACTGCTCTCTTCCCAAGAGGTTGCTTTGCCACTTAAATCATAATTCATGTGCTGTGCTTTTTCGATTTAGGCTTCATGGAATGTCAAACATTTTTTATCATAGGCTGCATAATGCAACCAATTTATAGAATGGCATTGGGTATAATAATCTTTTCCGTAAGGCTAGTCCCATGGAGGGGAAGATTCTGTCATGACACTTTGATGAAAGCTAATTATGTGCCCCCTTCTTTAATCCTTCTTTCATCATGCCGAAGAATGACTATCAGGAGATTGCCAGCTGGACCACTCTCTTCCTTCACTCAGACACTGTCTGTCAAGAACTTTATTTACCACCAAGATGGAAAGTATCTTTCCTCCTGCCTTAGGGCTTCTACATATAATTTTGACAGCCTTTACTTTATCAAAGAAATTGTGTCAATTTAAAAACTGGAGCCTTCCTTACTGTGGTTGAATATCAAATTTTAGATACAGAAGGATCTCTTTAATGCAAAATTTAAAAGGGAATTTAAGGCCAAATTAGAGAAGATTTATACTTTTGAAAGGCCATTAGTTCGATAATGATCACAATGGTATTCCTTCAGCAGGATTCACTCAAGACTGAATTTTCATCAGACAACACTATTGTTTTAAAACATTGGTATACATACCACATGCATTTCAGGCACTTCAGGCACTAACATGTCAGGAGCACGCACACACACACACACATATATATACATATAAATAAAATGCATGCTATGGACATTGGGGGAGGTTGTATTTGAGATCCCAACCTGCACAACTTTATTTCTGACAGATGAGGTAGTTGGTAAAGAACATCAAGGCCAGGATATCTGGGACTGGGATATCATCATCATCCAATGAAAGAGCCAGTGTCACTAGGTGCTGATGGATCCGTTCCAAACAGCAGCCAATATCCCCTCATAGAACAGAACTCAACATGTCTATGTATATGGCTTTTCTTGAAATAAAGTGAAGGTTTTAAGCCACAGATGCACATTGGAAAAATTGGTAGAGTTTCATAAAAATGGAAGGGAGATCAGTAGGAAAGAGGAAAGGAACTTGGAATGGGGGAAGAGGAGAGGAAAAGGGGAAATATTGGGGGATAATTTTGGCCAAATTGGCTTGTTATATTGTATGCATGTACAAATATGTAACCATGAGTCCCACCATTAGGTACAACTGTAATGCACCAATAAAAATATGGGAAAAAGAGAAATATTGGTAGAGTAAAACAACAACAAACAAATTTTGATGATTGGGTCCTTTTCTAGTTCAATTAAATCAGAATGCTTAGAGAAGTCCAAGCATGGGTACTTTTAAATGCTCCCTTGATTAGTCTATTATGTTTTAAAGCCATATCCAAACTGAATTTTAACTTGCAGCTACATTAGGGGATGACACAGTCCCCAGAAAGGCATTCACAGCACTGTAGTGCGACCTTCCATTGTCAACAGGCTACCACAATGGTAATAAATTGTGTTTGTCTGCTTCAGTACCCTTCCTGCTCACTACTGCAAATTCCCTCTGCAAGGCATAGTTTCCAAACAACTACAAAATGCCAATTTAGCTGAAAGGTCAAATCAAAGTAAGACCAGGGCGAACAGATGAGCCTACACTATGCCCAGAACAACCTCTAGCTTGAAATACCTAAACACACAAACATGAGCAGAGGGAGACAAATGGCACAGCAGAAATAGTCTAGGCAGACAAAAGTCGGCCTCAATTTCAGCTGCTCTTAGTTTAGTTTAGTCTGGTCATCAAGATTGTCCTTGTGTTTTCAGTATTGCTGCTCCCGGAGTCTTTTCACTGATGCTTCTACTTAATTGGTTGTATCTTCCCTGCAATTTGAACTCAAGGTAAAGTGACAAGGAAAAGCCTTAGATATGTTCTGCACTAATTAATATGGAAAGTCTTAACGTGATCAAATCAAGCTTTTCCTCTAAGCTTTCCACATGAACAGCTGGTCTGCAGCACTGCAGGAATGTCAACTGCAGAGGCCAGTGTCCATCACTCAGGCTTGTGGTGTCCGGTAACCTGAAAGGAGAAGTATTTGGGTTGCTCTTTCCTATTTAAGATTCACGATTTGTGCTGACCTGAGAAGACAGACAGCAGCTGTGGTAAAAACCTCTATTTGTTCCAGTTGGTCCTTTCATTCCCTACTGGGCCATCTTGTAAATTGGCAGTTATAAGTAATGACAAAGAGACCCTCTCAAGGTTGGCAGGTGTGATGAGTAAGTAACATGCCGACATATCACCTGCAGTAAAACAATCTCTTGGCTATCCCCCTGAGATGGAAAAAAAAAAAAAACCTTAAAAAACCCTCCACCTTTATCAGCTCTCCCCAATACATACTGAAATCTCAGTTTCTCTTCCCCATGAGCCTTGGACCTTGATTTAATTTAATCTCATAGCAGCCCTTATTTTCTTGGTTTATAAAACATCTGAGCTATTTAAAAGGAAGTAGAGTGAACTGGCATACCTATTGACCTCATTTTGGTTGGTGAAGTCTCTAGCTGATTAAAAGAATGCCTTGTTGGAAGGAGCCACTGATGAATCTGAAGACCCTGGACAGTCTGGCATTTCAAAGTTGGGTTGAAATATCGTCACCAAATTTAACAATGCAGAGCTAAATTTATCAATTCATCATTGAGAAAAATCCTACCTGCTTTATAGAGTTGTTGTGTTTTTAAATTTGAGTCCACTTTATCAAATTGATGTGTATTTAAATTTAGTATAATATAACTCTTATTTATTTACATTTATTTCATTTTGCTCCATTTTGCATATGGCACTGAAAAGAAATTGTATGGATTTTAATCTGATTTCACATAGTCCACTTTCTGCATGTCAGCTACTACTAATAGATTTCCCGGGATATTGAAAAGCTAAATTTAAATTGATGAGGGCCTTTGGTTTAGGAATATTATATTTCAAACTATTTTTTTCTCTTGAGTGGTTGGGTTATTGGTCCTGATATTTTGTTTGTTTTGAGTTACCATGGTGGCCATATTTATGGCATTAGAGTCAGTAAATTCTCTTTACCAACTGTGGAAAAGTCAATTTAATTTTTTATGTTCTTGGGTTATATTTGCTTTTTAAAGCAATATGGATTAAAAGGCAGGGTTCAAAATTCTTGACCTACTATTGAAAAAAGCTATAATACATTACTACATCTATAAAATTGTTAAGGACTCTTAATCTGGTGATTATTCACCTGCTAGACAGTGAATGAGTCACATTTCTTTAGGAATGCTGCTATTTATCATCTTAATAGGAATTTGAATATTTTAGAAATGAGATAGGCTATAATCTCAAGACTTTTTTTTTTTTGCTACTGCCAGAATGGTATTCACTTAGAAAGTTTTTATGAAGAACAATTAGAATATGCCTAATGAGCAGTGCCTTTGATTCATAGCCTGTATTGGTTTTTAAATTTTTCTCATAAATTCCTCCAGCATTGGGCCATCATATGGAATAATGGCTGAGGACTCATTGCTTCTAAAATAGAAAAGACTCAACTCCATCTCAGTCTGTGTCCATTTCCTTGCCTTGGAATGCTTAATCATACATATTGAGTTGTTATATATATATATATTTAAAGAAAACCTTATCTCTTTTTGGTTGTCTTCTTGCCCTTAGCAGTCCATTCCCAAGTCTAGGAACCACAAGAGAGTTTCTAGAAGAATTATGTCATGGTTAAGCTCTAGGCATAGATCTGGCTTATAAAAAATGGAGGATCCTGAAGTTTTTAGGAAAAACTACTGTTTCTCAAGATTATTTAAATATCAATTAGTAGACCTTTCAAGGAAAATCATATCTCTTTTGAGTGTGGAACTCTTGATTAAACAGTGAGCCAAGAGTATCATTTTCTGCATTTGGTTCAATTCTGAGGGTAACTTGTGACCCAGATTTTCTTTTTCTTTTTTTTTAAAGATAGAGAAGAGAGAGAGAGAGAGAGAGAGAGAGAGAGAGAGAGAGAGAATTTTTTTAATATTTATTTTTTTTAGTTTTTGGTGGACATAACATCTTTGTTTGTATGTGGTGCTGAGGATCGAACCCCGGCCACACGCATTCCAGGCGAGTGCGCTACCGCTTGAGCCACATCCCCAGCCCCGTGACCCAGATTTTCTGGGATCAAAATCTAGCATGGCCAGGAACAAAGATGTCAACTTTGTGATACTTGAGATAGCAATCATAAAGTAGGTCTTCTAAACATTTTAGTAAGCAGTAACTTGTTGAAAGTGGAAATTGGGTACAGTGGTATTTTTCCTAATGGACAGCTGTTGTTTTCCCATCCCTTTTGGTCACAGGAGTAATAGTATAACACAAGGTGGGGTGAATTAGTGGATCAAAATAGGGTGGAGGAAGGCATTCAGGGAGAAGGAGGGGAAAAGGAAAGTAGAGGTTCTAGGGGATGAGATTATCAAATTATGTTGTATAGATAAATATAATTATGTATTCATAAACATGTTATAATGAATTCCACTATTGTGCATAATTATAATGCATGAATTAAAAACTATAAAACCAAGATGTGTCAACATTAGGATCTTTAAATATTAGTAGTGGGCACTATTCTAGGATCAGTGAGGAGTCCTTGATGTCCTACAGTGTTAACACCTTGCCTGAGGGAAGGTTGATTGACAAGGCAGTGATGATTATAGGAGGGCCTGATAACAACATCAGGAGCGTTAAGTAAGAAAACCAATAGGCTGGTGAATCCATAATTTTATTTTCTAACTACTTAGCATCTCCAATGTAGATTTCTACCATCAAAGGAGCTGTTGCAATTTTAAAATGCTTTTTAAAAATCTATGTTTATGGTAACTGGGGATTTTGAAGTATTTAATCCTTACTACAAATATGTGGATGAATATATATGAAAGAGTTAAAAATATACCACTCTGACATATTGACTATTTAAGTTAAAGACACCTGAAAAACACAGTTGCAAGATCACTTCAATCTTCGTGCTATTTCTTAAATGCAGAAGATGAAATTCCCGTGTGAAAGACACTCTCTCTATACTAAAAGGAAAGGCAACATCCTTATCTTCAAGGACAAGAAGGGGAGACCAAGAAAATTCTGTGTGAACCTTGTTAGAAGCTTTGATCCTTTAAGTCTCCTCCATGTAATTTGATTACATTTTTACATTTTCATAGTTTACTAAAATTTGTCCCATTCACTATATGAGTAAATGTCTCTAACTGCTTCTTTGGGTCTTCATTTCTTTATGAGGGCCCTGTGCCATGTAAAATTTGTATTATGCTTTTCTCCTCTTAATCTCTCATATGTCAATTTAATTCTTGGATCCAGCTGGAGACCCTAGGAGGGTAGAGGTGGAGTTTTTCCATTCCTATATGTATTATTTTCTAAAGTTGACAAAGTTTAAATGAAATAATTTCCTGTCATCATATTGACTTCACAATTTAAATGGCTAACCTGAAATGCCTCCCTGTTTGTTGATGTGGCCTCACTACAGGTCCCCATACTCCATGGTGACCAGAAGTACAGTCATTCTCATCACCTGGTTTGATGCCAGGATTCATTTTGATTATTTTTTTCCTCAAGAGAGTTAACATCAGGCAACAATGTTCATCTGGTTGTTTTATTTATTAAAATGAATAGAAGGAGAAATTTTGCAAGTATTAAGTTATGTCAATTTGAATTTATCAAAGACACTTGAAGACATTAGAGATATTTTATCCACAATATGTTTGTAAAATATAAGAACAAACCTCCACTCTCATGTAAGTTAACATACTCAAATTAAAATGTCTATTTTAGAAAAACAAAAATTTTAAAATTTTAAATAATTTACTTTATGAAATGTATTGTGTATTAGCAAAATAAATTAGCTAGTAAGTTGAAGCAAGGGATTATGCAGACAACTTAATCTTCACTATTCATGAATAGTCTTATTTATTTAAAGACTAAAAATTTAAGACAAAATATTCTCCATCTTTCTCTCACAAATAATTTCTTTATTTGGAATGCATGAATAAAATTTTCAAAAGAAATATTCATTTTGTAACTGCAGAAGAAGTTTCTGCTTTTCTAAGATAGATTGTCACTTTAATAGCAACTGATGTGCTGAGTATTACAGTATAGGTCACTTGGGGAGATAGTCTTTCAAACCTCATCAGCCTTCTGAAATTCTCTGTGGTTGGTGTTATCCATATTTATAATATCTGGGTGTTACTTTTGTCTCATTGCCGTAAGAAATTTTCTTTCTATCACATTGATTGGGACTGAAATTTTAAAGACATCAGCAAAGGTTAGATCATAGAACAAGAGGACTGAACAAATTGACCTACTGTACATTTTTAGGACATTTTATCCAACAGCTATACAATATAAATTCTTCTAATCAAATCAGAAATGTAGCTATTATATCTAATACCATAGAAATGCAATGTATTACTAAGGACTGTTATGAATAACTATATGTTAACATAATTTGGAAAACCTAGAAAAAATAAACAAATTTCTGGGCACATATAATTTAACAAAATTGAACAATAAGAACATATAAAACCCAAATAGATCAATAACAACTAACAAGATTGAATGTAATAAAAAATCTAATAACACAGGAAATCCTTGGACTGTATGGCTTCACTGATGAATTTTACCAAACTTTTAAGGAAGAACTAATACCAAAATTTCTCAAGCTATTCCAAAGTATCGAAAGGGAACTCTTCCAAAGACATTTGGAAGGGAAAGCCAGAATTCCCCTGATACCCAAACCATATAAGAACAAATCAGAAAAAGAAAATGACAGATAAATATAGATGCAAAAATTCTCAACAAAGTACCAGCAAATTGAATCCAATAGCACATTAAAAAGATTATACACCATAGTCAAATAAGATTTGTCCTAAGGATGCAAGGATGGCTCAATGTATAAAATTTGATAAACATAATACATCACAGCAATAGAATGAAAAATAAAAACCATATGATTATTTCAAAGGACATAGAAAAATCATTCAACAGAATTCAACTTCCTTTAATGATAAAAACCCTGAACATATTAGGTATGGAAGGAATGAGCTTCAACACACCGTAAGCTATGTATATGGCAAACCCATATTCTGCTTCATAATTAATGGAGTAAAGTTGAAATTGTTCCAAGATCAGGAACATGACAAGAATATTCATTTCCATCATGCTAGTATTGGAAGTCTTAACCAGAGCAATAAGAGAAGAAAAAGAAATCAAGACCATCCAAATAAGAAAAGGTCAAATTATCCCTATTTTCAGATGCCATGATTTTATGTGTAAAAAAAAAAAAACAACCAAAAGCAAAACCTAGAGATTCCACATATACACCAAAAAACAAAAACAAAAACAAAAACAAAAACAAAAACAAAAAAACAACCCTATTAGAACTGATAAATTTAGTAACACACAGAAATCAGTAGCATTTCCATATACCAATAACAAAATTGCTGAGAAAGGAATCAAGAAAGTGATTTCATTTATAATAGCTACAAAAATACAGTAAGTTTCAAATAGATGTAAAAAATCTCTACAATAAAAATTAAAAGGCTGATGAAAGAAATTGAAGAGGAAACAAAAAATGGAAAAGCATGCCAATGTTCATGGATTGGAAAAAATAATATCATTAAAATATCAACAACCCATGTGTATGGAAGCAAAAAAGCTGATCTCAAAAAGTAGAGAATAAAATACTAGTTCCCAGAGTCAGGGAAGAGTGTGGAGAAGAGAGGGATGGGAAGGAGGGTGATTAATGGATACATGGATGCAGCTGGATAAGGAGGAATGACTTCTGTTGTACAATAGGGTAACCATGATTGAAAACAGTTAACTGAATATTTCAAAATAGCTAGTAGGGAGAATTTTGAATGCTCCCAACACAAAGAAACGATATATATCTGAGGTGTTAGATATTCCAATATCTCATCATTACACATTGTACACATACATTGAACTTTCGTGTTATACCTCACAAATATGTGCAATTGCTGTGTCAATTGAAACTAAAGATGTACTTAAAAGATGGAAAATATCAATTAATTTTTGTATGTAGGAAACATAAGCAGTCAAGGGCAGTAATTGCTCATGAAGAAAATATTTGGAGCTGATTTTTACAGTGAAAATAAATTATTTAATAAATCCTAAGTTGCTTCCATTAACTCCCATTTTTGTACACAGTTTTGTCTTTTCAGAGTTTTCTCCAATTCCTTCTATTTTTATTTGGTTTATATATGAAATAAGCTTTTAGGCAAGGCCCATTCCTATTAAATAGCTTTCTTCAGGGCTGGGGATATGGCTCAAGCAGTAACGTGCTCACCTGGCATGCGCAGGGCGCTGGGTTCCATCCTCAGCACCACATAAAAGTAAAATAAAGATGTTGTGTCCACTGAAAAATAAATATTAAAAAAATTCTCTCTCTCTCTTTAAAAAAATAGCTTTCTTCAATTGTCAATTATTGAGAAAAATAGTCTTCACAATTTTTCTGGGAAAGGACAATTCAAACATGAAATGTTTATTTTAATAGGGACATTCAGAACCTTTTCTTTGGTGGTTGTGGGCTCTGCTGCAGAGAATGTCCATTCTATCAATCAAGAATTTCACATTTCAAATGATTGATGATACTGACTCCAATTTTGCAGGTTATAAATATTATGTGGAAATTCCTCCATTTTGTTTTGAAATTTGTAATAACA
This sequence comes from Marmota flaviventris, assembly GCF_047511675.1. Classification (NCBI taxonomy): domain Eukaryota; kingdom Metazoa; phylum Chordata; class Mammalia; order Rodentia; family Sciuridae; genus Marmota; species Marmota flaviventris. The sequence goes on from NC_092500.1 coordinate 160,493,548, forward strand.
AAATCTCCATGTTGTATATAAAAAAAGAATTTTAATGGCAGATGTCTCTGTCTCTCTGGGTGTGTCTCTCTCTGCCTTCTAAATGTTTTATTAAATCCAGGTCCTAAGTTTGTCATACTATAGGAGTGTCTTGTGGAAAATCATAGAATGTCAACCTTGTGGAAGCATTGTTAGTTTGATTTTAAATAGAATCATATTAAAACTGTCTTCTATAACTACTTTCTTAGAGATCATAGACCCCGGCTTTTGTAATGCACATCTTTAAATATTTTTTTCTCATATTACTTGGTAAAATTGTGTATTTCAGCAGGAGATAAGATAAAGCTTATTGAGGCCAACTTGATCAGATTTCAAAAGCAATTCAGGTACCATATATATGTATTTTTTTTTGCAAAGTGGTTGTTTTATATATATTCAGACTGAGCATCAAAAAACTGTATTTATCCAATTGTCCACAGCAGGGACAGGATAAAAAGTACAATATTATTAGCAGCAGTGAAGGAAATAAAAAAATCCAGGTGTGACAGCATCATACTTAAATGGAAAGAAAGTGACTATTGATTGAATGACATTATAATATAGTACCAATTTTGTATTTATTAATAAATTGAAGAATTAAATGTAAAATCTCTAATTGTTAAAAAACTAAAAGAAAAAAGAAACACGGGCCTATTTCTTTTTTAAAAGTAAAAAATATGAACTGATTATAGAATATCAATTCTGCCCTAAGGCTCAGAAATATTTTGAATTTGTCTGTTTCTTGTTTGTAGACATTATACTATATTCATATAAGATGAGGGATTCTTTAAATGTATGTTTGATTGTGAATTATAATTGCAAAGATTTATTATGCTGAAATAGACATTTTTAAAAGGTACAAAAGTGAAGTTAATTCTTTTCAACCATATTTTAATTCTAAGTAAAGGTTTAGTTAAAGCTATGTGGTTAAGATACAGTCAATACTATTATTCAAATGGAAATTTTCACTTAATATTCTAATTGTTAGTATATGTGAAACAAAATATTTACATTTTGAAACACCAAAATTGCCGCAGTCTGGCTGGGCACAATTCAGGAGCCACTTGTCAAAAGAAACTAACTTTATTTTTAGAACCACACACGCCAAACAAAACAGCTCCTCAGGAAAAACCCTCAGAGCCCAACTGCCACCACCGGCTCCCACAAGCCTCTCAACCTCCCCCACTCCTCCTGCTCTTGAGGCCGATTGGCTGGGTCGTGTGGGCGGAGCCAAAAAAGTCCCCCAATGAGCAGCTCCGTAGTCTGAAAGGGCGGGGAAACAGCCCAATGAACATCACTGCAGAGGAGCCGATCATCTAGAAGTTGCTGGGGCCGCTGTGAGCCAATCATCAGCTGGAAGTCTGAAAGTTTGCTGGGGCCCCTTCCGCTGTGGCTCTCAACATCTCCCCCTCTCTGTTTAAACAACAAGCATGTGGCTTAGGGACCATGCCTGCCTTAGGTTGTCCAATAGTACATATGGTTCTTACCCGTTATCGGATGAGCTGACCTCAAGGCGTCAGCCTCCTGTCTTAGGTTGGTACCATTGCAATTGGATCTTACCCGTCACTGACTACCGGTCCAGTATACAGCCACACCTGTGGATAGATAGCGGCGCCAGCACCTGGCCGCGGACCTCGGCCTTGGGCGAGTCAAGCCCACAGCGCCCGAGGTCTATGTGGAACGTGAGTGGGGCGCCGAGGCCGGGATCCTGCACCGTCACGTTGATGAGTGCCGTGTAGTGCTCCTGGCTGGCGTTGTCCGCCCTCGCCGGCCACAGGCCGCAGGTCAGCAGTGCGAGCGTCGCCGCTCGCGGACTGGGCTCTGAGTGTGGGAGGTTGAGAGGCTTGTGGGAGCTGGTGGTGGCAGTTGGGCTCTGAGGGTTTTTCCCGAGGAGCTGTTTTGTTTGGCGTGTGTGGTTCTAAAAATAAAGTTAGTTTCTTTTGACAAGTGGCTCCTGAATTGTGCCCAGCCAGACTGCGGCATTTGGTGGCTCTCACGGGGAACGGGGAATGACTGAGGGTAAGTGATAAGGTAAACTGCTCGCCCCTGAGGGCAGGGCGAGAGGATGGGTAGCCATTTTAAGATTCTTCTTTTGTTTTGCTTCACTTTTAAGTTGCCTGTCCCTGGAGATGAGTGAGATGGAAGAAAAACCGCTCACATCTGAGGAAAAACTATTTGCATCTGAGGAACAGATAGGGAGAAAGGACGGATGGACTTGTCAGGAGGATAGAAAGGCTCTAGTGATTTTTTGTTGTTCCATTTTTATTTCATTCTGTCTTGGTTTTGTTTGGTGTTATCTTGTTGGGTTGTATTATAGTAGAAATATGGGATCAGAAATTAGTAAAAAACAAACCGAAAGAGTGTTAAGTAAATTGTTAGAGGAAGGAGGCATCCCAGTAAAATCAAGAGCAGTCAGGGCATACACTGATACAATACAAAAATGTAGCCCATAGCTTTTTAAGGAGGAGTTGTTAAATATATCACAATGGAACCATCATGGTGAAGATTTAAAAAGAATAGAAAAGAACAGCCCAGGAACTCTGCCAGTTGGCACATTGACATTGTGGGCGTTGGTATCTGGTTTGCTTAGTCCAAAGCCTTCAGTTTAGACAAAGATAGAGGAATAAAGCTTAGAGCAGAAAAAGCCATTAGGGGGAAAGTTATAAAAGGAGACTGTTACTAACAACTTTCTATCACCAGAGGGCGTAAGTGTCCAACCAACAGCGCCACCTCTACAGGAGACTGCTACTAACACCTTTCTATCACCAGAGGACGTAAATGTCCAACTAACAAGGCCACCTCCATATGCTGGGAGGCCCCCAACCCCCACAGTTGATAGTTGGGATCCTGAGACAGGATCTCAAGTATTAACATGCCCTGTATTTGAGGCAGGAGGGCAGCGAATTCACCATGCTTTAAATTTCAAAACAGTGAAGCAGCTAAAATAGGCTGTAACAACCTATGGTCCTCAAGCACCCTTCACTGTAAGCTTGGTCGAATCCATTAACAACTTGAACATGAAGCCAGCAGATTGGGCTAATATGTGTAAAGCTGTGCTAAATGGAGGACAATACCTGTTATGGAAGGTTGCCAATGAGCAGCTCCATAGTCTGAAAGGGCAGGGAAACAGCCCAATGAGCATCACCACAGAGGAGCCAATCAGCTAGAAGTTGCTGGGGCCACTGTGAGCCAATCATCAGCTGGCAGTCTGAAAGTTTGCTGGGGCCCCTTTGGCTGTGGCTCTCAACAAAAATAATATGGAGAAAAATAAATTACTTTATAGTGAAGCTAAATGCTTTAACATTATACTTATTTATTTTTCTATTTAAAATTTCTATAAATTTATAACTTTTATTTTTAATAAACACATAAAATTGTACACATTTATGTGATTCCATGTGATATCTGATACATATATTCATTGTACAATATTCAAATGAGGGTATGTTTCCTCAAATATTTATAAGTTCTTTGTGGTGAAAACATTAAAAAATCCTTTCTTCTTTATTTTTGAAATACACATTACATTATCTTTATCTCATCACTCTACTGTGCAATAGCACACCAAAAATGATTTCTCCCATCTAACTGTAACTTAGGAATCTGATAACCAACCTTTCCCAATTCTGTCCTTTCCTGTCTTCTCCCTACCCTCTGGTGACCACTATTCTACTCTCAATTTCTATGCAAAATCTTAGATCTCATAGTTCACATATTTATTTTTCTAATTACTGATAGAAGACTGGTAAAAAATAAATCATGGCATATCATTACAGTAGAATGCTCTGTAGCTCATTAAAAATAATGGAGTAGATTCATATTTCCAAAATGAAGCTGAAGATAAGACTAACATGCATTGTATAATAATAATGGTTTAAATGAAGTTAAAAGAAACTCCCCCTTTTGTGACCTTATCTTTCTGTATGCTAACATTTTTCTAGAAGCCAATTTAGAATTCTCTAATGAACAGTTAGACTGTGGATTAGGGTAGGGAAAGTTTCACTGTTAATTTTGTATTCTCATATGATGTTTGAGTTCTTTGTCAGGTTTATGTTTTACTTCTATAATTTAAAAAATACACTTGATTTTTTAAAAGAGCAGTGGTTTTCTCAGACCTTGCCGTTTCCAAGCTTGAACCCTAAGGTAGCTGGCTTAAACACTCAAACCAGCTTATGCAAAAGGCTAAGATTATTTTCACAGTTTCCATCTTGTCCTTCTGCTATTCTCTACCTTGGCTTCCTTCCAACGTTCACAATGTTGTGAAGGAGACCGCTGCAGCCAAGTTTAGCTTACCTGCTCAGAGCTGTATCACTAGGCAAAAATTGGCTCTTCTACTTTACTCAAACCAAGAAACACTGATTATGCCAGTTCGTATCACTAGCCACAGTCCTGGACCATGACATAAGGAGTGGTGTTGGCAAATATTGTGAGGTGATTGTGTTATGGTGTGGATATGTTGTGTCCCACCAAAGCTACTGTGTTAATCCAAGAATAGTCAGAGGTGAATTGATTGGATTACGAGAGCTGTGATCAGTCCATCCTAGCTTGAATGGACTGACTGGGTGGTAACTGCAGGCAGGTGGAGCATGGCTGGAGGAGGTGGGTCACTGGAAGGCTTTCCTGAAAGAGTTCATTTGCTTTGTGACCTTTTCCCCTTCCCTGGCTGCCATGAGGGGAGCAGCTTCCCTCCATCGTGCCTTCTCCCATGATGTTCTGCTTTACCTTAGTCTCAGAGCAGTGAACTTATTTGACCATGAACTGAACCTCTGGAACCATGAGCCAAAGCAAGTTTTCCCTTCTCTACGCTGTTCTTGTCAGAGCAATGAAAAGCTGTCTAACACAGATTGCCAAAAGACCCAAGGCCAATTACTGTGACAAAGGAAACATGAATAGAGTAGAAAAGGGTATCTTCTTTCCCAAAGATGGGAGAGGTACAAAGCAGGAAAGTACACACATGCACATACACCCACTATTTGGGAAATGTATTTAGATACTGTTGTGATCAAATCAGTTTCTACTACTGATTTTATTATATTGTCACCTGTACTTTTTTTGTCATAGATTTTTCTCAAATATTAAACACTAAAAATATAAGTTTTTTTTTGGAGGAGGGAATGAGCAATTCATTTAACATTTAAAAATTCCCTTATGTTCAGGAGGATGGAGACCACTGATGGAAGTCTGAACTAGGATATTGGCAAGAGTAAAGAGAGTAGGTATAGATTGGGGGAGAGATTTTGAGAGTAGAGATGTTAAACTGCCAATTATGGGGGCAAAGATGACGGAATAGTAAAAATTACATTGTGCCAGTATCTGGTAGTTATTTTAAGGACTTTGCAAAAACCAATGGAGGACTAGGAATATGACAGTCAGGTAATAAATGTGGTAAGCTATCTTTTGCCTTCCTGCTTTCCAGTTTACTCATTACACTCATGCTGAAATAATAAATCTTTTTATTATTTATTTTAAACAAGAAGGTTACTGCATAAAAGTGGGGTACTTGGAACAGGACTTGTTGGATTTTGGTTTGGTTTCCACAAAGAACATTTTCTATAAAAAATGCTTGAAGGTACAATCAGGTACAATCAAAATGTCCTTGGATGAAAAATACCTGAGAAAACCTCACTGGTCTCCAAGGAAAAGAAAGAGTGATTTAATAGTGGCACTTAGTCTTGGTGCTTATAGCTGTGAGTAAACTGAGGTTTTAAGAGAGATTCTGCAACCTGTATACTCAGAAAAATGAGAAATTATATCCCAACTGATTCAAATATATGATATGTCAAGGTCATTGTACTGTCATGTGTAACTAATTAAAACAAATGAAATTAAAAAAATAAAAAATAAATAAAAAAAAGAGAGAGTCAAGAGGGGGCTGGGATCGTGGCTCAGTGATAAAGCGCTTGCTTAGCATGTGTGAGGCACTGGGTTCTATCCTCAGTACCACAAAAAAAAATAAATAAAATAAAGGTCCTGTAATGCCAGATTCCTGGGACCCTAATAGACCCCCAGGAGCCGAATCCGATGCAATCACACAAGAGTCTTTATTGCAAGCTCGAGCCTGGACTCACAACCGTTTCCAACGCAGCGGTCCCAGGGTGTGAGTCCTGGTCATTTGTCCAGTGAGATTTTAGAGGTTTTTGGGGATACTCTATGTGTCACAACATCACCCAGCAAATCATTTCATACAGTGGGAAAATCAAACAACAACTCTTAACATTGATTAGCACATTCACTGGCGGGAACAAGTTGAGTAGGGGTGATTGGTTAGTACAAGAGGGGGATTGGTTTGAACTGATTGGTTTAATCCATGAGGGGTGTACATGCTAAACTACATGGTTTCCCAACATGTTATCAACCACCATAAACTACTGGGGGGTCATCTGGCATTCCAGGTATTTTCCCTGTCTCATGCTGATTGGAGGTTGCTAGGGAGGTTGCTATGGGTCCTTACCTAGCCTGATTGAGTCAAGGACACCTGGCGCCACAAATCTCTCCTATTATTTACAAACAATTCAGCAAGGTGGCTATGTGCCAAGGAATGTTCTGTGGGTTTTTCCAGGGAGGGAGGGAGGGAGGGACGGGGGAGAGAGAGAGAGAGAGAGAAAGAAAGAGAGAGAGAGAGAGAGAATAAGAAGAAGAGGAGGAGGAGGAGGGGGAGGAGGAGGAGGAGAAGGAAAAAAAAGAGATTCAAGAGGATGATAGGTCAGCTTTTACATCTGAAAAATACTTTTTCTCACTATAAGAAACATAACCACCATCATGAACCCCACATATTTTGAATACCTTCTATATGGCATAGCTCTAGGACTTTAGGAATGAATTTGAATTGCCTTTTGTTTGCAACAAGAAAATTAATGAAAGGCAAATAAGTCATCAGCCTCTGCTTCCTAACATAGCTTAATAAATGCATGGGCCATACAAGTCATAGTTAATTCAATGCCTAATGTTTATTAGCTCAAAGAGAAAGAAGTCCTATTGAAGCACATTCTAATAAAGGCTGTGTCCTGTTTCTGCCCAATCTGAGGTGTAGAATCTTCTCTGGAAAAAACAGGGTTAGTCTTTTCTTGACAAATTCCTTAAAGAATGTTTATTTTAAAATTTTAAACAAAGTCAACAAAAGAAATTTGGGTCTTCCATTATTAAATTTCCTCCTCAGGAAGGATAATAATGACTCAGTGAATTGGGAGTGGAGGTTAGAGCACCTGGTCCTGGGTGGGACGTGGGGAAGGCTGGTGGCAGCACTGTGGTGGCTTGCCTTGTGCTCAGTGGAGGTGGCACTGGGCCTGGCAGGACCCACTTGATTCCTGGGGAACCCCCACTGCATAGCCCCTCTGTAGCACACCTGACACTGCCAAGTCCAAGGCTCAGGGATGACCTTGGCTCCCAAGGGTCAGGGCCTGCTAAGGAAAGGGAAGGAAGAGTGAGCAAGGAGAGGAACACAGGAGGGTGGGGACTGGCTGCACATGGAGATAAGGTGCCACTCACTGCAGCTTCAGGCTCCTGGCAGGTTTGATGAAGCCTGTGGAAACTGTGGGAAGGAAGCCCTCTCTCTGAAGATTTTGTTAAGTGAAATAAGTCAGGCACAGAAAGAAACATAGCCAGGGTTCCATTTATTTGTAGAACTAAAATTGTGGAATCTAGAACTCATAGAAGTGGAGAACAGAATGATGGTTTAACTAGGGTTTGGGGGTTGAGAAGAGTAATACTATGATTTAAAGCACAAAATAGAGATGCCAAATATCATAGTCTGTTGAAATTAGCTTATTTTTACTTGTGCTGAGTAGAAATGTGAAATAGTTAACATTTCTTGGTAGATAATTTACTGACTATATAGTGTGATGGTTCATTTTGGTTGTTGATGAGATGGAGGGATGCTCAGAAAATTGGTAAAGAAGACTTCTGGGTGTGTCTGTGGGGGTCAGTGAGCTGAGTAGGGAAGCTGGGCCTTGAATGTGGGAGGCACCATCCAATAGGCTGGGGCTGCATGCAATGAAAAATGGAGCAGGAAGCTCTGACACTCATACTTATTGGACCCTTCTTGGGCAAATCTTTTCTTTTTTTCTTTTTGCTACCTGCTGTCACCTTAGATCAGAGTCCAGATTTTTAATCTTTGAATGTGTACCAGCAACTACGCAGGGGCTTTCAGGCCTTGGGACCCAGACTGGGACTATGTCATTGGTTCCTCTTGTTCTGAGGCTTCCGGAATCTTGGATTGAGCAATGGCTCTCCAGCCTTCAGAGGGCCATCATGGTACTATATCCAGCCTCTAAGCATGTGAACCATTCCACAAATCCCCTCATAATTATGTATATTCTATAAATTATTATTTTAGCTTTTTTCATCACTGTGACAAAAAGACCCAGTAAGAACAACACAGAGGAGGAAAGATTCTTTAGGGCTTATGGTTTCAGAAGTCTCAGTCTATTGATAGCTAACTGCCATTGCTCTGGACCCAAGATGAGGCAGAGCACCATGTTGGACAGGCATGGTGGAGGAAAGCAGCTCAGGACATGGCAATCAGGAAACGGAAGAGTTCTGCTCACCACTTCCTTGAGCTATACCCTCCCCACCTACCTACAGTTACCACTGAGTTAATCCACATCAGTGGTTTAACCCACTGATCAACATATAGATCTCAGAATCTAATTATTTCACCTCTGAAAATTCTTGAATTGTCTCACACATGAACTTTTGGGGTCACCTCATATCTAAAAAAAACAACAAGTTATGTCCCTCTGGAAAACTTTGATGAAATATGTATAGATACTACTTTTGATTTTTATTCCATTATTTATTTTAATTTGTGTAATAGTTACTCTTATATTGCTTTGATCAAACAGGTTCAAGATGAAAATTAAAATTTAAAATGGCTTTTCTAGGCATTCTTAACAGGTAAGTCATACTTCATAGGTAGTGAAGAACAGCTTAAATTTTAAAAAACTTTAGTGGACATAATAGTAATGAGTAAAACAGGTAAATTATGACAAAATGAGGGTGCACTTAATTAGAAAATTAGAAAGGGTATTTCCTTCACTTATGTACTATAACTAAAATTTTTTGCTATTAAATATGGCTGTTATAAATGCCTGGTCCAATAATTTTATTCACTGTTAGTATTTAATAGCTTATTAATATCTTCTCACTTCTGATAAAATGAATTTTAATTAGCAAAAATTGTCTAATAGCTTTAATTTAAAGATGAAACAAGTGAAATAAATCAAGCTTTTAGGTAAACAAACAAGTAAATACACGACTCAGTTGATAATTTAAGATTTATTATTTAAAAGCTTAAGTTCCTCCATAGGAACTACCCTTGGATATTTCTTTAATTTGTTCATTTAACAAGTTTTTATTGAGAACCTAGTATGTTTAGCTCTGTGCTAACTATGAAGGATACAAAGAAAGCTGTTCACTATTTTAGTTAATCCTATAGTTTAATGAGGGAAAGACAGAACTTAATTAAATAAAATTTTTTTTTTTTAAATTTCTTTTTAATGTTTATTTTTTTAGTTTTCGGCGGACACAACATCTTTGTTTGTATGTGGTGCTGAGGATCGAACCCGGGCCGCGCGCATGCCAGGCGAGCGCGCTACCGGCTTGAGCCACATCCCCAGCCCTAATTAAATAAATTTGATCCTCATTATTTGTGGTTTCCATACCTGCCAATTCACTTACATGGTTCTATGATAATTTGCAAACATGTATAGAGAGGCAAAAAATTTGTTTCCCAATGTGCACATTCTCAGCTAAAATTGAACAAGGCAATGGTCTTATTTGGTTGAGCTCTCACACTTTAAGCAAGTCTCCTTTTAATAGTCTGTCTGGCTGGGTGTGGTGGCACAGGCCTGTAATCTCAGCGAGTGGGGAGGCTGAGGCAGGAAGATCACAGCTTCAAGGTCAGCCTCAGCAACCTAATAGTCTGTCTAGTACCATGTTTGAAAATTTCTGTGTTGCTATCAGCACTATTCAGAATAATAACAGATAATAACATAAACGTCAATCAGAAGTAGAAATGTCAAAAGGCCACCTTGATGGAACTATGTCAAGGAATAAGAAGCCACCTGAAAGTGCTCCCAGTGGCCAAAGCTTGGACAATTAGAGTAACAAAATTAATCTGTCAATTAGTAAAACAGTACTGACTATAGCTCAAAGTTAGAATTAGATAATCAATTGTGCAGAACAACATGATTGCATTAAATGCCACTGAATTGTTCACTTTAAAATGATTAATTTCAGGGGCTGGGGTTGTAGCTCAGTGGTAAAGCACTTGTCTAGCATGTGTGAGGCACTGTGTTTGATCCTCAGCACCACATATAAATAAGTGAATAAAATAAAGGTCCATCAACATCTAAAAAAAATTTTTAAAAAACTTTAAAAAAATGATTAATTTTATGTTATGTAAATTTACCAAAAAAAAAAGAATAACGAAAAGCAATTAGCAGCAGGATTAATAACAAACCATAGAAAACAAAATATTCATAAAGTTAACAGAGTAGAATGGCATTATTCCGCATTCTCTCATAACTTACATAGCTATTTTACCACTAGTTCTTATTTTCTTAGATTTCTAAAAACAAATTTTATGGTACAAAATATAGGATTTCCATGATGAAGAAGTAAGAGCAGTGCAATGATCTTTAGAAATGTGCTTTATATGACATATACTCATCAACAAGCAAAGATTGCTTACATCATATCAAAGTATTAACAATTTCTATTGATGAATAAACAGACCTTATATTTATTGAAGTCTAAAAATGTGGGACATTAAAAAGCTGATGGGCAGCTCTTTGCTCATGGATGGGACTTTTTAAATATAGACTATTGTTGGGGGACACCTATAGTTACTATCTTTAGGTATGTTATTATGGATTGATTAGAGTCTCAAAACAAGAATAGTTGTCAGATTTAGCAAATAAAAATATAGGATTCATGCCCAATTAAGTTTTATTTTCAGGTAAACAAAAAAAATTTTTTTAGTGTAAGTATGACCTGATTCTTACAAGGAGACAGATTTGTGTTGAAAATTATTTATTATTTATCTGAAATTCAAATTTTATTTGGCAGTGCTCTAGATGAGCTTCTTATTAATCTCCTGCCTGGGGAATAGAATCTTTGCTGCCAGCATTCTCAGAGCCATTCATGCAGAAGACGACTATGGCTACCATATTTCCTACAGAACTTTGCAATTAAATGCCTCAGTTTTTCATATAGTTCCTACCTTTTGTTTTATTCTCTGCAGAGAATAAACCAATCTTCTGCTGGTATGTAGAAAGTCATTGCACAATTTAATTTTTCTTAATTTTTAGATTTTATATCTATTTTTAGTTCTGTTTTCATCTATTTTCAGTTCTACCTTCACCCCCACTTCTAGATGTTCTTGGTGTCACCACTTCCTGAGAGTTTTGCCACATGTGGTGGCATTTGCTTTTCTTCTTAGAGTTTCTTTGCAGTCTGTTTAAAATTCAGGTTGCTCATTTTTTTTTTTTTTTTTGGTGACAGTTATCACTTATCCATCTACTATAAAGGAAAACCTTTTTCTATTTTATAAATTCTTCCATTCAGTGAAGGAGCTGGGAAAATACATATTTTCAACTCATTTTCCTTAACCATGATTCATACCTAAATATTTTAGTAGGTAACATTCAAAGAACAGATAATCTTAGACTTAAGTAAATTTTCTGAATACTGAAAGTGAGAGAATGGTTCCCAACTTATTTTATTAGAAATTTAATTTTGATGCAAAAAAATTAGAGTACAGATAAGACAAATGTTTTTGAAAAAATACATTTCATTTGAAATCAAGTCAAGCAGTTTACATTAGAATTTTTATATTAAAATATTTTAAAATAAACATTTTGAGCAAGTTGAATTCAAACCAGCAATATAAGAATTTTCTTAATATAAAAAAACATCTGTTTCTATAATTGACCAAAAGATACAAAGAAAAAAATGCATCTTTGTGAAATAGAAGAGGCTTGTGATAAAATTTTCCATACCTATTCAAAATAAAGTCACAGAAACTAGAAATAGAAAAATAAGAACAAACTATATTCCTACCAAATATCAAGACTAAAAATAATTTTTATATACCAATATTAAGATTACACTCCATAGTTATAATTGGATATGCTTTAGTTTAAATCAACAACCAGGAAAGGATGTCCACTATCAGTGCTTCTAAAAAAAATTTACTGGAATTTTTAACCAGTTCAATATGTAAGAATGAGAAATAAATGATGTGATAATTTTTTGAAATGCATATCTCTCAAGATATATAAATAGCTTATATATGAATTCAAGAGAATCTACAGGCAAAGTATTAAAGCTACTTGAGAGAGTTTAGCATGATTATGGATAACACAGTAAACACACAAAAGTTCATTGCATTTTTATACATTTGCAAAACAAAAAAATTAAAATGTAATTTTTAAAAACAGAAAATGTAGATATTTAGGTAAAATCTTAACAAATAGGGTTTTAGATTTTTATAGAGATAATTATAAAAATCTTGATGGATGTATTAAAAGATACGAAGAAAAGAAAGTATACAGTTTTGAGATAGAAATTCAAAAGAACAAATACATCCCTTAGTTTCCAATTAATCTTAATTTATAAAGTAACCTTATTTAAAATACCAAAAGAGTTTTGGCAATTTTATATGGGAAATTGAAAATCTAATTAAAAAATACTCATATCAGTAAAGTTTAAGAATAACTATAAAAATTTAAGGAATACAAATAAATAGTAAGGATTCACCTCAACAGATATGAAGGCCTGTGATAAAGTTGCATAAACATAAAAATGACCAATTTTTGTGAGTTGAATAGCAGACTAAAATAATGCAACCAATTGCTAAGAATGATATTCATATAAAAAAATTTATCAATTTTAAGGATGTTAATACAAACTCATGGAGAACAGGTGGTCATTCAATACATGGCACTGGGACAATTGGGACAAGAAAAGGAAATCCCCATTTCACAATATACATAAATTTATTTCAGAGAAATTAAAGAAAGGTCTAAATTTGAAAAGCCATACTTTAAACCTTTTAGCAAAATATTGGAGAAAATCATGATTTCAGCATAAGGGAGTCTGCACAGACAGAAAGACAAAGACAAAAACCCCCAATGAAATTCCATTGAACATATGGAAGAACAAAAACTATCATGCATAATACAGAGGCAAGAGTGTAGTTTTAATGCAACCATTGGAAAATTTGGGATCCTATTTTCAGTAGATTCAACACTTTGGGTCAAAAACTTCACTTCTATGTGCATATGTCTAAGGAGATACATGGCAAAACTTTTCATTGAGGCATTGTTTTTAAGAGGAAAAAAGCTGGAACCAACTTAAATATTCATCAATTCAGTGACAGATAAGTCATATTTCCTTAAAGGGGACTTCTATGCAGCAGTTACAGTAAATGGAAAGCACTATGTACATCCACACAGACAATATTCATAAAAAATACAGAAAATAAAATGCAACTTGGAAAATAAGAGGTACAGCTTGATGCTATTACAGAGTTAAAATCATGTAGAATGAAACAAAAATTTGTTTAGTGATATGCACACAAAGCACAATTGTACAAATGTGCACAAGAGTAGTAAATACCAAATTAAGGATATAAGTTTTTCCTGGGAAAGAAAAGAGGGGAATGGAATAGAGATGTACAGTAGAACTTAACTGTTTCTGATATGTCTAATTTCTTAAAAAATTCTGGGGCAAATTGATAAACTGTTAGTGTTGACAAAACTGGTACTAAGAATTTTATTTTAGAGTTCTCTATATGGTAGGAATGTAGTACAAAGTGAAAATAAAAGATTTAGTCATAAAAATAAGAAGCTTAGTCTGGAGGTCAAATTAAAATTTCTGATATCTCATTCCGGGGGTCACTCTAAAAAATGTTTATTTTTCTTCTTCATTTCTTTTAGTGGGCATTTGTTTCTGGCCTGATTTTGAAATAAAGAAAACCTGATTGGCAGAAGCTCTCATTGCATTTTAAAAATACAAATCAAGTTGTGTCACAGCAAGTCAATGGGCCCAATTTAAATGCTTTTTTTTTTTTTAAATTTTGAAAGATAACACAGATTTTTTTTTCTTATTTTTAACCAATATGAAAGAAAACTTGCTTCAATTACTAATGATAACAATGTATCGTTATAACCAACCAATATATTGTAGCATATAGATAGGTGAAATGAATACATTCTTTTATTAGCTGTTTACATGGCTCCTGTCTCTGGTTTACAGTGTGACTACTCAATATCATTCAATACTCTTCTCTCTGATTCCTCTCAAACCCACTCATTCTCATTCTGGTCTGTTGACTTGCCCTTAGAGGACATCAGCATGAGCTATGGCACTTACCTAGCTGCTCCCAGCCTTCCTTTTCTCTCTAGGCTTGGCAAGTGCAGGTCCCTCCTCATAGGAATGAGTGATGCTTCCGAGGCATCTGTTCAGTACTTTTCCTCTCTTACTGTACTCTCACCTCTTCTCTCCAACTTCTTCACCTTCTCTGAGGCTGTCTTCTTGTCATATGGGGAAATAAATACTAACTTCCAATGAGTATCAAATGAAATCAGACTGTAAATATTCACTTATGTTACAAAAAGCCATGTGTCTTCAAAAATTGTAGTTTATAAATGACATTTTTAAGCATGAAAGGATTTGGACTTCCTTATAAATGTTCTATTTATATAATATTGATGTCTAAAATGCCTACAGAAACATTCACAGGAAAAAGTCAGACATAGAAAACCAGGGACAGAAAGAAAAATTGTGGGCTAAATGGAAAGTGGGAACCGCAGGGAAAGACATTTACAAGTTTTTAGAGGATTGTTCATTGGATAGTCATTTCACATTCTCTTCACTCTACCTTTTCTCCCCATAAGATGATATTTTCTTCTCCAGAACTAATCAGAAGAATATTTGAATTATGAAAATACATCTCTTAAAATTGATAAAATGATGCATTAGCTTATGTTCAAATTAGTAAATTGATATAGCACTTTGAATGAACAGCAGGACTTAAAGCACTTTTGAACAGTATTATGAAGCATTACAGATGCTTTTTTGGGACTAGCTGCTCATTTCCTAAATAGATTTATTTGATAGCTTTTCTCGTTTAATGAAAAGATGAATTAGAAAAATATGAACAGATTGTGATAACCAAAAATAAATGAACTTGACAACCTGGAAGAGGAACAATTGCCAACGGACTGAATAATAACGTAGGAGAACTTTGGCATGCAAAATTTATGTATGAATAAGAAATAAAATTTTTGACATTTAAGTTTAGAACAGGCTGCCTAGAAGCGGATTTTGGAAAAAAATACCAGTTTTAGTTTTGCCAAAAATAATGTTCTAATCAAATATGTAGTCAACTATGTTTTACTTAATGATTTTAAAAATATTCTCTCTCTTTCCCCTCTTTCATTTCAGAAACACAAAATAATATTCTGAGAAGATGACTAGAATGAATACTATGGATGTTTTATTTTGATTCTAGGTTACTCATAAAAAGTGAACCATTTAATCTCTTGCTTGAATATCTTGATTATGATTGGGATCTCTGAAAAAACAATCATCTTTTGAGAACACTGACAATTTCATTCTAGCTGTTTCTTAGTACCTGTGTAATCGTGAGCAAGTTTACTTAGCATCTATCTCTAAACTTCAGATGCCTCAACTATAAGACATAAAGAAAATTCAAGAATTTTGTGATAATCGAAATGAAACAATGAGTGTGTTTAAAACTATAAATTGTATAAACTATATAAAATAAGATGCTTTCATGTGCATTTTGCACATTATGATCTCCTGGCTGGAAATTTCTGGCACCACATAGAGAGCATCCAGGCAATTGGGCTTTTCATTTTTCATTCATAGATTTGGTACTGTATAGAAATACGCAAGCAAGACATAAGCCAATGAAGCATGAGTCTAGTTAAAGATTCAAGTACAGTATCTTAAAAACTGGCCTACTCTCTTTGTGTTATAGTTAAACAAAGGCATTAGGAAATACAAGAAGAAACACAAAGACCAACCATAGATAGGATCATAGGATCAGGATTTAGGGCTCTGGCTGCTCTGAATCCCTCCTAGTAATCTTTTTACTATTCCATGATGCTTCCTTTTCACAAGATAGGGACAAAAAGCAATGCTTATTGACTTAGTGATTTAGTATTTTATAAGGGGTCTTCCAAACAATAAGTGATTGTTGGTTGCATTCTTCCTGTGATGCACAATGATAATTTAAAGATAAATAGAGTGCAGCTGTTGCCTTAAGTGATCACAATGTCTGAGGGAAAAAATGTGTATAATAGAGCTGTCATGAGCTGGGACATCTGCCTTAATAGAAAGACGTATTTATGAAAAGTTTGGTGAAGATAAAGAAAGAAAGAAAGAAAGAAAGGAAGAATAGAAAAGAGGTCAGAGAAATCATGGTCAGGGTATATTCCCCCCGCCCCCCCAAAGAGAATTTTTCAACTTTATTTTTTCCCCTGATTTTGATGAGAAAGACTGTGCTGTGTGTGGGTGGGGGTAGGAGAACCTGATGGAAATGGCAGACAGAGGACAACCAAATAAAAAAAGAGTATGTACGAGAGTCAGAGGAATAAAAAACAAAATCAAAACAAAATTAGAAGGCTTGTGAAATAGCAGGTAGTCTCACTGTCCTGGTAGTTAGGGTATGAGGGAGGGACCAGCAGGAGAGGATTTAGAAAATAGAAGAGATAGAGAGAGGTCAGTTCAGATGAGAAGGCACGACTTAGGATATGGGAAATGGAGTGTGAAAGTCACTAGAGCAGTACAGAGTACATAAAATAAAAAAACAGCAGAAAGCTAACCAAAGGTTTAATGCAGGCTGGCTCGTTTTCCTTGAGTTTTAATTTTTTATTGAAAAACATATCATCCTGGAGTAGAATGGAGAAAGGATTATAGGTCTAAAAACTGGAGTAGAAAGGCAAATTAGGGAACTATTAAAATAAATGATGGGATTTGATCTGAAGCATTGGCAACATAGATAGGAGAAGGAATGACCAAAAGGATGAGGTAGGTGTTGATATTCTCTTGTTACAGATGAACAAATTGAATCTCAGAGAAGCTAAGTAATTATCCCATGGTTGCACAGCCAAAATGAGAAAAAAATCAAGAGCAAAACATGGTCTTCTATATTAACTCTAATGTTAGGACCAGCTTTCAAGTTGTATTCCCTTGTGGAGGCCACATTCACTTAGAGGAAGAGAATTGCTTTCTTAATCACCTAACAGTGAATGTTATTTCTTTTTTCACCCTTATCTCATTTAAATTTTTTTAAAATTTAATTTACACATAAAAATTGTACGTCTTTACTGGATACAGTGTGATATTACAACACATGCATTTAATGCGCAGTGATCAGATTGTTAGGGAACAAACAGATGTAAATGGTGGGAAGACGAGATTGAGAGAATAATTCTGTAAAATGGGCCTACTGTCTGACCCCCACATGCTTTCTTTTCCAAGAAGCAATTTACCTGCACTCCTGCCTGGCCTCAGTGGCCAAGACATTTCTCAACAAACTATCTATTAGCTGCAGGAGAAATGCAGGCCCCAAATAATGTTGATATGAGGAATCCAAGTTACCCTGAAGGGGGAGACTTTTGTGACTTGATCCCGAAACTCTGAGAGATAAAGCTATTTCCTCCTAGCCATAAAACTTGCAATCATGTATGGTTAAGTATCCAATTAGAACTGGTCACCATGGGCCAAGGTGACTAAAGTTGCCATGGCAGTGGGTCTTTAAGAGTCATGTCATTTTGCTGTTAGTCGAAAGTCAAGAGGTAGACGTGGGAGAGACTCTTTGGAAATTTCTGTGGGATCCCCAATAAAACTGGAGTGCAGGAGAGGTACATTGTCCCTCTCTTCTCTAAGAGGACCCACTCAATACATTGAGAGTGTCTCCTTTCTCCTTTTTTTAATCCCTCAATAAGCTCGTTCCTGTTACTTTGAGTGACATGTCTGAAATCTTTCTAATTTGATCATAAGAATTGGGGTTTCAAAGGAGGTCTTCACGTTGTTTCAGTTTTTTGGAAGTTCCCAGCTCTGTAACATGATGAGGGTAATTGATATATACATCATCTAGAATATTTATCATTTCTTTCCAATGGAACATTCAAAACTCTCTCTTTATTAGGTGTTTTGAAAGATTCAATTAATTTTTGTCAACCATATGCATCCTACTGTCTATACATCATTAGAAGTATATATCCTTCTATTCAACTTTATCCCTGTACCCATTACCATCTCTCACCACCCCCTCTGTGCCCACCCTTCCAAGCCTTGGGTAACCATTATTCTACTCTCTACTTCTATAAGGTCAACATTTTAACAAAGGCAGTAAGAACATACACCATTGAGAAATGTCCATTCAGATCATTTGTCCATTTTTAAATCATATTTATTTGTTTTTGTTGGTTTTTTTCTTTTTTTAAACTTGATTTGATATTGATTTTCCTGACAAATGAATAGTTTGCAAAGGTTTTCACCCATTCTGTAGATTGTCTCTTCATGCTCTTGATTATTTCTTTCGCTGTGCAGAAGCTTTGTAGTTTGATGAAATTCCATTTGTCAATTTTTAAATTTTATTTCCTGTGCTTTTGGTGTCAAGTCCAAAAACATCTTTGCCCAGACCAATATCATGAAGCATTTACTCTGTGTTTTCCTTAAGCAATTTCATAGCTTCAAGTCTTACATTTAACCTTTGATCCATTTTAAGTTGATTTTTTTTGTACATGGTGAGAGAGATTCAGTTTTGTTCTTCTGCATATGGGTACCAATTTTCCTAGCACCGTTTATTGAAGAGACTGTCCTTTTTTCTGATGTACGTTCTTACTGCCTTTGTTAAAAATCAGTTTACTGTGTAAGTAGGTGCACTTACTTATGGGTTCTCTATTCTGTTCATTGGTCTATGTATCTGTTTTGATGCCAGTACCATGCAATTTAGGTCACCAGGGCTTTGTATTCTGAAGTTAGATATTGTGATGCCTCCACCTTTTTTTCCCCCTTACAATTACTTTGGCAATTTAGGGTCTTTCGTAGTTCCATAAATATCTGAGATTTTTTTTTCTATTCCTGAAAAGACAGTCATTGGTCTTTTGATAAGGATCACATTTATTCTGTAGATCAATTTGAGTACTGCGGACATTTTAACCAGTGTTAATTTTTCCAATCCATGAATGTGGGGTTGCTTTACATGTTTTTGTGTCCTCTTTGATTTTTTTCATCAGTGTTTTATAGATTTTATTGTAGTTGTTATAGTTTAGATATGAAGTGTCTCCCAAAATCCTGTGTGTGACAAAATGTGAGAGGGTTTAGAAGAGAAATAATTGGGTTATAAGAGCCTTAACTTAATTAGTGGATTCCCCTGACAGGATTAACTGAGTGGTAACTGAAGGTGAAGGGTGTGGCTAGAGGAGGTGAGCATTGGGGGTATATATTTTGTATCTTGTGAGTGGACTCTCTTTGCTTTCTGATCATCATGTGAGCCGCTTCCCTCTACCATACTCTTCTGCCCTGATGTTTTGACTCACCTCGAGCGCCAAGAAAGGGAGCCTGCCTTGTATGGACTGAGACCTCTGAAACCCTTAAATAAACTTTTCCTCCCCTAAAATTGTTCTTGTCAGGTCGTTTAGCCACAGCAGCAAAAAAGCTGACTAAAACAGAATTTGATACCAGGAGTTGGGTTGTTGCTGTGATTAACTTGACCATGTGGTTCAGATGCTTTTGGAACTTTTTGTACTTTGTTGGAAGAATTTTGAGATGTGTAGCAATGCAAGCTGGAAATACTTTAGATTGTTGTAAGGGGAGCTAAATTGCCAATTCTAGTGGGAACTCAGAAGATCAGAATGCCAATATGACTGTGGAGCGTGAAGACAAGGCTCAAGAGGGTTCAGAGAAGGAGGACTCTATTGGTAATTGGACTAGAGGCCATTCATGTTATGTTCTGGCTGAGAACTTGTCTGCATTTTGCTTGTGTCCTGATACTTTTCTGTGAGGCTGATTTTAAAAGTGATGGACTTCTTAATCTGGTAGAAGAAAATGTCTAGGCAGTGTAGCATTCAGGTAGTGGCATTGATATTGGTGGTGGCTTTTAGCCAAGTTTCTTGTGATATTTAGGAGCAGAAAGCAGAGCAGAAATATTTGAAAAACTTGGACTTGAAAGGTGGGCGGTTAAGGAAATTGGAGTTTTAAAAGACATACTGCCTCTAAAGAAATGCAAACTTTGGCCAGAGACAATAAAAAAAAAAAAAAAATGGCTTGAGAGCAGCTTCAGAGATGCAAGTCCAAACCCATCTCAGGCTTAAGGGAGTAAAAGTAAATATTCTCTTGAGAAGACACTAGTGGAGCATCCTTCTTGCACAAGGGGGTCTAGAAAGGTTTTTCAACATGCTCAGCCACCCATATACTCAGAGGCTACTGCAGCCACGGTCCCAGGCATTTTGGCTACTGCTCTAGATGGCGGCAGACCTTGGCATCAACCATGTGGTGCTGGTTCTTCAGGAATGTAGGATGCTGGAGTTAAGGAGTCCTGGAGGCTTCTACCAAGATTTCAGATGAAGGCCTGCGAGTCCAGGCAAAGTGCAGCAGAGTTGGAGTCCCTGTGGGCACCCGCTGACAGGGCAAACTGGAAATGTGAGGAGAAGCCAAAGCTGCAGTGGAGACCCCTGGGATTAAGAAATGCCAGTAACATTGTCTTAGGAAAGCCTTGTACGAACTTAACAAGCCAACAGAAAGGCCATTTGAGCTGCAACCAACCAGGCCACAGGAGCAGATCTACACAAGCCCTTTGGGGAAAACATCTCTATACCACGTACTCCAGATGCTGGATACAGAACCCCAGGATTTGTTTGTCCAGCTTGATTTCAGTCTTGCTTTTGTCCCATTCCTTCTTTCTATACTCCTTTTTTTTTTTTCCTGAATGGAAATGTTACTCTGTATTTCTATATATTGGATACTTGCAAATTTCTTTGAATTTTTTTTATCTGTTATTTTTAGTTAAATGACAGTAGAATGTATTTTGACATATCATACATACATGGAGTACAACTTCTCATTTTTGTGGTTGTACATGATGTGGGGTTACACTGGTCAGGTACTCAAATATGAACATAGGAAAGTTAGGCCTGATTTATTCTACTGTCTTTCCAAATCCCTTTTCCTACTTTTGGTTTTTATAAGGACTTACAATGTGAGTTTTCCCTTAGTCTTGGAGGAGACTTTGAACTTGAACCTTTGGGCAATCTTGGAACTGTTGAGGCTATGGAGACTCTTGGGAATGGACTAATGTGTTTTGCATTGTGAGAAGCTCAGGCACTTTTGGGGACCAGTGGTGGGATGTCATGTTTTGGATATGAGGTGCCCTCTAAAAGCTCATGCATGAAACAACACAGGAAGTTTCAGAGGAAAAATAATTGGGTTATGAGAGCCTTAACTCCATCAGTACATTGAGCCCTGTCAGGATTAACTGAATGGTAACTGAAGGTGGGTTGGGTGTGGCTGGAGGAGGGGGGTATTTGGGGCTTGCCTTTGGGGTATCTATTCTGTATCTGGTGAGTGGAGCCGCTCTCTCTCTCTCTGCTTCCTAATCATCTTGTAAGCTGCTTCCCTCTGCCATACTCTTCCTCATCTGCCTCACCTTGCACCCCGAGGAGTGGAGCTGGCCCTCTAAGGACTGAGACCTCTGCAACCGTGAGCCCCTAAATAAATTTTTACTCCCCTAAAATTGTTCTTGTCAGGTCTTAAGTCACAGCAGCAAAAAACCAACCAAACAACCCCCACCCCAAACCAAAAACGAAACAACAACAAAAACAAAAAAAACCTAACTGAAACAGTAGTTATTTCATTTTCTTGGTTAAATTTATTCCTATGGTATTTTTTTGCAGTTATGCAAATGAGATTTTTTTAAAAAAATTTTTTTCTATATAGTTCATTTGCTGTGGGTATATACGTGACTGCATGACCAAGGTAATTCTGCAACCTGTACACTCAGAAAAATGAGAAATTGTATCCCATCCGATTCAATTGTATATGTCAAGATCATTGTACAAATTTAAAAAAAGAATTAATGTTGATGGCGAAGGAAAAATTCTACCTACCAATTTGTATAGTAAGGTGGTGATTACAAAAAAACAAAGAACTAAAATGTGAATTAAAATTAGATGTATCCTAAGGTCATGTATACTAACCAGTGGAGTAAAAAAGTTAAATATTTAGGGTAGGTTTACCTATGTATGTAGAGACTTATGGAGACTACTTGTGCCATATGTGTGTTTTATTAGAACCAGACTTGAATCCCAGTGTTATCGCTAGCTATATACATCATTCTACAACTTGTATTTGTGGTTTGGTTTCTTCATCAGTATAACTGATAAAGTACTAGTACCAAACTAATAAGGTCGCATAAAAATTGTAAAAAATTAGAATAGTGCTTGGCACATAGAGAATGCATCAAGTGGATAGCATAACTAATACAATAAAACTATCAATTTTAAATAAAAAAATCATATTTCTTTTCTATATAGTTTATTTGTGTATACAAATGCTTCTGATTTATTTTTATTTTTATTCTTCACTGAATTTGTTTATCTTTACCTTTTTCTATGTATAGTATCATGTCCTCTGCAAACAGGGATAATTTGATTTCCTCCTTTTCTGTTTGGATGCCCATTTCTTTCTAAGATTTCCATTAACATATTAAATAAGAGTGATGAAAATGGGCATCTTTGAAAGACAGCACTATTTCTAGTACGATACCATGTGTCTTGGGTTCTTGAAGTTTTAGTTCAGTGATTTCATTTTATCTTTGGACAAAACTTCTATAAGAAAACATTTTTTTCCTTCTTTTTGGAAATGATATTGCTAATGATCAATAATATCTCTGAGCCAAATGGGGCTAAAGAAAATGTACTTTCAAAAAACTGCTAATATAATGTGACTATTTCTGAACAGGCTGGTTGATCCTATTTAATTTTTCTAGGCTTTTTTTTTTCTCTTCTCCTTTTCTTTTTTTTTTTTCTGTTTTAGTCATAGAGTGATGGGAAATACTCTGTAAATATTATATAGGTAGAAAAAAGTTAATATAAATTTTAATAAAACCAAAGCCTTGGTTATTGGAATTATTTTAAAAATTTTTATATAAATCAAATTTAATATACTCTTCAATATATCTGTTTACTAACAAAAAGTTAGATAGAGATATTATGAGTTTTTCTGCCCTTTACCTGGATAATACTCTGTAAGTAAGAGGAACACATTTAGTTTTCACATAAAAATCTTTCACTTAACCAAAGGAAGCTTTGTCAATGGAACTTTAAAGGGGAAATAAAGCAAAAATGAAACAAATATTTAATAAGATTTTGATAATGGCAAACTTAGGGAACAAGTTAAGTGAATGCAGTATTGGCAAAGAGATGAAAAGAATTGTAGTATCTCGTTTTTGTTTTTATAGTGCTGGGGATTGAAACCAGGACGTTGCTCTACTAGGCAGATGCTCTCTAACCCCTGACCTACATCCTCAACCTCCAAATCTTGGTTTTCATGATAGCATAGAACTCAAACTGTCTGATAGACTGTGCTACTTTATAATTAGTTATAGTAAATTTCTTGTCTATGGAATAAAAAAATTTGTGTTTATATGAATGCCTTTAACTATATGGTATGTCTGAGTCTCTAAGTATCTTGTCATTCAGTTGCTTTGAACACTGGGAAAAAAATAAGTTCAAGAAATTGTAAAAACTAAGTCAAGGGTTGTAAGTTGAATCAAGTCGACTTAGACCAAATATTACATTAATTTTTTACATATAAAAAGAACCAAGTAGGAATCTATATATCCAGGTATGTGTGCGTGTGTGCATACATGTATATGGAGAGAGAAAAAAAAAAGAGTGAGAAAGATTTATTTAAAATAATTTACTCATGAGGGTAATCTGCTTCACTCAAAGTCTACTAATTTAAATGCAAATCTGAGCCAAAAAAAAAAAAAAAGTACCTTCACAGAAACATCCAAAATAGTGTTTGACCAAATATCTGGGCACTAGGCCCTTCTAAGTTGACATGTAAAATTAACCATCACACCATTTCAGAATGTTCTGAGCATTACATGATTTAATAATATGTATGTCCTAATATATTAAGACATTGGCACATAACAGTTATTAAATGTTAACTCCTCTTCTTCTTGTTATTCAAGCTGTTACTCTGTTAGAATGGTATTGAAAAAAAAAAAACTACTGTTTTTTAGCTTGTGTAAGAAATACTTCTACTGTCCAAATAATAGGAGACATTTTGAATCATTGTTAAAAACAGCAGACATCGTGTAGATAAAGTTTCCCACTAGATTGTCAGATGTGCTCATTCAAATTGGATCTTTGTGAAGTTCTCTTCATGTATTCATGTATTTACGAAGGTAAATACACTGGATTTTTTTTTTTCTTTTTTTTTTTTGCAGTGCTTTCCCTGGCACTTCTGGCCATACAACTCTTTCCTTTCCAGTGGAGAGGAAAAGCTCAATTCCTTCGATCAGATAAGGACAAGTGGCTTGCTTCCTTTAAAAGACAAGCTTATCTTTTTATTCTCCCTCTTTTTTTGTTACTGCTGAGAAATCAGTATAAAATAAAAGCCCATCATACAAAACCTTAAGCAGCAGCAGCGGTAGTGACATTATTCACACTCAGTTCATATGGAGATGTTCATTATAACCAGCAAAGTTATCAAAGATGTGCAGTTCCCCAGTGCATTGGGTCTTCCACGGATAAATCATTTATGAACGTGCAAGACTCAGCCTGGCCTTTTCTCTTTGCTCCTGTTTCATTGTAGAAGGACTCTGCCCAGCTTCTGATCTTTGCACACTGATTTTACAATTGAAGCTCAGAATTCAGGCATCTCTACTTTCCTTCGGTCAGTGATAAGTGTTCTCTCATCTTCATCAATTTTGAATTTTCTCAAAGCTTGTTTTTTTAAAAAAGGTCATAATCTGTAAGGAACTCTATTTTCAGATTCCTTAATAAATCTCTTTTCTAAATTATTTCAAGATAGCTCAAAATTATTATTTCTTTTTACATGAACTTCCTTGGGTGTGTTTTTTCTCTCCACAGGCTTTGAATTGTTTTCTTTCTCTATGAGTCATATGGGAATTTGTTCTCTGTGTAGAGAGTTTTGATGCTTCTGTTAAAAAATAACAAAACATGATTCTGCTGCTTCTTTTTGTTCCATGTTCTTTGTTTCTCAGCCCTATGAATATAGTCGATCTTATAAAGGTGACTGCTTGCATTGCAGTTGTACTTGGCCTGGGTGGGTTCTGGTGTGCCTCAGCCTGCCAGAATTGAGGGGAGAGTAGTTGGTATGGTCAGTGCCAGCCTCAGGTAAGATAGGAAAATACGATAAAGGTGTCTTGGGTGTCCTTGCTCTGGGGTGCCCACACCTCCAACTTTCTTTCTTTTTTTTTTTTTTCAAACTTAGTTTCATTTTTATTTTTATTTAGTTTTTATTAGTGCATTATAATTATACATAATAATAGAGTTTATTATGACATTCATACAGGCACATGACATAATTGGTTTCATTTCCCCATCCCCCACCTCCATTCCATCTCTGTCAATACTCTTTAAGGGTCATTGCTTAGGACCTTTCTATCTCTAAGAAGCCAATTTGTGCTCAGGAAGATGTCATGTTACTTCTTAACTTCCATTTTATCTGAGGACTGTATGAAGAGAACAATAGTTAACCCCAAGAAACACAAGTTGTTGAACTATCCAGTCTCTTGGCACATGGACAGCATGTCTTTAAAACCACCTGGTATAGGTAATTATGTATACTATTAGTCCAGAGGTCTTTAAAGAAGATTTCTCTATAAGGCAGATAATGCTGGATTCCTGGTTTCCCCACCCTGATCCCCCTTCCTGTGCTGGTGTAGCCATTCCCCAATTGCTTACATGGTTGGCTGCCAAAGACTCACAGCTGTTAGCTGTAACCTTCTGTGGAGAATTCCCACCCACCGATGGAAGCCACCTAGCTTAAAAATTCCTGGGTGGTTATTCCAGTCTCAGAGCAGCCCATAGTCACAGCCATTGGCTGCCTGATAGGCAGAACGAGATCCTAGCCACTTCTCCTAAAGCTGGAGCTACTGTTGGATCTCCTTCGGGCTCCAGAACTCCGTATGTGCTAAGGCTCTAGCTGATCTCGATCCGCATCTTTGCCTAATTTTTCTCTGTTCCTTCACATCCTTACAAGTTCTTCTGAGAGTACTGTCTCAAAGTCTCTTGCACAAGAATGCACCCTAAGGCTTTGCTTTTAGGGGACATGGCTTAAGATCCTAAGCATAATTTTGTGGAACCAGCAAAACCTGGCACCTGAAAGAGGTGAAAGATTTTTTTGGCAAAATTTGAAATGTCACATAGAAAATATAATAGCATTGAAGTACTTTTCAAGGAGAAAAATTATAATTTTGACTTCTATTTTGAAGATCAAGTGGGCACTCCCTTCAGTGGGTGAGAGAGAGAGAGAGAGAGAGAGAGAGAGAGAGAGAGAGAGAGAGAATTTTTAATTTTTTATTTCTTTTAGTTTTCGGTGGACACAACATCTTTGTATGTGGTGCTGAGGATCGAACCTGGGCCGCATGCATGCCAGGCAAGCGCGCTACCACTTGAGCCACATCCCCAGGCCTATACATGTCTTAATCAAATATTATTAGTAGAAAAGGTAATCTAGTAAATTCTCTGCTTTGTTCACCATCCATTCAAAGATGCATGCTTCCATGGACTCATGGATGAAAAAAATATGCATATATTGTAGACTTCTCATATTTAACTGTATTCAAATGTCATAACTACAAATGAATCTTCCAAATGAAGTGCATTGGCCAACTGTCCGTGGGTGGCAATCCCTTTTCTACTATAGGCATTTTGCAACTGGCCACTCTAGAAGTGGGTTCCAGTCTCGGGCGGTAGGCGATGTTTTCTGCATATCCAAGGAGGTCAGGCCACTTGGGTACTGTGAGCTTGTTTTACTGGGCATTCTTTCAAATGAACATACCTCAGAGGCAGAGAAACACAAAAATCCTCTTCTACAATGGCAGCAGGCTCCCGATTGACCACACAACTGTTCAGATTTAGGGTGTAGCTCTTTAGTTTTTCACATCTCAGAGCTGTACCTGTCTATGCTCACATATCACATTTAAGGCAGCTATATTCACCCATGCAAAGCACACTCCATAAAAATGACACATTTCTCATTCTCACTCGGCATATTCTGTACTGATTTAGAAGTTTTACACCCCATCTCTGATCTGCCTTTGGACCTTTTCATTTGACCTTGGAATCTGGATTCACTTGGTGTGATTCCCTGCTCCTTCTCTTGCCCCTCTTCCCTGTCTGCTCACAGGAGCTCCTGCACATGGGTAATTCACTCGGGCATCTTCCAGGAGAAGCATACCAGCCATGGCTCTTTCTTCCGGTGTACCACCATCTCAAATACTGCTTCCTGACAATGCCCTCTATGTGTCCCTTAAAATAGAATAAGACAATAGAACACAAAGGAAGCCACCAAATGGGAACAAGGCTTTCTTTCAAGATTTCAAACAGATTTAAGCCATTAAATTCTACCACCCTTGTTCCAGGTACTGTGAGGCCTCAATGGGATGAAAAGTAGCTGCTTTCTCAAACCTCTCAATTGATCTTCCCTCATTGACCAGGATTTCTCACTAGGAGAAAAAATAGAAAAAAAAGTGCTCTGTCCATGTTGTAATTACTAGGACTCTGAGAACAGATTCAAAATTCCCTTTTGCTTGGTGCAGTGGCACATGCTTATAATCTCAATGCTGGGGAGGCTTTTGCAGGAGGATTGTGAGTTCAAAGTAAGCCTCAGCAATTTATCAAGCCCCTAAGCAACTCAGGTATACCCCATAGCTAAATAAAATATCTCTCTCTCTCTCTCTCTCTCTCTCTCTCTCTCTATCTATCAGACTAAAGATGTGGTTTAGTGGTTAAATGTCCTGGGGTTCAACTTCCAGTACCCAAAACAAACAAACAAACAGACAAACAAAAACAACCTTTTCTATTATGACTGCATTTATTTGTCAGCTGTCTTTTATCATTCATCTATCATGTGGCAGACACATAGTCTTCATCCTTATATAGCTTGCAGAGGTAGGTATTATCTCCATTCTACAAATGAAGAAATTGTGGTTTAGAGAGGTTAGGACATGAAGTGACAAATCTGGATATAATCTATGTGTCTGACTTCCAAGACTATGTTCATTTTTTCCCCCTCTGTGGTGCTGAACATGAAGCTCAGGGCCTCACACATGCTAGGCACGTGCTCTACCCTTGAGCTATACCCGATCCCCACTTTATATTGTTCTCCAAATGCTCGCCTCAGCCTGACAATAAGCCATTGGTATGGCTTCCTCTAATAGCTATCTTTTGCTACATAACCATCCTAGTGCCTTAAAACAGCACATATTTATTGTCTCAGTTTCTGTGGGCCTAAAGTCTAGCTTTCTTTGCTTAGAAAATGCAATCTTGGTGTCAGCTGGCCTTCATACCTTTCTGGAGCTTGGTGTCCTCTTCCAAGTTGTTAGAAAAATTAGTTTCCTAGCTTCTTATCCACTGTTGATTGGAGGTGACTTTCTTGGCCTCCCACATGGCCCTTTTCATAGGTGTGCACAACAAGGCTACTGGCTTCTTGAAGGGCAGAGTCTGGTCTCCAGTGTGCTGCCTTGGAGTTGTATCACTGTGCAGTGATATCCCACTACTTTTGCTACATTCTGTTAGTTGTGAGCAAGTCACCAGTCCTGCCCACACTTAAAGGGAGGGGATCATGCAAGGATGTGGATTATTGGGGGGTCACCTTATTCTGAGGGGTTCACCTCAGGATGCCTTCACCACACCCCTTCAGCAAAGGTCTAACAAGGCTGCTGCTGAAGGTTAGAAAAGCATAGTCCAGAGCAGATCAGATAAAAGTTTCTGCTGCAGCTGTTAATTCCAGCTGCCATTTTCCTCCCCCATCTGTAAAGTAAGGAGGATGGTATTTATCTACTTTGCTGGGGCAGGGTGACAATTTGGCCACAAAATGCTTTGTTACCATGGATGAAAGTCTCTTTATAAAGCCACAGTATTTTTTTTTTCCAAAAAAAGAAAAATATAGAAAGAAGTCATCTGTTGCTAGGGAAACCACAACCTTTCACTGTGCTTATTTAGAAAAGAGACATATTCAAGACGCTTCACTGTAGGAACAGGGATGGTGCATTATGTTGGTGAGAATAAACAAAGAAAAAATATCATTTTTTTTTCTCAAATTAAAAGAAAATCCATTGTCTTATGTCTTGCTGAAAATATTTTATTCTGAGGGGTTTGATTTGAAATCCACCCTTTTCTACCCCCTACCATTTTGTCTTGTTTGCATATGAAACTTCCTTCGAAGTCGGAGGAATCTTTGGATCTGGGCAAAACATGAGAAGCTGAAGGAACCCATTCCAACATGGCATGGCTAAGAAGTCTTGGGATCTCCTCCTTCTGTCCACATTACTCCTGAGCACTAAGTCAACAGTTTCAGAATGATTTTAAGTACATCCACAGACTCCTTGTATTATTGCTTAAATGATCACATTTTTGTACAGATACTGTGATTCAATTCACGCTTTTGAAAAGGCAGTTCTATTTTCAGGTGTCTGAAATTTTAGCCAAAATGGTTTGGTACAGTTGACTCTAAATATCATTTTCACAGACATTTTAGCACCGCTGGTCCTCCTTTGTTGTATAGTAAAGTGCTTCTCTTCCAGCACCTTTGTGAATAGGCTCCCTCAGCACGGGTCTCCAATCTGCTGTGCCAGGGCACTGCATCTCCCAAAGTCCAAGGAACTATGATATCGAATTTTTCTAGGGCAATTTTACTTGTGAAAATGCAAAGGAGAGACAGGATGGGAAAAGAAGGAGGTAATTAAATTGGACTTTACGGAGCTACAGAAATATTATTATCTATCAATGGTGTGTGCCTGGGCACAGGTTCCTGGGTTAGCTTTCTGAAAGTCTTCTGTGGAGACATTCACTTAGAGTTTGAAAGGGAAGAGAAAAGGCATCTGAAAATTGGAGAGAATGTCATTTTTGAATAGCTTTTATCTGTAGTCTGTATGCTACTGATTCTTCTGCTATTATACTGTAGAAAAAAATGTCTCAAAGTGGATGGCCTCTCTTCCTAGGACAGAAGTTGTATGCCATTGAGGATTGTTCCCACTTCTCAGGAAGGGAATGGGGAGAGGGGTGTGGATGCAGGAATCCCTGTCCCCTAAATGCCATCTGCTTAGCAAAGAGGGCATTACAGAGGGTTAACATCCAATGTTAAGAACAGTTAGCTATAAAGGACCTAATTGTTATGGTTCATCTCATTGTCTCATATGTCTCTTTATGTGTATCTTTGTTCTTTGAGTCTAGACCTGTGCTGATGGAATAATATTTTACTCACTACTGTGGTTACCTACATTAAAACTTACGAATTCAAACCGTTAAGCACTTTCTTTGAAAATCTCAAATGATTGCACACATAGTTAAAACTGATGGATGCTGAGAATCATAAACCCAATACAGATAATCAGTAAAAAAATGCATTTTATTCTAATATTCAAATGTTCAAATGCAATATCTACAACAGTTCAAGCTGCTATTTTCCATGGTCATATGTATCACATTAAGAAAGGATTATATGGGCTAGATTTCTAATTGTCATTTACCTTCCACAGAACTTAAATTTATAATTTTCTTATGGAAAAAGCCATTTTTTAAAAATTAAGTTATTTATTTATTCTAATTTGTTATACGCGATGGAAGAATGCAATTCATTTCATATTACACATATACAGCACAATTTTTCAAGTCACTGATTGTACACAAAGTATTTTCACACCATTCGTGTCTTCATACATGTACTTAGGGTAATGATGTCTAACTCATTCCACCATCGTTTCTACCCCCTTACCCCCTCCTTTCTCCTCCCTCTCCTTCACCCTGTCTAAAGTTCCTCCATTCCTCCCATGCTCCCCACCCCGCTCCCATTGCTATTATGAGTCAGCATCCTCATATCAAAGAAAACATTCGGCCTTTGGTTTATTGGGATTGGCTTACCTCACTTAGCATTATATTCTCCAACTTCATCCGTTTACCTGCAAATGCCATGATTTTTTTCTGTTTTCTAGAAAAAGCCATTTTAACTCTGAGTCTGCCTACCAAGGAAAGGTCAGGTGAGGTCAGATGTGTGAATTTCTGGAAATTATAGAAAATTTTATCTAGACAATATAAGGAGGAGAAGGGTTTGAAAAAAGTAAACACACTACTGTACATCTCTAATTTCCTACATCATCATAGTAATAATTAAGGAATCAAATATTTTGGTTAGAAGCTATGAGTGAAAATACTAACATTCTTCTAATTGTAATTCATGGACAGCATAATACCTCGATAATAGTGCCAGAAAGTTTGTTGTATTTGGTAATAAAAGAAAAAAAATTAAAACCACTCAGTTTGATATGTTTGCATACCAATAGGGTGTACACTTTGTATTGGTCAGATGATTTCACATGACTTGTCGCTAATAGTGGAATCATGTAATTACAGACTACTTGTCCCTGCCTGATTTTCAATGGGGAAGATAAGAGATATGATGTCAGATTTCTGTTTTTCAAATACCGCACTTTGTATTAACACAAATGACGGTATAACCTTTTATAGTTAAAAGGGATTTTTAGCAATTAACCAATGATATATCTGATACCCTGAGAGGTGAAGTGATTTGCGTCAAATTATGAAGGCAGTGTCCTAATTGAGACAAAAGTGAAGATTTCCTGGTTCTTAGCCCAGACACTCACAGCACAGTATTGAGGTATCAGAATTCATTTTAAATGTGCCAAGCAGATATAAAATTATTACATTGTGACTCTGTGGGTTTTCATAGGATACATTTTTCAAATGATTTTGGAAGACTAAGGTAACACCTGCTACTTTTAAATAAATGAAAAACATCTTTAATCTTTATTAAATTCTCCTTGCTTCCAATGTGCTAAAGAAGAGTACACAAACTGTCAGTATCTCCATTAAAAAATTTTAAAAAATGACAGCAAAATAAAGTCATTAAAAATGTCTTATTAGGGAAGTGATGAACTAAATAGTCCAAGGTTGTGGTTTGACTTTCTCCAGTTGGATATAATTGTCTACTTATTTCCATAGTCTGACCCTCTTTCACATTTCCACAGGTGTTATATGGAAACATTATAAAACTGACTCTGAAGCCACCAATGAGCTTAAACAGTTATTTATTTATTTGTTTATTTTTTATCTTTATGTCTGTCATATATTGGCTAGAAAAAGTCCTTATATATAGAAACTTTAAATAAATATATATTAAATTGAATAGTATATAGTTCTTTTTTATTTCTTTTTTTACATTACAATTCTTATTACACATATATATCACAATTTTTCATCTCTGTTTGTATATAAAATTGGTTGACATCACATTCCACCATCCTTGCTAATCCCCTGCTTCCTCCTTTCCCTCCCTCCCCTCTTCCCTATCTAGCTAAACAGTGATTCAAACAGACACACACACACAGACAGACACACACACACATATAAAGGTACATTTTTACATATATATATTTAACTAATGTTAATGTACTTGAAAAAACAGGAAATGCACTTGGTTAAAATTAGTGTCTCTTCAGTGAGTTGTTTTCATAACAATGCTCATGTCAGTGGGTTTTGAATGCACTTAGAAGAGTACACACATGCACACCAAAATTATGTAATAGCCCACAGTCAGCTGGAGCTAAATGGATCATGTTCATGCCAAAGATTCCTCTCTGTATTTCCCCCTGAAATCACAAACTTATGACTTGACAGAATGTGAGTTTGCCTTGTCAGCTAGACAAACCTGGCACAAAAAGCTGGTCAGCAACAGATTATATTGGGTAGCACTAGATGCTGCAGGGGAGTGGCTAGCCTAACTTTACTTGGCCTTCTCATTAAAGAGCTGCTCTTTAGGAACTACTTGCTGTAAACAGTACTGGTCTGGCCCTCACATCCTCATGCCAAGATATTGTATCTACAAATCCTAGCTCTGTTTGAGTCAGACATCCTCAATTTCAGCCACTTACATGCCCAATAACTATGAATCCCTACTTATTCATTTTCTGTGATTCTGAGTGTAGTTAGGTACACTGAGATTGAAGTAATGTATTATCAGTAATTGTGGTGAGCCGTTCCTATAGACCGTGGCCGCCATTAGAAGATGGCGCCGGCTTCCACTGTGGCCTGTGATAAACAACTCCTTTTTTGGAGAGTTGGCACGTAATCCCTTATCACCCTATGAGAAAGCTCCACGTGGCAGCTTTGCATTGGGGCTTGAGATGCTTTATTAAGGCTGGGAGGGGCATCCGAGAGAGAGAAGAAGAAATATCAAGGACCTGAATAAACTGCTGAAAGAAGATTCCTGAGTTGCGTCTTCCTTGCGGGCAAGGGGTCGCGACAAGTGGTACTGAAACCCGGGAACCAGAACTTTCAGCAGTCAGGGGTGGTGCACCGGTTAGTCCCAGGTAAGTGGGATCCGCGACCAAAGCGGGGCAGCTCCTCTGTAAAGAAAGAGAGAGCATTACATTTTATTGCAGCTGCACTGTGTACTTTCGCTTTTGTTTTTTGTGCTTCTTTTGTTGTTGTGTCATGGGTGCCGCATCTTCAAGTCCGCTTCTCCTGGCTCTAGATGGCCTGTTGCGTTCCAAGGGCCTGGAAGTGAAACATAGTACTTTACAGAGATTTTTACAGAAGATAGATATCGCTGCACCGTGGTTTGCATTTTCGGGCAGCCTTATTGTACCTAGTTGGGATAAATTAGGCAAAGATCTTGACTTTGCTTGTGAGCAAGGCACCTTAGAGGGTGGTGTTATACCACTTTGGAAGTTAGTTAGAGGATGTATAACAGATGGTAAATGCCAGAGGCTGTGTGTGAGGGTCAGGCTGTTCTTGAGCAACTACATGAGGAAAAATCTGAAGGGTCACATAGTGAAGTGGCAGAGAGTATCAAAAGTAACAGTAGTGAGAAGGCAAAAGAGCCTGAAGATAAAAATAGGAGAAGGCTCTACCCAGACTTGACCGAATTCAGAACGCCTGAGAACACAAGCGACTCAGAGAGTTCTGAGGACCTTGATATATTGTTACAACAACTACATAAGATAAAAATGAAAAAGAAGAAAAAGGAGACACAAGGCGCGCATGCCTACTGTAAGAAGGGGGAGGGATCTAATATTGGTCAACAGAATTCTGAGGAGGAGGAGGTTGAAAATTTAGAAGAAGATATGATGCCTGTTGCCCCACCCCCGTATGTGGGGGGAGCCAAGGTTCCGGGAGATCTTTTCATGCGCAAGTTTGGAGGACAGTTAATACAGATATGGGACTTGCGTACCCGGTGTTTCAGGACAATAATAGAGGAAGATATCATGAGCCTTTAGACTTTAAGATAATTAAAACCTTAGCAGAATCTGTCCGCACTTATGGCATAGATGCCGCTTTCACTCTCACTCAAGAGGAGGGACTTACTAGATTTTGCATGACTCCTTCAGATTGGGCTAGTCTAGTCCGCGCTTGTGTTTCCCCAGGGAAATATTAGGAGTCCAAAGTTGGCTGTTTAATGTTTCTGGCAGTACCCAAAACTCGGAGCGAGGTAGGAGACTTAAAATTACTTCACACAATTCACTATTGTTTAATGCTACTTTGCCCTCCGCAGCAGTCTGTCTCCAATCTCCGTTTCTGTTTCTTTTGGCTAATGATACATCACAGGGGATGCTTAATTGTTCTAATGTTACTTGCTACTTGTCTGAGTGTTGGAATGGCTCCTGGACTATGGCAGTGATTATGAAAATTCCAACCTTTGTCCCGATCCCAGTTACTGCAGATCCAGAATCCTTTCCTATTGTTGAATTGATTAGAGCCCGTAGAGATTTTGGAATTACGGCAGCTATAGTGACAGCTGTGGCGGTATCTGCTGCTGCAGCAGTTACAGCTGGAGTAGCCATGGCTAGCCAAGTACAAACTGCTGCCACTATTAATCAGGTTATTCAACAAACATCCACCGTACTTGAATCCCAAAGTAAAATTAATCAACACATTTTATCTGGGATTTTGGCTGCTAATCAAAGGATAGATCTGCTTCAAGCTCAAGTTGAGGAGTTGTCTGACCTAGTACATTTGGGTTGTATTGATCAACGTGCACATTTATGCATAACCTCTGTCAGATTTAATGATTCCAGGAATGCCTCCCGCATCATTGGTGAATATTTGGCCGGAAATTGGTCCATGGCAGCGGAAGACATGATCCAGTCTCAACTAACCCAGATAGCTGTCTTGAACAGTACCCGTGTCGATCCCGTGACTTTGGGTCAATTCACCGATTGGATATCTTCTGCTTTTTCCTTCTTCAAAGAGTGGGTGGGGGTAGGCATTTTTGGTGCAATGTGTTGCTTCGGTATGTTCCTCTGTTTGTGGTTTCTCTGTCGCCTTAAGGCCCGCAGTGCTCACGATAAGGCTATGATCATACAGGCTCTTGCGGCCTTAGAAAATGGCATTTCTCCACAAATCTGGCTTGCACATCTTAAACAGTGATTTCTGGGCATGGCCATTGCACCCCAAGTTAGTTTCACATTGCACTGGGATTGGCATGTCCTCTTCTTTATGCTCTCCCGGTACTGAATAGCCCTTGCACTCTGCAGGTCTTGTTACCATTGCACGCAGATGGGTTTCAGGACTGGTCTTTCTTCTCGGCTGCAGACTTTTTACCTTCCTCTGGGGCTTAGGGATTGTGTTGCCAACTTAAATTTTGTCATCATTACCAGGCTACCTGTGTTATCCTACTTCTCATCGTCGTCACGATGCAGGATGTGAGGCAAAGCACTGCACTTGAGTGATCCCTCAACGGACCTCAAGGAAAGCATGTCCTATTGCATGCGGGTTTGACGTCCACGCCCCACCCTACGAAAAAAGGCGTCGGCTGATATGGGATCAGGTCTGGGGAAGGCGCCTCCTTAGGACTGAACCATACATTGCAGCCACTTCTGCACAGTGGGATAGGACCTCTACTTTCGCCTGCATTGTTTTATAAAACAGAAGGGGGAACTGTGGTGGGCCGTTCCTATAGACCGTGGCCGCCATTAGAAGATGGCGCCGGCTTCCACTGTGGCCTGTGATAAACAACTCCTTTTTTGGAGAGTTGGCACGTAATCCCTTATCACCCTATGAGAAAGCTCCATGTGGCAGCTTTGCATTGGGGCTTGAGATGCTTTATTAAGGCTGGGAGGGGCATCCGAGAGAGAGAAGAAGAAATATCAAGGACCTGAATAAACTGCTGAAAGAAGATTCCTGAGTTGCATCTTCCTTGCGGGCAAGGGGTCGCGACAAGTAATATATAATCTATGACACCAATGAGTTTGGAAATCTTCAGAACTCCAAACATCTGACTACTCAACTGTCAAATTTTCTGTTATTTCCCCCCATTACTTGATCATTTCATGATGAAATGCTTTTTAATTGAGACAAAATATTTGTACGATTTTATGGGGTATATTAGGTGATCAGTACTTGTATAAAATGTGTAATAATAAATCAGGGCAACAATCAATTCCATCTCTTCAGTCATTGATCGTTTTTATGTATTGGCCATTTTGTAGTCTTCTTTTCTAGTGACTTTGGAAAAGATCATAGATGGTTTCAAACAACAGTTATCCTACTGTGATGAAGAAACACTGGAATAACTTCTACACTCTGTGTTTTGGTGCCCTTTATTGGGCTTTTTTCCATCCCCCATCCCCACTACCCTTCTCAGACTCTTGAACTCTATTCATTACATTATTCTACAAGATAAACTTACTGGTTTCCATACATGAGGGAGGATATATACATGAGGGTATTTGTCTTTATGTGTCTGAGTTTTTCACTTAATGCAATGTCCTTCAGTTCTATCCATGTTGCTGGCAAGTGACAGGATTTATTCTTTTTTATGGCTGAATAGTATTCCATTATGTAATGATACCATATTTTGTTTATCCATTCATCCACAGAAGGGATCTGAGTTGATTCTCTATTTTAGCTATTATTAATAGTGCTGCAATGGGGGTGTAAGTATCATTTTGGTACAATTACTTCATCTCCTTTGGTGTATACCCAGTGGTAGAATTGTTGGTAATTCTATTTTTATTTTTTAGAAATCTCCATACTATTTTCCATAATGACTGTGCTAATTTACATTCTTACCTATACTGTATGAGTTCCCCTTTCTTTATGTCCTTATTATCATGTTATTTTTAATCTCTTTTATAATAGCCATTCCAACTGGGGTGAGATGATATCTCATGTGGTTTTGATGCACGTCTCCTGAATTAGTGAAACTGAGTTTTTTTCATGTGTTTGTCGGCCATTTTTATGTTTTATTTTGAGAAGTGGCTGGTTCCTTAGTGTATTTTTTGATTTGATGTGTGTGTGTGTGTGGGGGGGGGTGTTCAGTCTTTTGAGTTCCTTATATATTCTGGAAATCAATCTCTTGTCAGATTAATACTTTATAAATATTTTAGCCAGTTCTGTAAATTGCCTTTTAATTCTATTGATTATTTTATTTTCTATGCAGAAGCTTCTTAGTTTGATATAATCCAATTTTTCCATTTTTCCTTATGTTAGCTGTGCCTTTGGGGTCCTATCTAAAAAGTAATTGACGACATTAATGTCTCCAAGAGATTACCCTGTTATCTTGTAGTAATTTCAGGTTTAACATTAAGATAGTTAATACATTTTGAGTTGATTGTTGTGTATAGCAGGAAGAAGAGATCTAGTTTCATTTTTCTGAATAAGCATACCCAGTTTTCCCAGCACCATTTGTTGAATAGACTGTCTTTTCTCCACTGTTGGTGCTGTTGTCAAAAATCAACTGGCTGTATGAGCTTGGATTAATTTCTAGGCTCAATGTCTTGCTCTATTGGTCTATGTGTTTATTTTTATGCCAGTACCATGCTGTTTAGGTTACAACAGTTTATTTAGTGTTGGAACATGTTTTGAACTTAGGTATTGAGATGCCTCTAGCATTGTTCCTCCACCAGAAGCACTTTGGATATCCTCTTTTGTGGTTCCATATAAATTTTAGGGTTGCTTTTTTTCTATTTATGTAAGGAAAGTCATTGGTATTTTGATGGGAATTACATTGATTCTATAGCTCAATTTGGGTAGTATGGACATTTTCACAATAATACTTGTGCTAATCTGTGACCATAGATTATCTTTCTAGTTTTTATGTGTGTCCTCTATAATTTCTTTCATCAGTGGTTTGTAACTTGCATTATGGACATGGTTATTTAAATCTGAAAGATTAAAGTTGGATAGGATTTCAGTCACCATTTTTTGGTCACCTTGATATTATCCCCTGACTCAATACATTGAAGATGTAACTGAGAACTTGATGTTGAATATCTGTCTCTGATACCAACTGAACAGTAATTTCTTAATTTGCTTTTGTGATTTGTAGTAGTGAACACACTTTTTTTAAAAATAAAAGTCTAGATAAACATTTTAAGCTTTGCAGGTCATGTGGTTTTTACCACAATCATTCAACTCTGCAAAAGTAGCTCCAGATAGTATATATTCCAGTCCAACTTTATTTATAAAATTAGATTGTGGCCTGAATTTGGTTATTAATCTGTTGTTAAGCATCATAGTAAATCATATGGAGTGATTAATACTCTAAAATTCCTGAGCTTTAGAATTCCTTTTGCTGGACTCCTAGGGGAAGGATTTCACAGAATGAGTTTTGCAAAAACAACTATTACAAATTTATTTCAATTCATGTGATGGGAGATATATTAAATTTAGCTTCTGGGAAGTAAAAGAAAAAAATCTACTATGATTTTCTTAATTTAACAAATTGTCAGAAAGTCTAAGAATAACTCTTGCAGAGATCACAAAATAAATGTTACTGATTTGTCAATGCCAAAAGCTGGAATGATCAATTTAGATCACTACAGTCTGGAAGTCTACTAAATGGAATGAATTATCCAGTCCATTAATTTAGAAATTGGCTAATGTTGTGAAAATTTCTCTAGTTATTGATACTCTCACTTGCATCTTAGCCAATAGGAAAAATAAAACTTGCCATTGGAATTAACCTCTTAGATCTTAAAAACAAAATGAAACAAAAGCTTAATGATTACTTCTACTACTCTGACATATTGTTTTCCATTTGAATTTATTGTTAAGAATCTATAATGCTGATAGTGATTGATGTCAGCAAGATTGCAAAATAGGGGTTTCTGGTGTTCCTTCTGTCACAGAAACATTAGTTTGAACAATCATATGCTCATAAAAGTACAGAGCGAAGGAATCCAGGTAAGAGATTCTGAAACTGAGTGGAGCACAGAATTTAGAAAAGACACATAAAAAGAAGGTAGTTTTCATATTACCTATGTCATCGTCTCCCAAGCCCAGACAACAGAATGCAGAAAGATACTCTCTCCATGAGTGAAGGAAAATAAAGTGACTAACCTCAGATCCCAATTCACTTCAGTGAACCAGATAGTGACCCCTATCTCTAGGTTGGTCTCAGTGACCTCAGGCTCAAGGATCACTCTACCACCATGTCAGCCTGTGCAATTCTCATCACAATGCTAGGTTGACCCTTGTAAATCTAGGCTCCAGGCTGGTTTCTGCAGACCCAGGTTTCAGGCCAGCCCCTATAGACTGAGGAATCAGGTTTATCCCTATGGACTCAGACTCTAAGCTTGCCTTAGTCCTAGGCTGGCTCCACAGACTCAGACTCAGAATATGCCTTAATATCAGATCAGTCCCTGTGGGCCCATAATCTGATCCTGCATCCTCATACTTCCAGACCAAGGCCACAAACCTAT
This sequence comes from Marmota flaviventris, assembly GCF_047511675.1. Taxonomy (NCBI): domain Eukaryota; kingdom Metazoa; phylum Chordata; class Mammalia; order Rodentia; family Sciuridae; genus Marmota; species Marmota flaviventris. The sequence goes on from NC_092500.1 coordinate 160,533,527, forward strand.
CCCATGGATCCAGTTACCAGGTCACCCCAGTGGACCCCAGCTCCAGGCTCTTTCCCATAGACCCAGCATCCAGACCTATAACCCAGGGTCTAAGATCAAGGCTTGCCTATGCAGGCACAGGTGCCAGGTCCATCCACATGGACCTAAGCCATAGGCTGGTCCTTGGGGAACCAGGTGCCAGGCCTACCAGGCTTCTGACTCAGGCATAAGGTCATTCAGTTGAAAATGTTTCAGCAGCAAGTACTTTCCATAGACTCCACCAGCTGAACTGCTAGAGAATCTCTGAATAGTCTGATTGGTAAGGAGTATTCCCCACCAAAACCAATCTGTACAGTCTTAAAAGGTAAGTGCCTTCAAATGTACAGGCACCAACACAAACCCAACCCAATTCAGAAAGAATTGGGGCAACATGACATCACCAAAGGAACAAAACAAAGCACCAGAATAACCCTAAGTAATGAAGATTTGTGATTATTCAGAATCATAATTTAAAACAAACTCAGGAGCTGGGGTTGTAGCTCAGTGGTAGAGCACTTGCCTAGCATGTGTGAGGCCCTGGGTTCAATTCTCAGCGCTGCGTATGAGTAAATAAAATAAAGGTCCATCAACAACTAAAAAAATATTTTAAAAAAGCAAACTCAGTGAGCCACTACAAAAAATGGACACCTAAATAAAATAATAAAAATGATACAATAACAAAATAAGAAGATCAGGAGATAGAAAACATGAAAGGAGTCAAACAGAAATTCTGGAGCTGAAGAAAACAATGAGTGAACTGAAAGGTGGTATATTATCTCACATAAACTGTTAAGATGGCTATCACAACCATACATGGTGGCACACACCTCTAATCCCAGTGGCTTGGGAGGCTGAGGCAAGAGGATTGCCAGTTCAAAGCCAGCAAAAAAGTGAGGTTCTAAGCAACTCAGTGAGACCCTGTCTCTAAATAAAAAAAATACAAAGTAGGGCTGGGGATGTGGTTCAGTAGTCAAGTGCCCCTGAGTTCAATCCCTGGTACCCCCCCCACAAAAAAAGATGGCTATTATAAAACAATGAAAAACAGATGCTGGATGTACAGGTGTATGCTTGTAATCCTGGTTATTTGAGAACCTGAGGATTGCAAGTTCAAGAGACCTTTCAACAACAACAACAACAAAAACAACAACAAAACCCCCCCAAAAAACAAAACAGGGAGGCTGAAGCAGGTAAGTGGTATAACATTTGTCTAGAATGAGAGAAGCCTTAGATTCAATGCTATAGTCAGATCTCAGGTAGGATTTCAGTCATGTGAAAGCAAAAACAAATATGAAAGCTACAAGTGGTGGTGAGAATATGGAGAAAAGGGAACTCTTGTATGCTATAGATACGAAGTAAATTAGTACAACCATTGGAGGCTTTTACTTTTTCTTCAAAAAGTAAAAATAGAACTACTATATAATCTAGCAATTCTACTTTTGTATACATCCAAAGAAAATGAAGTTAGTATCTTAGAGATATTTGCAATGAAGTTAGTATCTTAGAGATATTTGCAATGAAGTTAGTATCTTAGAGATATTTGCACCCCCCAGTTCTGTGAAGCACTATTTGCAGTAGCCAAGAGAGAGACATGGCTTAAACATCCATTGGTGGATGAATGAATGAAGAAAAAAATATGGAATATTATCCAGCCTAAAATATGCTTCTATATAGACAACAACAGGGATGAACCTGGAGGATATTATTTAAGTGAAATAAGAAAGATGAAGAAAGACAAATGCTGCATGATTTCACTTATATATAGAATCTAAAAATGTCAGACTCAGAAGTAGAAAGTAGAATGGTGGTAGCCAGTAACTTGGGGGTGGGGAAATGGGAGATTTTGGTCAAAGGGTACAAAGTTTCAATTATGCTGAATTAATAAGTTTTGGAGATCTGGTTAACTAGAGCATGGTAGCTATAGTTAATAATACAGTATTGTGTACAGAAATAAGAAAGATCAGTGGAGTAGACCAAGAGGATTGAGGGAGAAAAGGGAAGAAGAATGGAATAAATCTGACCTAAGTTTCCTATGCACATATGTGAATGTACCACAGTGAATCTCACCACCAAATTATTCATTATATCAAAATGAACCTAATGTTAAGTATAAATAAAAAGAACCAATAAAAAAGAATAAAAATTAATCCAGTGTGTATCTGATGCAATGTGGTAAAGTGTTTTTATCTAATAATTTTACATGTGATAAAAAATATGCAAAAGAGTAGATCTTAAATGTTTTCACTATACACATAAACATATAAATTGTGTTGATTGATGGTTATGTGAATTAGCTCGATAGTGGCAATTATTTCACAATGTACATGTATATCTAAATATTGTTTTTAGACCTTAAATATATACATTTTAGTTTGCCAGTTACACTTCAATGAAGCTAGGGGGAAGTGAATTTGTAATGCTACTGGGTAAATAAAAAAGTATTTGCCAACTAAATTGTTTGGGGAAAACTAGGCATCTTGCCAAATTAAAAAAAATTAGGTAAAGATGACATATTATGCATGCTATTTTTATGACTATTTAATTTGGTTTTAAATCTCTGCTTAGGAAACAGAGACTATGAGAGAGTATTTGTTCTAGATTATACTGTAGTTATGCTTTTATACCTTAAATGATGAGTAGACTGAGCAGGTCTGAGGAAGTGTTAGGATTATGAATGAACAGGTAATGTATGATAACAATAATAGGGCCAATATGTTTGATAATTTGAATAAGATTCTTATCGCTTCAATGAAGAGTAGAAAACTATTAGAAAACATTTTTAAAATACGATAAATAACTGTATTTATGTGGGTTGGTGTCTGTGTCTTCTACTCTGTACCATTGGTCTACATGTCCACTTTGGCGACAAAATACTGTTTTTGTTACTATTGTTCTTTAGTGTAGTTTAAGGTCTGGTATTGTGATACTTCCTGCTTCACTTTTCTTGTTAAGGATTGCTTTGACTATTCTGGGTCTCTAATTTTTCCAAATGAATTTCATGGTTGCTTTTTTGAGTTCTATGAAGAATGACATTGGGATTTTAATAGGAATCACATTAAATATGTATAACGGTTTTGGTAGTACAGCCATTTTGACAATACTAACTCTGCCTATCCAAGAGCATGGGAGATCTTTCCATCTTCTAAAGTCTTCTTCAATTTCCTTCTTTAGTGTTCTGTAGTTTTCATTGTAGAGGTCTTTCACCTCTTTTGTTAGATTGATTCCCAAGTATTTTATATTTTTTGAGGCTATTTGAATGGGGTAGTTTTCCTAATTTCTCTTTCAGTGGATTCATTACTTATGTATAGAAATGCAATTGATTTATGGGTGTTGATTTTATATCCTGCGAATTTTCATTTATTAGTTCTAGAAGTTTTTGGATCTTCTAAATATAGAATCATGTCATTGGTAAATAGTGATAGTTTGAGTTCTTCTTTTCCTGTGCATATCCCTTTAATTTCTTTTGTCTGATTGTTCTGGCTAGAATTTCAAGGACTATGTTGAATAGAAGTGGTGAAAGAGGTCATCCTTGTTACTAGACAATGGTACCAAAAATATACATTGGAGAAAAGATAGCCTCTTCAACAAATGTTGCTGGGAAAACTGGAAATTCATATGCAGCAAAATGAAATTAAACTTCTGTCTCTCACCATGCACAGAACTCAAAGTGGATCAAGGACCTAGGAATTACACCAGAGACACTATACCTAATAGAAGAAACAATAGGCCCAAATCTTCATCATGTTGGATTAGGCCCTGACTTCCTTAACAAGAGTCCTAAAGCACAAGAAATAAAATCAAGAAACAATAAATGAGATGAATTTAAGCTAAAAAGCTTCCTTTCAGCAAAAGAGACAATCATTGAGGTGAAGAGAGAGCCTACAAGTATGGGAGCAATTTTTTTTACCACATATACATCAGATAGAGCACTAATTGCCAGGATATATAAAGAACTCAAAAACTCAATACCAAAAAACCCCCAAACAACCCAACCAATAAATGGGCTAAGGAACTGAACGGACACTTCTTAGAAGAAGATATATAAGCAATCAACAATATATGAAAAAGTGTTCAACATTTTTAGTAATTAGATAAATGCAAATCAAAACTATTCTAAGATTTCATCTCACTCCAGTCAGAATGGCAGTTATCAAGAATACAAGCAATAATAAGTGTTGGAGAGGATGTGGGGAAAAACGTACACTCATACATTGCTGGTGGGACTGCAAATTGGTGCAACCACTTTGGAAAGCAAAAAGTTTCTGAGGAGATTCCTCATAAAACTTGGAATGGAACCACAATTTGACCCAGCTATCCCACTCCTTGGTCTATATCCAAAGGACTTAAAATCTGTATACTATAGTGACAGAGCCACACCAATGTTTGTAGTAGCTCAATTTACAGTAGCTAAACTGTGGAGCCAAACTTGATGCCCATCAATAGATGAATGAATAAATAAACCGTGGTCTATATACACAAGGGAATATTACTCAGAATTAAAACTGAATAAAATCATAGCATTTGCAGATAAATGGGTGGAACTGGATAATATTGTGCTAAGTGAAGTAAGCCAATACCAAAAAACTTAAGGCCAAATGTTTTCTCTGATTAGTGGATTCTGATTTATTATTGGGAGTGGGCATGGGAAGAATGGAGGAACTTTGGATTGGGCAAAGGGAAGGGTTGGGAGGAGTTATGAGGATAGGAAAGATGGTGAAATGAGATGGATATCATTACCCTAGGTACATGTATGATTGCACGAATTGTGCATCTCTGCACTGTGTACAACCAGAGAATCGAAATGTTGCACTCCATTTGTGTATGATGAATCGAAGTGCATTCTGCTGTAATGAACAACTAAGTAGAACAAATAAAAAAAATTTTTAAAAAGATGACAAATAAGCATGCAAAACTTGACTTAATCATTCAGGGATTTTGTTTTTTTTAGAAAGGACACATGTGATGGCCAGCTTACGATATAGCTTCAGTATTTCTTGCCTTCTGGTATCCAAACTCTTTGTAATATCCTCCCACAGAGAATGAGTACTGACTTTTATGACCAATAGAACACAGAAGAAATGATGTTATGTAACTTTTGAAGCTAGACACTGAAAGACATTTTTAGCATATGATTTTTTTTCTCTCTTGGATTGCTCATTCTGTGAGAAGCCAGCTGCCATTCCATAAGGGTACTCAAGTAGCACTTCACAGAAACCCATGTGCACAGGAAGTGTGATCCTTCTACCCCAAGTCAGCACCAACTTGCCAGCCATGAGAGAGCCACTTTTGAAGGGGATTCTCCAGCTTCAAAGAAGCTTTCACATGACTGAACTCCTAGCTGAAATCTGACTGCAGCTTCCTGTGAGTCAAACCAGAACTGTCCAGCTAATCTACATAGAGATTCCTGACCCCCACAAACTGTGAAAGTAGTGAGTAATTATTGCTATTTTTAAGTTTTTTAAAAGAATTTTTTTTGTAGTTGTAGATGGACAGCATGCCTTTATTTTATGTGCTTATTTTTGTATGTGGTGCTAAGGATTGAACCCAGTACCTCACATGTGCTTAGGCAAGCACTCTGCCTCTGAGCCCCAGCCCTAGCCCCTGATTTTTGCTATTTTAAGCCACTGAGTTTTGATGTGATTTGTTATATACCACTAGATGATTAATACCTAGGGAGGCGGGAGCATTGTACTGTAGCTACTTCATCCTGATTCCTGAAAAATTTCTAGTAATAGAGAAGAGAGCAAATCTTCAGATCGGGAATGGAGGATGAAGAATCAGCTCTCAGTCTTCTCCTGGGGGCTGGCTCTACTGTGCATTTAAGGGTACAGAATAAAGAAGACCCAGATGACTGGACATTTTATAATAAGCATTCATGGTCAACACCAGGGAGTGAGCATTCATTGTAGGCATGCGTGTAGATTTAGTCATCATACTAGAGCTACTTACTGAGTGTGTTCTAGGTGTAGTTGCAATAAAAGAAATAGCAATCATAGTCATAATCCTGAATGATCATGGAAGAAAGTCATCACAATACTAGAAAATATAAAATGATGAATATTATTGTAGACCATACATAACACAGGAGTTCAGAACACATGGAAATCATAATAGCTTAGAAAAATTGTATGAGATTTTAGAAGAGATTGGTTCTTGAACAGTCTTGAAGATAAAATGATCAGAAGGAGGTATAACAGGTTAAATAGAGTTCAGCTATCTAGTATTTTACTTGAAGAAAAATTTATCTCCAGCCTGTAAAGAATAAAGGAAAACACAGCAAAATAAAAATGGGGGGTTAAAATAAGTGAGAAGTACATAGGAGTTTGAAAATGTTTAGGTCTTCAGGTTCACTTGGGCAGAGTCAGGGGTACCACTGACTGTCACCTCCCTTCCTAGAGGAGCTGACCACCCATGAGGTGAGTCTTAAATAAGGAATAGTTATATTACTTTTTTATAACTTAAGTAATTTTAGATATTGGTTTCCTATTTTGACAAAGGCTCAGCTTCCATTATATAACCCTTTTCTAAATACACATACACATACACACACACACACACACACACACGCATGCATGCTTATACACACACACACACACTCAGACACCCAGACTTTCTTCTGTTGTGTCAGTATTGTTATATATTCTCAAGTTTGGGTGAAATTTAATGGGTGATTATATTATTAAAGTAAATGTTCTTTGCTAAGCAGGTAGGTTACTATGACTGTATTTATTTTTCCTGGGAATAATTTTTAGTGTTTTCCTTTACTTACTAATTGTCTTGCTCTTTTCCCTTGTTGGATTTTCTGTTCTCCTATTGCTAGTTCTTTTTGCTTGTCTTCGCTTCTGCTTCTGGCTTGGATCTCTTGCATCTGGACCCCAAGAGTGTCTCCTTCTTGGTTTAATTTCTCCCTGGGGGAAAATATATTCTTGTCATCCTAAAAAGTTAACTATCAGGTAAAATATTTGATAACTTTTAGTTTGAGAATGTCTGTATTCTATCCTCACAGTACATTGACTTCTTGGCTGGGCATGGAACATAATGCAAGGTCGAAAGTAATTTTCCCTCAGAATTTAGATGTCATTTTCTAATTGTAATTTGGATTCTGGAACTGCTGTTGAGCGTTAGATCCATGCATTCAGAAAATAATTATTGAAGGCTTACTATTTTCAAGGTACCATTTTAGGTACCACTTTGGGGCTCTTCATTCCTTTGTGTAAATCCGATTTTTCTATCTGACATAAGTTTCCTTCTACCAGAAAGCCTTTCATGTTTCTTGGAGTTCTGAACTCTTTTTCTGGAAAAAGAAGTTTTACTTTATGTTCTCATTTAATATATATATCACCTGTGCATAGAATATAAGTGTTTTTTTCTTTCAATGCTTTAAGTATGTTATTCCACATTCTTTCAGCTCTCATTGTTTCTGACAAAAATTTAACTATAGTACTTATCTATACCTCTCCCTATGTAATGTTTCTTTTTCATGGGGGGAAAAGGTACTTTTAGAATGACTGGTTTTATGAAAGCATTGGCTTTAGGAAATTTGTGTATGATGTGGCTCGATGCAACTTTTTTCTTATACTTTGTGCTTGGGTTTTATTGAGCTTCTTGAATTCAAATTCAAGGGCTTAACTTTTTCACAAATTTGGAAAAATTTTAGCCATTATTTTCTGAAGTCTTATCTACCCATTTCCTTCTGATTTCATATCTCCCTGATATTCCATTAATTTATTTTCTTAGTTTTATTTCTATGTTTCACTTCAGCAAGTTTCTATTACAGTATCTTCATAATCACTAACCTTTTTTTCTGTAGTTTTTTTTTAAATCTGCTTCTAACCTTATCTAGCATATTTTTCTTCCTATACTTTTTTTTTTTTTTTTGGTACAGAGTATTGAACCCATAGGTGCTTAACCACTGAACCACATCCCAGCCCTTTTTATATTTTATTTGGAGACAGGATCTCGCTGAGTTGCTTTGGGCCTCACTAAATTGCTGAGGCTGGCTTTGAACTCATGATTCTCCTGACTCAGCCTCCCCAGCCTCTGGGGTTAGAGACTTGCACCACTGTGTCTGGCTGATCTGTTTTTAAAGTATATTCCATATATCTTCTTAGAATACTTCAACATTCTGTGTATATTCAGCATTCTTGTCTACTGATTCTATCACCTATATAATGTTGAGGTATATTGTATAATTTGTCTCCTCATTGTGCATTGTATTTTCTGCTTTTTTGTATGTCTATTTTTTTAAAAAAATAATAGACTAAATGTAAATTTTATTTTATTGGGTTCAGTTTTTATTCTTTTTCTTTAAATAATTTTGTTCTGAGGTGAAGTTCAATCACACAGAAACAATCTGTTTCTTTTGAGACGTGCTTGTAAGCATTGTTAGGTCCAGAACGGCCCTTCATCTTGGGCTAATGTGATACTCCTCCAACAGCACAATATCCTTCCAAAGACTCAACTTGAAGCCGCATGTGTTAGGAAGTCTTTCTAGTTTTGCTGGTGAGGGTCTGAGTTGTTCCTGTTCCTTATGAGCTGTGGGGATGTCTGACCCTTTTGTAATAGGGGTCCGCTTCACCTTTTGAATATAGCTCTTGCTGCTTGTTTTAAAAAGTGACATGTTTTTTTCTTTCCGCTTCTCCCTTCCTCCCTCCCCAACCTTGGGGCGAGGAACAAGATTAACTTTTCCCATCCTAGGCCAGTTATCTGTCCTTGACACACACCCCAGGAAGGAGATATTACCAAAGATCTATGAAGTGACTATTTCCCAAACTAACAAGTGAATTTCAACCCATCATCAGGGTGCGCCTGGGAGCCCCATCAGGACACACAACACACCTGGAATGTAGCCTTTGAAGAGCTTCTTTAAGAGCCCTCTGTTCTCCCAGATGGGGAGAACCACAGCCTCTGGGACTGGAGTCCCCTGTGCTTCTCCTTTGCTGGCAAAGCAATAAACCTTCTTTTTCCTTTTACTCAAAACCGTGTCCTTGTTATTAAATTGCTGTGCTTTGGCATTGGACAAGGACCGAGCTTTTGGTAACACTTTTACTGGTTATTTCCTCAGCCTTTGTAGACTTCTCCAGGCATGCGCTGCTCAGAACTGGAATGAGAACTCAAGGGGAACCTCTGTGTGTCTCCACAGCTCTTTCTATGGTTCTTTCCTCTCCAGGCACCTACCTTAAGGATTCTGACTGCCAGCCGGGGCCATTGTGAACTCTGGACTCTGCTTCCTCAGCACCAGGCTCTGTTAGATTTTCCCTTCTCTGTTCTGCAGCCAGGGAGTGCTGGGGGCCTTCATAGACCTCACCTTGCATTTGTCTCAATGCTGCTGTTATTCAGTGTCTTAAAACTTCTGTTTCACATATTTTGTCTGGTCTTTCAGTTGTATCAAATGGGTGAAGGTGAATCTAGTTCCCATTACTCCTTAATGGAGGAAAGTAGTAGTTCTGGGGCAGAGATTTTAATGGGATATGGGAAGAGATTTTCTTGTGATATTATTTTATACGTAAGACATGAGGGAAGAGTCTACTATAAAGTAAAATAAAATAAATTTTCATATTTTTTTCCAAATACATTGATTCTTGACTTTCAACTCTCCTGCAAACTACTAGAATGATAATCATTATAATAATTATGTGCATTATTAAATAGGTCTAATTTTCTGGTTTAGCACATCATTATATTTGTTACTTAGTGAAGATAATGTGCACCAATTTTGTGTTTCATTAATATTTGAATTAATTGTTCTTATTTTTATTAGAAACATTTCTTTGAGGTGCAAATCGTATTTCCTATATTCTAAACCACTAAAAATATTGATTTAGTTGACAGTATATAGTTATATTCTCTTGACAAGATGCCTGAATCAATTTTGTGAAACTATATGCAATCCCAAAGTTCTCCGGGAAATAATAGCTTTGAGGCACAAGCAAAATATTCTTACTGTTATACCCCAATTCTGATCTACCCTTTATGTTCAAGCAGTGTCTGTTTCAAAGCACGTTTTAGCCATTTTTGGGAATCCCCAAAGGTATATCTTATATATGCCTATAAACCAGTCTTATGTCAATGAATCCTCTGAAGTTCAGCACACAGCATCCACCATTTTTGACATCCACTGTATAAGTTCTCCATAAAGCTACTCTGCTGACATGGCTGAAAGCATCTATTAGTGAAAATATCACAGTCAAGGATATCATGTCATGATTCTCAGAATGACTGTGTAGTGTTCGTTGGTGAAGAGTCAGGGAGAATGTTCTTGGAGTCTTTCCTAAAATAGCACTATTGCTGGCATCCATTCCTCTGTTAGACTTTCATCAAGTGTTTTATAAAAATAGCTCCATAAACTCTCAAGTCTTTACTTTTATTATCAATATGGCTCATACTGTTCTAAGGAAGCCTGATGGAAAGAGACATAAATTATTTTAATTAATACTTTTCCTTTCTTCTCAGGGAACATTGGCCTAACAAAAGTACTACTTCCTTCTACAGTTGCAAAATAAACTCTTGAATGTGTATTAAAATATATGCATTATAAACTAAGAGAGGATGGTTTCTGTTTTCACCAAGTCATATTTCCTAGGTATTTTCAGAAAATAGCAGAAACACTTTGAAAAAAAATTCTAATGTTTGCAGTCTCTAATAAATCAAACATGGATAGTTAAGCTCTATTTTCAAAAGATTAATGTATATAAAAATGATTCATTTTCTGTTTCTAGATTGTGTAGTTTGCTCATTTTCCTGAACAAATAGTGATTTCTTGTTTTAAGTCCTTACATGTATCAACCTTTCTCATCCTCACAATAGCCTTACGCATTAGGCTCATTCTTATTTCCATCTCACAATTTGCCCAAATTCCCATAAGTAAGAAGCAGAAGAGCTGTGTTAGTCTTGCCATGATATTTGGCCACTCTGAAGAGGGATTTAACTCTGATAAGATTTAAATTGTTTATGATTTTATCCTCACTTTGAAAACTTGTGATGTATGTAAATAACTCCATAGTGCTCAAATATTCTATAATGTTACAAATTGGGATATTGATCTATTATAATTAAAGATTGTATAAGTAATGTGTGTGTGTGTGTGTGTGTGTGTGTGTGTGTTTAGTGTATTAGCATCTTTTTTTTTTTCATAAAGACATCTGTTTAAGTTCATTTCAATTTGCTTTACCGTGGAATGAAATAGTGAATCATGCACTAGTCCTGTACCAACAGATCCTCTTATATAAAAAAATTAATTCTTAAAATTCATTATATTTCTACACATTAAAACCAAATAGGTAGAGCAGAAAGAACTGCGTGGGCATTTTGTACTTTTTGTGATCTGGGTAGCAATGGTTCCCTGGTGTCAGCCAGAGGTGAATAGATGATTTTGTGCACTATTCTATGAACTTACCTGGGAAGTACATTCTTAGCAAGAGGATATTGCCTGCAACTGACATATCCTCCACATATGAACCTTTCTATAATCATCATTGAAAGGACTCGGGTTCTTCTACCATCTGGCAGTTAGTCATTCCCTTGTGTTAATACACGGTGTGTAGTTAGCGTCCAGATATGGAAGGATTGGGAGAGATCTGCTGCTAAGGGAAAGGAGGACTCTTGAGACTTGAGTGCAGGGCTACAGTGTGTAGCTTGGGGCATCTGAGTGTCTGGGGTGGTAGGATGGTCAGAAGAAGGCATGAAGGTGAAGAATGACAGAGGAGGCATGGATGAGGTTTGTTTCAATAGTTCCCCTCGCTTACTTAAACTCTGCTCTCAGCTGAATTCCAGGAAGTCTGTGCTATAAGCCCCATAAAACTCCTATGACTATGTTCACATATTTTAATCCTGGATGCTGTTTCCCTTGCTCCTAAATCTTGATAGTCATTTACCTTTTTTCCCCTCTTTTGTTAGTACTGGGGATTGAGCCCAGGACAAGAGGTCTAATTATTTACTTTCTTTTGCTACCTTTATTAATTCTTTGTTAATTTAGATTTTGAATTTTTTTCATCTTCCCAGTAGGAGTCCAGTGAGGCCCCATCTTGAAATGTCATTGATATTAAAATTTCTTTTCAAGTCAGTTCATTAAATAGCCACCAAGTGCTGATGATTAAGTTATTTTGCACTTTAAAAAATTTGACTATTGTACAAACAAACTATACTGAAGCAGCTGAGAAATGTCTTCTACAGAGTTCTTTGCGACGGAGCAATTACCAACCACAGAATTATCTTTGTCAGAGGATAGTTTGAGGAAGTGACATTCTCCTGCCTGTGCTGTATGTGGAACAGGGCCATCTACGCAATGTGTGACCAATTAATGCCACCTCTGTGGGGGAGCTTTCAGAGGCTTAGTTTTCCTGTCTGGTAAGGCTTTTTCACTGTGTGATTCTTTTTACAGGCTCAATTCCAAATTGTTCTATAATTTATTGAGCATATTTAGTTGCACTATTGAATACATGCGTTTTAGTAGATGGAATGTATGTATTCAGTGGTGATGTTTCTCTGTGATGTGTTAATGTTTGACATATTCAGGGTAAGGTCCTGTATATTCATAATCTTTTATGATTATAAGAAAATTAATTCAGTGATGTTTTTAAATGATGATCTGAATGAACCTTTGTCTTTCTTTAATTAACTCATGGTGACTTTTGCCCTTGATTATTGCACACAATAAATGTTTGACCAATATCAAATGTAACATATCCATATTTGTATGTGTGACTAGTAGGTATACACTATGTATGGCAGGCATGGAGATAAGCCACATAGATCATCCCCCTTTAAAGAAAGGAGGGTGGTTGTTTGGCTGACAGCCTTCTGTGGTTGCCTGCTTCAGGTCTGCCTCAGCTTTTGGATCAAGGTAATACAGTGTGAGAGGAGCCCAGTCAGTAACTAAGCAAGACTGTGAAACACAGACCTACCCATTTCCACCCAGATGTGATTCCTTTAATGGACAGTCTGATCCTGTTCTTGTTGCAGAATACATGGCATCAGAGCTGCATTGCTCTCTTGGCTCCCCCTGCCTAATTCTGCTTCCTCTTTACTTTGCTTTCACAGGTCTCACTGCCATATAGATTTTTATCTGCCAAATTAAGGTCCTCAGCATCTCAGTGTCTACTTCTTGAAGTCAGAACCCAACTTAAGTTTACCTTAAGGATTTGGTTTTTGTTCTATTCTCCAATTTCTCACTAGGCATGTAGAATTAAATAGAAAAGGTGATGTAATTCAGTTTTCTTAGGAGGATTGCTATTATTGTGTGTCATCCAGAGACTTCTGATTGTGTGAAGGAGTAAAACTGACTTCTATAAATACATCTATTCTTTCTTGGACTAAACTCTGTGCTACAAAATGAGGGTTGGAATTTGCAGACCATTAAACTCAAATTTAAGCACTGTCTTGTCATTTTCATTAAAAAATAAAATAAAAACCAAGCCTATGTTTCCAGCTTGATGAAACAGCCTGCTGCTAATTGGTCATTTTCATAAAAAAGTGACTTGTAATCATATAAGCTGCAGCTGTTAAAAAAATGTTGCTTTAGTAACCATTATACATGCCTGCACTAATGAACTCTTCTACTCTTCCATGTGCTAGGAGATTCATTTGGGTCATTTAAAGTCAATTCTATGAACCTTAAAACATGCAAAATGTTGTTAGTACCTTATTCTATGGCTTCTAAACTTTAAACTAAGGATGAAATGGTTTTTCTTAGTTTAATTGGCTCAAATATGAAATTTGTAATTACTAAGTACATGCAGAATAGAGGGGTAAAAATATAAAATACTGCTTTTGTAGAATACGATAAAGCTATTTATGGCTTCAGTTGGTTAACTGTTGAGAAATGAAAGAATATAACAGTGAGAGACTCAGGAAAAACTCTTCTTCCTGGAGTATTTTTATTCTCTCGCTTTCTGAAACCATTATGTAATTTCCCACATAACAAAAATTTAAAAAGCTGAATCTGAAGTGAACATATCTAGATTTATATCATAACCCTGCTACCCACTTGTTATGCAAAGATGGTATTATTTCTTTTGTCTTAGATTTGGTTTTCTGGTCTATAAAAGTAGTGGTAATAGAAACTCTGACTTCAGTAGGTTGCTATGATCATCCAATGGGAAGATGGGCCTGAAAACATTCTGTAAGATCAACATTGTTTCCACTGGATTATAGTGTTATTCTATATTGAAAGATTGAGAAAATGGAACTGATTTATTTTGAGAAAACTCATTAGGGTATGCTGCAAAGAAAATTAGGGAAACCTATTGTTATCAAGGAACCATCATTATTGTGAGCAGAAACAAAAGACAGCTTGAAAGGGTGCAGAATGACTGACTCAAATTCATGTTTGTAAACGTTTGAGCTTTGTCTGTGGAAGTGTGCAGTCACTAGTCTTGTCTTGGTGCCATATTCATTTTGTAAATGATAATGCATCTCTAAATTTGAACTATAAATGAATATATACATACACATAGATGTTTGCATTTATTTAAGTACTTTTTGGTTTTATATACTACACTCTTGCTTGTATATTCATTTATGTACTCTAATAATTTATAATTATATTGTATCTTCTCCTTTTCTCCTTTTCCACCTCTTTCTTTATCTTTTTCATTTAAAAATGGTGGCTCTTCGGTGTTGGATATCCATCCCAGCACATGATAAGCACGTGCTCTACCACCGAGCTATACTCCATTCTCATTTTCTCTTTCTCATTCTTTTTCCTTTGGTTGAGAAATACTACTTGAGTTGAGTCATGCATGGCCATATCTGTCATGTTGCACAGTGAGAAGAGCTAAAAGGCATTACTTGACACTGCTTGGTTCTCTTCCTTCAGGGCTGCCTTTTCAGACAGTGATCCCTCTTCTGCAACCTGGAGATTATTCGTCTGACTGTGTCATTCTTTTGCAAAGAAAGTCTAATTTTATGGAGAAACAATGACAGGTTATTTTCTGAGATGTGTCTTTGCCAATAGGAGCACAGAGTCTCCAATGGAAAAACTATCAGAAGAACAAAATAGGTGTAAGTCACTACATCAAAACAACATATTTCTGTTGGGTCAACCAATGTATTTTCAGCACCTTCTATATGCCTAGAAGTTTTTAACTACTAATAGTCTATTGTAGCTATTTGCAAAAGGAAGCAAAGATAAATAGGAGACAGTCATTATCTTCTTACTAACAAATTTACTTTTCTGTTTTAAAACAAAAATTAATATACTTTATTCAAATTTCAAACATTACAACAGATTGGCATAAAATGGAAAATAATGAGCTCTTCCTTCCAAAATTCCCATTAATGTTCCTCAGAGGTAACCACCTTAACTGTTGTACATTTCTTCAGAATATGTATATACATATATTGTCTTAGTTTCTTCAGGATGCTAAAAAAAATAATACCATAGACTGAGTAGCCACAGACATTTATTTCTCACAGATCTAGAGACCGAAAGTCCAAGATCAAGGTGCTGACCAATTTGGTTCCTGGTGAGTGCCCTTTTCCTGCAGATGGTGGTCTTTTCTGCTGTGTCCTTAGAGAGAGAGATCACTGATATCTCTCTTTCTCTTTTTATAAAGCCATTAATTCTATCTGGAGGGTCCCACCCTCATAACCTCATCTAACACTAATTACCTCTTCAAGGTTCTAAATATAAATATGATCACAGTGGGGATTAGGGCTTCAGTATATGAATTTGAGGGAGACATAATTCAATCCATAACCCAGTCCAGATACACAAACATGTGTCTATCTACTATCTATCCATCCATCATATGAATATATACTCAAATGGAGAGATATAACAATTTGAGTCATATGGCAACAATTGTAAAGCAATGTGATTTTTGAGTAATCTTAAACTTGAGTAATTTTCATTGTATAAACAATGTAGTAAGAACATTAAGGAAAATATAAAAAATAAAATAACTAAAATAATGTTACTGATGTAGTTGTAATAATATTCTTTTCCACATGAATACCTATTTTGTATAGTTGTAATTGCACATATCATATTAAATGTCATGTTTAAAAGCTGGCATTGGTGTAAATATTTTCCTGTAATTGTGCAATCTTAATAGTTAGCCATGCCCTAAATTGCAAAGTATATCTATCTTTATTAATTGCTGTTCATAGCTGATCTTATTTTTTTGCTTATGACTAGGAAATTGGCTACAAAATTCATTATTTTCTAGACAAAGTAGACTGCAGATATTCAATATGACCATAAGAATTCTGTTCTATGCTAGCTCTGTGACTCTGAATAATTTCAGAGCTTAACAATGCTTCATTTTTCTAATTTAAAAAGTGGATCCAAATAATACATATTTCTAAATTATTATAAGGCTAAGCTGCATAATGTGTATTAAGCCCTAAGACTATTCCCCAGCATTCAGTATGTGTTCAATAAGGGATATATGTGTTTATTAATTAATTATATTAATAAATATGTATTTAAAATTTTAAATATATAATTAAATCAATATCAGATAACTGGAGGTCCACAAATTAAACTATCAGTCAAGGATATTGCAATAATTTTTGCAACAATATTCAATATACTGTTTTTCTTTTTTGATACTATGATACTAAAAGATAGCTCTGTACACAGGCATGGATGACGCAACCTTCCCCATTAATCAGACATTTCCACTGACTCAGTTGATTGCTGACAGCTATTTTCTGAATGTTTACAGAAGGCAGTCAATGGATGACCTACAGAAAGTATTCATGAGAAGATGCCATGTGATGCAGTAGACCATAAAGGGTTTACTGTACTTAGCCAAAAGTGTAACAAACCCAGGGCTGTATCCTTGATGATGACGAAGAAGGAAGACCTTATGCCTAAAATGCTGCCATGGATATTTTACTTCAGAATTCTCCTGAACAAGCTATGAAGAACAGCATTAGCTGACCCTCAGGGTACGGCTGACTTTGCTACACAGAGCAGCAAGAATGACTTTAATTCCATATCCTTCAGTGAAATTTATGATCTGACTGTCAAAGGCAAAAGGCAAAAAATGAATTAAATGTAAATGGAATCCACAATGAAAAAGAACGCACAAGGAATATACTCATGTCTGCACATCCCCTCACATGAATGTACATGTATGCATTTTGATTGTTGCTTTGCTGAAAAAGAAGTGCAAAAGAATCTTTGGTGTATGACTCTTTCTGACCCAGAAGTGACTGAAAATAATAAGAAAAGATACATTTTAAAATAAATCCCACTTTCTCCCCATTTTTGATACGTCTAATGACCCTGGAAGATTCCCATAATTTTTTTTTCATTGAGAAGAAAGTCTGAGCAGGTTGGATTTATACATAATCATTTCATGGGTGAGCAAAATTTTATGTTCCTCTACTGCCATCCAAGAGAGACTGGGATTTCTTCCAGAAACTATCCCAGGCTTCATTAATTTTAAGGCCACCTTCAACCACACAGATCATGGTTACTTAAAATGGATTCTTATACCATAAGGACAAATAAAATTTCTATTGGATAGTCAGGCATTTGATTTTATTCCAAAAATAGTAAGGAATGTTTTCCAAAATTCTAGGGAATAGTGCTAAATTGAACATATTCAGTGATGGAATGGTCTACCTTAGAAATAGTTTATGTAAAAAATATTTGAGTGTATTATTCATCATTTTTTTTTCCTGCTGGAGTTAAGATAACAAAATAAGACTTATACAGTACCTTTTGTAGCTTAGAGAAAAATCAGAAGTAGAAATAGGGGTTAGAACCAGATACTTCATAGCATATGAACTCTAATATTTTATCCACTAAGCTTGGGGGAAAATGATAAGGAAAATTTATTTTGTGTGAAGAGTTTAAGGTTGTAAAATGTTAAGGTCATAAAATGTTAAGCTTTAATGCATCCTGGAATTCATCTGCTTCTCACTTACCCCACCCTACCCTACCCCACTGTGAGGTCATTTCCCATCTCTCCCAAGATGTTTTGTTATATGACCATTCCTTTAAGCTCTGTCTATATCCCAGGCAGTTCCAATGTTGGACAGCTCTACTTGCTGGAATCTAATACAGAGATGAAAATTCCTTCTCCAAGTGATCACTGATTGTTTCTTGATCTAACTCTTAATAGAAGAGATTTGTCCCTCTTCTTGACTGATGGCCTTTCATATATTTTAGGGAAGCTATTATACTTTCTCTAATCTTTTCTTACTCAAGCTAAGCAGAATTACATATATAGTCTTTGGAGCCAAGCTGAGATAAAATTCCTCTTTCCTCCTTCTTAATAATCTTTCTAAGTCTTAGTTTCCTTGTCTGTAAAATGTAACTACAAAGCTACTAAATTCATGCATATCTGAGGATTAAATAACAACGCAGACTCTCAACATATGTTAGCTACTATTTTTATTTTCTTCAATTCTTCCTTGTGTAGCTTCAATCTTTAGGCACTAGAATAGACCTAGATATGTTTAATTTGAATTCATTTTGATATATATATATTTTTTTTGAAAAAAGGCTTAATTTCTGGGAGAGGAGGATGTGCTGGTGTATGTGTGTGTGGCGGGGGTGCAGTTATTTTTCTGGTCTCTGAGCCTGGCATTTTGTCTTCACTGAAGTCTTGCATTTGTTCCATGTGTTGTGGTACTTCCTTTGTTTCTCTTGGAGTCAATGTAAATGTGAAATTCCAGGGCAGTACAGAGGTTCCTCAAAAAATTAAAAATAGAACTATCATATGATCCAGCAATCCCACTTTTGGGTCTATATCTAAAGGAATTGAAATCAGTATGTCCAAAGAGATAACTGCTGCTGTTTTCATTGCTGCATAATTGACAACAGCCAAGATATGGAATCAAACTAAATGTCTACCAGTGGTTGACTGGATGAAGAAAATGTGGTATAGATACATAATGGAATACTATTCAGGCACAAAAAGAATAAGTCCTGTCATTTGCAGCAACATGGTTGGAACTGGAGGGCTTTATGTTAAGTGAAACAAGCGAGGCACAGAAAGCTAAATTCCACGTGATTTCACTCATGTGTGGAATCTAAAGAAGCTGACCTCACAAAGTTATAGAGTCTAAGAGTAGTTACCAGATTATGGAGAAGGCAAAGAGAAGGAAGAGATAGGAAGAGATTGGTCAATGAGTGTACAATGATAGTTAGAAGGAATATGTTCTGGTGTTCTATGGCACAGCGGGGTGACTATGGTTAACAATATTGTACTGAAAAAAAAATATAGTTTAAAGAGTTTAATTATTTCTAAAGTCCGTTAAGAACAAGCACACTCCCCTTACCATGGAAGACACGGCTTTCTGTTGCTCTGACCCCCCTAGCCTCCCTGACTCCCATTCTTTTCTTCACACTTGATGCCAAGTGATGTTGCCTTCTAGTTTCAAGAGTGCTTTGCTGTTCTACCACTAACCATGGCTCCTGTGAATGTCACTGGAATTTCTACCCAAGCTTGCTTCATCTTAGTACTCTTCACCCATCCTTGAAGACAAATACTATTCCCTGAACATCTGCAGTAAAGAACAAGAAATAATTTTCCTTCCTATTATTGCGTTTGCAAGGTTTGCAAACTCTGTTGTACTGAATATTTTAAAAAAAAAAACTAGAAGAGAGAACTTGAATGTTCTTTAACACAAAGGAAGGATAAACATGAGGGGATGAAACATGCTAAATATCCTGACTTGATTATTCCACAATGTGTATTTATATTGAAACCTCACACTGTATGTCAAAAATACATACAATGTTTAAAACTAACCAAACATGAAACTCAGTCTCTGATTACATACACTCATACACAAGTACACACCTTAATCATGTCTCTGAACATGTTGCATCTTTAATAAAGCTTTGAGGAATTAAAAGGGCTTTGCTATGCAAACACATGAGAACTTAAAACTGAATATCTAACACTTTTATTCTAAAATGTTTTCTCCCATTCAGCTCTGTCTCTTTTGGCTATCTCTCTTTTTTCTTCTCCTTGTTCTCAGGAACAAAACTACTAAAACTCTTCCTAGGGATTTTCTTTGATTGAAGTGATCAGATTAATAAGATTCAATTGATTAGATTCTAAGGATACCAGCAACAGGTATTATAAAGGTGATTGGGCTCTGATTAATAAGTTTCTTTTCATGGGATGGATCTTACCCTGTTGTAAAAAGGTTCAATAACAAAATAATGAAATCCTGCAGAGAATTTCCTGCATTGCCAATTTGAGAAAGCAATGTAGCTATTTATGGAAGATCTTTAAACAAGAGCAGTTTTTATTACTTTGGAATCACTTGCAGATGTTATTCAATATCTTTGCTGTTGCCACAAAATTAAAACTAAGATGTGGCACTTGTTACAGCCATCTGTTTAATGTTTTGTTGAGAAACTTCATCCTTCTAGGTTTCTTCAGTGTTATTTTTGCAAGTTCAAATCTCTGAAGAGGTGAATGTTTATAGTCATCGGCTTCCTAAGTGACTCAGTACTTAGTGTGAGTTTAAGTCTCTCTTCACTGTGGCATTAGATGAGAGGATAAGCTCTGTGAGGGCAGGCATCTGGCCCATTGTTTCCTGCTGTTTTCTCATCACTCTGCACAAAATGTGGCACATGGCAGAGTGTCACTCAATGTTGGTTGAATGAATGAATACAATTTTTAGATGTATTACAGAAAACAAAATGACAAAAAGTACCCTTAATTAATTTTTAGATAAGGAAGTCAGGGTCTTAATATTTGCCTAAGTGTCAGCTTGCAAGAATTAAAGCCATCGTCTTAAAAATGGTAAGGAATTATTTTGGCAACAGTTGAGATTTCTTCTCACTACTCATCTTAGAATAATAATGAATAGCGAATAACCTGCCATCATTTGGATAAGTGCAAATAAAAATTTTCTATGATGCTTCTGTTAGGTATAAACACACAACTGCTCCCTCCATACCCTCCCCCAGGAAAAGTGGATTTGTTTGGAAGTTTAAGAGGGTGAGCTCCGGACCCTGACTGTCTGAGCTTAAATCACAACTAGTTTACCTCCCAAGTCATTTATCTTGGGAGCAACCTGCGTTATTCTCATTGCTTCAGTTCCTAGGTTGAAAAATAGAAGTTATAATGTATCCACCACCTAGTGATATTTATTTCTAAAACTCTTAATGGTTCCCTCTCTTTCTCTTCCTACTTCCCTTTCCTTTCCTTTCCTTTCCCCTTCCTTCCATCCTTCCTTCCTTCCTTCCTTCCCCCCTTTTCCCCTCCCTACCTTCCCCTTCTCTCTTTCTTTCTTGTCACCTTAAATGTTGCTTTTTCTATTATAACTTCTATATAATTGATTTCTATATAACTTTATATACTCTAACCTGATATAATCTATATTAGGTTAGAGTATATAAAAATTCATTCAACATTTGTTTTCTGGTCTGCAAATGGAAATTTATAGCTTTCAGAAAGAAAATACAGCCCGACTTAATGAGTGGGCAAGCATAATTTAAGTCATGTTTAAGCATTGTTTAAACTAGGATTTAATTTATTTGTTTTCCAAATAGGACTATTTTTTCCCTCATGCTGAGTAAAATATGGCAGTGATCACATTATTATCTCTATTACTTTATTAGAAGACATGTACCTTTTTCACATGTCAATATCTCAAACTAGGAGGAATTTTACAGTCTCTAGAGCCTTGGAACTAGTCAGCCATGCACTATAGAATAGTTGTCATTGTGGTGTGTATGAATTTAATCACAGCTATACATATTGCTGTTCCTGCAATGGAGTTATGTGCATTGCTGATGCTACACATTTTGAGTTGAATTAATCTATGAGTTGGCATTAAAATTAAAAGCAAAGAAGAAAAGCAAAGAAATAGCAGTGAGACCCAATTTTGATATTAATGAAACAAATATTGTAGTAGTAGTCACCATTCCATTATTTTCTCTGAAAGCAAATCCAGGTGCTTTGTGGAAATGAATGAGATACAAAAACACCACTCCAAAATACAGCACTTTGTCACAGTTAGTATTTTAAATGAAGAGGCAGGAAGATGTCTCTGGCCTTATCCTGCCCCCTCTCCCCTGAAGTGGGCCATGGCAACTAGGAGTCCCCTGGTCCCTTCTTCTTTGAAGTGGACCATAAATCCCAATGAAACCTCTGACCTTTTCCTTCCTTCTCCCTGAAGTGACTCATGTGACAGGTGTCTTGTCCTATAGGTAGAGGGAAGAGGACAAGGAGCATCTCAACAAAAACAATCTTCTTCAACAGCTTTGCTGTTTGTCCCACATTAAATCATATTATTTTGTCCTCTAAGCATACTTTTGTATGACAGTTTATAAAAGCACATTTTTTCTTGGTCTTTGGAGTTTTCATTTCTGGAGGCTCCCATATTATATAAAATATTTATTAAATATATTTGCTATGCTTTTCTCTTGTCAATCTATCTTTTGTTATAGGGCTCAGCCAGGAACCTTGTGATAGGTGAGAAAAAGGTTATTACTTTTCCCTCTAAACCCCTTTAGCTGAGTGCCATTCAACACCCCTTAATAGACACTGCTTGTAAAACAGAAAATATGATATAAACACATGTCCAGTCCACAAATTTCTTCCATTCTGGTAGAGGAGGGTACACACAAACACACACACACACACACAGAGAAATAAATAAATAAAAATAATATAATCTATAGTTGTCATAGGAAAATTTAGGTAAGATGTTAGAAGAGTTGAAAGGAAGAAAACATTACTTTCATACTGCCAATCGTCTAGCAACTTCCATTCCAAATAACACATAGGATCATAAACATGCCAGGACTTAGTCTATTACCATAGCAATGTTATTAAATAATTATTTGACTTCATTAATTAATGTTTCATATATAATAGTATTATATTCTGTAACACAGATAAATTAAGAAATCATACCTATATTGACCTACAATAATAATCATCACCATTTCTCCTTTGATCCATGAGGTTAGTCATAAGAAGGCTATTTTTATTATATAAATACAGACATGGCAAATATAAAATATGAAAAATGATCTTAATTTTTAAATTTTAATTTTACTTCATGTGTTTGAAAGATATGTATTTTCCACAGATATGTCTTTTTTAAAATCACAAATTGCTTAGTCATTGGAAGTATACAGTTCAACGAAGAAAATGAAGTTGATATATAATTTCTTCCTTGAAGCAGACCATAAACCCCAGTGAAACCTCTGACCTTCTCCTTCCTATTTTTATTTTGTTTAAATTTCATTCTGTGAATTAAACTCTCTGTCTCTGTTTTTTTGTATTGATTATCATTGAGCAGATAAATGAATCACCCTGAGGCTGTTTACCCATATGTATAATGTATGTGGTGGGCAGGCTTGAGGTGGTCACTGTCATTGCTGCATCCATGCCCTTATAGAATACCTCTTTTGATTGTGACTTGGATCATGTTACTTACTTCTAAACAATAGAATATGGCAAAAGTTACCAGATGTCTTGCACATTACATATAAAAGATTTTGTCTTGCAAGCAAACATATAAGAGAGGCTCCTTTCACTTGTTTTGAATTAGCAAGTTGTTATGAGAAAGTTGCCATATTGGAGATGCTCATATGGCAAGGGACTATGGGTGACCATTAGGAGCAAGGACTGTCTCTAGCAGCAAACTGAAGCCCCTAGTCCTGCAATCATCAAGGAATTTAATTCTGCAACCACTCAAGAATGCTTAGAAGCAGGTCCCTCTCAGTCAAGCCTCTATTGAGACCATAGCAACAGACACAAACTGCCCTGTTAAGACTATGAAATAGAGAAATATAGTTAAGCTGAGCCCAGACTTCTGCTGCACAGAAGTTTAAAATAGTAACTGTGTGTTATTTTAAGTGATCAAATTTGTGGTTACTTGGTATGCAGCAATATACAACTAAAATACAATGTAAATGTGAGTTTCTCAGAATGGTTGATAGAAGTCAATACGGGATGAAGGCGACAGATTCAGCAGAGGCCGGCATGTTGTAGGCATTAATCACATGTTAGTTCCTATGCATTTCCTTTGGACCCAGAATATTTCATGAAGTTCTAGTCATTGAAACTTAAAACTAGATCAATATGTAAAAGGTGCATAAACAGGCAATGTATGGAATTGTACAAAGATTAACTACGTGTATTGTTAGCACTTGTTATATATAATGGCAGTAAAAATGAAACTCAACGGAAAATTGAGCATGGAATGAGGAGATTATTAATAAGATGGCCATTGATAGCCAGGGACATTTTCTTGGGTTAAAGCTCTTATTAAATTTCTCTATTAAGTACTTTCAATTTATAAAGCACCAAAGCACCATCAATGAACCCCATTCTTTCCTAGAGAATTTAACAGTTCTCTCTGTGGAACCAGGCTGATGTTTGAGGCTTCATTAAAATTTGTCCAAAAGTTTTCTTCTTCTTCTTTTTTTAAATAAATGCTTTTATTAATGCATGATAGGTATACATAATTTTGGGGTCCATTTTGAAATATATGGAATATAATTTGCTCCATTTCAGTCCCCCTGCCTTCCCTTTCTTCCCTTTTCTCTCCTCTACTGATTTTTCTTCTATTTATTGTTTTTTTCAATTGGTGCTTTACACATATACATAAAGGTGAAATTTACTGCAAAATAAAATTGAACAGAACTGTTTTTAAAAAACATTTTCTGCTTATTTGTATACATTAAGAAAGAAACTATTAATGTGAAAAAGTTCTCAGAATTTTTGCAAGGATTTACTTTAACGTTTACCTCTTAATAGAAAATAAACGAGGAACTCAATCTATGTAGTATTAGGTGGATTTATTATGTGGCCTTTTCATTCTTCTATTGATGATAAGATCTGTGTCGATTTCAGCAACTCAGACATTACACCTTTGTCTCCATGGAAATTGAGTGCTATTCAAATAGAGCCTGCAGTTGTCACTGGACTAATTTGTAAAAGTGTTAATGTGTATATATATATATATATATATATATATATATATATATATTTTTTTTTTTTTTTTGTCTGTACTTCTGCAAATAGTGACTCCACTCTGCCACTAATTATAATGACTGTAACACAGAGAGTAGGCTTTTTACCAGATTTGAGCATAATAATTTATATAATGGCACTATGAAATCAATTTTATCACTAGTCCAAAACCACTAACAACATACAATAACTACTAACCCAGACAGCTTTTCTCAAACTGTATTTTATGGAATGTTCCCTCTTAGAATTTCATGTACAAAATAAACAAAGGAAAATTTGAGTGCAGCATAGAGAATTTTAAATTATTAATATACAATACAAGACATATATATGTTATGCCAATTTTCAAGGCATTTGATCACAATTTCCTTTTTAAATGATCACCTACTTGCATATTCTGGAAATAGAATTTATCAGAACCATTTTGGGAAATTCTCCATTGACTTTTTGTGCTACAGAGTGTGGGACATCAGTAAAGGGGGAGAAAACTCTATTAGTTGTTCTTACTGGAAGTTAATCCAAATGTGCTCACCACTGAGAATGGAAGACTGTTTTTATATTTTATGTGTTTTATGACTTTTCTAGTCTTAAAATAATGATTTACTGATTCAGAGATGAGTAAAAAATGACAATACTTGAACTATGATGAGAACTATATATAACTACCAAACCAGTGCAAGAGTTTACCTTCAAAACTAAAACTAAACTAAAATAAATAAAAATAAAAAGCAAAGTAAAGCTTAAAAATCACATGGAGGAAAAGAACAATCATGAGCAGCCCTGTTAACCTGCACCACTCCTCCAGCCTCTCTAGCTCTGCTTCCCAGAATCAACCACTGTTCTGCTTCTTATCATGATTGCCATGTGGCTAGAAAAACATACATTCTTCTTATACTTTACTGGATTTACTATAAATTGACTTCCTGTAATAATAGTCATGTGTACAACTTGTCATATCTCTTGACTCTCTTTTGCCAGTAGCTAGATCATTGTCAGGGACCTTGCTGGCCACCTCTACAAGCTCAAAGGACCTCAAATTCTGCTCTTCCTTACATCAGTGGTAGGAAGCTCTTCTATTCCCTTCCCAAACTCTGTTGACTGAATTTTTAGTATTATACTGAGAACATGGATAATTATAATACTTCTTGCATGAATAGTCTTCTGTGCTTTAATTGTAACAGTTGAAACTAGCAAATATCATTTGCATATTTATTAGCTTTAGAGACAATCCCTTCATGAGTTTTTGTTTCTTTTCCTTTGGGTCTAATGCCCTGTGCCTCTCAACGAAGAATCCTCCTAGTATCTATTTCAAATGTATTTTTCTTTTCTACATTTCATCAATTACTTTCATAACGCATTCAAACAATTCTAATTTCTGAATTACATTATTATATTAATCCTTCACCTCTGTTTTTTCCAAATGCTTATTTATTTTTATTTATCTTTACTTATTTGTCTTTAACTGATAAATAAAAATTGCATATATGCATCATATATAGCATGATGTTTTAATATATGCATACATTGTGGAGACTAAATCAAGCTAATTAACTTATCCATTGCTTCACATACTTACCTTTTGTGTGTGTGGTAAGAACATTTGAAATCTATACTTAGAAGTTTGTAAGTACACAATATATTGTTATTAACTATAGCTACTTTATTTAAAAATAAATAATCTGAACTATTCCCCTTAACTAAAGCTTTGTACCCTCTGACCAACATCTCCCCAGTACCCCACCTGAACCCTCAACTCCTGATAACCACAAATCCACTTTGATTCTATCAGTTTGATTTTTTTTGAGTTCAACATGTAAGTGAGAAATCCAGTATTTATCTTTATGTGCCTGCTTTAGTTCACTTAATACCCTTCAGGTTCACCTGAAATCTTCAAATTGGGTTCAGATGACCAGATTTCCTTTTTTAAAAGGTTGAATCATATTTCACTGTGTACATATACCACGTTTTCCTTATCCACTCACCCAGTGGTGGACACTCAGGTTGATTCCGTAAAAATGATGGTGAAATGAACAGTCGAGGGCAGATGTCTCTTTGACATACTGGTTTCAATTTCTTTGGATATATATATACCCAGAAGTGGGATTGCTAGATCATTTGGTAGTTCTATTGCTAATATTTTGAGAAATCTCAGTACAGTTTCCTATAATGGTTGTACCAATTTGCATTCCCAAAAACAAAGGTTTCCTTTTCTCTTCATCCTTAGTATTTGTTATCTCTTGTCTTTTTTATAACAGCCATTCTAACATGTGTGAGGTGATATCTATTGTGGTTTTAATTTGCATTTCCCCCATGATTAGTGATGTTGAACATTTTTCCATATACCTGTTGGTGTTCATATTTCTTCTCTTGAGCACTGTCTTTTCAGGTCCTTTGCCCATTCTATGATTGGATTATTTGTTTTCTTGCTATTGAGCTGTGAGTTGTTTGAGTTTCTTATATGTTCTGGATATTAACCCCTCATCAGATGTGTGGCTCACAGATATTTCCTGCTATTCAATAGGTCATTGCTTCACTCTGTTGTTTCCTTTGCTGTGCAGAAGTTTTTAGCTTGATGCAATCCATTTACCTATTTTTGCATGCATAATCTGTATTCCAGCTACCTCCCTCACCCTGAGCACTTTACCCTAGACTTTGATTCTGCAGAATTGCTGCACATATATGTGTGCGAAGGCATGTGTGTGGGGACACCATTTATTGCTTACCTAAATTAGATCCACTCTTTCTTAGATTATAAGCCTGCCTTTTTCTTGATTAACTTCCTCATATCCAGAAGTAGCTTACTAAGAAATGATTCATGGCAATTAAGTTTCCATCTTGGTGGTTTGAAAGCTTTTTTTTTTTTTTTTGGCTCTTACATTAATTTATAATTCTGAAATCATATAAATGTAAAATCATCTTTCCTTAGAACATTAGTCTCATTTTCATTTAACATTCATTGTTACTGATGAGAAGTCTTACATCAGCCTGGTTCTTTTTATTTTTTAGTTTTTTATTAGAGCTATGGTTATACATAGTAGTTGGGTTCATCCCGACACACTCATACATGCATAGAAATCTATTTCAGTTCATGATTCCCGCTCCCTCCCCACTTCCCTCCTGTGCCCCCTCCTCTCTCCCCTTCTCCTTCCTCTACTCTACTAGACTGACTTTCACTCATCTATTAATTTGTATTTGTTTGGTTCCTTATGTAATCTCATTCTTCTTCCCCCCTTTCTTTATTTTACTATAGCTTTCACATATGAGAGAAAACATTCCACCTTTGAGTTTCTGAGTTTGGCTAATTTCACTTAGCAAGGTATTCTCCATTTTCATCCTCTACTGGCAAATGCCATAGTTCTATTCTTTTTTTAAAATAATATTTTTCATTGTAGATGGACACAATACCTTTAATTTATTCATTTTTATGTGGTGTTGAGGATCAAGCCCAGTGCCTCACATATGCTAGGCAAGCACTCTGTCACGGAGCCACAACCCCAGCCCCACAGTTTCATTCTTTTTAATGGCTGAATATAACTCCATTGTGTGTGTGTGTGTGTGTGTGTGTATAGATCACAATTTCTTAATCCATTCATCTGTTGATGGGCATCTGGGTTGATTCCATAATTTAGCTACTGTGAATTGTTCTGCTATAAACATTGATGTGTCTGCGTCCATATAGGATGCCGATTTTAGATCTTTTGTGAAGATAGGTGGATATCTTATACCCAGGAGAGGGATAGGTGGGTCATATGGTGGTTCCATCCCTAGTTTTTTGAGAAATCCCCCTAGTTTTTTGAGAGTGGTTGTATAGTCTGCAGTCCCACCAGCAATGTATAAGTGTTCCTTTCTCCCTACAACCTTACTAGCATTTATTGTTGTTCGTATTCTTGATCATTGCCATTCTACTAGAGTGAGATGAAAATTTAGTATAGTTTTAATTTGCATTTCCCTGATTGATAGAGATGCTGAACATATTTTTTATGTATTTATTGGCCATTAGTGTTTCTTCCATTGAGAAGTTTCTGTTTAGTTCTTTTGCCCATTTGTTGATTGAGTTATTTGTGTGTGTGTGTGTGTGTGTGTTTAAAGTTTTTTGAGTTCTTTGTATATTCTGGATGTTAATCCCCTATCAGAGGAGTACTGCCCAAGATTTTTTCCCATTCTGTAGGCTTTCTTATGCTCTTAATCATTTCCTTAGCTATGCGGAAGCTTTTTGGTTTGATGGCATCCCACTTATTGATTGCTAGTTTTATTGATTGTTATCAGCCTGGTCTTGTTCCTTAGTATATAAATTGTTTTAGTTTCTCCATGGAAGCATTTAAAACCTTCTCTTCATTATTTGTGTTCTGAAATTTCACAATCAGTTTCTTATTTGATTATGTGTTTGTTTATTTTGTTCAGTACACAGGCCTTTAAATATGAAGACTTGGGTATTTTAATTCTGGGAAATATTCTAATGTTATCTCTTATAATTTATTCATTCACATTTTTTTATCCTTTCTCTATAGAATTGCTAGAATCAGAAGGTAGTCAACTTCATTTATGTGTGTATTTTATCTTCGTATCTTTTTTGAATTCTAATAAATTAAAAACATACAAGCATAACTATTTTGACCTTTTGCACACTAAATTCTACTTTATCTTCTAGCTTTCAGTTATTTATTGTAATTTTCACAAGCAGCATTTTAATTTCACAATTCTTTTCTCATTCACTGAAGAAGCATGCTGTTCTTGTTCTCTGTGTGTACTATGATATTAAGTGACTCTGAGGTGTTAATTTTTTAAAGTTCTCTTCTGTCCCTTAAATAATCAATTTCTTTGAGTTTCTTTTTAAATTTTAAAATTTCTCTTTTATATTAAATGTATTTTTTTTACACATTTAATAGTTCTAAGCCATCCACGAAAAACTGAAAAAAAGCAAAATGTTGATTTGGTGCTGGTGTTTTGGGCTGGTCTTTTTTTAAAAAAAAATTTATTCTAGTTAGTTATACATTACAACAGAATGCATTTCAATTCATTATACTCAAATGGAGCACAACTTTCAATTCTTTTGTTGTACATGATGTAGAGTTGAACCATTCATATAATCATACATGTACCTAGAGTAATGATGTCTATCTCATTCCACCATCTTTCCTGCCCCATGCCCTTTACCCTCCTCACCCTCTCCTTTGCCCAGTCCAAAGTTTCTCTATTCTTCCCATCTCTCCACCCCAGCCCCCATTATGACTCATCATCCACTAATCAGAGAAAACATTTGGCCTTTGGTTTTTTTTGGTGTTGGCTTACTTCACTTAGCATAATATTCCCCAATTCTACCCATTTATCTGCAAATGCCATAATTTTATTCTATTTTAATTCTAAGTGATATTCCATTGTGTATATATACCACAGTTTACTTATCTATTCATCTATTGATGGACATCTAGGTTGGTTTCAGAGTTCAGCTATTGTGAATTGAGCTGATGTAAACACTGATGTGGCTGTGTCACTATAATATGCTGATTTTAAGTCCTTTGTATATAGACCAAGGAGTGGGCTAGCTGGGTCAAATGGTAGTTTCATTCCAAGTTTTCTAAGGAATCTTCATACTGCTTCCAGAGTGGTTATATAGTCTGCAGTCCCACCAGCAATGTATGAGCATATATTTTTCCCCACATCCTTGCCAATACTTATTGTTGCTTGTATTCTTGATAACTGCCATTCTGACAGGAATGAAATCTTAGAGTAGTTTTGAGTTGAATTTCTCTAATTACTAAAGATGTTGAACGTTTTTTCATATATTTGTTGATTACTTGTATATCTTCTTCTAAGAAGTGTCTGTTCAGTTCCTTTGGGATAGTCTTTTGATGGTTAGCCTAGGTAAGCTGATGTGAGAAGGCATTCCTAACTGACAATATTGGGGCCATGCTGCCCAGATCAAGATCCCAGAAATCAAGGAGTCTATTCAATTCTGATGCACAGAAAAAATCTCAAGATTTTAGTGCCTTGTCTACTTTATTTGCCACCAGGTATTAAATGATTTGGGAGGCCATTAGGGAAGGAGGGGTGCGTGTATATATGACATACATATATTGTAAATACTAATAGCATTTGCACTGATAAATATTCATGATCAAAAAGAAATTGGAGTTCATTATTGACAAGAATATACTAGTTCAAGAATGAAAATGATTGAATCTCTACACTTTGGCTTATATGATTTCAAATTAAATTGCCTTGTATGTCACATTAAGTAATTTAATTATATAACCAAAAGTTGGATGTGAACAAGTGAGGACAAGTGGAAATTTAATTTTGTATTAAAATAGACAACGTTATTTTTCCTAGTACATTGATATAAAATAGTTGTTGTTATATAAAACCACTCTAAACAGAGTGCTAACCAAATTCATATATTTATGTGGTAAGCTTCTTTCTTATGAGAATAATTTGAACTTCCAAAGTACAAGAAAACAAAAACCATGGGGCCCTATCCAAATGCAAACCAGCAGAATTCTATAGAAATTCTAACCATGACAAAGCACCAGACACAAGTGAGTGATCTAGCTAATACCTCAATAGGTTGTAAGAAGGTTTTTTTTTTTTTCAGACATTATCTGGTTTCTGTCATTTCATTTTCAGCAAGTACTTTGTGCAGATACTCTTCAAGGCAGTCAGTGAATAATAATAGTAATACAGATGACAATATCGTTGTGGGTTGCAATCATTTAACATAATTTCTGCTTTTCTGAAAGTTTTTGTAAATTCACTTAAACAAAATACAATTTACTCTACAAAGGAATTCCCTCACTTATTTTGATAGACAAAATAACTAAAATATACAGGATAACTCATTTTACTCATAACCTCTACCTCATTCCCCAGCTCTTCTTCTTTCTTGATTTTGATCTTATCTCTCAGATGAGAGAATCATGTGAAGTAAAAAAAGATGGACTGTTCAGTCAGAAAGTCTCTCTTTATAACATTTCCTAATTTTGATCCTGAGCAAGTTAGTTGATTTCTCAGTTTCTGTCTGTCATCTTCATAAGGATGACGAGAGTGAACTCACTGGGTTATTGGAAGTATTAAATAAAATGTACCAGTGTCCTATATTTTGCTGAGTATTCATTACAGTCTCAAAAATGCAAATCCTTTTTCTAGAATAATTTTTACTCATCCTATTCAGGTTTCCTATATTTCACTTGACATTTAATTAAGTTCTTTGGAACTTTTAAAAAAATCTCCAGCTTTTTACACATTTGTCTTTATATCTAATCCGTAGGTTATTTAGATCCTTCAGAAAGTACAACCCTCCTAATCTGAGATCCCTTAACTATATTAGACTCACCCATTCTTCTATGGAAAATTTTCCTTAGTGAGAATAGCCAAAATCAGTTACATGAATCATAAGTTTTCTGTTGCAGCAAACTAAAGGAATTCTTCACATTCTCTAGTGTGAAAAAGAGTATTTTGGGGGATAATTTTCATCATTTCATGGCATTACTAACCAACTATTTTTCTAGGAATGATTTTTTTTTTTAGTTTGTCGATTATTCTTGTCCTTTATTTCTCCTCCCTATTTTGTCTGCCTCTTGGCTATTTTTACAGCTCATTAGTGCTTCCATCAGAGGATGGGAAATGGAAATAAAAGAAAATGAAACTCACACTCAGGCAGTACCTATGCAACATAAAATGGACCTTCAGGGATTAAAGAAAGTCCATCTGATTGGCTGTGGGGATTTTAATGGCTGAATTATACTCACTATTTGATTTCAGACTGTTACCACACAGTGCTGGTCAGCTACTTACACTCAATTTTCTACGTGAAATGGTTGGTTGGTACTCATTAATACAGTGATATCCATCAGCCACCCAGGCCATCAAGCATGCTGAGTGATTGTCTTGATCTTTTGACTCGTGGGTCGAGGTCTGTACAGAGCTCTCAGCCTTGTTCTGTTCTGTTTGCTGATTCACTTACCTCTTCTCATTCCTCATCTGCCTGTTAGGAGTTGGCATCTCCAAGCAACTTCAAATATGGTAGAAACAGATCAGGTACACCGATACTCTAAGAGCCAATATGTCTAGTAACTTCAAGGACACAGAAGGATCTGACTTCATTTACCTTTTGGTCTGGAATGAAGGTAGGATTTGTTTACATTCTTGAATGATATGTTCTGACTAAGGCTTGACTACCAATAATTTTCTGTTTTTTTCTTAGGATTTCTCTTATATCTCATCATAATAGTTGTTGTAAAACATTACCTTTGCAAAAAAAAAAAAATTGACTTGCTTTTCAGAAAAGCAAAATTCAGTTTATTGTAGCCAGTTATACCATCTATAGTTGTCTAGTGTTATACTTGATTAACACATTTTGTTCATGGATTTGATTGTGGAACTGCGGAGATCTATAGAGTTCAAGTATTTCTGCTTTAAATTCTTGTTAGCATAATAAATAATAGTGGAATATAGGCAGTTGGATATGTATAAATAAGTAATTGTTTGGGAGTTGATACTTAACTTTTGGTCAGAGTGCTTTTCCAATTTTATAATAATAAAAACTTTTATAAAACTTCTGTAACCCATATATATTAATTATTTCTCTTCATTTAATGTCTCTGAGTCTTTCCCCACTAATAATAGATATATAGAAATGTCTGAAATTCCTAGAAACTCAGGATATTTCAGTTGCCTGTTGTTGGTTTAATATTGTTCAGTCCAGTTTGTAAATCATATTCAGATTCCCCCCCAAAACACACTCAAAAACTGCAATATTAAATACTAGAGTTTCCCTCTACTCTAAATTAGGTAAAAATTGTCATAATTGCCCCCTGAATTATGGAATTACCTTAGTAAGGAAGAGTTAAACTTGGAACAACTGTGAAAGATGTCTTCTGGCCTGGCTCATTTTTGTAGTATTTAGACTGAAAACATTTATGACAGAACATGCTGATAAGGCA
Source organism: Marmota flaviventris (assembly GCF_047511675.1). Taxonomy (NCBI): domain Eukaryota; kingdom Metazoa; phylum Chordata; class Mammalia; order Rodentia; family Sciuridae; genus Marmota; species Marmota flaviventris. Next base: position 160,567,395 of record NC_092500.1, read on the forward strand.
AAGAATAATGGAGCTAGGAAGAAAAGAGAGGAACAGAAAATGAATGAGGAATTTATGTGAAAAGCCAAGGAACAATAGAGCTGTAGTTTCCTAAATGTAGGCTGTATGAATATGCTCCGTGTCCTGAAGTATGAGAGCAAAGCCGGTTGCTGAGAAGTCTGATCGTCTTTGGATCCTTCTTCTTTATTATTATTATTTTTAAGGGATTAGACTGAAAAGGAAATGTATGGGATAGGTTGGCATAGTGTATAGTTCATTTCACGCCCATTATTAGGTGTTAAGAAACTGGCTCAAAGATTTCAAAGGGAAAGTCATTGCGTATATGAGGACTAATGACCTGGACCTCAGCATGCTGTGGTGGTGGACAATAATCCCATTGTGAAAACTCAAGACAGTAGTGAAATTAATTAACTTTCTCCTCCAACTGTGTGAAGTAATAGTAAGAGTTTGAACTCAGTGGAGCACCCTGGCAGGGGGCATGGACTTTAGAGGTGAGCAGGGAAAAGAAATACTTTCTTATCACCAAATTGTCATGTTCGTGTCACAAAGAAAATTCATGAATACAACAAAAATGTCACTCCCCCTTCCCATCTTCAGCATTTAATTGAGAGCTTAGGTTGCTTTTAAAAATGAAATATGGGGTAATTAATTCTCTTATCAGACAACAGCCAGACTGCAATAATTATTTAGAGGAGTTTGAAAGGGAGTCTGTTCTATAGTCAACATAACCTTTATCATTTATGAGGCTGTTTATCTGGTTGCTTTAAAAAAGTTTTTTTTTTTTTTTTTCAGAAACTTTTCTTTTTAACTACATGGGTAAATATCTTTGTAGTCTTTATTAATTGATTTTTAAAGTCACATTCAGAGTTCCACGCCTTGTATTTGCAAAGGTCAGAAATGTTTTGCACATAAATGGCATAGGGGGTGTTCTATAAATACTATTTCTGATTTCAAAAGGTCACATGGAAAGGGAAAAATTCATCTTTGTACTGGGTGCATTTTGTATACATCATGTGCTTTTGTAAATGAGTCCTTTGATAACATACCATGTAATGTGCCCTTAACCCTGACATTTCCCCCTCTTTAATCTGGATTTTAATGTAACCAGCTAGAAGGAAAGAGTATGTTTAGTATGGCTCAGCAATCAATACACATCTGCTTAGAGGAATCATTGAAATCATAAGATTTTTAAAGTTGACAAAGATGTAAAAGATCACTCAAAATGACTTCTTTCACTAAAGGAGACCTGAAGACAATGAATGTCACATGAGTCAGTCTACTAAGAGAACTGGGAGCCAAGTACCCTGATTCCCAGTTATGTGCTCTTTGGTGATGTAATCTTAGTAAGATAACAGATTTACTTTTTTTAGAAGAAAGATCTTCACAGAGCTAATTCTCAAAAACAAACTTCTAATTAGAATTTCTTATCTCATGCTATCTTTTATTTAAATAAACTTTTATTTAAAAAGCATATAAATGATATCAAATAACACATATAAAACATGATGATTATGCAAAGTAAATACATTTATGGAACGAATACATAAAGAAATAGAATATTGCCTGCACCCCAGAAACCTCTCCCTGGGTCTTTTCCCAGTCACTGCCCTAATGTCCTAATAGGCAATTGCCATTCTGATTTCTATCACCATATATTAATTCTGCATGTTTTTGAAATTTATATGAATATATTCTTATATATGGATTCCTTTCCATAAAAATTTTGTTTTTTAAAATTTATCAATATTGTTTGTATAATTTGTTCCTTTTTGTTAATGCATAAACTTCTTTCACATCAGTAGCCACCATTTATTTACTTGATCCAATATTATAATCATTGACTTGCTTCTAACTTTGGACTCTTAGAAATGATACTACTATAACAAAAACAGCATGGTACTGGTACCAAAACAGGCGGGTGGACCAATGGTACAGAATAGAGGACACAGAAACCAATCCACAAAACTACAACTATCTTATATTTGATAAAGGGGCTAAAAGCATGCAATGGAGGAAGGATAGCATCTTCAACAAATGGTGCTGGGAAAACTGGAAATCCATATGCAACAAAATGAAACTGAATCCCTTTCTCTCGCCATGCACAAAAGTGAATTCAAAATGGATCAAGGAGCTTGATATCAAATCAGAGACGCGCCGTCTGATAGAAGAAAAAGTTGGCTACGATCTACAGTCGGTGGGGTCGGGCTCCAAATTCCTCAATAGGACACCCATAGCACAAAAGTTAATAACTAGAATCAACAAATGGGACTTACTCAAACTAAAAAGTTTTTTCTCAGCAAAAGAAACAATAAGAGAGGTAAATAGGGAGCCTACACCCTGGGAACAAATCTTTACTCCTCACACTTCAGATAGAGCCCTAATATCCAGAGTATACAAAGAACTCAAAAAATTAGACAATAAGAAAACAAACAACCCAATCAACAAATGGGCCAAGGACCTGAACAGACACTTCTCAGAGGAGGACATACAGTCAATCAACAAGTACATGAAAAAATGCTCAACATCTCTAGCTGTCAGAGAAATGCAAATCAAAACCACCCTAAGATACCATCTCACTCCAGTAAGATTGGCAGCCATTAGGAAGTCAAACAACAACAAGTGCTGGCGAGGATGTGGGGAAAAGGGTACACTTGTACATTGCTGGTGGGACTGCAGATTGGTGCAGCCAATTTGGAAAGCAGTATGGAGATTTCTTGGAAAACTGGGAATGGAGCCACCATTTGACCCAGCTATTCCCCTTCTTGGTCTATTCCCTAAAGACCTAAAAAGAGCATGCTACAGGGACACTGCTACATCGATGTTCATAGCAGCACAGTTCACAATAGCAAGACTGTGGAACCAACCTAGATGCCCTTCAATAGACGAATGGATTAAAAAAATGTGGCATTTATACACAATGGAGTATTACTCTGCATTAAAAAATGACAAAATCATAGAATTTACAGGGAAATGGATGGCATTAGAGCAGATTATGCTAAGTGAAGCTAGCCAATCCCTAAAAAACAAATGCCAAATGTCTTCCTTGATATAAGGAGAGTTACTAAGAACAGTGTAGGGACGAAGAACAGGAGAAGAAGATTAACATTTAACAGGGATGAGAGGTGGGAGGGAAAGGGAGAGAGAAGGGAAATTGCATGGTAATGGAAGGAGACCCTCAGGGTTATACAGTGGAGGAGGTAGAGAGAGAGGAGGGGAGGGGAGGGGAGAGGTGGGGAGGGGGGAGGGTGGAGGATGGGAAAGGCAGTGGAGCACAACAGACACTAGTATGGCAATTTGTAAATCAATGGATGTGTAACTGATGTGATTCTGCAATCTGTGTATGGGGTGAAGGTGGGAGTTCATAACCCACTTGAATCAAAGTGTGGAATATGATATGTCAAGAAATTTGTAATGTTTTGAACAACCCACAATAAAAAATTAAAAAAAAAAAGAAATGATACTACTATGAAAATTCATATTCATATCTTTGTGTATGTGTACACACATATATATGGCATATATGACTCAATTAATTCCTGGAGATAGACTATGATAATAAAGTATGCATGTATTAATAGACACAGTCATCTTTCCAAAGTGGTTGTGACAGTTTATACTCTCAAGAGCAGTGTAACTTGCTCTGCATACAGACCAAAGCATGATATTACCAGAATTTTTAATATTCATTATGGTAGATGTGTAGTAAGGTCTCATTGTGGTTTTGATTTGCATGTACCTGATGCAAATACTACTTTCAAATTGTTTATTAACTTTTTGGTAGTCTTTTGAACAATTTCCTTTTGGCTTATCAACCATTTCATCACCGATTGGTGTCTTTGTCTATGTAGTTTGCTACAACAAAATATGCACTGGGTAGCTTATAAACAACAGAAACTTATTTCTCATAGAACTGGAGGCTGGGAAGTTCAAGATCAAGTTGCCAGTAGATTTGATGTCTGGTAAAGTCTTGCTTTCTGGCTCATAAATGGCATCTTCATTATGTATCTTCAGGTTATGGAAAGGGTGAAGGAGTTCTCCAGGGTCTCTTTCATGATAAGGGCACTGATCCCATTCTTTTTTTAAATTATATATATATATATATACTTTAAAATTATATATATAAAATTTATTATAAATAAATTATATTTATTTATTTATTATTGATTTGAAAAAAAAAATAAATGACAGCGGAATGCCATACAATTCTTATTACACATATACAGAACAACTTTTCATATCTCTGGTTGCATATAAAGTATGTTGATACCAATTCATGTCTTAATACATGTAGTTTGGATAATGATGTCCATCACATTCCACCATCCTTGCTAATCTCCTGTCCCCTCTCTTTCCCTCCCACCCCTCTGCCCCATCTGGACTTCATCTATTCCTCCCATGCTCCCCCTCCCCACTATAAGTCAGCCTCCTTTATTCGGAGAAAACACTTGGCACTTGTTGTTTTGGGATTGGCTAACTTCACTTAGCATTATCTTCTCCAATGCCATCCATTTACCTGCAAATGCCATGATTTTATTCTCTTTTATTGCTGAGTAAAATTCCATTGTGTATATATGCCACATTTTTTTTATCCATTTATCCATTGAAGGGCATTTAGTTTGGCTCCACAGTTTAGCTATTGTGAATTGTGCTGCTATAAACATTGATGTGGCTGTGTCCCTGTAGTATGCTGTTTTTAATTCTTTTGGGTATAGTCCGAGGAGAGGGATAGCTGGGTCAAATGGTGGTTCCATTCCCAGATTTCTAAGGAATCTCCATACTGCTTTCCAAATTGGCTGCACCAATTTGCAGTCCCACCAGCAATGTATGAGTGTACCTTTTCCCCCACATTCTCACCAACACTTATTGTTGTTTGTCTTCATAATAGCTGCCATTCTGACTGGAGTGAGATGATATCTTAGAGCAGTTTTGTTTTGCATTTCTCTGATTGCTAGAGCTGATGAGCATTTTTTCATGTACTTGTTGATTGATTGTATATCCTCTTCTGAAAAGTGTCTGTTCAGTTCCATGGCCCATTTGTTGATTGGGTTATTTGTTTTTTGGTGCTTAGCTTTTTATGTTCTTTATATACCCTAGAGATTAATGCTCTATCTGATATGTGCACTGATCTCATTCTTAAAGGCCCTACCTTTATCACCTAATCGCCTCCCCCAAAGTCTGCATTCTAATTACATCACCCTGAGGGCAAAGATTTCACATGCATTTTAGAGGAACACAAACATCCAGACCATAACAACTGAGTTCCTTTCATTGCCAGCTAAATACATTCCAAGTAGATTGTAGTCTGTGGTTTGCCTTCTCACTCTCTTAATAATGTGGATGAAAAGAAGTCCCCAATTTTAGTGTAGTATAATTTATCAAACTTTTTCTTTAGGATTAGTATGATTTTTTTTCTCTTTTTAAATGTATTCGCTTACTCCCAAGGTCTTGAATATATTCTCCCACATTTTCTTTTAGTGGATTTGTCTAATTAGAGCTAATCCTAATTAGAGCTAGACCTATTAGATCTAATATATTTTTGTTATATATCAGGTGTTCCATATCTAGATGTATTTCAAGACTTCCTATTTTGTTTCACTGGTTTGTTTATTCATGTGTCAATAATAACCTGATTTAACATCTTTCTATTCTTATATTTTTTGAATATGGTTGTATGTCGAATCTTCTAATTCTATACTCTTATTTCTCTATTTCTCCATCGAGTATTCTTGGTATATTTCTCAGGTTTGCTTTCCAGTTGTTAATTCTCTGAACATATCCAATTTGCTGCTCAATCGCTTTCTGAATATTAAATTTTTGTTTTGAAATCCCATTGTAGTCCTGATATTTCTAATATTATGTTTATTTTCTTGTTTTTAAAAATGCCTACATGTGCCGGATGAGGTGGCACATGCCTGTAATCACAGTGGCTCAGGAGGCTGAGACAGGAGGATCACAAGTTCAAAGCCAGCCTCAGCAATGATGAGGAGCTAAGTAAGTCAGTGAGACCCTGTCTCTAAATAAAATACAAAATAGGGCTGGGAATGTGGCTCAGTGGTTGAATGTCCCTGAGTTCAATTCCTGGGACCCTCCCCCCTCAAAATAATGCTTACATGTTCTTTCAGATCCTGTTGTATTAGAACAATGTCTTTTTTAAAAATCTATTTTATTTCATTTTATTGGTTCTTTTTAGATACACATAACATTAGGATTTTTTTACATAATTATAAAAGCATAAGATTTAATTTGTTCTAATTCAGTCCCCAGTACTTCCCCTGTCCCTTTTCTCCTTCCTCTTCCTGTTCCCTTCCCTCTACTCTACTTATGTTTCTGCTATTTTCATATAGTTCTTTTTTTTTTAAAAAAATTAGTTTCTTATCTTCATGAATCTCACATAATGATGAGATTCACTGTGGTGTATTCATATATGCACATAGGAAAGTGAGGTCAGATTCATTCCACTGTCTCCTTACCCCATCTCTCATCCCTCCCCCTCATTCTCCTTCCTCTGCTCCACTGATATTTCTTCTATATTTTTTAAACCCCCTCTCTTTTAGTCAGCTTTTTCACTGCTGTGCCTACAGGACCTGACCAAAGCAAATGTAGAGGAGGAAAAGTTTATTTTGGGGCTCATGGTTTCAGAGGTCTCAGTCCATAGATAGCTGGCTCTGCTCCTCCCCAGGGCTTGAGGTGAGGCTGAACATTATGGTGGAAGAGTGTGGCTGAAGGAAGCATCGCATATGATGATCAGGAGGCAGAGAGAGAGAGAGAGAGAGAGAGAGAGAGAGAGAGAGAGAGAGAGAGAGAGAGAGAGCGATCCACTTTCCAGATACAAATATATACCCCAAAGCCATGCCCCCAATGCCCCACCTTCTCCAGCTGTACCCCACCTACCTTCAGTTGCCACTTAATCCCATCAGGTTATCGGCTCTCATAACCCAATCATTTCTCCTCTAATCCTTCTTACACTGTCTCACACATAAACATTTGGGGGACACCTCACATCCAAAATGTAACACCCCTCCCACCACTTATTTTGGATTAGCTTCCACATATCAGAAAAAACATTTGATCCTTGACTTTATGGGAGTGGATTATTTCACTTAACATGATAGTGTCCAGTTCCATTTACCAGAATATGCCATAATATAATTCTTCTTTATGGTTCAGTAATACTCCATCATGCATATATACCATATTTTCTGTATCCATTCATCTGTTAAAGGATAACTAGATTGCTTCATGGCTTGACTATTGTCAATTGTACTCCTATAAACACTGATGTGGTTGTATCTCTGTAGTAAGCTGATTTTAAAGCTTTTGGATATATACCAAGGAGTGTGATAGCTGGATCAAATGGTAGTTCCATTCCTCGTCTTTTGAGGAATCTCCATACTGCTTTCCAGAGTGGTTGCAATAATTTGCAATCTACCAATAATGTGAGTATACCTTTTCCCCCATATTCTTTGCCAACATTTATTGTTTTGTAGTTTTGATAATTGCAATTCTGACTAGAGTGAGATAAAATTTCAATGTAGTTTTAATTTGCATTTCCCTAATTGTTACAGATATTGAATGTTTTCTCATATATACGCTGACTGTGTTTCTTCTTTCGAGAAGTTTCTATTTAGTTCTTCTGCCCATTTATTGATTGGGTTATTTTTTTTTTTTTGTGTGTGTGTGTGTGTGTTAAGTTTTTTGAGTTCTTTGTATATTCTGGATATCAATGCCCTGTCTGAGGAGCAGATGGCAACAATTTTCTCCATTCTGTAGGTTCTCTCTTAATGCTATTAATCGTGTCCTTTGCTGTGAAGAATCTTTTTAGTTTGATGTCACTCCACTTATTGACTTTATATCTTATTTTTTTGAACTTTGGGCGTCTTATTAAGGAAGTCAGTTCCAGTGCTGTTGTGTTGGAGTGTTAGGCTTCCATTTTCTTCTAGCAGTTTCAAGGTTTCTGGTCTAATTCCTAGGTATTTGAGATGACTTTTGTGCAGGGTGAAAGATAAGAGTTAAATTTAATTGTATTATATATGAATTTCCAGTTTTCTAGTATCATTTGTGGAACAATGTATTCTAATAACATTATTATTTGTTGCTTGATAACTCTTACAATTTTTATTATTTTGTTCATTTTGATTATATGTCCATCTCATGAAGATTTTTATTCTGTAATAATCCCTTATGATAAGAAAACATTTCTCCTGAGAGGTTTAGGATTTGCATTTGGTGGTAGCTTATGCATAACATTGGTGTGGAGTACATATTATATTAAATTTCAGCTTTCTGGACCACCTGTCAATGCAGCTTCCAAATCTGCGTGAGTTTTAGGCCTAGGAGTCCCCAGTGGTTTTCTTTTGCCCAGAATCCTCACATACATAGATGTCATTATTACCTAAAGAGTGGAATGCGGGTCATGTGTGTTTCTGGTGATAATGTATGAGAGATATTTCAAAAGGGAAAAGTGCAGCACAAGTATAAATATCAGTGTTTTGTATTTTATGGAAAGGTGTTATTTATGTATGAACAGTACAAAGAAATCTTGCAAAACTTAATAGCATTCATTACTATAAAACTTGCATCAATGAATTGAAAGTCTAATTCAAAAACTACAGGAAGAAATCTTTGCCCTTCTATAGTTGTCTGCCCACAGAATATTGGCACTATAAGAATTCATATTTTGCTTTTACCTATTTTTTTGTACTACAATTTCATCTTCTTTCTCTTGCCTAATGACAGATAGGACACTCTGCCACACCTGACAGATTGGTACATGGGGCAGTGCACAAACTGAAGTCAGTGCTTCAGTGACTGTGTATTGAGCAGACCAGATGAACCTGAGATGCTCTCATCCTGCTGCCCCCGTCATGAGCTACTCCAGGCTCTAATTCTTATTATGAATGCTCAAAAGCAAATATACAGCACTTTGTAAATCATGCACTCTTTTTCAGATCAATGGTCAGAAAGATTCTAGGCTTAGTGAAGAAGCAGATAATGAGAAAAAAAATCAAGAAGAACAGAGTTGGAGTTAATTAATCTTTGTTAAGAACTCTCATTGCAGAAATATTGGCAGTACCAGCCTTGATATTCTAGCTGAGAATGAAAGGAAGAAACTCCTATCCTCATTCTCCTGGGGAAATAAGGACTAAAAATGAATTGGACACACACACACACACACACACACACACACACACACAAAAGCAAATCTTCCTGTGATTCACTGATCAGATTTCTTCATAAAGCTGCCTATGTAAGATTTTTAACTTGTTCCTGAAAAGAATTAGAAACATGGAGAGATATAAATTATAGGTGCAGGAAGTATGGTATAAATCCAATCAAAAGCTTTCATTTTCTTTCATTTTGGCAAAACACTTCCACATTTCTTAGCTCTTAGTTTAGTTTTATTTCTATTATAGTTCATTCAATTCTTACTTTGAACTGTAAGACTGTCATGACCAAAACATGGACTCTCCATCTCTTCTAATGTGTCAAATGGAAATCTTTTTTTTTTTTTTGGATTATCTGTATCCAAATATCCCCTCAGTTCCAAATTGTCTTAAAGGGGCAATCAACCTGATGAGAGCAGAAAGTATGTTTGCACTAAAGGATAATTTTATTGAATTTGTCCAAATCCTAGAATGTTAATAATGGATTGTTCATGTTTAAAATGGTAGAATGGAATTTAGAGTTTTTTAAAATATATATTTATTTATAAGTATTGATTACTTTTTCCCAGATCTAGGGGAGTTTTATATGGATGAATGATGACTAATATGAACTTCTGAGTTGGAAATATTTCAATTTTGATGGATATAAATGTTAGTTATTTAATGCTTCATATAAATTAAGTAAAAGAGAATATGGAAACAGCTCAGAACTACCCAGGTTTTACCTCTCTAAAAACAAGACAAAATAAAACAAACATTTCTAGTCATTCTCAATTTAACCAAATGTTAGAAGTCATTCATTATGGACTGGAAATAAATTCAAATATTTAAGGTCAGGTATATAGCTGGATGGAAATAAGTTTTCACACACACACACACACACACACACACACACACATACACACACACAGCCTGATGCACATTCATGTATATATATCACCTTATATTTATAAAGTAAAATTTGGCTGTTTGTCCAATCATTAACAGAAGTGTAACTGAAATTTGTCTGATTATGACTTCACTATTTTTCTTTAACTCCAATGAAAATAAATGTATCCTTACTTTAATGCTATATATAAATAAACCTAATGGCTAATATAATGTAATTCAGGCAGATAGCCAGTGAATAATATCATAGCTGCCTTTCTGCAGGTGCAGTACCAACAAATTTGTGAACTTCTCTGTGTATATCTGACAGGCATGGTGGAACGACCTTTCTGTTAATAAGTGAGAGAAAGAAGGCAGAATTGTAGTGTAAAATGTAAGTTGATAAAAGCAAACTATGGATTCTTATAATGCCAATATTCTGTGGTCAGAGAACCATAGAAGAGCAAAGATTTCCTCTTGTAGTTTTTGAACTAGATCTTTATGTGTGTGTGTGTGTGTGTGTGTGTGTATTTATATATACATATATACATATATGTACATATATATATATATATAATGTTTGCATTGCTTTGAGAATCTCTATGGTTGATTCTCAAAGGAATGTGTATAGAAATTATGAGTCTGTGTTCCTGTAAACAGATGTTTGTGTTTTTGTACCTAAGAATTTAGAGGCTGTTTTTTTCTTTCTTTTTCAGCAAAAGATCATGTTGTTGAATTGGTTTAGCTTTGTGAAGTTTTTCATGAGTTTTTCTTAAGATTAAATTACATAGTTATCAGTTAGAATTGTTTTACTTCCAAAGAGATAGAAAGCACTTAAATTGGCATAAGCAGAAACAACAGTAGTGAAGTATTGGCTTATATAACTAAAAAGTCTGGAAATATCCTGGGGGACAGCTTGATTCAGATTCTCTAGTGATGTCATCAGGACCTTATTTCTGTGTGTTTGCTAAGGTGGCTACTAACCACACCAGGTTTTTATACTCTGAGGACAAGCATAAATCAAAGAAAAAGCCAAACCTTGTTTTACTTTTGGCATATCCACCTACATCCCAGAATTAATTTTATTGAATCTGATTTTCTCATGTGGCTTAGGTTAGTCATGTGCCTTGAGAAATGCTATACTTGTCCCAATGTAGATCATCTGTCCCTCTTGTAACTGGGATTGAGTGGGGATGGGCAGTTCTGATGAGCAGCAGTAGATCCTCAAATAAAATCCAGGGGATTATTATCATCAGAAGGAAAAGTGGATGCTCCAAGGCAAAACACAACAGTGAGTCCAGTAGTTCTAACATTAAGACATGAATCCCTTTATAAAAAAGTAGTGGTTTTAGGACAGAATCAATGAAAAAAAAATCATGTCAAATACTAAATTTTATGGCAATTCATTTTAAAATGCTGTTTTTGAAAGAACCATACATAATATGATTTTTGTGAGTTAGTTATTTAAGCATGATGGTTGATAAAAATAAGATCATTGCTAGTTATAATTGCTGACTATAAAAATAAATACTAGGACCTACACTCTATGAGGATAAGAAATTCAACATTGAATTAACGATCTGTTCTATTTACCCACTTAAGAATTTTCCCTCTGTCAGTTAATGTTGTGGATCTTCTTTTGTGGTGACACCAAATGGCTGATTCCCAGAGCATCACTTAATGAGCCCATAACAATGTAACTTCAGCATTGGTCACTAGTTTCCTGGGTCATTAGCTCCAGGATTATTGTCTTTGCTGGTCAGTGTTCTTTCTCCTGGGCTATTGGTGATGTCTGAAATATGGAACTTGTATGACCGACTCAACCCTTGTACTAATACTTTTGAGTTTTTAAAAATTTGTTCTAATTAGTTGTACATGAAAGAAGAATGCATTTTGACACATCATACATAAAAGGAGTGTAACTTTTCATTTTTTCTGGTGGTATGACAGATGACCTACCTTGAGGTCATTTTACCTTCTGTCTCAAACTTTCTATTCTTTTGTGTTTCCTACTCTAGTAAACATTCTGTTTACTCAGTTCTTCAAACTTGTATATGGGCATCATATTTGACCCATGATGCTTTCTCCCGAGGCTGATTGATCAAACATCAAGTCTTAGTTTATAGAACTGTCAATTTTAGCTTACAAATAGCTTGCAAGGTGTTCCACCCTTCTTCGTTCCCATAGCTGTTCCCTGCTCCATTCCTTAGCTGCTCTATCTGCAAAAGTCTCTTCACCAATTGATCTTGTCACCTCCTTACAAAATACCCTGCCATAGGATAAATATCTACCTTCATACTCTCTCATCTGCTGTCTCTGCTTTCCCTTCAGACATTAGCCTTTCTGAGCATCCTGATCTTATTTTAGAAGACAGTTCTTCAAGGAGGAGTTCCTTGCTTCCTTACACTAGCTTTGGTTTCTCTAGCACAAAAGCACAGTACATCTTGCTTTTCTTTTTGCACTCCTTATAATTATGTATATGCTGACTATCTTCCCCACCAGACACAGATTGCATGAAGGCTGGAAACACATTAGTCATATTCAACACAATATTTACATTGTCTCACGCAATGCAGGTACTCCATAAGTATTTTTTTAAGTGCGTGCATGAATAAAACCTACACAGGTCCTCCTGTTCCAAGCCCCAGCTCTTTACACTACACCATCTGCTTTTAGACACATTTTGATTTAATTTTCATTTCATAAAAATTCAGTCTTTGCCTCAGGGCTCTGATGGGAATACCCAATACATTCAATATAGACATTTACATTTTGTTTCCTATTTAGGCAGTATCTCAGTTTTTCTTAGTAATAATTTTCTCAGGATCTTTTTGAAATAGTAAAAAGATCAGAGAGGAATGGACGGTTTTGAATGAAAATGATTAAAGCACATTTTAAATAGTGTTGGATTTTCCAAAAGCAAATTAAAAATGTGCTCCAGGCAAAAGATTTTGAATATTGATATTTCCTGAAAAGAATAAAACAACACTGATGGAAAAAGGTCAGCAATTCATTAAACTTCCTAAAATTTATCTTGATGTTTACTATTGATTATACTTTTCATTATGTAACACTATTAGGATCACTAAAGGCCTTAACAGAGCCTGCTTTGCAATATGAGTGTTAGTGATATTCAATTTTCTGCGTATGCTAGCCCATTGCTCTTTCATTTTTATAATAATAATAATAATAATAATGCCCGTGTATTATTATAGATCAGATACTATGATAGGTATTTTACATGCATTTATCTCTTCAGGTTACATTGAAAGTTAGATGTTATCCTCCCCGTCTTTAGATAAGGAAAGTGAGTTAGAAGTTATCGAGCGATAACATGGCAAGGTGTGCCTGGCTCCCCAGCCCATGCTTTCTGGAAAATCATAATAACTGTGTGACTGGGGCTGTAACTTTTTCCCCATCATATTTGTCCTGGTAAGACAATCCCAATGCTGACTATGCAGCAGGATTTCATATATTGCTCCAATCTGCTTAAATTGGCTACTGTGCAAAACTGAAGCAAAACCCTAGCAGCTCAATAGAAAATCTATATGTTCCAACAGGATGCCCACAGGGAAGCAGCAGAGCTCTAATTTGGAACAATCAGCACGGCAGGGAGTGTGGCAGGATTGCTTTGAAAAAATATACAAGAGTTTCAGTCATTGTAGTTGACAGACGAACTAGGATTTATTGTAGAAACTAAGCATTTTCTTTAGAATCAGTCATTGCACGTATCAGGAGTCAGCAGATAAATTTCTTTTATTCAGTACGTGGCTATGTCACTAACTGACTAAATGGTATGTTTTAGACAGAGACAGAGTTGAAGTATAAGTTCAGTGAAGTATGGAGAAAATTTGAGTAAATAAAATAACTTTCATGATAAAACCAGTTTGAGCCAAAAAACATATTGACTAAAAACAAACTTACTTGAGAATTTGAAGGTAGCTAAAATGAATTGGGAAAATGCCCCAACCATAATATGTGGCAGATATTTTGTGAAGAAGTATTCTACCTGGACTCTGGAATTTTTTGGCTCTCCTCACTGAGGTGGGCCCTTGAGGCAGCAAGGGTCAGTGCCAGTTCTCTCCTTTGGTGGTAGTAAGGTATACCAGATGCCAGCAACCTCGGTGCTGGACTAGACCTGGTTATCATTTCAAGGTGCATATGTTAGTAGGAATTTCTAAAGAATATTTATATAGGGAAGATGATAAGAAAAGCTGATAAATCATGTTGTACTTTAGTTAATGTTCATTGAATATTTAAAAACGAATGAGCCATCTTGACCTCAAAAGTAGACTAATATTCTCTTAGTTTTAATTTACTAAAAAAATTTTCTTTATTTCTATGGAATTTCTCTTTTCTCATGTGTTATTCTACGGCAGACTTCTCCTTTCTCCGCCTAACCCCTGCTGATTTGCTTGAGATACTATTTGCCTGACTGATTTTCAACTTGATGGCTTTCGGCCTCTTCATGTGCATATCAGTGAGTCACAGTGACTCTATTATAACAGCTCATTCTGCAGCTCGTTCCACTGTTATACATGTGCTGACTTTCTCTGTATCGTAAAACATAATGGTTAGAATATGGTGTTAATAAGGCCAAGTGTGCTTATCCTCTTACAGGTCAATGAGCACCACTCAGAGAAATTGTCCATTCTAAGTGTACTGCTTGGTATCATATCTTTGGCCCCAGGGATCAAGTCTGCCACTGAACATAAGATGAGACAAAGGTTGCTATTCTGATATCCATTCTCAGAGAATTGTGATATCATTTCAAAATAGTATCATAGAGACTTTCTCTGATCTGAAAAATTCCTCCAATAAAAGCACACAGAAATCTGGTTACATTCCTCTTCAATAATTTTGTTTGAACACACAAATTGTTTTATTTCAGAGTATCAATTTTGTCCCACTATGGTACACAGTTACATGAGTGGCCTTTGGCCAATCATGTCTCCTGGTAAGTATACCCTTGTGGTGATAGTCCCCTTCTGCATTGATGCCGAGCTTAGCTGTGTGACTTGCTTTGACCAATGGGATCTCAGAAGAGATGTGGCAAATAGTAGCTTGAGAGATGTTCACACAAGAGAACTTGGCCTTTTAGAGAATTGCTACCACCAATGTAAAAGGCTTGGACTAATTTCCATAAGGAAGAAAGATCACATAGACAGAAGGGGCCAACTGCCTCAATATATCAGTCAAACTTACCCCTGTCAACCCTCCAATTGAATCAGGACAGCTGTATAAGTGAGTCCAGGTGAGATGAGCAGAAGAACCATCAAAGTTAAGAGAAATACTGAATCATTGGTCTTTTTTCTTTTTATACCAATGAATTTTGTGGTATTTTATACTTAGCCACAGATAACAGACACATTCATACATACAGGTTTTATTTATTTTTTTAATGTGTGTGATGTGTACATATTTTGTAGTAAGAGACAGAATAAAAACATAACTTAGATAACTTTTGCTTTTCTCCTTACACTTTGCTGTAACCATAGCAAAAATTACTCAATTCTTATGTGTTTGTCATCTAGATATTAGAGAAAACTACCAATTATTAAATTTGTGCTCTGTACAGCTTCTGACTGAAAACTGACACTTTGGTTATCAGCATTAGGAGTCTATCCATATAACAACACTCTTTAAGTTATAGAAAAATGTATCATATTAAGTTCTCAGTATTTTTATTTAAATTGCTGGAACTTTAGAGGAAGCTAAAACTGAGATGAATCAGAGAGAGAGACAGAGAGGTGAGGGTGTCTCCTTAGCTATATTTTTAAGAGGTGAATAACTGAGCACTTGATTTTACAACAATCCAGACTATTTGTTTTCTCAGAGTATCCCTCTGTGTTTCTTCCATTAGTGAAAGATGGTGGTTTGAGGCTACTAGAGGCTTCTAGCACAATGGGATCAATTTACAAACCAGGAAGAATTCCCATTGCATTCAATAATCTACTTTGTAGACTAAGGGTTTCTTAATGTTGTATCTTAAAGTACCTTTTAGGATATCTAAAAACAAAATATAAATATCACTTATACTTAAGTGCTCTTTAGTCCATTACTTGAAAAATACCCATCCCAGCTATGAACTTTGATCTTTTTCAAAACAAATTAATTCTCTCTAAATAAATAAATAAATGTATTTCCTTTTGATTCAGACTAATGATGAATTTTATATAGTAAAGCGTATTTTATTATAATTTTGTTACTCAGTTAATTTATTTTTCTTATAGATATTCCAAGGATTTTTTTTACTTGCAAAATATAATGGATTAATATTGAGCCTAAAAGCCAACATTACCTAAATTTTAGACCTAGATGAAACATTGCCTAGTTACATGACTTGTAGGCAATAATTTAACTTTCCATAGTTTTAAAGCATTTTTTATATACTTTCATTTTTTTCTGTAGTTTTTCTTTTCTTTTTTTTTATTTCTTACATACATGACAATAGTGGAATGCATTACATTCATAATTATCCATTCACAGCACAGTTTTTTGTAACTCTTTTTATAAAGTATGTTCATGCCAAATTATGCCATTATACATGAGCTCTCTTATTTAGTTTTTTTCGTTTTGAAAAAAGTTGTTCTTTTTAGATATAAATGACAGTAGAGTGCCATAGTTTTATTTTATTTACTTTTATGATCAAACCAGTGCTTCATGCATGCTAGGCAAACATTTTACCACTGAGCTATACATCCCTAGTCCCTTTCCCATAGTTTTAACTTTAAAACATGGAACTAATAATGCCTTCCTTGTTTTCCTCATGAGATTTTTGAAGAACTAAGCAAAAAGTCTTGTATATGAAGATATTAATTGGTATAATAACATCTAACTATTTAAACTAAACTATACAATATTGGGAGTTATAACTTAAAGAATCAACCTTAAAATCTTCTTGATAGTTCTTCAGTATTTGCACGTTGTACATTTTGACATTGTATATTGAAGGTATTATTAGGGATATGAGCTAAGAACCATTTTGATCTCTCAGTGCATTTGAAAGAGTATCATTGAGCTGGGTACAGTGGCACATGACTATAATCCCAGTGACTCAGGAGGCTGAGGCAAGGAGATAACAATTCCCTATCTTGAAAGAGATTCTGTCTTGAAATAAAAAATAATCATATTTTTTTAAAAAAAAGGGCTAGAGATGTAGCTCAGTGGTAAAGCACCCTGAGTTCAATGCTCAGTACCCAAAACAAAACAAAGTAAAACAAAAAAACTACTTCTGGAAAAGCAACATGATATAATAACATTTTTATTCTTGGGGACTCTGTGCCTAGTTTGGGACCTTTTCAAGGTCACAATCAAATTATTCAGATTTCATAAGTGTTGGTCAAACATGAGGTGAACCTTTTTCAAAGTGACACATGACTTACATTGCCACATTCCAATTATATCTGATTTCCTTGATAATATATCTTGACATTTACTAGATACAATGTTTATCATTTCCAAATACTTTCTTTGCACAACAAACACTTTGAAAAACATCCTAGACTATATGGAAAAATATTGTTGACTGTTATTTGCATACCATCAATCTTATGTTTGACTTCAAAAACATTATTTGAATCATTTGCATGAAAACAAGATTTTTGTTTTTTAAGAGTTTATCTCTGCCTGCTGCTATATATCTTATGCTGGATTATGACTTCATGTGAGGAATAAACAGCAGGAACAGATGAACTCTTAAAAATAAAGCTCCTATTTTTATGCAAATACCTCTAATAATTAAAACCAAGAAATGAGAAGTCGTACACAAAATTCTTTGGCCGAATCCAATAGAGTTTTTTAAAAATAAAAAAGGCTTTCATGTTTCAATTTAACATCTGAAGTCAGAGGAGTTTGCATGTGTCACTTTGATCTTTAAAACCCTATGTGGTCTTGGAACCAATGACTTTCAATGAGGTCCTTTAGGTTCCCTGCAGTTTTTTCTCCAAAAGGCTTAGGGGGAACTAAGCATAATTGTTTTCTCTCAGAGTTTAGTTAGCAAACATTTCTTGAATTTGAAAATGAGGATGATAATATGTTATGATGTATGTATGCATGTATGTTTATGTAAGTGCATGTGTGTATATGTGTTAAATAGTTATAGTACTTTAATTGTGGTTCTGGGGATTGAACCCAGGTGTATAGTGCATGCCTGGCAAGAACTCTATCACTAAGCTACAACCTCAGGCCCTGGTTGTAGTATTTTATATTGAACTTGGTTAGTCATATAAGTTAAAATATACTACTCTGGCCAGGTGTGGTGGCTCATGCCTGCAATCCCAGCAGCTCTGGAGGCTGAGGAAGGAGGATCACAAGTTCAAAGTTAGCCTCAGCAATTTAGTGAGGCTCTAAGCAACTTAGTGAGACTCTGTCTCAAAATAAAAAATAAAAAGGGCTGGGTGGTTAAGTGCTCCTGGGTTCAATCCCTGGTACCAAAAAAAAAAAAAAAAAATTACTCTGACTTCTGACAAATTAGTTTTTTTTCAGCCTCTTCAAGGATGAGAGTAAACTTTGTAATTAAATGATTTTTAAGTCCCCTTTTCACAGGATAGATATTATATTTTTGTTTTTTCTAACTTCTGACAATGCTTATTGCATTGATGCTTATTGCATTCATCAATTTTTGAACCTCTCTTAATGACTGTGCTTCCCACTGTTCCTCTTTTAAAAATAGCCAACTCAATATATTTTGATTTGGTTACTTAACTCTGCATCTCTGCTTGGGGCAGCTTGACTAGGGCTGGCAGATCCACTGCCAGGATGGCTGCCTCACACAGGCTGCCAGTGAGGGAGTGGGCTGGAGGCCGGGAGCTCAGCTGGACTGCTGGGGAGGGGCCTACTTTATTTTCCATGTGGGCCTTGCTGTAGGCTTCTTGGGCTTCTTCAAAATTTGGATGCTGGGTTTTAAGAGCTAGTGTTCCAAGGGACAGAAACCGAAGCTGCCGGTCACTTTTGCCTAGAAATGAGCACAGCATCATTTCTCCCATACTCTATTGATCACCCCGTCACAAAGCCCTCCCAAATTCAAGGTCAGAAACATAGGCTCCACCTCTTGATAGAAAGATGTTAGAGTTTTCAGCCTCATGTACCATACTGTAGTTCATTTTGAAAGAAGACCCTGAATTCAGATATTTGTAGCAAAGCTTTCCTTGTTTCTTCCAAGAAGATCAGCATCCATTGCCAGCCACTCTAGTGGACCCTGTACATTCCTGAAGGGCCTGCTCTGTTACCTTTGCTCTCTCCTGTGTTCAGAGCTTTCTAGGATGGAGAAGGGCTCTGAGATATGCCAGCCACCACAGACCTTAGTTTGGGGGGATTTTTATCATACAACTTAAGAGTACAGGGAACTCAACTTGATAATGACCTTAGCTCCACTCCCTCTGGTAGACATCCTCGACAGCCTTTAGGCCCTCATTGGCAATGAGGCCTCCTGTGGCAGCAGTAGATAAAGAACAAGGGGACAAGTCTCTATAAAAAAGGAAAGTAGGGAATCAGTGAAGGGGTTGCTTCTTGTCTTCTCCTGACATTGCCGTCACCCCTAACTGTAAGTTCTGTCCTCTTTCCTGCCATATGGGCATGAGGACTCATTTTCTTTTCATGGTTAGTGAGATTCTTGTCATGCCTCTGTTGCACCTTTTTAAACAGCAAGAGGGTTTACCTGAGGAGGCTGAAAGTGATCTCAACTAAGTGACCCCAAACTCAGACTACTGGGTCTGGTAAGTTGAATGCTGCTGTTGTCTAGAGGTGAGGATTTATGAATTACTTCTCAAAATGGTGATTTTGTGGTTTAGATAAGTTATGGCTTATGTGGGTAGTGATAACCCTTTCAATAGACCACATCAGCTGGATAAATAAAGGACACTGGAGAGGAAGGCTGGCATTTATGAATAGCCTTTACCTGCTTGAACCTCCCACCTGAACACATAGGGCCTTTCTACCTGACATCCTGGACTTAACATAAAGGTGAACTTAACAGAAAGCTCTCCCAGGGTTACAGCTTGCTGGATTTCAGACTGGATATGAAGCATTGTCTTCTTCTCTTTTACTTTAAACCAGACTTTTGGATTTGGAATATATATATTCCCACCCTCATGTGACTTAGTCTTATTCATGTGCATGTTCTGGTTCATTGGATGGAGGAGATGAACTCAGTGTCTATAAAAATAAGAAGGATACCCAGAACTCCAGGTTCATACCTCTAGGATTTTAGCTTCCTCTGAAAAAGAAATAACCAGTGTGAACAACTTTTAAAATACTATGCATCTCAATTATATAGGAGTAAAAATAAGTTTATAAGAATGGCCTATTCTTGGGCTGGGGTTATGGTTCAGTGGTAGAGTGCTTGCCTACCATGTGTGAGGCACTGGGTTCAATTCTCAGCACCACACATAAATTAATAAATAAAATAATGGCCCATCAAAAACTAAAAAAAGATTAAAAAAAGAATGGCCTATTCTTATTTAGCTAGTTAGTTTTAGTTGTTCCTGCATATTTTATTTTTTTCTGATATAAAATACATAGAAGCAGGTTGATTTTCTTTTGTTTCCTTGCCTATATATTTCACAGTAGAGTTACTTGTTTTTAAGTTTGTAAATTTTGTTCTACATCAGGAATATGGAAAGATACACATATTTCTTTTTTATGTTTTAAATTATTTTAATTAGTTATACATGACAGCAGAATGCATTTATGCACTTTGATATATCATACATAGATGGGATGTAATTTCTCATTTTTCAAGTGGACATGTTTCAGAATCATATTGGTCATGTAGTCACATATATACATAGAGGAATGATGTCTGTTTCATTCTATTATCTTTCCTATCCCCACATCCCTCCCTTCCCCTCCACACTACTCTCTACCTAATCTAAGGTAACTCTATTCTTCTCTAGTGCCCCCTGCCTTATTGTGAATTAGCATCCACATATTAGAGAAAACATTTGGCCTTTGGTTTTGTGGGATTGGCTTATTTCCTTTAGCCTGATATTCTCCAAATCCAATCATTTACTGGAAAATGCCATAATTTTACTCTTCTTTAAAGCTTAGTAATATTCTATTGAGAGATACAATATTTCTGTGATATTTTAGTGGGTCTGCATGATTATAACACAATCAGGTCTTATCCTAACTATTTGAATGTGGCCCACCAAGACTAGTGAAGATTCACTTACGACCAGCACACACTGTATTTTCAGATTTAGCTGTCCATCTGCCCTGGAAACATTTAATCTCTTTTTATTTTTTTTAAAATTTCTATTCCATGCATTCTGTCAATGTACCATCAATTAGTTCAGTGTAAGAAATGCATCACTTTTGCATTAAACTAGTTTTACTATGAATAACTCAAATAAACTGTTAAGAAGAAGAGAGTACATGAGTGATTGGGCTTATTTTGCTGACATTTTGACAAAATCCTCTGTTATCTAGTCTTCCTTCTCTCCTAATCATTTCTTCCTTTGTTCATCACTGATACACCTGTTTTCTTTTCCTCTCTTGCTCTTCTATTCTGGTCATATTAAGCACATTCTATTTTTGCCTAAACTTTTAGAATTAATGGCACGACTTTTGACAATAATCAGAACTTCACTAACCTAACACCTTCTGTGATCTGACTCCTAAAATAAGGGAATTTTAATTAGTGTGCCTTTCGGTGACACAGATGTAGCTACAGAAAGTAGGAAGAGCAGTTCTTTTTCTAAAAACCCCTTACCAAATGAGCTACCTGATTGACCACTGGATATTAACAAAGTCCTGAGATGTGAGACTCCCATTTTCAGAACAGTGATAATGAAAAGAGGAAGGAAAGGAAAATAGCCTGTGTCAACTACAAAAATGAGATTAAAAAAAATGAGATAAAAATATTTCTTCTAAACTTTTACTATTTTATTCACACCATCCTTTTCTAATTTAAAACTCCTATCATATTTGAAAAGAGTAGTGAGGACTGAAGGAAATGTGTAATTAAGAAATTACTCTCAGTTGAATATCTACAAAAAGTTCTATAGAGCAAGTACCTGTTACCTCTTCAGGAGCCACTTTCATTTTGTGCCAGGCCATAATCTGCCTCTCAACCCCTGTTACTCTGTGCTCCCCGACTGGGATGCCTAATAAGGAAGTAGGTCCACAATACACATGACAGATGCTTGCCTACTTCTCTTCTTTCATTCTCAGTTAATCGCCTGCTAATAGTTATCCTAATATAGTAGTTTTATCAGTGAAGCGTTCTACACTAGTGGATTGTGAAATTGTCTGGACCATGAAGGTGCCCAGATATTTGGTCAAACATAATTTTGGGTGTTTCTCTGAGACCATTTTTGGATCAAATTAACATTTAAATAGGTAGAGTTTTAGTAAGATAGATTGCCCTCTATAATGTGGGTGGGCCTCATTTAATCAGTAGCCTGAATAGGGGGGAAAAAAGATTTGCCTCACTCAAGCAAGGCAGAATTTTCCAGCAGACAGTCCTTGAACTTCATTTGCAACATCAACTCCTCTTGGTTCTGTAGCAGATGGCCTTTGGACTCCCACTGGAACACTGGATTTTCCTGGAGCTCTTATTTGCTATCTCACCCTGCAGATTTTGGGTTTCTCAAGCCTTCACAATCACATTAACTAATTCCCTTTAATCTATTATCTATCTATCTATCTATCTATCTATCTATCTACCTACCTACCTACCTATCTATCATCTCTTATCTAATCTATGCCATCTCTAAAATACCTAAAAACAATGCTACAAATATATCATAAGTTATTCATTCAACAAATGATTGTTGGGTTCATAAAAGGTCTGACACCCTCCAGAAAAAGTCCCTGCCCTCATCAAGCAAACTTTCTAATGATTAGGTAGAAATAACAAACAAGTCAATAAACAAATAATCAAGAAAGAGACTCTGTGGAGGAAATAAACTAAATTGACAGAAGATGCCAGGTTGCAGGCAATTTAGCTAGGGTATGAGATATTTATATAAACTTGTAGTTCATAACGATGGACTATTGTATTTTTTTTTACTATTTTTATATTTTGTATCTGGTAACTACTTGTAGAAGAGAATGTTTATGTGATATTATTCTAAAAGCATAACAATTATTATTAGGAAAAACAGTTTGATTTCTTTTAAAGGTGATGAAAATGTTCTAAAATTATATGGCAAAGGCTACATAACTCTGTACAGGTACTAAAAACTTGAATCATGTGCTTTAAATGGACCAATTATGTGGTATATGAATTATATCTCAATAAGGTTGTTAAAAAAATAATATTGTTCCATTCTGTCACAGTAGTAACCAGTATAGGATTTTTCCCCACAACAGCATACCCTGACGAAGAAGGTCTATTTACACTTTCTAGGTTGTACCTTCTCCTATGCCCTTGTTGTCAGCATGCTAAGTGGGCTCTGGGAGCCCTAATGTTGATAACAGCTATTAGCTACTGGGCTCCAATACCAGTATATTGGAGTATTTTGTGTTGAGTATTTTATCTGTAGTATTTTATTATTTCACTAAGATATGTAGGCATTAGCACCTCCATTTTATAGATGAGAAAACTGAAGCTGGGAATGGTTAATGCTATGATCAGAATGTTTATGTCTCTCTAAAAATTCTATATGGCAGCTTAATCCCCCTGTGATGGTACTTGGAGATGGGGCCTTTGAGACATCAAGAGGGTGGAACTCTAATGAATAGGATTAGGTCCTTCTACAGAGATCCCAGAGAACTCTCCTGCTCTCTTTCTGTCATATGAGGATACAACATGAAGTTTAGAAACCAAGAAGAGGACCCTCACTAGAAATCGACTATGCTGACACTCTGATCTTAGACTTTCAGCCTCCAAAACTGTGGGGAGTAAATTCCTTTGTCTAAGCCACAGACTACCACAGAGTGGTTTGATATTCTGTTACAACAGCATCAACTGAAAGAGTTCAGTAACTTAACTGATTAAGTAGTAGAACCAGAAAGGGAATGAGTATTAGAGTGCAGACAATACTGTACAGTAAATTTCTGTTCTCTAATGTGATCCTCTCTTGTTGATATCCCCTCTTGTTTCACTGAGATGGAAAATAGTTAAATGGCTGAAGGGTTCCCTTAAGCATGCCTTTTCCTCTGGTAGGTGCCTTCTCCTCCTTCTCTCCCCCACCTCCTAGTTCTGTTCCACTCCTCCTCTTCTTTCTCTTTCTCCCTCTTCTCCTCATCCTTCTTTGTTTTTGGCTAAAAATTAGGAGATAATGAAGAACTTTGGAAACAGGTAGTAAAGAGGATATGTAATTCAGGAGTAATGGCAGCTTAATTAAATTCTGGCTTCTTTCTGCAAGTTTTATAGAGGAAAAAGATATGGTCCTGGGCTTTATTGTACTATAAAATCTTGATTCTAATTCCTAAGGAGAGGCTTTCTTTCTCAGATACCATCTGTCCGGAGCTGTTTGAGAGTGGCTGTAGATCACTGGACCCGTACAGTCAGTGGGACATCCTGGAATAGGAATTGGAACAGGGAAAGTAATTGTTACCCTGTTGGTAAAGTCGGTCAGACAGTCTGTTTCCCCCTAGAAATGCTACACTTTTAAATATCTATAAAGGCACCATAGCATTTCCTGTCACTTAAAATTAATAATATAATACATCAAACATTCACCAAGTACCTCCTGTGTACACATGACAGTTCCACCGTATTGAGGCCCTGGGGTTATTGGGGTTTTTTACCAATGCAAAATTCTATCCGCTTCTCCACCAATATAAATGCCACTAAATAAGTATAATCTAAGTAAAAATTATTGCTTTGAAAAATGAAGCTTCAAAGTACATCTGCCTTATCCTTCAATAGAGGAATTTCTTATCCCCTCTATAGAAAGATTTTGGAACTATTCCTGCTGTGGTGGCTATTTTGAGAGATCATAAGCTTTATAAAGTGTTCCTTTTCCTCACTGAGCTTTTAATCTAATTGAAGGGTAAATATGTAAACTTGGGAAAAAGCAAATAGCAATAAAATATTTACTAGGGTAAAACAAAATATATGACAAGGACATATGACTCCTGAAAGCATTCATAAGAGGAGCAGAAATAACATGCATTCCAAGTCGTGCTGTGTGGGGGACCAAAGCAGCAGGTGTACAGACTCTCAGCAAGGTGGGGAAAAGGGGGATTTTGCTCACATTTAATATTGGACACCTAAAGGGGTTTAGAGACTCAGAAATTTGGATACAATAAACAAAGAAGAAAGTACATCAGAACTGACCCAGCAACATGGATCACCATAGGCAGAAGGAAGGGATCACAGTCTTGGTACGGAGAAATCACAAATAAAAAATTCTGCTTAATCTTAGCTGATCCAGAGGCTGCACAGCACACTGGTTGCTTCTTCTATTTCCCCCAACCTTATGTATGAACCTCACCTGCTACACCTCTTGTGCATTGTCTCTTCAGTTTCTGAAATGGTAAAGTCTTTTCTAATTCCTAACACGTTTCGTTTTCCCCGAATTAACTGCATTTTTACCATAATTCAGAACTAATTGGTTTATATAACTCCTGCCCCCACCATTAATACTAATAAATTATTACTGCTGTGGATAATATAGTTGACACCTGCTGTTTTCTTTAAAGCCAGAGCTAATTCATGGTTATTGTTTCACTATTGACAACTGCTGAATCCATCATGCCTCTTTATTGATGGCAATTAATTTTGAAGACTCATTGTCGGATCTGGGTATTTACTTTAACACTGTGTATTATCTGTTGTTTACAACTGTTGTTACTATTATTTATTTCTTCCCCCATTATGTGAGGTGCTTGGAACCTACAGGTACACTAGAAGTTAACAAGTTAGAGGCTCTGCTGCTGAACTGAACATTCCCTGGCATTATACCAACTCAAAGAAAGGAGGCGACAAAAGCCCCCAAACCAAAAATGAGGATCTAAGGAAGAACAATCAGAGAGGGATCTCAGGTCTTACCCTTTGGCATCTATGAAAACATCAAAAACAGAGAAGTCCCAGAACAAACAAGATAATTGCACACAAAAGAACACATGCAAAAGAAAAAAAAAAAGGTAGAGGAATCTACCTCAATTGATACATAAAACCAAAACCTCTGAAAACATGAGAAAACAGGCAAACCAATCTCCCCCCAAACTCCACAATCCCTCAATGAAGGATCAAACTGATAGTGAGGTGGATGAAAACCTAGAGAAAAATTTTGAAAAAATGATTATGAAAATATTCAATGAACTAAAAGATCCAAGGAAGGAATTGAAAGGGCAATTACAGAAGATGAAAGAACACTCTAATTAAGAAATAGAAAAATGGAAAGAAACTAAGCAAAACTTCTAGAATGAAAGGCACAATAAATCAAATTTAAAACTCACTTAAAAACATCACTGACAGATTAGATTGCATAGAAAATAGAACTTCATCCCTTGAAGACAGAACCTCAGGCATTGAAGACAGGCTATATGATCTTGAGTACACAGAAGGCAGTAAAGGGAAAAAAATCATAAAGCATGAACAGAATTACAAGAACTCTGGGACAATTTTAAAAGACCACACCAGAGACTCATTGGGATAGAGAAGAACATGGAGATACAAATCAAAGGCATAAAAAACACTTTTAATGCAATAGTTACAGAAAACTTTCCAGAAACGAGATATACATACACATACAGAGGGTGTACAGGACTCCAAATAGACCCAGCCAAATGAGAAGCTCACCAAGACATATCATAATCAAAATGCCTAACAGAAAATAAGGAAAGAATATTAAAATCCACAAGACAGAAACATCAGGTCACTTTAGAGGCAAACCAATAAGGCTCACTTCTATTTCATAGCTCAGAACCTAAAATCAAGGAGGGCTTGGAACGAAATAACTATCAGCCAAGGTTACTATGCCCAGCAAAACTCAGTTTCAAATTTGAGGGGTAAATAAAAACTTTCCACAACAAGAATGAACTAAAAGAATTCCTGAGTACTAAGTTAGAACTACAAAGAATACTCAAAGGTGAATGCACACAGAGGAACTAAAAAACAATTCCCAAATCTCACAAACAGAGAAAGTTCAATTGAAGAATGAATCCACTAAATGAGAATCAAGACAAGATAAAATATAGCAAAAATCAAAATGGCAGGAAGCCACAAACATATATCCATACTAATGCCGGAAGTTAATGGTTTCAACTCCTAAATTAAAACACACAGATTAGCAGAATGGATCCAAAGACAAAATAAAACTATGTTTTTTATAGAGACTCAACATATAGGAGAAGATATCCATAGGCTGAAGGTAAAAGAATGGTAAAAAATATTCCAGGCATACAAAGAAAATAAGCAGAAATAGCTATTCTCATATCTGACAAAGCAGATTTCAGGCAAAAATTAGTCAGAAGAGAAAAGAAGGCTACTATATCCTAGTAAATGCAACAATCCAACAAGAAGACTTAATAATAGTAAACAGTTAAGTCCCAAATGTCAATGCAACCAATTACATAAAAATAAATAAATAAAACCTTATGACATTAAATCCAACATAGACCCCAACACAATTATACTGGAGCATTTAAATATACCCTTATCAACATCAGACAGGTCATCCAAACTTAAAATCAATAAAGATATTTCCGACCTAAACAACACAGTAAATCAAATGGATCTAATGAATATCTACAGAATATTCCACCCCAAACAGCTGAATTTACCTCCTCAGCTGTGCATGGAACTTTTCCAAAATAGATCACATCCTAGGTCACAAAACAAATCTTAGTAAATAAAAAAATCAATATAATCCCAGTATCCTATCAGAAAATAATGGAATTAAACTAGAAATCAACAGCAAGAAAAATAATGGAAACCACATAAACAAGTGGAGATTTAATAACTCTTAAATGAAGAATGAATCAAAGAAGAAACAAGAATAGAAATTATGAAATTCTTAGAAATGAAGGAGAACAATGAGACAACATATCAAATTCTCTGGGATAGGAGTTCTAAGAGGAAAAATTATGGCACTGAGTGCCTACATTAAAAAAATAGAGGTATCCCAATAAATAAGCTTATGCTCCACTTCAAAGCGTTAGAAAAAGAAGAAAGTAACCCCCAATCCAGTAGAATATAAGAAATAATTAATATCATAACTGAAATCAATGAAATTGAGAATAAGAAAACAATGCACATGATCAATGTAACAGAGTTTGTTCTTTGAAAAAATAAATAAGATTGACAAACCCTTAGCCTAACTAGCCAAAAGAATGAGTGAGAAGATGTAGATCAACAAGATCAGAGATGAAAAAGAAGATATCACCCTGGGCCCTTCTGAAATTCAGAGAATTATCAGAACCTATTTTGAAAATTTATACTTCAAGAAACTAGAAAATAATGGATGATATTGGCAAATTTCTAGATACATATGACCTGCCAAAATTGAATCAGGAAGATATGGAAAACCTAAACAGACCCATCAGACCAATATCAAGTGTGAAATTGAAACAGCAATTAGAAGCCTTCCACAAAGGAAAAGCTCAGGACCTAATGAATTTCAGCTGAATTCTTCCAGATTTTTACAGAGGAACTAACACCAGTTTTTCTTCAATTATTCCATGAAATTGAAAGGGAGGGAACACTCTCAAATACTTTTTATGAAGCCAGTATAACCCTGATATCAAAACCAAAGGTGCATCAAGGAAAGAAAACTATAGACCAATATCCCTGATGAACATAGATACAAAAATCCTGTAAAGATCATTTATGATAAACTCAAAGACAACATCATACTAAATAGAGAAAAACTAAAAGGATTTCCTCTAAAATCAGAAACAAGACAAGACTGTCCATTCTCACAGCTCTTATTCAATATAGTCCTTGAAACATTAGCCAGAGAAATCAGGCAAGAAAAGGAAATCTAAGGAACACAAATAGGAAAAGAAGAAGTCAAACTATCTCTATTTGCTTATGATGTGATTTTATATTTAAAATACCCAAAAAACTCCACTAAAGGATTTATAGATCTTATAAATGGGTTTAGCAAAGTAGCAGAATACAAGATCAACACCCATACATCAATAATTTTCTTATACTCCAACAGTGATTCAGCTGAGAAAGAAATCAGGAAAACTATCCCATTCACAATAACCTCAAGAAAATATTGGGAATTAATCTAACCAAGGAGGCAAAAGAATTCTACAATGAAAATTATAGAACAATGAAGAAAGAAATTGAAGAAGGCCTCGGATGATGAAAAGACCTCTTGGGCAAAAGAACTAAACAGAAACTTCTCAAGAAACACAAGTGGTCAACAAATACATGAAAAAATGTTTAACATATCTATCAATTACAAAAAAAAAAACTACAGTAAGATTTTATTTCACTCCAGTCAGAATGACAATGATTAAGAATATAAACAACAGTAAATGCTGGTGAAGTTGTGGGGGGAATGTTCTCCTGTGCATTGTTTGTGGAATTGCAGACTAGTATAACCATTCAGGAAATGGAGATTCCTTTAAAAACTAGGGATAGAACCATCATACGACCTACCTGTCCCACTCCTTGGTATTTTTCCAAACAATCTAAAATTGGCATACTACAGTGACACAGACAAATCAATATTCATAGCTGCACAATTCACAATAAGTAAATTATGGAATCAACCCACATGCCTGTTGATAGATGAATGGATTAAGATTAAGATGAAAAATACATATGGTATATGTATACAATGGAGCTTTACTTAGCCATAAAAAGAACGAAATTATGGCATTTGCTAGCAAATGGATGGAATTGTAGAATAACATTTAAGTAAAAGAAGCCAAACTCAGAAACTCAAAGGTGGAATGTTTTCTCTCATATGTGGGAATTAGAGTAAAATAAAGAAAAGATGGAGGGAAAGGATAACATAAAGAACCAATAAAATCTGTATATGGGGTAAAAATGGGAGTTCATAACCCGCTTGAATCAAAGTGTGAAATATGATATATCAAGAACTATGTAATGTTTTGAACAACCAACAATAAAAAATTAAAAAAAAAGAACCAATCAAATACAAATTAATAGATGAGTGAAAGGAAGTCCAGTGGAGTAGAGGAAGGAGAAGGAGAGAAGGTTGAGAGGACAGGAGGGGAATGGGGATCATGAATTGTCGATTTCCATGCATATATAAGTTTTTTTGGGAGAACCCAACTACTATATATAACTATAAAGCTATAATAATAATAATAATAATAATAATAATAATAAAAAATAGTAATAGTAGTAGTAGTAGTAGTACTACTACTACTACTAATAATAATAATAATAAAAGAGCAGAAGTCAAAACCAGCCATTGGAACTGAAGGCTTGGATTTCAGTTCTGGTTTCACCACCTGCTATCTGTCCCAAGGCTTCAGTTTTCTCCCCATCTCATATAATATTTGAGGACGCAGTAAATAAATACACCAAAAAATGTGTACAACACTTCTTGACAATGACAACAGAGTGTTAGCAACCATCATTGCTTTCAGAAGAAGGGGCAACCTCATATCCCAGTGCTCAGGGGAGCTGTCACGAAAAGAGGAATTGCTTGAACCTGACTTGCAGGAAAGTTTGGGATTCGGATGGAAGGCACTTATTGAATCAAGAGACGAGAATTCTGTATGTGAAAGAGGCCATGGTGTATGTTATTATAATGCAGTGAGTTTTGTCTCTTCTGTGTCTCATGTAACTGGAGTCCAGGTAAAAGCTACCAACAACTACTGTTGATTCATAATGATGGGAGAGAGGGAGTCATTGCAGCAAAACAGTGCTTTTCACACTGCTTTCTAATAATAATGATATTAAAGATAATATGGAGCTGACATGGAGTATTTGGGTCAGGCTTTGTTTAAATAGGCTGTCTCACTTTATTTCAACTGTCTTAAAAGATTATTTTATTTTTTTTCAATGAGTTAATTGAGAGGCATAAGGAGGTGAAGGAACTTACTTGTGGCCACTTGCCTGATGGAGACAGGAGTTGAATACATGAAGTTAGCTCCAAAGCGTTCATCAAATTTAACCCATTAATAGGAGGAGGAAGGAGCATTTAAAACTACGTATCATGGGGAGATGTTTTAAGGGATTCATGAGTTTAGTACATTTTAAAATTATTCCATTTAGGCTATTTTCTGCTCTGTTCCCTAGGTAAGCAAAGTTATGATGTTGATAAACTAGGAAACAAAATGGGCTAATTAGTCTGATTTTGCAAATTATTGAATCAAATATATTTTATCAAGAAATTAGTAAATTCTAGGAGTAATTTCTGTATGTGACTAGAAGTCTCTTTAGTGTGCTGTATTTGATTTAAAAGCATGAGGATTTTTGGTTCAATAGCATTTTATACACTCACGTTCATACCTGTACATATCCACTTTTCCACATAAAGTTTCAAAAGTTGGCTTTGTATAGTGAATTTTTCTGTTTAGCTGGATAGAGAGCTAGCCTGTGGACAGGAGCATGAACTAGACACTTGTGGAAGACCTTTCCAGAGTTGTGATGCTTAGATCGTATACCAACTGGAGGTACAGAGGAGAAGTACCTTGGAATTATTTCCAGTAACATCACACTCCATTTGTCATCCTGTGTTCTTGACCCAGAAAGAGGAGAAGCTATTTGGAAGCAGTGACTGGAGCTTTCACTAAAGTAAACAAATAAAATTAATGGAGCACAGTGTGTGGTTCTGCATGTGTGTCTTTCCATCACAGTGTCACACGTCATGAATGATACAGGCAAATGAAGCAAAATGAAGCAAATAGCAAAACAGTTTGCGATATAAAATGTAGATTTTTCATCCAGCAATACTTTTGACCAGATAGAAATGATGATAGCATCTTAGGAATTTATCATGATGATACTAGATTGTAAAGGTTGTCTGCTTGAATAAGCAAGAGACTGTCAGTATTTGCTAAGAATGACATTTACTCTTTACTATAAGGACCTTAATTTACACTGTAAAAACTCAGGAAGTAGACATATGACCACAATGAGGAGACTTCAGATGAGAAGATATGAAAAGTATGCACCATTTCTCATGCTTACTCTGGTCATTTAAATTCTGCTGAATTTATTGCCAGTAATCTAAAATATGCTTCTTTGCTTTTGCTAAAAGTCTGGATTAGTATTGTCTTTGAATGGCTGATTGTTACCTGGAAGGATCTTTGTATAGAATTTTGGAAACTATTCCTTAAGATTCTAATTCAGTACTTTTGTTGTGGGGCCCAGAAATCTGTCTTGATTATTTTATGATCATTAAATCAAACATAATGTCTAAGTTATTGCTCCTACAAAGGAACAAAGAGGAGTCCGTGAACTTTGATGGGATCTTTATCTTCTCAAAGTCCAGTAGCACATTTACTGAGAAGGAAGCATAATATTTAGCAAAGCCCAAAATACATGTGAACTGATTTAATCACTTAAAAAAATAACTAGTGTTCAATGAGGTTAAGGAGACAGCATATTTTCAGATAGCTGGTAGATTCTGAAGTTGGAATTCTGCCACTCTCCATATGTTTTGCTGCTCATCTGATGTAGTTGTTTTGGATTCACAGAGATAAAATAACTAATTGGATAAACTCTTTCCCCTTCAAACACTGGTTTATATAGATAGTGAATATCTTTTTTTGTGTGTGTGTTATTGGAATTCCAAGGATAAATAAGATAAAACATTTGTAAAAGTCTCAAACATTTCAATAATCAGTAATTGCAGGTCAATTTGATAAAGCAGGCTAAAGAAAAATGTCAATATTTTACAGAAGTAGTAAATAAGGTGTCAAGGAGAACATTCAGGTGTCTTACAAGGAAGGCTTTTGGAGACTGACGTAGAAGAACTCCACTTATGTTCCTCTTAGATTCCATTGACTGGAATAGGATGTCATACAACCTCCCTGGTGGCAAGAGAGCTTAAGAAACATTGCCTTTATTCTGGGAGGTTAGAACTCAGCCAAAAAAAAAAAAAAAAAAAAAAGTCTAGCATCCTGTCAATGTGGAAGAAAGGGAAAAGAACATTAGGACAAAGCTAGCAGAATCCAGGATAGCAGGTACATTTTGGGTTTTGTTGCTAATTATAAACATAATATTACTTTTAACATGTTTTTTTCTACACAGCTTATGATTATGCAAATAGGGTAAAACTCTTGTAATTTGAGAAACAGTGTTCAAAAATTCTGATAAAATGTAAGATTATGTCATTATATAGTTATAAAATGCCAAGGTGAGTCTATGTGTCAACTTATGGAGTTCTAGGGTCACTACCCAAGTCTACATTGATGGTACCTGGGGAGAGTTCTGCATTTTGTTCCTGGTTAAGTTCTACAGGATGTCTGAGACGACTTAAGGACTACTTGGGTCATATAGTATCTCTTTGTTGTGCCCATGAGGGAAGTTCAGGCTATCAGAATCCTGAGAACACAGGATTATATAGATACCCTTCCCTTCTCCTGCTTCTAAAGACTTGGTAGTCTGCAGTTCCCTGTCCAGCACTCTCCTCTTTTTTGAGTGCTCCTTGATTGAAGGCAAAGCTTACTCAATTGCTTATAAAGAGCTAGGGTTCTGAAGAAGAAAGGTATTATTTGTGTAATGTACATATTCCCTTCATTGAGAGGTACATTATGGCAGAGGTTTATTTGTTTGTTTTGATATCATAGGCACGTTGTGATAAAAGTAAATAAAAAACATTAATACAAAAACAAACAAACAAAAATCACATCTAATTTTCTACACTGAAATAGGTATTAGTTTTTTCCTCTATGCTCTCATTTTCCCTCTTTCTTTTTTTCTATAAACTTAGAAGATGACTGTGAGATGTGGGGTAGATTGATTTGCACAGCTTTGCTGTTAAATCACCCGTTCTGCCACCTAGAGTGTTCAAAACTCTTCCCACATCATTAATCTCAACTACTGAGCTGATGGGAATTGGACTCTACAAACAGGTTGTCTGCCAAAGGAGATGTCCCCAGGCAAATACTTACAATATTTTTACCTAGTAAACCAAGTTTTTTTTTTTTTTAAAAAAAAACAAGCCAAACAAAAATAAAAACAACAATCTGTTTTCCCTATAGACTGATAAAATAGCCCAAAATGTGTTGGAATTGAGATGAAAATAAATCACTCTGGACACCTTCAGCATTTGCAAAATCTAACTAATAACTAAGGGAAAAATGTATGAACCAGTAGATAAAAGACTCAATTATACCTTGGTGTGTAGATATTCCTGCCTGGAGTTAGACAAAGCATAGTGTACAGGTCCTCACATTTGTCCTCAACTAAGGGAGTGCAATTCAGCACGGGGGAACAACATGATAGGCTCAGAGTCAGGTAGGCTTGATTTTTGATCCACTTGACCCATTATAATTTTGACTAGATTATTTGTTTCTGCTAAGGCTTGGTTTTCACATCTTTTGACTGAGGGTAATAATAATAATATTTTCCTAGTAACATTGTTGTGAGCATTAAGTTAGGTAACTAAAGCACAGAGTGTAGACCATAGTGTAGTGAAGTTCAATAAATATTAGCTACTAATACAGTATTTTATTACTATTAATATTTTTGCATTCCTACTATGTGAAGATGTTACCTTAACTTTTGTGGACTCCAAGGGATGTAGGGTAAGGTGTTAACCCTTAACATGCTCATAGTCTAATTTGGAAGAATACATTTAAAAATTCATAATCATGTTTGATGAAAAAAGAAAAAGGTGTGATGTTTCTTTTTAGGGCAGACATTTGTTTTCTTATGATTATCTCCAATTAATTACAAATAAAAGCCTCCAGTGAATCACACTGCCTCCATCTATGCCCATTTGCAATGCGATTCTGCCATTTATCCCCTAATAGGTGGAGTCTATTTTCATATTCCTTGAATCTCATCAATCTTGAGACTTGCTTTGGCAAAACAAAGTTGTGTGACTTCTGAAGCTAGGTCTAAAGACTTCTGTCTACTTCCACTTCCACTCTCCTGGAACAGTGTTTTCATTATATGAAGAGCCTCTCTCTAGCCTCCTGGAAGATGGGAGACCTTGTGGAAAAGAACCAAGGAAGTCCAGGCAGCAGCCAGTGTCAACTCAACTGCCAGACACACAAGCGTGCCCATGTTGGATCAGCCAACCTTCAGCTGAACTATCAGATGCCTGCATCCACATTCAGGCTGTCAGGAGAAACCACCAGAGGAGCCACGCAGCTGAGCTCATCCCAAATTGCTCATGAGCAAGTAAATGATTCTTTTTTTAGGCCACTAAGTTTTGGTGTGGTTTGTTGTATAGCAATAGTTAACTAATCCAGTTTTATGTATGATTTTTCTGCTATGAATTTCTTTCACTTGACGGGCCAGAGTGTGCTTGTGTTCATTTCTTTATGGTACATATGTTGGATTTCGGCACTAGACCTTTCTGTTTATGCTTGCCAAGTCACTATTTAAATGAAGAGGTTTTTTTCTTGGAAAGAAGGGAAGCTGCAACATACAGTAGTAAACAATAGGATATAACAAAGAACAAGGCTTTGTTTTTTGTAGATATTTTCTTAAAATACAATGAGAAAAAAAAACCCTTTGCACTAACACTGTAAAGGTATGTAGAATATGTGGTAAAACTTTAATAATCAGAATTGTGAAAGGCTAGTTTTTTGAGCCTGGTACTTGAGGCTTTTGAGGAATCATGAGAGATGGAAGCCTGAGCAAAGGGAAACCTCATGTGGTCAAATTGAATCTTTCCAAATGTCCAAACCAGAACCTACCCAGGCAGTATTAGCTGAAGAATTATACTTCCTTACAGCCCAGGATAAGAAGTCTACTGAAAGAATTCAGGAAGGGGTTCCTGAACAATTTGAGAATCCTTGTAGATGTCACAGTACAGCATGGTAATTTTTCTGGTAAACTTTCTTGGGCTGATGTTGAGTGTCTAATAAATTCTAATTCTCCCTCTTTCTTTCAAAAAGGGAGAACAATTGACCACCACGATTGCTTCTATTTTGCTGCTTTAAACTTATATACATAAAGCAAGCAAGTTAAATATTTCAGTACGTTTTAGTTTGACGACATTTTGTTATAATTAGAAGAGGAGAACACAATATTAAAATATAGGTGAGCCCTCTCATTTCCTCATGGTGACATTTATAGAGAAATGTCTACAAACATTATTTTCATTTGGCTGCCTTTCATTTACTTTAAATTCACTATAGTCAGTTTTTACCCTCAGCCAGTTAATGACTCTTCTTAATAAGACCTTCAAGTTTTTCAGTGGAAATGTCTTAGTCTTTATCTTTCACAGTCAGTATTATACTACTTGATAATAATGTTGCACTTCATAAAATTCTTTGTTCCCTTAAAATGTATTATCCAGGTCCTCCCATGCTGCCCTCTTTTGTCTCTCAAACAACAGTGGTCCCAAGGCTCTGTTCTGTTGTTGCCACTCTGCTTCTTATTTACTACAGTCTTATTGTCAGTCTTGTCTATTTCCCATGTGGTTTTTGTACACCAGCAAGTTGTTTACTTCATGGCCGGTGTCTTCAGTCAATTTCAGTCAGGTGAATTCTCACTTTCTGCCCCTTTTTGATCTATTCAGGTCCTCAACAGATTGGATAATGCCCATCATATTTGACAATGCCAATTCCTTCTGGAAACACCCACACATATACACCCAGAAATAATACTTCATAAGATATCTGGCATCCGGTGATCTAAGGCAGGTTAAAACATAAAATTAACTAACTATTCCCCAAATCATTGGCTAATCTCAACTTCCTAATGTTTTTATGTCTTCTAGTCTTTCAATCAATGCAAATATAACAATGACATCAGTTTTCTCTTTATAAAACCCAAATCTCTTTGTTTTACTTAAACACCTTTAGTGGTTTCTTGTTCTCCATAGATAATTTAACAAATCTTTGTAGCTTGGTAGAAGGGGCATCCTTTACAATGTGTACAACCACTTTGACTGCAATCAGTACTATTACTACAGAACTATTCTGCATTTCTTGGATAGATCATTGAATATCATATTGTGTCCTTGTACTTCTAATCCATTTGCATAGATATTCCATCTCTCTTTCATCTGGGTATGGAATAGATTAAGGAATGAAGCTATCCTTGACACAGTGTGCATGTTATTTACATTGTCACTCTCAAATCTCAATTATGCCTTTAGTTCACCGCATTGAACTGTTGCTATTGATATAACAGTGAAACTCAAATATCTACTCTCTAGCACCAGACTTGATCCTTGGTATAACAGTTATACTCACCCATCAGATGATTTATGAATGAATGGATGATAGCAATTGATTTTCTTGTGCCCGACTGTCATATTGTTTGTCATATTTTTAACACACATTTTCAAGCTGAAATAAAAATGTATGACTTTGTAATAGAAATATGAATGCTTGCTTATTTAGTGTTTCCTTTTGAGAAAATGTGTTTGGATGATTGACTTTAATAGGATAAATGGTGACAATTTGATTACTTCTCCCTCTTCTTTCTTTCACCCCCAAGCTAGTTACTGAATCCCTGGGCTACTGATCCTAATTCTCTTGGCAATGGTAATTTTCATAGTCGAATGGGAAGTATAGATTCAGGTTTCTGGACAAATCAAGGTTCCTTTTATCTGTAAATTTCCTCATTATGAATAACATTTTCAATCTGAACTTTCACTGTGTTTTTTTAAGTTTGTTTGGAGGTTCTATGTGTAGTCTTGTATACTGTACTGAAATCTAAATGCAGTAGTTATTTAGAAAATCTTAGAGCAACAGGTATTTTTTAAAAGCCTAAGAACAAAATGTATATTGATTTTTTAATGGTGATTATTCAGTTTTGTTTAAAATATTTCTTTTCCTGGGTTAGAAAGCAGATAATTAAACAGAATCTCCCAGTTAAAATGACAATTAGAAGTTAGAAACACAGTGGTTTTATTTATTATTATTTTATTTTTTAAAGGTTGCATATGCTTTCATAAATAAATGGAACATAATTTAATTAGGTCCCGATCTAGGGACATTTGGATTCCCTCCAGTTTTTTGCTATTACTAGTAATGCTAATGTGAGCCCTTTGTAACAAAAAAACCTTTGTGTACATGTGAAAAAATATGAAGGACACATTCTTAGAAAATACTACTTAGTATTTTTCTAATTTTAACTTTTTTTCAGCAGATAATACATTTATAATGTTCAAAAATCAATGTTATTAAACAAAAAAAATATAGTGAAAGATCTTGCTCCACTCCTGCTCTTTATCTACCTTGTTTCTACATTTTTCACTTAATTAGGTGTGATTCAAGGGTTCCTTTAAAAATGGAGAAAAATAACAATAGTTTGGTTTTTCTCTTCTTACAGAAAAATGTAGCATATTAATAATACTTTTTTTTTTCCCCACTGTAGTTTTCTTCTTATCCTTAATAGATCTTGGAAACCTTTTCCTGTAAGTTCACTGGAGAGATTCCTCATTTTTTTTTTCACAGTTTTACATTGCATTCTATTGAGAAAGTTGTGAAAATTTGTTCTATCAGTCACTATTAACATATTTTTGATTTTTTATAATTTTGATATAAGTAATGTTGAATGAATAACTTTACATATATGTGATTTTTTATTTGTTTGAGTGTCTTTGCAGAACACAATTTTCCAAAGTGGGATTCCTAGACCAAAGATTGTATGTTTTTGTAATGTTGATACATAGTGCCAAATTGCCTTTCTTCGTATATTACTAATTTACACTTCTA
Organism: Marmota flaviventris; assembly: GCF_047511675.1. NCBI lineage: Eukaryota > Metazoa > Chordata > Mammalia > Rodentia > Sciuridae > Marmota > Marmota flaviventris. Next base: position 160,606,112 of record NC_092500.1, read on the forward strand.
CCAGCATCATGGGACAATGCTCCTAAGCTTGAACACTTTTCAATATTTTAAGGATATATTTCTTTTTGAGAGTATTCTGCTCTTATTCTTTGATATTTTTCCTATAGTACTTTTTAACTTAAATTTTAAAGATGTTTTATATTAGAGAAAATATTTCTTTGTCTATGATACATTCGCCAAATACTTTTTAAAAACTTCCTTTCCTTCCACTCATATTTTTATGGTTTCATTTGTTAATGAACACCATTTATAAAAGTAAGTTACTTTATAAAAGTTAGTTAGCTTAGGATGGATAATATATCAAGATTCAATCTGAAAACAGTTTGTAAAATAGATTATTTAAGCCTACTGTCAATTATGGAAGTAAAATATGAAGGCCTTTAATGTCATGCTAGCTTGTCCTCTGTTTTTCTGCTTTTTGGAGGCTTTTATATATGACATATTTCTGATTGTGTGTGCACACATATGTATTTCTTTTGATATTTAGAAAAATAAGTATTCTTATCCTATTAATCACATTCTAAGTTATATTTTATATTGTTTGGCTTTCTTTTTTCTTTAAATATTATCTATTAATTCCTGCCTATGAACAATATGATAAAAATAGCACTATTACTCTCTATCTTTCCTTCTTTCCCTGTACCACCCAAATTCTGTCAATAATATTTTGTTCTTTAGAGTATTTAACTAATAAACTGTAAGTATCTTTTGAGTACAGCTATTGAAAACTTTGTAAACTTACACCACTACTTATATCAGTCTCCATTACATCACATTTTTGTATTTATGCTATTTCCATAATTCAAGGCATGTAATGTTTACATCTTATTTGTCACTCAAATTTATATATTTCCTTATTTTTATATTGAGAGAAAAGTATGTATGTTCACTGACAACATTTCTTTAAAAACATCTTTTTGCGCCCAAGTTTACCCCAGTAGTTTCCCTATGAAAGATTAATGAGAAAATGTCCCTTCCTTCTTATGCTTGGAGTTTTTTTCATTATTAATATTTTATTTATAATTTGAATTGATTGTTGAATTCTGATTTATTATTTTGTGGGAGAGGTATTATTTTTTAAAATTTTCATTTGTTATATATGACAACCGAATGTATTATAATTTATATTACACATATAGAGCATAATTTTTCATATCTCTGGCTGTACACAAAATAGAGTCTTCATACATATATTTAGGGTAAAGATGACCATTGCATTCCACCCTCTTTCTTAGCCCTATGGCCTCTCCCTTCCCCTCTCTCCTCTCTTCCCCTTTGCCTTACCTAGAGTTAATTTAATCCTACTATCCCCCCCCCCCACACACAGAATATTATGAATCAGCATCCTTAAATCAGACAAATCATTTGGCATTTATTTTTTGGGGATTGGCTAATTTCACTTAGCATTATATTCTCCATCTCCATCCATATACCTGCAAATACTCTTTTAATGTTGAATAATATCCCACTTTATATATGTATATCACATTTTCTTTATCCATTCATCTACTGAAGAGAATCTAGGTTGGTTCCACCATTTAGCTATTGTGAATCGTGCTGCTATAAACATTGATGTGGCTGTGTCCCTGTAGTATCCTGTTTTTACGTCCTTTGTGTATAGACCAAGGAGTGGAATAGCTGGGTCAAATGGTGGTTTCATTCCCAGTTTTCAAAGGAATCTCCATACTGCTTTCCATATTAACTGCACCAACTTGCAGTCCCACCAGTGTGCCTTTTCCTCCACATCCTCGCCAACACTTATTGTTGTTTGTATTCTTTTTTTTTTTTTTAATTTTTTATTGTGGGTTGTTCAAAACATTACAAATTTCTTGACATATCATATTCCACACTTTGATTCAAGTGGGTTATGAACTCCCACCTTCACCCCATACACAGATTGCAGAATCACATCAGTTACACATCCATTGATTTACAAATTGCCATACTAGTGTCTGTTGTGCTCCACTGCCTTTCCCATCCTCCACCCTCCCCCCTCCCCACCTCTCCCCTCCCCTCCCCTCCTCTCTCTCTACCTCCTCCACTGTATAACCCTGAGGGTCTCTTTCCATTACCATGCAATTTCCCTTCTCTCTCCCTTTCCCTCCCACCTCTCATCCCTGTTAAATGTTAATCTTCTTCTCCTGTTCTTCGTCCCTACACTGTTCTTAGTTACTCTCCTTATATCAAAGAAGACATTTGGCATTTGTTTTTTAGGGATTGGCTAGCTTCACTTAGCATAATCTGCTCTAATGCCATCCATTTCCCTGTAAATTCTATGATTTTGTCATTTTTTAATGCAGAGTAATACTCCATTGTGTATAAATGCCACATTTTTTTTATCCATTCGTCTATTGAAGGGCATCTAGGTTGGTTCCACAGTCTTGCTATTGTGAACTGTGCTGCTATGAACATCGATGTAGCAGTGTCCCTGTAGCATGCTCTTTTTAGGTCTTTAGGGAATAGACCAAGAAGGGGAATAGCTGGGTCAAATGGTGGCTCCATTCCCAGCTTTCCAAGAAATCTCCATACTGCTTTCCAAATTGGCTGCACCAATCTGCAGTCCCACCAGCAATGTACAAGTGTACCCTTTTCCCCACATCCTCGCCAGCACTTGTTGTTGTTTGACTTCCTAATGGCTGACAATCTTACTGGAGTGAGATGGTATCTTAGGGTGGTTTTGATTTGCATTTCTCTGACAGCTAGAGATGTTGAGCATTTTTTCATGTACTTGTTGATTGACTGTATGTCCTCCTCTGAGAAGTGTCTGTTCAGGTCCTTGGCCCATTTGTTGATTGGGTTGTTTGTTTTCTTATTGTCTAATTTTTTGAGTTCTTTGTATACTCTGGATATTAGGGCTCTATCTGAAGTGTGAGGAGTAAAGATTTGTTCCCAGGGTGTAGGCTCCCTATTTACCTCTCTTATTGTTTCTTTTGCTGAGAAAAAACTTTTTAGTTTGAGTAAGTCCCATTTGTTGATTCTAGTTATTAACTTTTGTGCTATGGGTGTCCTATTGAGGAATTTGGAGCCCGACCCCACCGACTGTAGATCGTAGCCAACTTTTTCTTCTATCAGACGGCGCGTCTCTGATTTGATATCAAGCTCCTTGATCCATTTTGAATTCACTTTTGTGCATGGCGAGAGAAAGGGATTCAGTTTCATTTTGTTGCATATGGATTTCCAGTTTTCCCAGCACCATTTGTTGAAGATGCTATCCTTCCTCCATTGCATGCTTTTAGCCCCTTTATCAAATATAAGATAGTTGTAGTTTTGTGGATTGGTTTCTGTGTCCTCTATTCTGTACCATTGGTCCACCTGCCTGTTTTGGTACCAGTACCATGCTGTTTTTGTTACTATTGCTCTGTAGTATAGTTTGAAGTCTGGTATCGCTATACCGCCTGATTCACACTTCCTGCTTAGCATTGTTTTTGCTATTCTGGGTCTTTTATTTTTCCATATGAATTTCATGATTGCTTTCTCTATTTCTACAAGAAATGCCGATGGGATTTTGATTGGCATTGCATTAAACCTATAGAGAACTTTTGGTAATATCGCCATTTTGATGATGTTAGTTCTGCCTATCCATGAACAGGGTATATTTTTCCATCTTCTAAGATCTTCTTCTATTTCTCTCTTTAGGGTTCTGTAGTTTTCATTGTATAAGTCTTTCACCTCTTTTGTTAGGTTGATTCCCAAGTATTTTATTTTTTTTGAAGATATTTTGAATGGAGTGGTTGTCCTCATTTCCAATTCAGAGGATTTGTCGCTGATATACAGGAATGCCTTTGATTTATGTGTGTTGATTTTATATCCTGCCACTTTGCTGAATTCATTTATTAGCTCTAATAGTTTCTTTGTAGAGCCTTTTGGGTCTGCTAGGTATAGAATCATATCATCTGCAAATAGTGATAATTTAAGTTCTTCTTTTCCTATTTTTATGCCTTTGATTTCTTTCGTCTGTCTAATTGCTCTGGCCAGTGTTTCGAGAACTATGTTGAACAGAAGTGGTGAGAGAGGGCATCCCTGTCTAGTTCCAGATTTTAGAGGGAATGCCTTCAGTTTTTCTCCATTCAGAATGATGCTAGCCTGAGGCTTAGCATAGATTGCTTCTAACAATATTGAGGTATGTTCCTGTTATCCCTAGTTTTTCTAGAGTTTTGAACATAAAGGGATGCTGTACTTTGTCAAATGCTTTTTCCGCATCTATCGAGATGATCATATGGTTCTTATTTTTAAGTCTATTGATGTGGTGAATAACATTTATTGATTTCCGTATATTGAACCAGCCTTGCATCCCAGGGATGAATCCTACTTGATCATGGTGTACAATTTTTTTGATATGTTTTTGTATCCGATTCGCCAGAATTTTATTGAGGATTTTTGCATCTAGGTTCATTAGAGATATTGGTCTGTAGTTTTCTTTCTTTGAAGTGTCTTTGTCTGGTTTAGGTATCAGGGTGATGTTGGCCTCATAGAATGAATTTGGAAGTTCTCCCTCCTTTTCTATTTCCTGAAGTAGCTTGAAAAGTATTGGTATTAGTTCTTCTTTAAAGGTTTTGTAAAATTCTGCTGTATACCCATCTGGACCTGGGCTTTTCTTAGTTGGTAGTCTTTTTATGGTTTCTTCTATTTCCTCAATTGATATTGGTCTGTTTAGGTTTTCTATATCCTCCTGACTCAATCTGGGCAGATCATATGACTTAAGAAATTTATCTATGCCTTCACTATCTTCTAATTTATTGGAGTATAAGGATTCAAAATAGTTTTTGATTATCTTCTGTATTTCTGAAGTGTCTGTTGTGATATTGCCTTTTTCATCCCGTATGCTAGTAATTTGAGTTCTCTCTCTTCTTCTCTTCGCTAGCATCGCTAAGGGTCTGTCGATTTTGTTTATTTTTTCAAAGAACCAACTTTTAGTTTTGTCAATTTTTTCTAATTGTTTCTTTTGTTTCGATTTCATTAATTTCAGCTCTGATTTTAATTATTTCTTGCCTTCTACTTCTTTTGCTGTTGTTTTGCTCTTCATTTTCCAGGATTTTGAGATGAAGTATGAGATCATTTATTTGTTGGTTTTTTCTTTTTTTAAGGAATGAACTCCAAGCAATGAATTTTCCTCTTAGAACTGCTTTCAATGTGTCCCATAGATTCCGATATGTTGTGTCTGTGTTTTCATTTATCTCTAAGAATTTTTTGATTTCCTTCTTGATGTCTTCTATAACCCATTGATCGTTCAGTAACCTATTGTTCATTCTCCAAGTGATGTATGCTTTTTCCTTCCTTCTTTTATCGTTGATTTTCAGTTTCATTCCATTATGATCAGATAAGATGCATGGTATTATCTCTACTCCTTTATATTGTCTAAGAGTTGCCCTGTGACATAATATATGATCTATTTTTGAGAAGGATCCATGTGCTGCTGAGAAAAAAGTGTAACTGCTTGATGTTGGGTGGTATATTCTATATATGTCAATTAAGTCTAGGTTATTAATTGTGTTATTGAGTTCTATAGTTTCCTTATTCAACTTTTGTTTGGAAGATCTGTCCAGTGGCGAGAGAGGTGTGTTGAAGTCTCCCATGATTATGGTATGGTGGTCTATTAGACTCTTGAACTTGAGAAGAGTTTGTTTGACGAACATAGCTGCACCATTGTTTGGGGCATAAATATTTATGATTGTTATGTCTTGTTGGTGTATGGTTCCCTTAAGCAGTATGTAGTGTCCCTCTTTATCTCTTTTGATTAACTTTGGCTTGAAATCTATTTTATTTGATATGAGTATGGACACTCCTGCTTGTTTCCGAAGTCCATATGAGTGATATGATTTTTCCCAACCTTTCACCTTCAGCCTATGTATGTCTTTTCCTATCAAATGCGTCTCCTGTAGGCAGCATATTGTTGGGTCTTGTTTTGTGATCCATTCTACTAGCCTGTGTCTCTTAATTGGTGAGTTTAAGCCATTAACATTTAGGGTTATTATTGAGATATGGGTTGTTCTTCCAGCCATATTTGTTTATTTCTGTTACTAAACATGGTTTGTTTTCCTCTTTGATTATTCCCCCCCCCTTTACTGTCCTACCTCCCACTGTTGGTTTTCATTGTTATTTTCCATTTCCTCTTCCTGTAATGCTTTGGAGAGGATGTTTTGAAGAGATGGTTTTCTAGCTGCGAATTCTTTAAACTTTTGTTTATCATGGAAGGTTTTAATTTCATCTTCCATCCTGAAGCTTAATTTCGCTGGATACACAATTCTTGGTTGGAACCCATTTTCTTTCAGTGTTTGAAATATGTTATTCCAGGATCTTCTAGCTTTCAGAGTCTGTGTTGACAGATCAGCTGTTATCCTGATTGGCTTACCCCTAAATGTAATCTGCTTCCTTTCTCTTGTAGCTTTTAAAATTCTCTCCTTATTCTGTATGTTGGGCATCTTCATTATGATGTGTCTAGGTGTGGATCTCTTATGATTTTGCACATTCGGCGTCCTATAGGCTTCTAGGATTTGGGATTCTGTCTCATTCTTCAAGTCTGGGAAGTTTTCTTGTATTATTTCATTGAATAGGCTTCTCATTCCTTTGGTTTGGAGCTCTGTACCTTCCTGTATCCCAATGACTCTTAAGTTTGGTCTCTTAATGTTATCCCATATTTCTTGGATGTTCTGCTCATGGTTTCTTAACAGTCTTGCTGAGCTGTCTATGTTCTTTTCCAGTTGAAATACTTTGTCTTCATTGTCTGATGTTCTATCTTCTAAGTGTTCTACTCTGCTGGTAGTATTCTCCATTGAGTTTTTAAGTTGGTTTATTGCTTCCTGCATTTCTAGGATTTCTGTTTGTTTGTTTTTTATAACCTCTATCTCCCTGTATAGTTGATCCTTTGCTTCCTGGATTTGTTTGCGTAATTCGTTGTCGAAGTGATCTTTCATTGTCTGATTTTGCTGTTTAATGTCTTCCTTGATACTCCAGATCATCTGAAGCATGTATATCCTGAATTCTTTATCTGACATTCCATCTGCTGCAGCTGTTACCTCTTCTAAAGTTGCGTTGACCTGCATTGCTTGTGGTCCTTTCTTTCCTTGTCTTTTCATACTGCTTGCGTATCTTTCCTGCAGGTGCGGGCGGCGGCTCTGCTCTCTCCTTATTCCAATTGGGGTTTCGTGGCTACCACGCCGGCAGGTCACTGGGCCTGTTCTGGGAGCCGGCGGCGGCTCTGTTCTCCCCCTACTCCAATTGGGGTGACGAGTGTACCACGCCGGCAGGCCACCGGGCCTGATCCGCCGGTCGGTTGCAGGTTTGCCTACCCTGCAGGCGCGGGCGGCGGCTCTACTCTGCCCCTACTGCAAATGGGGTGACGTGTCTGTCGTACCGGCAGGCCACTGGGCCTGTCTCGCTGGTCGGTCGCAGATCTGCCCACCTTTTGGGCACGGGTGGAGGCTCTGCTCTGCCCCTACTCCAATTAGGGTGTCATGGCTACCCCGCCTGCAGGACGCTGGGCCTGTTCCTGGCACGGGCGGCGACTCTGCTCTGCCACTACTCCAATTAGGGTGGTGTTTGTACCACGCCGGCAGGCTCCTGGGCCTGATCCGCCGGTCTGTTGTAGGTCTGCCTACCTTGGAGGCGCGGGCGGCGGATCTGCCCTGCCCCTCCTACCACGCCTGCGGACCCCTGGGCCTGATCTGCAGGTTGATCACTGGTCTGCTCACCCTGCGGGCACGGGTGGCAGTTCCGCTCCGCCCCCACTCCAATTGGGGTCACGTGACCACCACACCGGCAGGGCCTGATCCGGGCGTGGGAGAAGGATCTGCTCTGCCCCTACTCCAGTTGGGGTGACGTGTGTACCACACTGGCAGGCCACTGGGCCTGACCCACCAGGCTGACACAGGTCTGTTTACCTTGCAAGCGCGAACCGCGGCTCTGCCCTGCCCCTCCTACCACGCCCATGTACCACTGGGTCGCGGGTCTGCCCACCTTGCGGTTGCGGGTGGCGGCTCCGCTCCGCCCTCTCTCCAATTGGGGTCATGCGGTCACCACGCTGGCGAGCCGCTGGGCCTGTTCCGGGCGCTGGCGGCGGCCCGGCTCCTTCCCTCTGGCTCGACGACAAATTGAGGAGACTCGGGTGACTGTGCCTCACCCCCCCTACCAGGAGACCAACTGCTTATGTCACCACTGGTATTGATGAAGTTCCCTCCTCCGCCGCTTTCTGCAGACGTCAGATCTCTGCCATGTTGGTATCCTATGCGAATGGCAGCATTTCGTTCCCCTTGCCGGGCAACCAAAGCACCGGGTGAGTCCTGACCGGCCCTCAGCAGGACCCGGACCGAGAAGCCGTTTCCGCGGGCTCCTAGCCCCGGGCCAGGGAAGTTCCGGGAGCCGGAACTCGGCCACTCCGTGCTCGGTGTAAGCTCCTATAAATGTAAGCTCCAAGAAGCAGTCCCCGCGGGCTCAGTTCCGGGAGCCGGAACTCGGCCGCTCCGCGCTGGGTATTCACTCTGATAAGATCAGGTTCTAAGAAGCACCCAGGCGCTGAGCCCTAGCAATCTGTCTGCAAGCCGCAGGCGAATTGCAGCCTGAAATTACCTGTTCTATGGCTGAATGAGCTGCGGTCAGTCAAAAACAGGGGTGGTGACGTCAGTTTACCAACATGGTGGCTGCTGGCCTCCTCTGTGGTCTGACCGGTGTGGAGAACCGAGATGGACCGCTTCCTTCCCCCGTCTCGAACCCAGAATTCAGCCCTGAGTACGGTGCTTGCGCGGCTGGCAGAAACTGCAGCGCTGTAACCCTGCGTCTCTATCCCAGCGCACGCTGCAGATTCTAGCCTCGGGCCGATTTGCTGAATAAGCAGTGCGACAAACCTCTCGCGTTTGAGTCCCCGTAGCTGATCCTCGTGCGATGGAAATCCTTCCTCCAGGTTCCGGAGCACCCCACTATTGCTGGAAATTCCTAACAAGATATCCTTTAGCCGTCCTGACTTGTCATACTCCCACACAGTGAAGCAGCACACGGGGGCAATGCACTCCCCTCGCCGCCATCTTTAAACTTCTTAAAATATAATCTTAACTTATTCTTTTGAGCTCTGCAAGTTTGTAGTTGCCATTAAGAGTTAGACACTCCTGAGCGGCTCAGCACCTCCCACTCATGGGGCCCGCAGTAAATCGCGGCCAGGGCCAGGAGCTCCTCCCGCACAGGATCTGCCATGTCCACGCGGCCTGCGAACTCGGTCTGTTGTTTGTATTCTTAATAGCTGCCATTCTGACTGGATGAAATCTTAGAGTAGTTTTGATTTGCATTTCTCTAATTGCTAGAGATGTTGAATATTTTTTCATATATTTGTTGATTGATTGTATATCCTCTTCTGAGAAGTGTCTGTTCAGTTCCTTGGCCCATTAATTGATTGGGTTGTTTTTTTTGTGTTATATACTGGGAGTTTTTATACTTAGTTTTTGACAGGGTATCAAATCTTTCTCACACGTTCTTTCCATAAGGATCTTATAGCTGTTATCTCTTTATCTTATAGTATTGAGAGTGCTGTAGGGATATCTGTTTTCAGCTTGAATTTTTTCCTCTTATGAATGAATGAATTTGTTACATAAAAATGAAGGGATTTGTTCTTCCCTTTTAAAATATGAATGTCCCAACCTGTATTAATTTCTGTCTTGGTGTTTACCATTGGTACCATTATTGGTATCCATCATGTAAATCTATAGAATCAAGTATTTTTTCTTTTATATTTTAATTTTGAATTATATTTAAGTATTTGTTATGTTTTATTGCTTTGGTTTCTTTTCAAGGGACTTCAATTTTATATACATTGGATCTTCTTTGCCTTCCTTTTATATCTGCATTTTCTCTCCAAGCATTTTTTAAAATTTTATACAGTTTTATTTGTGTCAATCCATACAATACCAGCAAGATATCTGGTAAAATACAAGACAAGCATTTGTTACCTTTCTTTCACTTTGTACTCCACTGTGGCCTGCTAATACTGCTGTATTGTTTTTCTAACATTAACCTATCAGATGTTCAGTTAAGTATTTTAGCACCAGTGAAAGCCCCAAAGCTCAGGTTTTATTACCAGCCTTCTTACATCCATTCCATAGATTTTTCTGTCAGTCATTCCTGATACATAGATTGCAATTGTTTTATTTCAGCTCTATAAAGGAAAGTAGCCTTCATTATCTGACAAGTCTCACTGTGATTGAATTGGAAAAACTGTGAAAGAGAACAGTGCAGAAAATGATGTAAACACTTCCAGGCAATTTCTTATTTGTATAATGGCACCAAAAATGGCTTACTTTAAATGGGTTTTCTCAGTTTCTTTTTAAAAAAATCCTTTAAATTGCACAATTATTGGTTCTGTCTCACTTATTAAGAAGTTCACCCGTGGAAATCACATAATATCCAGGTACTTCATACCCAAGTGAATTTTATCAGCATATCTGCATTTGAAGTACTTAGTGCTACTTTGATACACCAGTGTTGAGATTTAATGCCTTAAAATATTTCCTGGCTCTTAGAAGTTTGACCATGAATATTACTTCTTATTATTGTCAACAATACTTATTACCCACATTAAAATAAAAGCATTTGGTAAGACTTGCCTCAGTACTAACATTTAAACATTTTCAATCTGAATAATTATCTATGAAATTTGAGTTTGTGGTATCACTGCATAATTCTATTCTCTTGCAAGCTGTCTGTCAAACTCAGGTACTGTCATGAATTTTCTCCAAACATTTTTAATCCTTTATTTCAAGTTGCTATTTTCATTTTTCTCCTTTGAGTTCCTTACTATGTTTTCCAGCCTTCAGTGCCACTTGTTGTCCTTCTCATTATTTATCCATGTGATGATTTTTAATTTTTCTTGCACTTATTCCTGGAGTTCCTGGCAGCTCATATCTCGTTTATTTCATTCTCTTTCCGGATTTTCTCCATTCAGTTTGTGTTTGTTTGATTTTTGAAAATGTACATATTTACAGTTTTTATATACTCTGTGATAACTTTTCCTGGGGAGTATTCTGTGTCCATTAATTTGTTTTGATGCTTATTTTACACAATTTTTTCCTTGTGGTGACTTTGTATACCAGAATACCATTTCCTTTTATTCTATTACTCTTGGATTTCTCTGGCCAAGTTATCAGAGTTTCCAGGTTTGAGACAGAATGCCCAGTTTTACTTGAATTTTATGCAAACTACATGTTTGAGGGTATATACATCCTCTGCAACATTTGCAATATATTTATACCATTTTTCCTTACTTGTCCACAATTCAGATTTCATTGTGCATTTTTTTATCTGTGGAATTCTGGGCAATTATAGTTGATAAGATCTGTCATATAGGAAGGGCTGGGTTTCATGACCCAAAGGACTGTTTCCCTTTTTGTTTACCTGACTGAGTCTGTTTCCTTCAAGATGGCTTTTTTATTCTTATTTTATGCTACTTCTCTGAATCAAACCAGGTATAGGAGGGCTTACTCTACTAGTCCTGTTCTGCACTGCTACTGTGATAAGGATCATTTGGGCTTTCTCTTCACAGAATGAGCTTCGTATATGTGAAAGATGTGGTTGTATATGTTTTTAGATTCCTGAAAATTTTGGAAGCATACTTTAAATTTTTTTAGTTCTTTGATCTTTTTCTTCACAATTTTCCTTATATTTATCTTGTTCATATTTTGTTAGATTTATATGTATTTCATTCTTTTGTGTGCTATTGTAAATGATAATGTCCTTTTAATTTTAAATCCCAAAATTATTCATTGTTGGTTTACTGGAAAATAATTAATTTTATATATTAGCCTTGTGTCCTGAAAGTGATCATTGATTGGTTTCAGGAGTTGTTTTGTTGATTGGTTTCGATTTTCTATGCAGATGTCATAGAAAATGTCATGTCATCTAACAAATACAGATTTCTTTCTTTCTTTCCAGTCTGTATGCCTTTCCTTTCCTTTTCTTATCTTGCTACATTAGCCAAGAATTCTGTCCAATGTTGCAAAACAGTGGTGAGAGGGAACATCTTTTTCTTGTTCCTTAAAGATCAAATGCTCTTTTAAAGATCATAGCAAAGTGGCATCATCACATCTAAAACTTATAATATTTCTTTATATCAGCAAATATTAAATCAGAATTTGTGTTTGTCTGTTACAATTTTTATCTTTTAATAGTATTTTTTGTTTGAATCATTATTCAAAGCCCACACTTTTCAATTTTGATGTCTTTTAAGCCTTTTTAAATTGAGTTCTTCCTTATGTGTTTCTCCCTTTACTTTTCTTGCAATATTATATTTGTGAAACAGATATGTTTGTTCTGTAAACTATCTTATGATGGATTTTACTAATTTTATCCCTGCTGTATGATTTACAATATTACTTTTCCCCCTGAATTTTCTTTAAGTTGGAAGATATGTCTAAATTTTGATTAGATTCAAACTCTCTCACCTCCCACTCCTCTTCTTTTGGCAAAAACTTGCCATAGTTTATATTCTATATCTTCATCAGAAGGCACATTATGTCTGGTTGTACTTCTTTTGTGTGTGCAGCTAATGTAATTATTGTCTATATGTATTGTTTTATTTGGGTTTATAAAGTGGTGCTATTCCTTATTTTTTCTGTGTTTATTAGCTAGAATAACTTAGTGCAGACATACTTCTCTTATCACCTCTTTGATAGCTAACTACCCATTGCCTAAGGTACAATTCATGTAGGAAGGAAGAACAAATGCTTGATTGTACCATTTACAAATTTTCAAAATAGTGATTTGATTTCCTAGCATTTTCCCCAAATGAGAAAAATGTGCACATTTAAATATATTTGATGTTTATTCAATCACAGTTATTACCTTTGCCTCTAAAATTGGATAATCTTTAGTATCTCAGCACCTCTTCATGTTTGCTTATGAGTCTTTTTGACATGAAGACATTAACATTTAGTAGCATCCTTGATTTTTAATATGACAAGATGTCCTAGGTTAATTTTGTGTAGTAACAATCCCAGACCTGAAATCACCCTTTTTCTAGAGACCTTCTGTTCTTTAGTGGAACATGATATTTAATGATAGCATTCCCCCTACTAGAGGTAATTGTGCTACTATTAATTATTTCTAGGACTTTTTGGTGGGAACATTTTGCAAATATTTTTCTTTAAAATCATAAAATATATCATGAGTTTACTCTTTCATCTCAAAATCAGGAATTTTTTTTTATTTGGCATGTTTATCTTACATTTGTTTCTCCTTTCTCACACACTAAAAAAACTCAATTCGTAATGACATCAAAAAATGGCATATTTACTTTATCCCACATTAGGCACTCCAAAGTTTAATAATAACATCAAACTTCTATCAATAACATGATTACTGAAAGGTGTTTAATTTCCTCTGTAGGTGAGCTAATATGCCAGATCAAATTGTCAAATCAGAGTCACATGGGTAGAAGATCTTATCAACTTTTACTAAATAATTTCAAGGATATGGATAATTAAAGAGTCAGGTAAAATATAGAGAAATCTGGAATACTGAAAACAGCTCTCCAGAATTTTCCTTCTGTTGTTAGACATGAGTCTGTAATGCAAAACAGATGATATCTCTAAGACAAATTTTCAAGATTCCTTATGCAAAGGGGAACTTTAAATTATGCAATACCTTTGTTGAATGCTCTTCAAAATCATTAGCTTCTGCAATACTCTTCAGGAAACCTCTCCTCATAGATTTTATGATCCTTAACTAGATATATCCTGCTGAAGGAATTTCAGAGGAAAAGTCTCTCTACCTGGAAAATAGTATCAGTTTATTTACAAAAAGGTCCAGTTTGTAAAATAATTGTTGGACAAAGTCACCTGGCTAACCCCACCCCAAGTTCATCTGCTGAGTTGAAGGGAATTGGATTTGCTGCTTTATCTCTGCACAGAAGTTTATTTTTTTCCCTTAAGGCAGAGACCACTGAGGAGATACAATCAAATACACCCCCGCACCCCACTTTAAAGACTAGCTCCCTTCTGTGTGGTCCTGTCATGATTTAGCAAATGGGCTTATATGTTTTACTTCACTTTACATTTCTAGGCATTGTTTTAAATTTTAATTTTCTTTTAATTTGGCATAAAACATTTACCAAGCTCCATATCGACTATAAAAAGAAGATATATTTAGAGAAATCCAGCTCTGTACTTGTCTTGTGCACTCTTTTGCTATCATGACACCCTTTTTATAGGTTGCCCCTATTTAGATACATATTTCCACATTCTTAAGCAAATAGCAGTGTTCTCTATAAAATTTCCTTTACCTCCCATTAACAATATATCCTGGAAACTGCTCCACAACCATAGATAGAGAATTCTATTTTTTTCTTTATCTTTACAATGGCACAGTACTCCATTGCATACACTATTTAACCAGCCCCTAAACTGATAGACTTTTGAATTGTTTCTAAAGTCTGACTTTTACAAATACTATGGCAATAGTCTTCTAATTTTTTTTTTAAAATTTGCAAGTGTATCTTGGGGGGATATAAGTTGAAAGTGGGATTTCTAGCTCATGTGTATGTATATTTAATTATGCTGCATTTTGCCAACTTATCCTCTGTTATTGTTTGAATATTAGATGTCCCCCAAAAACTCATGTGTGAGACCATGCAAGAGAGTTTAGAGATTTAATTGATTGAATTATTAGAAGTTTAACCAATCCCCTGATAGGGGTCAAATTGGTAGTAACTGTAGGTAGGTAGGGTATGGCTGGAGGAGGTGGGGGGCATTCCTTGGGGGTTTATATTTTGTCCTTGCTTAGAGAGCTCTCTCTTTGCTTTCTGAGAAATGTGATGAGCTGCTTTCCTCTACCAGTATTTTGCCATGATTTTCTACCTCATCTCAGGCCCCAAGGAATGGAGTCACCCATGTATGAACATAGACCTCTAAAACCATGAGCCTCCAAATAGAATTTTCCTCCTTTTTAAGCATTTTAAAAAATTTGTTCTGTTGAGTTATACATGACAGTAGAGACTTTTCCTCCTTTAATTATTCTTGTCAGGTCTTTTGGTTGCAGCAGTGAAAAGCTGACTAAAACATCCTCCATAGTGTTGAATTTTGTATTCATACTAGCATTGAGGGAGAGTCTGTTTTCTCATAGCTTCACCAACAAAGAATGTTGTACAGCTTTCAGATCTTTTCACAATATGATAGAAGAGAAGTGATATCTCAGAGAAATTTTGATACTTTATTCTGTTTTTTTCAAATTTTTTTGGAGAAAATATATATTTTTTAATTTGTTCTAATTAGTTACACATGACAGTAGAATGCATTTTGACATATTGTACACAAATGGAGAACAACTTCTCATTCCTCCGGATGTACATGGTGCAGAGTCACTCCAGTAGGGTAATCATACATGTATACAAGGTAATAATGTCTGTCTCATTCTACCATCCTTCCCATCCTCACAGTCCCTTCCCTCCCCTCCCCTTACTCCCCTCTACACAAACCAAAGTTCCTTCATTTTCCCCTAGTCCCCCACCCAACTATGGATCAGCATCCACTTATCAGAAAAACATTCAGCTTTTGGTTTTATGGAATTTGCTTATTTCACTTAGCATGATATTGTCTAGTTCCATTCATTTACCTGCAAATGTAATAATTTCATTCTTATTTAAGGCTGAGTAATATCTGGTAGTAAATTTGTGTCCAGAATATATTAACAATTTTTAAAACTCAATATTAAAGGAATGAACAAATCAATTTACAAATGTGAGAAATATTTGAACACTTTACCAGGAAAGATATATGGATGGCAATAAAACATAAAAAGCATGAAACATTCAGAAGCACATGAAAGATGCTTAGCATCATTGGTCATGAGGGAATACAAGTTGAAATCACAAGGCGATACTATCATATATTTGCATACATACAAACATGTGTATGTGTGCTTAGACATAAACCAAACGCATAAACAACAATCTCTAAATATTGCTGGTTGAGCCTCCTTTTTTTCTTAGTTGCAATAAATACCTCACTGTTTCTCTTAGCTTTTTATTAACCAGAAGCTGACATCATACAGGCATTATATGTACAAATAATTCATATCCGCATCTTAGACCCTGGGTTTGCTTAAACACCTTTTAATTTAGTCTTGCTTTAGAACTTGTGCACGGTTTCTTTTGGGGAGCAGTGAGGCAGTAGTGCATTTTGCCAGATCAAAAACTGTTAGTAAACAAAAGTCTTCATTACTCAGATGGTACACCTATAAAACTGAAACTAATAATGCCTGTGCATATTAAATGAAAATGCCATGTAAAATAGTTATTGCTATAGATGATATATAGAAGAGTTCTACTTTATTCTGTTTTAAAAAGCTACTTAAATACTGGTAATATTAATACTAGGTTGAAAATACGATATGCAAGTTGAAAATATTTTATGTTTTTTTCTTGATCATGAAAATACAAATTTTCATATGTAAGGCTTTGAATTTCATTTAGCCCAAATTATTAATCATTCTCTGTTGCATCTTGAATTGTAAGTACAGTTAGATTAAATTCCTCCCAGTCCCATGTTATAGCAGAATTTAGCCATGTTTTCTTCTAATACTTGAATGATTTTATTTTTGACACTTAAATATTTGAACTATTTTGAATCCATCATAGTGTAAAATATGAGGGACTCATTCAACATTGTGTCCTATTGTTCTATCCTGTTATTTCAATACTGCTTATTAAAATGTCCATATATGCCCCAGTGGTTAGGCTATAGCCTTTATCATATAAATTTTCATATAGATTAATTCTATTTCTGTATTTTCCAATTCTGTTCCATTGATATGACAGCTTGTTCCTGGTCTAATGCTACACTGTTTTAACCTAAGTCATATTATATGTTTTAATATCTGGTACAGCCAAACAGTTCTTGCCCTGGTCACTTTTATTCTTAGTGTTTTCTGGCTTGCTTGTTTTCTTTTTCAAATAAACTTTGTATTCAATTGGTCTAAAGACAGAATAAAAAATTGACCTTATTTCATTGTACACATTTTATATTTGTAAGCTAAATTAGCCGCCCAGTTTGCTGTTGAATCTGCTCTCACAAATCCAACAACTATGGTCTTGTCAAAGTCAACAATAACTTCAGGTATCAAAACCCAGTGGTACTCTCAGTTCTCATTTAACTCTAAGTAAGTTCCCATACTTAAGAGTTTTTGAAACACACATAGTATTTGACACAGTGTGTACTTTCTTGTTCTTGGAAATATTTTCTTTACTTGGTTTCTAAAACCTGATTGTCTCAGCTTTTCTTCCACCAACCAGTAGCTGCTTCTCACTCCTTTCTCCTGGTTTCTTCTTATCTTTCAGACCTGGAGACCAGGAAATCCTAAGACTCAGTATTTGGATTTCTCACTTCTATTTAAGCATACACTTTCAATTATCTCATCATGTCTTAGTAATTAAAATAGCATGTCTGTGCTGATGAGTCCTAAATTTACATCTTCTGATCAGGGATCTCCACCAATTTCCAATCTTCTCTATCCAACTACCTCCCATTGGATGTCTGATAGTCTTCATCTCCACTTAGATTTCTAATAAGCAATTCAAACTAACATCTCAAAATTGAAACCCTGGACTTCCAACCTCAAGTTTCTCCTCCTCCTCCTCCTTCCCTTCCTCCTCCTCCTCCTCCCCTTCCTCCTCCTCCCCTTCCTCCTCCTCCTCTTCCTCCTCCTCCTCTTTTTGTACTAGGGATTGAACCCAGCAGCACTTAACCCCTGGGATTATAGGTGGGCACCACTGCACTGGGTCTTCTAGCTTCTTAGGTAATAAATCTTTTCTTTTAATTATTCAGGTCCAATATGTTGGACACATCATTGACTTTTACACTAATTCCACCCTGTTTGTATCCCCTTCCTAGATTAATGTGATATCCTGATCCTCCTGCTTTCACCCTTGCTTCATTGATTGTATTCTAAAAATAGAAGAGTTTGTCTTGTTAAAGCACAAGTCAGATCATGGTACTTCTTTGCTCAAAATTTTGTGTTCTCAAATTACTTAGTAAAATGAAGGACCTTCCCATGTTCTAATGACCTATAACACGTGGACTCTGTTACTTCCCCAATTTCACTTCCTACTCCTTTCATCCTTAGAGTCTCTGCTTCAGCCACTTGTGCACTAAAATGAACTTTATCAGCATATCTACATTGTTCTTCCTTACATTCTTCAAATTTTTCTCAGATATCAACTTCTTTATTAATAACTTCCCTACACCATACAATTTACAATTGTGACAACATCCTTATTTCTTGGCACTTCCTACCATCTTTCTTGCTTTATTTGACCCATGGCATTGCCATTTGTCATACTGTTAATATTTCTAGTTTATTTTGTCCATTTTTGGTTATATTCTTTAAAGAAAATGTAATGAATGAGGACAGGGGAAATGGAGATATCAAAAAGACAGTTATTAATATTTTACAGTAGCAATGTAAAGGAAGAAATGAATTTAAGGGTGACATCTATAAGGAATTGGTTTAGGAATGTTTTCCATAATATCAATTCTGAAACAGAAATTAGAACACATGAACTTAGTGTTATCAGTTAAGTTTATTTGGATCATAGAGGAGCCCAACTTAAAATGAAAAGGAGCTATCAGAAAATTTGGTCCAGTTGAGATTACAACTGCATATCACTTGGCACCATGGCTTTTTAAAAGTTTCTCTTGAAAACCTCATTTAGCATCTGCCAGTTACTTTATAAGCTATATTGTGAGGCCAGTTTATGTACAGGGAGGCTAGTCATCCATATAATGTGTATGGTGTCAAGACCACTGAAAAAGCTGCTTTTCCCAGTCTCTACTACAAACACATGTTTCTTCCCTGTTTCAATTTCTTGAAATTTTTACCTTTGAGCATTCCTTTTAGTGTTAAGTTAAAGGAACCTACTAATATGCAAGTCTTTCTTAGGGGGGGTAATATTTTTCTCAGTTAATTTCTCAAAATTTTAACAGAAAGAAGAATCTGAAGAAATTAGAACACAGGACAAATTACTGCTAGTTGTGTGAAAGAAAGATTGAGAATCGGAAATCTTGCTTGCCTTAATGTTGGTAGTTCTCAGTAATAGGGGAGGTGAAGAGAAAAACAGCTAACTATCTTGGGGTTCTGGGAGACAGAGATTTCATAGGTAAAGTTTAGTCAGATTTAGACCATCAGCTTTGCTTTCTTCATAATTTAACTAAAGGACAAGTCAAGCAAATATGCAGCATGTGAGGTTTCCACAGATTACCCAAAGAGAGGAAGTTGAAAACTCCCAGAAAAGTATAAGGTGGTTAGCCCCCATGTAAGAAAATACCTGAATTTATTGCAATCCACCTCAGCTTCTTCTCTTGTAGTGTAAGAGATGAAAGTGGAAAAACAACCTTAAGTACCACGGAAAAAGTACCAATATATCAGGAAAATGACAAGCTGAATTTCAATTACTTTAATTTTAATGTTGTTCATGGTAGAATTGATTATCGAGCTAAACAGGAAAAATGGTTATCCCTCAGGCAAATGCTAATGTTCTCAAGACTCTCAATAAGGATACGCGTAAAAAGGTGAAGAGAGGTTAATAAATTGCATCATGAGAAGATCATCCTTTAAGCTAGAATGTGCACACCAAAGGATCACATCTTGTCTTAAATATATGTTTGCCTAAATTCAAGAGTATATCCCAATTAGAGCAGCTGTCCGTTTTGCATGCCTCAAAGCCACAACATAATACATAAGTTTGTGAGTAAAATTCTTATTTCCAAAGAAAAAAAGCTCATTAGTTCACTATAACAGCACTATTTCACTTACAGCACTAAAAGTACTGTTTGAGTACTCTCTGAAGAGAAGGAAGGATGTAAAGGAGTCCATCTCATGGTGTGCTGTGCCATTTGTGCCACTGGACATGTGAAAGAGCCATTCTACAAAGTGAGAATTTATCTTGTCACATCTACACTGGTTTGGTGATGACACCTTCCAAGAGTTAATATTATGTTTAGTAGTCTTAAAATTTTACCCATTTTCCTTCAGTGATAGGATTTTGCTACCTCTCAGGTAATTAAGTAGAAGGTACTCACTCGGGTCATTTGAGATCTTTTTTCAATAATTCAAGATTTGAAGAACACTTTTATGCTCTCATTTTGTACTCATTTTGTAAAAGCATTTGCAAAAAGAAATAGTGTTAAAAGTGATTGAGAAATCAATTTCTGTCTTCTTATGTAAGCTACCTTTTTTGTTTGTAATCTATCATTAATTTATACTATGACTTATGCAAGCTGACAGACATTTTAACTGAACTATAAATGGTGAAATTCATAAAATAAGAATAATTCCCTTACTAGTTTAGAATTTGCCTAATGTAATTGCTACATGATTATTAGAATTTCAAAACCACTCTACAGAAAGCCTTATGCCAATAAAAAACTCATTCTTTTATTTTATTGTAACTGCTATATTCTTTGGTTATGAAGAAGATTCTTTCTTCTTAAAATATTGATAGTGAGGGAAGGACTTGATGTATATGCTAACGTCTCTAGAGTAACTGTCTTATATTACAGTAAAGTAAGCTGTAAAATATGAGCTCATGACAAAATAAGTATGGCCAATTGTATGCCACTATTTGTACCCAGAAAACATGATACAAAATTTGTCAGGTTCATTTTAGATTATCAATAAATTCACAGTTTTCAGACAATTCCATTAAATATATATTTTCTTTCTTTCTTTTTTTTTAGAATGAAGTCACTGAGGGTATAGCATTAAATATCTCACTTAATGTTAAAGATATAGTAGATGGTAAAACCAAGACTCATGCTCTGGCATTTTGGGCCTTACATATTTTTTTTCCAACAATCACCTCAAGAATAAGAGGATATGAAGATTTAGATATGTTGTCCAAGTTGAGTATGAGTTCAATCATAAAAGGCAGAATTGCCAACAAATTTTCTCTGAGTAATGTCATCAGTATGAGTCTGTTGGAATGAAATATTTGACATATAGTATGAGTATATTTAGCATCTAAAAATACCATGCTATGTGTTAAGATATGTGAGAGGTGCACCCTTGTTCTTTTCAATAATTACCTTGCAGTTTCCCAGATAGCACAAGTGGATTTCATGGGATATGCTTTAAATTATTTTCACATAATGTATTTTAAAAGAGAGATTTGAGGTAGTGTTGAACATATTCTATGCCTTCCCAATGCCAACAGAAACTTTCAAAATTAGTCCATTGAATTGTTCTTTGTTTATATGATGCTAGGAATGAAACATTGAATATTTCACTAAACTGGCTGATATATTTTAAGCAAAACAAATTGAAATCTCTAGCTGTTTCTGTGACAGGTAATGATGATTCACATGAAATAAATAAGGAAAATAAATAAATAATAATATACCATAATGTGCTATTTTCAGGGGGGGGGGCGTTTCTTGAAGGAAATGACATTTGAACTTTGACCTGAAGCCAAGGAAATGTCATCTGGGGTAAAGAAAGCTTCTAGGAAGAGAATAAGTCTAGTGTAACAAGTCTTATTTAGTAAGTCGACTGAATGAAAAATAACCAGAGGCTGGTTCATCTGGAATTAATGAACCACAGTGAGGGCAGTAAGAAATGTTAATGGAATTGTCCAAGGCTAGATCAAACAATTGTAGGACTTTGTAATTTTAGGGTAAGAAATGATCATTGTGAGCATCTTAAAAGGATGGAGAAAAGACCAGAATAGAAGCAAGGAACCACTCAAGAGATTATAACCACTTTCTAGGTGAACATGATGGTGACTCAGAATAGGGCCACTATAGAAGTCTAGAAATGGAAGTGTTCATGTTATGCTTTAACAAAATTTGTTGATAGGCTTGACATGGGATGTGATATAAAGTGAGACACAGAAATGTACACAAAGGATGGTTTGGTGATATTCACTTAGTGAGGAAGCCCAGGGCAGAAATGTTAGGTCTGAGTTTGGTTTGAGAAACTTATTAAAGTGAAGATCTTTGCATATGTTAATCTAAAGCTTGTGGAAGAAGTTGAATCTGAAGTGAAATTTAAGATCTCAGCATAACAATCATACTTAAAGCCAATGAAACTGCATGAGATCACCTAAGGAATTCATATATATATATATATATATATAACAAGGTACAAGGAACAAGCCCTTGGGGCACCCAATATTTAGAAGTTAGGGAAGATAAGACATTTATCATAGGGGACAGACAATGGTCAGTTATGAGAAATACTAGGGCAGTAGGGCCTTACATATTTTTTTTTCTAACAATCACCTCAAGAATAAGAGGATATGAAGATTTAGATATGTTGTCCAAGTAGACTCTGAATGATCACCTGGAGCATTTCAAAAAGGACGTAATTGAGTGTTTCACATGTTCTCAAGAAGGTAAATAAAATGAAGATCAAAAGTGAAACATTGGATAAGTAACAAGGAGCTTATTGATTAACTTGACAAGGTGTTTCAGTAGAATGGCTGGGACAAAATCGTGATTGGAGTGCATTCTAGACGGAACCAGTGAGTGAGAAAGTTCAGTTAGGGAGTGTGGACACTGAAGATAATTTTTTAAGAGGATCATAAAAATAGGTCTCAAAAAATTTTTAATGGAGGAAGCAATATACCATTTGTATATTAACAACAATATCTAATGAGGAGAGAAAAATTAATAATGCAGATTCGAGTCAAGATATTTGAAGAGGCAAAGCCCTTGGGCAGAAGAGAGGAAATAGGATCTAGGGGATAAGTGGTGATAATAGCTCAGTAGACACAGTTGTGTTGACCTGTTGTATAGATGGTGTATTATATGAAGATGAAGAAGCTCTTTAATGAGAAAGCCTTCATCTACATGTGGGTAGGGAATAGGAGTATTGAGTGGTTCAGGAAAGAATAGAAGACAGAGCATAACTGTCTGAAAAATCTAGAGAATGAATTGACTAAGAAAATGTAGTGGGATTGCAGGCATGATGACAGTTCACTGAGATTGGAATGGTCTGGAATAAAAAATGACCCATCCTAAACTTGATTGATTTGGGCAAACATCAGTGTATAAGCAAACCCAGGATAGCAGATGAAAAGTCTGGCAGCTGTGGTGTCTTAATAGGATTCATATTTAACTTGGATAAATGGTTATATTCATTTCCCAAGTAATTTTCTGGTTTGTAAAAGGACAGCCCTTATATGTGGATACAGACCACAGAATCATCCTTGTATGAAAAATGACTATCTCATATGGCAATTGCTATCAGTATTCTAAAAAAGTCAATTTATATTTAGAATTAGACTCCATTACATGGAAGGAAAGTGGAGTGCTAATTCAAGGAACTAAGATAAAACCCCAATTGTCTAGAACAGATCCACAATGAGAAGGAAGCAGAATGAGAAGATCCAGGGATTGCAAAATGGAGATCCAGGGACCCACTTCTACCCGAGCTCAGTGGATACAGAATCTAACGTAGCGTGTCTTGTATCAGATCAGGAATTCTGACTAGGTGGAACCCTCATATAGTCCTTCTCCTCATCATGTTAGGCTCAGTGTCCCTATGGATTGGGCCTCTAAATGAAGGGCAAAGATAATACAGATAAATGGAGCAGAAGAAGGCAAGATTGAAAACAGAGTTTTGAGAAACTTCACAGATTTAATAAGAGTTCAAAACTGTCCATTTAAAGTATAAAATGGAATGGTCCCTCTAAAGTTAGCAGAAAAAAGTCAAATGTTTTCAGGATGAAAATTGAATTACAGTGCTGGGTCAGTAAGCTCAATGCTATGTTTTCATTCAGCTAAGATTTAAAAAAGAAATAAAATAAAAACATGGCCTTCATCTTCTGACAATTGAAAGCATGCACATCCATCCACAAAGATGATATTTTTTGGTTGAACTAAACAAAAGCACAAACTGATCATGTGTGCCCTTGGACAGAGGACATTGAACAACAGAGGTTACAGTATCTGTAAGCAGTTTTACTATCAATAAGGAAAGCCTATAAAGTTTCTTTTTTAAAAAAATCAATCCTCCATAAAAATAGAGGGTTTGACACTGAATTATAACTAAGCAAAGGATACTCTGTGAAGAGTGGACATAAAGTTGTACAGAAATGTTGCTCCTGATGGTCAAGCTCAAAGCAATGTCAAAACATAGCACTTCTTTATTAAGTGGGTAATTAACACACTCATTATGAAACAGCTCTCAAATATCAAGTATCTCAAATGAGTTTTGTACAGATGTTGGAGCTCATTCCCCCTTATGTTCATATCCCACGGGAGCTCCCAAGAACACAGATTTTACACTCCTAATTTCAACTAAACCTAATGCTTCTGACGTCCAACCGAAGGTAAGACTGATGTGATATCCAACATGCCATCATAGTGATGTAAGATGTTGCACTCTGCCACATCTTTGCAATATGCTTCTATTGCATCTTAAGGTGGAGGTCTCATTCACATCACTTATACAAGTCCTTCAAAGGCCATGATAACCCTCATAATTTTCTATTTTCTGTGCTTTCTCAATAAATGTAGTGTTGAATGATGAGTTCCTTTCAAGAATTAGATGATAAATTTCAACTCAATATTTTAAAACCTCTTGGGTCAACATGAAGAAATTGACTTAATTTCTTCCAAGAGTTTTTCTTAAGTATTCTATGGCAAGTGATAAAAAATTGAATTAAAATATTTCTCTTTCCCCTCTATATATGTTATATAGGTTCTTTTTCTGTGTAATTTGCTACACAGAGTGTCTAATTTGTAATTTGGTGGCATTGAATTCAAATATTATTAAGATTAAGATTTCTTTTATTAAATATGCTACTGTAATTTTCCCACCAACATAATTTTGTAGCAGATTAATGCCTACTTTCTAAAAGAAGAAAAAAAATTACTCTTTATCAAAAATGTTAAATACAAAAAAGAGTCAAGAAACAAATACTGCAAGAGTGTATTTTAAATATTTTCACCACAAAACTAATAACTATGTAAAGTAATCTATATTTTAATATTTAAGATTTAACTATTCATATGCACACAAACAACACACACACACCCTTGCACAATTGTATGTATTATATATTTCAAAGCATGTTGAACACAATAAATACATATAATTTTGCTTATCAATTTAAACAAATGAATAAATTTGAAAAGATAAATGAGGAATTTTGACATAATTTTAAATTATGAAAAACCATATTTGAATTATTTTTATTGTGTCTTAGTTGATGCTATAGTTTGAATCTGAAATTTTCTCTAAAGATCCCCATGTTAAAGGCTTTATCCCCAGGTTGGCACTGTTGGAAGGTGGCACAAACTTTAAGAGGTGGGACCTAGTGGGAGGTATTCTGGTGGTTGTCAGGGGACAATGGGACCCCATCCTTTCCTTTTTCTTTTTTGCTTCCTGACTATGGGATGTAAATTCGTTCTATCACATGCTCCCCACTATGATGTGCTGACTTGCCACAGGCTAAACTACAGGGGCAATTGATCCTGGACTAAATCCTCCAAAACTGTGAGATTAAATAAACCTTTTCTTTATAAGTTCATTATCTCAGGTATTTTGTTATACTAATGTAAAGCTGACTAACATGGTATAATTCTCTTTGAAAAAAAAAACTTAGAAGTTGATTTGGCTATTTTACAAAACACACACATATAATTGATACTTTTGGGATAAATAGTGATCTTAGTTACCATTTTATTAATTATTCTTCAGAATTTGTATTTAATTAAGTTAGAAGATAAACTCTAGGTAATGAATCCAACTCTTTCAGTTACTGTTTGATGCATTGCATGCTTTTAATTTTTTTATTTTAAAATTAGTTATTTTTTTGTACATTGTGGAATTATAACACTCTATATGAAACCACTGAGATCACACATAGGTGAGGTTAAAAACAAAAAATAAAAAAACAAGAAAAAAACCCACATATCGTACTTTTCAAGTAACAGGTTAAGGGCCCAGGAGTTTTTTTTGCTTTTTGTATTTTTGTGATGATCCCCAATATTCTCTTTTTCTCATCTAGTTTATTCTTGGAGATGTTGTGTTGGATACCTTCTGGTTTTTATGATGTACATCTTGTTTCTGTGAGGGGTGAGTCTGGGAGGATGACATCATACTTTTAATGTGTCATAAGCTAAGGTCTTGGGAGTACATCTACCTTTTGTGTCCTGCTGGCCCCTGACTGTTCAAAGTGACTCTAAGTTAAGTGACTTAACTTTTCTGGGCCTTAATTTCTTAATCTAGACATGATATCAAGGATTCTGAGATCCCTTTGAACTTAGTAGTCTAAAATTTCATGAAGTTGTCAAGTCAGCTCCTAGATTTTTATGAAAAAATAAAATTATTACAGTGCTCTGTTAGTTGAATTGTGAATAGCTGTAAATAATAAAGGGTAAACATTTATCTGCTGAAATTTGTTTAATCACTAATGTGATGACTACTGAAAAGTCAGTATTATTTTTCCCTCTCCGGAGTCTAATTTTTAAAGTGAATCCTGTCTATCTGAAATCGACAGGTGGGATTGCTTGCTATAGAGGGAGATCTGAAAGAAGTATTCTTACTGAAGATGTTCTTACCTTAATGATCAAATATGTCCTGGGGAGGATGGTGGAAGTGAGCTAGGCAGCAGTCCCAGATCTTCTTAGTACATAGAAAGGAGTCAGTGAAGGAAAAGCAGAATGGAGACATGGGTGATGAAATAAATGCACTCAGACTCCGTATTACATACATAGTCCGAGAGCCGGAGAAGAGTGTGTACTAGATTAGAAAACAAACAGAATGCCCCAAACCCAAGATGGTGGATAATGGGGGGAGGGGCATCAGAGCGAGTGGGGGAGCAGACCTTCTCTCAAACTCCTCACTTAAAAATGGTTGCAAGGACAGACAAAACTTAACGTGCAGTAGTAACAGAGAGCTTATTAAAACAGTACAAACAGCTTAAAACCAAATTGTGGTTTTAAGAAAGCTAAGACAAGGTCCACAGCCATCTTGTGGAGCCATCACTGATCAGTCATCTTCTTAAATCAGCACAGCATCTTCCCAGATAGCTGCAAACTAAGCCAGAGGGAAGTCCCCTACAGTAGTACTTCTTAATAATCTGGCCAGAAAGAACTTTCAGAAGGACCATTACTAGCCCTAAATCACTGAAATGGCCCTCCTCCTCCACACTCCCCAGAAACTAGGGGCAATGAACCATGGGAATGGAGTGGGCTGGAGGGGACCAGTACCAGGGAAGTGCAGCAAGCCCCTCTCAGCCTGTGTGTCCTGGGCAGGGGCAAGAGCTCCATGCAGCCTCTGCTGACTTGCTTGACACAAGCAACAAAGAAGATGCTTTGGCATTGAACAAAGGAAGGCAGATTCACCAGGCCCCCTACCACTGACTCTGTGGGGAGGCATTGTAGGAAGACTGGGGACAGTCCCTGAGATCTGGACAGAAAGGCTGGGATCCCAGGGCCTACCCAAGGGAAGCTGCCGGAATATCTAGGGTCATAGAGACCCAGCAAGAAAGTGCTAGAGGCCACACAGCAGAGAGGGGCAGATACCAGTGCAATCATAACTGGCAAATTATAGGGCATTGTTTGGCACACTTGTGGGTCCTTGAATTGGGAATCAATAAATGCCATTCACAACCTGGAGTGGTGGAAACTAGAGTCCAGGTGAACCACTGGAGTCCCTTCACTACCATACCTCGGAGAGCTTCATTCTCTGCACCTTGGATCACCTGTGAAAAGTTCACTACCAGCATCCCTGTGCCCACAGATAGCCATCTGGATATTTACCACTGCAAAAAGGAACCAATAGGAGAACAGGAGCACAGTGACACATAGCACTCACAGAGAGAATCCAGAGCCTACATCCTGAACTAATACCCACAATAGAAACACTGCACCAGCCCAGCAGTCAGCTGCAGGCCCTTGAGCTGACAAATCAGAAGCTGCTGATAAGATGATCATAGCAACTAGGAAATTGGCCCCTGTCCCCCAGCAACTCAGGAGAAATCCGTGTCTAAGACTGATAGACATCTGCTAAATGTCCAAACCCCAATGAAATCCAAACCAAGATTCAACAAAAATTTTCTTCTCCTGGACATTGTACACTATAAACAACCTTATCATCAACTTTGATCCTATAAATAACTCCTTAATTTGAAACAGTAATTGTTAACCCAGTTGCCAACTTTGTACCTTCAATCTATTTAAATGTATTTCATCTAATGGTTTAAAGCATTGATTGGACTCAATCTTCCTGTTTTTGTTTTCCTAGCTTTAGTTATACCTGTCTCTCTTACCTCCTCTTCACTCCATGGCACTATCTATTACAACATCAAATAACACCCACCCATCTCCCTTTCCTTTTTACCTTGGTATAAATTACTCTTTTAGAATGAAATTGTCACATTTACAGGTAAATGGATGGAGTTGAAGAATATAATGCTAAGTAAAGTAAGCCAATCCCAGTAAAACAAAGGCCAAATGTTTTCTCTGATAAGTGGATGCTGATGCATAAGGGGGGGGGGCAAGGGAAGAATGGAGGAACTTTGGATTGGGCACGGGGGGAACGGATGGGGTGTGTTGGGAGGAAGATGGTGAAATGAGATGGACATTACTACCCTATATATGGTATGATTGCATGAATGGTGTGACTCTGCATCATGTACAACCAGAGAAATGAAAAGTTGTGCTCCATTTGTATGTGTGTGTGCGTGCTGTAAAGGAATTATATATATATTACTGTTTTACATCTTCTCTCTTCCCCCTTCCTATTGCTCCTTTCCCCCCTCCTATTTACTCAATCTTATTCCTTCCTTCTTTTAGCCCTCACTTTAAGGTATAGTAATTGTACTAAATTTAACAACTAATTTTTGATCTGTTCTAGAACTTTATTGTAGGTATATGCCTGAATTTGAGGAACCCACAGATCAAGTATAACATGTTTTTGCTCTTTAGAAGGTTGAATAGAATGAATGGAATGCCATCAAATTAAAACACTTCTTCATAGCAAAATGAAACAAGCAAGCACATGAAGAGAGATTCTGCAGCATGGGAGAACATTTTTGCCACCTGCTCCTCAGGCACAGCATTAATCTTCAGGTTATACAAAAGAGTCAAAAAACTTAGCACCAAAAAAGCAAATAACCCAATCAATAAATGGACAAATGAACTGAACAGGCACTTCACAGAAGAAGAAATACAGATGGTCCAAAAGTATATGAAAAAAATGTTCAACATCTCTAGCAATTAGAGAAATGCAAATTAAAAGTAGACTGAGATTTCATCTTAATCTAGTTGGGATGCCAATCATCAAGAATACAAGTAGCAATAAAAGTTGGTTAGAATATGGGAAAAAATACATTGTTGGTGGAACTGCAAATTGATACAACCACTCTTGATAGCAGTATGGATATTCCTAAAAAAAACTAGAAATGGAACTACCACTTGACTCAGTCATACCACTCCTTTGTGTATATCCAAAGGAATGAAAATCAGCATATTACAGTGACATAACAATGTTTACAGTAGCACAATTCATAATAGCTGAGCTGTGGAACAAATCTAGGTGCCCTTCAATAGTTGAGTGGATAAAAAAATGTGGGGTATATATACACAATGGAGTATAACTCATCCATTAAGAAGCATGACTCTATGACATTTGCTGGTAAATTGATGGATCTGGAGACTACCATGCTAAGTGAAATAAGCCAATCCCAGAAAAACAAAGGTTGAATTTTTTTTCTCTGATATACGGAAGTAAACCACAGCGGCATAGACAAAGGGGAATGTAGGGATGGGAAAAGGAATGGTAGTGGAGTGAATCTGACATAACTGTCCGATGCACATACATGAATATATCACAGTGAATCTCAATGTCATGTTTAACCACAAGAAATTAATTTAAAAATAACTATGGGTAAATGACAGAAAGATCAGTAGAGTAGAGGAAATGGAACAAACGAGGAGGGGAGGTACTGGGAACTGAATTCTAACAAGATATATTCCATAATATTATAATTATGTCAAAATGGATTCAACTAAAAATAAGGAGCAGATACATAGCCCAGATATCAGATTAGATGTTATTTCTCCTAACAAATTCTTGCTTTAAAAAGAGCATCATATTTATAAATTAAGACTATGTAATCTAAATGTTCAACATAAGCAGATTATTCATGGCAAAAACAGCTCTTGGCAGTTTTGGGGGTGTTTTCTGTGCACTTACTTGTTTTATCTTCACATGTCATAGTGACACAGTGGAGACATGAGCATTTCTATTTTACAGATGAGGAAAATAAGAATGAGAGGCTGAAGTGCTGTCTTTGAGGATCTATAAGGAATGTAGATGGCTCTCAGCTCCCTCACCTTGCCCCAACCTTCCAGTACCTTCATGGGTTCTGTGTGAGTGCATGTGGGGGGAGAAGGAACTTCAGTCTTAGTCTCTTATGCTGAGGGAGTCATGTGTAGGTATATAGGAGACAGGAATTTGGGGATTCAAAGAGAGCACTGAGTCTCAAAAGAAGGAGGTTCACAAATGGTTGGAATGCAGAACAAATAACTCATCAGGGACCCAATCTGTGTCCTTGTGCCTACATCTTTGCCCATAGTCACAAGGCCTCTGGAGGAACTTCTACTTTAGGGATTATGTGCAGCAAAGATTCTGGTATCTGATAAATGACCCTAGCCTCATAATTGTAAAAATTTAAGATGCAATGAGCCATGATGTAGGAAGTTGCTTGATTAGAACATACTAGGGCAATGCACATTTGCAGGGAAAGTTGGCACTAAATTGTATAGCCCTGTCCTGACTCTACCTCTTGGTTAGCCCCTTATCTACTGCCTCTCTATAAATGTTAAAATCCCAATACAAGATGGGGTAACTCTCTTTTTTCAGATTGCTGACAGTCCCTTTATTGACTGTGTACTGTGTCTCTATAATAAATCTCTTGCTCTTCTACTTATACCTGATGGGTCCTTAAATTCTTTTCTGCAATGTTGTCTGGAATCTGGAAGGTCTGAGTGGAGGTCCTCCCCTCTTTGAGCCTTCCTCAGACTTCAATGCAGTAACTTGTAGCTGCTTTTCAATGATGGTAGCTTCATTCACTTATTCTCAAAGACGGGGTTGGAGTGTTTAGAGGTGTCTCTGTTTCATCTTTCTTGCAAACCTGTAAGAAAATCAAAGGTCAGACATCCTCTGCTTGGAGGTCTGCTTTCCTCAGAATAAAACCTATAATATTTTTCTTAAAGGGTCAGTTTGCATTCCAAAATTAAAAAACAACAACAAAAAAATGAAACAAATATGTTGTTATGGTTTAGAAATTAGGTGTCTCCCAAAACCTCATGTGTGAGACAATGCGAGAACATTCAGAAGTGAAATGATTGGGTTATGAGAGCTTAACCTAATCAGTTGATTAATCCCCTGGTGGGATTGGCTGGGTGGTAACTGAAGGCAAGTAGGGTATGGCTGTAGGAGGTGGGCATTGGGGGAGTGCCTTTGGGGTATTTATTTTGTATATGGCAAGTGGAGTCTCTGATTTCTGATCATTATGTGAGCCGCTTTCCTCTGCCACACTCTTCTGTCATGGTGTTCAGCTTCACCTCAAGTCCTGAGGAATGGAGCTGGATGTCTATGGACTAAGATGCTTGAAACCATGAAACTATAAGCTCCAAATAAACTTTTTATTCTTAGTCAGGTCTTTTAATCACAGGAGCCAAAAAGCTGACTAAAACATGTGTTGACTTTACTATTAATATTTTTTTTTTTACAAAGAAAATGATCTTCATATTTATTTATTTATTTATTTTGTGGTAAAAAATTTAGTTTATTTCTGCATTACTTTGATTCAGTAAATGTAGTCTTTATGCCACAATGATAGTATAATGATTTATATTGCTATTCTGTCTGTAAGTTTAGTTTATTTTTTTCCCTTTAATTGTTATGGTTGGTTGTTCAAAACATTACATAGTTCTTGACATATCATATTTCACACTTTGATTCAAGTGGGTTATGAACTCCCATTTTTACCCCGTATATAGATTGCAGCATCACATCGGTTACACATCCACTGTTTTACATATTGCCATACTAGTGTCTGTTGTATTCTGCTGCCTTTCCAATCCTCTACTATCCCCCATCCTCTCCCCTCCTATCTTCTCTCTCTACCCCAACTACTATAATTCATTTCTCCCCCTTGTTTTTTTTCCCCTTTCCCCTCACTTCCTCTTGTATGTAATTTTGTATAACCATGAGGGTCTCCTTCCATTTCCATGCAATTTCCCTTCTCTTTCCTTTTCCCTCCCACCTCTCACCCGTGTTTAATGTTAATCTTCTTCTCATGCTCTTCCTCCCAACTCTGTTCTTAGTTACTCTCCTTATATCAAAGAAAACATTTGGCATTTGTTTTTTAGGGATTGGCTAGCTTCACTTAGCATAATCTGTTCTAATGCCATCCATTTCCCTGTAAATTCTATGACTTTGTCATTTTTTAATGCAGAGTAATACTCCATTGTGTATAAATGCCACATTTTTTTTATCCATTCATCTATTGAAGGGCATCTAGGTTGGTTCCACAGTCTTGCTATTGTGAATTGTGCTGCTATGAACATCGATGTAGCAGTGTCCCTGTAGCATGCTCTTTTTAGGTCTTTAGGGAATAGACCGAGAAGGGGAATATCGGGGTCAAATGGTGGTTCCATTCCCAACTTTCCAAGAAATCTCCATACTGCTTTCCAAATTGGCTGCACCAATCTGCAGTCCCACCAGCAATGTACAAGAGTACCCTTTTCCCCACATCCTCGCCAGCACTTGTTGTTGTTTGACTTCAGAATGGCTGCCAGTCTTACTGGAGTGAGATGGTATCTTAGGGTGGTTTTGATTTGCATTTCTCTGACTGCTAGAGATGTTGAGCATTTTTTCATGTACTTGTTGATTGATTGTATGTCCTCCTCTGAGAAGTGTCTGTTCAGGTCCTTGGCCCATTTGTTGATTGGGTTATTTGTTATCTTATTGTCTAATTTTTTGAGTTCTTTGTATACTCTGGATATTAGGGCTCTATCTGAAGTGTGAGGAGTAAAGATTTGTTCCCAGGATGTAGGCTCCCTATTTACCTCTCTTATTGTTTCTTTTGCTGAAAAAAAACTTTTTAGTTTGAGTAAGTCCCATTTGTTGATTCTAGTTATTAACTCTTGTGCTATGGGTGTCCTATTGAGGAATTTGGAGCCCGACCCCACCGACTGTAGATCGTAGCCAACTTTTTCTTCTATCAGATGCAGAGTCTCTGATTTGATATCAAGCTCCTTGATCCATTTTGAATTAACTTTTGTGCATGGCGAGAGAAAGGGATTCAGTTTCATTTTGTTGCATATGGATTTCCAGTTTTCCCAGCACCATTTGTTGAAGATGCTATCCTTCCTCCATTGCATGCTTTTAGCCCCTTTATCAAATATAAGATAGTTGTAGTTTTGTGGATTGGTTTCTGTGTCCTCTATTCTGTACCATTGGTCCACCCGCCTGTTTTGGTACCAGTACCATGCTGTTTTTGTTACTATTGCTCTGTAGTATAGTTTGAAGTCTGGTATCGCTATACCGCCTGATTCACACTTCCTGCTTAGCCTTGTTTTTGCTATTCTGGGTCTTTTATTTTTCCATATGAATTTCATGATTGCTTTCTCTATTTCTACAAGAAATGCCGTTGGGATTTTGATTGGCATTGCATTAAACCTATAGAGAACTTTTGGTAATATCGCCATTTTGATGATGTTAGTTCTGCCTATCCATGAACAGGGTATATTTTTCCATCTTCTAAGATCTTCTTCTATTTCTCTCTTTAGGGTTCTGTAGTTTTCATTGTATAAGTCTTTCACCTCTTTTGTTAGGTTGATTCCCAAGTATTTTATTTTTTTTTTGAGGATATTGTGAATGGAGTGGTTGTCCTCATTTCCATTTCAGAGGATTTGTCACTGATATACAGGAATGCCTTTGATTTATGCGTGTTGATTTTATATCCTGCCACTTTGCTGAATTCATTTATTAGCTCTAATAGTTTCTTTGTAGACCCTTTTGGGTCTGCTAGGTATAGAATCATGTCACCTGCAAATAATGATAATTTAAGTTCTTCTTTTCCTATTTTTATGCCTTTAATTTCTTTCGTCTGTCTAATTGCTCTAGCCAGTGTTTCGAGAACTATGTTGAACAGAAGTGGTGAGAGAGGGCATCCCTGTCTTGTTCCAGATTTTAGAGGGAATGCCTTCAATTTTTCTCCATTCAGAATGATGCTAGCCTGAGGCTTAGCATAGATTGCTTTTACAATATTGAGGTATGTTCCTGTTATCCCTAGTTTTTCTAGAGTTTTGAACATAAAGGGATGCTGTACTTTGTCGAATGCTTTTTCTGCATCTATCGAGATGATCATATGATTCTTATCTTTAAGTCTATTGATGTGGTGAATAACATTTATTGATTTCCGTATATTGAACCATCCTTGCATCCCTGGGATGAATCCTACTTGATCATGGTGCACAATTTTTTTGATACGATTTTGTATCTGATTCGCCAGAATTTTATTGAGGATTTTTGCATCTAGGTTCATTAGGGATATTGGTCTGTAGTTTTCTTTCTTTGAAGTGTCTTTGTCTGGTTTAGGAATCAGGGTGATGTTGGCCTCGTAGAATGAATTTGGAAGTTCTCCCTCCTTTTCTATTTCCTGAAGTAGCTTGAAAAGTATTGGTATTAGTTCCTCTTTAAAGGTTTTGTAAAACTCTGCTGTATACCCATCCGGTCCTGGGCTTTTCTTAGTTGGTAGTCTTTTGATGGTTTCTTCAATTTCCTCAATTGATATTGGTCTGTGTAGGTTGTCTATATCCTCCTGACTCAATCTGGGCAGATCATATGACTTAAGAAATTTATCGATGCCTTCACTATCTTCTATTTTATTGGAGTATAAGGATTCAAAATAATTTCTGATTATCTTCTGTATTTCTGAAGTGTCTGTTGTGATATTGCCTTTTTCATCCCGTATGCTAGTAATTTGAGTTCTCTCTCTTCTTCTCTTCGTTAGCATGGCTAAGGGTCTGTCGATTCTATTTATTTTTTCAAAGCACCAACTTTTAGTTTTGTCAATTTTTTCAATTGTTTCTTTTGTTTCGATTTCATTAATTTCAGCTCTGATTTTAATTATTTCTTGCCTTCTACTTCTTTTGCTGTTGTTTTGCTCTTCTTTTTCTAGGATTTTGAGATGAAATATGACATCATTTATTTGTTGGTTTTTTCTTTTTTTAAGGAATGAACTCCAAGCAATGAATTTTCCTCTTAGAACTGCTTTCAATGTGTCCCATAGATTCCAATATGTTGTGTCTGCATTTTCATTAATCTCTAAGAATTTTTTAATTTCCTCCTTGATGTCTTCTATAACCCATTGATCTTTCAGTAACCTATTGTTCATTCTCCAAGTGATGCATGATTTTTCCTTCCTTCTTTTATCATTGATTTTCAGTTTCATTCCATTATGATCAGATAAGATGCATGGTATTATCTCTACTCCTTTATATTTTTCTAAGAGTTGCCCTGTGACATAATGTATGATCTATTTTTGAGAAGGATCCATGTGCTGCTGAGTAAAATGTGTAACTGCTTGATGTTGGGTGGTATATTCTATATATGTCAATTAAGTCTAGGTTATTAATTGTGTTTTTGAGTTCTATAGTTTCCTTATTCAACTTTTGTTTGGAAGATCTGTCCAGTGGTGAAAGAGGTGTGTTAAAGTCTCCCATGATTATTGTATGGTGGTCTATTAGACTCTTGAACTTGAGAAGAGTTTGTTTGATGAACATAGCTGCACCATTGTTTGGGGCATATATATTTATGATTGTTATGTCTTGTTGGTGTCTGGTTCCCTTGACGAGTATGTAGTGTCCCTCTTTATCCCTTTTGATTAACTTTGGCTTGAAATCTATTTTATTTGATATGAGTATGGACACTCCTGCTTGTTTCTGAAGTCCATATGAATGATATGATTTTTCAGAACCTTTCACCTTCAGTCTATGTATGTCTTTTCCTATCAAATGCATCTCCTGTAGGCAGCATATTGATGGGTCTTGTTTTGTGATCCATTCTACTAGCCTGTGTCTCTTAATTGGTGAGTTTAAGCCATTAACATTTAGGGTTATTATTGAGATATGGGTTGTTCTTCCATCCATATTTGTTTATTTATGTTACTAAACATGGTTTGTTTTCCTCTTTGATTATTTTTCCCCCCTTTACTGTCCTACCTCCCACTGTTGGTTTTCTTTGTTATTTTCCATTTCCTCTTCCTGTAATGTTTTGCCGAGGATGTTTTGAAGAGATGATTTTTAGCTGCAAATTCTTTTAACTTTTGTTTATCGTGGAAGGTTTTAATTTCATCTTCCATCCTGAAGCTTAATTTCGCTGGATACACAATTCTTGGTTGGAACCCATTTTCTTTCAGTGTTTGAAATATGTTATTCCAGGATCTTCTAGCTTTCAGAGTCTGTGTTGGAAGATCAGCTGTTATCCTGATTGGTTTACCCCTAAATGTAATCTGCTTCCTTTCTCTTGTAGCTTTTAAAATTCTCTCCTTATTCTGTATGTTGGGCATCTTCATTATAATGTGTCTAGGTGTGGATCTCTTATGATTTTGCACATTCGGCGTCCTATAGGCTTCTAGGATTTGGGGTTCTGTCTCATTCTTCAAGTCTGGGAAGTTTTCTCGTATTATTTCATTGAATAGGTTGCTCATTCCTTTGGTTTGAAACTCTGTCCCCTCCTGTATCCCAATGACTCTTAAGTTTGGTCTCTTTATGTTATCCCATATTTCTTGGATGTTCTGCTCATGGTTTCTTAACAGTCTTGCTGAGCTGTCTATGTTCTTTTCAAGTTGAAATACTTTGTCTTCATTGTCTGATGTTCTATCTTCTAAGTGTTCTACTCTGCTGGTAGTATTCTCAATTGAGTTTTTAAGTTGGTTTATTGCTTCCTGCATTTCCAGGATTTCTGTTTGTTTTTTATAACCTCCATCTCCTTATATAGTTGATCTTTTGCTTCTTGGATTTGTTTATGTAATTCATCGTCGAAGTGATCTTTTATTGTCTGATTTTGCTGTCTAATGTCTTCCTTGAGACTCCAGATCATCTGAAGCATGTATATCCTGAATTCTTTATCTGACATTCCATCTGCTGCAGATATTACCTCTTCTAACGTTGAGTTGACCTGCATTGCTTGTGGTCCTTTCTTTCCTTTTCTTTTTATATTGTTCGCGTTTCTTTCTGCTTGGTGAAACTGTTGTGTTATTGAATTTTCCCCCTATATATTTATATTGCTCTTGTATAGTTGCAAAGTCTCCCTTGCAGGTGCGGGCAGCAGCTCTGCCCCTCCTCCAATTGGGGCAATGTGCCTACCATGCCGGCGGGCCGCTGGGCCTGTTCTGCCGGTTGGCAGCAGGTCCGCCTACCTTGCAGGCGCGGGCGGCGGCTCTGCCCCTCCGTGGGCCGCTGGGCCTGTTCTGTCTGTCGGTTGCTGGTCTGTCTATCTTGCAGGCGCGGGCGGCAGCTCTGCCCCTCCCCCAATCAGGGCGATGTGTCTACCACGCTGGCGGGCCGCTGGGCCTGTTCTGCCGGTGGGTCGCAGGTCCACCTGATCCTCATATTTAAAAGTAGGATACAATATCTTCCTGAAAGCTCCTCATTTCTCCATCTTCCTGGATTCCTCCTAAAATGACTCTTTCAGTTAGAGGGCAGAGTTACCTCCTCTACCTTTCAGTCTCTCCCAAGTCAGATAGCTACACTGTAAGGTCTTGTTAATTCAAGCATTGGAGCTTCAGTGTGAAGCTGAATGGAACTTATGGCTTATTCTTCCCTAATACTCAGGGAAGCAGGGTGAGGTTTTTCCTCTAGCCAGTGGGCATTCTCATTCTACTTCAATCTTCCCTTCTCAGAAAGTGTTGCCATTGTATTACTTGCAATTTACCTAAAACCATGACAGCTAGGTAAGGTGAATGTCAATTTTCTTTCAAAAGTATTATATCCCATGAGGAAAGTTTATTTATACTATTGATGTGACTTGGCTGTCCTATCTTGGAATGAATTATTCTGACCTATTTGTTCTAAGGAACATTTGACAAATTACAGTGCTTACTTACATTAGAAGGACCAACTTATTAACTGTCAATGGGTCCGAACCATTCAGTATGGGAGGAGACACCTCCACGTAGATTCTTGTCATTCCAAACATTCTGTTGACTGGGGATGAGGTTTCATTCAATTTAATATTGGATAGTATATATGCAGGCATGCTTATGCAAAAAGTTATGTATACATCCATGTGCCACATCATGGGACATTTTGGTAAATGATGGACTGCATTAGTGATGGCAGTCCCAAAATTATAATGGAACTGAGAAATTCCTATTTCCTAGTATTTTTACTCAAATTTTACTATGTTTAAATATGTTTAGAGACTTTAACACAAATGCTTGCCATTGTGTTACAGTTACCTATAATTTCAGTATAGTAACATGCTGTACAGGTTTGTAGCCTAGTGGCAACAATAGGCTATACCATGTATCCTAAGCATGTAGTAAGCCGTCCAATCTAGGTTTGTGTAAGTACACTTTGTGATAGTTGTACAACAGTAAAATTGACTAATAATACCTTTTTCAGAATGTATACCTATAATTAAGTGATGCATGACTATATAATATATATATATATATATACATGTATATTATATAAATATATAAAAAATATAAATTGTTACCCTTTCATATTGCCTTCCAATTTGGTCTATCTCAGATTGTTGCTTTTATATTAATAGTTAATATGAAAGACTATCAGCACTCTGCAAAACTTCTATTTTCCTTTCTTTTTTTTTTTTGCCTACATTTTTGAAACTGATGTAGGAATGTGATTTGCTATTGGCAATAATATGTTAATGAAGTATTTCTAGGTGGAAGCACTTAAAAGCCAGTGTAGTTTCTCTATTTACTTATCTCCTGGCATGACAAACTAGAAAGGCCAATATTTTGATGGTGACATTGTAAGTTGGCAGATCTCTGTCCCTTGCTGAGCCCGTGTTGGACACACAGAGAGAAAACAAACTTATGTGATTTTAAGGGGGAGACTTTAAGTATTTATAAACACAACACAATGTAGCCTATCCTGACCATTGTAACAAATTTTATCTTTTAGTTTGTTGAATGCTACAGTTTCCTTTCTTGTTTTTATAACCTTAATTCTTTCTAATTTCATTCTCTTGAAAGAATTTTTATTTATTTATTTTTGATAACAAGTCTTCATTGAAGCCATGTGTGTTTGTTTTTATACATACAAATTCTGCCACAATGTTAACTTGTCTATTTATTTTCTTATGGATGTTGAACATGTAAATTTTGAACACAATGACAAAATTTTAGTTTTATTACAGAGGTTTTGTTATGAATTGTTTGAAAATATTTGAATGTACTATACAAGAGGGAACTTAGATAAAGTTCATGGGAAGTTAGGTTATTACCCAAAATATATAAGGGATTCAGATAACTCAATAGCAAGAGAGCAAACAATCCCATTAAAATGGGCAAAGGACCTGAATAGATGTTTTTCAAAATAAGACATACAAATGGCCAACAGATATCTGAAAAAAATACTCAATATCATTATTTTTAGGAAAATTAATATTTAACACTATGAAATACTACCTTATAACTATCAGTGTGTCTTTCACCAAGAAATGAAAGATAACAAGTGTTATCAAGATGTGCAGAAAGGGAGCTCTTGTACACTATTGGTGGAAATGTTAGTTATTGCAGTCATTATGAAAGACAGTATGGAGGTTCCTAAAAAAAAAATAAAAATAGAACTATCATATGATACAGAAATTTCACTTCTGGGTACATATTCAAGGATATAAAATTATGTTGAAGAATTATCTTTACTTCCATTTATTGAAACACTATTTACAATAGCCAAGTTATAGAATAAACCCTAAGTGTCCATCAGTAGATCAATGGAAAAAGAAAACTTGGTGCATGCACATAATGGAATACCATTCAGCCTTAAAAATGAGGAAAACATCTGTCATTTTCAACAACAGCCTGGAGGACATTATGCTAAGCAAAACAAACCAGGTACAGAAAGACAAATATTGCACGTTCTCATTTGTAAGTAGAATCTAAAACAATTGAACTCATAGAAGGAGAGAGAATAATGATCACCACAGAATAGGGGATGAGGATGAGATAGAAATTTAGGGACACAGAGAGTACCTGAGTCTCAAAAGGGAAACTGCCCTTAACTGTTAGAATGCAGACAAACAAAACCCCTGTTCCCCACCACCACAACAGGAAACAAAAGCACAGCGATTCACAAGCAACCCAACACACGTCCTTGCCCACAGCTTGCAAATTGGCTGATGTAAAAGCAACAAGCCCCCAAGATATCCGAAAGACAACTGAAGGAACTAGGTGGTAGGGTTAAACCATGCTAGGGCCAGGCACAAGCACAGGGAAAACTGGTGCAATATTGCACAAGACTGTCCTGCTCCACCTCTAGTCCAGCTCTCTAGCTATTCTACAAAAAAAGATGGTGTAACTCACTCTCTCTCTGGGATTACCTGTGTTCCCATTCTTGAGTGTGTACTGTCCCTTTATTATAAATACCTTGCTCTGCTACTCATAGCTGACTCATTCTTAACTTATTTTTTTCAATATGTCAAAAGCCTGGAAGGTCCCAGTAGAGGTCTCCTCTGCCTCTGGAGAGACCTTCTCAGACCCTCTTATGGTGACAGAAAGTTATATGTCAAAGAGTGAAGTGTTACCATGAAACAGGAAAAAAAAAAAGAAAACTTGAACAATTATAAATTTCTTCAAGATGGCAGGATGCCATTGGGGAAGAAGTTGGAGTTTTGGGTTTTGAAAGAGTTTTATAAACTTGATAAGACCTGATATTTCCATGTACCATTAAGCTCATGGCAAGCAATGACCTTTCAGAAGGTGTGGGCTACCTTTAGTGGTGGTGAAGCATCCTTTCAGGATTCTAGAAGGGCCCATTTTCTCCTCTCTACCACCCAAACTCTTCATGATATTTTAAGTTTCTTGAATTATTTCCTTATAATTCTGAATGTTCTCTTAAAAATATATTCCTTAATGTGAAAAATATATATATTTTTTGTATTAGGGTTCTATAGAGGAACAGAATTAATAAGATATATATATATATATATATATATATGGATATATGTATATTATGTGTGTATTTGTGTATATATATATGTATACATATATACACATGTGTATATATATCCTATTTATATATATGTATATATATATACATACACATATGTATATATTTATTTATACACACATAAACACATATATTCTATATACATATATTTTGTAGGCCTATTTTATAGAATATAGAATATATACATGTACTTCATAGGAATAAAATAGGGGAACAATATAGTGTTGCTGAAGTTTCAGCTATTCCCTTTTGTTCTGTTTGACATATTTAGACACTATAATGGTGTTGATATCTTATGAATAGAATAATAAGTACTTTGGTGTGTATAAGACATTAATGGAATTATATGCTTGTCTGTGTTTGCTCAAATTTCTGAAAAATACCAGATCCTGATGCATCTCTTTGCCCAACAACTTTCTGAGTAATGAGGTTCAGCAGTATCAGGATGTGTAAAGTGCTGTCCATGGTGCTGAACCCAGGCTTGCTGACCCTGGTCCACAGTACAAACATGAATCCAGCAAAGTATTCTTTACGGCTGAGCATTTACATGACCACAGGAATTTCAACTGCTTATCCAAGCAACTGCTATCCATTTCTTAGAGATGGCTGTAAAATTGAAACCTATTAGTCAATCCAAGTTCAATGCCATGTTTCAGCCTTACATGGACTTCAGAAGTCACAAAACAGAGCTCATATTGATAAAGGATGCAATAGACTGATCCATAAGCTGGAGTAATTGTTTATTAATTTCTACATGGTAGTAACTAATGAATGCTTACCAAAAAGACAAATAATCTCCTTGTAGTGAGAAAATACTAATAACTTGCTCTTAGTCTGTGCCAGGAACTGTCAAAATGCTTCATATATTTCATGTAATGCAATCATCACAACAACCCCATAAAGTCAACTCTATTACTCTCCTTTTATAGATGGGGAAATTGAACTGCATGGGTAGAAAATGATATAAACAGCATTCAAACTCTGGCAAACTGGATCTGGCAACTGTGCTTTTAATTACTGTAAGATACTGCTTATACATGAGAAATAAAATTATATGCAGGAGTTACTTTGTAAGGACAGAGTAGAGAGAAATCGTTGATATAATTTAAGTTTTAGTAGAAATTGATTGTGGTAGTTTAGCAAATATTGTTTTTCATAAAATAAAAGTATATCTGCCCCAGGAATCAGTAATGAGTCAGGGCAGAAATAGGGTTCAGAGTACTTCTCTTATTCCTATTTAATAATAATCAATTCAATTTACTATTGAACTTGCTGAAGTGGCATTTTGTAGTGACTACGTAGGCTGAAAGAGTAGAATACCTGGGCCCTAAATACTACCTGGGACATGAATAGTTTCATGACCTTTCTAAGTTGCTTTTCTTTTTTCACTTTAGTTTTCTTATCTATAAGTTGGGGAAAAAATAATCCCTATTACACTAAGATATTGTGCCAATTAGATGACTTAATGCCTGTAAAACACTCACAACAATCTGTGGCACTTAACAAATTTCACTAAATATTAGTTATCATTATTTCATGCTTTTATGACATTAACCAGGTGAAATATTATTCAAAGTATTTTGTGATTGAAAGATATTGTTTACATAGTTAATTATCTTTCTTGTGCATTAATTTTATGGTTTAAATATGAAGGTTTGGCTGCTTTTCCCATTCATCATATTTGTCTTTAAATTTAGAATATAAGCTGAGTAAATCAGAAACAACATAAATTATATATATATATATATATATATATATATATATATATATATATATATAGAGAGAGAGAGAGAGAGAGAGAGAGAGAAGCAGTGTTTTCCATAGTGCAGCTAATTTATAATGTATGACATTGGTTACAGAAAAAGTAAGTACTATAAGTACTCATATATGTACAAATCAATGAAAGTTTACAGAACAGTTAAGGTTTCTGGACAGATTTGTTTACTTAATCACTATTGGTAGCTAAGGCAATAGAGAAAACAAAAAAAGTGGTCAGTTTGCTACAGTGCCTTGTTCTGATGGCACACTGTGTAAATACCTAGCTAGTATTGAGTCAAGGATATAAACAAAATGGACATACTGCAATGCCATAATTCCTAATAGATCATTTCATTTTAATATTAAAATAGTGTCATTCCTTTAGAAAGTATTAATAATTATGATAAATTATACCATGTTTAATAGTGAGATACCCTGTTAAATTCTGGTGGCAAACACAAACAAGCAAACAAAGCCAGTAAGGAAAACTGGGTGTCATGGTGTGTACCTATAGTCTCATGTACTTGGGAGGCTGAGGTAGGAAGATTTTGCTTAAGCTCAGGATTTTGAGGTCAGCCTAGGCAACACAGTGTGACCTCATTTTAGAAAAAAAAAAGCAAAGACAAATTAATAAAATGCAAGGTAAACTTTCCATTTTCATGTATCTGATAATAGGAGAGATAAATAAGAAAATAAATCATGGAAAGACAGTATGAGTAGGAATGTACAAAGTGGTATGGGAATAAAAATTATAGCATGTGAGGAAATTTTCAAACAGTA
Source organism: Marmota flaviventris (assembly GCF_047511675.1). Taxonomy (NCBI): domain Eukaryota; kingdom Metazoa; phylum Chordata; class Mammalia; order Rodentia; family Sciuridae; genus Marmota; species Marmota flaviventris. Next base: position 160,649,848 of record NC_092500.1, read on the forward strand.
TGTCATATGTCATTTTCTGAATTTCTGGACTTGTAGCTTATTAGAAAATATAGTTTTTAATGCATAGGTTTGAAATCAGGTCCATTTTATAATTTCAAGGTTGTACATCCCTTAAATTTCACCACAGCAATTGTAATGGGTATTAAATGAGATAATGCATATAAACTGCTTAAACTGCAGCCTATTGGTTTTCAATAGAATGTTTCTGTTATGAAAATGAAACATAAATTACCATGAAAGGGTTATTAAGTGTGGGTGGGTACCTTTTGGAAATAGGATGGAGATTACCTAAAGCAAAAATACAGAGCATGGCTTTTAAATAAAATGTGAGTACATGTGGGTGAGCTATAGAAGAATAAACTGGAAAATTAGAAAAAGTCTAGACTTTGTCTCATAAACATGAAGATTATTTTAATATACATGATGGAAGATTTGATTGCCTGAAGAAACACATAATGACAAAGTCAGTATGAAATCAGTCACATTTTAAGTGAGAAGGCATTTAATTAATCACAAAACCATCATTAAAAATAATAGTATGTGTATGTTTGCAAGTTCAACTTTTCCATGGAAAATGCTTGGATGTCTAAGGGCATGTAGACCATTTACAGCAACTCTCAGGTTGGAAATTACTGCTGGCGATTATGGGGACCAATGAAAATTTTGCTCATGAGAATGGCATTATCAGGTTTGCATCTGAGAAAGGATACTCTGTCCATGGAGAAAGAATGCTTTGCAATGAAGGTAGGGTGGGGAGAAGGTTGTAGGCATGAAACCAATCACAACTATTTCAGTGGTTTAGAGTAAGTTTGTATAATGTTCTCTGGTTTGATAGGAAGGAGAGGACACAATCTCTTGGAATTTATTAAAGGACATTTTAGGGAAGAAAATATTTACTGATACGTGGGTAGACTTAAAGTAACCAACAGGTTAGGACTAACAAGAATGGGAAGCTATTTCTCCCTGAGGCCTTCATTACGTTCAGGTGTCATGAAAGCTTGAATGAGGGCTAGAATCATGGAAAAAACTATATGAAGTGAACCTCAGTGAAGCATCAGGGAATGGGGGAAATGCAAACCCAGGTTTCTTTATTCCCACTTTCCAAATCCTTCTGGTGCCTTCACACTAAGTCCAACCAGAAACCAGAGGTCAAGGAAAATTCAAAGGCCATCAGGCCTTCTGGGCCACTGAGAAACACAAAAATATAGAACAAATCTAGGAGGGCAAACAGAATAGCTGGCAAAAGATGAAAAGGTTCTAAACCAAAGCGATGAAAATGGACATGAAAAAGAATAAATAACTCCAAAGACTTTTTGTGGAGTAGGAGCCAAAGGACTTGGTGACTCTATCACTTGAATCCCATGGGGTTCTACTAATACACACGATAAAATATTTTCCAGGAAAACACAGAGTTAACATATCAGCCATGTTCTGAAAGAACCAGTATTTGATTAATCAAAGCAAAATAATTTTTAAAAGTTAGCACGTGTCTGTATGAAATGTTGATTTTCCCAGCGGGATACAGATGAGAGGAAGGATCTCAGAGAGTGCTCTTAGATTTCTTGTTTGAGAACTTGGATGAATGATGGAACTATTTACCAACAAAAGAGAGAGAAGGAGGAAGGGCTGGAGTTGTTGTTAAAAAAAAAATGGAAGTTAATAAGTTACAGAAAATTTATATTTAATGGTTAAAATTGCTATTTCATTAGACTCTAGTTGGGTTAATCTAGTTCTCATAGGTTTCAAAGCTGATGCTGCCCCAAAGTTGGAGTATTCACCACTGGTTTGCAGGAAGGGACAACATACAGGTCCATAGTGGAACATAATTATTTCACAGCTAGTCATCACTTACTGTGGAGAAAAATATCTTTGCAGTGAAAATTACTCTCCCACCTGGATGAGGACAAATGGAGAAAAACTACCCTGTTTAGATATATAGCTTTGGGGCCTCAGGTTCCTTTGGCAACAACTCTAGAGAGCTTGTTAATGTGACATTAGGAAACTCAGCTATGAATTTATAGCATTGCCTGTTCAGTTAGGCTCAGCAGTGGGTTGAAAAGTGGTATATTGGTCAGTCTGAACAAATCTACTTCATTTGATCAAAGTTGTTTATTGACATCATGACTCTGGCTTTAAAAGCACTGATTTTCCTCCTTTTTTAAGATTATAAGTTGCTCTCTAATGAATAATTCTGTGGTTAAGAATTTTTCCCTAATATTGCTAGTTATTTCTCTATGGCAGATCCCATGAAATCAAATAATCTATGGGAATTCTTAAAGCATTTGGTTTGTGTTGCCAATGCTTTCTAGAAAGCTTGAATAAATGTATGTTTATACCCACAAGATATTAATCTCTTCTTTGCCTGAAGACAGTATTACAAATTGTAAAAACCTTTATTCAATATTTGAAAAACTGTGTTGCTACTTTTAACTTGAATTTTAAACTTCAATTTTCACACTTTTTTTTTCTTGCCACTGGTAGTTGTGTGTGAGTTCTTTTTGTCTTTCTTGTTTTCTACTTAAGTCTTAGTATTTTTATTAATATGTATGAAATTTTTTATATATTAAAATGTCAACCATATCTGTTGCCAAAATGTTTTCAAGTTTATTAAACTTTAAAGTTATATGTGGCATTTCTGGTGTTTATAAATTTTATGCTATTTAGTAAAATACATTATTTTTATTTGTAATTTATTTTAACAGAAATTCCTTTTTTTAAACTAAGATAAATTTGTCTATATTGTCTTGATTTCATTTTAAATTTATTTTCATTTTTATAATGTTTAATACAAATCTTTCCAGACTTATTTTGTTTCGTAAACCAAAAAAGAAAGTTATTTGCCCTCTCTGTGCATCGTTTCTCTTGTATAAAATTGGAATATAAAAGCATACATTGTAAGGCTTAGGCTAATACTTACAAAGTACTTTAAACAGTGCCTGAAATATAAATACTCAGTATGTTAACTATTATTATTCAACACCATTTGTCCACAATTCTACAATCTAGAAATCTCTAAGCATTAAAAAATTGTTCACAGTTCATTTGGCAGAAAACATGACCTGACCTGGTGTAAGGCTTGTGTTATCACACTAGTATTAACCTTCACAAATTTGACAGCAGACATTTTGCTGCACTCATGTCATAGTACTCACCCAAGCTCAGAGGAGATGTTATACAAAACACAGTATATACTCTCCATTTTCATTTTAAAAGTTAATGTTAAAAAGTTTTGAAATATAATTAGTCTCTGAATCCATGATTTTGAGCTGTATTAGTTATTGATCAGCTACTAAAGACCAGGCATTATACTAGGCTGGTGTATTCAGGCTGCTATAATAAAATACCATAAATGGAGTGGCTTATAAACAATAGAAATTTATTTCCCATAGTTCTGGGAAATCCAAAATCAAGGTGCCAAAGTTTGGAATCTGGTGAGGGCCCATTTCTTGGTTCACAGATGGCAACTTCTTGTGGTGTCCTCACATGGTGAAATAAGAAAAGAAGCTCTTTGGGGCCTCTCTTTCTAGGGCACCAATCACACTCATGAAGGCTCTGCCCCCATGATTTGATAACCTGCCAAAGATCCCACCTCTTAATATTATATATTCATGATTATGTTTCAACATATGAATTTGGAAGGGAGGCAAACGTTCAGACCATAGCACTAGGTATTGTCTATATTCTGTTATTTTACTTACTGCTCAAAATGATCCAGTCATACATTCGTCCAATCAACCAATATCTTCTAGGTCCCATTCAAGGTGTTTGGGACATTATCATTAACAAAACAGATTAATTTCTCCTTCCTGCTATGAGATAGCATTGTATTTCTTTGAGACAATATCATTGCTGCTTGTTACAATTAATAAAATAATTTGGAGGTAAGAAATAATGTTCCCTTAAAGATATACCATAATTGCATACATATCTTGATATCAAAAACTGAGATAATTTGAATAAAAATAATTCTAATTATATTTTACAGGAGGAAGTGAGGTTTAGAGATTAAGATACATTAATTAAGTAAATGGCAAAACTTGGATTGAAAATTTTGAAGGCCATTCTTTCTATTGCTCCATTTTGATGTCTCAAGGAATGGGAAAGATTCTCAGCAGAATAGATCTTCCATTTTCCCTCCTCCTCTTCCTTCTCTTCCTCTTTGTCTTAGTCACCATAATCAACCACACATAATTGGATGCCCACTATTACTGTACAGGACTTAGCTCGGGAGATCCTATTTAGATCTGTTAGAACTCTTATGCCTTCTTTATTATCACATTTCCACTCCACTTTGTTTTCTCATAAAATCCTCTGAAGTGAGAGACATATAAGGCAAATATCATTAACTTCCCTTCCCAATGAGAAAGGCAAGGTGACTAGGTTAAATGAATTACTTAAGTCATAAAAGACATTGTTAGGAGAATTAGATCCAGAAGCAAGGTTGTAGCATTCTGAGTTCTTTTGTGACTCCCAGTACACTTTAGGAATTAGAGTTGACTTGGAAAATCAGGAATGTCTATTAGGGGCTTTCCTTAGCAAATAAATTTTTAGGGTTTTCCCTTATGATAGTTTAGAAGTTATAGCTGTGGGAAAGAAGGCCACATAAACATTAAGAATCATGAACTCCCATCCCCCAATCGGAAAATTATCTTCCTGTTTTAAGTATTTGATTCTGTTATCCTAACTCCATGCTTATCAGTTGAGTCAACCAAGGTAATTAAAGCAATTTGAGGAAATATACATGACTGTAAGATCCAGGTGGAAATATTTAAGGCAGACCATTGATACTACTATTGCAGTTAAATGCAGTGAGCATGTGATTAAGAAAAATCTCAACCTTAGGATGGAGGGATTGACACTTGCTAAAATAAATCAGCATTTCTATTTTTCAAGTACTTTTATTTTAGGGGAAAACTGTTTAAATACATCCTCTAGCTGGCCATAGATATAGTTAGAGCTTCTTTTTCCTTTTTACAACCAATGTGTCTGGTCTGAAGTATGAATTCCTCTTTTTAAAGAGAACCACTCTTCATCCTTTCTTCTACCTTTAAACAAAAGCAATTCATAAATGACCACTTCTATGTCATATTAGTGCCAATGACTAGCACTACTGACAGAGCAGTGGGTAAATGAGCTCAATGTCACGTTCAGGCCCCCCTCCCCCAATATTTAATGACAGAGGAATTTCTGGAGTGGAATTCAAAGTAACATTAACATTTAGAGTATAGAGATGCAATAAATAAATTTATACTTGTTGACATGTCTTACAAATCGAAGGATTCCCATTATTTATTTAAATTGTTTATTTAATGAATGGGTTAATTAATACAAAAACTAGATTAACAACACTCCTTAAAAGAATGACCATGTTATGTGTGCCTTTTAACCTTTCTCTGGATCTATTCAAATATCCCTTTTAACAGTTGGTGAACATTAACCAATTATTTTTAAAAAAAAGATAAGATAAAAGAGGATTTTGAGAAAAATCTGTACTAAATCTTTCTGTCTAAAGAAGCTTGGTTATACATCTGTGCCCAGGGAATATTACTTCCTATGATAAAAATATATATAGGTCCTCAGAGATAGCACATGTAAAATGATCTATCTTCCTTGTTAATATTTATGTAGGGAAGACAGACTTCATTTGGATGGGTGATAGAATTTACCTTCAGAGACCACCAGTGGATTAACTGTACAGAGAAGATAGGTGTTGAGGTAGTCTTTGTCTTTATTTAAAATGATTTTTTTAAATTTTAAAATAATGTTTCTAAGTATGAAATTCCTGTATCATATTCTTTGTCTGAAATGGTCTGAGGCTAGATTTAAGAGTTGATTTAGTAGCCGCAAAATTTTTTTCTTCAGAAACAAATTTGGAAGTATTTCATTAGTGGGGATAATAAGAATGAAATTAGTGCTGAATTTAGTAGCTGATGAAAGTGTTCACAAAAGCATATGTAGTCACCTCACTAAATAGAATATAAACATAATATATATCATGCATGTGTGTATGTATCACTATGCTTCCATTTTTTAGAGGAAAATTATTTAAATTTGAAAGTATGCTGTTATGAGGGCAGAATTTATGTGTTTAGACTGGTAGAAAAAAGTTTGACATCTGATTTGTTACATTTTAGTTGCCTGGACAATTTCTAGGTCTTCAGGAGAGGTTAATAAGACATTCAGCATTGGATAATTTGAAGATCAAATTGATGAATGCCATATTAGCACTTAGGACAATATTTGGCACATCATAAGGGCTTAATAATATTTGTTTTGCTTTTATTTATGATTTATCAATAGTTAATAAATCCATATCTAGGAAAAATTGTTTTAAAAAGTCATTAACTATAAATGAGGCTATTGATTTAAATAAAACAGTATTAAAAGATTATATTTGATGAAATCCACAAAGGAAAATAGTAAAATGTGCTTATATTTTCCTACCAAAACATTGGTTGCTTTTGTGAAGAGAATCATGTATCAGCATGAAAACAGTGTAACAGAGCATCAATAATTGAAGCAGAGTTAATATATCTCCTCTAAATCTTCAATTCCAAGGTTTAATATATTCATCATTTAAACAAGATTAGAATGTAAGCTATGTTTGTAAGATATGATTTGGGATATAAATTTTTTCTAAGAATTATGATATTTTTACATTTTCTAATACAACAATTGGATGTTTTATTTTGGTTGTTTATAGCCATCCATTTGGGTAAAAATATCTTAAAATATTTAAATAGTAAGATTTTAAAATGACAACAAAACATAAAAGTGTGCATTAGAAATAGGAAATATCATTGGCATACACAAGGATCTTGGCAGATAAACACACACTGGGACAGAGGTGCTTGTGGAAGTTTACTAAGATCAAGGGTCATGATGATAGGCACAGCATGGTATTTTTAATTTCCAGAGAAGGACAGAATCACATACCTGAAGACTTTTCCATAGGACCAAATACATTATTTCATGAATGCATTTTATGTTCCTTAAAGAAGTAAAAAATACAGGCGTTGCTTTCCTCCTTTACAGCAGTGGATTGGGGGAGGGAAAAAGGCAGAGGGATGCATTTTCTGATCTTTATGGTAGTACATTCCCCTGGATCTGCTAACTACCTGTGACCTCCTTATCTCCATAAGTCCAGAGAATGCTAAAGAACAGCAAGATAAACGGAGGCAATGAAGACAGATGGGGCATCAAAGTACCAATCTAGGAGGAAAGGTTTACAGCCTGACCTTCTTATATTCTTAGAACAGCATCATTAGCAGTTCTAATTACTTTTTTTCAAGCAATTGGATCATTTTCCTATCTCAAAGCCTGCGGTTACTTACATTCCCAAACTCTTACCTCTCTCAGTGTTTTTATCTACTATATTTCCCATTTGCTTTGATTTTTTTAAAAAAATCTTCATTATTTTGGTATTTAAAAATACTTGTTTCTCGAAGTTGTTCATGCATTTGAAATGTTCTTTTGTACTTTGGTGGAAAGAATAAGTAGCTATTCTTTAAAAACTCTTTTTAAAACTATAATAAAAGGTAAGGAACTTGGAAAAGATGTTAACTATATATACATATTTACAATGCATATAAATAATATGTTATGAATGCTAATAATACCTAAAGTGTTTTAATTTGAAAATAACTAAATACAAGTTACCACTTCTACATTTTTCCTACATTGTATTTCCTACATTATTTCCAATCTACAGGCATCACAGCTTTAAAGCCTTTTTATATTTTTATTTTTAAAAATACTTTCTGGTTCTGCTTTTATTTATTTTTATTTTTTTATTTTTTCTGGTTCTGCTTTTCAAAAGTAATTTATTACCTTTTTCTCAGAATTGTCTCACTGAATTTCACAAACTCAATGCATTAACAAACCTACTTAATGCAGATACTGGCCTGCAAATTGTCATTGCCATTACTACAACAACAACAACTACTACTACTAGTATCCTGCCACTACTACTACTATCTTGAGTTCTTCTCTTTTTATTTACAAAAATTAGAGTTTCTTTAGAAAAATTGTACCTGCATTTGTACAGATCCCAGTGGTCCAGTCTTCATGTTCTCACCTAGACACTCAGCTAAGCTTCTGCAATCAACACTGACTGCTGTGCTGACCTCTAACATCTTAGTTTCTTTCAGAGGCCATTTATGGTACCTAATCCCAGAGAAATCAGGGAGTTCCTTGAAGCATTGACGGATTAGAACACAAACCTCGGATTGTTGAAGTCTGGTCTCTGAACAGAGAGTTTTTGACCCAAGCAGTTCTAGACTGATGGAAGGGATGGATCTGTTTCTGTATGTGTATGTGTGTTTTTATCAACACTGGAGAATCTTCAAAAGTATTGAGACTGCTCCTATTTATTCCTCTAGTAAAATTTATATGAATATTATAAAAAAAATTTAACCAAAAGAATTGGTATCACATCTTATGTTGCTTTCCATAAACCAAGCATCCTGAACTTTTTCGCCAAGCCTGGGCCTGGGAGGTTCCAGTCATTCTGGCTGCAGCACAGGTAGGTGTTCACCATCCTGACGTGGCTCCTGAGAAGCCAAAAAAACTTTCTCCTTACTCTTGCCGTCAATCTAAACACTGACTTAGAAATCTTTCTTGATTTCCTTCTTGGTCCCTGGCCCCATCTCCATCACACCCACCCAGACCACACTCATCCTCAGACACACATATCCTCAGTTTCTTGGGCTCTGTTCTGTTCTCGACTCCAGTTATCCTGGCGGTGCCAGGTTCTGGGAACTCCTAGAGGCTCTGCTGCCGCCTCCGCCCGCTCTGCGTTCCCCGCGTGAGCGCTGGATTATTCCAGTTTTTGAGCATGGCAGATTTCCACCGGATGACATCATGGGAGCCGAGTGAGTGCCGGCTCCGAGAGGGGGACTGAGAAGGGGAGGGGGAGCAGAGGAGGGAAGAGGGCTGGGGAGCGGAGCCAGATCCGGGCTGCCTGCCACCGGTGCACGTCCACTAGCTGGGGAGGAGCGCTCCACCAGCTACTGACAAAGGATGGGAGGATGCCGGTTCCCCGGGATGCCGGCCGCGCGCAGCCTGGTGGCCGCCTGAGCCACTTCACCCTCCGCCGGTGAGTGATTGCAAAGATCATTCAATCAGCCTCGCTGTGAGTTCGCACTCTCTTCCGCTTTCTGTCCTGGGAGGTTATCTCTGATCCCAAGCGCGGGACTTGGCACAGCACTAGCCCGGAGCGCAGGCAGCAGGTGCCTTTGCTCGGTGGAACTGTGTCAGAGCTTATGCTCCTGGTTGGGGTTTGTGCGGCTTGTTGGGACCCAACCCGCTGGCGAGAGCTCGCCTAGGAGGCGCCGCTCTGGTGAGTGGAGGCTGCTCCAGCTGGTTGCCTGAGGTAGTTACCTCTATTGGACCCCAGCGCCCACCGTGCGCTCACGCTGCTTCTGTGGATCCCGAGTGCAAAGCGCGCTGTTTACACCCGCGTGGTACTAGTCATCCAGCCGCACCCCTCCGAAAGCGCCGAGTCGATGACTGTCACTCCACAGGCTCACGCACTCCCAGTGTGGGCTTGAGGGAGCAAGCACTGGTTACCCAGGGAGGGAGCGCACCACGGAAGACTGAGGGCAGTCTTTGTCTTGGGTTTATAGCTGATGCGCTCAAACCTGAGTCAGGCTCACTGCAAATGTAGGGTCCAATCCTGGTTCCCTGCACCCACCCCACTGGGCGAGGGATGTCATTGTGTTCCGGAGGCAGGCGGGATTGAGAGCTGGAGATTTAAGACGCCGAAGGGTCCTGCGCTCACGGGTGAGTGTCGCAGTTTTCTAGGTGTAGAGCTAGCTTCTGGAGCTCCCAGTTGAGGCAGAGAGACGCCCAAGTTCTATCCCCAAGTGGTGAAAGGAAAAGAGCAAACTTAGCGATACTTACCCTCGTTTTTTTTTTTCTTTTTCTTTTTTTCTGGCACTGAAGCGTTCATCTTGGGGATTATTTGTAGCAGGTGGATGGAGTCGCAACGTTCAATATGTAGTTAGCCCCACATTTTCTTGGCAATTTCTTTTGTTACTCAGTAGGTCCAGAAAAGATTTGCTTGCTAAACATATTTGAGATCAGTATCTTTTCTATTTAGAGCACAGCCAGTTTAAAGGGACTAGGAACCTGCTCAGGTACCTTAGTTGAGAGTTGCGTCTCCCGCTTATAGTATAACTGTCAATATAGCAAAGCCCGCGTCCGCTGGTACGCGTTATATTGATGAATGTCTTCTGTTTGGGAAAAGCACAGATTTTTGCATAACAAGGAAGTGGCGATATTTACTGGAACATTGTGCTTAATGTCAGTTAACATTGTGCTTAATGTCCCCCCTACCCCCCCAACCAAAAACAAAAACAAACAAACAAAAAAAAAACTGCTCTATGGAAAAAAGATGGAAACAAATGAAAATTTGCCACTTTGGGGTTTAGTTGCGTTTTTGGGGGGAGGTGAGTTTTAATCCACTGAAATCTAAAATATTTACCAGTTTAAAAGCTATTATGTGTGTGTTTGTGTGTGTATAAAAATTAATGTATAATAAATAAATAAACAATCGCTGCACATTAAGGAGATTCTTGGTATACCAGTTTGGTATTCCTGTGCGTGACATAGTAATAGAATATAAGAAAGTGACAATGGCAGTTATAACTCAAAGGGTGTTTTTTTTTTTAATTTTAAAAGCTTACTGCTTTTATTTAGATTCCTTCTTTGTCTTTAAAGACAGGTGATCCTAATAAGGATTTTCTAAGAGGATTATAGTACATTGTCTTGATCAGCAATTGCTCTTCTGATGAAGTTTAAGGTCCTTTCAGAGCAGACATGATAAAGTATTTGACTAATAAATGTAGTAGAAGTGAAGAAGGATCTGGGTGAAGAGTAGAGGGAAGTTTTACTAAATATGAATAGTGGAACTAAGAAGGGCATCAGAGGGTGCTACATTAGTTTTGATTTTGGAAAGGCTTATGTTAGCTTTTAAATGGTTCTCTCTCCTGGGAAGTGCATAATTAAGTGTTTGATTATGTTGACAGGTCTGTAATATGACCAAGGAGAGCTTGTCTTTATCCAGGATTTCTGGGGGCTAGCAATAACATTTTCTCCAGTGATTCAGAGATGTGTTTATTTCATTGTTTGTTTCTTGATTTCTTGTCACAAAAAAAGCCTCCATCTGTTTCTTCGAAAGTTTTTTTAACTTTCTAACTTTGTCATATTCGTCTCTTTATAGTAAAGCACACAGAGCTTTATGTTAAGGTTCTCAGAGAACCTGTTGCTCACATGGACTGCTTTCCTCAGATAATAAAATAGTAAAAGCTTTTTTAAAAACCTGCTCAGAGAATGTATGATCTGCTGATGTGCTTATGTGATGGGGTGTCCCTGACATAAAAATGTATGTTACCATAAAATATATGTATACTTTTTATCAAACTGTCAACCAGCCATGATAGGCAGGAGATACTGTGGCATTTAGTTCATGGCTTTTGGCATGAACCTTTAAAAATAAGATGTTTTACCCATTTTACATGGTAAATAAAAATGCACATTAAAGAAAAGAGATACATTTTTATTTAAAAATATTTAATTTTATTTCAAACTATTTTGTCTAAGATCAAAATGCTTTGATGTTTTACTATACATGCATTAACATATGTAAGGAAAGTCATCACAAAATGTAAGCATCTTCTACATTGATATGATTTTATATATTTGATAGCAAGTGCAATATTATTTTAAAAAACACATGGGTGAAAATAATGTCTTAAACTGAGATTATTCTCCTAATGTTTTTTTCATATATTTTACAATAAAGAACCTTAGCTATTTTGTTACACAAAGACTCAGTAAGAAAGATGAGGAAGAAGAGAAAGAAGTTGTATTATAAGACAAAAACAAAGCCACCGCTTCTTGTCCAGAGTGGGTGAGAGTGATGTTCCAAGGTCATGGAAAGAGCATTATGTTGGTGTTTCGTCTAACATAAGATTATGTATGAGGAACAAGTTCATCCTATTTGATGGCATCTTGCTTTCAATGTTCCAGTTGGTTGATTTAAAGATACTCATATCATAGAAACTCTATGATATGAAATTTGTTTCACCTTCCTTGTGGCAAAATTGTACCTTGAACTCCATCAAATGTTGTCTTGTAACCTTTCTATAAGGAGGTCTTATGGCTTTTTCAAGCTTAAAGATGCTTATGGATCACAAAACATGATGGTTTTAACTTTGGGGTAGGCCTTTGAAATGGAAACCCATCAGTAAAGCTGAAAGGTTTTAGCATCTTAGCTTCTTCTGAAATTACAGATTAAAAATGAAAGTCAATAGTTACAGGAAATTATTGAGGAATGTGGTGCTATCTTACTTAGAGGGTAAAGATAATGGAGTTTTCATAAAATTAAAGGAATTTTAAGCAAAATTCTTCAGAAGCAACCATTGTCCTTTTGTTATGTGTTGGATACATTTTTGCAACTTAATGGGCCCTTCTATGAAGTTTTTAATTGATTTCCTACTTTGTAGTCTCCAAATGATGAACACTAGGTGGGAAATATGCATTTAAGTTTTGACTTTGTCATCTCTTAGAGGAAAAAAATCTCTTTGAACTTACTTTCATTTACATAAAATAAAGATGATAATATATTTGTCTTGCTTTTTCACTGAGGGAGGAGGTAGTACATAGCAAACGAGTTAATGTACAAAAGTGATTTGGAAAATAGAGGGAAACTATCTGACAAATATGATGTCTTAGTGGACTTAGTAACTTTAAAATTTCTGCTTAGTTGAAGTCAAAGAAGTAAATGTAAAGAGGTGAATCTAGTTTCTGATTTCTATTTTAAATACCTGGCACTTTTAATTTGTGGCATTCAAGAATATTTAAACTATATATACAATTTGTGTTTGGTAGATCAACAATTTAGCTTGTTATTCTTTTGACTTTTAACTTCTACCAAACCTGTCAGTCTTATTATTACTGTCAAAGATCTTTGTCTCTGGTTGATTTTAAGATTTTTCTTTTGTCTTTATTTTTCTTCAATTGTACTATGATGTTCCAAGGCATGTTTTTTTTTTTTTTTTAATTTATCCTCCTTAAATTCAAACATTCTTGAATTTGTGGATTAATATATTTCATCAGGTAAAATTAAAAAAACCTTAGCTATACTGGTGAATTCTTGTATCATATCTGCATATATAACTCTTTTGTTCTGTGTCTTTTCCATTTCTGAGTTCTCAGTTCATGTTCAGCAGATGATTTCACTGTACCTAGAATGCCTCTTACATTTGTTTCACTCTTTTCACTCTTTGTTTTTCCTCTCTGCTATTGTTTAGACATTTCCTTTTGACCCTTTTTCCTTCAATTTACTAATTTTCAACTCTGCTATGTCTGTTATGCTTTCAAGTCCATCTATGGGCTACCACTCCAATTATTACCTTTATTTCAGTTTTCATACATGTACTCAACTCTTTTTTTATAGAGTCCAATTTAGCTATTTTCTCTATTTTGTCTTCTGTTACTTTGAATATATTAATTAAAATTATTTTATTTCTCTGCTTTTGCCCATAACCATATTGTTCGAGCCGCTTCTCAATGTCTCTTTACTCTTGATTTTAGTCATTGTGTATAAAATTGTAGAGTTTCTAGATAATTTATACATTTCTAAAGAGGTGTTGATATTTTCTCTGCATGGTAGATACAATGGGCAGGGGGTGGCCAAGTCAGTGTTGTTAGACTTTGTTCCCTTCTGGGGCACTGAGCTGCCAGGCACAGGTATCCAGGGCCTCCCACTGTAGCATTCACAGGTCCTGGACACAGCCAGGACAAGACATCTGAGAATCTTGCTATTCTTTTTAGAAATTTCCTTCTTCATGTCTTAGCCTCCAGTTATATGTGCAACTTCAGATTTCAGCAGATGTCATGTAGGTAAGATCAGGCAGGTGTCAGCTGAAATTTTTTATTTTTTGTTGAGGGGATCTTGGCCCTTCATATCTGTAATGGTATCATAATCATGGTATCTCTCAGATACCCCTGCACCCACCCCCCTGCATCTGCCCCATAAAACTGCAAAAAAAAAAAAAAAAAAAAGAAAATCTGTGCTGAAATCTTTATTTCATAGCAGTAGTCCTCTGCTAAAGCAAAGCCCATATTCTGAAGATCTTGCTGTGTTTCCAGATTGGCAATTACCTTTACTCTTTACCCCTAGGGGAAGGAAAACACCCTTAAAAGTCAGCTTACCTCTTTGATACTTAATCTATCTGAAATTGTGATGCTTCTGGTCGGGATGTGTTCAGAAGCTCTCTGTTATGATTTGGTTCTTGGGTGTCCCTAAAGGCCTATGTTTTAAAGGCTTGGTACCCTGTTGGTGCTACTGGGAAGTGGTGGGAACTTCAGAGTTAGGGCCAAGAGGGAGGTCTTCAGGTTATAGGGGCTTGTCCTTGAAAGGGAGAGTGAGATCCCCACCTCTTCCTCTTCGTCTCTGTTTCCTGGTCATAAGATGAGTGGTTTTGCTCTGCCAACATGTTCCCCACCATGAGTGCTGTGCTGCCACTGACCAACTGATCGTGCACTAAAACTCCAAAACTGTGAGCCAAAATAAACCTGTGCTATTCATATTGTGAGTATCTCAGGCATTTGTTACAGTAATGGAAAGCTGACTCATATACTCTGTTTGTTCTTATTAGAATTCCCCCCTCAGACCCATCTCTTATAGTTGTTGTTGGTAGTGGTATTGGTCTACCGTGGCTTACTTTACCAAAACTGTCAATTGAAATGGGTTGCTATTTATAACTGATTATAAATGTAGATGTACAAGGATGCAGGCTCACTCTAATAAAAGTAGAGTTAGTAGCCTCAACCTATAGGTTTCTAGGCAATACAGCTAACTCCAAGCCCATTTGATTTTTGAAAAACATTGTTACAAAAAGAGGCCAGATTCTACTAAGCATTATATTATGTGCCATTTGGTATTGAAACACTTTTGTTGTTGTTGTTCTGTTTTGTTTTTTGAGGTAGATCTTAAGGACAGTGAAGGTTAATGATTCAAATAACGAGTAAATTTGAATTCTTTGTCAACAAAAGACAAGCTAGTAGCTTACTGATCTCTTTACTTATTGGTATATGGATAAAACTCAGAATATATTCTTAGACCAACTCACAGAACCATAGTTAATCCAGATCCTACCTGAGGAATACTGTTAGATACATAAGGTATAAATTAACTATATTTCTGTAGATTGGCTTGGAATTTTTGATATTCTGCCTAGTGATAGATGATCCTCAAGGTGAACTAACATATATAATGCTCTTGTTAAGTGATTACCTGTTCCAGACAGCATATTAGAAACCACTGGCTTCTGGAGATACAATCAGCAATTGGAAAATGCCCGGAATGGACTCTTTTCCTTCCTGATTCAGTGTCCCAAAGTATTCTAGAAGATTCGTTGAACCTGAGGGAAAGTGGTAAACTATTTCTTTCAGCACTGCTAGTTCATTGTCTGAGACTGGCCCTGTGTGCAGTGAGCAATGCTTCGATTCCCACAGGGTATGCCACAGGCTTCCTGGGCCCTCCCTCACATCCTCTGCCTCACTTCTGATTCTGGCTGACATTGCAGACAGGCTCTGTCTCAGTTGTGGGGGGCTTTTTCACAGCTCAGACTTGTATGGAGTATCTTCCACTTTCCACTCTGCGACTTTGCTAACATGTGGTTACTAGTAAAGGTCCATGCAGTCTGTAAATGGGGAGGAGCTAACCCTACTCAAGAAGCCCCTCAGCCAGTGTGAATGGGTGGACAGTTCTGGGAGGCATTCTGTAGCTCCTGAGAAGTCCAGGTGGGACGGTGCCTCCACTGCTACTGATGGTCAATGACATTCCATAAGCTTGTACTGGTTTATGTTCTTTCTGGATTTCACTTCACTCAGTACCTCAACTTATTTCTTGAGGTCATCCTTTACTGTTTTCCCATGGTTTCTTAGTTCAACCTCTGATTCGAAGGAAGCAAGATATATAAATTGGCTTTTCTTCCTCTGGAAGAAGATGAAAAAAAGAAAAGAATCAGGATTACAACTATAAGCCATATCCACCTATAGTGAAAGAATTAATGGGGAAGAAGCTAAAATGACTTTTATTTATTTATCTATTTATTTATTTATTAAGGGTATTTAATTTACAAATTGATTATCTTTCAGGTCACAAATGAGACCACATAAATTTTTTTTAGTAATAATAAGATCATCTGTTGATCTAATGATTAATTTCCCTCCCTCTTTCCTTTCTTTTTTGCTCTCCTTTAATATATATTTATTGGCAGCCCATTCTGTGCCTAGCAATCAGCTTGGCCTTGGTGACATAATGATGAGTAGAAAATCTATCCCGATTTCTGCTACTTTGGAACTTTTTATTTCTGTGCAGTTAATTAAATAATCACATGAACTAATACACAGAAGCAAGAGTGAGTATGGTGAAGGACAGTACACACTGATGGGGACGCCTGCTGTAGGGAATTTGACTTGTCCACAGAGCTTCAGACAACTCTTATTTTAGGAAGTGACATTTGAATTTATATTTAAAAGAAAAAAATAGTTAATTTGGTGATTAGAGAATGTAAAATTTTTCTACTAGGAGAACAAATGAAGGTGCTGAAGGCCCTATTGTTGAGAGAAGCTTGGAAATTATGCAGGAGTCATACACAGTTGGAGGAAGTATGATATGGGTTATGGGGATGTGCCAGACATAAGGGACAGGTATAGAATGTTTGGTATATTAAGGAATAAAATGTGTGCATGTATGGAGGTTGGGATCTCTAAAGAAGGGCTCAACTAATAAGTAAGACTGTTAGCAAAAGAAGAAGTAGAAGAAAAATCTGGGGAGAATTTTGTATAAAATACACAGGCTAAGAAATACTAATAGTTATGAACATTTGAAAAAAGTGGGATTTGTAGGAATTGATAATTTTGTTAGTGAATTTCTAAAGAATACAGTTGAAAGCAAAGAGACACTATTCATTTATTTCTCAGTTTATTTATCCTAGCTTATGATGATACTTCAGAACTGCGTATGAGGCTTTTTAAATTCAACACATCTAAGTAGTGGTAGAGTATAATAAAATGTATATATTTTTATCATTATATTAAATTTTAGAGTGGTAGAATTATAGATAAATTTTTAAAAAATTATTTCAATTAAAATTTTACTTGAGATTGATTTTAATAATGTAATGCAGAAAAGTTTATTTATATGCTACTGAAGCATGGTGCTAGCTATACTTAATTATTCAGTCCCAAATCAGTTCCTGTATTGAGGTTTTAATAAAGCTAAATTGCCTGTATACTTGCACAAGTTTGGATTCTGGTTTTGTTAATTTCTCCCAAATTCAAATTTTAATCAATTAGAGACAAATTATTTTCCACTTAGAGCTATATTTCCTTTGATATTTCTTAGCAATTTTGCTTTAATAGAGCTGAAAGTTATGAACCAGACTCAGTGTGAAACGATTGATCCTTTAATAATTAACATAACGTATACAGAAGCTCTTGCCAGCTACCTTCGTTTCTTAATGAAATAACGTAGCTTATATGTAGATTACTTTTAAACTTAATCTTTTATGAAATCTCTTAAACTTGTATGTCTTATTTTAAAAAATGTTTAATGAATAAATGGATAAATAAATATTCATTCAGTAACTACCACATGGAAGAGAGATTTTGTACTATGAACAATGTCAGAGGAATTAGAAGGGGGAAATTTTTGACAGATTCTAGTATTAAGATATTGAGTGGCAAGTATGAAAGGTAAAATTCTTAGATTTATGGATTTGATCTTCATGACATTTGTGATAAAGAAAATGAATCTTCAAAACAAGTGATAGATGCTATTATGTTGGGTTTTGTTGTGAGAATGAACTAGATTTGTCAATTTGCAGGAATTGTTAAAAATTATGCAAAAGGTGTTAGTTTTTTTTTTCATACATGACTCAACGAGCTCAAAAAACAAAAAGAAGTATTTCTTTACAAAGAAAAGCAAATATTTTCAAATGTCAATAGATGGCATAGACTATAGTTTCTTATCCTACTTTTATTAATTTTTTCAAATACTCTTTTATGAGTATGAATTATTTTCATCATAAATATAAATGTTTCTTGAATTAAAAAATAAGCAAAACTTGAATGTTAATTTCTGTTAAATTTGAATAGTTTTATTGTGGGAAGCTCTTTTTTGGTACCTTTCTCTATATTTTCATATCTTTCTATATTTATGATACGGCAACCTAAAAGGCAAGTAAGAACAAAGAGTTTATTGAAGAGAAAGTGAGTGAGGATGGCCACCCAGGAATCATGAATTCCAGTTTTGTGGAACATATTCTCTGAAATGTCTTTAGAGGGGTCTGGTTTTGTAGATATAGAATAAGAAGTAATTGACAGCAAACCCATTGTTACCATGGCATTGGTGAGTAGTGCAGGTTGTTGATTGGTCATGGGTTACATAGGTTATACATTCCAGGTAAGAACTGCAATAAGTAGAAGCAAGGCATTCTCCAAATTATTCATTACTTTAATGGCATCGGTGTGTCTACAAAGAATTAACTTGAGGCAGTCAAGAGCTGTATTCATCAGACTATGAAACTCTGGCATCTAGGAGGTTGTGACTTCTGTCTCAAAACCCAGGTCTTCCAGGTCCAATAAGAGTTCGCAGATGCTCTTTCTTTTACTTATGTCTTCAATAAAAATTATAAATATTGAAAAAATGATGTGAAAACAGTCCTCTGTGCTAAGTTATACTGTATGGTAATCATATGAAAATTCCTTTGAAAATTTTGTATTTAAACAGTGTGAGATAGAATACATGCAAATAAATTGTTTTAAAGAAATTATTTATCAACCTCACTAACTCATGAATAAATAACAGAAAACATTTCATATTGCTAAGTTTTATTCATGTGTGTTTTCATGAAGAGGAAACAGTAACTTCCCTCTCTTCCCTCTTATTTTTTCATGGCAATCACTATCCTGTCGATGATGGACTATGAACTCAGTCCATTGCAAAGTCTTGGTTTTTTACTTAGTGGCTGTGTGTGACTTTGATGATGTGTACTTCATCATGTGGGTGCTGGGAAGGACCTAGTCTTTGGAGCTAGAATGTTCTTTGGTTCTTTCTTGATACCTGGAATGTTAAATTTTACTTAAATATCTATATATTTTATACTTTATAAAAGTAAACTATACATCTTCAACAAATGGTGCTGGGAAAACTGGAAATCCATATGCAACAAAATGAAACTGAATCCCTTTCTCTCGCCATGCACAAAAGTTAATTCAAAATGGATCAAGGAGCTTGATATCAAATCAGAGACACGCCGTCTGATAGAAGAAAAAGTTGGCTACGATCTACATACGGTGGGGTCGGGCTCCAAATTCCTCAATAGGACACCCATAGCACAAAAGTTAATAACTAGAATCAACAAATGGGACTTACTCAAACTAAAAAGTTTTTTCTCAGCAAAAGATACAATAAGAGAGGTAAATAGAGAGCCTACATCCTGGGAACAAATCTTTACTCCTCACACTTCAGATAGAGCCCTAATATCCAGAGTATACAAAGAACTCAAAAAATTAGACCATAAGAGAACAAACAACCCAATCAACAAATGGGCCAAGGACCTGAACAGACACTTCTCAGAGGAGGACATACAATCAATCAACAAGTACATGAAAAAATGCTCACCATCTCTAGCAGTCAGAGAAATGCAAATCAAAACCACCCTAAGATACCATCTCACTCCAGTTAGATTGGCAGCCATTATGAAGTCAAACAACAACAAGTGCTGGCGAGGATGTGGGGAAAAGGGTACACTTGTACATTGCTGGTGGGACTGCAAATTGGTGCAGCCAATTTGGAAAGCAGTATGGAGATTTCTTGGAAAGCTGGGAATGGAGCCACCATTTGACCCAGCTATTCCCCTACTCGGTCTATTCCCTAAAGACCTAAATAGAGCATGCTACAGGGACACTGCTACATCGATGTTCATAGCAGCACAATTCACAATAGCTAGACTGTGGAACCAACCTAGATGCCCTTCAATGGATGAATGGATAAAAAAAATGTGGCATTTATACACAATGGAGTATTACTCTGCATTAAAAAATGACAAAATCATAGAATTTACAGGGAAATGGATGGCATTAGAGCAGATTATGCTAAGTGAAGCTAGCCAATCCCTAAAAAACAAATGCCAAATGTCTTCTTTGATATAAGGAGAGTAACTAAGAACAGAGTAGGGTCGAAGAGCATGAGAAGAAGATTAACATTAAACAGGGATGAGAGGTGGGAGGGAAAGGGAGAGAGAAGGGAAAAAGCATGGAAACGGAAGGAGACCCTCAGAGTTATACAAAAGTACATACAAGAGGAAGTGAGGGGAAGGGGAAAAATAATACAAGGGGGACAAACGAATGTCAGTAGAGGGGGCAGAGAGAGAAGAGGGGAGGGGAGGGGAGGGGAGGGGTGATAGTAGAGGATAGGAAAGGCAGCAGAATACAACAGACACTAGTATGGCAATATGTAAATCAATGGATGTGTAACTGATGTGATTCTGCAATCTGTATATGGGGTAAAAATGGGAGCTCATAACCCACTTGAATCAAATTGTGAAATATGATATATCAAGAACTATGTAATGTTTTGAACAGCCAACAATAAAAAATTAAAAAAAAAAAAGAAAGAGTAAAAAAACCCAGATTATACTAAAAAAAAAAAAAAGAAAAAAGAAAATAACAGTAACATATTCAGAGCATACTGTGTGCAGGTGACTCATTTAAGCATCTTAAGCAACTCTTTGCAGGTAGCCCCATTTTACAGAAAAAGAAAAAAAAGCTGAGGTACTGAGGTGGTGACTTAACTAAAGTGAAATAACTAGCGAATGACAGAGTTAAAATTTAAACCAAGCAACTGCTCCAAGTCTGTGTTCTTAACTACTGCACAAGTATCTTGTGATGTTACCCATCTCATTTTTCTGCTTTTTCTAAGCTTGTCAGTCCAGCACAAAAAAAAAAAAAAAAGTAAACTATAATATTTTATTAACATTTTTGTTATATAAAAAAACTTCAAAATTAATTTTATTTATTTATTTGTTCTAATTAGTTATACATGGCAGTAGAATGCGTTTTGGCACATCATACATAAATGGAGTATAACTTCTCATTCTTCTGGTTGTGTCAAAATTAGTTTTAAACAAGAATATTCAGCTTTGCTCTTAGAAGAATGGGAGACAAGTGGTAGCCAGAAAATGCTCAGACTCTGAGCCATATTGACCTGTGTTGAAATCCCTACTAGTAGGTTGCCTGATGTGTTTGAATGTTGGTTTTTAATGTGCAAAATGTAGATATATAATTTCCTAGTAGTATGGTGGTTAGGTAGATGAAAGGTAGTAAAGAGATTCCCTAAAAATAGTAGGTTTTTAATACAATTTAATTTAGCATCATTAAAGTCAAATTATAGCTTTAAATGATCAAGTATGGTTTTATGTTTGTAAGATACTATAAATTTTCTCAGATATCTTTTTCATATCTATATAGTCTACGAAGTGTATGTTATATTTCTTGAGGTATTCAGCAATTTTACTTCTAGAAAAACTGTTCATATGTGGGTACCAGGAGTCATGTGTTTATGACAATGTCATTTGTGTTAATTTGAAAAGTTCAAATAATCATTCATTATGGGTTTTTTTGGATGCTATATAAAAGTTTAAATAAATAACTCAAAACTAACATGTGTCAACATAGGTCAATCTATGAAGCATAATTTGAGTGAAAAAAGTTGCAAAGGAAATTTGAATGTGTAAAAGATATATAACTTTTACCAACAATATATAAAAGTGTAATTTTCTGTTTTAGTTTTAGATATTTAGTAAAACTGAAATGTGGTAGTGGTGTTCAGAGAACAGTTTCTATCTTCAGCAGATATTTAAAAGACACCTTGGTATTATTCTCTGTTAATCGTTGCACCAGTTTACATGCTCCTCAGCCATGAATGAAGCATCTTCAAACTTCTTTGCACATGTGGGTTTGAATACATTATTGATATTTAGTCTCTTTTCTCTCAGTGGTTCTATGAGCATCTTTTCACGTATGTAAGGATTTGTCTTTTCATTGAAGTCTCCTCTTTTGCAAATTGTATTTAAGGACGTGTTCTTTTTTCCTCTTAGTTTGGATTTTTAAAATGGATTAAGAATGTTTTTGCATTTTCTGAGTATTCTTTGTCACTTACATGCATTGAAAATATTTTCATGTATACAGCCTTCTCTTTTAAAGGTCTTTAAAAATGTCTCCTATAACTTAGAGATTTTGAAATTTTATTATGTTCAATCTTATCATTCTTTCCTTCATAAATTTAGTCTTTCTTATTTGAGGGGTCTTCTCTTAAAGATCATAAAGATGTTCACCTATTTTCCTACTAAAGCTTTAACTATATTTTGTATTAAGGTCTCTGGCTAAGTTGGAATTAATTTTTGTAGTTGATTCTGAAATGGAAATCAGGCTTCCCTTTCCCCTCCTCCCAAATGCATAGGCAGTTGCTCTTGTCAAAGTTTTTCCATTGGTTTGTATGGCTAACTTGGCATATCAAAGTGCCATATATTTATGTCTGTTCTTGGTTCTCCATTCTCTTCTGTGGGTTTATTTGTCTAGCACTTTGCAATTTAGTTCTCGTATCTTCAATTCTTTTGACATCATAAGTAGTCTTTATATCTGTTAGAATGAACTCCACTCCTCATTCTTATTTTTCAAAATTGTCTTCACTTTTTACAAGCTTTGCCACATTACTTTAGAATCCGCTTGTTTAAAACTCCATAAAGCATTGCAAGTGATGGGCATATCCTTTGGTTGCTACTTTAGACCTGTTTTCCATGGAGCTGCATCCCTGCACTTCTGTAGCTTCTGACTTCTAGCTGGATTCAGCCAGTGGAAGACTGTGGTAGAGAGGAGACAGAATGGTAAGGGGATTCATTCTTCTCTCTCTCCCTTGCTGCCCTTAGCAGTTGTGGTGGATGCATATGTTCATGACCACAGTTCCTCTATTTCTAATTCCATTCTACCTGGATTTCTGTAACTGCATTCCCTTCCTTTTCTGTATTTGATGTGGCAGAGGTGATGGAGGTGCTGGATTCCTTTTTTAACCCTGGTATATCTCTTTACTTAGTCCCTTTGGATATGCTGTCTCTTTCCTCCAAGGCTTTTGACATACATTCTCTGGGAATGGGAAATATACTGATTTTACAGCTTAATCTGAGAGAACTGTCATTTTTATGATAGAACCTTTCTATCCATATACTCCATTTATCTAGTTCTTCTTTTATGTGCTTCAATGATGCTATGAATTTTTTTCTATAAAGATCTTGTTTAGCTGTTTTGAGATTTATTCCCAGGATTATTATTGTTTTTTGTTGCAATTGTTAATGAGAAATTTAGAAAGATACATGCTTTAAATGTTTATTGGTGATGTATATTGATTTTTACATGTTGATTTTTCCATTCAGCAACCTTAATAATAGTTTCTAATAGTCTTTGGAAGTTCTGTTATATAGCCTACATAATCATATTATGTGTGTATAATAAAAATAATAATCATTACTAATATTTATGGAGAACTCACCTTTTTTTTTTCCAGAAGACATACTTTAAATGGAGCAGCTCATTTAATCTTTAAAACAATCCTGTGATATTAGATACTACTATTGTTATACCTCTGTGCTTTTATAAAAGAAAGGAGTTCCCAGAAGTTAATAATTACAGTAACTTAAAAAAGGCAGTGCAGCTTGTAATCAGCAGTAATTATCCCCAATTTTTTAAAATAAAAAATCCCAAGCACAGAAACATTAATTAATCTGATGAAAACCAGACAAATGAAAGGTCCAGGATGTGAACTAATGAATTCACTTTGATTCTAAAAATCTCATATCTTTTTTTTTTTCAATCCTTGTGCCTAATCTAATTTCTGGCCATAACATATTAGTGAAAACTCCTAAACAAACTTGTAGCAAAGAGATCGGTGTAGCAGAGAACTACCCAAATCCTTCAAGAAGGATTTGCTGCCTGGTTGTGGGGAATGTGGTCAGTGGAGAGCCTCCGCTATTGACCCTGAGGTGTACTGAGGGTACACCTCAGTTGCAGAGAGCCACCAGGACCCAAGTCATACCTTTCCTGGAGCAGGCCACTTCACTCAGTGAGAAGGGGTTGGCATGAATGTCCAGCCACAGGTCAGCTCTGCTGAACCCTCACCCTGGAGCTCCTACCTAACCGACTGAGGCTTTGCTGCCTGCAGCATAACCCAGCTTCACCTTCTGTCCAGTGAGCTCCTCTCTCTGTCCAATGTGTTGATGTCTAATCAGTATTTTTAGAGTTTTTCAAATTTGGAATTGATCCCTAATCCCAGAAGGAAATCTGATTATTTGAGGGTGTTGTAGGGACAGATGAGGTAAGGCACTAAAGAGAGCAGGAAACAGTTTTATTTGGCTGCAGCCAGGCTCAGAGGGCACAGCTTTTGCTGTAATCAATCAATCCCCTGAACCCCGAGTTCAGGTAGTTTCCGAACTTTATACCCAGCATGTAAGGGGAGAGGTTCAGAAATTCAGTCTGTAGAAGTTCACATAAAAGCAGCTTTTTCTTTCACTGTTCTGGGCAAGTTAACCCTTCAAGGACAACACCTGAGAAGGGGAGAGCTTCTTCTCCCCTTTCTTTCCTCCCCCTGCC
Source organism: Marmota flaviventris (assembly GCF_047511675.1). NCBI lineage: Eukaryota > Metazoa > Chordata > Mammalia > Rodentia > Sciuridae > Marmota > Marmota flaviventris. The sequence goes on from NC_092500.1 coordinate 160,674,568, forward strand.
AGCTGTTACCATGGAGCCCAATTGGTAGCTTCTCTTATCTTAGAAATGTAAGCATCTCTGTGAAGCCCCAGCTCTAGGCCAGAGGCCTTGTTTGCACATTTCTATAAACTACTATATGGATACATGTTTGTGAAAAACTAGTAAGGGAGTGTCCAGCACCCCGAGTGCTGACTTCTTCACAGCCAGTGGCCAAGTAAGACAGGGCAACACAAAAATTGGAAGTTTATCTACATTGAACTCTTTTGTAGAGACTCTTTTGCTGACAGTCCTAAAATCAGCCATGGTGCAGATTTCTGGAGAAGCCCAGTTAAGACTTCTCTGTGGCAAAAGAGGGTACCACTACAAGGGCTCTTGTATGAGGATAGAAAATTTTACTTATATATTTATTGACTACACAAGTACAGTCCTTCTGCAATTCAAATGGAATGGTCTTACTCATAAACTCATTTTGTTTCCAAGATATTTCAGAATTTCTCTCTGACTGGCTAAAGATTCTTTTAAAAATCAACTTTATATTTATTGATTTAAAGTATTTAGTCACCTCCTCTCTTTTATAAATAACCCTGCTATATTTCCTTATTTTTGCATTGGTTTATGTGACAAGAATGATTAAATATGAACAAAGGACCCAAGGAAATTGATGTTACAAAAGAGAAATATTTGTTATTTTTGTATGTTTTTATGATTAGTTGGAAGAAAGCATTCTTTTTATTAGAAACCCTACTATTGTGTTTGCTGAATTGTGGATCACCCATAATAGCAGATTGGTATGTTCTGGACTCAGCAACAGAATAAATGAAGTAGTGTGTAGTATAGTCCCAGAGTACATAAGGAAACACACACATATGCATGATCTCCTTTGCTTTTTTATGCACATCTTAGCTTGGACACATGCACACACACTCATGTGCCTCTTGATATTAATGTCCTTGTTAACTGGATGCCAGTTTTGTTTATAGTAAATTGGCTGGGTCAGAAGTGAATCATGTTAGCTTTCTATTACTGTGACAAAATATCTGAGACAAGAAACTTATAGAGAGGAAAGGTTGTTTTGGTTCATGGTTTCAGAGAGTTTAGTCCATGGACAGTTGGTTCCATTGCTTTTGGGTCTATGGTGAGGCAGCAATACTGCTCGCCTGATGACAACTGGGAAGCAAAGAGATAGACAAAGAGGGGCAGAGTCCCAATGTCACTTTCAAGGGCATGCCCCTAATGAACTCACTTTCTTCCACTGGGCCCCACCTCTTAAAGGTTTCACCACTCATGGGCCTTTGGGGAAAATTTCAGATCCAAACTATACAAACTAATACACTTAGACTCTTATTTCGTCAGTAGCCCTGAGTCTGTTTCTATCTTTTATTCTCCTAAGCTTCATGTTCTGCAGTTCTTAGGATGAAGTTTTCTGGTTTTTCTACTAGTTGGGATCTGTGGATTCCTTTTAGCCATTGACATTATGGACATCTCTATGTTCTATTTTCAGCTCCTGTGAGAAAATTTCCCAAAGATAAGAGTCTCCCAAAGATAAGAGTAGTTTGTAATTTTATTTAAACTGTCAAATATTGAAATTTTTACTTCTTAGGAAAAAGAAAATTGGTTTCTACCCTCATTTGGATCTTCCCTGGATCCAGTTTGTATTTAAAGTTTAAAAATTTTCTTTTACATCTTTTCTAGTACCATTTGTTGGGTTGGTGAAAATTTACCATTTGTAAATTTGAAACAGAATAAAACACATTTTATATATAACAAATTATTTTCTTGTTGGACTTATGTCTTGAATTTTTATGCTGTTAGAGATTATGGCAGTTGTACATGCAGTGAGAGTCTATATGTCTTAATTGGTGATTGGTTTTAGATGCTGCGAGAAATGATCTTTAACGATTATATATTATAGAAAAATCAGTTTTCCAGAAAAGCAATTAGAACAAAAATGAGACAGTCTATGAGGATCATAACTAAGAGAAAAGAAAATATCAAAATGATAAATTGGAATGGGGGAACAATTATTTGCAGATGACCCTATTTGTAGACAGTTTCTGTAACCATAGCAAAAGTTTATTTCTCTCTTGCTCACTAAACAATATGAAATATTGTTATGTGAATTCCTGGTGATTATACATCTGTTAATTTCTTCACCAGTCCTAGCCAACTTTTGATAAGCCACAGATCACTATTTACATTTTAACTAGTAACAAAAGTATATACTGTTTGAACCTCAATTGTAAAGGTTATTACTTTGTTTTATAAAATAACAATTCCTGACTACTTCTGGAAATAAAATGTGGCTGGTTTCCAATCAAATTATGCATGGGTGTCTGCATTTCAATGAACCCCACTGACGGAGGCTGAGGTTCCTATAACTCTCTGTATGGCCTTGACCTTCATTCACATAAATCATGTGCCCCTGGACTCATGTCCCTCAGACATTTACACTGATGGAACTGATCATTGATCATCTAAATTTGTCTGGTTTGGAGTGTACCACTGTTTTCTCCAATATTTTAGATTAAAATAGAGAGTTGACAATTTTAAAACAGAATTATTCATGAGTTTGAAAGATTACACAAAAATGTCCATAGGTTTTTAGATATTATTCATTGTTCCCTACAAAACACTTTCTATATCAGCTAGTTTCTATATTTGTTCACCCACTATATCTTTTACTTTTGTACCACAGCCATAGCTAAATTTAAATTATACTTTTGGTGATAAAGCCCTGTTGTTTACTGAAAGGGAATAAAATCAACCTTAGAATTCTACAAGTGCATAATCTACTATGAGTTTTAGTGTGACTCAACACTCTAGATTTGTGTTAATACTTTTGGGCCAACTAGGTGATGATTAAAAGTGTTAACATCAATTTCTGTAAATGAAATTAAAATATGGTTTCTATAATCTTTATAGTACAGTGTTAAGTATATAACTTCAAAATCCATTCCAAAAGTTGTATACATTAAAGCAGAGTCCTTCCATAGTAAGTTAACTTTAAAAATTTTATACATTTAGAAGGAAACCCTCAGAAAGGCATACAGCATATGATTTTGCTACAATAAATTATCATAGTGAAAGATTCTTGTAGTATGTATACTCAACTCTTCCTACCCCAAATAGCTCCCTATTATAAAAGTAGCTTCCCATAATAAAATATGGGCAAATCTCAGAATTGCACAAACATGTTCAAAAATGAGAGAAAAAATCAGAGAGTACAAAGATGGCGGGTGGTAGACAGAGAGAGAAAGCTCAGCTAAGCAGCAGCTATAGCAGATATTTAGTAATGGCCATAAAAGGAATACACTTCCTTCTAGATTTCCACTGCACCAATGCATATGCATTTGCAAATTAGGAAATGTGCTAACAGCTGAATTTATAGAGGATGGTGGTTGATGAAGGACCTAATTTAATTTGAACTTTGAATAACTGTAGACAAAAAGCATAAGGAATTCTTGTGATAAAAATGAATGCTTTGGTATAAGTAAACACTTACTCCGAATTGCATGTGTGCTGCTGTAATGGGTGCCCAATACCTGCCAGTTCCTGGAATGTTCCTAGGTGTTGGGATCACACTAGTTCTAAACTAGGATAGTCTCAGAAATAGTGTCATTTTTAATTTAAAAAAAGTCATGTCTGTGGAGTGAATCACAATCACCTTAGAACTGCTGAAATTCCAGACTTCTCAGCCCTACTCCCAGAGGTTCTGACCACTTAAATGAGAACACTGTCATTTCCCTAGTGGCCTGTGTCTGACACATAGAGAGATGGACTTATAGGTGATAGCTAAAATATAAGCACATAAGTTTTAGGACTGTGGGAATCTTATAAGGTCATTTTCAACAGCGGACTTTGTTCCTACAAAGAATTCACTACAATAATAAAAATAGCCAAGCACTGGAGCATACCTAATTATTCCATACTGTCACTAGACCATTCAAATTGCAGCATAACAAGAATTTGGATATTCTGTTGCAGTTGATCTAGCTATATTATATTGTTGGACTCCACACTTCTGTAATTTGCATATGGCATATCAGGAGCGAGGACCTCAGATGAACATAATTGGGCATCATACACCTTAGAAAGTGTTGCAATCTTATCAGTGGAGGAAGCAGCTGAGGTACCTATCTTCACATATGGCAGAAATAGGATCTTTATTGAAGGGTCTCCCTTCAGACAGATCTGCTGAAGTTTGTTCGTACTTTTTGAATGCATCAGATAATGCTGAAACAAGTGGTAAATGAAAAAAAGAACAAATTCTTCCCAAAACATCACCTTATGAATACAGTTCTTTCTCAGCACCACCACACACATGCAATGACACACATCACTGGAGTTAATAGAGTGCTTAAAGGCACGATGACTATGTCCACATCTTCTGAACGTTTTCTAACAGCTGGGTGCAACGGAACACAATTGCCTTCCTATTAAATACACCAATTGCTCCAGAAGTGTTTACTCTGAATCCCCAGAAGAAAACAAAAATATTTTTTCTTTTTTAAAAATAATTTAAGGTTAGGTTTTCTGGGGCAATAAAAGAAATACCTTTCTTAAATAAGTTGAGATAACAAAATACGTTATTTCCCTCCAAATATTTTAAAGAAAATTGCTATTGCTATAAAAATAAATGGAAAAAAACTAAATAACACTTCAAGTGTCCCTTCACATTTCTGTTTTTCCTTTTTCAAGCATCTGGATGCTCAATGTCCAATATTATGAATAGTCTGAAAAAGCAGGTTCTTAAATTGACAACATTAATAGTGTTTCCTATTTCATAAACTATCCTGAACTCAGTCTAAAAGCCAGAAATGATATTTCATTTTCTTGGAATAATATTAATTACGTTAATCCAATTGCAGCATGTTTTATAATCCGATTACTTTCTTCTCTAGTGGTATTAAATGATAAACTACTTTTCTAGTGAAATTAAATGATAAACTACTTATGTTAACAAGGTCCACCAACTCAGTTTACCAAGAGTAATTCCATCTTTCACTTCCTTTTCATTCTGTTTGTCTCCCCAAACAAAAACCATGTTGAAAATTCAATTTATTTTTATAAAACTAATTTCCAATACCCTGTTTGGTGAGGCTCGTTTTGTAATTCTTGATGATCTGTTTCTTATCTCAGTATTTTTTTCTTAAAACTGAATCAAGGCTTCATGTATCTTCTAGTTCATTCTCTGATACAGAGGAAACTACCTTGGATGCCTCATATTCAAAGTTAATTAACTAGTAACTTTCTTACATTTATGCCCCAGTCACACTGGCTGTCTGGAGGCAACCCCCTTATGGCCTCTTTCAATTTCTTGGCATCCCAAGAGGCTCTTGAGGCTCCTGGTACATGTCTGAAATTCACTACCCTAGGAGCAGATGTTCACCTTGAAGAGGAGGCCTTATAAGGTCTGATGTGAATAACTGAATAATGTGGATTGACTCTTGAGGACTCACAGGTTTTCTTTGTGTGTGTTGGGGGGGGGGGTTGATTATCTCACCTTCCTGGAGAGGGATTCAGATTTTACTTATTAGGAAAATTCATCAGAGTGCATCATTTCTGAAGTCTTTTTCTTGTTCTCACCTTGCCACCTGTTACCTGAGAGCTGAGGATTGGCAGCTCTGTGTGAGAATCTAAAACGCCCTGACACCATGTTCTCTTCCAGAAAAATGGATCTTCCCTTTTTCTTCTGAGGTATTTTGGGGAAAGTATTTCTCAAAAATCTGTTTTGTACAAACTCAATGCCTAGTTGAAGGTGTTATTTTGTCAATATTGGGAAGAACAGAAAAAAAAAGCTTCTTTACTTTTAACAATCACAAGTTTTTACCAATTGACACTTGAGTGTTCATGAGAAAATAACTCAGATTTCAGTTTTACAAAACCTTAGTTACTACAGAATCTGACTTCCTTCTGCATTGAAATTGATGGAATTATGCTCAGAAGTATTCCCATAAATATATTTTATTGCACTGTAATTTTTGTGTGTGTGTGTGTGTGGTGCTGGGGATTGAACCCAGGGTCTTATGCATGCAAGGCAAGCTTGCTACCAACTGAGCTATATCCCCAACCCTGTTGCATTATAATTTTTTTAAAATATTAAGATTTATTATATGTCTTATGTAGGTGTGTTAGACTGAATAATGCCCCCTCATCCTAAATCTGCATATCCTAGTTCCCCCGAACATTTGATTGTTACTCTATTTGGCAAAGGATCTTTGCAGATATATTAAAATGAAGGATCTCAATAAGGAGATATTACTCTATTATCTGGGTTAGTCAACTGTAATTTCAAAGATCCTTAAAAAAGAAAATCAGAAGGAATGAGACTTGGGGTGAAAGAGAAGTGCTGGCAGAAACAGACATTGCAGCCATGTGCTGTGAAGATGGAGGAAGGGACCAAAAGCCAAGGAATAAAAGTGGTTGCAACAGTGCAGACTCTCCTCTCAGTGACTCACCTGCTCAAGGAAATGGATTTTGGACTTCTGACTGTGAGAACTCTAAGATAAATTTGCATTCTTTTAAACGACTGAGTCTGTGGTAATCTGTTATAGCATCACTAGGAAATTAAACAATGAGAGTAAAGCAGAACAAAGGTATAAGACTGGACTCTCTCTAATGGTGACAGATAATATTTTATTATACATTGGTACATACAGCTAGATTGATACACATGATTTTTTTGAGGGGGGGGTATACTGGGAATTGAACTCAGGGGCACTTGGCACTTGACCACTGAGCCACATCCCCAGCCCTATTTTATATTTTATTTAGAGACAGGGTCCCACTGAATTGCTTAGTGCCTCATCTTGGTGAGGCTGACTTTAAGCTCACGATCCTCCTGCCTCAGCCTCCCGAGTCACTGGAATTACAGGTGTGTGCCACCGCACCCAGCTGATGTTTTGCCTTTTATTTTTATTTTTTTCTGATTTTTGTTATAATTATCCAATCACATTAATTGTATAAAATGTTTCACTGTGACATTTCCATATATGCATATATCATACTTTTGTTGTAGCCATCCTCCCTACTACTTTCATTTGTCCTCCTCTCTCCCCACTTCCCCAGTTCCTTTCTCCTTTCCTAGTTCCTCTTCTGTTTCCTATCACCTTATTTTTTTCCCCCCACTGTGAAGGAAAGCATGCAATACTTATTTTTTTTTATGTCTGGCTTATTTTGCTTAAAATGATAACCTCCAGTTCCACCTATTTTCCTGCAAATGACATGACTTTATTCTTCTTTATGACTGAATAAAGCTCCACTGTGTGTGTATACCATTTTAAAATTCACTTATCTGTTGATTGGCATCTAGACGGATTCCACTTCTTGGATATTGTGAATAGTGTTGCAGTCAACATGGGCACACACGTTATCTCTTGTATGATGACTTTATTTGCTTCTAGTATATAAGTAGGAAGCATATTAAAGACCATCATTACATGGGACTTTCCTGCTTTACCTTAAATGGAAAGGAATATTTTTCCTTCTTCCTCCTTGTTTCTTTCTTCATATTACATTTTTTTGTAGGTGAGTGCTATGTGCTGATGAAACATCCCTTTTAGTGATTCTGATTCTGATATTCAAGTCCTGTAAATTACAGGGTGCTTGAAGTCTTATGAAAACTCTTACTCTCTAAAATTATATTAATTCTAGAAGCGTTCTCCTAAAAGGACATGAAAACTGTAATATTGGACAAATAAGTACTGTACTCTAAAATAGATATCCTGGAGAAAATACTCCGACATTTCTTGTATAAAGATTGGTAGCTCTGAGTGAGATTGTTTAATAGAGAAAGAATAGTTCAAAATTGGAAGATGTTGAGGGAATGATGGTTTGATGTCATTAACTTTCTGATTTATTTTAATAATACTGTTGGAAGTGAGAGGAATGAAAATGCAGAGGTGTTGTAGCTTTCTTCAGATTTCACTTCCATTCAGGAGATGGAGCAGAAAATATTCGTAGTCAATAGTTTGTCTAGCATTTTGTTAAGTAGAATTAACTCTGAAGCCACTAGGGCTGTTTTTAGAGAATATATATTACATACTGTGAAGTTAAACATTAACTTATGAGTGCTGAACATGGGCAGATACATTTCAATGACCACAGGAGGTTGATTGCCAGAACTGATTCAGCAAATCTGGTAGGGGAGGGGTTTTCTTTTTCTCCCCTGTCATTGTGCCACTCTGTGTCTATGACATGAAGAGTGAAACCTTCCCGGTTAGAAGACAATCTTCAGATACAAAGAAGCTGGCTCACCCTTAGAACCTGGAAGCAGTTTTCTTGATCTTGAACTAATAGCAGTCCTCACAAGGGGCTTATTCTTTGTGGTATTTACAGTATGTGGAAGAGAGCGCGTAGCGTAGTGGGATCTCAATTCATAATCTTTGAATGTATGAATGAATTCAGCAAACATCCCATCATGGTCACATACAACTAAAGACCAGGAATCAGGTCTCCTGTTTTTTTTTTTTTTAAATAATGCTTGCTTTGTACTTTTAATAATTCATTCTCTGCTCATAGTTTTATTTCTGTCTAGAAATTGTATTGATATTAACTCCCTGTAAAGGTTAGATCTCCTTGGTTCTTAAGATCAGGCTCTAAGTCTCTTCTGAAAGAGGATCAATATATTCCCTGCCATTTCAATTCTTTGTGTGGAATCAAGGTGACTGACATGCACTTATAACAAGCTATGATATATCCATGATTTTGGTTCCTTCAGGTCAGGGGAGTAAACCATAAAACTCAAAAGAAGTTGGGATTAGACAAATCTCAATATTACTGTAGGAAGTTAAAGCGCTCTGTCCTTATAAATAGATAATGATAAATGAAAGTTTATCTCTCTATTCCTCATTTATTTATGCAATGAAGCAGGATAAATCCCTCCCTTTTCTTCTTCCCTTAACACCAACATAAAGGCAGTTTTGAAACCACTACTAACTGAAATATACTATGGGCTGCTGGGCTAACTCTATAGTTATAAGTAAGACTGATTTTCTACAAAGAAAATTGAGCAAATTCTCTTGATGCTAATTATTGGGGAAAAAATGCCTAGATTTTATCTCTCCTTCTTCTACCTGCTTGTAGAAAATTGCAGAAACATCACATTTCCACCCCCTTTAAACCACAGACAAGTGTTTGCTTTTCATTTAATGTATGCTTATTATTTAATTCTACCTGCTCTCCTCAAAATACAAATTTAAAAATTTAATTGGATTAAGGAAAGTCTACCTCTTAAATGCTAGGTACTGACAAAATGAAAATATATAATAAAATGTATTAAATGTCAAGATCACAAACACTTTCTACTGACTTTAATTAGCTCAAAAATAGATATTTATCATTTTGTCCCTTTGAGCACCGTGTGTTTTGTTTCCAGTTTACCCTTCTATCTCTGAATTAATGCCTGTGAAGTACACAAACTCTTCAGTGGCCACAGAACTAAGAGAAAACAATTATTCTTAGTACTATCCTCCATTAAACAGCTATTAAGTGTTCCAACTGATGTTTTATTTGGGGAACTAAGATCAGGAATATGTTTTGATTAATCTGAGGGAAAATGGCAGCCTGGTGGAGCTCCAGTAGCTCATTAGCCCAGATGGGGAGATGGGAAAGTTGCCTTTCACCAGTATGGGAAATCAAAAGAAAATGAGAATAGGTAAGAAGAGGCAAAGGAAAGAAATAAAACATCAGGTTTAATCTGACACAGGAGTTACAGCATGCCCCTTGGAAGAGTGGGATGGTGGAGGACAACATCTGACCTCTGCCTAATACTTGTTTCCAGCAAAGAAAGGGACATACCCGATTCTTTCCAGTTCTGCAGGCCATTTTTTTCAGCTGTGTAAGTTACCAGAAGCAGTCCTAGTTTAGCAGGGCTTGGAAGGACACAGAAATGAAATCTGGAATTTCTGACAGTGACAAGTGACAGATTAAATAAAGATAAGGATATTTGAAGTACATTTTCTGGAGCAGTATATCACTTCTTCATTCAGTTTAGTACCGAATCAAGTTGTTTCTCACAGATTAATTTATTTCTTCATTTATTCATTGGCAAATGTTGAGAGCCTACTCTATGCTAGACTCAGTTCATTGTGCTTGGGAAATATCAGTGAATAAACAAAAGTCCACTCTTCCCCAACACATACTCATAATGTGTGTTTTGAATGCAAGGACAGAATGAAATCCATTTCTAGTATGAAAACATGAATGCCGGCATATGAGTCTAAGAAAACAGGGAATATTTCACACTATAATTATTTTTTATTTACATTTTGTTCTTAAAGACATTTAAAGATGGATAGTCTTGACTCATGGAGGCATTATGAAAATTACTGTAATGTACATGGTTTTTAATTTGCATTCATTCATTCAGGAGATTATATCCCTAGAGCTGAGTATTGGTGTTAGGTGCTACACAATGAAGCCATCTTTTAAAACAATTCAGCAGCATCTTTGAAGTGAAAAGACTGCGCATTCCACATGTTTCAGTTTGCTAACATTAGGCCTTTCTGTGTATATTTATGCATATGAACCTATACATCCAAGTTTAAGGACATCAGCATTGTCAAGACTGTTCCTGACTAAGCTTGGTTCCACAGATACCAAGAAGCAAACCATAAAGACTGTATCATGAGGACCTTTTGGCATATTCATTAGATTTTGTTTGAAAGACTTAGTGTGTGAAAATGCAATTCAGACTTACCTTTTCTTCAACAGATAAGGTTTTATAAAGAATTATAAAATCAAATTTGATTTTTAAAAGTACATTGGATTTTCTTTTATATCGTCAATGACTCTATAAATAACATTTGACTTCTGTACATTTATAGAAAATAATTTTTTGGCTATCCCAATATTTCTTCTGTTGGTTTATTACTTGAAGTCAACTCCTAAGAGACTCATTTTCTATATCCTGATATATCTAGGGCATTATCTGTTTGGATCTGCTAAGCTCATTTAGTCAGAGCTAATGAGAACAAAGTCTCAGCTCCGATACCCAAGGGACTATCTGGTCATGGACTGCATATTTGCTATCTCAGCTCTTAAATATAATGGTGAATTTCTTTCAACAGCATCAAAGCTTTGGCCTGATGAAATTCATGTGGTTGTTAAAAAAGCATTTTACATAAATATCTAATCTTATTTACTTATTTGATCACTAAGTATGAATAATTTTATTATTGTGAGAATCATTAAAACGGGCTTTAGTGTATCTTTTATTAAACTCTTCAGAGAATTTCCAGTATTTACAAAGCATTGTCAAGTTCTGGAACTCAGGATTTCTCCAGTATTGGAAAAAATGAGAATAACATAAATAGAGAGCATCAGACAATAACAAAACTGTATGTAATAGGGACGCCAAACTCTAAAGCTAGTATTTTACCTCAATTCATAGTTTAATAATAAGCAAAGTCACTTCTGCATGATGTATGAAAACTACAGAAACAATTTGAAGTTGTGGCCCATTGATTATAGATTTAATAACGAGTAGATTACTTAGCATACGAACAGAATTTAGTTATTCTTTGCTAAAGGGAAAACTTAAATTAATAAGTCCAAGAATAAACTGATTTTAGTTTTAAAAAGAAAACTTTTTAAGTATAGAGAGCAAAAGACTTCTTTGTTTCCTCAATCTGTTGTGCCTAGGTAGCTCAGTTCAGGATGAGTGTGCTCCTTGCTATGTTTAATCCTGTTTTTGTAGATGTGTTAATGGATAAACGGAGGGGTGAGATGCCAGATAATAGTTAAGTAGGAGAAAGAGGAGTAAAAATGGTTTAGGGGCTGCAGACTCATTTCTGTGTGAGAGTCCATTAAAACTAGTTGCCTTTCTTGATCCTCAGTAAGCCTGCCTTTTATTACTTCATTCCACTCACACCCAACTAATATAGGAGAGTGTCGGAGTAGAACATGAAATAGGCAAATAATCAAATTTTATCATTGAAAATAAACTCTTCACTTTGTTTTTCAAAGGTGATGTACAACCAGATGTCCCTGGCACATACAAGTGCATTTACTCACCCACCCAGATTCTTGTCTTGTGGAGGAAATATTGGCCAGTAATAGATTTAAAACAATTTTCCTAGATTTATTAAAGGAAAGTTGACAAACAAAAATTGTATATATTTAACATGTACATGGTATTTTGGATATATATATATATACATTGTGAAATGGTTATCACAATCAAACTGACAAACATATCCATCACCCCACATAGTTACCTTTTTTTGGTATAATGCATAATAATAACATTTACAATTGAGTCTCTTAGGAAATTTTAACTTATTATTATTAACTATTAACACCATACTGTACATTCTTCCTAGATCTTAGTCATCTTATAATTGAAAATCTGTATCCTTCAACCAATGTCTCTTCATTTCCCCCACTCACCAATCCCTGCTCACATGCTTCCGTTAGTATGAGTTAGACTTTTAAACAATTCCACATATAAGTGAGGTCATGCAGTGTCTGTTTTTCTGTGCCTGGCTTATTTCTCTTAAAATTTCTTCCAGTTTCATCCATGTTGTTATAAGTGAGGGTTTCTTCTTTTTTTAAAAAAAAAATCAAACATGCAAACTTTATTTAACAAAAGTAACAGGTAATGTCAAACAGGCACTTATATTAAGAGAAAAACTGACTAGGAGAAATTTTATTAAACACCTTACAATAACCTACCTGCAGTTGCATTGAACTGAGCTGGTGCTCTGAATAACACAGCTCAAACAGAAGTATGGACGAATGATTTGTGCATTTTTTTAAGTATTCATTGAATACTACCTTATATACACATAGACATTAAATTTGTGATATATTTAATTGATGATTCCAGATATATTTCATTTCTGTTGCTTTTATTGGTAGAGGTAGTTTAAAGATAAGAATATGGGGTTCTGGGTCATGAATCATATAATGAACCCAGCTTAGACTCTGTTAGACAACAAGTCTCCTCTATTCCTCTTCAAACATTACATGAGTTTTGGGTACTTGTTTGGAAAGTTCTCTAGGTAACATGACATGCTGGTACTGATAGTGCTTGTCTGAGTAGTAGATCTGTATATGGGCCATACACCAGTGCATATTTGGGCAGAGAAGAGACAGAAATGGACGACCTCAGGAATGGGTGAAGTGGAACTCATGTCTATTTCATGCCAGGAGAATGAAACTAAGGTTTTCTTCTTTTTGAAGGTTTAGTAGTAGCATTTCGTTGTGTGTGTACCACAATACCATCTTCTTTTTCATCCACTAATGGGCATTTTTGATTGTCTACATATCTTGGTTATTGTGAATAATGCTGCACTAAACATGGGAGTTCAGATATGTCTTTGAGGTAGTGATTCTATTTCCCTTGGATAAATGCTCAGAAGTGTGACAAATGGATCATGTGGTAATTCTATTGTTAGTTTTCTGAGGAATCTCCATTCTGTTTTCCACCACATCTGTACCAATTTACATTCCCACCAACAATGTTTAAGAGTTCCCTTGCTCCACATCCTCACCAATACTTGTTATCTTTTTTATCTTTTGATGATAGCCCTCCTAACAGGCAAGAATATACTCTGGTTTTGATTTGGATTTCCCTCATGAATAGTCATGTTGAACACTTTTTCATCTATCTCTTGGTAATTTCCATACATCCTTTGTAAAATGCCTGTTCAGGTCCTTTGCCCACTTTTAAATCTGGTTATTTGTCTTTGCAATTGACTTCAGTTCCTTATATTGTTTCCATATCAATATCATATCAGATACAGGGTTTACAAAGATTTTTTTCCATTCTGTAGCTGCCTTTTCATTTTCCTGATTGCTTAATTTGCAATGTAGGCACTTCTTAATTTGATAAAACCCCATTTGTTTCTGTTTCATTTCTTGTGCTTTTGGTGTTCAAAATAAAAAGTTATTGGCAAGACCAATGTCATGGAGCTTTTCCTCTATTTCTTTTAGGAGTTTTAATCCATTTTGAGTTGACATTTTTTGTGTGGGATAACATGAAGACCCTTAAGACCCACCCACCCTTCCTACCTCTCCTTCCTTCTTTTCTTTTGCATTTGAATATCCAGTATTACTAACACTATTTAGTGAAGATAATATCTCGTTCTTCTTTATTGTATATTCTTGCTACTTTTGTTACCAAATTTAGTTATCAACTTCCATGTAGGTTTATTTCTGGGCTCTCTGTTTTGTTCGATTGGTCTATATGTCTATTTTAAGTGAGTGCCATACTTTTTTGATTACTATAGCTTTGTAATAAAATTTGAAACCAGTGACTGTGATACCCATGGCTTTGCTCTTGCTCAAAATTGCTTCAGCTCTTCAGAGTCTTTGGTAATTTTATATAAATATAAGATTGTATTTTCTACTTCTCAGAAAAGTACCATAGTAATTTTAATAGAGATATGATTGAATTGATAGATCACTTTGGATACTATGGACATTTTGACAATATTAATTTTTTTCTGTCCTTGAACATGTAATATGTTTCTGTTTATTTGCTTTTTTCTTCAATTTCTTTTACCATTTTCATGTATTTTAATAACAGGTAATGCTGACCTCAGAAAATGAGTTTGGAAGTCCTTCTTCTTCCAGTTAGTTTTTTGAAAAATTTGAGAAGGTTTGATAATGTTTTGTATAGTTTGTAAGAGCTTAAACTTTTCTTTGGGGGAATGTTTTTTTAATTACTGATTATATCTCTTTACTGTTTATTGGTTGCTCATGGTTTCTACTTCTGTATTACTCAGTCCTGGTACACTGTGTAAGAATTTATCCATTTCTTCTAGGTTATCCAATATTGGCATATAACTGTACATAGCAGTATCTCACAAACTCTTGTATTTCTGTCCTCAGTTGTAATTTCTCCTGCTTTATTTCAGTTTTATTTATTTATTCATTTGGTTCTTCTCTCTCTCTCTCTCTCTCTCTCTCTCTCTCTCGCTGTCTTTGGTTGGTCTACCTTAAGTTTAATTGCTTATTAAAATATATTTTAAAGAAAACAACTCTTGGTTGTTCTATATACTTCAGTGCTCTGATGATGCAATGGTTATATTGTCTTGATAAACTGACCCCTTTTTTGTTACATCACAGCTTCCTTTGTCTCTTTATTGAGTTTTTGCCCTAAGATTTATTTTGTCTGAAATAAATATTGCTATATTATTTTTTTCTTTTGGTCTTCATTTATATGGAATATCATTTTCCCCCATCCTTTCACTTTAATTCTATGAAAGGTGAAGTGAGTCTGTTTTGGGTAGCATGTAATTGGGTCGTGTTTTCTTTCTTTTTATCCAGATAGCTACGTTATCCCTTTTGATTTGGGAGTTTAACCCATTTACATTAAAAGTAATTATCAATAGGTAAGGACTTACTAGTGCTATTTTTTTTCCTGGTTGTTTTGTAGATTCATTGTTCCTTTCTTTCTCTAATACTTTCTTTCTTTGTGGTTTGATATACTTTTTAGTGGTTTGGTTCGGATCTTTTTTATAAGCTTTTCCTTTATGGTTATTCTAAGACTTATATATCATCCCATAACTGGCTATCCTTAACTTAAACAACTTACTTTGCATACACAAATGCTACACTTTTATTTCCCTTCTCCTATGTTTTTTTAATGTAACAAATTACATCCTTTATTATTTATATCTTAACAAATTATTCAACTTTATTTTTAAGTTTTGCCTTTTAATCTTTATGCTAGAGATTTAATTGACTTACCTACCACCATTTTACCAAGAATTTGACCAAGTAGTTGACAATATACTTTACCAGTGTTTTATATTTACATACGCTTTTTTGGGGGAGGGTGGGTACTAGGGATTGAACCCAGGGATGCATAACCACTGAGCAACATCCTAACCCCAGCCCTTTTTATTTTTTATTTGAGATAGGGTTTTGCTAAATTGCTTAGGACCTCATTAAATTGCTGAGGCTGCCTTTGAACTTAGGATTCTCCTGCCTCAGCCTGCCCATCCTCTGGGACTACAGGCAAGAGCATGGCACCTGGCTACATATGTTTTTATGTAACTAATTATCATTCTCTTTCTTTATCTTTAAAGAATTCTCTTTATAATTTTTTTGTAAGGTAGGTCTCATGATGATGAACTCTTTTGTTTGTCTGAGAAAGTCTTAATTACTGTTTTTTTTCTTTTTCTGCATTTTTATTGGTGAATTATAGTTTTACATAATGATGGGATTTGTTGCATATTGGTACATGCATACAATATAGCAGTATTATTTGCCCAGTATCACTCCCCATCTCTTCCCTGCTCCCTTCCTACCTCCCACCCTCTGGTTCCTTTCTTCTACTAATCTCCCTTTGATTTTCAAGGGAATCCTTGCCCCCTCTGCCTTTGTTTTCTTTTTTCCCTCTCTAGCTTCTGCATATGAAAGAAAATATATAATCCATGACCTCCTGACTTTGGCTTATTCTGCTTAATATAATGGTCTCTAGTTCCATCCATTTTCCGGCAAATGACATAATTTTATTCTTCTTTATAACTGAATAAAACTTGTCTCTCTCTCTCTCTCCCTCTCTGATATATATATATATATATATATATATATATATATATATATATATATATATATATCACATTTTCTTTACTCATTATGCATTGATGGACACCTAGGCTGGTTCCATATTTTAATATTGTGAATTATGCTGTTATAAAATGGCTCTGCATGTATCCCTATGGTATGATGGCTTTAATTCATTAGGATAAATACTGAGGAGAGGTATAGTTGGATCATATAGTGATTGCATGTCTGGTCTTTTGAGGAACCTCCATGTTGATTTCCATAGTGATAGTTTAAATTTGTAATTCCATGAATAGTGTAAAAGTGTTCCTTTTCCTCCACATCCTGTGCAACATTTATGATTATTTGTATTCTTTTTTAAAAAATATATTTTCTTTATTCTTTGCATAGTTTTTTTAAAGAGAGAGAGGAGAGAGAGAGAGAGAGAGGAGAGAATTTTTTAATATTTATTTTTTAGTTTTCGGCAGACACAGCATCTTTGTTTGTATATGGTGCTGAGGATCGAACCCGGGCTGCACCCATGCCAGGTGAGCGCGCTACCACTTGAGCCACATTCCTAGCCCTATGATTACTTGTATTCTTGATGATGGCTATTCTGACTGGTGTATTTTTGAGATACATTGTTGCTGCTTATAATATTTTTGATTGGCAGTTTTCCCTTCAAGACTTTGAGTATGTAATCCCACTGCATCCTGGCCTGCAAAGTTTCAGTTTCAACAAACACCCACTGATAATCTTATGGAGGTTCCTTTGTTTGTTACTATTCACTTTCCCCTTAGTACTTTTAATACACTGTGTTATATTTTGATATGGATCTTATGAGATTCATTTTATTTGCTGTCCTTTGAGTTTACTGAACCTGGACTTCTATTTCCTTACCCTGGCTGAGGAAGTTTTCTGCCATTATTTTTGAACATGTTTTCTGTTCCTTATTCTCTTTTTTCACCTTCTGAGATGCCAGGGATGCATATATTGTCAGGGTTAATGGTTTCTCCTATGTTTTTTAAGCTATTTACACTTTTTCATTCAGTTTTTTTTCTTTTCATTCAGATTAGATTCAAGTGATCTATCTTCTACTTTACTGATCCTTTCTTTGGTGTGATCTAATCTGCAATTGACTCCATCTTTTGAATTTTCAGTTCAGTTATAGTATTCTTCAGCTCTATGATTTGTTGGATATTTTTACATTTTTTCTATGTCTATTGAAGTTTAAAATTAGCTTTTTCATTTCTGTCTTGACCTTGTGAATGTATTTATCATGGTTATTTTTATTTACTATTGGGCAGATTACATTTCTCTATGTGAGTCATTTTCTGAAAATGTATCTTTTTGTTTTATTTGGAATATATTCTCCTGTTTCATCATGTTCCTTGATATTCTCTCTCTCTCTCTCTCTCTCTCTCTCTCTCTCTCTCTCTCTCTCTCTCTCTTTGTTGTTGTTGCTGTGTTTCTTTTTGTTTAAATAAGATTACCACCTCTCTCAGTATTGTCAGATTGTCCTCGAGAAGAAGAATCTCATCAGTTCATATGAACTGAAATTTTTAAGATGCCTCTCAAATGGTTTGTTACTTGGGGCAGTTGATTTTTTGTTGTTGTTGTTAGCTCCCTGGAGATTGGCATGTACCACATCTTGAAGAATACTGAGACTGGTACAGTCAAATTCAGATTCTCTAGATATAGCTGGAAAGCTTGAGGGGTTGGATAATATTTCAGTTTCTTCTTTCTTCACAGAGAAACTGAGTGTAGGTATTTATTTCTCAGTTGCTATCACTAAGCTGGGGAGAGGATTTGTGGTAAATACCTATACTCACATTCAGCATGAACACTCTATTCCTGGGTAGATAGTTCCTGGAGATGTGCTTATTTTATGTTAATTTCTTTTTTTAATGATATAGGGCCACTTTGGAATGAAAAACCCCATCAACTCCAAGAGTTAGGCTAGTAAGGAGATAATTCTTTGAGTAGAAGCTATAGGAGTTGTGGCATTTGGTATACGGACAAATTCTTTCCAAAAAGAATAAATGAGCAGACCTGAAATTATCACTGGAGCAAAAGTCAATAAAACGCTCAAGAAGTGCTAAATTTCAGCTCAAGTTGCTGGAAGGTTATCATCTATCCCATTAGCTTCTCAATGCAACTGTGTTAAAAGCCAGGATGTTAAATAGCCACTAGAAGTATGTGCTATAAGCCCCTTGTAGAGATGAAATTGAAGCAGGACATTCTTGCCACTTTTCTACACTTCTTCAAGAGGGTGTTGCCCATAAAAGTGTTTGTACAGGTATTTAAAACTATTTTTTTCTCTTTATCTAGACAGACTTGCATATGCTCTGTCTTTGTGCTGTTAGAGCCAAGAAGTTTAGGATAAAGTCCCTTTGGAAGTAGCTGTAAAAATTGATGCATTGCTTAAACCCACTCTGGGGAGATAGGGACCTGTATTTTTATAGTCCCTTCTCTACTACTTTCAGGGGATAAAGTCCCTGGAAGTGTTGTGTGCTCATATAAAACTGCTGCTTTTTTTTTTTTTTCCCTGAAGTACTCACATATACTTGGTCACCTCTGTTCCTAGAACTAGGAGGATTAATATGCAGTCCTTTGGGTGGAAGCTGTAAAAGTCAGGGCACTCATTGTGTGGACATTCTTATTCTAGGAATGATTAACAGACCTGATGTTATCACTGGAGCAAACATGGGGAGAAGGCATAGGAAGTGCTGATCTGTTTGATAGACTGCTTGTAGGCTAACATTATTCTGCTTCTTCAACTCCCCAATGTACGTTAGTTAGAAATCAAGTCACCAAGTAGCCCCGGGAAGAGTGTCATGAACTCCCTCTGGGAAGAAACAGAAGGATGCGTTTTTAAAATCTCTCCTAGGCAGTGCTTCCAGCATACGAATGTCCAAGATGTGCATGACCACTTAAATGGCCACTTGTTTGATCTATAGAGATCCCTATATGCCCAATCCCCTCCACTTCCAAAGCTGATGAATTAAGACACAACCCATGGGGAATCTTAGAGTTAGGGTCATATGTATGTGAGGTCCAGACCCTCCTCTACACATGGAGGAGCTGAAGGTTGGGGATTCCTTTTCGTACATTATGGAACAGTGCTTTGACATGTGGGTTATGCCTACATGTGCCTCAACTTTCACTCCCCATTTCATGCGAATGATGTACCAGCTGCCTGTAATCTCAGAGAAAACTGACCATGAATAGGTGTTTATTCCACATATCCACTGGTAGAGGAGAATCAAAAGCTTTCTCTTCTGCCAGGTGACTGATATCATCTCTCTCCTCCAGTTCTGAAGGGCTGTTGTGCCAGGTATTTTGGTTGGCAGCTTTACTCTTCAGCACTTGGAATATATCACCCCACTTTCTCTAGGTCTGCAGTGTTCCTTCTGGATAACACATTGATAGCCTTATGAAAGTCCCTGGTATGTGGTGTGCTTCTTTTCTCTTGCTGCTTTCTTCATTTTCTTGTTGTTTTTGATTTTTGACATTTTGATTATAATGTGTCTGAGTACATTTTCCTTTGAATTGAACTTCTGAAGATTTTTGTGCTTCATGCAATGGGATGGCTGTAATTCTTCCTATGATTGAAGAGTTTTCAGCTTTATTTCTTTAAAAAAAAATCCACCCTCTTTTTAAATCTTCTTAGACTACCAAAATATTAATGTTAACTCTCCTGATGATGTCAAATACATCCTGTAGGTTTTCTTCTCATTTTCCTTGTTCTCTTTTCACTGGTTGTTTTTAAATGACCTTTTTAAAAATTCACAAATTCTTTCTTTTGCTTGTTCAAGTCTGCTATTGTTACTCTCAATCACATTTGTTTTTTCAATCACATTATATTACCCTTCATCTTCAGAATTTCTTTTTAAAAAATGATTTCTATCTCTTTATTTTACTACTTGTTTTACTTATTATTGATTTTCTGACTCCATCAAGTTTTTTATTTATATTTTATAGTTGCTTGCTGAGCTTCCTTAGAATTATTATTTTGAATTGTCAGGCAATTCATAGATACTCAATTCTCTGAAATTGACTATTGGAACATCCTTTGGTAGTATTATATTTTATTTTGTTTGTTTGTTTGTTTTTGCTTTTCATTCCTTGCAGTCTTGTGTTGCTACCTTTGCGTTTGAAGAAGTAGTCATCTTCTCCAGTCTTAACTGACTGGCTTTGAGAGGGAAACAACTTCCCTAGTCAACTATGC
Source organism: Marmota flaviventris (assembly GCF_047511675.1). NCBI lineage: Eukaryota > Metazoa > Chordata > Mammalia > Rodentia > Sciuridae > Marmota > Marmota flaviventris. The sequence goes on from NC_092500.1 coordinate 160,695,278, forward strand.
TAGGGATTCTGAGGTATTTAGAACTATTCTATAGGTGCACCTGTTCCACTCCTCTTGTTCCTTCTAGGGTAGGAATTCTTAAGATTCTATACATTCTCTTTATCCTGCAAGCCCCGGCTAGGTGCTGAGTCTCACATTTGTTTTCCCTAGGTGGGTCCTGAATTGTTCAAGCATGTATGCCTTCTTTCAACCCCACAGAACTGAGCTGGATGACTATGTGTGCTTACAAGCTTTCTGCAAATGTCTTCCCACTTGTCGTGGTTGTTTGGGGACCTGTTGTGTGAAGCATCAAAGGTATCTATGGGCTACTTGGGGAATGGTTCTGCATGCAAGATTTTCCACAAGGTTGTGGGTGAGCTTCCTGATGGAGTCTGCAGGGTATTAAGATCTTCAGCCTGTCCTTCCTGTTTCCAGCCTCTCCAAACTATTCATACACATCTATCACAGCAGTATTTTTAGCAGGACGAGAGTGAAGTAGGCCTGTGATCTGTGTCTATCATGCCTCGGGGAGCAGGTGCACCCTCAGTATGCTTTCACTTTCCCCTATGGGAGGGAAATGGGTCAAGAGAGCCTCTCTTGGCACTATGTTACTTGGCAAAGGAATAATGAAGGTAAAGTGAGAAACTTGTCTTACTGTCCCCTTTAATGTATATGCAGATTTATTTTTGTTCCAAGGATATAGGGGAACTTCTTCTGAGGATTCCTAGACTTTCACAAAGCTGCTATTATTCATGGGTAGTTTTCAAAATCACCTGAAGGGGATGATGGTATAAAACTCAGTTCTTGCCATCTTGATGATGTGCCTCAATGACTAAGTATTATTGTAAAAATTGCCAATTTCTCCAAAAATTACCATTTTAAGGCTTTTCTCCTTCCTCCCTTCCTTTTTTTCCTAGAGTAAATTACTGTTGGATTTGGAAGATTATTTTACTACCACTACATTGTGAAGTACTGATGAACAAAATTCTCCTGATCATTAAACATTCAGTTAAAAAGTATATTACATCATCAGCCTCTAGGAGAGAAAGCTTTTTGTACTGGTCAGCACTACTGATCTCATTTGACGAGACTCATCCTTTACCTTTAATTGAAACAAGAACAGAAGATAAAGATTTGAAACCTGGCACTAAACTTTGTCTTAACCTTTGAAAGATTGTCTGCCATGCCTATGAAAAAGGATGAGAAGAAAGCAGGCTTTATATTGACAACATTCATAACTTTTATCTTTAAAGAAAATGCATCCTTAACACAAGTACTTAACATAAGCTATTCCTACTGTAAAAGAAAATGATCTTTCAAGGTTTCTGCTTCCAAGATGCATTATTTTATATATGAATATTTGCTATAAAAGAAAGAAATGAAAAAGCTTGTCATATAACCCTAGCTATGTATTATAAAATAAGTGGGGCAAAGAAACTTATTTGCATTTAAAAAATCATGTATGGACCTCTGAGACTTTTGAGGCCTGGTAAATTCTTTTACAATGAATATTGCATATTCTGCATGTAGCACTAAAGAAAAAATACTATGCAGTTCATGCTCTTTTTTGTTTTTGTTGCTTTGCCAATGTCATTTCCATCATCATGCCACTTCCTGCCATCTTATGTGACGAGGACCCTTTGCAGGCATATTGGCATTTTTCAGAATAGTTGATTTGGGTGTTTATGTCTCTCACCTATCAAGAAGACAACATTCTTTCCCTTTGGTAATCTGCTTAGAAAATCTTCCTTCTCACAGCTGTGAACTTTCTGTCTTGGCATTTTATATTCATGAGTTTGATACTAATGTCTCTTAGCACAGAGAATGTAAGTTCATTAATACCCATTGAACAAGCAGCTTCATACTTTCCATGGCATCTTGTTTATGAACAAGGAGAGAGATTTCTGTTGAAAATACTATATATTATACTAGGCTTGCCTTATTAATGATTGGAAGAAGGAATATGTTTAATATATATCTATGTGTGTGTGTATGCACACATACACACAGATATGTGATTGATTTTGTTTGTATGAATACACAATTTTATATAGCATTCATATAATATCATCTGAATCTTTTTTATGTAAAATCTGAAAGAAATACAATAGTGGGGTTACAATAAAATATTTTTCTTTCTTAGTTTTGATAATCATTAGCCATTACCAACCTTGTTTTTTCTTTCTTCCACATCCCTTCTATTTCCCCAGATTATATTCGATAAAATCTCAAACATTTTATATCACCCATAAATATTTTACAATATATATTTGAATACCAAAGGACTATTAAAAAAAATATCCACAATATCACTATCCCACTTAAGAACTCACAACAGCAGAAGTATATTTAATCCAGATAGCTCCTAAACAACTAATTATCTTAAAGTGTTTCCTTTCTAAGTCAACTTGTAGAACCTCTCACCCATAATTACAATCTTAAGATGCTGATTGGGCATTCAGACTGTATCACAGATGCCCAGATAATCAAGACAGTTAATGTGTGGTACTAATTGCACCGAATTCTGGGTGTTGAAATCAGGGCTCTTATTTTTTGTGCTCAAGACTGACTTTGAGGTAAATTTTGAAATTCAGGAGAGCTGACCTTCCTTTATGCATCCTGGTCTCAGAACTCAGCTCTTGCTCCTGGGGCTGCCACCCTCACCCTTTGCTCCACACAGCTGCCTGCTACCCTTCTCCCCTGCTTTAATTCTACTCCCACATCAGTACAGTGCCCAATTCTCTCAGAGCCCCATTTCTGAGATAAATTTTAGTAGAAAGGCAACCCATACTAGTTTCAATAAAGATGTGTGAATTAGAAATATTTTGTAAAAGCAAATATTTAATTATTTCCTTAAACAATCATCTTTGGTAGATAAAACAGGAGTGTCGGAGGACTTGGAAGTTGGAGCAGTAGCTGGACAATACGTAAGCTGAAGGGATCCTAGGAGTGCCCACCACCACATGAGCAAGGCATGTTCTAGCCTATTATTCTTTGTAAAAAAAATTTACATGTGTACCATTTTTTTAATGTAATAACAATGATAGGAACAAAGTAGGAAAAAGAATAAATGAGAAGGAAAAGAATAAAACATAGAGAAGAAAGGCAGAAGTGAGGGAAACCCAGAATATAGGTGACAAATATTGGGAACAGCTCCACCCATGTAGTTATTTGACATATAAAAAATGAAAATGAAGATGAGCTAGTTACCTTTAGTATCATTAAAGAGATGATAATGAGGTAGATAATATTGAAAGATCTATTCAGAAAAGATTTTCTTTTTCCCAGCTTGCATAAAATTTATCCTGAGAATTATAAAGTATACATATGTGTGTGTATATATATATATATATATATATATATACACACACACACACACACACACACACACATATGTAACACATACATGTACAAACTAAGTATAAATGTGAAAAAGGAGAAGAAAATTGAGTTATTCTTTTAAATTCTTCACAAAGCAACCTTTTAAGACTCACAATTTTAAAGAGAAAGAAGGGAAATTCAGTCCACTAGCATTTTAATAGCCTGGAATTAATACTTAAAAGAGACATGTATTTTGATGTTTCATGGGAAACACGAAAAGTTGAACAAACAGAACTAAAGTGCCCAAATCCAATCGTACAAATGACGAGTCTAGAATCACAGGAGTGCACTTTCATTCTTTCTTTTCAAAATTTATTGTTTGTAGGGAGGGAAAGGGGAAGTATTGGGGGGCGGAAATCTAGTGGTTTAATATGTTGCCTCATAAAGCAATTGAAAGAATGCTTTAACTCACTTCTATTTCCTTTTCCCTTTCTTTACAGAATCTTAGTTATTCACCATCATAATTAGTTCTTGCATTTCATTCTAATTTTTTTTGTAATTTATATTGAATGGGTCACTGTTTGCTTTCCTACTTACTATTTCTTTGCCTTTAAAAATAAAATCTTTAAGATTATTTTAAAATGTTAATGCTAGTCACTTAGGAGAGGAAGTCATTATTATTCTTAAATAAAAAGGAATAAAATAAGTGTTAGCTCATGATATGAAAAGGATTAGTAGAATTATTTGAAAAACACTTTCATGAGAAAGGTGCCAGTGGTTAAATATTTCAGGCTTTTAAGCAGTTTATCTACTGAAACACACAGAAATGTAAAGCTTTAATTCAGAAATAAATGTGTTTTTCTTTATTTATAAGTAGCATTCAAAATCACTCATATAGAACTGGATCATCATTATACATAGGTATGCTCCTGGCAAAATTGTGATTTGTTTTTTAACAAACATGAGTATAGTTTGAATGATTGATAACAGCTCCATTTCCCCAAATGTGTTGAAAACTCAATGTTATATAACCCTTATTTTAATAAGTACTTCGTCGCTGAGTAGGATTTTGATATTTTGCACACTGTAATCCTCTCCCGTGTCAGTTAATCTTGCATTTTTGCAGGAATCCTAATGCCTTCCTGTGGAGGACCAACTGTGTGCACGTTCCTCATCACATCCTTGTAATAGGTTCACTACATCTCTGCATTAGATGTTGTCTGCTCCATGTATGTGTAAGAGAAACTCTATCTGCCTTATTTTCCAAATGAAAGACCTAATAATCAAGAAGTTGGCAGCTTGCACCATGTGAAACATTGCAAGTTTCATTTTGTGGTTGAAGGAGGAAGTATACACCTCTATCTGAGTGTATTCTTTTCAACTATAGCAGCTTCAAGTGAGAGATCAATTGGTGGAGGGGAAGACAAGGCATCTCTTTCTAAACCCATCCAGAAAAGAGTTTGGTCTCCTGTGGAACAGGAGAGAGATAGCAGCCCAGTAAGCTCTTTTCAGTAAAGACTGTGGGCTCTGTGCAGATCCGGCACTGCTGCGTTGTCCAGGTGACAGAATCAGGTTTGCAGGTGAAAAGCTCATTTCTTTTCATCTTCTGCCATAGAAGCTGAAGCCAATCAGGTCACTTTAGAAGCAAAAGGCAAGGACATCTTTGCATGAACTTGGCATTCTCACAAAGAGGAGTTCACTGAGGTCACCCAAGCGGAGTTGCTGGAGCCAAAAGGAAAAGGGAACAGATGCTGTCTGATAACTGTTGCTGGCAGGCTGGTTTGTGAGCAAATGGGAGGTATCCCTATTAGGACTCCAAGGAGGTGGTGAGGAGGTGGTGGAAATGTTATATGAGCAGATGGGGGCTCAGAGCCATTGTGGTTTGGGCATTAATGTAAGTATGACCTTTATTCATCCCTTGTTTCCCTTTCTTCCCTCCCTCCCTCCCTCTCCCCCTTCCTTCCCCTCCCTCCCCTCTTCTCCCCTCCCTTTCCTTTCTCAGTCCCCTCTCCTCCCTGTTACTGATAACTGGAGCACACTGACTGTTTTCTTGAATTTTAATTTAAATACATAGCATTTTAACCCTTTGTGCAGGAGAGGGTTATGAATGATAAAAGAACCAGATGTCACAGTTTCCATAAATAAAAGGTTGTCCCAGAGGTCAAGGAGAGTTGACTTTTGCCAGGCACATCTGTTTGTTTCTGATGATGAGGAGGATTTTGTTTGTTTCTCTTGTGGTTTTTAATTTTCATCCAGGGATTGAATGACAGAACTCTTGGGGGTGGAAAGTCCTTTCTCCAAAGAGGTAAAGATGTAGGATACTGGGAGAATCATTAAGGGTAATTTGTATGGTACATTACATCTACTTCAGTTTGACTCTATTTGAAGTACATCAGTGATCCTGCCAGGAAAAAAAGTCTTAATTGGAATTTCATTCTGTGGCAAATGCTTAAACTAGGGGTATTTTGTAATTTACTCTGCCTCCACCCAAATGTTACTATGAAAATATGTGAATTCACATTGAATTTGATTAAAAATGTTTCCTATGACCTGATACACTCACTCAACTATGCAGTCTGCATCTTAAATGTCCCCCAAGGACCCATGTGTTGGAAGCTTGGTCCCCAGTTCATTGGTCCCCATCTCCCATCTTAATGGGAGATGATGAGACCTTTAAGAGGAGGGGCCTGGTGGAGGTCTTGTTATTGGGAGAGTGCCTTTGAAGGGGGTGTGGGACCCCTGGTCTCTTTATCTTTTTCTCTTGTGTCCTGGCCAGTAGGTGAAGGTCACTTTGCTCTGCCTCATGCTCCTACCATCATGTTCTGCCTCCACAGGCCCAAAAGCAGTGGGGCCAGTGAACCATGAATTGGAACATCCAAAAGTCTGAGGCAGAATAGACTTTTTCTCTTTACAAGTTGATTATCCCAGGTATTTGTTATAGTGACATAAAACTAGCTAACATGCTTGGCCTTTTGCCGCAGTCTGGCTGCAGCAAACTAATCGGAGGGTGAAGAGCAACTTGTGAAGATTGATACAGCAGGAGTGGGAGCCGCTTTATTGTAGGACAGTAGGGGTATATATACATAATTAAGAACAAGCTGTATATTCAGTTAACATAAAGTAGATACAGCAGTCAACCAATAAGAAATCTTCATCTTAATGATTACACACAGCTTAACTTAATTGACATAATCTAGACACAGCAGTCAGTCATTAAGGAATCTCTATCATCTTAATGGCTAGCTGGCATTACTTCACAAACCACTCCCTCTGGAAAAGTGCTAGGCGCCATCTTGACTTGCTTACGGACCCTAACAGCCTTTGTCCTCCAGATGCCATATTAGCTTTAGTATTTGCTTTAAGCAATAGATAAAGGCTGTTATGGAAATAGGTTTTTCACTCCTCAATCAATGAATACATTATTCCCTTAGTAGAGCTAAAATTATAAAGTATCACCCTGTGTTTGACACACAAATGTAGAATTGTATAAATGAGTTTAAATCATAAATCTAAAGATCACTCTTTCTTTCCTGTTTTAAATAAAAAATACTTTATGTTGTGAATATTTCAGTGTCTGTCAGAACTGAATGGCAGATGCTTAATTCATTAGACTAATTTTATTTTTACGCATTTGAATATGAGAAAATATATTATTTATTAAAACATTGATCTAAATCTACCTTTAAAGTTTTCTCTACAGACTCTGTGTGTGTGTGTATGTGTGTGTGTGTGTGTGTGTGTGTGTGTGTGTGGTGTGTGTTTCTAGGGATTAAACTCAGGGCCTCACGTACACTAGGAAAGAACTCTAATGTTGAGCTGCAACTGCAACCCCTTCACAGAATTTTTTCTCCCTATTTCCTTATTTTTTTTTTCTTTTTAGATATATGTGACATCAGAGTGTATTCTGACATACTACAGACATGGAGTATGACTTCCCATTCTTGTGGTTGTACATGATGTGGAGTTACACTGGTCATGTATTCATGTATGAACATGGGAGAGTTATGTCCGATTGATTCTACTGCCTTTCCTATTCCTATGCCTCATCCCTTCCCTTCATTTTCCTTTGTGTAATCCAATGAACTTCTCTTCTCCCCCCTCTCCCACCCCCATTGTGTGTTAGCATCCACATGTTAGAGAGAATATTTGACCTTTTGTCTTTTTGGATTGGCTTATTTCACTTAGCATGATAATCTCCATTTCTATCCATTTACTGGCAAATGCCATAATTTCATTCTTCTTTATGGCTGAGTAATATTCCATTGTGTATGTGTAACACATTTTCTCAATCCATTCATCTGTTGAAGGGCATCTAGGTTGGTTCCCTAGCTTTACTATTGTGTATTGAGCTACTATGAACATTTATGTGGCTGTGTCCACAGACATTTTTGAAGTCCCTAAAAATTTGTAATCACAGTCGTTGTTTTGGTTCTATAGATTCTGGGGTATAGGATAATATATATCCCATGTGGTAATAGTGCAGTTTTATATTTCTAGCCCAAATATCTCTCCTGAGTCTCAGACATACGTCTAACTGCACAGTAAATATATCTTCTTGGATTTCTCACAGACAACTCATATAAAACATGCCTGATGCTATCTGCTCTTGCTTCCCTCTCTCTCTCTCTCTCTCTCTCTCTCTCTCTCTCTCTCTCTCTCTCGGTGGGGGATATCAGGGATTAAACTCTAGGGCACTCAACCACTGTCTTGCTCCTGTCTAAAAGAATGGCTGCACATGCTTTCTAGCCATAGGAGCTGGCAACCACATGAGCTGGACAGCCATGTACTTTGTTTCCTAAAACACCTTCCTCAAATTAGAAACCAGGTATTAAAAGTTGGTGTGTCCTTCATCGTGGTTTTGCTTTCTTCCCCCTTTCCCTGCTAACATTGCTTTAGAATGTACTATCATCTGGTCCCTGAATTACCACAATGGCCTTTGAAGTGGCCTGACTACCTCCAGTGTTTGTCACTCTTCTCCTCCGTCCATCCTGGATTTGGAGGGCTGGGGTAACTGAATATGTCACTTTTGACGTAAAAGCCTTTCAAGATCATGTTCAGCTTCTCAAGATACAGTGTCCTTTCTCTGTTGCCACTGTCCATTTCACTGACATTACCCCAAGCATCTTAGCACATTCCTCTCCCCGGGTCTCCACCTTGGTTCCAGCTGTTAAAAGGCACTTCCAGTTTCCTTTCTGCCATTAAGATGCTTCCTTCTCCTATTGCTTACACAAGCCATTACTCGTCACTTTCCTTTGTTCTTCATCTCCATGGTTATATGTAGAAGTTTCTTTTTTTTTTTTTTTTAACTTTCTAGTTCTTTTGAGTTATGCTTCTCCCTGTTTTCTCATAAGACTATGCTTATATGTAAAAACAGAGACGGTGTAGTTCCTGTTTACTTGTCCAGCTCCTCATTAGAATACTTGAAATTAAGACTGTGTTATTATTTCTATTTCAAGTGCTAACATAACATCTGGCTAATAGACTCTTGATTAGATATGTTTTGGCTGACGTACAAGATCATGCATAGCATATAGTACCTACAGTATTTGTCTGTGTTGGGGATTGTTCTAAGCCCTATACAGATATTCACATTTCATCTTCACAAGAAGCCTGTGAAGGGGGTACTATTATTAACCCTACTTTACTGATGAGAAAATTGAGGCGCAGTGAGGTTAAGGGAAATTCCTAGGCTAACATTAAGTAAGCAGAAGATCTGACATTAGACTGTAGTTTGGTTTCAGAGGTAACCCTCAAATTTTATCTGAATAAGTGAACTACATGGTTAGAATGAAACTTATTAGTTATCCCAGAAAATCAGTCATATTTATTTACATAAGTAAAACTATAAATAGCACTTTGTCATCTAGTCATTGCCCTCCTCTCTATAGCATCAAATACTAGCTGCTTTTTGTCCAGTTTTCTTTCACTTGCCAACTCCCTGCTTTTGCCCATTTCTCCGGTACCATTTCCCTCCTCTCCAGTAGAAACTGCCTATAGAGCCATGTGGTCTATTATTTTCATCATACAAATAATCCTTACTTTTTGAAACAATATTTTTGGTATAACAATTTTTATTTTATTAAACCTTAATTTCCTTTTGAAAGTGATGTAGATTAGGTAGATTCCTAGATCACCAGGTGATCTGGATCAGAAGAGCCAACCATTTTGCATCTCATCCTGTAACTATGACCATTTCATCCTGTTTACGTTAGCTTTTTATTGCTGTGATTAAAAGACCTGACAAGAAAAAAATTAGAGGAGGAAAAGTTTATTTAAGGCTCATGGTTTCCATCCATGGCTGGTGGACTCTATTGTCCTGGGCCCTAGGTGAGACAGAACTTCATGGTGGAAGGGTGTGGAATAGGAAAGCTGTTCAGTTCATGGTGGAGGGGGGAGAAGGAGGGAGAGAGGGAGGGAGAGAGAGAGAGAAGAAGAAGAAGAAGAAGGAAGAGGAGGAGGAGGAGGAGGAGAAGGAAGAGGAGAAGAAGAAGAAGGATAAGGATAGTAGTAGTAGCAGTAGTAGTAGTAGTAGTTGTTGTTGTTGGAATAGGAGGAGGGGAGAGGAGAGCCAGGGACAAGATATTGTCCAAGGTCACTTCCCCAGGGACCAACCTGTGTCAGTCATGCCCTACTTGCCTATAGTTACCACATGGTAGTTCTTTCAAATTATTAGTTCATCAAATTGATTAATCCACCAATGAGGCTACATCTCTTATCATCTCAATCTTATCAATCATTTCCCTGTGAACATTCCTGCATTGCCTAACCCATGAGCTTTTCAAGGGACATTAAAAATCCAAACCACAACACAACTTTTACACTGCAGTTAACTTTGTTTAGGAACTTGTTGTTTCCATCTCTAGCTGTATCCCTAGAGAAGACCTGAAATTCTAGTGAAAGTAAGAATTTAATAAAAATAAACAAAGTAAAAAAAGACAGTAGGAAAGTTAGTAGCAAGTTATATTTGCTACCTGAAGAGACAACATACTAGTTTAGGAGTTTGGAATGAAAACAATATTATGAATATTCTAACTATTCAGGACAGTTTTCAGGTACTTATTATAACTGAAAGTTTTGGAATAGATTTAAAAAATGAGCTGTTAATGGAGTATTACTCAGACAAAAAGAAGAATGAAATCATGGCATTTGTTGGTAAATGGATAGAACTGGAAACTGTCGTGCTAAGTGAAATAATCCAGATTCAGAAAGCCAAGGGTTGAATGTTTTCTCTGATTTAGAGAAGTTGGTCCAAAATAACGGGGGTGGGAGAGAAGAGAGAGAGTGAAAGAGAAAAGATATATATACCAAAATAAAAGAAAGATGGGTGGGCTAGATGAACAGGACTGAGGAGGAGGAAGAAGGGACCCAATAAGAGAAGAACAGCAGAAGGAATCTGACCCAACTTTCCTATGTTCATATATGAATATACCACAGTGAATCTCATCATCATGTATAATCCATAAGACAGTTATCTATTAAAAATTAGAAATAAATTGCAGAAAGATCAGTAGAGTAGAGGGAAGGGAATGGGGTAGGAGGAGGGGAGGGTAAAGGGAAATACTAAGGGCTGAATGAGAGCAAGTTATATTCCATGTTTTTGTAATCATATCAAAATGAATCCTAATGTATAACTAAAAAGAGCCATTAAAAAAGGAACAAAGCAAAACAGAAATGCTGTGAGTACCACTTGTCCATCACTCTCCTATGTAATGTTTTTAAATCTTAGTGAAAAATATCATTTACAATTATTTTTCATTTCTGCCTTGCCACAACATATTGATTATTCATGTATGGCATTTTTTTGCCAGATTAAATGTTAAATTTTTAATATAGTGGAATATTTCTATCATGTTTCTATACATTCAAGATTTTGTAAATTAGGTCTAAGTTGAATATGTAATCTCAGCTTTTTGGAAGAGTTGTCTTTATTGGTTTTGTCAGTAATTTTTTTGTAAGTGTGTTTAAGTGGTCTGAAATTAAAAGTTGTATGTGGCATGAGATAGGGGTCCAATTTAACACTTATAGGTATATAGCCAGTTATTCCAATTAAATCCATCCTATAGAAAGCTGTATTGAACTATAACTTTTCTCACAAAAATCTGTGCAGAAATTATGTATATGTTTGCTTGTGTATGTATAGACATATTCATACTACATAAAATATGGATTTGTTTATTTCCACTCATCTATTTATTCCCTACTTTTCCTTCCTTCTATTCTTTCCTGCTATTCCTTACTTACCTGCATTGTAAGGCAAATTCATTTTCCTCCCGACATTCCTTTTTTTGGGGGAGGGGTACTGTTCTTGTATATTCTTGTGAACTTATTTTTCCACATCAACTTCAATGTAATTTTACTCAATATTTACTTATGGATATTTTAATTTTATTTGTATAAATTTATCTATTATTTTTTTTTTGAAAATTTGTATTTTGGTTGTGTAAGTTATACAAGAAAATAGAATGCATTTCCTTTTCATTACATTTTCTTTTGAGTCCTCTGTAAATCATTTTATTGTTTTCTTCATGTAGATCTTGTTGTAAGTTTCTTATTGAATTTATTTCTAAAGATTTTATATTTTTGTTGCTTTTGCAAGTATTTTTCTTGTTTCCCTTTCAAACTACTAATTGCTAGAATAGAGAATAAGTATTGATTTCTTTCAAACTCATATTCAGAATGCATCAAATGATTGTGCTAGGTATCAAAAACTTTAAAAGTAGAGTCTATTGGATTTTCAAAGTAATCACATTGTTGGTTCATCATATAAAGTTTCATATATACTTTTCCATTATTAATATAGACAATTTTATTTTCTTCTCTAATTATATTTACTAGCTTCTTCAAGTCAGCCCTGAATAATACTGTGATTCACTACGCAGTTTCCACTTATAATTGTCCAGTGCCTCAATTTTGGGGATAATATTAGCTATTGATTTTTTAAAAGAATTGTTATTGTGTGTCAGCAATGTTATTTTTTTCCGTTTTACTTAGAACTTCTTTTAGAAACATATAACAATTGTCAATGCCTTTTCTACCTTAGTGTTATGATTGCATGATTTTGTTCCTCTATTTACTAGTATAATTGATTGTTATCAGATTTTCTGAAATGGACTCACTCATATGCATATATCTTTAATAGTTCATACTCTCCATATAAAATGTCTTTGAGCCATAGGGTATTGTCTTTTTATATGGGTCTTAAATCTATTTATTAATATCTTACTTAAAAATTACATTGAAATAAATAAAATTGGTCTTTCTGTTAGGTTTGTTGTTGAATATTTTATATTACACTAACATATTCTTTAAAGGTTAGAGTCCATATTGGATTTTCTCTGAGACTATGTAAATTAAATTCTTTTTCCAAAAGTAGATATTTATCACTTTCCCAATCACTTTATTACATATTGATATATTCCAAAGTTTCCACTTCTTCTTAGCATCAACTTGGAAATTCAATTTTGTTATGGAGTACTTTATTTTCTGTTCATTTAAAATTTATTGCCGTAATTTTGAGTATAATATTTTAATTCATTTAATGTCTTCTATAACTGGTTATGAATCTCTTCTCAGTTTAGTGCATATGTTTCTATTCACCTCCTTTTTAATTGGGGGTTTATTTGCTTTTCGTTGGTATCTTTACAGAAGTTTTGAATTTGTTTCTTATTTCTTGTTTTAAATATTCTCTGCCTAGATTCCAACTTTTGGTAAATTTTATTTAAATTAGCTCTATTTAATTTGTTATGAGTACTTTCTTAATTAAATGCTCTCATCTTTTATAACAAAGACTCTACCTGCTGTGTTTTATCAATTATAGCTTTTGCTTCATTGTGTGTATTCTCAGGTAGTGTTTTTGCTGTGAACTTCTGTACCTGCCAGTTCCACATCTGTGGATTAAAACAACCTTCTGTTGAAAATCTTGTTTAACATTACTTTCTACAAAAAAAATCTTTCTTTATTGGACTTGTATCACCTTAGGTATCACCATTATATGTATGTGTGTGTATTTATTTACATGTATACATATGTATTATGCATGTATATCTATATCTATCTATATATATATATATATGCATATGTGTATAGTTTTTATTTCGTTTTGTGTTGGTTTGACTTCTTTTAGGTCATTAGCTATCTTCTCCAGTGGTTCTCTGCCACCAGTATGTGTTTGTTTTGACTTATCTCCATCATTCAACCCCTCGCAATACTGTTATGTTACTTACAAAATCATCTCTGCTGGAGTAGACCGGGTGGCAGTTGTATCACGTGTATGGGATCTTCCATGGTTGCCAAATCCTCACCCCAGCACTCTTTGATGCTGGTCACAAGCTTCTTCTCAGTCTGTAATTGAGAAAACCTGAACCAGCACTCCGTGCCCCAGACAGTAGCCAATATCTCATGCTCACTCTCTGCCCTTTGGCTCAGGAAAGACTAAGATTAGAGATAGAAGTAGAGGAGTAGTCTCCCCAAGACTTTAAACTTCCAACCACATTTTTCTTAATTAATTACAGTGTGTGTGTGTGTGTGTGTGTGTGTGTGTGTGTGTACACTGTAAGGACATGTCTATACTTTTACCTAAGTAAAACCCTTGCTACTGAGGGATCATCAGTTCCAAAGGCCTAGTTTTCTTTTAAGGATCTGAACTCTTAGATATTTCCCATGTGTGGTTTCAACTTTCAGTCTTTGCGTTTGCTTGTGCATATAATGTTTATGTTTACCTGTGATGGCAGAAAATATGGATTTGTAGGTTTAATGAAAGACATTCATGGAGAAGTCTGTATTTGCTCAGGCATGGCTCTCTGCTTGTGAATAGAGATGGGAAGGGGTGACAGCCAACCCTGGCCATCCTTTTCCCTCAGAGCCTCCTAATTTCTCTGACTCCATTGATCTTGCCCAGAGTTTATCTTCATTTCGGGAGCGGTAATTCCTTCGTTTTTCTACTCGTAGTATTCTGCTAAGACTGTCTTCTCATTAGAGATTTTGGATCATAATGTTTGCCTTGGGAAATGTCACCTGGCAGAGGTTTCTGAAATTAATTCCTTAGTGAGCAAATTCTAGCTCATTAGGAAATATTCATAATTCCTAGAAAGATTAAGTGGAATACTTAGCACCATGAAGAGAGTAACATTTTTTTTTTTTTTAATTTTTGCAGCATCTAAAATAGTGCCTTGCTGGTGATGCAGCTCAGTGGTAGAGCATTGCCTAGCATGTGCAAGACTCTGGGCTTGACCCCTAGCACCACAAACAACAAACAAATAAAATAGTGCCTTGTACAGAGTAGATGCCAGGAAGCACTTGTTAAGTAGAAAACTAAATTCAGTGATTCACCATTAAATACAGAAAAGTGTAAAGGATGTGATAGGGACTGTTCTTGCCTGTAAAGTTGGGTTTATATCATCCCTCTTGTAGTATGAGAATTACACTTGTTTCAATCTGAAAGCACCTAGAGAAATGTGACAGAAAGGGCTAAGGTTTAATGGTTTAGTCTCTCATCTTCCATTTGTTCTTTGTCATTCTCAGTGAGCACTTAACCATATGCATGAACATTTGCATATTGCTTTACTATTCTCATTCTAGGATGTAAATGCAACCTAAGATGTAAATATGTATAAGTCATTCACAAAGCCTATTATCTTATTTATATCTTTGTTTTCCTTTTCAAAACAAAGAATCTATTTGATTATCTGAATAAAACTGATGGGGGAACTAACTCAACATCAATTGAAACTAACTCTGAACTAAAGAGAAAATGTAATTCTTTAAAACACAGAGCTGAGAACACAGCTCAGTGTAGAGCACTTGGCTAACATGCTCAGGCCCTGGGTTCAATCACCAGCACTGCAAAAAACCAACAAACCCAACAAGAGAAAGAATAAAATATGAAGTAAATCTTTAAGAATATGACATTTTTTTGTGTTCTTCCCTTACACCAAAGAGTCTTATCAATGACAATTTTCAAGACATTTCTACCACACATGGACTTTAAAATTTTTTTTTATTAAAACAAGTTTTTCTTACCTTTTTGATGGAACAAATATTACATGTAGCACAACTAGCCAGGGGAGTGCAGTGTTCTGTTTGGGATGAAGCTTATCTTGTTTGCTCACTGGGGGTGCCAGAATAGTGTGATTGTGTTTTGGAGGTTACCCAAGGCAGGTGTTCAAAACAAAACCTGATGAGGTTCTTTAACTCTGCACATTACAATGGCAACCAGATTAGATAAATTGAGTATTATCAAGTTACATGATGAGCTGAAATTTATGTAATGAATTTAAATGGTCTGCATGTGTTTTCATATATAAATATACTAAATGATATAGATGAGGGTTCAGGTGTATAAAATTTCAACTTCTCTTATAAAAAGTGGCTGTGCGGCTAAGTGAAATGTGAGGCTAGTGCTTTGTAATCCCGGGGCTGCAGGGTCTTCCAGCTTTGTCTGTGTCCCACATTACACTCATCTGCTGCTTCAAGCTGATCAATAATAGCTGCTTTGAATCCACAGTCAGTGAAAATGCTTAAGAGTTACACTTTAGATAGTTACCACTCAAATCCATTTCTATAGACCAGGCGGCTTTGTTTTTTCATTGTATGGAACCAGGTAATTCCTTCTCTATTTACCACATTCTTACAATGCCTGCCATTTCTTTTGTCCTATAATATCTCTTTTTCTGGGATGCTATTACTCTCTGACATCTGTTTTTGTGTCCTTCTGCACAACACCCAATCATTTTCACTTAACTGTTCTGAATTAGGTTGTAACAGTTTAAAGATTTTATAGACCTTACTCTTCAGAAGGCAGAATCAATTCCAGATCAAGTAAGACAAAACCAAATTGCCCTCTTTCCCTCCACCATTAGAATCAAACACTTCCTCAGACTCTGAGTTTTACTTTCGTGGCCATGATCACAGGTTATAGTGCACTATCCTTTTCCAAATTCAAGTCTGCATTTGATGACAGCTAACATTTTTTTTTAACAATTATTATGTGCAAGGACCTATTATAAATGCTTTACATATGTCAACTTGTTTAATTTTGTACCAACTCTGTGAAGTAGATTTTATTATCATCTTCATTTTTATAGATGACGAAACTGGGGTACAGATATTAAATAATTTGCCCAACTTACACTTCTAGTAAAAAGAGGAATCAGGATTGAAATTCAAGCAGTCTGACTCCTGACTGTGTACTTATAACCATCATACAACCACAGGATATGGTTAAAAATAGAGTTATTTACTTATTTGGGGGATAGAAAATTATTTACTTTAGTTAAACAACACTTTTCACATGAAATAGTATTTATCAAAAAAAGCCTCTAGAATATTATCCATTAGCAAGGAAATAATGGAATAATTTTAGCACAAAAGAAGTATTTTTTTCAATCAAAATTTATATTTTATTTTCTTACAGATTGGTATCTTTCATTTCTTTTCAGCAACATTCTTTGTCATTTCAGCTTTAATAGAGAAATATGAAATTTTAGTGCACATAGCAGGCCCCTTGAGATTAACATTATTATTGCTTCCAGGTACAAATTAGGAATTTGAAGCAAAGATGAAATAATTTGTCCAAGTCCTACAGTTAAACACTAACGGATCTAGACTTGTTACTGAACCTATACTCAATTTAGCTAGAGATCCTGAGTTCAGACTTGTACTCTATACCTCAAGTTATATAACCATTATGACACCATCTACTTAATTCTCAAACAAGAGCAATGCTCAGCTGATCCTTTTGATAGTTTGTATTTCAAAGAGTCTATGGTTAACATCCTGAAAATTGATTATTGTTAGGTATGACCTAGTTATGATCTGTAAGGACCTCTTATAACTAAATCTCTCAGGGCCTCCAAGCTCACCAGCCAAACACCTTGTGAAAAATAAGGTTTCCTGAGGCCAGTAAAGGCCTTCAGCTTTCTGATAGAGGTCAGCAGCTGGCCTGGGGCTAGCTCTAAATCATCCACAAAATTGACTATTAATTTAGACACCAGACAAATTTGTCTCCATATGTTTTCTTCCTTGATTTCCATGTGACAATGATATATTTTCACATCTACCTCCCTTTCTTACGGCAGTGTAGTTGTCTGGATCATAATGGTCTGAAACATAGTTCTACATCTTGGGGTAAATTTTACCTTGCAGAACTAGAGAACTTGGATATAAACATTGCCCACTGGTATATTAGGTTCTCACATATGGGCCACGTTTCTACAGTGGTTGCTAACTATTGTATCAAGATACTAATGAGTCTACATTTTCCGCAAGATGGCATTATAATTGAAAGTTAAGGATCTGTGGAATTTTTTTTTAGGTTAAATTATCCCAATACAGAAGAAAGCTAAAGTTAGCCTTAGTTGCTTATCTTGGCATTGTTCAGTAGGTTTTAATGGGCTCTGAAGTGTTTTATGGTGCATAGACAAGTTTGGTGTTTCATGCATAAAATGTAGCTTGGCCATCTCCCTTAGTGTTCTGCCACACTCGAGTAAACTATGGAATAGCTTTTCTCCATTTTATTCATGTACTTTATTCGGCATTTAGTTAAGAAGAAGTGACTTTTAAAATCATCCCTGAATGTTGTGGAATTATCACTATTGCAGATTTAGAGTTTTAAGTGAGTAGTCAAAAGATACACATTTTCTGACTTTTTTTTCCGAGTGAAGAGAAAAGGACCTGGGAGCTGTCATCTTACTTAATGTAGAAGTATAAAAGCCGTCACATTGTAAATATAATGAACATAGCATCTGGCATACAGTAAGGGTTTGATATATGTTAAATATAGAAATAAGAAGCACTGGGAGGTAATAGTGAAGAATGGCCAGCCCTACACTAATAAACCACTAAAAAAGGGATAACAAATATTAAGAATTTGCACAGCTTCAAGATTGCACAACTGTGTATTCTCTAGGATATTCCTAACTCATATCATTTTTATTTCGCCAGAGTTATAATCTGCCTCAACCTCGAATGTGTGCATGTGTAATTATTGACTGATAAAACTCCTGTTGCCTGTAATAAAAGTAATATTTTTTAATGTAAAAATGGGGGTTGTATATAGTCAATGACTTATGTGGAAAAATGAGGTAAAATAATTACTTTTTCACTCTAGCCTTTGGGTGGTGTGGAGAGAATGAATATTTATTCCTAGTGACTTTCCCTAGAGAATTGTGATGCCCAAGATCAGTTCAGTTGGTTTCAGCACTGCATGGATCCATCGTACTAGCAATTAGTATCAAAGATAAGTAGCAAGTTGTGATAATCACTTAATCATTCTTAAAGTCTGAATTTGAATAATTAAACAGAATAGTGCCCCTTGTCTAAAGTCTTATGTTACCTGTGATCAACCACACTACAAAAATATAAAATGAATAATTCCAGAAATCAGCAATTAATAAGTTTTAGCTCATATGATGACATCTTGGGCATCCTGCTTCATTCTGCCTGGAATGCAAATCATCTCTGTATCAGCATGTCCAAACTGCATGGTTACCCACCTATTGACCACTTCATAGTCTTCTGGGTTGTCAGATCAACCATTGCATATGATTTTGTTCAAGCAAGCCTTGTTTTTATTTGGTCCCAAAACATGAGAGCAGTGATGCTGGCAATCTGGATATGTCAAAGAAAAAGCTATAGAGTGAAAAGGTTGAAAGTTTTTCATTTAATAAGGATAGGAAAAAAAAATTGTGCCCTGAGGTTGCTAAGCTGTATGATAAGAATAAAAAAAAAAAAAAAAAAAGTCAGGCAAAGCATCTGTAGGGTTCGGTTTGATCCAGAGTTTCAGGCCTTTACTGGGGGTCTTGGAGAATATCTTTTGTAGCTAAGGGGAGACTACGGTATAGAAAGAAAAAGCATTTTCTGAAGTGACTATGGAAGTCATGATATAAGAAATTATCCATTCAGACACAGACTAGAAAATCCCGTGGAGCAATCCGAGATACAGAAAACAATTGGCAGAACACGCTGAATGAGCATAAATGAAGGAAGGGCCTTTTGTAAAGCTGAAGGATTCTAACTTTATCTTTGGAGAAATTTAGAATTTGGAGCAAGAGCATGTCAGGACCTGATCTACTTACTGGAGCTCTCCTTCAGGCATTTGAATGGAGAATGAGTTAAAGGGAGAATGAGTTAAATTGAAGCTAGGGGCCTGCTTTCTTTAAGACAAAGGAAAATGAAAATGTGAACTAGAACAGATTAATATGGGCATAGAAGAAGTCATAGATTTGAGAATTGTTTATGAAAAAAAACCTGTTGATCATTCAATACATGATTAAATGTGGGAAGGCTCATATTGACTCTCAGGGTCCTGGTGTGGGTGACTAGTAGATTTAATTTTCATTCACTGAGGAACTCTAGGGAGAGGAGTATTTTGGGAAGATGATGCATTCAGTTATTCAGGGGGTTTTGTTTTCTTTAAAAATGCACATGATTTTGGAGAGGAAATTCACTAAGCTTTAGTAGCTATTTAAAGCCGTGACATTGTTACTCAGGGAGAGAGGCAGGGGAAGAGAAAGAAGAAACCACAGCCCTGACAGACCATAGCACGTCACTGCACTCCCTGGAATGCATCAACCTCCGTTCTTGGATTTCTGAAATATGAAGTATGATGAGAATTAAGTTTTTACCTTGCAGAGGATCTAGACTTTGGCTCAGCCTGTTCTGAACTTAGATACTAAGGAGTTTTGGGGGCACAGGTTCTGATTGTTTAGGGAGTCAGATGATTGCATGAAGGCTCCTGCAATTTCAATGATTTTTTTTTTAACAAATCTATATTTTACTAGCTTTTGTAAATGCTCCAGATGAAGACAAAACATCCTTAGGCATCAATATTATTAGTATTGAGGGTGTAAATATTCATCTTCAATGAAGTCCTGAGGTGTTTCACAACTGCTTCCTTGTTCTAACATATAGTCACGGAGTTTAATTAGTAGTGAGGTCCTGGGACTCAGGGCTGACTCCACATCAACATAGCTGCTTTTCTAGTGTGAAATATCTTCCCTTTACCATGCACTGACTTGAACTACAGTGGGTCACATTAAAATTTTCTTCTAGTTTGTTTTGTTCTTCAACATGAAGGTGCACTGTAAGAAATATGAGATTAGGAACTTCTATGAATTTTCTGTAAATAACAGATACTTTCTTTCCCCAGTTTAAATAGTTATGGTCAGTGTATGGAAAATAATTTATAGAGGAATGGTTGGCTCAAGTAGAGCTGGATTTGATTAGTGCACTCTACATTCATGTGCTGAAATATCACACTGAACTCCATTAACATGTACAACTAATATGTGTTAACTCAAACTAAAACATAAAAACAAACAGTATTTACAAGTGCTTCATTTGTTTGTAGTATAAAGAACAATTGCTTAAGGAAAGTGCTTTATGCACATTTCTAGTAGAACATCCTCAATGTGACCTTCATTATCATGAAGCTTCTGGGATAGCAGTATCCTGTATGTTGAATTTACCATTTCTAGAAATTCAGTTGACCACTCATCAGAATTCTGGGGAGATGTGAGTTTCTGGAGTAGCAATAAAATCAATACCACCTTCTACGCTGCAAAAGCAGGGCCCAGATAAAAATGGACTTCTTACTTGCATGGAGAGAACTGAATGATACATGCTCATCATGGGCTTTCTTTGAAGTTTGAGATTAAAGAGAAAAAATGGAAAAGAAAACCAGTCCACAATAAAAGATAAGAGGAAGAGAGAATTCTTGTTCAAAAGATCAATGAGCAAGTCTTAAAGTTCCTCTCCATCCCTGGAAGAACTTCATGACATATGTAATCAGACTGTTCATTATCTTTATTATTTGATGCATGTACATTGCTAAAATATAATTCCTGTTCTCCATATGAATAAGTACTTCTTATGTAAAACACCTGACACCAATAATTCTTTTGAAATATATGTAATCCAAATGGGATTTCAAACACTTCACAAATTCTATCTAATCTGATTATGAAAAAGTTTCCACACAAAAAGATAATCACCAGGATTAACATGACTCATGATGATATTTGGAACCATAATTTCCCCCTTAGTTTCTTAGCAACTGGGAACTAACTACATGAATTTCTTTTTAAATGTCTTATTGTTTCTCAAAACTTAATCACACAGTTTGGACAGATGGTCAGTGGAAAGTTTTCTTCTAGAATGCTTCAATAAATAAGAAAATGCATCTTTCCTTAAAATACATGTAACAGAGTCCTCAGTTAATTGCATACATACCATTTTGGAACTGAACTCAAATGTTTGAGTTTTTTTTTCATAATAACTCATAAAACTGCAGTAGATGTTTCTGTAACAAAGTCATAGTTTTTTCTTTTTGTTGTTATTGTTTTGTTTTCTCTGCCTCAGGGTTACCCTAGAGGCTGACTGAAAACTTACTCAAGAAAATCTTTATGGTGTTTTGAGTAATAATCCTCAGAATGAGAACTGAGTAGATGTCTGTCTGCAATTCAGTATAGAATGTCGTCAACTACAAAGAGTAACTGCTTCAAGAGCACTCACCTGTTAGCATACTTAATAAGTGCTAGAGAGCAACTTCATCTTTGGAGGCAACCGCAGCATTTAGAATGCATTTGGAATGGTTTCACTTTTACTGTCTCTGGACTTCCTTAAAAGGAGTTCTAAGACAAATCATCACAAGGAGGAAAATGTTTTAGTGGAAGTTTGAACACATAATTCCTAGAACTAGATTTTTAAAGTTGTATCTGTTTCAGTTTTTAATGTAGACCCACAAATCACTAAATGGGGAAGTCACTATTGATCATCCACTATTTGAAAAATTTTAAGCTGTGTCTGATGAATTATATTGTTTATGTATATTCAATTATCTCATTTGATTTATTCTCTGTTTTTGTATGAAGTGATGTTTATGTTGTTTTAATTTAATGATTTAAAATTAAGAACTGTGAGTAGTAGCTTTAAAGAACTGTATAATTTCCCCCAGAGCAAACTGTTACATACAGCAAAGAAGTGAACACTATGAAATAATAAATTTACTATCCATTGTTGTAAATACATTTCAGTTTTCTGATGAGCAGAAAACATTTTCATAAACAGAATGGTTTTAATGATCTTTTGAATCAACATGTTCTTTATATTTAAAAAAAGGGTTTCTTCTAGCAGTTTGATAAAAGTCTTAAAGTTCATTTTTCCTAATGATTAGAACATGGCTGAAAAAACAATGTCATTTTATGTGTTTATATTTATATGTTTTGTATGTTTACATATCCAAACATCTGTTGTGGTTTGGATGTGAAGTTCCCCGAAAAACTCACACGTGAGATAATTCAAGAAGGTTGGGAGGAGAAATGATTGGGTAATAGCTTAGCCTAATCAGTGAATTAATCCCTGATGGGATTAACTCAGTGGTAACTGGAGGCAGGTGGGGTGTAGCTGGTTAGAGTGGTTCATTGGTGGAGTGGCTATGTGGTATATATTTTGTGTCTGGAGAGTGGAGTCTCTCTTTCTGCTTGCTCATCATAGTGTGAGCCTCTTCCACACTCTTCCGCCATGATGTCTTGCCTCGCCTCAAGGAATGGAGCCGGCCTTCTACAGACTAAGACCTCTGATACCGTGAGCCCCCTTATAAACCTTTCCTCTTCTATGATTGTTCTGGTCAGATCTTTTAGTCACAATGGCCAAAAAAAAAAAAACTTAGTAAAACAACATCCTTTTAAATAAGGAAGCTAGTTATAGAACATTGAAAAGAATGCTAAATATAATTGTTATCTCTGATTTATTATCAAGGTATTAATATCTCAAATAGGGTTCCTACTACCTGGCCAGCCCAGCAGTTCTTCCTATACATTCAGTTCTATAGATTACTACTTTCCTCCTCTTAGTATCTTAGGATATTGATCTTTTGGGTAAAATGTATTGTATTCTGTTGAACCTGATTCAATTCCATGACTAGTTGTTGGTTGGTTACTAGGTTCTTGAACTGTGCTGAGCATAGAATATAGAAATATAAGGGAACAGATTTGCCCTTGTCTTTGAAGCATTTATGATTATGTTAAAAGTGAAAGTAATAGTTTATTGCAGCAGTCATGATGCCCACTACAGTCACTTATTGTAAAAACAGTAATTGTATCTGCTACCCAGCATGCCTGGGAATGCTATGCAAAGTGTTCTAGATCTAGAGGCGAGCATTTAGCCAGATGTGTTCCATCTATAGAATTGTCAGCAACTCTTGTGGGGGTCATAGGAAAGGTTCTACCAACAGAACATCATTAGCATTGAGAGAACTCAAATTACTAACATACGGGATGAAAAAGGCAATATCACAACAGATGCTACAGAAATACAGAAGACAATTAGAAATTATTTTGAAAACCTATATTCCAATAAAATAGAAGATAGTGAAGACATCAATAAATTTCTTAAGTCATATGATTTGCCCAGACTGAGTCAGGAGGATACTCACAACTTAAACAGACCAATATCAATGGAAGAAATAGAAGAAGCAATCAAAAGACTACCAACCAAGAAAAGCCCAGGACCGGATGGGTATACAGCGGAGTTTACAAAACCTTTAAAGAAGAATTAATACCAATACTTTTCAAGTTATTTCAGGAAATAGAAAAAGAGGGAGCTCTGCCAAATTCATTCTATGAGGCCAACATCACCCTGATTCCGAAACCAGACAAAGACACCTCAAAGAAAGAAAACTACAGACCAATATCTCTAATGAACCTAGATGCAAAAATCCTCAATAAAATTCTGGCCAATCGGATACAAAGGCACATCAAAAAAATTGTGCACCATGATCAAGTAGGATTCATCCCTGGGATGCAAGGATGGTTCAATATACGGAAATCAATAAATGTTATTCACCACATCAATAGACTTAAAGATAAGAACCATATGATCATCTCGATAGATGCAGAAAAAGCATTCGGCAAAGTACAGCATCCCTTTATGTTCAAAACTCTAGAAAAACTAGGGATAACAGGAACTTACCTCGACATTGTAAAAGCTATCTATGCTAAGCCTCAGGCTAGCATCATTCTGAATGGAGAAAAACTGAAGGCATTCCCTCTAAAATCTGGAACAAGACAGGGATGCCCTCTATCACCACTTCTATTCAATATAGTTCTCGAAACACTGGCCAGAGCAATTAGACAGACGAAAGAAATTAAAGGCATAAAAATAGGAAAAGAAGAACTTAAATTATCACTATTTGCAAATGACATGATTCTATACCTAGAAGACCCAAAAGGGTCTACAAAAAAAACTACTAGAACTAATAAATGAATTCAGCAAAGTGGCAGGATATAAAATCAACACTCATAAATCAAAGGCATTTCTGTATATCAGCGACAAAACTTCTGAAATGGAAATGAGGAAAAACACTCCATTCACAATATCCTCAAAAAAATAAAATACTTGGGAATCAACCTAACAAAAGAGGTGAAAGATTTAGACAATGAAAACTACAGAACCCTAAAAAGAGAAGTAGAAGAAGATCTTAGAAGATGGAAAAATATACCCTGTTCATGGATAGGCAGAACTAACATCATCAAAATGGCGATATTACCAAAAGTTCTCTATAGGTTTAATGCAATGCCAATCAAAATCCCAACGGTATTTCTTGTAGAAATAGATAAAGCAATCATGAAATTCATATGGAAAAATAAAAGACCCAGAATAGCAAAAGCAATTCTAAGCAGGAAGTGTGAATCAGGCGGTATAGCGATACCAGATTTCAAACTGTATTACAGAGCAATAGTAACAAAAACAGTATGGTACTGGTACCAAAACAGGCGGGTGGACCAGTGGTACAGAATAGAGGACACAGAAACCAATCCACAAAGCTACAACTATCTTATATTTGATAAAGGAGCTAAAAGCATGCAATGGAGGAAGGATAGCATCTTCAACAAATGGTGTTGGGAAAACTGGAAATCCATATGCAACAAAATGAAACTGAATCCCCTCCTCTAGCCATGCACAAAAGTTAACTCAAAGTGGATCAAGGAGCTAGATATCAAATCAGAGACTCTGCATCTGATAGAAGAAAAAGTTGGCTCCGATCTACATATTGTGGGGTCGGGCTCCAAATTCCTTAATAGGACACCCATAGCACAAGAGTTAATAACAAGAATCAACAAATGGGACTTACTTAAACTGAAAAGTTTTTTTCTCAGCAAGAGAAACAATAAGAGAGGTAAATAGGGAGCCTACATCATGGGAACAAATTTTTACTCCTCACACTTCAGATAGAGCCCTAATATCCAGAGTATACAAAGAACTCAAAAAATTAAACAATAGGATAACAAATAACCCAATCAACAAATGGGCCAAGGACCTGAACAGACACTTCTCAGAAGAGGACATACAATCAATCAACAAGTACATGAAAAAATGCTCACCATCTCTAGCAGTCAGAGAAATGCAAATCAAAACCACCCTAAGATACCATCTCACTCCAGTAAGATTGGCAGCCATTCTGAAGTCAAACAACAACAAGTGCTGGTGAGGATGTGGGGAAAAGGGTACTCTTGTACATTGCTGGTGGGACTGCAAACTGGTGCAGCGAATTTGGAAAGCAGTATGGAGATTCCTGGGAAAGCTGGGAATGGAACCACCATTTGACCCAGCTATTGCCCTTCTCGGACTATTCCCTGAAGACCTTAAAAGAGCGTACTACAGGGATACTGCCACATCGATGTTCATAGCAGCACAATTCACAGTTGCTAGACTGTGGAACCAACCCAGATGCCCTTCAATAGATGAATGGATAAAAAAAATGTGGCATTTATACACCATGGAGTATTACGCAGCACTAAAAAATGACAAAATCATGTAATTTGCAGGGAAATGGATGGCACTAGAGCAGATTATGCTTAGTGAAGCTAGCCAATCCCTAAAAAACAAATACCAAATGTCTTCTTTGATATAATGAGAGCAACTAAGAACAGAGCAGGGAGGAAGAGCAGGAAGAAAAGATTAACATTAAACAGAGACATGAGGTGGAAGGGAAAGGGAGAGAAAAGGGAAATTGCATGGTAATAGAGGGAGACCCTCATTGTTATACAAAATTACATATAAAAGGTTGTGAGGGGAATGGGAAAATAAACAAGGAGAGAAATGAATTACAGTAGATGGGGTAGAGAGAGAAGATGGGAGGGGAGGGGAGGGGGGATAGTAGAGGATAGGAAGGGTAGCAGAATACAACAGTTACTAATATGGCATTATGTAAAAATGTGGATGTGTAACCGATGTGATTCTGCAATCTGTATTTGGGGTAAAATTGGGAGTTCATAACCAACTTGAATCTAATGTATGAAATATGATATGTCAAGAGCTTTGTAATGTTTTGAACAACCAATAAAAAAAAGCAGTAATCAGTTCCAGAAGGAAATTGAGAAATGGCTACACTGCATATAACTAACAGTTAATTTCATTAAATATTGGCCAACCATATTGCCAGTACTTGATAGGTTATCCATAGTGCCAATACTTAATTCCATTAAAAACATTTCCATTGAATACAGAGCACTCTATTTCTATGTAATAAATGGAAACAGAAAGTTCAGTTTCTTTCCAAAAAAAATAAAGTAAAATAAAACGTGGAGAGGAGAATACTGCAGAAATGCAGACAAAATCAGCCACAACATATAGACATATAAAATATAATATATATGTACTCTATATAGGTAGTGTAACTCTCTTTCCACATGTGTGTGTGTGTGTGTGTGTGTGTGTGTGTGTGTGTGTTTATGTGCCTGCATCCCTGCACATACTAAGTATTGGTTACAAATTAATCAGTGCTTAGGATTTTTCTAGAATTATAGAACTGAAAACAATTTTTAAAAATTGACAATATATACAAATGGTAAAATAGATGCTTATTTAAAACATCCAGTACAAGTGATTCTATACTATTTTTAATCTTGTTTTCAGGTTAAATTTTTCTTTATCCTTAAGTTTTCCCTTCCTTTGCACAATAGATGATTATGTATCTATCCATCTATCATCTGCTTTTACTCATATAAAATTTTGTGTAAGCCAGAGTTACAGATTTACTCTCTCTCTCTCTCTCTCTTGCTCTAACAGTATTTCTAATCCTGAATGATCATTTTGTGACGTTTTACATTTTTTGTTATTTTTTTAATTTGGGTATTCTGTTCTTAATAGCTTTCATAATCATTTTGTGTGATTAGTTGAAGCTGTTCAGGAGCTTGGGCAGGCAGAAAATAGCAAGCAGTGCAAAGTGAGCTGATTGTCTAAGGAAACGATCATCTTCCCAGATGAGTGTGATTTGAAATCAGTAGATTCCACTAAGGATAGGAGGGCTAACATTTAATGGTTTCATTGTCCTGGAATCCAGAAGAGAAAATGGTGGATAAATTATACTAACATCTGTTTGTATTTAGTTCCATATGAGTATAATTTCAAAGTTCATGTTTGAAATTAACAAACATTAACACCTCCAATGCTAGGTGTTAATGAAATGTCAAGATCCTTTGTGGATGTGCAAATCATAAGCATCATTGTGATTTTTTTTCTGCTACTTAGCATCAAATATATCAAATGAAGTTAAATGGCTTGATCTCACTACTCTAGAGATGATTTCCCAGCCCCGTCACTCTGGCTTTTCTCATGCATTGGTCTATATTCATTAGTGCACAGTTACCCCATCTGGAAGATATAAAAGAGTCAGTGTAGCTATAAGACAACTTTAAGATTTGGCATGTTTAGTAGACTCTAGGGGCCCATAAAGTGAATGAAGACACATGATTTGAAAGCATTTACAGCACAGTAGTTTTGAAGACTTGATCATTAAACTCATATATTCTTCCTTAAAGGAGGCATAGTAGGAGATATCAACCATTTTGTAATTTCTTGGTCATTTAACATTGCACGAGTTACATTATATTTTTGTTCATTCTTGTTGTATCAGTGTGCTGTTGCCTAACTGTAACAATAATTCAAGGGCAAAAAAAAAATGTTCCTTAAATTCATCTGTACCTTTAGCAGTTAGGATAGTCTCTTATGGAGAAGGCAATAAGCAGATTTATTATTAGTTGAGTTTATTTGCAATTGGAATCGCTATTCCTTAGAGGGGAAAAAAATGAAATGGTATTGGTTTCAGGGCTGTCCTTTCCTCTTTGCCCAAGGGCTCAGAGCAGGGGAGTTAAGAGATACACGGTAGGACAAAGATTACATAGGGTTGGGCAGAGAAGGGTTTTGGTTTTCACTGGCCACATATAGACCTATGGACAGTCATTGTTTATGCAGCTTTAAAAGAGTAACAGGCCAGGAGCAGTAGCACATGCCTGTAATCCCAGTGACTCTGGAGGCTGAGGCAGGAGGATCTCCAGTTCAAAGCCAGCCTCAGCAAAAGTGAGGTGCTAAGTAACTCAGCGAGACCCTGTCTCTGAATAAAATATAAAAATGGGCTGTGGATATGGCTTGGTGATTGAGCACCCCTGAGTTTAATCCCTGCTACAAAAAAAAGAGTAAGTGGTGCTACTATTTGGTCCTTCATGTTGGAAATCAGAGCCCCCATCAAATCCACCCCTTTCATGCAGCACAGTTAATTTGGCTGTTCCCTCACCACACTGGGCTGTAAGAACTCTGAGGTTCTGTCTGCCTAAGTACTAGGAACTGCCAGATTCTTGAAGCACAGGTCACTTTTATCCCCCACTCAAATGCCCTTCATCCTGAATCTACCGTTTAACAGTCTTTTCAAAATATTATGTACTTGCCTTACATAGTACTTGATTACAAGTTATAATTTTATGGCTCTGTGTATGTTGCATTTATTTGGTTAGTGTCTGTCTGCTCAACTAGAATGCAATCCATTTGAGGGTAGGAAAGCTGCCTTCTTTGATCACTATTCTTTCCAGTGCCTAGGACAGTGTCTAGGATACAGCGTGCACTAAATATGTCACTGGTAAATTAAGGTGTAAATGCATGAATGTGTGGGTCCACTATGATCAAAAACATGTGCTTTAGAGTTTTACAAATGATGTTGGAAACTTAGATTTCATATACCTTCACAGATCTATTTGAGGAAACCATTTAGATTCACCAGATACCAAAAAATCCAAAAGCAGTCATTCTAAAAACAACATTTGAGCTATTTACTATGTTTAACTTCCTTCTCAGAAACAAAATTAAACAAAACAATCAGGACGATGTCCTGTATTATAAAGAGGCAGCATTTGAACATAATGGATATATCAGGAACACCAAAATTTGATGTTAATATTTAAGTTACCAGGAAGCTTTCAACAGTTACAGGACCAAAGGTATTTTCAGTGTAACTTGAGGAAATAACATTTCTCTGTTATGTCTTCTGCCACAACATATTTTAATGCAGAATATTTCCATCAGAGTAACTTAACACTTGAAATAAAGCTGGGAAACAGAATTTATATAAATTCTTAGAAATTATCCTTAAAGAATTCTGAGCCAAATCTGACCTCTGCTGTAGTGTTTCATTTAATTCTGAAATGTTTCAAAACCAGTAAAGATGTGAAGGAGTGGGAGGGAGATACATTAGGGGTAGTGCACGACTTCTCATTTCTTCCTGAATGCCCTTGTTGTAAATGTAAAAGCTTTCGGCTTCCTGGTTAGTAATACCCACTTTACATTATTGGCTTGATTTGCTTCTTTAGAATTTGATAGACTATTGCTAGAGGCAGTGAAGTTTGCATTTATCCCCCTGGAACTTGCTCTTTGTTTATGGATTACCTTCAGGGACATCTATACTTGTTTTTCTCCCTTTGGTTCTAGCTAATCATGTAACATGGTTTCTGGTATCTTTTCTTCAGTCTCCTACTTATGATCCTAATTGCAAGCTTCTGTACTATTTCATGGCTTCCAATCTTTGAAATCTTTAGGGATTAATTCATAATTTGATTGTTTTCAAGAATGAAATAGCTTGCAATAGTCTATTTGGAGGAGATTGAATAGAGTATCAGCTTGATATATTAAATGCCAGCCATGGATAGGGTAGGGGAGCTTTTACCCAGAGTCATCAGTCACTTAGGGTGTTGATTATCCCAACAATGCCCAGGGAGGTTTTTAACTCTCCTCATTCCTAGCAGCAACTAAGAAAATAAAAGTCTATTTACTTTGTGTCGCATGAAGTTTCACTTAAGATCCCAGAGCTGAAAGGTGTGTGTGTGTGTGTGTGTGTGTGTGTGTGTGTGAGAAGGGGAATGGGCATAGGGGGTATGGTGGTTGTGTAATAAGGTATGGGCAAATAAGTCAAAGCCCATGAGCTTCCTGGTAGTTAATATTATACCTTCCAAGGTGGTACAAGAATGCTTAAAAGAGGCCGGGCTCTGTAGTGCACATCTATAATCCCAGTGGCTCAGGAGGCTGAGGCAGGAGAATTTCAAGTTCAAGACTAACTTCAGCAACTTAGTGAGTCCCCCAGCAATGTTACATGACCCTGTCTCAAAAATAAAAAATTAAAAAAAGAGGTTTAGGGATGTGCCCTAGTGGTTAAGTTCCCCTGGGTTTAATTCCCAGTACCAAAATCAAAACGAAAAACAAAAACAACAGCAGAATGCTTAAAAGGGCATGACTACAAATTATATGCAAGATGAACACCTATTCTGTGCAGGTGCAGTGAAAGTGGGTCTGCATATACAATCTCATTTATTCCTTATCTAATTCTGTCAAGTATCAAAGAACAGGAGGAAGCAAAGGTTAGAAAAAAATGAACCGTTTGTGTAAACTGGACCAGAGTTTAGCTTCTTTTTCTCTTGGTGCTTCTGCAAAGCATTCTTCCTTCACTAAAAAATTCTGTCTTCATTTCTTGGAAGGGAAGGGAAATGTTTGTTTGTTTGTTCATTTATTTATTTATTGCAGTACTGGGGCCACACTGAGGGCCTGATGCTCACTGATGCAGACTAGGCCAGTTCTCTACGGCTAAGCCACATCCCCAGTCCTGGGAAATATGTATTCTTATGTAAAAAGATCAAGTTTCCCAATTTTTTTGTGTGTAAAAACGACTCATAAAGTTTGATTACAAATCCTAAAGCAGAGAGGCCTGCTGAGCTCCACAGTCCCCCAGATAGCAAAGAGGGAAATAAATGGTGAGCTGGGTAGCAGAAAGTATGCATTTTAATGCCTTGGCATGATTCATTTCAAACTAAAGGGAGAACCTACACCAATCCAAGTGGTGCAGGTAGAATTGGACCCCAGCAGGAGCCCATGAATGTGATGGTATCCAGCCATTTCAGAAAGAGGAGTTAAAAATCTTTTTTTTTGGAAGCTGTATATGAATAAAAATGAAAATATACTTGTTAATTATGTCTAACTGAACTTCCTCATTCTGCAGATTGATTCTATTCTCCAAGCTTTCACAGAGTGCTAATTAGAATATTCTTTATAATAAAACTCATAAACTTTTAAAAAATGTTATTAGGCTTTCTTCTAGTCTTATCTTTTCTAACTGAAATTCTCAACTTTTTAGGAGTTATGTTAGCAGGGTGAGTAAAGATTTGCCTTTTCTCAAAGAGATTTGGAAAATTTTAAGATACTAAACTACAAGATTACAAAGTTATTTTAATTCAAGACATGTTAAAGTTCAAATTTTCAATTTAAAGTTTTTACTTACAAAGTTTTTGAACAATGGAACAATGTGCTTGTGTAGAAGTGTCTAATGAATTGGGTACAAAAGAAAGTAACTTATAAGAGATCAGATTTGCTGGGGGCCCCACAGGGTCTCTTACAAGCTATTTAGAAAGTAAGAAGAGGGCCTTTCAGATACACAGTGTTCAGTTTGATGTATTGCCACTCACAATTACATACATGACCTAAGGCTGCACTGCCATCACCACTCTCTACAAGAGCCGTATTAAGTTCTGAGAGCCCCATCAGTCAACTGTGATGTGCTACTGTAAATGTCAGCAGTATCTATCATTGAATCCAGAGAAAAAGTCCATACCTCTCTTGGACTCACCTGTCCTCAATCCCGTTATCTCTTACCTCTTCCACAATCCTAGCCATCTCCCTTAGAGCGTTCCTTATCTTTCTTCCCATTCCTGCTGGTCCATTTGCTATTCAGTTTTCTCTTACATACTTTGCTTTGATTCTTCTGTCCTAGTGAGCAAAATTCATGACTACCAGCATTCAATCCTTCTAGAATGGCTTTTCTGTCCACTTTGGTACATTCTCATTCCTTTTGTTTTCTATGATATTGATTATGATTATTTCTATGATATTGATTATGATATTGAAATAAAATAGTCTTTTATTTCTCTATTTTTTTCCTATTTTCTTCTTTGATATTTTATCTACTCACTCATTAAATGTATGCATCTATTTACTATCTGAACTGAGGCTTCTGTATTGCTCAGCACTTTTCCTTCAGTGATTTCACTCACTCTTGGGTTTAGCACTCACGTTTTGTTCATGACTACCTAAGGTGAAAATCCAGCCCTGCACACACTCCTGAGCTCCAGAGTAAAATCTTTCTGTTGGAGAGACTTTCCAACCTCTTTGCTTTATAAAATTCAGTGTGGTTAGATCCCAACCTTCCTTATCAAGACAGTCTTACAAAGGCTCTGTGTTTCTTGTTCAGAATAATGACTTCTTTTCATCCAGGTTGCAAAACAAATAAGCAGGATTCCATTTTCTTTTATACATTTGCCAATGCCTGGCAATTGTGTCTTCAAAACCTTTCTCTTTTCCGTCCTGACTTTTCAGTTTTTGTTATCATTGTCATGCCATGGATTAGTTTGTCTGGTTCTCTAATCTCAAATGCCTTCTCTTTTTTAGTTTTTCTCATGTGGTCATGGAAGTTATTACTCCTCTATAAAACTTAAATGTCTCCTTTTTTCAACATATTAAAAGCTTAATTATGTATAATGATTTTTTATGATCTTGTCTCATCATAATTTGCAGTGTCTTTTCTTAGGATAGCTCTCCCAAGACCCTATGCCAGGCAGCATAAGCCTGCTGTGCATTATACCTGTGTGCTGTGGGTTCTTCTTTTGGTTTTCTTCTCTTTCCCCTTCTACTCAGATCTTCCTTACTTTATACAGCTCAGTTTAAATACCACCTCTATGTTGTCACCCTGAATCAGACCAGACAAGTGAGTAAATTCTCTTATTGTCATCATTTTGCATGTATCTAATGCACTGATGGCCGTATTGCATTCAAACTAGTATTGATGTTAATTTCATACATAGCTTCCTCTACCAATTCTAAAAATAGTTCAAGAGGTAGAAATTGTTCAAGAGACTGGGAATTATTGGAGAGAGAGTTCTGGGACCTTGGAGGGAATAGTATCATTTTTAGAATTTCAAGTCATATTGAGACAACCATGGATAGATCAGAAGACTGGGCATAGCTTTTTGGATAATTTAAAAGCTGATTATGGCCAGTAATAAAGTATATCCAGTTGTACCAGTTGGTTTCAGTAAACCAATCAGTTATATCATTCATTGAGATATTGCTTCATCAGGAATTTTTATAGTGAAGGAGAGCTACGAGAGATCATTAAAACAAACATTAGCAATAATAAGAAGAAGAATGATAATGGAATACTACTACAGGAGGGAAGGGGGGAGAAAGGGACACTAAGGATTGACTTGATGCCTATTCTTTTAGAAGAGTTCTGGTCCTAAAAGATGAATTTAGCATGTCTGAATTTTTATTTTTATTTCTGTTATTTATACATTCCAGAGCTATCTGTGGGACTAATATTTGTTTAATTTATATAATTTTCTCCTACTGAACACATTTGCAGCTAGAATTCTGCTAGATAATTAGTGAATTCTACTGAAAGTACAGATATTTTACTTTGAACAATACTTTGGAGTTTATTTTTAAAATGTGATTTAATTTACAGAACAATTCCATAGTCATGCTCAAGTTTGTTTTAGAAAACAAACTACCATAAGAAGCAAAATCATCTGTCTTTATGTTAGTGACATGTATCCAAGTTCTTTTCTTTGGCAAGAGTGGCATACTGCATTGTATAGAGCTGATCAGAATTATTAGGACATCATGAAAAATAGGTTGCAAAGTATTTGTGGTCTAGGTAATTCCAGCTGTACAAAATAGGAAAATTCTTCTGTATATCCAAGGCCCATGCAACCTCAACTAGAATTCTTTGACTGAGTTTGTCCAATTTAATTCAGTGGGCAAAAATCCAACTTCCTTAATCTCCCAAAATTGTGCCTTATGTACTTTTGATTATTCATTTTCCTTAAGCTAATACACCAGTTCAATAATAAGGCAAGAATTTAGAAATTGCTTTTATTATTTAAGACCTGCTGTTTTCTGTTGCAGTGATTTTCTTCTAGTATGATATTTCTAAGATTTCCATTTAACATGTCAAAATTGTCAGGACTTTTAGTGCTAGTCGTTTTTTTTTTTTTTTCTATCATTAAAACATAAATTTGAGAGCTATAAATTATTGTGGACAAGTGATTTTAGGAGGTTGCCTCAATGGAGAGAACGTAGCTCTAATGGAATGCACATAAGGCTGTCTCCTTGTACAAAGCCTGGAACACAGGGAGTGGACACCTGATAAATGAGTTTAATATGTTTCTGTACATGACACTTTCCAGCAGGTATTCAATTAGTATGTATTTATTAGTAGAAATATGTTTTGAGATAGTCTGAGTATTACTTTAAGTTGTATTTTGTTTAAAATGTCATGATTTTTAAAGAAAATACACTCAAAACAGACGTTTTGAACATCTGTTTATTTCGATCATTTTGTTCAGAAAAATCATCTGTCATTTTACTCTACAGAGTACACATGCAAGAGAAGCAAATTTTCTTCTATCACTTAACTCACTGTAACCATAGGAGAGTACTTTGCTTTGCTTCAATCTTTTGTATTGCTTAAACTTGGAGAATAACAAAATATAATCTTCTGTTTAGAGGTAGTTTTTGAAGAGCATTTCATTCCAGTAACCACTGGGCCATTTTTCCACAGAAGCGATAATATATTGCCCAT
Source organism: Marmota flaviventris (assembly GCF_047511675.1). Taxonomy (NCBI): domain Eukaryota; kingdom Metazoa; phylum Chordata; class Mammalia; order Rodentia; family Sciuridae; genus Marmota; species Marmota flaviventris. The sequence continues at coordinate 160,730,526 of NC_092500.1, forward strand.
AACCTGAGAGAGTTAATATCTTTGCAAGATCCTAAAAGAAAAGCTCATTTTAAGCTCTGGTGGGAGTTGAGTGTAACTTTATAGAACACACACCAGAAAGGCCTTTAGAGAGACTGACTCGTGATATTTTAAGGATAACTGCAAATCCATGCAAAGATATACCAGATATGTAAAAGGAAATAACTGTCCATATTCTGGGCTATAATAAGGCCATAATGGGTTCCTTCCAATGGGTAATCACTGCTCAGAGTTTAAAGAAATTTTTCTACTATGGGAAGATTTCCAGGCCACAAGCTTTTTGTTTTAGTCTACAATCAGGATGTGATGTACTACTTCCGTTAATTAACTTGCTCAATATATTCATCCTCCCCTTAGCAATGTAAAACAACTCTGAAGGGGCCTATTATTTTTAATCTATTTTTATTGCACATTTAAAGTTCCTTTTACATACTTGTTCAATATTTGAATTTGCTGTAAAACTTCTACTTGGTCATGTACAGTCCACAAAAATTGCATTTCTGCTAAAACATCTAAGTGCATTTGCTTATAGGCATAAAGATACTTAATATGTTTGGGATGTTGTAAAACTCTCCTTGGGTCTTGTGTGTTTTATCTCAGTCATTTGGCATTGTGTTCAAGTATTTTACTAGATTACATAAATGTGGATTAAGATCTGATTTCCCTTGTGAAGTTGATACCAGAATACAAAGTCATGAAGTTTCATATTGAGAAGATTCATGGTTTCTATCTAACATTGAATTTAGCAAACTTTTGGTAAATTGAATCACATGGTTTCTACATTTATACCTCCTAGACCCACCAACTTTTTAAGGATTTTTGTTTATTTGTGACAATTTTAAATTTATTAAGAAGTTGCAAAGTCAGTCTAGACCATCCTTATGTGCCCCCATCTTATAAACATAGTGTGTCAAAATATCAAAACAAAGAAAGTACTAATTCTTAGTGTTACTGTTAATGAAATTCCAATTTTATTAAGATTTCTTTAGCTTATTTGGGGGAATATTTTTCCCCCCTCCTATTCCACAGCTTCCTCTGGGAGACCACATTGTATTCAGTCATCATGTCTTCCTGGTCTCCACTGACTTGTGACAGTATCTGCTCTTTCCTTGCATTTTTCACAGTATTAAAAAGTTTGAGGAGTGCTATTGGGTTTGGGTTTGTCTGAAGTTGTCATCAAGCTTAGATGACTACTGCGGTGGCTGCTGGCTCTTCCTAGAGCCCCATCAGTGGTATGTACTATCAAAAGGCTTTCCATTGGGAAGGTTAATCTTGGTTCCCCAGACAGGGCATCTCCGATGTAAAGTTGCCTTCCCATTCCTTCCCGTGTTCTATTCTTTGGGAAGAAATCTTTAAGTCCAGACTATTCTCAAGTCTCCCGTGTCTGTTTTAATAACTCAGGAATAATATAGGGAAAGTTTCCTTGTTGTTCTCATTGAAGAGAATGTTTTATAGTACCTACCATTTCTTGTACGCTTTCTGTATTCAATCCACTTGTGCTAAATATCTGAATTGTTTCTCTTAATATCACAGACCTGTGAGATAGAGGTTATTATTTCATTTTATAGATATGGATACTGAATCGGAGATTAAGCAACAATCTCTCTTGAGTATGAACTCAAGTTCATGCATGGATTCAGTTCTGTTGGGCTCTAAGATGCTTTTTGTTATTGTTTGTTTTTCTGGTACTGGAGATTGAACTTGGGGGCACTCCAGCACAGAGCCATGTCTCCAGTTCTTTATTTATTTTTTTTATTTTTAGACAGAGTCTTGCTAAGTTCCTGAGGCTGGCCTCAAATTTGCAAACCTCCTGCCTCAGCTTCCCAGGATTCTGGGATTACAGGCATGCACTACCACATTGAACAAGCTTTTAATCATTAGACTGTACTGATTCCTTGAGAGGCAACTCAATTCTTACCAAATGTTCACATATCCTTTGTCCTGGCTTCTTGGTTTCATATAAATTAAAAGGTACATGGTTGGAGAAGTATCTCTATGCTAAAATGTATATGTAACTTGAAAATTTGACCTTTCTGGATACCAGATAGATGCTTGTTCATGACAGGTGTTCTGCATTCATATGAGGTAGACGTGGGATCTGAGGATGACAGAGTGAATCTACATGCAAGTGCATAAATATGAAAAATTGAGCTTCTCTGAAAGTTGAACTTCTTTGATTATCAATGGAATACTTGTGTAGGGAGTTGAGAAAAATCAACAGCAATGAGAGATGTAGAAGAAATGTGCTGTATCTTCACAGAGCCAGTGATCCTCAGCTTGTTGAATGAGCTAACACATGAACACTTGATTAATTTGGTGACACAGGTTTTGAGTCATAGAACAATAAGTATAAAGGTGAAATTATTTTTTTAAGTAAAGGTTAAGTTAATTCTTTAGGAATTTAAAAATTCTTTTGATTATAGATAATCAAATTATAGAAGAATGGGATGGGAATTTTAGTTTAAGAGGTTCTTATTTTGTTTTCAAATGCCAGATAGATTCTTCTCCTGGGGTGTGTGTGTGTGTGTGTGTGTGTGTGTGTGTGTGTGAGAGAGAGAGAGAGAGTGTGTTTTTTAGGTTCATCCTTAATCCTCTTTATTCTTCAATACTCTGTGTATTCAATAATTATCAAGTCTTATCCATGTAACTGACTCTCAGATATGCCCTCTCTCCTTCACCCCTTTTACATTAATTAGGTCACTTTTGGATTCTTTGACAAATATAGCAGGTTCTTTCTTTTCTTCTATGACAAATATCTTTGTCATGTGATATTTATGATTAAAAACTCCAATACTGCCTCTTCAGGTGCACAATTGAGACTCAAAGCTGTATGCATCAGTCACTTACAAATCTAAAAGTTTTCCTAAAGTTCTACCTTCGTCCCTCAGGCTCTCTTGAATATTATACTCCCACAGCACTAAACCTACTTTATTTAAAATAAAATTCTTATTGTTTTATTCTTCCATGACTCTTCACATGCAGTTTTCTTGTGGAAAATGGCTTACTTCTTTAGTCATGTGTATGTATATGCATACATATACTGAAAGAATTCATAGTATGCCACTCTAAAATGTGCCACTGTAGTGTAAGAAATAAATGTGAACCAGAAGCACTTGAAAAACAACAAGTGATGCCTGGCACAGTGGCCCACACCTGTAATCTCACCAGCTCAGGAGGCTGAGGCAGGAGAACCACAAGTTCAAAGCCAGCCTCAGCAATTTAGTGAGGCCCTAAGCAACTTAGACCCTGTCTCAAAATTAAAACAACAAATAAAAGGTGCTGAGACTGTGGCTCACCAACAACAATAACAACAACAACAACCCCAAAACAACAAAAAACAAACCAACAAATGCAAAGACATTGATTAAAAATCTCCCTTGAGAAAGATGCCTTTCCTATAAGAGGTGGGGCAGGGAATGGAATTCTTCAACTGGGGGTCATAGCTGAGAGAATTCTGCAATGGAACAGACTTCGTTAAAATAATTCTTATTTTCCTTTAACCTCTGCTTATAGTTTACTTACTTTTCCACAGTTGCCTGTCTTTGTTCAAGCCAATGTAAAAGCATTTAGGTTCTGCTAATTCTTGTATTTACATTTCTTTATGAGGGTCCCCATGCCATGTAAAACTTATATAAATTCATGTTTTACTGCTGTTAATCTGTCTTATGTCAAACTAATTCTTAGGCCCAGCCAAAGTCCCTGAGAGGGCAGAGGTAACGTTTTGCCTACCTTATAATACTTGTGAACATAGTCATTCTTTCAATCCAACTGGAATTTATTGTCCTTTGGATAATCTCTATAAGGTATGTGTGGCACTTTCACAATATGTTTTAAGTATTTGTAGATATTTATTATACTTTCTATACTTGTTTCTAAATTTTTGGGCCAAGAATCATACATATTTTACTTATACTCACATTTTCTATGACAGTGCTGCTCATGTTAAGAGGAAGTTCAATAAGTATTAATTTGAAATATGTAATATATGCAATGGCTGCACTCTAACTGATTGTGTGACTCTGGTAATAATGTTCTCGATTCAAGAAGATTTCATAGTGAAGATAGAGAAAGAAATTGGGAAGGAGAAGAAGAAGAAAAATTACAAAAGTTTAGCAATCAGGTAAGTCATGTAGCATGTGGAAGAAAATATAGTCTAGGTTGGGACAATAAATATGTGTTACTTTTAGAATCTGTTCCAGTCAGTTGGTTGTGGCTAGGGCTGTGTGTGAGAAGGACTGTTAGTATCCTTTGTTCCTCCTGAAACCTACCAACAACTATTGATTTGTGATGCTTCCTTGGGCACAGGAGAAAGGATAGGGAGCCCTGAGCCTTGGGCTTTAACTTGGTTCTGGAGCAGCAGTTCTCAGGCTACTTCACTGTTGAAAAAGTAGTTATGTGGGATACTGTTTGGGTTGAAGCATAAACAAGATTGTTTCCAGGCTACTTAACTTTTTGTTTCCTAGATTCTCATAACTGATCATGATGATTAGATTGAAAATTACAGATCTTCAGTAATGATTCCCAATCAGTGGACATAAGATTACTGAGGGGCAGAGGAGCCAATACAAGGGAACCTTCATGACTTGGGTTCAAGAAACAATCTTTAGTTAAAATAAAATAGTCAATTAATTATAAGTACTTGTAATTTTAAAGTATATGTATATATACATATATACTCATATGTAGGTATATACTCTATACATATATACACTTATGAATATATACTATTATATACTATATCATATATACATGTATGTATATATGATATATAATATATGTATCTTCAATATTATATGTATATATACACTTGTGGGTGTATATACTATGATATATACATAACATTTATAAGTATAAATGACATGTATATAAGTATATATACTTACATATGTGTATAAGTATACTTATGTATATAATATAGTACATACATATATGTACATTTATGTACATATAGTATACATGTTTATATATACATATATGCATATACTTAATTTTAAAGTATATACATATGTACTTTAAAATATATATGTACAAATAATATGTAATATATATATATGTATTATTTATATATAATTTTAAAGTATATACATGTACATATATACATACATACTTTAAAATTATGTATACTTTAAAATATACATGTATATATGTCTTCGTGGTCCTTAAATTATTTGGATAAGCTTCATTTTTATTATCAAATGCATAGTAGCTTCTTATCATTATAGGCTTTCTCAGTCAGTGAATACTAAAATATTATTGGGGTAAAACAAAGACTGTAGACTAATTAAATTCAGCAGAATTTGAACAAAGAATGATTCATGAATCAGGCAGTTCTCAGAATCCAGGAGAGGTTCAGAGAGTTTCAGTCAGCAATATGGTCACACAGTATTTAGAAACAAAGAATGGCAATGATATAGAGAAGCTTGCTTGGTTACAGTTTGCCATTGCCTTATTTCGATGTGGTCTGATCAGTTGGCAACCAGTGATTGGCTAAAGCCTGAATTCTGTGATTTCTTGAGACTCAATCATTTATTATAAGAATGGACTCTTAAATTAGGCGGTAGTTTGTTTATATACAAAGTTAGATTGTAATTTGATGTTTAAGAATTCAAGTTACAGGAGGCAGCCAAATTTAATAATAAATTAAAATTCAACTATTTAAAATTAAATATGCTAGATCATACAGGGATGTGTGATTTCCTTTTTCAAGTTCAAGTGGCATTTTTATGCCCAAGAACATTGGGAGTCATTGGTTAAGACAGATGGGAGACACTTAATGAATCAAATATGATTTTCATGAGTGAGTATGTTTAAAAAAAAGTGACAGAATCGTCAAGTGGTTGGTTAGGAAAAAGAAATTTTATATAGTATCCTGAGTTTACAAAGTTAGGAGAATGTTTTAGGAGGAGAGATACTGATATAGCAACAGGTAAGAATGGTAGTTTTGCCAAAAACAAACTTTAAAATCATTGCTAAATACATATAATCCTGGTGCGATGGTCATGAAAACATACATTGAAAAAATTTGTTAGTGAATTCATGGGCACCATTTTTCATACACAATTTTTAGTTGGTCATAATTCATGATTTATATTATCTTGGTGGTAATTGGAATCAGTTTTTATTGACTTCACATGACTAGAATTAGTTATTAGACCTGGTGATGAGACAATACCACATTACTTTGGCAGCTTAGTAAATCTTGTAAAAACCATTTGGGGATGGTATGATCTTTGTGCCATTTGAAAACTGCTTATTAATATCTTTTGGTGAGATGAAGGAGGCATAAACATCAAAACCAGCAGTATGGTATTAGAATCTTAGAGATAACTATAGAATTCTTTTCTAAGAAATACTGCTCTGTAATGGCTGTGAATTTCCATTTCCCTCAACAGTTTCCTTTCTTCACATCCATGCCAATATTTGTTATTTTTTGTCTTTTTTCATAAGAGCCATTTTAATTAGCCAAAGGTAATCTCATTTTGGCTTTCATTTGCATAGTGATATTGAACATTTTTTAACATATCTGTTGTCCACTTATAAGTCTTCTTTTGAAATATATTGGAGTCTTTTGCACATTATTTAATCAAATTAGTGATGTGTTGGGTTTTTTTGTTATTGTTATGGCATTTTTTTAAACTATTGAGTGGTTTGAGTTCCGAATATATTCTTTTTTTAAAATTTTTTATTGTTGGTTGTTCAAAACATTACATAGTTCTTGATATATCATATTTCACACTTTGATTCAAGTGGGTTATGAACTCTCATTTTTACCCCGTATATAGATTGCAGAATCACATCGGTTACACATCCATTGATTTACATGTTGCCATACTAGTGTCTGTTGTATTCTGCTGCCTTTCCTATCCTCTACTCTCCCCCCTCCCCTCCCCTCCCCTCCCCTCTTCTCTCTCTACCCTCTCTACTGTCGAATATATTCTTGATATTAACCATTTGTCAGATACATGATTTGCAAATATTTTGTCCATTCTGTAGGTTATCTTTCCACTCCATTGATTCGTTCCTTTACTATGCAGATATTTAGTTTGACTTAGTTCAATTTTTCTAGTTTTACATTTGTTGAATTTTGGGGTAGTCTTATTTAAAAAATGCTTGCTCAGATCAATGTTATGAAGCATTTCCTTTGTTTTCTTCTAATGGAAGACAGTACTAAGGTTCCTCAAAAAATTAAAATAGAAATGCAATATGATCCAACATCCCTACTACTGGATATACACCCAAAGGAAATAAAATCAACCTGTGTAAGAGAGATCTGTATTCCTATGTTTATTGTGTACTGTTCATAGTAGCCGAAATATGGAGGCAATCTATATGTCCATAAATGGATGAATGGATAAAGAAAATGTGGTATGTTCACACAGTGGAATGCTCTTCATCCATTTAAAACAAACAAACAAAAAGAAAATTGTCATTTGCAGCAATGTGGATGAACTGGGAGGACATTATGTTAACTGAAAATAAAGTATGGCACAGAAAGACAAATATTGTATAATCTCACTCACATGTGAACTCTAAAGAAGCAGCTCTCATAAAAGTGTAGAGTAGAAGATTGGTTTTCAGAAGATGGGGAGGGTAGGGAGAAGGTGGGAGAGAGTATGTGGAGAGATTTGTCAATAAGTACAAAGTTAGTTAGGAGTAAATTATGGTGTTATAACACAGTAGGATGACTACAGTTAATATTGTATATTTCAAACTAGCTGCAAGAGAGAATTTTGAATATTTTCACCAAAAAGAAGTGATAACTATATGTGGTGATAGATATGTTAAACGACCTAATTTAATCATTACATGATGTCTACATTAGTATGATTTGTTCATCAAAACATCACATTTATCCCATAAATTGTTTAATTATTAGATATTAACTAAAATGAAATTCAAAAAAATGTAAAAGAAATAAAAAACCCATAAATATTGCTCTTTGAATTGTAGTATTTCAAAAAAGTTGGACTGAGATTATGGAAAATATTTTAGAAAGACCCTTAAGCAATTTATTTTTCAAATAGTTTTCAACAAGTATTGAAATACCCCAGGTGATGAGAAATCATTGTGTGAAGGATTTAAATAGCAGAGGTGTTTTTTTTTTTCTTCCTTAGAGGCCTGTAAAATAATGTGACATTTATAGTTGAAGGCATCTTAAATTCAGTCTAAAATATGGGAAATCTCTATTAGTTGACAGTTTGTAGACCCAAATTCAATGTTAATTTATGTTTTGGCAAAATCTATGATATGTTCTCAATAATACTGGTTGAATGAATGAATGAATAAATTACATTAAGTGTAAATAACATTAAAATTCCTAAGAGAATATAATACATCTAAAGCATCTCTGAGTCATTAAGGGAATACTGCATTGAGTTCAAATAAATGATAATTGGATTTTATTGTATTTAAAATGGTAATCTAGACATTATTCTCTATAAATCAGATAATTTTGTTACTGAATCAGTCGTTTGGCAAACTGGTAGCTTAAGGTCTGTTTATTGTGTTAAAATTTATAGCTCCAGAAATGACATACAATAAACAGTTTTAACTCTATATAACTAAAATATATGTTCTATTAGATCTTTTCCCAAAAAAGGTGCTTCTCATATCAATACAATTTATCCGAGTGACCAAGAATGGTGTTTTACAATATTGATTTATGAAATCAGAATGGAAAATCTGTAATCAATCTTTCACAAATTTAATAGTTGTAACCTGATGACATAGTTTGTCATTGACAAAATTTTAGTTTTCTGATGCTTAATCATATTCTCTGGGCTAAGTATTTTTTAATTTCAGTTTTAAAATAAGGATAATTGTAATACTGAGGATCATATTTTTTTAAATCATATTTTTAAAAAATAAATGGTGAAAGATTATCAGATGCAAAGATTTGAAATAAGACATAGTATATTTGTTACTAAACTTATTTAAATATTCTTTGTCCTTGCTTGAAAAAAAGTTCTATTTCTAAAGTTAAATATAAATAAATTTTAAGAAATTATAGGAAATTTGTCGTGTTCTTTCATGGATGATTTATATGACATTTTGAAATATTTAATAAAAATAAATTCTTAACTTTCATAAAAATGAAGTAAAAAATGAAAAGAATTTTAAAACTTTTGTGAAAGCATTTCACTCTTTGAATTATGATTTTATTTATTTATCTGTGAACTACATAAATGACATTCTGTCAATATATTATTAGCAAAAATGGATAAGATAAGTAATTAAGACTATTTAGGAGGGGGAATTTTTGTGTTCTTAACCACTCTGGTTCAGTCTTTTTCTTTTACCTAATCATGGTTCTAATTTAGTGACATTAGAAAAGCCATAAAATGGAGGAGTTCAGTTTCTGAACTTAAAAATATTCATGACTCCAATTACCTACTTTCTGAAAAGCAATGTTTCTTAACTTCAGGAGTTTATACAGCATTCTGATAATACAGTCTCTTTTGTTTATTTTAAATGATGAAATCATGTAAGCAATGATGGGCAGTTCTGATTTTTTAATGTAATTGTAGAGAATTATCACTTATCCATTTATCAAGTTTATATTGAGTGATGGGCAAGCTCTGGGGGCTAATCAAAGTGCCAAGAACACAAGACAGAATAAGATACAGCTTCTCTTGACTTCAAGGAATGCATTTGTTAGGAAAATAGACATGCAAATAATTAATTACAATCCAATGTGGGAATGCTATTATAGAGACATATTAAGTGCTTCAGGGCACAAGAAAAGAAACATGTATGCATGTGTGGGGATATTTAAGAATCATTTCAGAGAGGTAAAGTAGGAGAAGATATAAGGGAATCCATGAAGACATAGAATTTACTAAGAAACAAGAGTTCAAATTATATTGTTGTCTTGTGTGCATATATGAATATGTAACAACAAATCCCACCATTATGTACAACTATAATACACCAATAAAAACATGGAAGCAAAAGGGAAGAACAGGTTCTAAATTGTGTGGGAAGGGTAGGCTGAGATATTGCTGGAATGGTGGAGGCTAAAATGAGGCTCGAAAGATATGCTGGGATCAGAACATGAAGAACTGAATATTTATCATGCTGGTAAAATGCTGAAGGATACAAATATGAGCAAAAGGTCTTTGTAAGAACAGGATTGAAAATATAAAGGTGGAGAATGACTAGAGACCTGGAGGCTTCCACCTGTGAAAGTCTGATCAGACAGTAGGTAAGGGAGATGAACAAGACAAGGAAGGCTGTTGCTTAAATGTGGAGAATGATGGTTTGGACAATAAAGTCTTTCTCTAAACACAGCCATAAGCTCATAAACCTCCCATCTTCTGCAGTACCTCACTTGGTTACATTCACACAAAAGTGACCACTTCAACAAACATATGTTTGCAAATCAAATGTTACTTTATTTTTTTTTAACATTTTTTATTGTTGGTTGTTCAAAACATTACAAATTTCTTGATATATCATATTTCACACTTTGATTCAAGTGGGTTATGAACTCCCATTTTTACCCCATATACAGATTGCAGAATTACATCAGTTACACATCCATTGATTTACATATTGCCATACTAGTGTCTGTTGTGTTCTGCTGCCTTTCCTATCCTCTACTATCCCCCCTCCCCTCCCCTCCCCTCCCAAATGTTACTTTAAAAAGAAAAAACTGTTTCATAATGATCATCAAAGCCTACATAATGACCAATGTATTTTGGATTCATTTTGAATAACCTTTAAAATTTAAACATCAAAAAATTAAAAATCCATCTATAAAATTGTAAGATACATACCAGTTCTTGTGCAGACTGTGATAGTGATCAAGGGTCCGCTTATAAATTCACGTATCTCTTGGGGTTGATCTCAAATGCAATCAGGAGTAGGTATCATTTATGGCTCATTCATCATTAGTGGCCAGTATATAGGGCCACAGTTACTAGGGTTTGTTTCATAATGAGCATTATAGATCCAACCAGAAAATATTTCTGGTACATAAATGAGGACATCAACTTAATTAGGACAATTTGCAGCTTACAGAATATGTTGTCTGTATGGGGGTGGTGTGGTGGGGGAAGAATGTTACAAATATTCAAAGACAGGACTCATTTTGTTGGACATTCCAAATCTTAAGACTTCAGGATTTAATTACTTTTAACGTAATCAGTTCTAACAAGTGCAGGGAAAATATTTGGTTAGTTAAGGAATGGAAAATAATATGTATGGAATGTTTTTAAGTTTTTAAAATTCTTGAGAAACTAAATTGAAGTTCACTGACAGAAAATTACAAATGCCAGATAATTTCTAATATATTAAAGGTAGGAATTCTTCACCTTCAGAGTTTTCCCCAACGATTTCAAAAGGACTCCCATTCATGAATATGACAGGTCTTTCAAATGTGGCATAGTTGAAAATGTGGCTGGCACTTAGATAATGACATGATAATGGGGACAGATCCTGACAGCTAAACGTGAAGGAAGTCTCTTTTTATCATTGTTGTTGATCATGACATTTCATCCAGTTTGACCTCATTTTTTAATCTCTTCTCATAATTAGTTTCCATTAATTCTTTTATTCATAGAAAATCTCATTTTAACTTTTTAAAATTTTTGTTCACATAAATACTCATTTCCAACATTGCAGAGCAACTGCATCTAATCCTCATCATCTGACGAAAACTTTGTGAGACCGGGCTGCCACCAACAGCCCCAGCATCCTTCCCTTTCTGTTTCCACTCCATTTCTTGAAAATAATTTAAATGGTTTCCTTTATCCAATGCCTACCAAGAATACTTTAAAATCACCAATCTGAATTTTAACCTATTTTAAAGCATTTTAAGCAGTTCTGACTCTTGTAGGATTTTTTACTTCTGTTTTTCTGAATGCTTTACACAATAACATTGGTTGCTGTTAAACTCCAGGACTACTCAAGACTGAGACTTAGAGAACTGTAACCTAGGCTTTTCAACCATACGGCTAGATCTTGGATTTAATTTTTGCCTGTGACATTTCTGTTTCCTTCCCACACCCACACAACATTTCTGTTTTTAGATACTCATGAGCTCAGTTTATCTTTATGTTTCTGGGATAGTTTATATTAACAGTTGTAGGATTCATTTCAGAGTGTTCCAATTTTCAGCTTCTGAGAGATGTATCATTGCATTCTACCAAGAAATTTTATTTCCAAATGCAAAACCTTATATAATTATGTCATCAGGAATTAACGATGCTCATGTGACCTTCTGGAATATCTCATGAAGATGAAGGATCCTAGTTTGGTCTTCATGTCAGCCCAGCACCACTTTCACATGTCATTGAAACAGATGTTTTTCTCTTGCACATCCTGAAGTAAGAGATCCTGTAAAGATCTCAAAATTTGAATGAAGGATTTCTTACTATTTAAGTCCTGTTACATTTGCACACCCAAGTAATCGGGAAGTGATGTAGTCTCAGTGCTGTTTTAGTAATGTGGCTTAGCCATTCTAAGGAATGCCTTGCAGTGGGTTCTCTTAATCAAAAATGTCCAGTGATAGCTTCACTGCTTTGAAATTGAGAGCTGTTAGAACATGACAACTCTGCTGTAAATTATATTATCATTTAGCTTATCTTAGACTGTCCTCTGAGCAACAGGCAAAGAACCTAAGAGTAAAATTGATAACAGATTATCCTTGACTACTTGGCCTTATAATAAGTTCATTTTCTGTGAGGATGAGTTGTTTTCCTGGTCTTTCCACTCCCTTGAAGTCCCTACCATATTCTTGAATCCTAATGACAATAGACTTTGTAGAGCCTTTGATCTGAGAGATAAATGGCCTTTAATGTAGACTTCATTAACTTTATATCAGAGAGAATGTTTTAGCACACATTTCTCTTCTGAGGGAACTATGGTACCAAGGAAACTGCACCAATTTTCTGTGTCCCTTGAACTTAATTTTTTTTCCTAAAGAAATACAATATTCTAGGAACAATAATTGGAATGAACAATTCAATAATTGACATTAAGCATTGCCAAAATATTGTAGTAGACTTTAAATACCATATACCAATAACTTGTTTCAAGGATGTTGAAAATTGATTAAAAAAATTGGTAGTATTCATTGATTGTTGGATTCAATTTTTTAACACAGTAGTGCTCACATGGTGGGGGGAAGCATTTGACTTTGGAAAAAAAAAAGTAATGTCATGTACTGGTCCTCTAGTGTACAGTTGCCAAATAAAATATAGGATGTTCAGTTAAATCTAGATTTCAGAAAAACAAATACTGTTTTAGCATAAGTATGTAATATTTAAAACATATATACCCAAAATATCCTCCTTTATCTGAAATTCAAATTAACTGTGTGTCCTGTATTTTTATTTGCCAAATCTAGATCCTCCCCTATGCATATTTATTCACCAGATAAGAATTACTGTGGTCACTGTTGCAAAGTTACTTGCATGAGAAATGTGTTTTCAAAAATGCACATCATAAGAATATCATATATCGGACTTGTGAAGCATTTTCAGGACCCTGCTGTGGACATCCTGATTCTGTAGGTTAGATTAAGGCCTAGGAATTCTTATTTTAACAAGTGCCCAAGTCGCTTCTCACAATCAAGCTTGTGGCACACTGCCCTAAGGAGTGCTGGAAGGTTCCCAGCACTGTCCAGTGTCCACCTTCCAATCCATCCTCTGTTCTTTCTAAGCCATAGGTTTTCTTGATGTCATTGTCTCTTCAGCTTTTATCATTCAGGAGGTCATGACCTGGACAACATGACCTGGAACTCTCTCATGTTTTATTTCCTCCAAGTGAGAAGTCCATGGAACTACATACTATTCACCAAAAAAAAAAAAAAAGAGTAGTTTCAGGTCTTAGACTTAAGTCTTTAAGTGATTTGATTTCTGTAACTGGTGAGACTTGTGGACATTCAGTTTTCTCAGCACCATTTAGTAAAGAGGGTGTCCTTTCCCAGTGTTCTTGCACTTGCGTGTTTGTCGCAGTGTTGTTCACAACAGTCAGGACATGGAGTCAATCTAAATGTCCATCAGTGGATGAGTGGATTAAAAAAATATGGCATATATATGCAATGGAATACTGTTTAGTCACAAAAAACATGAAGTCCTGGCATTTTCTTTTTTCTTTTAGGGTGGTACTCAGGGGTTGAACCCAGGGGCATTAACCACTGAGCCATACATCCAGTCCTTTTTTATATTTTGAGACAGGTTCTCACTAAGTTGCTTAGGACCTTTCTAAGTTGCTGAGGCTGGCCTTGAACTTGTGATCTTCCTGCCTTAGCTTCCCTAGTCCCTGGGATTATAGGCATGTGCCACTGCACACAGCTCTAATCCAGTCAATTTTGAAGACGGGAATGGACCCAGAGGATATTATATTAACTGAAATAAAGCAGGCACAGAAAGACAAACACCACATGCTCCACTCAGAAGTGGAATTCTAAAAATCTGATCTCAGAGAAGCTGAGAGTAGAGTAGTGGTTACCAGTGTTACCAGAGACTGGGAAGAAAGAGAATGGGGGAGGGTGAGAGCTGGGTCAACCAGTGCAGTATTACTGTTTGAGGAGTGAGTTCTGATGTTGTATGGCTTAGCAGAGGGAATATTAAATATGGTGCATTATATATCTCAAAATAGAAGAGAGGCTCTTCAATTTTGAGATATATACCATACCATAAGGAAATTGTAAAGCTTAAGGTTTGGGATATGCTAATTACCCTGAATTGATTACCACCCTATATATACATAAATCAAAAAAGCACATTGTATCTCATAAATAGGTAAAAATATTGTCTCAATCAAAAAATAAAAATGAATTTAAAAAATGAATGTATTTCATCAGACAAGTTGTTTTTGTAGGAGAAATAAGAAAGAAACTTGATGTATTTTTTCAAAGAGATGAGACAAATTTAAAATTATGTCAGTTACAATAGTTGTGTTTAAAATAAAAATTACCTGTCATCCTGAGACATCATGACACATGTTTTGATTTCATGTCTTCACCTGTGTTGGGTTTTCCTTTTAACAATGTGACTATAAATGGGAAAATAGAGGACAATAATCATCCAATACAAGTCTTATCAAGATATTAGTTTGTCGAACTAATTTGGATAACATGTTTTGCATTAGTATGTTTTTATTTCTGATGTAATAATTGTTTGTTAATCTTTCAACCTGTAATAAATTCTTAAGAATAACAGGATATGTGAAGATATGGAGTTCTTATTTTATGGCTAAAACACAAACAAGTTTCAGATACCTTTTCGATAAAATATTTTAATGTCTAGATAGCAGATCCTTAGGGTAAATGATTGGCATATGGTAAGAACTTAGATGCTATCATAATTATTTATATTTTTCACATGAAGAAATGTTTAATACAAATTTGATAAAGGTCACATAGGGTTATAACTAAAATTTTCCTTTATCTTTTGGGGAGTTAGTACAAGTGGATTATCCTGAAAAATACAGAAAAAACAAAAGTTCTACAGCCATTTTGTTGGAATGATTTGGTATATAGATTATTTACTTATTTTTTCTATTAGTTACATTTTGACTTTTCTATTAGTATTTCATTATTTTACTTGCATTCTTACTCCTTTCCAAGAATGCTGGTAGGAAAGAATAAGATCTGAAGTAGTCTATACTACTACTTAAAAAAAAAATAACAGTTCCATTGGGAAAAAGGTATGATATTAATTATTGTTAATTTTCATTTCACATACTCTTTGGCTTTGGTTTAGTCATCTGAAAATAATATTCTGTATATAGAATCATTACTAGGCTATTCAACTTAAAAAAGGAAATCAAATATTATTCTTTTATTTTTTTTGTGGTGCTGGGATGGAGCCTAGGGCCTTGTGTATGATAGGCAAGAGCTCTACCCCTGAGTTACACCCAAGCTCAAATAAAAATATCTTTAACAATAAACAACACTTTAATATTTAGCTTTATTTTGATTAAAATGAAATTAATCATTCCTAGTTATGTGTCTTATAATCGTCTTTTTTTTCTGAAGCACTCACAATTTTTAAAATTTGCAATCAAAGATATATTATTGTTCAACATGGTCAGGTAATTTCTTTTTTATAAAAATATACTTCTACGCTAGCACCTGCAGTTATCAATCCACTTTTAAAAAATAAACACTTGCTGAAGAGGCTGGATATACTATCAGTTCATGAAGGAATAACAGAATTAATATAAATGCATATGTATTTTAGCTAAGGTTATTGGGAGCAACAATTATTTTTAAGTTCAAAACATAAATATATTTGGGTTAGTTTGTAATTTTCCCATATTCTATTTTTTTAAATGTGCCAAATATGTATGATACTGCGCTATTTTATATTCTCATTGTTTTTCAAGGAAGAAAAAGCATTGTGACATATGAATATCCTTGTTGTTTAACACAAAAGGTAAATTCTGATAGCTGAGTACAAATCTATGAGAGGAGAAGTCTAACTTTATCCCCAGCCCATGTCTCGATAAGTTGCTGAGGCTGGCTTTGAACTTGTGATCCTCTTGCCTTGGCCTCCCCAGCAGCTGGGATTATAGGCATTCACCAAAGCATGCAACAGGAGATGTCTAACTTCAAAGCATATTTAAATAAACTGGGAGTCAGACAGTGTCATTGGTTTTGTATCTTCCCGAGATTATAGGAGGTAGATAAAACTATTTAAAGGTCTTCATCCCAACTAGTTTTTTAGCTTTTTCATGGTGATTGCTTCTTTTAAGGAATGTAGCCAGGACTTGAATACTCAAATGCAAGTTACCTACTTGCCGTGACATGTTGTAAATGTGGATGTGTACAGAAAAACTAAAAGAACACCCCATTTCCTTAGGATTTTTCTACTCTTGTCAGCTGAGGCAGATAAATTATCTTTTTTCCCCCTTTCTTTAGCTTAAGGACTACAATAAGTGGCCTGGCCTCCTAAATATCTTTCCATTTGGCTTTTCCTCTTCCTCTGCTCTCATATGGAATGAGTCTTTCCTATTTCCCAGGAATCTTCCTTGAGGAAAGTTGGAAACAGACTTTGTGATGAAGAGGTGAGGCAATTCCTTTAAACATAAATGCCTGATAATGTTTTGAAAGTGATAGGGAAGGTATGTTCAACACTGAGGAAGGAGAAAAAGCAAGACCTAGGAAACTGAGAGGATGGTTAACAAAATCATGGAGAAAAAGAAGTAGGCTTATTGGGCAATATTGAATAGTTATCTGAGTTTTTGTGTTTCTGATTTTCAGTTGATATCATTAAGCTAAGTTCAGTGATTTTTTTTTCTATCATCAGAAGCACATGTACAAACATAGGTAAGCTCTATATTCAGTGGGGGATCGTGTGAATTTCATAGTTGTCAATACTGTTTCTAAAATCATACCACAGGGGAAGTCTTGAAATTTATAAAATCCATTGAGATTACTTTATTTCCCCATTGACAAGAGGTGAGTCAATTCCTTTAAACATATGGGAATATGTTGCATTAATTAGAATGGGAATATATTGCAAGTAGAATCAGTCATTTATAAGTGATTTTTAGCAATACTGGGTCTCCTTTCTTCAAAGGTTATTGATTTTAAAGATAAGTCTAGGGTTATCGGGGAAGTCATTGTCACTCTCTGGGGAATAATGATCATACAGAGGAAAACCAAATAAAGCATTAGAGACAACTGCCTGTTGGTCATTCTTGAACTTCTGGACCCAGCTGTTTTGGACTCTCAGACTCCCAATTTAAGGATAAACAAAGTTTTCTTTTTGTTTGAATGAGTTGTAGTGTGTCCTTGACTTGCAGTGAAAATTATTTAGACTAAAAGACCTTTTCTAAAGTAAAGAGGAGCAAAGAATTGGAGCTGTGTTGCAGGAGAATGTAGTGAAGAACTAGATGTGAGCTGTGAAGCAAGATGGCGGTGATAAATGGTGAGAAGGTGGTGTGGGTAATGCATTGGCAGGATTGGTGCTATGGGAATACTGCTCCCAGATAAGGAGAGTTGGTAGGAAATTAGTCTGAATTGGGGATATTACAACTATTGGTGATAAGAAGATGCTAAGTGTGATCATACATGTCTGTGGCTGAGGTGGACAAAGAAGGTGGATAAACATTTGTGTCTGCATCACTGTAGTATTCTGATTTTTAAATCCTTTAGGTATAGAATGAAGAGTGCGATAACTGGGTCAAATGGTGGTTCCATTCAAAGTTTTCTGAGGAATCTCCATACTGCTTTCCATAGTGGTTGCATCATTTGCAGTACCACCAGCAATGTATAAGAGAACATTTCTCCTCACATCTTCATCAACATTTATTGTGAATTGTATTCTTGATAATTGCCATTCTGACTGGAGTGAGACTGATCTCAGTGTAGTTTTAATTTGCATTTCTCGAATTGCTAGAGATGTTGAACATATTTTCATGTACTTTTTTACCATTCATATTTCTTCTGTGAAGTGCCTGTTCAGTTTTTTGTCCATTTACTAGTTGGGTTATTTGGGGCTTTTTTGGTGTTAAGCTTTTTGAGTTCTTTGTATATCCTGGAAATTAATGCTCTGAGATGCAGGTGGCAAAGATTTTCTCCCACTGTAGGTTATCTCTTCAAGTCCTTGATTATTTCCTTTGTAGGGAAGAAGCTTTTTAGTTTAATATCATTCCATTTATTGATTCTTTTAAAAAATATTTTTAGATGTTGATGGACCTTTATTTTATTCATTTATTTATATGTGGTGCTGAGAATTGAACCAGTGCCTCACACATGCTAGGCAACTGCTCTACCACTGAGCCACAACCCAAGCCCCCATTTATTTATTCTTGATTAAACTTCTTGCACTTCAGGAATCTAGTTGAGGAAGCTGAGGAATCGGAATGACAGTTGAATTAATTGGATATAACTTTCCTAGCCTTGTGTTTGAATACACGACCAGGGTAACTCTGCATCATGTACAACCACAAGAATAGAATTCTAATTAGAATAAATTATATCCCATGTATGCCAAAATACATTCTACTGTTACATATATCTAAAAATAATAAATAGAATAAAAGAGGTGGATAAAGAAGGCTGAGGTGGATAAGAAGTTGAAAATGCTGGGAGGGCAGATGTTGGATATAAAGTTGAAGAAGGTTTTGAGTGGTAAATTAGGAAGCTGGAGAGAATTTGAGTGATAAGAGTGGTATAACCACATGGTTGACTGTTGAAGATGGTAGGTTTTGTAGGAAAGATAATCAAAATGACTTTGAAGTGTTGAGAGCAGAAAGATTCTTCCTTGAAACATAAATGTGAAGAAAAAACAAAGTCCATATAAATGGGATTCAGTTAATGTGGGAAAGTGAAGATGATATTCATAGAAAAGTCTGGGGAATGGAACCACCATTTGACCTAGCTATCTCTCTCCTTGGTCTATACCCAAAGGACTTAAAAACAGCATACTACAGGGACACAGCCACATCAATGTTTATAGCAGCTCAATTCACAATAGTTAAATTGTGGAACCAACCTAGATGTCCTTCAACAGATGAATGGATTAAAAAAAAAGCGGCATATATACACAAGGGAATATTACTCAGCAATAAAAGATATTAAAATCATGGCATTTGCAGGTAAATGGATGGAGTTAGAGAAGATAATGCTAAGTGAAGTTAACTAATCCCAAATAAACAAATGCAGAATATTTTCTTTGATATAAGGAGGCTGATTCATAGTGGGATAGGGATAGTTCAGAGGGGTGGGAGGGAAAGGGAAGGGGGCATGGGGTTAGAAAATGGTGGTGGAATGTGATGGACATCATTATCAAAAATAAATGTATGAAGACACGAATTGGTGTGCATACACTTTGTATAGAACCAGAGATGTGAGAAATTGTGCTCTATATGTGTACTAAGAATTGAAATGCATTCCGGTGTCATATAAATTAAAAAAGAGAAAAGTCTGATTTATGGAAGAGCTTGTAAGTGACACAGTAAGGTAGAATGGAAGGGTGAAGGAAGGAAACATAAATGAGGCAGTTTTCCCCAGACAAAGGAAAATTGAAAGCAAAAAAGTCTAGACCTTTGGGTGTGACAAAGGCCTGTACAAATGCAGAACATTTTGTGATTAGCTTGGATTGACTCTTAGAAGACTTGCTGCCCCTGCATCGTGTAGTAGTAGTAGTAGTAGTAGTAGTAGTAGTAGAAATAGTATGTGTGTGTGTGTGTGTGTGTGTGTGTATGTATGTATGTGTGTGTGTGTGTGTGTGTGTGTAGCCCGAGTGGCAGACTCTGGTGCGCTCTTTGAGGGAGGATGGTTGCACGGTGCTATCAACCGCTGCTCTCCTAAAGTTATAAGCTTACCCTGGTATGTGTGTTCTTTGTTATAAAGGCCCTTTACTCTTATTTCTCACCACTTCGTAGCCCTCCTGAATCACTCTTGGGTCCCCTACTACTTCTTATTTTCTCTTGCCTCTGGTCTATGTGCCCTTTACTCTCCGCCCAACCACCTTTGGTTTTAGCAGACACTCATGGTTAGCTTTCATGACTCAGCCTTGACATCACTCCCCAAGGAACTAGTTAGTGCTCCTTGTCCCCTGGTGCCCCCCCCCCCCAACACCTTTTATTTCTATCACAGTATTTAATGCATAATGTCATCTTTGACTTTTAGTGCAAGTTTTTTTTTAATGGAAAGTATATAGCTTGTGTAAGAAGAGAGGCATGTAATATCCAATGTATATTTGTAACATGGATGAATCAAACAAATTTAAAAGTTATGGCATTTTATAGGCTTCTGTTTGACTCTTCCAGTTGACTGATCTAGCTAATCTGTCAGTCATTCATTTTTGCTGTACAATAGCAAATACCTAGTACAGTACCCAGACATCACTTATACTCCAGTAGATGTAGTAATATAACTGAAACATTGAGAAACATCTGAATCCAATTTTTTGTGAGCATTAAGGAAAAATATTTTCTGCATTTTTTGACTTAAATTCTCTGATAGACATCCCATCATTCCTCTGTTTATTCTTCAAAGTAGTAAAATTGCTCAGTGATTCTTTTTGTAATCATGAGTTTTGTTCTAATAGAATCAGGCAAATTTCTAGGACTATAAAATTACAACCAATATCCATAAATTTAGAGTGAGCCAGGAGTAGGAAAAACATTCTAGTTTTACCATGCAATATTCCTACTATCTATCCACTTAATATAATAGTCATCACAATATTCCAAAGAAATAAATTTCATGAAATTTGAAGCAGAAAGATAGGAGTCCAAATTTATACCCTCAAGTGCCTCATACCTATTCCCAAAATATATCTGAATTTGTAAAAACTCTTAGCCTTCTATTTTCTGGGTTAAGCTGACATGTGTAATAAATTTGATTTCAGTATTTGAACATAAATCTATAATCCATCTGGAGTTTATTTTGGTTTATATAAAAAGGTGGGAATCAGTGTTATTCTTTTTCCAAATGGTTAGCCAGTTGTATCAACACCTTTTCTTGAATAATTCATTTCTTTCCCCTAGTTTAAAATGCTAACTTTGTGATATACTAAAGTTGTTTATTTAATTAAGTTTATTGCTACTCTTTCTATGCTATGTCATTGATCTTTCTATTCTCATGCTATAAGGTATATATATATATATATATATATATATATATATATATATATATATATATATAAATGATAGGTCTATATATTTTGGATTTTGGGGTGTGTGTGTGTGTGTGTGTGTGTGTGTGATATTTGTTTTTGCTGAGTTCACTGAAGACATTTGGACCCAGGTTAGCATTTCAATTATGTATCATGTTATATTTGTGACTTTAGAAAATACCTCTCTAAACTTCAATTTACTCATTACCAAAATAGGGATAATAACAAATTGAGATAACAATAACATCTCTTATAGGCTTATTGAGAATTAAGTGAGATAATCTACATAAAAGTAATTATATCACATTAAATATTCAACAATCCATTGAATTCACAATCGATTTCAATATGAGATGGAAAAATGATTCTGCGGTTAGTTTCTGTCTTGAAGTTTGATTTTTCCCATTGTTTCACTTCTATGTCGACATGTAATATTAAGAATCTTGGTATAAAGTTCACAAAAAAATTGGGGGGATTTTGATTATTATTTGGTAAACATGTAGGTAAACTGGGGTGGGAATTTGGGTTTTCTAGAAACATGGTACACTTCTTATTTTCATGTCCCTCAGTAAAACTAGAAGAGCCTTTATCTTTCTCAATATATTTATTCATAAATATAGAATGTTTGTTGTCCTTGCTAATGGAATTGGTTTTGAAAACCTTTATTTTGACCAATTATTGCTGGCATATTGAATATACATTTAATAATGTGTCATCTTCCTTAATGTTTTGAGTCCTAAGAAGTTGTTCAATTGAATTGATTAGATTCTCAGGTAGACTATTTTGTGCACAATTTCTATGTTCCATTATACAACATAAAAGCTTTAATTTAGTATTTTTATTTATACTATCATCTGTATATATGTGCATATTCATGCACAAATTTTGGTAAATATATGCAGGATACATCAGTAGGATTATTTGCATCCTTCTCAACTCATTGTTTCATCTAAATCTTGGGAAAGAAAAAATGCAGTAATTGTATAGTGTGAATAGGCATTTATAGCTAAGCATTTATAGCTAAGCAGATCTTCAGTTTTAACTGTGTCCCCTTCCTTTTGTATAACAGTTTAACTTGGCAAAGTGATTAATTCGTGTTGGGTTTTGTCATAAATATTACAGCATTAAAATCTCTTGCTAAAAAGAGGGGGTATTCAAGAAAAATTTTGTCTGCTGCTATTCAGATTGATTTTATTTCAAAAGCACACATTAAGGTATTGTTGTTACATCCTCAAGAAAATGAATTCAAATATAACTTCCAATCACACAGAGCCATATTTGAGAAATTTGTCAAGGTCAACTCTGGTGTAGGCTAATATCATACCACTTAACTCAAGAAATATTTTAGTATTTTATTAATAGCTATGTTTGATATGCAATATAATTTTGTAAATGCTAAATTAAGTTGTAATTTCACTCATGAAGTGGATTTAGTGGCTTGGGAGAAAACTTTCAGTAAAAATTTTTTCCTAAGTTTTCCTATCTTCAACACCATCCCTCACATTTATTACCCTCAGTGTTTTTCATTCTCTTTTAGTTATTAATTAATTCCCATGGTTGCTCCACCTAAATAAGGAACCAATGTGAATGGACCCCAGTGACTTCACCAATTTTCCATATATGATCCCTGTCATCCTGACTTAAAGACAAATCAATTCTTTACCTCCTGTATTTCACAAATCCTTTTTTACTACATCTAAGTGTTAGGTACTATGCTAGACACTGGAAAGATTAATGGTGAACAAGAAAAAAAGTTTGCTTTCAGAAGGCTTCAGCCCAATATGGGAAATATAAATTGTTAAAAGGAGATGTGCAATTGTGTTACATGCTATATGCAGAACGTGTTGCTATATGAGCATATAATTAATGAGCAAAGAGGTCATGGAAGGATTGCTAGAAGGAATGGATCTTCTGCTGAGATTGAAAGTTCAGCAGGGATTAGTGAGCAAAGTGGAGGAAAGATCCTGTCAGGCCAGGGAAGGAGCATGTACAGCGGCCCTGAGAGGTGATGAAACAAAGTTTATATGAAGAACCAAGGAAAAGTCTGACGTGGCTTAGATACAGAAGCCAGTAGGAAAGGAGTTGAAAAGAGGCCAGAGAGGGAGAAGGTGTTTGCATTCTGCAGGGCCTTATATGAAAGGAACTGTTCCCTAAGTGCAATTGTGATTCAATTATTACCGGAGCAATCAATGGAGGGCCTTGAACAGGCAAGGGGACTGTTAATTCCCAAGGACCCACCATATGCCAGGTATTTCTCTAGCACCTGACAATACAGCAGAGACCAAAACAGACAAAATCTCTGTCCTCATGCAACTTCTAGTGGTCAGCAGTTTTTAATAGGTCAGAGGCCTCAAGGAGGGAATGACTTGGAGAAAGTGAAGCTGTCCAAGAGAAGATGCAAAAGCCCAGTGACTTCAAGTGCATCAGACAAAGCAGCCTAGTTGTCCTGCCTTAACCCTCTGGCGCTCAGAGAAAACTGATGGATCGTCTATCCCAGATTCTCTCTCTATCCCTGTGTGTGTGTGTGTGTGTGTGTGCACGCACACCCACAGGTGTATATGATCTGCAGTAGTTTAAGGGAGGAACATAAATAAAGTAAGCTATAGAAATAGTATAAAGTGAGAGGAGAAACATCCATCTGTGAAGAAGGGCAATATTTTATGGCTGGGTGGAGAAATCCATAAAATGGCTTAGGAAGTGGCTTACAAAGAGAAACACACACACACACACACACACACACACACACACACGGATGCTTTTTGACAGAATTCAAGGCAAAAATATGCAAAAAGAAGGTAGTGATTTCATCATTAAATTCTGTTGAAGTAAAGATAAGAACTTCAACATAGTAGTTTGAGTTTAATGACTTAAGAGTTACTAAACCCAATTTTGGAACAGTGGTAGATGCAAAGTCCAGTAGAATGGAAGAAACCAGAAATGGAAACTGGGATAGTAGGTGATTCTGTTTATAAAAACTTGTTAAAAATGGAAAAAAAATAATAGTACTGAGATAAATTGTTAAAGTGTGTGTGTGTGTGTGTCCCTAAATTATAAATATATATTTGTTTTAGGGGGGAGGCTGTGAGAAGTTTAGAAGCTGAAGTGAGAGTTCCAGTTAAGATGGAGATACTGATTATATGAATGCAAGAAGGAAATTTTAATAATAGTATAGTAGATAACTTGACCTTGGCAAATGTCAATTTTTGCAGAGGTACAGCTATGGAGGCAATGTGTCCCCAATTATTACCAGAGCAATCAATTTGTCTATTGTTGCCACTTTAAATGTAGATCTCCAATATCCACTAATCTCTTTTTAACTAATGATACTGCTTCTTAAGGAAAAGAGAAAATGCCTTTTTTTCCTCTTAATTTAGTATTTGAGTTCAGTGATATACTGCTTTAATCTCACTTTACCATAGATAAGTGAAATCTACACATAACTTACTTTTATAAGGCATGACAATTTATAAATAACCACGGTTTGGAGCTGATTTTAAGTACCTGAGTGAAATTTAATCAATTATTAATCTCTTTCTCTCTTCTCAGCTATTTATCAAGTTTATGTCGAGACAAGGAAAAATTATCCACATGTTATTTAGAACAATCATCATTAATTAGTAACACTTATCCAGAGCGGTTTTTAACTTCCCTTCCCCTCAAGAATTATTCCGATGTCAGAGAAGAATAAAAAATGTCTGTGGTGATCCTGACTCATTCAGGCTGTGTACTTAATGTATGTCAATTAGCTTTGTACTAGGAGCAGGAGGGAAGGGCTGGATGTTCCAGAACATAGCAGGTCACAGAGTGGCAGAAGAGGAGGATTAAAATTCTTATGCAAATCATTCCCAATTCCTTTCTGTAATTTTAAATTTTTGACATAATTAACAACCCATTCCTTTTACACTTTCTTTGCAGTTCTTTGTTGGTATGCTATATTTATATTGGTATACTATATTTACATTAAGACAAATTAGCCTTATCTCTGATCATATTTGGGGGACTTTCTGAATATTATCTATGCATTAGAGTAGACTCTGAAGTGCACACCGAGTGTCCTGTAGACAGTTATTAAATTCTGCCTCATGGTGATATTTAAACCTTAGGCTTCTTCACTTTTACAAACAAGAGATGAACACCAGGAGATTCAGGGATGGTCTTTTCACATCTAATATAGCTTTCAAGATGATTTTCCTTTTTATACCATTTTCCTGGCTGTTCTGTACCCTGTTATTAAGAAAAATAAACCATCCAGAACTCACTGAAGATGTGACTAAAACCTTTTTAATCATTTGGGGAATATGGCAGGCTTAAGCAATTTTGGTTATAGATATCGTGCCTACTACTTGCTAAAAGCAAGCTTGAAAGTACAAAGACAGAGTCAGTGAGCTGAAATGATAGCTGAGCTGCAGGTAAGTATGAAGTACAGCTTGCTAACCACTTGCTCTCCAACAAAGAAAAGTTCCAAGTTCAGTAGAATCTTAATAAATGAGATACTTGTTCTGTTCAATAAAAAATTCACTGTCATTGTCTAGTTCACTGGAGACTAGGTAAATTTAATTATGTGATTGATTACCTAAGACTTTTTTTTTTGATATTGTAAAGATTGTATTTAAGAAAAAATGATTTTAGAGGTTTGGGGGCCTTTATTATATTGCTGGCAATTCTGTCAGTATAAGTTGAATATTGATGTCTCTGTTTCTTTTAAGAAGATTTTTGTTAATTCCTCAAAACATAACTTTGGAATAGCTCTTATTTGCCTGTGTTTTTCTTTATTATCATGTGCCATTCTAGGTGGTACTTGCTTCTATGACTAAGCTGGCACATCTTCAGAAATTGTCTGATTAAAAACACTATCAGCAGAGTTTCACTAAATTTTAATTGATGTGACTAGTGAAATATATACATCCAGCTAACACTGTGGACATTTTACTGTATTAAAGTTGTAATAATAGTCCTGTTTAAGATCAGACATCTGAATCTTTTCTAAGATTTGTGCCTGTTGGGGATTAATTTGCTTTTCTAGGAGGCCACATTCTATTGTGTAGTTAAACAAGTAAATTTTGTGTCTTAGCATAAATGGTTTACCAATTTCTGATTGTTCTGTAGTAAGAATCTATAAAAAAAAACTTGTGTTTTTCTCTTAGTTTAAAATTCCACACATGCCTATTACATAAAACTTGAAATACAAATAATCAAAATACATTTTCCCACTAATATAGGAGCTAATATTTTGTTTAGCATTCTACATTTAAGATATTTTCATAAGTACATTTGTATATAATTAAGAGCTGGCATGTACCACTTTCTATCATACATCTATAATGAAGAAAATAGCCACATAATGTACCATCACTCAACTGGATTATAACTTATTTCTTCATTTATTTATTTGTGTTATTTAAGATTTTCCTGCATTTTATTTTCTCATTTTAATGGTGTGATATTTAACACATGCAAAATATACAAAATAAATAAAAGTGTAAAGAATGGTGCTAGACAGGCAGTGACTTTCTCAGTAGGACCCCATCAGCTCAGGAAATAATGCCAATAAATGGGATGTCATCAAATTAAAAACTTTTGCACAGCAAATTAGGAATGTTAAGAGAGAACCTACAGAATGGGAGAAAATCTTTGCTAGCTATTCTTCTGCTATGGAACTACCCTTGGTATCCAACAATGGATGAATAGGTAAAGAAAATGTGTACATATACACATTGGAGTTTTTTTTCATCCATAAAGAAAAATGAAATCATGTCACTTGCAGGGAAATGAATGGAACTAGACACTATTATGTTAAGTGAAATAAGCCAAACTCAGATGGTCTAGGGTCATATGTTCTCATATATGGAAGCTACAGAGGAACAAGAAAGTTTAGGTAGAGAAGGTGAATATCCCATTAAAATCAAGGAGAAATCAGAGGAAAGGGACCAGGGCGTAGGAGTTGGGAAGGGAGAAGGGGAAGTGCTGGGGAATAACATTGGCCAAATTATATTGTGTCCATGTCCAGATATGTAACAGCAAATCCCATAATTATGTAAAACTATAATGCACCAATAAAAAGGTTGAACAATAAAATTTTAAAATAGTAAAAAAATGATACTAGATCAAATGCAATTTCCTGGCTTAAAAAATAAAACAATTCTGATGTTTTCCCAACTGTCATCACTTTAACCACTCAGTTACTGCTGCTCCTTTTATCCTTTCATTGATTTTCTTAGTTTTATTATATGTCCTAAATAATGCATTTCTTTATTTTGCATGTTTTAGAACTTCCTATAAATGTGATCATATTGTAGATATTCAGCTGCTTATATTTTCATTAAGCAATATGTTTGGAGAATGTAAAAAGTGAAGAGTCTCATGCTAGTTTTAATTTGCATTTCTCTGCTCATTTGTGAAGGTGAGTTTTTCATGTTTACTAGCCATTCTTTTTTCCATTTTTTGTTTCTGTAGTTTGCTTATCTTTTCACTTTATATTTCTTTTTATTGTTTTTCAATAATTTATTGTGTTGAATATTCCAACTACATTTTTGCACTCATTATTTCTGTTGTAGCTATTAGTTCATTGTCTTGTCAGTTTATGATATCTTGAAAATGCAGACACTTTAAATTTTAACATAGTCATTCATGCATTTCTCCTCCTCAAAGTTTCTGGATTATATGACCTACCAAAGATCACAAAAACACTCACATTAATTTAAAAGGCAGAAATAACAAAGGCAAACATCCTATAGTGGGAGCCTACTGGAACCTGCAAGGATGCTATTATGTCTTTAGAGGAATTAACCATGGAGGGATTAGATCAGACCAATTGCACATGGTGGCCAGATAAGGAAGTCTCTCAGGCTATTGCACAGATTTTACTTTAACTGTAAATGAGAAAATAAAGGGACTTTGGAGTGAGATAAATGGTGGAATCTGTTATATGTTTTAAATGAATATTCCAGCTTCTGTCCTGAGACTAGATTGTAGGAGTCCAGAATACAAGTGGAGGGTCCATTTTAGGAGGCTGTCATAAAAAGTTTCATGAAAAGCACTATTGGATACAAAAATATAACATGCCCAAACTGACTCAAGGAGAAATAGAAAATCTGAATAGTCTTACCATCTCATCTTGAAGAGTATGTTAAGCTTCTCCTCTCCAGTCAAAAAGGAAATTAAAACAAAAAATCGGGCTCAGGCAACTCAGACAGTTTTGCAGGATAGTTCTACAGAATACTAGAATATTTAATCTTACTCTTGCAAAAACTTCTAGACAAGAAAATGGAGCACACTGTGCAACTAATTTTATGATAGTACTAGAATATTGAAATTGGAGAAGAATAACACGAGAAGAAAATCTCATGAATACAAATCCAAAAATCATTAGAAAAATGTAATGATTAAAAATTATTTCAATTTTAATTTGAAATTACTATTACATTATAATAGACATTTAAAGCTTAACAGAGGTTCTGAACCTCACTACATTATCACCGTCAATCTTTCCTCCTAGTAAATAGCAAATCCTATCATCTTGTTAAGGCTTCTTATCACCTCTTTCTTCAAACAACATTTAGAATTGGAACACTGTAGCCATCCTGGTCCAAACAATTATATTTTCAATTTAAGAAATAAAATGTTCTTTTTCATCTTTCTGAACAATAGTTTATATTTTAATATCAGTCAGGGTTTGGTCAGGAAAGCAGAAGCCATTCTATATAGTCCTACAATAGAAGTACAGTTTTAATGACAGGCTTATACTCTTATTAGAAAAAAAACAAGGAAAAAGCCATTAGGAAAACATCTTGAGAAGATCAAAGGAGTTCTGTTTTATAGCAGAGATCTCAGCCTGAAAGACTAGGGGGTAGGCACAAAACCAGAGTTTATGGAGGTGTCTGAGGAGTGTAAATCCTATTGGGACTGACAGCGTAGTTTATGAGGCTGTCTGCAAGCCATCACTTGGGCCAAGCTGACATATCTAATCCTTCAGCATGCTGAATATAAGACCTGTTCACTTTCAAGCTCCAGCTATCTGAATTTCTTTTGTTGGCAAACTCAAACCTGGAACAATGCACAAGGAAGGAGGCTTTGGGTGACACATTTCCAGACTTAAATATTAGAGGTAGTGGTGGCAGAAGTTGACCATCCAGCATGGTTATCTCACTCCTTATACATATTTTTGATTACTTCCTCTACTTATTTTTTTTTTATTTTATTTTTTTGTCCTGGGCATTGAACCCAGAGGTACTCTACCACTGAGGTACAACTCCAGTCCATTTTATTTTTATTTTGAGACAGGGTCTCACTAAGTTGCTGAGACTGGCTTCAAACTTGCAATCCACCTGCCTCAGCCTCCCGAGTTGCTGGGGTAACAGGTATGTGCTGCCATGCCTGACTTTCCTTCTTTTATTTTTTTAATGACATATATGCATTTTATTATCTATGTCTAATAATACAAACATTTGAACTATTTTCAAGTTTGATTCTGCTGCCCATATTTCTGCCAGCTCTCATTGCCTAGTGTTATAATGCATTTTGTGACTCAGTTGTCTGAGAGACTCATGGTCTTTGAAACATAATCTATGGGATTTTTGGAAGCTAGGTTTGATGACATATTTTTCCAGAGAGGACTTATTTTATTTCTCTGACATACTTTAAACTGTTATCATACTGAAATCAATTTGAATTAAATTCTCAGCCTGCAGGTTTGGAAACTATCTAGTGTGAGTTCAAGCTCAGACCTGTTAGAGAGCTAGATTCTGGTGACAGACACCACAGAAAGCATTTTCTCCATTCACTCAGAGCTGAGACCACAGAAAAATTTACTTCTAGATTTCTTGACAGAGTTTATGTATTTAATTAATTAATATTTTTATTTTCATTCTTTTTTATTCATTTTTTTGAGACAGGGTTGTCTCAAGTTTGCTTAGGCTAGGCTTGATCTTCTGGGCCTCAAGGGATCCTCTTGGTTCAGCCTTCCAAATAGCTGGGACTACAGGTGCACACACTACAAGTGGCTTATTTAATTTTTATTTCTAGCTCACATTTTGACTGAGTGTATGGCACCCAGGTGAGATTCTCAAAGCCAGTTCTCCTCTTGTATGAACCCTAGCTGTGTCTTTATCCCCCTCTCTTAGCCAGAGGCATTTCTCAATTTGTAGCTACATGGACCTTTCCATTGGGAAGCTCATAACATGGCAACTGATTTCATCCAAGGGAGCTGGTGAGGAGCAAAGAGGAAGGGGGCAGGGGCAGAGGGAAATCATAGTTTTTTATAACCTAATTTCAGAAGTGACATACTTTGCCATAATCTATTAATTAGTTGCAAGTCATTAGGACCAGCCAACAAACACAGGCAGGGAATAAAAATTATTGGGAGCCACTTTAGAATCTTATATAAATATATCTTATTCAGAGATCTCTTCCTGATCTCTGCAATAGAAGTGACCCTTCCTTCTATATACTTCCATATCGAATTTGACCCTAGGTGTCTTACCACGTATAGACTACTATGTTAGATATCTGTGTCTGTCTATACCACATATAGACTACTATGTTAGATATCTGTATCTGATTCTTCATAGGCTTCCAAACTCCAAGAATATTCATGATCTACAATTCATTTCACCCCACTCTTTGCAGCTACTGACCTAGGAACTTCATCAGAATTAACCATATATGTGGTCCTCAATGAATACTTATGATGTTGTAGAATTCTTTTGCTCGATTAACAGGGAAAATTGTCATTTATTTATCTTAGTGACTTGTTCTATTAAAAGTTGTTTTTGTCTGTTATTTTGTTAGGTGAAAATACAATGATTAAGGCTAAAACAAATTCTCAATATTTTGTTTAAGCAGCAGCACCTGGTTTGTGAGTTTATCCCATGTTATATGTAAGTGTCCTCCTGAAATGAGCAGCATTTTAGGGTATTCATCAGTCCTGTTTCCTTTTCTGAACTATGATAATAAATATTTAACATTCAAATTTAGAAGGATAAACCTGAAAATTACAGGGCTGGTGAGTTGTGAGATCTATTGTTACCACTAAGCATGACAGCAATGCAGATAGGCCCAAAGAACTCTGGATTAGAATCTCAGAGTCTATATGTAGACATTTATTTTGAGACACTTATTTATTTGTTTTGCAGACATTTATTAGATATTTATTTATCTCAAGATTAACTTTAAATAATGAGCACATATAAGGCTGTAACAGCCATTAATCTTTTCAAGTTGGAAATGTAATTGGTTTCTAATATAACAACTGCATCTGTTTTAATAACTTTAATATTTTTTATGTTTCCAATGTCATTTCACATCAGACATTTCATTTGATCCTTAGTAACAGTTTAAGTTGGTCAAGACAGCAGATGCTACTGTCCAAACTTTCTAATGAAAAATCCAAAGTTAAATGTGGTTAAGAGACCACATTTAAAGGTCATATATCCAGGGAAAAATGGAACTAGGCCAGATGTATAGTTGTGACAAAGGAGCTGTATGATGTATGCCATTTTTGTGATCAGATTAGCACTGCATTCTAACAAGACGGCTTCGTTCATATACTTGTTCATTCATTTATCATTTGCTTAGCACTCACTGTGTATGTGAGGCACCGTTCTCATTCCATGCAGGAGTGAGCAAAACAGGCATGATCCCTACCTTCATGAAATTAAATTCTCATGTTGTAGACAATTTAATAAAATTTCCAATTATTTTTAAATTATAAATATGATGAGATACTATATGGCTTATACAATTGTTCCTAATTTAGTCAGAGGAGAGGCAGTTAAGAAAGACTTCCCTGAGTCAATTCCATTTAAACTGAATTATAATAGATGATTAATAATTTGTCAGGAAAAAAATAGGCATAAGAAGAGTAGATATAAAGGCACTAACCTGGAAAAATCTTGTCATATTCTAGGTTGTAAAAATACCCAAAGTGGCTAGGGCTGGGGGTACAGCTTAATGGTAGAGTGCTCATCTTGCATCCCTGTGGTCCAGAGTTCAATCCTTAGCACACACACACACACACAAAAAAAAAAGAACAAGAAAGTCAAAGTGGCTGGATCATAGGAACAGTAAAGAAGTATTAAGTAGGCAAGAGACTTCAGCATGTGTCATTGCACCCAGAGCCCTGTGGGCCATAATAAGGATATGGGGTGCTAATAAATACAAATAATAGAAGAGTTACAACAGAAAGTAAAAACATGATTATATCAAATATATACTCATAAACAATTCTTTGTTTAATACAACTTAAAATGTACTATACTCTTATGGTTTAGATATTAGGTACCCCCTCAAAGCCTATTGTGAGACAATGCAAGAAGGCTTATAGGTATAATGATTGGGTTATGAAAGTCTGAGCCCAATCAGTAAATTATTCCCTGGTAGGGATTTACTGAGTGGCAACTGTAGGCTGTAGGCTATGGCTGAAGGAGATGGGTCCCTGGGGGCCATGCCTTTGGGGATATATATTTGATGAGCTGAGCTTAGTTTCTCTCTGCTTCTTGATGTCCTAAGCTGCTTTCCTCTGCCACACTTTGAGGCCTGAGGAGCCAGATGAACATGGACTGAGACTTTGAGCCCCCAAATAAGCTTTTCCTCCTCTAAAATTGTTCTTGTCAGGTCTTTTGGTCACACCAGTGAAAAAGCTAAAGCATGTACAATGTTCATTTTCAACAAATATCAAATGCCTATTATTAGTCTGGTATAGCCTTTCTCTACTTTGAATGAAACATATACTCTAAATTGGAAAACTTTTTCAACAAAGAATTCAAGAGAGTCCCTAGAGCAGTGTTATATGTGTCTCTTCTAAGGTCCTTGAAATCAGTTTTGTCTACATTACTTTGCAGAATTTTAGCTAGTTTTGAAAATAGATAATGATAATATCCCTCTGCTCTATTTTCTAGTTACTTCCTAGGACACTACTTAATATACCAGTTTATCAGTCCCAGAGGTCTTGTACTTCTCTTCAGGTTATTATATTATATTAAAGCTTTCAGTGTTCTTGTGAGATTTGGTGTACCTGAATCATCTTATTTTTAAAAAGTGGTAGAAGCTTAATACATTGGAAATTAAAATATACTAGTATAAATAAAAAATACCAGTTTATCTCCATAGTTTTATCAGATTCTGAATAACATACCTCGAATAAAAATTTTAAATTGAAACAAAATTGCAGCCTTATATTCTACATTATGAATGATGTTTCTGGAAGGAGCATGATAACATTCTGTTGTGATTGTGTACAAAATGACAACGAAGTATTAATAATTTACCAAATGCAGAGCTATGAAATAAATCATAACTAGAAATACTTATGCAGTGTTAGAACTGGATTTAAGAGCAGCTCTAAGCACCACAACAGTGGTAAAATTTGCAAATTGGTGGTGATAGATCTTATATCTCAGTCTCAACATTAACTGTTTAATTTATTGACTCTTTTCAGTTATACATGATGGCAGAATCCATTTTGATATAATTATACAAGCATAGAATGCATCTTATTCTAGTTAGAGTCCATTCTTATGGATGTACATGGTGGTGGGATTCACTATTGTTTTCACATATGTACATGGGAAAATTATGTCAGATTTATTCCACTGTTTTCCTTTACTCCCCCCCCCGCCATTTCCCTCCATTCCCCATTATCTAATCTATTGCATTTCTATTCTTCCCCTCACCTGCTTTACTGTGGGTTAGCTTCCACCTCTCCGAGAAAACATTCAACCTTTGTCAACGCTAAGTTTCTGTGGTTCACTTTCCTCATCAATATAAAGGAATACATAAAAAGTAAAGTTTTGTTCATATTACTCACAATGAAGAGGAGTTTTTAATTTTCAATGACTTTTTTATTATAAAGTTAAACTGCTTTGTTCTAATACTAGATTGGTGGGTTTTTTTTTTACTTTTAAAAGTATTAAAAATAAAAAGCAGTTTAAATCTTCCATATGTATTTTTTCTTTCATTACAAATATCAAATGTGGTTTTGTAGTTTCTATTCATAACACACAGTAAAACTTCTTAACTTCTCCCTTCTGCTCACTAATTTTTGTGTTTTTCTAAGCATGTGTTTCTTCTGCCTCAATTTTTCTTTTGTCTTTCACAATCGTCCTGGGTCTCCTGTCTGTTGTCTAGCTCTTATAAACACACATACCTTGAAAAATACTTTTTTAAACTTAAAAATTCCTTCATAAAAATCATCCCTGAGGAATTCCTATCTGTCTCATCTCTTCTTCTTGTTCCTCTCCTTCCTGCCACCATTTTTAACTTACTCTATTACAATAAGAAGAAATGAATACTCATAAATTTTTCCTATTACATCCTCACCATTTCTAAATCTTTGTCATTTCCCTGGATGAAAGGTATCATATTTATTTGACGTACTCTAAAATTTATCCCACTCACAATGAATGCCCACTTATTCCTCTTCCTTCTGTGATTTGGGGAATTTATAAGTGCCATTGTGACAAACAGCTTAGTATCAGAATCTAAAGTAGACTGGGTAGATGGGGAGAGGCAGATTTTGCCAATCACAGTCTCAGAGGATCCTTCACTGTTGGTTTCAGAATGTGAAAGCTATTTGGTCTCCATACCTTGAAGCAGCAGTTTTGAGTGACTCTGTCTATCCTTAAACATTTTTTTTTTTCTCTTGCAAACTTCAAATGGCAGCAGCAACAAAAACAAGTAGCTTATCTCAGATTTCAATATTTCTGAACACAATTGAGCACCAGATATTTCTGCTTCGTTTCTCAGACAAGCATGGGCATGCCCAATGTTCCAGGTTCAACAAAGTCCAGTGGCAGTCACTGATTTGTTCACACATGCTAGGTCTTCAAAATGAAAGAAAAGTAGCTTCCCATTCATAAGAGTGATTTCATCTCCACCATGTACACAACTAGGAAAAAAGCATTATTAGTTTGGTTAAATATTCAATATGAGTCTGGCCTGCTTGGTATTCAGGAAAAATTATATATCAAGATCTTTCTTGTTGTAGATCCAGTTTTGATAAACTGAGGCATATTTTCCTACTCACATCTCCATATAGTCTGACATTAAACATTAACATGCACCTTCCATCTACCAGGCTCTGTTCCAACCTCTGAGGATATGTTCACCTGTAGAGAGAGGAGCAAGATAAATAAAATCTTTTTATGTAGCAATTTCCCACTCTGATAGGAAGAGCTGATGAAAAAGTGAATCAACACTATAATATTGTTTTAAAAACCAATAAAACTGAGAGTCTAAAAAGACTTGGTAACCATGAAGCCTTTACAGTAGAAATGATATTTTAATCAATACTAAATTCTTGAAGGAGCCAATTCTTAGAAGAGTTGGTAGAAAATATTCCAGGTCAAGGGAACAGCACAAAGAGTCTAAGAAGGTGAGCTCGGGGTGATTAAGGAGGAGAGTGGCACAGGATGTCAGAAAGGTAGCCATGGATTAAATAGCTTGGAGATATGATTGAGTTTGGATTTTCTTTGGTTGAAAAAGGAATGAACCCCATTTGACAGTTTTGAGTGAGGACCTAACATGATTTGTAGTATGGGGTTTTTAATTTTTGTTTTGTTTTTTTTCCCCAAAAAGTCACTCAATGCATTGGAGTGGGTCAGGAATGTGTGATTTTGGACAAATTCCACAGTCTCTGAGGTCTAGTTTCCTCATATTTGAAGTGGAAATAATGAAGTACCTACCTTATCCAATTATGGGATACCCCAGTTTCTGATTATTGCCATAACAGAGTACTTTAAACAATAGAAACTCATTGTCTCAGTTCAGAGCTGAGAAATCCAAGATCAAGATGTTGGCAGAGCTATGTCCCCTGTGCCGATGCTGAAGAAGCAACTGCTCTAGGCCTCTCTCCTTGCTTCAGGTGGCATCTTGGTTTATGACAGCACAATCTGGCATTCTCTGTAGGTGTCTGTCTCTGTGCCCCAGTTTCTCTGTCTTTTATAAGGGTGCAGTCATGTTAAATTAAAACCCTCCTAATGCCTCATCTTAACTAATTACGTTTTTAATTTCCAAATCAGGCCACATTTTTAAGGTAGTTGAAATACTGGGGGACTTCAGCATATGAATTTTGGAGGCACACAATACAACCCCATAGCCTGAACACTGCTTGAAATTATACATCCAAAGACTTGAACAAAATAGCTTCCAAGTAGACAACAATCTATGTGATCTCATTATTTAATTGCAACATTGTATTATTGGTTTATTTAGACTCTATAAGGGTATAATCACTCATATTTGTGTACCTTACCCCTTTACAGTTACTGATGGCAAAGGGATTTTGTAAATCTACATATTAAATATTTGATAAATGCTTTTTAGTCCTATAAAAAAGTGTTACCTAATTAGATTTTGTAGTTCTAATAAAGTTAGTGTCACTGTGGATTTCTATAGTTGAACAGTCACAAGTGTTTACTCCATAAGTCTCTGGATTAAAGGAAACTGAGTGTGAAGTTATCAGCTTGGTTTTGCTGACTTCAGCTGTGTGTCCTGTCTGGTTGGTCAAGAGAAACATCTAACGTGAGGCCCCTGGAGCACCTATGGTAATTAAGCACATCGAATGGAACCATTACTGGAAAAAAGTGTGCCAGCCAGAAAGAGAGAGAAAAGATAGTTAATTTACCATTTGCTCAAGTGATGAATGATCCACAAATTCCACAAAATTTAAGTAGTCTTAAAGGAGACATCATTGACAGATTTATCTTATAGTCTCATTTTGTCTATCACTGCTTCAAAACAAAGCAATTTATTGAGCCCAATAGTCTCATTATTCTGAAAGTTTTTAAAGTTAAAAATACCTGGAGTTTTGTGACATGAAATAGCATCAGAATAGGGTCTAAATAATGATGTGTTTACAGCACTGATGAATTCATAGAGAATGATGCTTAAAGATTGATAACCCTGAATTAGAAGCTTTTTATTAGATTTTTCTTAATGTCAAGAAAAAAGAATTTACCTTCAAATTTCTTGCAAATTACCTTCTTACAACTAGATCAGTGGTTCTCATCACTACTTATATTTTTAAATCACCTGCAGATATCTAGAAACTACAAGTACTTAACCCTGCTGCACTTTAAATCATGATAGGGGGTGGCCCTCCAGCAGCCAAATTTGAGTGAGATTTTCTTTGTGGCAGTTATTACAGTGATAACTGTATGATATGAAAATTACAGAATGGCAACTGAACATGCTTTAGCTTATTTCTAAAGAGCTGAACATCTTAAGCTTGATGACCACTTTATAGTGACCAAATCCATGTAGATACCAGAAGTTTTGTCCATACGTCTATTTCAAGGGACACAGAAAATTTATACACACACACACACACACACACACACACACACCCCTACCTCAAGGGTCACATGGGTTCACCATTCTCAAAGAAAGCAGAAAACTTGGTAGTACACCCTGCTGAACTGCTACCTGCTTAGTATTTATTGCAGGTATGATCTGAGTTAATCATCACAGAATAATCACTTTTGAGCGGGAGGTGATAATGGTATGAAGGGTTGGTATGAAGTTGGAAGAAGTGGGTTCACCCTTTTCACCATGGAAGAGTAGGCTCAGTGAATTCACTATTTATTGATGAAAGTTTTACTGGAAAAATACCTAGTTTTATTTTTAATATTGTAACTGACATGCTTGTGGTATGGGAGGTACTCAGTAATTTTTTGCCTCTAGAAAATGAATTAACCAATTGACATAGGTGATGAATAGACTTTCTTTTTTTAAACTTTTATTCTTTTTTAGTTATATATGACAGGATGTGTTTTGGCATCTCTTACATACATGTAGTTTAACTTATTCTAATTAGGATCCTATTCTTGTGGTTGTACATGATGCAGAGTTACCCTGGTCATGTATTCAAATATAAGGCTAAGAAACTTACGTCTGATTAATTGTACTGTCCTTCCTATTCCTGTACCATTCCCTTGGTTTCTCTTTGTCTAATCCAACGGACTTCTATTCTCCCCCTATCCATTCTCCTTTGTTGTGGGTTAACATCAATATATCAGAACATTTGGCCTTTGATTTTTGGTGATTGGCTTATTCCACTTAGCATGATATTCTCCATTTCTATCCATTTACTGGCAAATGCCACAATTTCATTCTTCCTTATGGCTAAGTAAGGACACCTAGGTTGGTTCTGTAGTTTGGCTATTGTGAATTGAGCTGCTATAAACATTAATGTGGCCACATCACTGTAGTACACTGATTTTAAGTCTTTGGAGTGGGATAACTGGGTCAAATGGTGATTCCATTCCAAGTTTTCTAAGGACACTGCATTCCATAGTGGTTGCACCAACTTGCAGTCTCACCAGCAATTATGAGTGTTCCGTTCTCCCCACATCCTCCCCAACATTGTTGATTGTATTATTTATAATTGCCATTCTGACTGGAATGAGATGGAATATCAGTGTAGCTTTAATTTGCATTTCTGTAATTGCTAGAGATAGTGAACATTTTTTCATATATTTGTTGACCATTCATATTTCTTCTTCTGTGAAGTGCCTCTTTAGTTCCTTTGCCCATTTACTGATTGGGTTATTTGGTATTTTAGTGTTAAGTTTTTTTGAGTTATAGAGATTAATGCTCTGAGGTGCAGGTGGTAAAGATTTTCTTCCATTCTGTAGGATCTCTATTTACATTCTTGATTGTTTTCTTTGCACTGAAGAAGCTTTTTAGTTTGATGCCATCCCATTTATGGATTTTTGATTGTACTTTTTTTTAATGCTGCACTTAATGATATTTCTTTTCTTTTTTTTTTAATTTTTTTTAATTGGTTGTTCAAAACATTACAAAGCTCATGACATATCATCTTCCATACATTTGATTCAAGTGGGTTATGAACTCCCATTTTTTACCCCAAATACAAGTTGCAGAATTGATTGTACTTTTTATGCTTTAGGAATCTTGTTGAAGAAGTCAATTCCTAAGCTGAGATGATGTATGGTTGAGCCTACTTATTATTCTAATAACCATAGGGTCTCTGGTCTAGTGCCTAGGTCCTTGATACACTTTGAATTGAATTTTGTGGAGGGTGGAAAAAGGGGTTCAATTTCATTTTGCTACATATGTAAGATAAATATTTCTAGAAAAACAGAATACAGATAAAAATAAAATGTGTGTATGATATATATATACATATATATATAAAATACATGGTATATAACTATATTAAAAATTTAAAATGTTTACTATAAAGCCTAAATGAAAATATAATAACATAAATTGTGCATAAGGACAAGTTCTAAAGGGAAATAAATAAAAATTCTTAAATTTTTAAGGTAGAGATATATTTTTCAAACTTCTATATTGATGTGTTTGGAATAATATAAGGAAATATCAGAGTGACAGCAAGAAATAAACATAATGAGTATCCAAGAGAGACAATTTTTTTTTAAAGACAGCAAATTGTACTCACAGAAAGAAGTATCTCAAAAGGAGCTGGGATGTCTGGATCTTAGTTTTGGCTTTTTTCTTAGTTAGGGGTGTGTCACTCTCTTCCAATTTTCCCAGCACCATTTGTTGAAAAGGCTCTTTTCTCTAATGTGTGGTTTTGGTGCCTTTGTCTAGTAGGAGGCAACTGTAGTTGTGTGGGTGTGTCTCTGTGTCTTCTATTCTGCTTCATTGGTCTTCATGTCTGTTTTTGTGCCAGTACCATGCTATTTTTGTTACTATAGCTCTGTAGTATAATTTAAGGTCTGGTATTGTGATACTTCCTGCATCATTTTTCTTGCTAAGAATTGCTTTGGCTATTCTGGGCTTCTTTTTTCCCAAGTAAATTTTATGATATTTTTTTCTATTTCTGTGAAGAACGTTATTGGGATTTTAATAGCAATTGCATTGAATCTGGTAGATGAACAGACTTTAAATAGCTATATACTTGATATTTAAATCTAGTTGGCACATATATGCTGAACTCAGGACCCCAAAGTATTTGCCTCTATAATCCTGAGATGTCATTATTTTTCTTCATTAATATATATGCCTTAGACTCTACAATTTCCCACTGGGTGTAGTAGCACAAACCTATAATTCCAGCTACTCAGGAGGCTGAGGCAGGAGGATCACAAATCTGAGGCCAGCCTGGTCAACTTAGTGAGAGTCTGTGTCAAAACAAAAAAATAAAAGTCCAGGCACTTGCCTAGTATATGAAAGTCTCTGGGTTCTATCCCCAGTACCATAAAGCAAAATAAGTAAATAAAAAATAATATAAAAAAGTGAGCCATAAAAATGATGGAAAATAAATTCAGATATTCTTTGCATATTTATAATCAAAGGAAAAGACTTTATTTTGATACTCAAAATGGAAATGTATTATAAAACGTCTGCATAAAATGATCAAAACATAAGCAACGAAGTACATTTCTTTGATATTGTAATTCTTTACACATGACAGAAACTCATTTGAACAGTTGTATTCAGTGGAAAAGAACTTCAAGTCCCTAAGGCAAGATACACTACAGGCCACAGGGCAAAAAATGATTAATGCCTTGAATTAGGAAGAGAGTGACACACCCCTAATAAGAATAAAGCCAAAACTAAGATCCAGATATCCCAGCTCCTTTTGAGATACTTTCTTCTGTGAGTACAAGTTGCTGTCTTTAAAAAAATTTTTCTTTCTTGGATACTCATTATGTTTATTTCTTGTTGTCACTCTGATATTTCCTTATGTTATTCGAAACACATCAATATAGAAGTTTGAAAAATATATCTCTACCTTTAAAATTTAAGAATTTTTATTTATTTCCCTTTAGAACTTGTCCTTATGCACAATTAAGTTATTATCGTTTTCATTTATGCTTTATAGTAAACATTTTAAACATTTAATATAGTTATATACCATATTATATATATATATATTTCATATACACATTTATTTTTATCTATATTCTATTTGTTAAGAAATATTTATCTTACAGCTAGCTATTAGTTCACAATAAAATTTTCTCAGTGGCAGTCAATTATGCAGTTCAGCCTGATAAGATAACAAATGTGTTAGAAAGAAAGGAAAAAAAAAGAAAACCATAAAATAGAACTGGCAATTTATCATAAGATGTAATCTAATATTTTTCATATGGTTTGGCCTCCACTATAGCTCCAAGATTCTTAACAATCACACCAAAATGAAACTGTAATCTACAAAACTTATTACATGCACAAGAAAAACAAGGAAATTATCCAATCACTTATCTTTTACTAAAAACATTACTAAAATAAAATTAAATATGTCCATTAGCCTAGGGACAGATATGCTGTGTTTACATTCTGAATGGACAATCTTTTCTCTGCTTTTCTTACAATTTCACTGTATACTTAGGCTGCAGTTTTAAGTTAGCATTGATTCATCTTCTTCTTTTTTTTTTTTTTGTTGTAGGATATATTTTATTTTTTTTTAAATTTTTTATTGTTGGTTGTTCAAAACATTACATAGTTCTTGATATATCATATTTCACACTTTGATTCAAGCGGGTTATGAACTCCCATTTTTACCCCATATACAGATTGCAGAATCACATCAGTTACACATCCATTGATTTACAAATTGCCATACTAGTGTCTGTTGTGTTCTGCTGCCTTTCCTATCCTCTACTATCCCCCCTCCCCTCCCCTCCCCTCCCCTCTTCTCTCTCTGCCCCCTCTACTGTCATTCATTTGTCCCCCTTGTATTATTTTTCCCTTTCCCCTCACTTCCTCTTGTATGTACTTTTGTATAACCCTGAGGGTCTCCTTCCATTTCCATGCAATTTCCCTTCTCTCTCCCTTTCTCTCCCACCTCTCATCCCTGTTTAATGTTAATCTTCTTCTCATGCTCTTCGACCCTACTCTGTTCTTAGTTACTCTCCTTATATCAAAGAAGACATTTGGCATTTGTTTTTTAGGGATTGGCTAGCTTCACTTAGCATAATCTACTCTAATGCCATCCATTTCCCTGCAAATTCTATGATTTTGTCATTTTTTAATGCAGAGTAATACTCCATTGTGTATAAATGCCACATTTTTTTTATCCATTCGTCTATTGAAGGGCATCTAGGTTGGTTCCACAGTCTTGCTATTGTGAATTGTGCTGCTATGAACATCGATGTAGCAGTGTCCCTGTAGCATGCTCTTTTTAGGTCTTTAGGGAATAGACCGAGATCTTCTAATAGATATTTGTAATACTTTCAGCTACATAGATAAATGGTTTTTGTATAGATTGCTCTTTTACACAACTTCATAAGGGTATATTCTTATGGTTATAGGAACCTGTCCTTAAATGTTCTATTAAGTTTTTGTCCTCAAGGGTCATGGCAATTT
Source organism: Marmota flaviventris (assembly GCF_047511675.1). Classification (NCBI taxonomy): domain Eukaryota; kingdom Metazoa; phylum Chordata; class Mammalia; order Rodentia; family Sciuridae; genus Marmota; species Marmota flaviventris. The sequence goes on from NC_092500.1 coordinate 160,773,425, forward strand.
TACTCCTATAGTCAGTGAACACAGCAGCTTCCTCCATACATACTTACCATCTTATTTTTTTTAATAAAAATACCCTTGAAAATAGAATTAATGAAGAAAAGAATTAGAATCAATGAGTAGTCGAATGTTTACATTTTTAAGAAACAACTATGAACAAATTGCATGCCAAGTTTACTGTATCAGCTTATATTCCTGGCTTTAAGTGTGCTTGTCTGACAATCACTTGAATCCTCTTTTAGTATGTTTTGTAAGTTCTTGGCATAGTCATGTTTTCATTTCATTCTTAGACATGCTTTTCAGAACCACTCATAGATTTTCAAAATTATTTAAAAATATTTTGCATATTATTATCATCATAATTTTTTCTCAGTCTGTATTCTTGTTCCCTTTTCCATTCCTAATTTTTACCTATTTCTTTTTTTTTTCTCCTGGTTATCATGTTTATTCAGTTAGTGTTTTGAAAAGAACCAATGCTGTTTTTACTTTGTTAGTCCACTTATTTTTATTTTCATGATAATATTCTTTTAATTTTTTTATTATTTCCATGTTTTAAAAGTTATTTTACATTTTCAGTCCTTTTGTTTTTACCTAAATGTATTCAGAACACTAGATTTTATCTTAAGCACCACTTGGATAATCCTTAGGTTTTGGAAGACAGTGATAACATTTTCATTCAATTCTGAGTTTGTAGTTCTCTTTCACCTGAATTATAAAATTTTTGGATGCTTGAATTTTTATTTGGATAATTTTTCTTTTCTAGTTATATTGTACTGTGATCAGTGATTAAATAATGATTTAATTTAAGCTTTATATTTTTCCCTTGGAATGCCTTTGTGATTTCCTAGATGGTCAAGTTTTTAAAATGCTTATTTAGTATTTGATTAGCAGGTTTATTCTCTATTTTTAGGAGGCATACAGCAATTAGACCAAATTTATTAATTTTGTCATTCATAACCTCAATGCATTTCCCATTTTTTTGCACTTTGGTTATTAGTTTCTTAGAGAGGTATATCAAAGTATCAAATATGATTTTAAATTTGATCTTCTGATTATATTAGTCTTTCTTATACATTCTTGAATACAAATAATATATGGTATAGATAACAAAAACTGACATCAGTATTTATATAATACTGATATTACATATCAGTAGTACCTATATATATATATTTTCAGGACTATTTTATGAGTCACTTAGAGATTTATATTATTATTTAATATCTTTTCCCATTTGAGAATATTTTCCCCTTGATTATCATAATTTGACCATAACTACAGATGTTCCTTGTTTATGTCCCATTGGAAATTTAAATATTTTAAGTTGAAAATGGGTTTAATATAACCAACCTACTTATGTCATGACTCAGTGACAGAGTATTGTAGAATGTTTGTGGTTGACCCTGTTGATAAGGAGTTGCTCATTGCTGTGGTTCCACATTGTCTGAGGGAGCATCTTAACACCTATTGCTAGCCTGGGAAAAGATCAAAATTCAAAAGATGGTTTCTACAGAGTACGTGTTACTTGTAGGGCACCATTTGTAAAGTTGAAAAATTGAAAGTCAATCATCGTAAGTTGGGGACTGTCTGTATTTAATTTTGGAAGATTATCCTCTTTTTGTACTTTTCCACATTCCTGTGCCATCTGATTTAGTGTGGTAGTTATAGGTAACATAAGTTGGATCTTATTATCTGTGATATTGTCCATATCTTAAATTGATGAGCCTATCTAATTTTCATGCATAGAGTTATTGAAGAGTTTGGACTTATTTCTAACATGTTATATTTTTCTTTTCTACTTTTTCTGATTGTTTGTTTGTTTATTTATTTTTGTCTTTCTTACTGGATCATTGTTTGTTTGTTTTGCAGTGCTGGGGATTGAGCCAAGGTCCTGGCATATGCTAAGCAAATGTTCTACCACTGAGCAATACTCGCAGCACCTGCATCATTGTATTTCCCCCTTCACTAATTTTGCAGTTATAATTTCTATTTTATTTTAGAGGCTACACTTAAATTTCACTTTTTAAATATTTATATTTTGAAATGATTACAGACTATGGAAGTTTCAAAAATAGTACAGAGATGCCCAAGGTAACCTATCTCTTAGTTTTCTCTAAATGACAGTATTTTACATAACTGTGGAATATAATCAAACCCCTAAAATTGGCAATGATAAATGTACTAAATAAATCAGATTTTGTCAGTTTTTGCATGATTTATTTTAAATATGTGTGCAGGTCTAATACATTTATCACATATATAAGTTAGTATATACAGCACTACCATCAAGATTCAGTATTGCTCCATGTATGAACGACTCATGAACTACCCTACATAGCTCCCATCCCACCCCTGGCAAGACTAATCTGATCTTTATCTAATTGTGTTATTACAAGAATGTTATCTACATGGAATTATGCAGTATGTAAACTTTTGAGATTGTCAATTCCCCTCTTAGCGTACGCATTTTGTATGTTTTTATGTGAGTAGTATTACATTATGTAGATGTCCCAGATTTGATTGATTGATTACATTTATTGTAATTAGTACTTACTTAAGTGTTACAACAAATTTTATTAATTCATTTGCTTTACATCTTTTTGCATATTATTATTTCCTTCTAGAGTTTTTTCATCTTGGTGAAATAAATTTTTATCTCAAAAAACATAAGTGAATGGTCTACTTTCTAAGTCTTCAAATGTCTGAAAATGCCTTTATTTGGCACATCTCTCTTGAATGGAAGATGGACTATTAGATTTTTTTCCCCACAATAATTTCAAGGTATTCTTTTCATCATTCTTGCATTTGGTTTTAAAAATCACAGTATTGCATTTTCTTCATTTTAGTGTAATCTTGTATTTCTATTTGAATTATTTCAAATTTTTTTCCTATGGATCAATTTGAACTATTATTATGTCCCAATTGTTCTCTGCTTTATCCTTTTCTTTTTACAGTGAGCTTTTACATCTGGAGGACATGCTGGCTCCTCCCCTCCCATGGCTTTGGAAAATTCTCAGGTGTTTTTCCTTCAAATCTTAATATTACAGTCTCATTCAACTTTATCTCTTATTCATCCCTCTGGAATTCCTGAGAGGTAGATTTGGAACTTCTGAAATTATATTGCTCATCACTCTCTTCAACCATCTACTGGATTTCTTAGAACAATTAAATTTTTCATTTTTAATCTCTTTTCTATTGCTGGTTTTATTGTTGCATTTTTTATGTACTCATTTCAGATAAATAACATTTTCCTCCTCCTTAATCTGATAATAACTTATTTATTAAGTGAATGCTGATGGATTAATTCATTTTATTCTATCTCAGCTTTTTCATGTGTAAAAACTTGTCAGTTCCTTTTGAGGGTGCTGGTTTTCTCAGGGGCTTGTCTTCCTGATGAAGACTTTGAGGGAGGACTCTTGAGCTGAGACTGCTTCAGGTCTTCAGTGCTGAGGAGGGTGCTGGGCCTGAGGCACAGCTGTGGGGAGTGCAAGGCTTGAATGTTCTGAAGCCTACTGCTGGGGCCTCTGTCTCTGCACACACATACATACATATACATATACATATATATATTATATGAATAAATAAATAAACATATGTTTATTTATTTATTCATATATTTATTTATATATTTATATTCATATTATATTTTATATATAATATTTACCTTCTTTTATTATACACACACATATACACCCAAATATATCTATATATAGTTATATTTTACAAATCTGTTTTATCTTTTCTATACTTTTGATGCAGAAGGGAAGAATTCAGCCTGTGTTCAATTTTCTTAAAAGCCAAGATTTAGACATATTCATAGTATTATTGGTTTAAACCATAGTTAGTTACAGAGTAAACTATTTTTATATTTTTTAAGTTATAGAGACTAATCACTCTTTTAATATTTTTGTTTTGTATCCATATGTAGGTAGAGTTCAAAAATTCTAATCCATTTCAGTTTTATTAATCATGTAGTCTGTAATTTGAGATTTTTTTCCTACTTCAGCCCTTTATGATTATTTTCTTAAGGTGAAAATTATTGATTTCTTCGATCACCAAATAAAATAATTTTAAAACCCTATTTGTTCTCTGTCCTTTTTTGCATAAATTATTTAGTTAATTTTTAAACATTTTTTTTCTTCTTAGTTTTCCCTAAAATTGAGTTATCAATTTGTTATTTTTGTTGGTTTAAAATGTACCCTTTTTTGTTTTTAGGCTGACTTTCGCTCCACTGGGATTTTATTTATTAGCAAGCAGCTATGCTGTGTTGTGTCAATTGTCTGCCAGGAGAATTATGCTGAAAGGGTTGGTAAGGCATTGCAGAAGTGATTCCATTTAAGATAGGTCTTGAATTTTTCAAAATCGCTGTGAATTATAAAGAAGCCTGCAATAAAAAGTTTTGTTTTATCAATACTACATGAAGCAATTTGCCTTTACCATCCTTCTTGTACCCAGACCACAAACCACATCCGTTTACACCCTCTGTAAAAGAACAATTTGAAGTACTAAAAGTGATCATTGTTTCCAAGTGAATTTCCTTTTGGCCTGAGGCTAAAATTTGGCATCTGTGGGGATGTGCAGGATTTAACCAGGAGAAATGCCAAGAGAAAGTCTGCCAGGGAAACTATATTTCATTTCACATAAGCATCCTCAAATGTTCTCAATCTCACAGCTTACACTTTTTTTTTTTTTTTTACATTTTCTCCTCTATTTCTCTTCTCACAGAATAGAGGCAAAATATTATGAGTTTGAACTTGGTAAATAAAATAATGTGTTCTATCTTTGAAATGCTATTATGCCTTAGAACTATAGAAAGGATGACTTTCTATGCTACATAGAACAAAGAGCAAAATCAGACACGTTTTGCCAGGGAAATGTATTTGGAAATAACTCAGAGAAAAGAACACGAGGCTTACATTAAATATTTAATTTAGTGACTAGCACATTGGTGATAATTGTATATGGTAGAGTCTTATGCGAGTAATAATTGTTCATGGCAATACGTCTTGATCCTTTTTGTGGATTTCTTAGAATTCAAAAACAAAAGATATCACTCAGGTTTTCTTTCAGTGCTCTTTTCCCCAAATTAAAACAAAAACAAAAAGAAAAAGTTAGCTCAAGTCAAAGAAGGAACAAAGGCACACATTGATATATTCCTGGTTGATGGTCAAGGACTTGACTGAGTCTTTTCTCAATTTCACTTTTATATTTTCCTCCTTTCCTTATTCTAGTTATTGTTGTTAAAATTCTTGATCATTCTACTTCTCTAGATTCCAGTAATTTAAAAATTTCGAATTTTTTTTAGTTAAACAGATGATACTGTTGTTCATTAAAATGTTTTTCAAAAATTATTTAATTTATGTTTTGAGAATCTTATAATCAATGATTCTATTATTTAATCACCCTGGAATGACTCTAGGATAGGAAATATGTTCTCAAAAATATAATTAAAGTGCTATATCATTTATTACTATAAAGTATGTGATACTTGTTTCATTAACTTAGAAAATTAATAAAATAGAAAATTAAGAGGTAATTTTTTTCTATAGATTTATTTATTAATTTACCCATTGAGATCAAAATAGAACTAAAACTTTTTGGTCTATATCATGCAATTTTATCTTTGATATTTTGCATATTTAGAACATCTTTTATCTTAGTTTTAGGAGAAAAAATTCTAAAATCAAATAACAGATGAATATCATAGCTCATTTGAGTATCTAAAAAATAGTTGTGTTGGGCTGGGGATATAGCTCAGTTGATAGAGTGCTTGCTTAGCATACACAAGGCTCTGAGTTCAATGCTCAGCACTACCACCAAAAAAAAAAAAAGAAAAGAAAATTATTTGACTCTCTCCTACTCTTTGCTTTTAATGCTATATTTCCTCTATTGATGTCCTGAAACTTGGCTTTTAGTATGCATGTGCTTCTTTTACTAAAGATGTCTTTCATTTGCTCTCTGGAGCTCCAAACTTAGTACTAAACACCATAACCTGAATTTTACACTTCTTATAACTTAGCATGATACAGACGGACCTGATTGTCTTCCTGGGATGTGCCCCTCACTAAGAGATCTTGGGCAGATGGCTTCATTACTCTAATTTCAACATCTAATATAAGGCAAAATGAGATAACGTACGTAATATACTAAGAACTGCTTGGCCAGCTCTTTCCTCCCTGACCTCTTCTCTCCAAGTTTCTACTTATACCCATTCACCAAATTATTATTTTTTAGTTTCCTCTTTTCCTTGCTTCAAATCCATGAACTGGCATCTTTTTTGTTTGATTCCAGCTGTTCTGTATGTCAGGATCTGACCCAGCTACCTGGGTCATTTCATAGCTCGCCTTTACCATTCTTCCAGATCTTGTTTCTTTCTTCCTTGATTAGTTCTTATGTATTGGCTAGGAAAAACTTCATGAAATACAGTCCTAATGTGTCCTATCCCTATTAATAAATTTTCAAGAGATTCCTCAATACCTACAAAATAAAGCCCAACATCATATTTGTTTTAGATTCTTTAAAATGCTATTTTGCCCTCTCTCTCTTCACTACCATTCTGTTAGCAAACATTTCCTTCTTGTGGCACTGAGTGACTTGGTATACATATCCACCATATTTACTTCTCTCAGTCTTTAAGCTCTGTGCTGCCTTATGACCTCTAAATGTCTTTGTCTTCATGTCCACCTGACCAAACCTGAACTCAAGAGCATCTCCTTCTGTCAGTGACTTCAACCAGCCTGGTAATTTTTTCATTTAAATTCCCACTTCACCTGTGTGTCATCTCCCTTCTGCCTGTTCTACAGTAGTTAAAAGTCTTTTTTGTCCATTAGGTTTTGTGTTTGCTCCTTGGCTGTAGGTAGCATCTGTATCTTCATCTTGATATTTACTCAGGGATTTTTGTACTTCATAATTATTTGTTGAATAAATAAATGGATATGTGTTGTTTAGTTAATTCCCATGTGGTTCCACAAGAGATAGGCAGTCCTTGATATAGTACTTTGTGTAAAATGAGAATAGTCTCAACATTTTCTACTCACTATTTATAAAAAGGTTCAAGATTTTGAATTCTTTTTTTTGTTGTTGTTGTTGTGGATTTGGATTTATATTCAAAAGGTTTCGTTTTTGTGGTACTGGAGATTGAACCCAGAGCCTTGCACATGGTAGGTAACCATTCCACCACTGAACTACTTCCCCAGTCCTCAGGTCAAAGATTTTAAAAGCATTTATTTAGTTTCTTTTGCAAAATGGTTTTAAATGGCATATCCCATTCAGTGAAACATATCCTAGGAGAGGGAAGATTTTAATTATTAATATTTGTTTCATGGAAAATATTTATTTCTGAGTGAATATCTTGTGAAACTGGAATCTTCTTGACATTAGTGTCATATATATTCAATGATATTTAAATAGTGGTTTAAATGCTTAACTATGTGAAGCAAAGATTCTTTACATTTTTAAGTAGAGTGGATTATATGATTTTTTAAAAGAGTCAACTATCCAGAATTAACTAGTCTCTAAGCATTTTATGAGATAGAGAAAATATTGTAACAGCCAATGTACTTAGCATTTGTTGTCTAACAGATGAACTTATGAATATTTGAGAATTTTTTAAAACATATTTTTCAGTGACTCATTAAGTCAAAACATATTCTGCCCTTTAAAAAGGAACATCTCTGTCGATCCTCCAAATATATTCTATAATTTAAGCTTCTAATTAGCAGCTTTACCACACAAACTTTGCATTAGGTTTTTGTATAACATAAATATTGCACATTCATGGTTTTTTAATCCCCAGTACCTACAGTTGGCCTCTTGTGTGTGTGTTTGGGTCTAATTGTTAGTTCCTCTTTAATTGAGTCTGAAATAATTGTTGAATGTCACAATTTTAATTGCCACTTGGGTTTGTTAACATTATTAGTGGTATATCTTTTCTGTCATGATCAAAGTTTACATGCAAACTTTTTAGATTTAAAAAGGCAAAGGAACATAGGAAAGACTTGAAAGCTAACAACAGTCAATTTTAGACTCAGTGTTGTCACCTCCCCACTTGTTCATTAATTCACATATTTGTATATTCAGCAAATATTTATCGAGTATCATTTTAGTCCCTGGAAAGGGGACAGAGCTACAGAAACACCTTGGAACTTGGAGCTGTACCAAAACTTTAAGTTAGACTGAAGAGGGAGGAGAATCAATGCACAAAAGGGAACTCACTGAGTTCTTACTGTGGATTACATAGCATCTGCCCTTGATATTTATGTTCTCACTTAAGTTTCATAAGAATATTAATAGGTATGTAAGTATTTCAATCTTGTTATTAAAAATAAGGCTCCTAGAAGTTGGATTACTTTGTAGAAGTAGAAAGTAGAATCCAGACTTGGCTTTTCCATTAAGTGAGGGTCCCTTATCATGAAGGTTGTTGCTTCTGAGCTCACACCTCTCCTGTATTAAATGAAGGGGATACTCTGAGTGTTTACTACCCCCAAACATGGTATGGCAAAACAAGATTACGTGATTGAAAGCATTTTGAATTTCTATAAATAATAATGCCATAAAATTCTAAGGTATCATCATAGTTCCATAACAACAGTAAATTTTATAAAACCATCATCTTTTCCCTTTAAGACACTTAAAATTCTTATAATATTAGCTTGTTACCCTACAGTCTTTATATTATAAATTGTTCCAGAGTCCCATATAAAATGTAAAAGAACAACATCATATTCATGAGATACAAAAAGATGGTTATTCATATGTACCACTCATATACTTGAAACAAATGAGAAAGCTTTGTGATTAAATTCATAATTTTTGGTTTTTGTTCCTGCTAATTATTAACAAATTGGGCATATTTTTAAACTCCATGTGAAGGGGTAAGTGTTTGGAACTATTAAGATTAGGGTCCATTTGCTCTTTCATCAATCTCACCAGGTAACTTCTGAACAAAATTATAGGAACACTTGATAAATAGGTTGCCTATGAAAAACATAAAGCATCTCTTTTGAAAATCATGTTTGGTTGATTTATGTATTTCAATGAATTTATCATGGGATTTTAAATGTCCTAGTTTTTATTTAGAAAACAGTGTAGTATATTATGGTCTTCACTATTTTTAATCCTTCAGATTACAAAGAGAAAAAATTATAAAGCAATGGGAAACAATTGCTGTTAAAATGAGATGTTGCCACTAATATTTTCCTATTTTTAACAACTGATCTTTTTTTTTTTTTTGCATATACATGGTCATGCTGAACATTGGACAATTCATCAGTCCCAGGAAAGAACTTTAAATGTGTCATTGAATAGCTTAAAAACATTATTTATTTGTTCTCATCTCATTTACTTTCCTCTTGACATAAAAGAATCATTTTGCATGTGGAAATATAGGTTAAGTTTCAGAAACTGCTCGAGAATTTGTTAGGGCTTTTGATAACATGGAGATAAACTGCAAGAAACACAAAAAATGATTTCTAAGAATATCAGAATAATTCTTCTTATAACTGTCACCATCAACACTATAATCACTTTGCTGCTATTACTAGGCAGATATTTAACAGATTTTAACAATGGGAACTTTACTCTCATACTTTGGGATTGGTGCAAAAATTTGGATCTTTTATTAAACTCAGTTGGTAAGAGACTTCTATAAAGTCACAGATTAATAGCAGAATTTCAGAAGAGACTCATGAAACTACATTACTAGGTCAAGTATATTGGTTACTGAATAATCTTTCATCCGTATTTAATAAAAAAAATTGGATACTGCAATTTGATACACAGGGCAGTAGTTCAGTCAAAATGTAGGTCAATTGTCAATTGTTTTAGGTCCTGAACTCTGTATAGCCATAAACAAATCACTTTAGTTGTTTGATCTTTAAGAGTGTGATATCACTTACTAATGTCCTCCAATGTTTTTTTCTTATTTGTTTGTTCTAATCAATTATACATGACAGCAGAATGTTCTTGGATTCATTGTATACAAAGAGAACACAATTTACTAAATATAGAGTATTTTGGGCTGATGTGGTGGATTGTATTTTCCAGTGTGGCCTCAACAGTATCTCATAGAACACGTGCTCTTGAGCAGTATGGATTTGCCTTCCCTCATCAAGGTGGAGAGTCTAGTTCTGCTTCCCTGAAATCTGCACTGAGAAATGGTAGATTAAAAATAACTTCCCTGTTTTACTCTAGAACAGATCCTAAGGTGGTGCCAAGAGACAGTCCAATGAGATCCCAGTCACATTTTGCCATGGGCAGTTAGGTAAAGCATCCACATAATATCTCTTCCTATTGCCCTATTTCATCCCTTTCATCCTTCATTCCTACTGCTTGAGATTGCATTTCATTGTAAAATGGCATATAAATCTACACCTCAGATTCTGCTTCCAGGCGAATCCAGTGTAAGATACATAAAAAAGAAATTTCTCAACTTTAGTTGTCTTGACAAAAACCCTCTAATACATACCATCTTACACTGGAAAAGGAAGAGAAACTGTTTTCAAGAAACATTAAGATAGTGTTCAAATATAATCAATCTAAGGCATGAGTGATCACTGGGCCAAAATAACAAATGAAAACTTTTGTAAAAAAAAGTGAAAAACTGAACTTTCATTACAGTGGAAGCCTTTTCTTGGTAAAGTCATTGGTGGAACCTAAGAATGACTGAGGACCACTTTTTTCTAAGGAATTAAGACACAGCAAGAGGAAGAATAGACAACTCTTGTTAAAAATGAGCACTGGGTGTCATGGGAGAAATCCAGGAGGGAGTGACTATCTAGAAACAGAGGTCAAGTAAGCAGACATGGAGAACAATATGAGGAATGACACATCTCCATTGGAATTGGTCTTGCAAACATATCCAGACATCATCTCTAAGAGATGCTTGACATTCTTTCAAAGGAAAACCAAATAAAACATTCAAGCTACTTCCACAATACTTGGTCATCACCTCTAATGAATTTCTTACTACTGATATACTAAAAGAAAATCCCTAGAATTTGTAAGCTGAAAGACAGCTTGAGAAACCTCATGGAGGAGAGAGTATGAATAAAGCAACATACAAATCTTATAGCTGACTGCAGCTAGAATCCAGGTCTCCCTGTAGTTGCACATCATTTAAGGCCATACAGTCCTTGAGATGACCAGGTCTGTCTTAGTCGTCCTATGAATCTGGTGTCTCTTTCAATGCTTAGCACCTAGAGAGTGAGCAATGAGTATTTATTGAATTAGTGAATAGCTGTGACCACACTGTGAATGTATAAAGATACTGTCTTGCTCTACTTAAACATGTGCTTATCAATGTAATAAAGGAAAAAAAATGCTTTTTATAATAATTTTCAATTAAGAATGCTTTCCTGCTTTCACAAAGGTTCTTATCCCTACAGGCATACCTTGTTTTACTGTGTTTTGCAGCTGTTCTATTTTCTACCAATGGAAAGTTTATAGCTACTCTGCATCCTGCAAGTCTAAGGACACAATAACCTTTTCCAATGTGACTTCCATTTCTCCAGCAACATGTGCTCATTTTGTGTCTGTGTCAAATTTCAGTAATTTTCACATTTCAAGCTTTTTCATTATTACATCTGTTGCAGTGATCTGTGATGAATTATCTTTGATGTTACTATTGTAATTGTGTTAGGGAACCACAAACCATGCCCACTTCAGGCAGCAAACTTAATTGATAAATGTATGTTCTGACTGCTCCACCTACTGGCCATGAACTCATCTCTCTCCCTCTCTACTCAAGCGTCCCTGCTCCCTGAGACACGACAATATTGAAATTTGGCCAGTTAAAAACCCTACAAGGGTCTCTAGATGTTCAAGTGAAGAATTAACATGACTCTCACTTTAAATCAAAAGCTGAATGTGATTAAGCTTCGTGAGAAAGACATATTGAAAGCCCAGATAGGCCTGAAGCCAGACCTCTTGTGCCAAACCATTCAGCCAAGATGGCACCGCAGAGGGAAAGTTTTGAAGGAAATTAAGTGTTACTCTAGTGAGCACACAATGATAAGAGCAAAACAGCCTTCTTGCTGATAAGGAAAAGTTCTGGTGGTGTGGAGAGAAAACAAAACCAGCCACAAGATTTCCTTTAGCTATCAGCTAATCCAGAGCAAGGACCTTAATTTTCTTCAATTCGATGAAGGCTGAGAGAGGTGAGGACACTGTAGAAGAGAAGTTTAGAGCTATAAGAGGTTAGTTCATGAGGTTTAAGGCAAAAAGCTGACTCTATGACGTACAAGTGAGGAGTGAAGCGGCTAGTGCTGATGTCGAAGCAAGCTCCAGCAAGTTCTCCAGAGGTCTAGCTTAGGTCATTGGTGGAGGTGGATGTGCTAAACAATAGTTTTCAGTGCAGATGAGACATCCTTCTATTGGAAGAAGTTGTATCTAGGAGCTTCAGCTAGGGAGGAGAAATCAATGCCTGGCTTTAAAGCTCCAAGGACAGGTGGCTTTCTTGTTAAGGGCTGTGCAGCTATTGACTCTAGTTTGATGCCAATGCTTATTTACCATTCCAAAAATTCCAACGCCCTTAAGAATTACACAGAATCTATGCTGCCTTTGTTCTACAAATGGAACAGTGAAGCTAGATGACAGCCCATCTGTGTACGCTATGCTTTACTATATTTTAAGCCTGAATTGAGACATACTGCTCAGAGAAAAAGATTCCTTTGAAAATATTACTGCTCATGGACAATGCCCTTGTTCACTCGAGAGATCTGATGGTGAGGTACAATGGGATTAATGTTGGTTTCATGCCTGATGACACAGCATGCATTCTGCAGCCCATGGACCAAGGAATATTTGATTTTCAAGTCTTATTATTTAAGATGTAGACCTCTTTCAAAAATCGTTGCATATTAATTACACAAAATAGTTTCCTGTGATGTATTTGTATAAGCACAAAACATAATTTGATCCATTTCACTCCCTTAATAAACATGCCTGTTAAGGTGGTGCCTGCTGTAGATAGTGATCAAAACCTCCCGGAAAGGACTCGCCATTCCAGATGCCATCAAGAGCATCTGTGCTTCATGGGAGTAGCTCAGAATCTCAATATCAACAGGACTTTGGAAAAACTTGATTGCAACCCTCCTGGACGAATAAGTGGTGTGAGACTCGAGTAGAGGAAGTCACTGAAAATTTGGTAGAAATATCAAGTAGGAAGTGGGGCCTGAAGATGTGACCCAAATGGCTGAAACTTCAGGAGAGAACTTTCCAAGATAAGCAGTTGATTCTTACGTATGAGCAAAGAAAGTGTTTTTTTATAGATAGAATCTATTCCTGATTAAGATGCGGTGAACATTGTTCCAATAACAACAAAAGATTTAGAGTATGACATAAGCTCAGTTAATAAAGCAGTGGCAGAGTTTGAGAAAACTGACTCCAATTTTAAAAGCGTTTCTACTGTGGGTAAAATGCTGTCCAAGAAACTTGCATGCTATAGGGGAATCTTTTGTGAAAAGAAGTATCAGTTCATTATTTTATTTTAAGAAATTGTGTCAGCCCAATTTTCAGCAACTGCCGCCGTGATCAATCAGTAGCCACCAATATTAATGTAGGGGTCTCCATAGGCAGAAATATTACAACTCAAGACTCAGATGGCTGCTACTATTTCTGAGCAATAAAGTATTTTCTAATGAAGGTATGTACATTGCTTATTTAGAAACATAATTTTATTTTATACTGAATAGACTACAGTATAATGTAAACATGGCTTTCCTATGCACTGGGAAATAAAAATGCTCATGTGACTTGCTATATGATGCTGTTCACTTTCTTGCATTGGTCTGGAACCAAACCTGCAATCTCTCTAAAGTTTGCTGTTATGAAATCAGCATTAATTTCTGTGAAATTGCTAAAATGGCCAAAGAAATGGAAGAAAGAGTTTGATGCACACAAACATACTTTAAAAAATTCAATGAAGGTTTACATTTTCAAGAGTCTGTGCTAACATCAATGCTTATGTAAGATGTCATGGTTTTATCACTGGGAATCTTGATGGGCTCATCATTTAGATAGATAACCACAGTCTCTAATTTGACATTTTTAAGTTTTGTCAAAACACACACTCCTGCTCAAAGCATGTTTGAATTCCTCGTAAGGTACTGCCTCCTGACAAAGCTGTCTGAACACTGTGCAATCCAGTGGGGAAATGAAAGATGTCAAGGACTGCCTGACTACAGTCATGTCAAACCATCCCTAGATCTCTGGGGAAGCACCTTTTTCTACACGCTGAAGTTGAAAAGAGGCTATCAAATGCTGAAAGTCTCATAACGAAAAGAAATGTAGACTGTTGGTAAATTGTGAAAAAAAATTTCTTAATTTTTTTTTTTTAAATTGCCGTAATGGCTCATATATTTGACATATGGGCAGGGACTAGCAGATAAGATCAGGCTTTTATCCAATCAAAATAGGTGCTTCAAAATTTTTGTAAAAAAGATAATATACTTGGCACGTGATAGTCAGTTTGTCACTTTCCTATGAGATGCAATTTCAATATTCCCTCAGGCAACAACTTATGAATGATGACGGGATAACTTTAGTCATCCATACTGAAGAAGTGAGAAATAATAGTTGAAACATAAGATTTGAGGAAACTGAGAAGGAAAAGCCCCTACAATCAATACTTAAGCTGAAAACTATCAGTAGTCCAGAGCCATTTATTATACAAGTGAAAAGTCCAAAGTTGTGAGCCCTGAGACCTTAACTCTAGTAAAGCAGAATATAAAAATGCTCCTTATCAGTGTCAACAAATTATCCAGACATGGCCAATATATTCTTTCCATAAGTAGGAAATTCTAAAAATATTTAAGGTATGTTAGAAACATTTAACATGTGGCTAAATTAAAATAACAAGGGCTTCTGTGAAACTGTCCTCTACTCTCCCCTCTCCTTTGCCCCAAGCAGATGTTTAAGATATTGGTAGCTAAATATGTCTTAAGAGTCACAGAACCCAGAGGGCCTTTGTGAGCCCCTTTCTTAGTAACATAGGAGGTAGAAGTCCATTGCAATATTCTGAGGAAGACACAAGCCTTAGCTGATCCTGCCCAAACTGCATCCCCACTAACCTTCCTCTATCTCCCTGAAAGAGCCCTTCACAGCCCCAAAATGGAGCTTTGAGAAGCTGGCTCCTCCATCTTCTTCAGGGATGGCTTTGAATAAACATGATTCCTCCTTACCAACTCTCTCATCTTCCAAATTTTGGTCTCTTGGATTGAAGGGCAGCCTGAATGTTTGGTTCCAGTAACATTAAATAAAACTTTTGACAGAAGTAGAAAAATTCCTCATTTAACCAGAAAAATTTTGATTTTTTTCAGAATTTGATTAATCTTTTCTATGGTTTTAAATATACATTTTTTTCATTAAAGATGTAACTTATTAAAGATAGTTTCTTCCTTTGAAATTCATTTGATCATTTTTTTCTAGATTCAATTGTAATATTGCTAATATAGAAGTATATTTTTTGATATTGTTCAAAGTACAATATGGAAGTTTTTTTTTTTTTTAAAGAGAATTAGAGAGAGAGAGAGAATTTTTCAATATTTATTTTCTAGTTTTCAGCAGACACAACATCTTTGTTTCGTATGTGGTGCTGAGGATCGAACCCGGGACGCACACATGGCAGGCGAGCGCGCTACCACTTGAGCCACATCCCCAGCCCTGGAAGTTTTTTTTAACCTTTACTTTTGGGATGATATTTAATTTTATATCTGCCCTCTAACGAAGGATCAAAAGTATGAATAAAATTAATTTACTACATTAGTGCTCAAAAAAAATAAGAGCATTAAAGGATATTCTCTTATGGAGGACCCAATTCTTGCTTATTAAGTCATGTAAATAGAATTTTGCACAATATTTGGTATGCAAAATCTGGAAAACGTCAGTGTGAATGAGCTCAGCCAATCGGCAATTCCATTTTCCAGTGGATCTGTCATGCCTCATCTCTACAGGTTCTTCTTTTCTGATCTAATATTTACTTCACCACTGAGGTACAGAGGAATGGCTTCCCAAGGACCTGGGTTTTCTGAATTTGCTTTTGAATTACACTCAGGGGAAATAATTTTCAAGAAAAGTTTATGAACATTCTATTCTAAAAATTGCAAAGGTATCCAGTGTTTGTCATGTTAAACAAATCTCCACATAAATTTTTAATTAGATCTTCTACTAGGGGTCTTTTAATAGTATCCCAGAGTTATTGAACTTTTTAAAATATAATTGTTTTTAACATCAAAATAGAAATAATGACTTCTTACCTATACATATAACAATGGTTTTAAAAATCTCTTGGATATCCCTTAAATATGTCAAATGAATTAATTGTTAATTGAGCTTTAATGATTCTCAGCACTTTGTAAATAGAGATAGTAGGTTGTGTTTTAATCTTTTTAAGCATACATATTTTTTATCTTCCCCCTCTTAACACTACTAAAAACTACATGCCTAAAATTCATATTTTTTTTCATGTATTTTGGCAAGTTTTTGTTTTTCTCTAGGTCTAGCATAAGCACTGAACTGGATTTTGGAGAGATGGCTTAAAAGCAAAGAGATACTTTTTGTGCAGAATTATTTTTAAAAAGGAGAAAAAGAATTTACTGGAATAAGTAAAGCAATTGTACAATATTTTGCAATTAATGAGAGGAAAATTCCGTAAATTTTTGTTTCGGACATTGTCGTGTAGTCTTATATAAAATATATCCTATTTGGGGTTGTGGTCAAAACATTGAATGTCTGTTCTTTTCTTCAGGGAGGGTCTCTGGTCTTTAGAAATGCATGCAGATCAAGGAAAGAAGAAAAAGAGGCTGCTAACAGAAATGTAGAGCACTGTCAAGCTAGCAAGAGAAGCATGGAGTAGTCAGAAGTTTCAGGGTGGTAGTGAGTGCTTCCTGCTTATCTGAGCTACTAAGACCTAAAATAAAGCCATCAGATTCATAGAAAGTTTTTTAGTGCCAGTGAAAAGTGAAATTTTTTTAAATTCAGTGTTTGGTGAAATAGCCAAATTAAAAAGAATTTAGACTGATATGGATGGACATTATAGGTGCATGCCTATAATCCCAGTGACTCGGGAGGTTAAGACAGGAGGATTGCAAGTTTGAGGCCAGCCTCAGCAATTTAGCATGGCCCTAAGCCATTTAGTAAGAACCTGTCTCAAAAAGTAAAAAGGGTTGAGGATGTGGCTCAATGGTTAAAGCACCCCTGGTTTCAAACCTCAGTCCCCAAAAAGAAAAGAAAAAAAAAATCTAGATTCCTCAATCAAAACACAAAAGAATTTTGATTGATAGCAAATGAAGTAATGTCCTCACATATAAGAGATTTGTGCAAAAATGTGAAAATTAAACAAAAGTAAATAAAAATCTGCTATGATCAAGGAAAATCTTGTTTAAAATGGTAGAAGTGCTTGGATTTGGAAATATGAAGAACCACTGAAAGAGATGAAGGTAGAGTGGAATTGTATAACACTGAAGGTTTAGGTGGATTTATTGGTGTGTAATTAACAGAGTCAAAAAGGACCAGTGAAACAGAAGGCGGTGCAAATGGGAAGGTGTGTTGTCATGCAAATATCGAATGAACAGTTTTGGAGAATCAGATAAAAATAAATTTCAGAGCTATGATTTGAAATGTGTTCTCAATCAGGTATATCAATTATTTAGATTACATATAATCAATCTTATTGTTCTCAGATTCTGTATTTGTGAATTCTACCACTTGCTAAAACTTATTTGCAACCTCAAAATCAATGCCCTGGGCATTTTTGTGGTCATTTGCAGACACACCCTGAGTTGCCTGTGTGCATGCTCCCAGAGGAGGCAACCCGTGCTCTGCCCTTGTGTTGTAGCTTCTGTGCTGCAGACAGGTAAACTTTTTACAGTCTATTTAGTGCCATGTTTGTCACATTTTTGTGCTTTTTGTTGGTGATTTCACTACTTAAAATGGCCCCAAGCTTGGCACTGAAGTGCTGTCTGGTGTTCTTAAGCACAGAAAGCTGCAATGTGTCTTACAGAAAAGATGTGTGTGTTAACATAGCTGAGTTCAGGCATGAGCTACAGCACTGTTGGCTGTGAAGTCAATGTGAATGTCAATGAACTGAGGAAATACATTAAATAAGGTGTCTTTTAACAAAAACATGCATAAAGGGCAACCACTAAAGTGGTCCCCTTTTGCCCATGCACAAATTCTGTTTCTATTCTTCACACTTGTATAAATCCTACTCCTTTCAAAAAACACACACGAAACAAGGTTATACATTGATTAGTTGGTGGAAATATTGTGATCAATATTCATTGTAAGCTAATCCAGTATTTTTCCTAAAAATAATTGTTCAGTATTTATCAATTTAGAGTTTGCAGTGACTGTATACACTGCAAATGACAAGAGTTGACTGCAATTTTAAATAGCCCATATATATATATATATATATATATATATATATATATATATATACAGACTATTAAAAAATGGAATATTGATAATCTTTTAATTATTTGTCAGGTTACTGAGTTGGATCTGGAATGTCCCCCAGAGGCTATTGTGTGGAATGCTTAGTTCCCAATGCAGTCCTGTTCAGAGATGGGGCTCTGACCTCATCAGTACACTAATCCATTAATGGATTCTTAGCTGACAGCATTATTGGAGGTGGTGCATAGTACAGGGGTTGGAGCCTAGTTGGAGGAAGTAGGTCATGAGGGACACGCGCTGGAAGGGCATTTTTTGTCCCTAGCGCCTTCATTGCTCTCTCTCTCTCTCTCTCTCTCTCTCTCTCTCTCTCTCTCTCTTTTTACTTCCTGGCTGTCATAAGGTCACATCTTCCTCCACCATATCCTTTCATGATGATGTTCTTCCTTGACTTAAGCCCAAAGTAATGAAGTTGACTAGGACTGAAATCTCTAAAACTGTGAACCAACATAATTCTTTCCTCTTCTAAGTTGTTAAGCTGACTAACACACTGAGTTCTGTGTTTTATTCTGCAATAGTAAATCTCTGCAAATTAAAGGATCTGGATAAACATATGAATCATATATATTTTTTGTAACCGGGGATATAGTAATTGGTAAAAAGCTTTTCTATAAGTTTACATTTTGAAACAAATAAAACATATTATCTTTCCCCTCCCCCAAAAGACACCCAAATTTGAAGAAATTTTGTAATAATTTATTCAATTGTTATGGACCTATCAGGTAATGAGCCATTAAATGTGGCATATCACCAGATGTTTTAAACAATATTTTCAAAAGCATCTTATATGCCATAAATAATAGCATAATGGTAGAATGTTTTCTCTGCCTGGTTTTATATTCTTAGTACAAATTAATTTTTAAGATTCAATTGATATTATGAATAATTCCTTAAAGTTTTCTACCTTCTATTTTATTTGTTCAACTGTCTACCTTGCCTATCTGCATTTTAAAATTGATGTTTATATCATCAGCTAGGAAAACTGGCATGGATTAGAAATACTTCAGAGCAAAGAATCTAAGATAGTTTTTTGTAGGAACTATGAAATAAAAATGTTTAAGAACTGTGTTCTTCCAGATATGCCCTTGGGTCTCTCCAGATATCATCTAATAAAATAGTGAAATTTACCTCTATTTGAGTCACAGGACTCAACATATGACAGAGTCCATAATATTTAATATAGATCCTTCTGAGAAATTAACTGAAAGATACAGATTATTCATCAGTTTAACAAGCATTTAATAAATCAAATAAAGCAAAGTGAAATGTTTCTGCGATAAAAAGCATAGAAACACTTGAAGAATGGAAGAGAAGTCTAATGAAGATTGCTAAGTCATCAGATTCTGAGCTGCAACCTCTCAGCTAAGCCACTTCCAAGTTCTTGACCCTCAGAAAGTGGGCAGATAGCAAACACATGCTGTTTTTAATTAATATTTTTGGATAATTTTAATGCCATAATAAATACTTGTTACTATCATCATTATTTGGGGTTCAAAATTTAAATATGTCTTTGATTGTATGGTTCATTGTGATTTGTGAACAGTAATTAAAATAAGCTTAGTACTGAAATTTCAGGAGTCTTGAGGACAATGGGAAGGACTTATACCTGAGAGCATTGCTTCCTACACAACAGGGGATAATGAGTACATAAATATAGAACATAAGCACTTAAGCAATGCTGCTTTCCCTGCGTAAAAGACCAGGGTACCAGATGGGGGAAAGAGAAAAAGAACTTGTCTATTTTCTTTACGCCAAATCTACATGTAACTGGGTTCTTCGCTAATAGTTCCTTGTAGTTCTGTTTGAGAACCAAAAAAAAAAAAAAAAAAGAGCAAAAAAAAAAAAAATTTAAACTACAACTTAAACTTTATTAAAGAGACTTTGAATCCTCAGCACTGATAGAATGACCCCCAAATAGAACTAAATTTTAGGTTAGATTCAATAATTTTCCTGAAATTTATATACTTTTATAATGGATCTAATAATTTTGGACTGTTGTGAAGTACAATATGCAATAGGATAAAGTGAGAAGATAATTTTGCATATTTTTGTCATGTAGCATCGTCTAAGATTTGAAACTTTAAATATAGAGAATGGGATTGACTCCCATGATCCCTGTGTGTGAAGACAGGCACTAAGCTGGCTATATTTTCTTAGAAAGTTTGATCTACACATGAAGAGAGAGTGGTTTGGAAGAGAAAACCTTAGAGGAAAAGTTTTAGGAAACATTGATTTAATTCATGTAAGGAAATAAAAAAATAAAAGGGAAAATTGGAACTAAATTGTAGGAGGAAAATCAGAGAATAAAATATTCAAAAGTGTGGGTACCTCAGCTAGATTTAAGCTGTAGTCAGATTAATTATTAATTAATTTGATATGAAATCACTATTCTTCTCTTATCATGTCCCAGAAAATACTATCAGAATAGTTTAACTTAATAACACTGATGAAAAGAAATGTGGTTGCAGAGGTCTAAGTGGATTTTGATAAGGGTAGTTAAGTAGAAACCTTCCCCTTTTTATTTGTGGATGTTGACAATCTTTAAAATAATTTTGTATGTGTCTTTGATTTAAGATCTTATGGTGCCTCAAAATCATATAATTTGCAATGTATATTTCTGTGGGTTTAAGAGATTAAGAATGAGTTTTGTTACCAGGGCATAACTTTAAAAAGCTTATTCCAAGTCAGTCTATGATATTTCATCATCTTTATCTCTGACTGCTACTCTTAGAAGTGCGTTAAAGTAACATATTTTCTGAAGAGAAAAGGGACAAGTGGGATGAAACCCTGTATTATTTACTCAATATTAGAAAGGACACCTATGTATTATATTATATTTGGCCTTATACTTGGAGTGATACCATCAGTGGGGAGATTAAGAAGACAGGCAGTTCTGAAAGAATGAACGCTAGTTGGATCTGCTTATCAGTACTTGTGAGTAGTAGGGATAATGTTTTAGAAATGCGCAGAAATGGTCACAAGATTTGTATTATAAGGTAAGAATTAAGAGAGCAGACCTGCTGATGTAATTCATTCATTGGCTCAACAAATACTTACAGTGGTACTATTAAGTACCAAATACTGTATTGAGTCCAAGAGTATTACTTTTTAGGTACTTAAAAACCCCTAATAAAGTACTGAATTACTTCTAAAACAATGGGGTTTAAGAAGAAGTTTTGTACAGTTAGAAGGTGGAAAGGCCTACCACAGGAAGTAAATCACAGTGGTAAATAAAACTCATGTTAACTATTTTTTCTCTTTTTAAAAATTTTTTATTTATATATGACAGCAGAATGCATTACAATTCTTATTGCATATATAGAGCACAATTTTTCATATCTCTGGTTGTATTCATAGTATATTCACACCAATTTGTGTCTTCATACCTGTGCTTTGGATAATAATGATCATCATATTCTACCATCATTAATTACCCAAGCCCCCTCCCTTTCCCTCCAACCCCTCTGCCCTATGTACAGTTCATCTGTCTATTCCTCCCATAATCCCTCTTCCTATCCCATTATGAATCAGCCTCCTTATATCATACTACAGGGACACAACCACATCAATGTTTATAGTAGCACAATTCACAATAGCTAAACTGTGAAACCAACCTAGATGCCCTTCAATAGATGAATGGATAAAAAAAAATGTGGCATGTATACACAATGGAATACTACTCAGCAATAAAAGAGAATAAAATCATGGCATTTGAAGGTAAATGGATGGAGTTAGAGAAGATAATGCTAAGTAAAGTTAGCCAATCCCAAAAAAACAAATGCCAAATGTTTTCTTTGATATAAGGAGGCTGATTCATGTTAACTATTAAAGAAGTTTTAGAAAGTGGCCATCATACAGTGAAAGTATATAAGTGTTTTTCTGTGTGTACATGTGTGGTTATGTAACTACTATTTCATTTTGACATTGAGTATATAGCTAGAACTATACCAGGTTTCTTAAATAGTCTTTGCAAGCCAGCAAAGGATAATTTATTTTTTTCTTGGTCACAATCCAATTTTTTTATATGATACCATTCAAGGTAAGGGTCTTAAAATTTAATATATTAAGCATATTATTCATGGCTAGAAGTAATAACCAAGGGATAAATACATTATTATCAAAGAATCTGTAAGTCAGTTGGTGGCCTCATAGAGGCCAGGGTGAGTCCAAATAGTACTTCTGATGGTTTATAAAGTACTTATGACTTTCAGGATATGGGATACAGGGATTTGTATCTTTGATTATTGGCTATCATTTATTAGTGTTGATGTTCCTCTGCCTGATACCTGATTACATATTTCATTGTCATTATGTAGTCACTTTCTATCTCATGAGACATTGTATACTCCCCTGACTTCATATACTTCTTTGTCATTATGTACATGCATGGGTACGATATTATTTTATAAACACAAGAGACACCTAAGTAGGTCCAACTGTAGTCTCAAGAATATATTTTAGCATTGTGAGGAATTACGGTGTTTTTATAGCAATGGGAACAAATGCAGTATGATGACTCTTTATATTGACCTTCAAAATTAGCAATCATTTTTTCTTCAGCATTCAAAGTGGAATCACTTGATTAGAACCAAATGATGATGAATGAAAATGATGTTGCTTGATTAAAACTAGATTTTACTAAAATTGCTGCTGACTTTGTTCTTTGTGAACTAATCAGGCTTGTCACGTGAGGTTTGCCACCTTTTCTTTAGAATATATACTAAGCAAATGAAATAATATGGTGGTTTACTCCTAAAACTTCCTACCAGTAAGTCATCCTATTAAGCATTTAAAAATATCATTATATGAGTTCTATTAAAATATTTATTGATGATATGGCTAGGGGTTATTCAATCATTTTCATTGTAATTATAGTGCTAAAGCATATCAGCTATCCATAATCAGTCATAAGAGCCTGGCTGTAGAATTGGGTATAGATTTAAGAACATATTCTTCTGCCAAAATGTATTAATTTGATTTATCATTATGAGTATGACCTGTATAATATTAGTGGTTCAGAGAAAACCATATAGAAGAAGGAACACATTATAGAAGAGCTTAATGTTGGGTATTAATGTATAATTTGGGCTGAGAGTGAGAATCAAAAGATACGACATTATGGTCTAAAGTCATGAATTTTGATCCCCAGCACCTACTCCCCCACTGCATATCAAAATGCCTATTCTCATTTATAACTCTTCAATTCTTCTCTCCCTCTTATGATTATGTGTTTCAAGCCTTTGTTCTTTTCACACACCTCTGCTAAAATTAAAAGAAGACGTGTTAACCATCTTCAATTTTGAACAATTTATATGCTAGATTTGTTCTATTTTGATCCAGATTGCAGAAATCTGTCCAAGGGTAAAAAGAGATTACAACCTATCAAGGATCTAATAATTGGGGTTTCTAAAATCTAGCATGCTGTAAAAGAATTAATTGACCATTTCTCTGTGAATGGAATTATGAAAGAAGTCATATTCTGAAATATCAGGAATATTGTGAAACAAATTCTGTGGGAGATTGGATTAGATAACCAGTACTTTTATCCCACTGCAAAACATATTCTCTCTCTTTCTCTGTCTGTCTGTCTGTCTCTCTCTCTCTTTCTCCCTTCCTCCTTTCCCCCCTTCCCCCTTTCCCCAGTGCTTGAGATCAAACTCGGGGCCTCACATACACTAGGCAAAGGCCCTACCACTGAACTACAACCTTACTCCCTATTTTTCTTTTTTTTTAGACACATCTCTCTTATGCTTTTCTTTTTCTGTCAAAGTGACATAGAATTAGTGGTACAGACAGAATTTGAACAGAAGTTGACAAGATGAAAAAAATACATCAGTTCTTTTTTGCTCCTCACAAATGTCCTGGATTTTTATATTCATCTGCATCCTGTTCACTGAGAGGGGATTCTAGTACTTGTGTGGATAAAGTAGAATTTGCATTTTATTTTTATATATGTGTTATTCCAAGATTTCTAAGCAGCAGTGCTTTCAAGAATAGGATGATGGTGATGTTTTAGAGATCATGAAATCTTAATACTAAGGTTGTTTGAATTAATAATTAATTATTGTCTCAAATCAGAACATTGCACAATAAAAGCAAATATACATTTTCTCTTCACTGAAAAATTACAATGT
The DNA here is from genome assembly GCF_047511675.1 of Marmota flaviventris. Classification (NCBI taxonomy): domain Eukaryota; kingdom Metazoa; phylum Chordata; class Mammalia; order Rodentia; family Sciuridae; genus Marmota; species Marmota flaviventris. The sequence continues at coordinate 160,798,006 of NC_092500.1, forward strand.
AACATGTATTATTAATTTATTGCTGCATAACAAATTACTTCCAAATTGAGCAATTCACAATAGCTCAGGAATAGCTTGACTGGGTGGTTCTGGCTTAGGGCTTCTAATGCAATTGCACTCAAACCTGGCCTCCATCAATGAGAAGGCAGAACTGAGCCTGTTCCAATTTCAAGAAGGGCTACTCAGGTTGTTGAGCAAAAGCTTCAGTTTCTCCTTGGCTTTTGGCAATGGACTTATTTCTTATCATTTGGATTTTTCCTTAATACTGCTCATGACGTGGAAGTGAACTAGAAAGTATTATCCAAAGACAGTATGTAAAGAAAGCCACAAATATACAAAGTTACCTTCTATCAGCCAGTCACTAACATTGCAACCTTACTCTATTCCTTATTAAAAGTAGCAAGCAGTTCACTGGATCAGACAAAGGGGAACGAAGGAAAGGAAGAGGATGGGAATAGGAAAGACAGTAGACTGAATCGGACATAATTTTCTTATGTTCATATATAAGTACATGACCAGTGAAACTCCACATCATGTACAACCACAGAATGGGATCCTAATTGGAATAAGTTATACTCCATGTATGTGTAACATGTCAAAATATACTCTACTATCACGTATATCTAAAAAGAACGAATAAAAAAATTTAAAAAAAAGTAAAACACTAATCTAGTCACACTCAAGGGTAGGCTAATCACATTTACCTCTCAAAGGAAAAGAATCAAAAACATTTTTTGGACATTTTGAAATTGAAAGATGATACTACTTTTAATAACAGCATCTCCTATTGTTTAAACAATGATGTCTTCTCCAAAATACATGTTTGTTGATGGAAAAATAACAGTTCTGAAAAAATAAATTGGTATATTTCAAGGCAAAATGAATGACCATTCCTCAGGACCACAAATTCAGTCAAGTTAATATGAGCTTCCAGAGGCTATGGGTCCCCAAGGACATGTTTCTTCTGCAAAGAGATTATGTAAGCCTTTTATAGGCCCCCAAAGTAGGCAGAGCCATCAGTTAGGTGAACTATAAAAAGGTGGGGGAAAAATGTTCTACAAGATTCAGATGTTTTTAATAAAGCAGAAAAAGTTTTGATAGAAAATGCTATTTCATTCCCAGCCTTAAGATTTAACAGAGGCCAGATGTCCGTCAAACTTAGTATCTATGTATTCAGAGGTCACCAAAATGATGGTTCAGACACAAAAGCCTAAAATAGCCCAGTATAACTTCATCTCTCCACAAGGTCTCAATGACCAAAGTCTCAAACTCAGTCTCTTTGGAAAAACTTCAGTTTACATTTTGAAACTTAAGCTCTGATTAAGATGTGTGGCCTTTGGAAGATGGTTGAACCTTTCCCATGAATGAGATTAGCAATCTTATAAAGATTTGAGAGGATGAGTCATTCCTTCTGCCCTTATGTCAGATGAGGACACAGCATTTGTCCTGGAAGATTCACAGAAAGACGTTATGGTAGAAGTAGAGACTGGGGCCTTCACCAGACATCAGATGTCAGTGCCATGATCTTGGGCTTCCCAGCATATAAAACTGTAAGAAATAATTTTTTGTTCTTTATAAATTATCTAGACTCAGGTATTTTGTTGCAGCAACACAAACAGACTAAGGTAGCTACCATATAGTGTGAGCTTAGATATATTTGAAACGGTTATCTGTAAACCATAAAACTAGTCATTTTTTCCTTTTTTTAATTTCAAATTTGTCTGATATACACAGATATCTCCACATTAGCACCTGTGGTATTCTGTCTTGCCTTAAGTACCAGATTTTCTTTCTACTGATTTAATTATGGGCCTATAATGTGATCATCTTTCATGTATTACTTTCTCTTCTCTAAAAATTGGAATTTAGGTCACTAATCCCAGAAACATTTTTTTTCTCTTGTCAAACCACTCAATAGATTTTTACCCACTTTTTAAACTTGAGCTAAAATTTGTTAAGAAATCCTGGTCAAAGTGGCAAGAAAATGAAACTGTATCCCACCAATTTAATGTTTGAAGGCAGGAAATTGTGAAGGACCATGAATTCTCTCAGATGCTCTTAACAATTAAAACATTTGAAAAATCAAATATACACACTAAGTTTATCTCTGATGAGTGCATTAAGGCAAACTTTTGCTGCCCCAAACCTGATAGATTCAGCCATAATATGCTTTTGCTATTTTGCAATAACTTCTACATTAAACCAAATGTTTCCATGTGCAGATTAACTGCTAAAACTAACTTATAAAAATAAAGGCTGTTAACCATGATAATTAGCCAAAATACAGCTATTTATTATAACATTCCATTTACCACAATTAGGGAAACTCATTCAATCTACAGCTATTCTCTAAGAGACTTAGGGATTTTTAAGTTAATAGGACCAAATAAATGGAATATAGTGATAGCAAAGCAAATTCAATCATTTGTCATTGAGGGGAGAGTCTGTACCTCTAAACTAAGCTGGAATCTCATTAGGATCTGAACCACATGGTTTGGTAAACCCACTGAAGTTATCATGTTATCAGCATTACAACCACCACCACCACCATCACCACCAACACCATCATCATCATGTTAACATTTATTGAAAACTTATTATGTAATATTTTGCATGCATTCTATAATTTAAACTATAAAACTTGTCCATTATATATGTCAGTCCCTTTAGTATTTCCATTTTACAAGTGAGAATTCTGGAATATAGATTAAGTAATTTTGTTCAGGATTATATTTCTAGGAACCATTAAAGGGGTTTAGTCACCATGCTACATCAACCTAGTATAGATAGTGCTTCTCCCTCGTACAATATTGCCTTTACTAGATATGCCGTCTCCATTTTATATCACAATGCAACAAACGTATTTATCTTCTCACGCCCTTGGAAAAGGAGGTCTATAATTCTATAATTATTGAGTTATCATCAGGAATAATTATCAGGTATGTAATTATTATCAGGAATGTAATTTTAAAAACAGACCAGTGCATGGTAGGATATATCTAAGATCATAAGAGCTCTTTTCTTGTCCTTCTGTCTAACACTATTCTTTTTTTTTAAAGTTTGACAAAATAACACTGAAGTAAATGCAATGACTTTGACTAGTTTTAACATACTTGTTACTATTGCTGCCTTTGTCCCCACTCTCAATCCTCAGATAATCTACATGAAGATGTGCTCCTGCCATCAAATCTCTACAAATACTGTTCTCTTCAAATCCCTTGAAATCATAACATCCTTAGTTTTATTTATTTATTTTTGATTACCACTAAAAAATTTGTTATTCAGCGCTCTTTGCTTGCAGTAATGTCTAAGATGACTATAAAAAAATGTAGAAGGAAAAAATTCTCCTAAGACCTATTTACTGATAACTAATTTCTGTTCTATTTACCAATCCTTGAGGAGATAGCGTGTTATCATGGTTAACAGCCTTTACTTTTATAAGTTAGTTTTAGCAGTTAATCTGCACATGGAATCATTTGATTTTTGGCTACACTTTCTGTCAGTTATTAGGGACCAAAACCTTTCATCAGAAAGCAAGTTAGTATCAGAGAGATGGGGATGGAGGGGTGGGTAAAAGAATATAGTCATTTGACCTAGACCATGAAAGTTTGAAATTTTCATAGTTTTTTTTTTCATATATTGAATGCAAGATTCTATACATTGTGTGTATGTGTGTGTACATATATATTTATGCACTTATATGCATTATACATATATATTCTAGCCATATTTCTTACTAGTCATATTTTACAATTTCTCTCTGTTCTCTTTGTATCATTATTTTCTCTCATGTTCTGTTTGTATTTTTGCAATGAAGTTTGGAAGAAACCCTTGGGTCATCTATCCTCTCTTTAATGTGATTTTTCATTTTTATTTAGTCTACTCAATCTTTTTTTTTGTTGTTGTTGTTCATTTGCTTATTTCTGTACTCTCAATCCTTGGTATAGTCCACATGAAAATAAATAAGTTACTTATTTCCTAATTTTCTTTTACTTCAGTAAATAATTTCCTCATCCTCCAACAATTCTAATCGCTTCTTTTTTTCTTCCACAATGATTTGTTACTGTTGATTTATGGAGGTGACTCCATATGAGTGTCTCTGAGAGTATTCATTTCATTTACTTAAATTTATTCTCTCTCCTTTATTTCATCTCTTTTTCAGGGGCTAGCCTAGCTGGGTGTGAAATTTGCAAAAGGTAGTCAGGCTTCTGTTATTGTTACTATTAATTTTCTTCAACTTTTTGTTCATTTGAGAATATTTATTCATATTTGTGCTTGAAAGCTTAGATCAAATAGTACTGACAAATGTAATGCCTTTTAAAATGTAAATGTAAATTAAAGAAAAATAATTTTGTTGTTCATTGGTTGGAGAAGCAGGTGTGCCTCCAGGTAGCAGGTTACAGAGGTGCCATGTTTTCTGAATCCCGAGCCTTCTATCTTCTGTTGACCATAGTTGGCAGGGAACACAGTTTTCTTCCAGAACTCATTTCGGAGGTTCCACAGCTAGGCTTGCACTTTCAGCTTTAAGTGTAGACACATAGTTTTAGGAGGCTTAGAAACAACTATAAATCACTACATTCAAGTGGTTAAAATATACAAAATAGAAATAAATAGAGAAACTAAGTGCAAGTGTATCTATACCAATACAAACATAAGTATTATTGATCATCTGCCATGTTTCAGAAATGCCATAAGCTAAGATAAGGGAAAACTAGGGAGCAGATGAATATGTGGGTGGAAGTGGTAAATTGTAGTAAATGAAAGAGTTCCATACTGTTATCTCACTTTTTGTGTACTCTGGCTAAGTCTGCATTTACTTTAAGGAGTTCCACAGCCTGAAACTATCATGCTTACACAGGCTTGTAGGTCCTACAGAACAGGTGTCAATGGCTATGTGCTGAGTAGCACCAGTGGTTCATCTTTGTTTCCATGACCAAACTCTAATTAAGCAAATCCAGGGAGTAGTGTTCATCATCAACCTCATCTGTAGAGTTTATAAAACATACAGACGCATGGTGCTCATGTCATGACTTTAGGCTTAGAACAATGGCTATGGGATCCAGCCATCTTTTTGACAATGCCTATGTGGGATTCTTCTGTTCAACACCTTGAATTGAGAATCACTTGCCTACACAGACAAGGACAATAGAGTGAGAAAAAAGGAATATAAAAAAGAGAATTAAGGTGATAAACAGAAGATCACAAATAGTGAGTTGATTTGGTAAATGCATCAGGTTCTAGTTGATTGTGTGGCCACAAAACTCCTGCAGTTGCTGTTTCTTGATGCAGTAAGAATATTGCTGGAAGCTATCTCCCTGTAAAGTGGAATGACTGAAATTTACTCAGGAAAAGGAAACATTGAAGATAGAAAATAGTATTTATGCTTGAATTCATGGAATGCTTTAAGCCAGTGGGAGATAATTCAAATGAGTGTTTAAGCCTGATAAGTTTGGCAAAGAATTACAAATGTTCAATGTATTAAGAAACTGCCAAACTGTTTTTTTTTTTTTTGTGTGTGTGTGTGTGTGTGTGGCTGTACCATTTACCCATTAGTAAATATAGGAATTCCAATTGTTTCGTATTCTCACCAGATCTTGGTTTTTGTCAGTTTTTTTTTTTTTAAATTAATCATTCCGGTATGAACTTAATGGAAAAATATCAGAATGTAAATAATTCCCAGAAATCTTGAGTAGCACTTATTCCTATTTAGAAAAGACTCATTATTTAATTTGATCTTTAATGCACTGTAGGATGACCTAGAAGGAATGATGAGACAAAGTTAGCTACAGAGAATGAATTTTTTCATGTTTTTCCCTGTTTACCACTTTCAATTTCAGTTATTAACAACAACAAAATTAAAAAACAAACAAAATCTTAAGAAAATGTCAACAAATCTTGTCACAGGATGTTAGGTAATTTGGATATCCCAGGCCAAGAGAAATAAGCAGTTGGAAATTTTACTTGAATTTGTAAAATTATGTATCATTTGACATTTTTAAAATAAAATTTCTCTTTAAAACCTATTTACAAAAGAGAATAAACTTGATAAAAAACCATATTTATTGAACAAATGTTTCTAAAATGCCTACTTTATAAAATGCATTCTGTTAAGTACTGCTACAGCACAAAATAGAATGTAATTTGGTGCAGGCAGGGTAAGACAATTACACAATTATCTCTACTCCAAAGTAGATTGTAAATGTACCATGGGAGACATATATTGTGGGGTCCTGGAGTTTGGAAGCAAAAGCAATGACATCTGTTAGGGGAAATGAAAGGTGTCTTTGTGACAACAAAGAAAAGCAATTTGGCTTTGAAGAATGCTTAAGGGTCTGTCTGTTCATTTTGTTCAAATTTTTTGTTATAAAATGAATAAATTATTGTAAAAAGTTTGAAAAATCTAGATAAAATTTTAAAATTACCTAAAATTTCACTATGCACATAAAACCATAGTTAAAACTTGGTTAGATTTTACTTTAACCTATCTCTATATTGTGTCATATATTTGAGAACATAATCTGCATATACTTTTACATGCTGCTTTTAAAATTTAAAACTATATTAAATAAATGAATTCTACCATATTTAAAAAATTTCTTAACCCTGATGTAAATGGTTGAAGTTTCCATTATTCTAAGAGTGCTAAATACTGAGCAGGCCCCCTTACATAGAGTGCATTTAGATACTGTCTGAGGTTTTGCTATTTATATGAGTCACATATTGAACATCCTTTCACTTAAAGCCCTTTCTATATTTCTCTTTGAAAACTGATAGTCACTGGCAGGAAAACTTTGAGTAGAAGGACTATTTGAACTCAGTTTGATGGACATGAAGATCAGTGGGAAGAACATTAGCATCTCATACCTAGTGGTGCAGGAAGGCATTGTGAAATGAAAACCTGTCTGTCCATATTTACAGTAAGTGGTGAAAGTTTTTTTTAAATTTCTTTTGCAGAAAAATTTGGACCTAGAACACACCCATAGGTTGAAGAATTAGCACAATAATTTTTCACTTGCTTCTTTAATGAATTTATATTATTGCACCCATTTTTTAACCTTTGGACTCCATGGTACAGTTTGAATACTCAAGTCCTCAAATTTTGCTAATAAGAGCCACAATCATCACCATCTGTATGTATTTGTATGGCAGCCTCTGCTCCTTCCTGTATTGTTTTGGTTAGTTCAGAATGAAACAATAAAGTTTTCCTTTAAAAAAATTGCTGTTGTCATTTTGCATTTCTGAAACCTCATCATTGGTTCAGCTCTACAGCATCCTCTTTGACATCTTCCCCCAAGTTTCCTCACATACTTTATTATTCTTATTCTTACTTTGTTAACTGACTCACTGTGCATCACTTTTGTCAAATACTGCCAGAAAGGTAGTGTAACAATATCACAAATACTGTACAACCATCACGTATCATTTGAAAATCAGCATTGAAAGGTAAAATCTAGCCTTGCAATTAAAGTGGGGCAAGCCTGTAATCCCAGTGGCTCCTAAGGCTGAAGCAGGAAGATCACAAGTTCAAAGCCAGCCTCATCAAAAGTGAGGTACTAAACAACTCAGTGAGAATCTGTCTCTAAATAAAATACAAAATAGTACTGGGGATGTGGCTCAGTGGCCAAGTGCCCCTGAGTTTAATCCCTGGTAACCAACCCCCACCCCCATAAAAGGTCTAATCTAACTTGACCATGTTTTATTAGTCTTAGGCATGTTTTATACATGAGTATGAGCCCCCTCTCACTCTTATATTCTCTCCTTCCTTTTCTTTTTATTTCTTCCTACTTTTCTCTCACCATTTTTACTATTTGGCAGACTCTGTAGAATAGCATATAAAAAACAAAAACATAACTTACAATAAATTGGGCAAAATGTATCTTGCTTGTTGTGTATGCTAACAGGGCTTATCAGTTCTGTTAACTTTATAAGCCTACCCTAGTATGATAGTTTCCCTTATGAAATTATTTTACTTTTGATCCAGATGGCAATTCCTTCCTTTTATACATGAATAATATATTTTTTCCACATACCTGAAATCACCTTTTTTAAAATACACTTTTTTTTTTTTTTTTTTTTGCTGTGCTGAGGATTGAACTCAGGACTTCACACTTGGTAGGCAAGTGCTCTACCATTGAGCTATATCATCAACACTTTGTGAAACCTTTTTGGAAAATTATCCATTAATTAATTTTATCATATACATAAAACATAAGAAACATAATAAAATGAAGAAGGCAGAAGGAAATAAAAAGACACATGTTAATTTAAAATCGAAAATTCTAAAAATATCAACTGCTATTCTAAAGAAAATAAAGGTATTGACAGATTATATCCAAATACCTATATTTTTGCTAAAATGAATAAAATACTTCACATATACCCCTTAAGGAGAGTGTCATAATAAAATGAAATTGCCTAAAATTTCATTAATTTGAAAGTACCTACATAAAATTTCAACCCTTCTATCTTATTAAATTATAGTCAATTTCAATAGAATTGGCAGATAGTAACTAGGGTCTTCAAATGTTCTTACCATACTAAGTCCAACTTCTTTTTACTACTTGAACTCTTATGTTTTTTTTTTAAAGAACTGAATATGTTTCTTGAGCTCAAGAAATATAGTTCAGGGAATGATTATAATTGACCCAAACCAGACAATGTGTTCTTGCTCCTTGGCCAGTGATTAGCCTGGGAGTAGACATGTGACCAAGTTCTGACCTGTGGAATGTCAGCGGAGCCAGCTCCTTGGCTGCCTTCTACTTGGATCACTGATTTGGAAGTATAGCAACAGCTGTCTGGTCACCACAAGGTAGCATGCAAGAGCATGAAAATCAACAAAATATTGATGGTTGAGGAGAAAGGAAGGTTTCTATACTTCAGGAAAGATCATCATGCATCTGCCTATCACTGAATTTCTGTTTCTGCATGCCTGTTGTATTTTAGTCACTATAGGCAGGTTGGTTTCTTTTATTTTCAGTTGAAGTCATTTCTAATGTATGTAATTTTGATGTCATATTTTTGTTTAATCATCTTTTCCATGAATATTAGGAACTCTTTGTTATGTGTTTTTGTGAATTTCGTTTTCTGTTCTTTCTTCAGATCTCAGTGATTCTGTTTATTTTAGTCCTATAAGCACCACCGTCATGTTATAACACATTTATGTGAGTTCTTCTTTACTTTCTGCTGTATGTCTTCTCTCATGTTTTGTACACTGGAACATAACGTTCCATAATGCTTGCTCTAGCTCATGAATTTAACACAAGAATACAAGATTCGTTCCCATATGTGATCAAGATTGTTTTCTATGTAGAGTGATGTTCTTACTGTCAACAATTCTTTAGCAAATCCAGACTCCTATGCACGTACTCCAAAAATAGAGCACAAAGAGTCATAATGCCCTTCACTGTATCTAAAATTATGAAATCATATTTTAAAGCTTAAAACAAAATTTAAAGATAATTAGGAGATTCTGTTCCTTTTTCCTTTTCCTTTTTCTCTTAACTCCACTAGGAGGAAGAGAAGAACAAAGAAATGTGTCTTGAGGTAAGGAAAAGAAATTGCCTAAACTGCCCTTGACGTACATTATTCAATGTCCACTGCTGTCTTATTTTTGTTAAATAAATGGACTTCATTCCTAATAACTGATGTGTAGAAATGACAAAGTATAATTTTCAAAAAGCTTTCAATGCTTTTCAGGAAGTCTAATTTCTAAAATTTTTAAAATATAAGATGATGCTATTTTATTCAAATCCTTAATTAGGTAGGAATAGATAAGATGTTAAATTTGATTTTGAAGTGCATTTGGGAAGCAGGCATTTAGTCCATTTGGAAAGACATTAAAATGAAACTGCTGGTTAGATAAGTACAAAACTGCTTATTGTTTTACATGGCCATAAAACCATCACCTTTGGAGGTGTCTTTTCTACTAAACACAAATCTATGAGTCACATGTAATTTCATGGGTCTGGGTACAGGGCTATCAATAGTAGATAATGGTAAAATAAAAACCGAATATATTCTCTTAGAGATTTAAGTAATTCTTGAGTGAGTTTATTGACCACATCCTGGTGTAACATTGAAAGGCCAACGGTGCATACCTGTAATCCCAGTGGCTTGGGGAGGCTGGGGCAAGAGGGATCCTGAGTTCAAAGCCAACCTCAGCAACTTAGCGAGGCCCTAAGCAACTTAGTGAGACCCTGTCTCTAAATAAAATATAAAAAAGGGCTGGGGAGTGGCTCAGAGGTTAAGAACCCCTGGGTTCATTCTAGTAACAAAACAACAACAACAACAAAAATAAAGGACATATTTAATATTTTGGGGTAATTTTCCTAAGTGTTAATTAAATGTTAAGATGGTTAATCAGAGTCACTGTGCTATTAATAACCTTAAAAAATGTACAGAAGTACTTTTTTTTTTTTTTGTAATGGGTATTGAACCCATTGGTGCTTTACCACTGAGCCACATACCTAATCCTTTTTATTTCTGATTTTGAAACAGGATGTTGCTAAGTTGCTGAGGCTGGCCTTGAACTTGCAATCTGCCTGCCAAAGATTTCTTTTGAGGATTGGCAGCTCTTGCTTCCTAAATCATTTTGGTGTTATGAAGTTGTAGCCAGATACCATCTCCAACTTTGTGTTAGCGTTTTTCTGTGAGATTGAGTTGGAATATTCCTCTGAAGCTCATGAAATGAAAAAAAAAAAAAAAACTAAATATAATTGTAAAATGCACTGGAATTTTAAGTTCTATGGTATAGTCGATTATTCATTACTATAATTCAAATAATGTACATTCTTTTTTTATCTACTATCTGTCTATTTATTTATTTGTTACTGGGATTAAACTCTGTATCACTCAACCACTGAATCACATCCCCAACCCTATTTTGCATTTTATTTAATACAAAATATTATTTAATACACTGAGTTGCTTAGCAACTTGCTTTTTGCTGAGGCTGACTTTGAACTTGGGATCCTCCTGCCCAAGCCACTAGGATTACAGGCATGTGCCACCGTGCCCAGAGACTTTTTAAATTCATTTTAGTTATAATAATGTAAATTCTTTATATTATATTACCATATTGATTTGAAAGAAATCATTTGAAGATCATTGGTTTCAGACTAGAGATGAAAAACATTCTGGACTTTAAAACTAACTTTTAAAATGAGATTAAAAGTGAGTGCACAAAGAAAGATATTTTATTTGTCAATAGATATTTTGCTTTTGAACTGTCTTCCTGTTGTTCTTGAGCTACTAATTGTGATAACTATCTGATTAAATATTTAATTTTAATGTAAGTCTTCTACATGATTAAAAATAGAAATATGCTTCAACAGCATTATAATTTTCCTCAGTTAATCCTCAAGCTGAGGCAGTTGGTAGGAAAACTCATATACAGATTTCTTCACAAAAAATGAAAACCTCAAAAGTAGTGGAACATTCTAGAATGCAGTAATAGCTATAGTAACCCAAATCAATCCTGTCTACCTGTCCCTAAGTTCTCCAGCCCCCTAGGGAAGCCATTTACATTAGTAGCTAAATAAATTCAATTTTTTTGCAAGAATTCCTTAAAGACTTGTAGTCAGTGGTCACCTCCTGTCCCTTAGCCTCTTTCTGGCTCATGGTTCCATTTCCTCTGGCTGCCGCCCTTTCACTTTCTTACATTATTCTCCAACCTCACTAATGCAACACTGTGCACTTAAGACTTTTCCTGTGTTTGGGAGTGAGGCAGAGATGACAACATACCACACAGCAAAACCACTGCTTCCATTTCACTACTCAGCATGACAATTCTTAGACTGTTACGGCTCTTCCTTGTTTTAGAAAAGTAATTCTTTACTAGCTATTTCCAGTAAGGTTTCTCCATTATCTTCAAATACTTCTCTGTGGTTCTACTCTTATTTGAATGCCACACACTTATTTCCCTCTTTCTTACCTCCCATTCCAAAAGTTACCATTGTATTCACTGTATTATACAGGGACATTTAGTACATGGTCTCAGTGTCGCCCACAAAATCTTTGATTATCCCATGAACATTGACTTTTCCAATACAATTTTTTTTTTCTTAAAGTATATTCTTATGGGAAAAAATCCAAGATCTCCACAATAAAAATCCTTCTATCCTCTAGATAACAGAAGCTAGGCCACATTTTTTTTTTTAAAAAAAGGTTACTGTTTTTATTTTTTGTACTCCCTGTTATAGAATCAGGGTGAGGGCAATTCCCCACCTACTCTGTGGAAATCTTCTCAGCACATATGCAAGAACACTGGTGTGCAGGGAGCACCTTTCTGGCTTCAGGTGGTCTTCCAGGGGATGGACCTGCTCCAGAGAACAGAGGCATGCTCTTCCCTCTTGTGCGCTGTTTTAAGACCTTGTAAAATGGTCTAGTGCAGAATGTGCTCCCGGGGAAGGAAGCCCATCAGTGCTGGCATTTGGCAGAATATGACCCACAATGTCAAAAGTCATCTGTGATGACACTGCTTTTATAAGCGGTTGTGATTATTTTAAAATGTTTTTTTCAGGAAAAAATTCATTTTGCCCTTCCAATAGGCTTTCCTTAATCTATAATTATACTAGCTGACATTTGCACCCAAAACTTACATAGAACTCTTGGATTTTGATGGATGGGTGACTAAATGAATATACAGAATCAATGTTTTGCTTATTTGTTTAACAAATGTCTCAAACCTTTTGACCTAGGTGAAGCTTTCTTTTATTCCAGACTGTCAATTAAAGCCTACATAAAAATCTCAGCTAGTTAGAGAGAGGCAAATGGTACTTGTTCCAAAATTGTTTGAG